>NC_071997.2:8538397-11038397 GCF_028885655.2 Pongo abelii
TTCCCTTCATTCGATTTCCGTCCATTCCATTACTTTACATTCCACATTACATTCAACATTCCATTCAATTCCATTCCGCATTACATTACATTCTGTTTCTCATTCATTTCAATTCCTTTCCATTCCAGTCCACTTTCCATTCCATTAGATTCCACTTTCCGTTCTATTCCCTTCCACGTTCCATTCCACAATCCATTCCATTCCATTCCACTTTCCATTACATACCATTCCGCATTGCATTCCATTCCATTCCAGATTACATTCCACATTCCATTCCACATTGCTTTCCATTCCATTCCCTATTGCTTTCCACATTCCATTCCACTTTCCATTCGAAATTGTAGTCCACTCCATTCCACATTTCATTCCGCATTCCATTCAAATCCATTTCAGATTGCATTTCAAATTCCATTCCATTCCATTCCACGTTCAAGTGCTTTCCATTCCACATCCCATTCCATTCCATTCCCCATTCCATTTCATTGCATTCCGTATTCCATTCCATTCCATTCCACATTCCATTCCATTCCATTCCACATTCCTTTCCATTCCATTCCATTCTATTCCATATTCCATTCCACATTCCTTTCCATTCCACATTTCATTCCACATTCCATTGCATTCCATTTCACATTACATTCCATTCCTTTCCTTTCCAACTTCCATTTCATTCCATTAAACATTCCACTCCTTTCCATTCCATTCCATTCCACATTCCATTCTATTCTTTTCCATTCCATTCAATTGCACATTCCATTCTATTCCATTCCATTACACATTCCATTTCACATTCTTTGCTATTCGACATTCCATTCCACATTGCATTGCATTCCATTCAACTTTCCAATCCACGCTACATTCCATTCCATTCCACTCCACGTTCCATTTAACGTTCACTTCTACGTTCCATTACACATTCCATTCCACTTTCCTATCCATTCCATTCCACATTCCATTCCACATTCCCTTCCAGGTTCCATTCCAGGTTCCATTCCACGTTCCTTTACACGTTCCATTACACGTTTCATTCCATGTTGCATTCCACTCCATTTCACTTTCCAGTCCGCTTTCCATTCCACGATTCATTCCACTTTGCATTCCACGTTCCATTCCATTCCATTCCACATTCCATTCCACACTGCATTCCACTCCATTCCACATTCCATTCCACATTCTATTCCACGTTCCATTCCACGTTCCATTCCATTCCTTTCCACATTCTTTCCACGTTCCATTCCATTCCATTACAGATTCCATTCCACATTCCATTCAACTGCATTCCACATTCCATTCCACGTTCCACTTCAATCCATTCCACATTCCACACCATTCCTTTCCACATTCCGTTTCACATTCCACTTCATTCCATTCCACATTCCTTTCCCTTCCATTCCACATTCCACTGTATTCCATTCCACTTTCCATTCCTCATTGCATTCCACATTCCATTACAAATTCCATTCCACATTCCATTCCATTCCATTACACCTTAGACTTCATTCCATTCCAGTCCGCATTCCATTCCATCCCATTCAACATTCCATTCCATTCCATTTCAAATTCCTTTCCATTCCATTCCACATTTCATTCCATTCCATTCCATTCTATTCCATTCAATTAGATTTCTTTCAACATTGCATTCCATTCCTCTCCATTCCATAACACATTCCATTCCATTTGATTCCATTCCATATTCCATTCCATTCCATTCCATATTCCATTCCTTTCCATTCCACATTCCATTCCATTTTCCATTTCACTTTCCCATCCATTGCATTCCACATTCCATTCCTTTCCATTCCATTGCGTTCCAAATTCCCTTTCATTCCATTCCACATTCCAATGCATTCCACTTCACATTCCAATGCATTCCACTTCACATTCCATTCCAATCCATTCCACATTGCATTCCATTACATTCCATTCTACATTCCATTGCATTCCATTCCACCTTCCTTTCCATTTCTTTCCATTCCATTAAATTCCACACTCCATTCCATTCCATTCCTCAATCCATTCCATTTCATTCTATATTGCTTTCCATTCCCTTCCAATTTAGATTGAATTCCATTCCACATTCCATTCCATTCCTTTTCACGTTCCATTCCATTCCGCTCCAGTACATATTCCAAACCATTACATTCAAAATTCCATTCCATTCCATTCCACATTCCATTCCATGTTCCACTCCACATTCCATTCTACAATGCATTCCACATTCCATTCCATTCCATTCCACATTCCACTCCATTCCATTCCGTTCCTTTCCATTCCAATTTCCATTCAGTTTCATTCCACATTCCAATCCACATTCCATTCCATTCTATTCCATATTCCATTCCATTCCATTCCACGTATCACTCCATTCCATTCCATGTTCCTTTCCACGTTCCACTCCATTCCATTCCATTTTCTAATTCACATTCCATTCCTTTCCAGTACACGTTCCATTCCATTCCATTCCACGTTCCATTGCGTTCCATTCCACGTTCCGTTCCACGTTCTTTCCATTCCATTCCATGATCCATTGCACATTCCATTTCATTCCATTCCATTCCATTCCATTCCATTCCACTTTCCATTCCGCAATCCACTCCATTCCATTCCATTCCATTCCATTCCGCAATCCACTCCATTCCATTCCATTCCATTACACTTTCCATTCCATTCAATTCCATTCCATTCCACATTCCATTCCATTTCACATTGCATTCCATATTCCATTCAACGTTCTATTACATTCCATTTCGCATTCCATTCCACATTCCTTTCCATTGAATTCCATATTTAATTCCACCTTCCATTCCATTCCGTTCCACATTCCATTCCACATTCCATTCCATTCCATTCCATATTCCATTCCACTTTCCATTCCACATTCTATTGCACATTGCATTCCATTCCATTCCACATTCCACTACATTCCATTCCACATTTCACTCCATTCCATTCCACATTCCATTGCACATTCCATTCCATATTCCATTGCACATTCCATTCCAACTTCCATTCCACATTCCCTTCCATTCAATTCCACATTCCACTCCATTCCATTCCATTCCACATTCCATTGCATATTCCATTCCACATTCCATTCCATTCCATTCGTCATTCCATTTCTATTCACATTCCATTCCATTCCACTCCTCATTCCATTCAACATTCTATTCCATTGCATTCCACTTCCTTTCCTTTCCATTCCACATTCCATTCCATTCCATTCCACATTCTATTCGATTTGTTTTCACATTCCATTCCATTCCACACCACATTCCATTCCACATTCTATTCCATTCCATTTCACATTCCATTCCACATTCCCTTCAATTCCATTCCACATCCCATTCCTTATTCCATTCCATTCCATTCCTTTCCATTCCATTCCATTGAATTCCACATTCCATTCCATTCCATTCCATTCCATTCCACATTCCATTCCAATCCACATTCCTTTGCATTCCATTCCACATTGCATTCCATTCCATTCCACGTTCCATTTCACGTTACTTTCCACCTTCCTTTGAACGTTCCATTCCTGGTTCCACTCCACGTTCCATTCAATTGCATTCCATTCCATGTTCCATTCCACGTTCCATTCCATTTTCCCTTCCACTTTCCATTCCAATTTGCATTCTACGTTCCATTCCATTTTCCATTCCACATTCCATTCCTTTCCACATTCCATTCCACATTCCATTCCAAGTTCCATTCCACGTTCCGTTCCACTTTTCTTTCCACGTTTCTTTCCACGTTCCATTCCATTCCATTCCACAATACATTCCCCATTCCATTCCATATTGCATTCCATTCCATTCCACGATGCATTCGATTCCATTTCGTTTTCCATTCCAAATTCCATTCCATTCCCTTCCATGCCACCTTTCATTCCATTCCATTCCACATTCCCTTCCATTCCATTCCATTCCATTCCACATTCCATTCCACTTTCCATTCCATTCCATTCCACATTTCATTCTACATTCCCTTCCATTCCATTCCACATTACATTCCACGGTCGATTCCACGATCCATTCCATGTTCCTTTCCACTTTCCATTCCACGTTCCGTTCCACGATCCATTCCACGTTCCATTTCATTCCTTTCCACATTCAATTCCAAATTCCATTCCATTCCTTTCCACATTTCTTTCCATTCCACTACATTCCATTGCATTCCATTATATTCCACTTTGCATTCAATTCCACATTCCATTCCACATTCCATTCGATTCCTTTCCAGATTCCGTTCCACATTCCATTCCACGTTCCATTTCACGATATTCCTTTCCACGTTGCATTCCATGTTCTATTCCGGTTTCCATTCCATTCCATTCCACATTCCCTTCCACGTTCCATTCCACTCCATTCCACATTCCATTCCACGTTCCGTTCACCTTTCCATTCCACGTTCCATTCCATTCCATTCAAATCCTTTCCACATTCCATTCCACGTTCCTTTCCAGGATCCATTCCACGTTCTTTTCTACTTTCCATTACACGTTTCATTCCATTTTCCATTCCATAACTTTCCACCTTCCATTCCGCATTCCATTCCACATTCCATTCCACTTTGCATTCCACATTCCATTCCATTCCTTTCCACATTGCATTCCACATTGCATTCCATTGCATTCCACATTCAATTCCACGTTCCATTCCACTCCATTCAACACTGCAATCCATTCCTTTCCACTTTTCTTTCCACATTCCACTCCGTTCCATTCCACATTCCATTCCATTACATTCCACATTCCAGTGAATTTCATGCCACATTCCATTCCACATTGCACTCCATATTCCATTCCAAATTACATTCCCAATCCATTCCATTTTATTCTACCTTCTATCTCATTCCTTTCCATTACACATTCCATTCCACTCCATTCCACATTGCATTCCGTCCCATTCCATTCCACATTTCAATCCATTCCATTCCATTCCCCTTTCCATTCCATGTTCCATTTGATGTTTCATTCCACGTTCCATTCCATTCCATTCCACATTTCATTCCATTCCATTCCAAATGATATTCCACTCCTTTCCACATTCCATTCCATTCCATTCCATTCCACATTCCATTCCACATTCCATACCATTCCATTCCACATTCCATTTCATTCCATTCCACATTCCACTCCACATCCCATTCCATGTTCCATTCCACTTTCCATTCCACTTTCCATCCCATTCCATTCCACATTCCATTCCATATTCCATTCAATTCCATTCCACATTCCATTCCATTCCACATTCCATTCCATTCAGTTTCACATTCCATTCCACATTCCATTCCATTCCAATTTCCATTCCATTGTATTCCATTCCACTTTAGACTGCATTCAATTCCACATTACATTCCGTACTGCATTCCATTCCTTTCGATTCCATTCCTCTTTCCATTCCACCTTCCATTCCATTTCATTCAACTTTCCATTACATTCCATTCCACGTTCAATTCTACATTGCTTTCCATGTTCCATTCCACTTCCCATTCCATTACTTTCCACATTGAATTCCACTTTCCTTTCCATAATATTCCACTTTCCATTTCACATTCCATTCCATTCCATTGCATATTCCACTCCATTGCATTCCACTTTGCTTTCCACATTCCATTCCACATTCCATTCCATTCCATTCCACATTCCATTCCTTTCAATTCCATTCCATATTCAATTCCAATCCATACCAACTTCAATTCCTTTCCATTCCATTCCACATTCCATTCCATTGCATTCCACGTTCGATTAAACTTTCCATTCCACGTTCCATTCCATATTCCATTCCACTTTCGATTTCATTCATTTCCACATTCCATTACATTCAATTCCCAACTCCATTCCACTCCTTTTCACATTCGTTTACATGCCATTTCAAATTCCATTCTATTCCATTCCAAATTCCATTCCATTCCGTTCCACTTTCCATTCCATGTTTCATTCCACGTACCTTTCCAAGTTTCATTCCACTTTCCATTCCATTCCATTCCACAATCCATTCCACATTCCATTATACTACACATTCAATTACACATTCCATTCCTTTGCATTCCATTCCAATTCCCATTCCAGATTCCATTCCATTCCAGGCCACATTCAATTCCATTCCTTTCCATTCCACTTACCACTGCATTCCATTCCAAATTCCTTTCCACATTCCATTCCATATTCCTGTCCACATTCCTTTCCATTCCATTGCACCCTCCACTTCTTTCCATTCCATTCCATTCCATATTCCATTCCATTCCATTCCATTACCCATTCCATTCCACGCCATTTCCAATACCGTTCCATCCCATTCCACATTCCATATCACATTCCATTCCATTCCAATCTGTTCCATAATATTCCATTCCACATTCCATTACCTTCCATTCCACGTTCCTTTCCACGTTCCATTCCACGTTCCATTCCACATTCCATTCCACTCTCCATTCCATTCCATTCCACATTCTAATCCATTCCATTCCACATTACATTCCATTCTATTCCACATTCCATTCCACATTCCTTTCAGTTCCATTCCACATTCCAATCAAATTCACATTCCATTCCATTCAATTTTGCATTAAATTCCACATTCCATTCCATTCCATTGCATTCCACATTCCACTGCATTCCATTCCACATTTCATTCCACATTCAATTCCACATTCCATTCCGTTCCATTGCACCTTGTACCTCATTCCATTCCATTGAACATTACATTGAATTCCATTCCCCATTCCATTCAATAGCATTGCACGTTCCATTCCATGCCATTTCAAACTCCACTCCATTCCGTTCCACGTGACATTCCACATTCTATTCTATTCCATTCCATTCCATAACATTACATTCCACATTCCATCCCTTTCCATTCCACATTCCATTCCACACTGCATTCCATTCCTTTCCACATTCCATTCCACATTCCTCTCAATTCCATTCCATTTCACATTCCAACACATTCCATTCCAAATCCCATTCCCTTCCATTCCACATTCCTTTCTACATTTCATTGCACGTTCTATTCCACGTTGCATTCCTTTCCAATCCACAAACCATTCCACTTTCCATTCCATTTTATTCCACATTCCATTCCGCATTCCATTTCATTCCATTCCATTTCTGATTCCATTCCATTTCTGATTCCAGTCCATTCCATTGCATTCCACATTCCATTCCATTCCATTACACGTTCCTTTCCTTTCCATTCCTTTCCACATTCCATTCCATTCCATTACACATTCCATTCCGTTCTCTTCCGCATTTCATTACATTCCATTTCATGCCATTCCACATTCCGTTCCATTCCATTCTACATTCCATTCCATTGCATTCCTTTCCGATTTCCATTCCATTCCATTCAATATTACATTCCACGTTCCATTCCATGTATTATTCCACTTTCCATTCCACTTTCTATTAAATTCCATTCTACATTCCATGCCACATTCCCTTCCACATTCCATTCCATTCCATTCCACATTCCATTCCACATTGCATTCCATTCGATTCCATTCCACATTCTACTCCAATCCATTCCACATTCCATTCAACATTCCATTCGATATTACATTCCATTCCATTCCACCTTCCAGTACTTTCCATTCCGTTCTACATACCATCCAATTCCATTCCACATTCCATTTGGTTCCATTGCAAATTTCATTCAAGGCAATATCACATTCCGTTCCATTCCATTCCACATTCCATTCCACATTACATTCCATTTCATTCCATTCCATTCCATTCCATTCCATATTCCTTTCCATTCCATTCCACATTCTGTTGCCTTCCATTCCACATTCCATTCCATTCCATTCCACATTGCATTCCATTCCATTCCACGTTCCACTCCACACTCTATTCCACATCCCATTCCACCTTCCTTTCCATTCCATTTCACATGCCATTCCATTCCATTACACATTCCATTCCACGTTTCTTTCCATTCCGTTCCACTTTCAACTCCTTTCCATTCCATTCCACATTACACTCCATTCCATTACACATTCCATTCCACAATCCACTTCATTCCTTTCCACATTCCATTCACAATCCATTCCATATTCCTTTCCACATTCCATTCCATTCCATTCCACTTTCCACTCATTTCCTTTCCATTCCATTCCAAATTCCATTCCATTCCATTCCACATTCCTTTCCACATTCCATTCCAAATTCTATTCCACTTTGCATTCGTTTCCATTCCACAATGCATTCCACATTCCATTCCATTGCATTCCACATTTCATTCCACATCCCATTCCATTCCATTCCCCCTTCCTTTCCAAATTCCATTCGATTGCATTCCTCATTCCATTCCACATTCCATTCCATTCCATTACACATTCCGTTCCGTTGCATTCCACCTTCCATTCCATTCCATTCCGCGTTGCATTCCATTCCATTCCACGTTCCATTCCACTTTCTACAGAGCGTTCCATGGCTTTTCATACCACCTTCCTTTCCACCTTCCATTCCACGTTCCACTCCACGTTCCATTCCACATTCCATTCCACGTTCCATTCCACATTCCATTCCATGGTGCATTCCACGTTCCTTTCCACATTCCATTCTACTTTCCATTCCACGTTCCATTCCACGTTCCTTTCCACATTCCATTCTACTTTCCATTCCACTTTCCTTTCCTTTCCATTCCACATTCCATTCCATTCCTTTCCACATTCCATTCCATTCCATTGCACACTTCCTTCCATGTTCCATTTCTTTCCTTTCCATATTCCATTCCAGATTCCATTCCACATTTGTTTCCACTCCTTTCTCCATTCGATTCCACATTCCATTCCATTCCAATCCATTCCACATTCCATAACACATTCCAGTCCATTCCATTCCACATTCCATTCCATTCCATTACACATTCCATTTCATTCAATTCCACATTCCATTCCATTCCTTTCCATACATTTCTATTCCACATTTCATTCCATTCCACATTCCATTGCACAATCCATTCTACATTTCATTCCACATTCCATTCTTCATTCCTTTCCACATTCCATTACATTCCATTTCATATCCAATTTCATTCCATTCCACATTCCATTCCATTCCATTCCATTCAATTTCACATTCAATTCCATTCCATTCTGCATTCCATTCCACATTACATTCCATTCCATTTCACTTTCCATTCCATTCCATTTCATATTCAATTCCATTCCATTCCATTCCATTTCTCATTGCATTCCACAATCCATTCCATTCCATTTCACATTCCATTTCATTCCATTCCACATTCCATTCCACATTCCATTTCATTCCATTCCGCATTCCATTCCATTCATTTCTCATTCCTTTCCATTCCGTTCCGCATTCCATTCCATATTCCATTCCTTTCCATTCCTCATTTCATACAATTCCATTCCATTCCACATTCCATTCCATTCCATTCCACATTCCATTCCACATTCCCATAAATTCCATTCCATTCCATTCCTTTCCATTCTATTCCATTGCATTCCATATTCCATTCCATTCTTCTGCACGTTCCATTCCACGTTCCATTCCACATTTCATTCCACATTCCATTACACATCCCATTCCACATTCCGTTGCAATCCATTACACATTCCATTCCACATTCCATTCCATTCCATTCCTTTCCATTCCAAATTCCATTCGATTGCATTCCTCATTCCATTCCACATTCCATTCAATTCCATTACACATTCCGTTCCATTCCATTCCACCTTCCATTCAAGTCCATTCCACGCTGCATTCCATCCCATTCCACGTTCCATTCCACTTTCTACAGAGCGTTCCATGGCTTTTCATATCACCTTCCTTTCCACCTTCCATTCCACATTCCACTCCACGTTCCATTCCACATTCCATTCCCCGTTCCATTCCACGTTCCATTCCATGGTGCATTCCACGTTCCTTTCCACATTCCATTCTGCTTTCCATTCCACGTTCCATTCCACGTTCCATTCCATGTTGCATTCCACGTTCCTTTCTACATTGCATTCTACTTTCCATTCCACTTTCCTTTCCTTTCCATTCCACATTCCATTCCACATTCCATGCCATTCCATTCCACACTTCCTTCCACGTTCCATTTCATTCCTTTCCATATTCCATTCCAGATTCCATTCCACATTTGTTTCCACTCCTTTCTCCATTGGATTCCACATTCCACTCCATTCCAATCCATTCCACATTCCATAACACATTCCATTTCATTCAATTCCACATTCCATTCCATTAATTTCCATACATTTCCATTCCACATTTCATTCCATTCCACATTCCATAACACATTCCATTTCATTCAATTCCACATTCCATTCCATTAATTTCCATACATTTCCATTCCACATTTCATTCCATTCCACATTCCTTTGCACTTTCCATTCTACATTTCATTCCACATTCCATTCTTCATTCCTTTCCACATTCCATTACATTCCATTTCATATCCGATTTCATTCCATTCCACATTCCATTCCATTCCATTCCATTCAATTTCACATTCAATTCCATTCCATTCTGCATTCCATTCCACATTCCATTCCATTCCATTCCATTTCACTTTCCATTCCATTCCATTTCATATTCAATTCCATTCCATTCCATTCCGTTTCTCATTGCATTCCACAATCCATTCCATTCCATTCACATTCCATTTCATTCCATTCCACATTCCATTCCACATTCCATTTCATTCCATTCCGCCTTCCATTCCATTCATTTCTCATTCCTTTCCATTCTGTTCCGCATTCCATTCCATATTCCATTCCTCATTTCATACAATTCCATTACATTCCACATTCCATTCCATTCCATTCCACATTCCATTCCACATTCCCATAAATTCCATTCCATTCCATTCCTTTCCATTCTATTCCATTGCATTCCATATTCCATTCCATTCTTTTGCACGTTCCATTCCACGTTCCATTCCACATTTCATTCCACATTCCATTACACATCCTATTCCACATTCCGTTGCAATCCATTCCACATTCCATTCCACATTCCATTCCACATTCCATTCCACATTTCATTCCATTCCATTCCTTTCCATTCCAAATTCCATTCCACATTACACCCCACGTTCCATTCCACATTCCATTCCACGTTCCAACCATTCCATTCCACATTACATTGCACATTCCATTTCATTCCATACCACATTCCACTCCGTTACTTTCCACACTCCAATACTTTCCACATTCCCTTCCACTTTCCATTGCACATTCCATTCCATTCCATTTTACGTTTCATTCCACATTCCATTCCACATTCCATTCCACTTTCTCTTTGGATCCATTCCACATTCCATTCCACACTTCACTCAACATTCCATTCCACATTCCATTCCATTCCTCGCCACATTCCAATCCACATTTCTTTCCACAATACAGTCCATTCCATGTCACTTTCCTTTCCACATTCTATTCCACATTTCTTTCCACAATACAGTCCATTCCATGTCACTTTCCTTTCCACATTCTATTCCACATTTCATTCCACATTCCATTCCATTCTACATGCCGTTTCATTCCATTGCACAATCCATTCCGCGTTCCATTCCACTTTCCATTCAACGTTCCTTTCCACGATCCACTCTATTCCATTCCATTTTCCATTCCACATTACATTACGTACCATTCCTCTTTCTTTCCACAATCCATTCCACATTCCATTCCACATTTCATTCAGTTTCATTCCACATTCCATTGCACATTCCATTCCATTCCATTCCACATTCCATTCCATTACTTTCCAAATTCCAATAATTTCCACATTCCGTTCCACGTTCCATTCCACATTCCATTCCATTCCATTTTTCGTTCCATTCCAAATTCCATTCCACATTCCATTCCGTTCCATTCCACATTGAGTTCCACATTTCACTCTACATTCCATTCCACATTCCATTCCCTTCCTCTCCACATTCCATTCCACATTCCATTCCACATTTGATTCCACATATCAGTCCACTCCATTCCACATTCCATTCCACATTCTATTCCTCATTTCATTCCACATTCCATTCCATTCCGTTCTACATGCCATTCCATTCCGTTCCACATTCCATTCCACGTTCCATTCAAAGTTCCATTCCATGTTCCATTCCATGTTCCATTCTATTCCATTTCATGTTCCATTCCACAATACATTGCATAAAATTCCACATTCTTTCCACAATCCATTCCACATTGCATTCCACATGACATTCCGTTCCAATCCACATTCCATTCCACATTACGTTCCACAATGCATTCCATTCCTTTCCATTCCAAATTCCATTCCACATTACCCCCCACGTTCCATTCCACATTTCATTAAATTCCATTCCACATTCCATTCCATTCCATTCAATGTTGCATTCCATATTCCATTACATTCCCTTCTATTTTCCATTCTATTCAATTCCACATTCCATTCCACGTTCCATTCCACATTCCATTCCTTTTTCCATTTCACTTTCCATTCCGTTCTATTCCACGTTGCATTCCATGTTCCATTCCACGTTCCATTAAATGATACATTTCGTTCCGTTACACATTCCATTCCTCATTTCATTCCATATTCCATACCATTTTCCATTCCACGTTAAATTCCGCATTCCATTCCACTTTCCATTCCATTAAATTCCACGTTCCATTCCACATTCCATTCTATTCCTTTGCATTCCATTCCACATTCCATTCCATTCCATTCTATTACTTTGCATTCCATTCCACATTCCATTCCCTTCCATTCTATCTGCAATTTCACATTCCCTCCCGTTCCATTCCATTCAACTTTCCATTCCACTTTCCACTCCATTCCATTCCATTCTATTCCATTCCATTCCACATTCTATTCTATTCCATTCCACATTCTATTCCACATTCCATTCCACGTTCCATTCCACTTTCAATTCCACGTTCCATTCCACATTGCATTCCACATTAAATTCAACATTCCAATCCAAATTCCTTTCCATTCCTTTCCAGATACCTTTCCACATCCCATTTCATTCCATTCCACGTTGCAATCCATTCCACTCCACGTTCCATTGCACATTCCATTGAACTCCATTCCACATTCCATTCCACTTTCCATTCCATTCCAATCCACGTTGCATTCCACGTTGTATTCCACATTCCCTTCCACATTCAATTCCACATTCCATTCCGTTCTATTCCACATTCAATTCCACATTACATTCCACATTCCTTTCCATTCCATTGCACATTCCATTCCACATTCCATTCCACAATCCATTCCACATTCCTTTCCATTCCATTCCACATTCCATTCAACATTCCATTCCATTCGATTCCACATTGCATTCCATTACATTCCTCATTCCATTCCCCATTCCTTTCCACATTCCATTCCCCGTTGCATTCCATTAAATTCCACATTCCATTTCATATTCCACTCCATGTTCCACTCCACATTCCATTTCACATTCCATTCCAGGTTTCATTCCATTCTATTCCACATTTCATTCCATTCCATTCCACATTCCATTCAACATTCCATTCCATTCCATTCCACATTTCATTGCACATTACTTTCCATATTTCATTTCACATTCCATTCCATTCCACATTTCATTACATGTTCCATTCAATTCTATTCCACGTTCCATTCAATTGTATTCCACGTTCCATTCCACGTTCCATTCCACATTCCATTCCACATTACAATCCACCTTCCATTCCACAATGAATTCCATTCCATTACATTCTGTTCCAGATTCCATTCCACTTCCCATTCCACATTCCATTCCACATTTCACGCCATTCCCTTCCACATTTCTTTCCACCTTCCACTCCATTACATTCCACATTCCATTCCACATTCAATTTCGCGTTACATTCCAGATTTCATTCCACGTTGCATTTCATATTCCATTCCAGATTATATTCCATTCCATTACACATTCCATTCCGCATTCCATTCCATTCCATTTCACATTCCATTCCATTCCATTTCCCATTACATTCCATTCAATTCTACTTTCCATTGTACGTTCCATTCCAAGTTCCAATCAGTTCCATTTCGCGTTCCATTCCACGTTGCATTCCATTCTTTTCCATTTTCCTTTCCACATTCCATTCCACCTTCCATTCTATTCCATTCCACTTTCCATTCCATTCCATTCTACATTCCATTCCATTCCATTCCACATTCCATTACATGTTCCATTCCATTCCATTCCACGTTGCATTGCACGTTCCATTCCAAATTCCAAACCTCATTCCATTTCACATTCTATTCCAATCTATTTCACATTCCATTCCACGTTCAACTCTATTCCATTCCACATTCCATTCCACATTCCATTCCACAATCCATTCCACATTCCATCCCACATTCCATTCCATGTTACATTCCATTCCATTCCACGTTCAATTCCACATTCCTTTGCATTACATTTGACATTGTATTACACATTCCATGCAACATTCCATTTTGCTTTGCATTCCGGTCCATTACCTATTCCATTCCACACTCCAATCCACATTCCATTCCAAATTCCATTGCACATTACATTCCATTACATTCCACATTCCATTACACACTACATTCCGCATTCCATTCCACATTACATTCCTTTCCATTCCACATTCCTTTTCACATTCTTTTCGGCATTCCATTGAACATTCCATTCCACACTCCATTCCACATTCCATTCCACATTCCATTCCGTGCCCTTCCACATTCCTTTCCACATTCCGTTCCACATTCCATTCCGTTCCAATCCAAATTCCATTCCATATTCCATTCCATTCCATGTCACATTCCATTCCATTCCATTCCACATTCCTTTCCATATTCCTTTCCACATTCCGTTCCACATTCTATTCCACATTCCATTCCGTATTCTATCCATTCCATTCGACATTCCATTCCATTCCATTCCACATTACATTTCACATTCCATTCCATTCCATTCCACGTTCATTCCACATTCCTTTCCACATTGCATTCCACATTCCGTTCCACATTCCTTTCCACATTCCATTCCATTCCATTCCACATTCCATTCCATTCCATTCCACATTCCACTTCACGTTCCATTCCACATTCCATTCCACATTCCATTCCATTCCTTTCCACTTTCTATTCCACATTCCATTCTACATGCCATTCCATTCCATTAAAAACTTCATTCCACATTACATTCCAAATTTCATTCCACATTCCATTCCATTCCACATTCCATTACACGTTCCATTCGATTCTATTCCACGTTCCATTTCACGTTCCATTCCACTTCCCATTCCATTTCAGTCCACGTTCTATTCCACAGTCATTTCCATTCCATTTCACGTTCCATGCAACATTCCCTTGCACATTCCATTCCCTGTTCCATTCTGACCATTCCACATTCCGTTTCATTCCATTACACATTCTTTTCCACATTCCATTCCACATTCCATTCCACTAAATTTCACATTCCATTAGACATTCCTATCCACATTCCAATCCACATTTCATTCCATTCCATTCCACATTCCATTCCACGATCCATTCCACGTTCCATTCCACGTTCCATTCCACGTTCCATTCCATTCCATTCCTCGGTCCATTCCACGCTGGATTCCATTCCATTCCACGTTCCGTTCCACATTCCCCTCCATTCCATTCCACATTGCATTTCACTTTCCATTCCACATTCCATTCCACATTCCTTTCCATTGCATTCCTCATTCCATTCCACGTTCCATTCAACGTACCGTTCCACATTCCATTCCACGTTCCATTCCTTTCCATTCCATGTTCCAGTCCAAAATCCATTCCACATTCTATTGAACATTCAATTCCATGCCATTCCATTCCATTCCATTCCACATTCCATTCCACATTCCATTCCACATTACATTCAACATTCCATTCCATTCCATTCCACCTTCCCTTCCACGTTCCATTACAAATTCCATTCCACGTTCCATTCCATTCCATTCCACGTTCCATTCCATTTGATTGGACATTAGTTTCCACTTTCCATTCCACATTATATTCCACTTTCCATTTGACATAACTTTGAATTCCGCTTCACATTCCATTCCACATTTCTTTGCACATTCCGTTCCATTCCATTGCACATTCCATTCCACGTTCCATTCCATTCGATTCCACATTGCATTCTACATTCCATTCCATTCCACATTCCATTCCACGTTCCATTCCACGTTCCATTTCATTCCATTCCACATTCCATTCCACGTTCCATTTCACATTCCATTCCACATTCCATTTCGCATTCCATTCCATTCTATTCCATTACACATTCGATTCTACTTTCCATTACACATTCTATTGCATTCCATTCCATATTCCATTCCACCTTCCATTCCACGTTCCATTTTACTGCATTCCACATTCCATTCCTCGTTCCAGTCTACATTCCATTACACATTCTATTGCATTCCATTCCATATTCCATTCCAAGTTCCATTCCACGTTCCACTTCACTGCATTCCACATTCCATTCCAAATTCCATTCCATTCCATTCCACATTCCATTCCACATTGCATTCCACGTTCCATTCCACATTCCATTGCATTCCATTCCACGTTCTTTTCCATTCCAATCCACTTTCCATTTCGCATTCCATTGCATTCTATTCTTTATTCTATTCCACATTGCATTCCACATTCCATTACATTCCAATGCACATTCCATTCCACATTCCATTCCACGTTCCATTCCATGTTCCATTCCACATTACACTCCATATTCCATTCATTCCATTCCAGGTTCCATTCCAGGTTCAATTCTGCAATCCTTTCCACATTCGAGTTCACGTTCCACTGCATTGCATTCCAATTTCCATTCCACGTTCCACTCCACGTTCCATTCCACGTTGCATTCCACATTCCATTCCATTTCATTCTATTCCTTTGCATTCCATTCCACATTCCTTTTCATTTCATTCCATTCCACATTCCACTCCATTCCACTGCACTTTCCATTCCATTCCATTCCATTCCATTCCACATTCCATACCATACCATTGCATTCCACTTTCCATTCCTTTCCATTAAACATTCCGTTACTTTCCTTTCCACGTTCTATTCCATTCCATTCCACATTCCTTTCCATTCCATTCAATTCCACATTCCATTCCACCTTCCATTCCACTTTCCATCCACGTTCCGTTCTTCGTACCATTCCTCGATCCATTCCACGATTTATTCCATTCCATTCCACATTTCATTCCATTGCAATCCACAATACATTCCACATTCCTTTCCATTACTTTCCACATTCCATTCCACATTGCATTGCATTCCATTCCAAATTCAATTCTCCATTCCACTCCATTCCATTCCACTTTCCATTCCATTTTCCATTCTATTCCATTACACTTTCCATTCCACATTCCATTCCATTCAATTCCACCTTCCATTCTACATTCCTTTCCACTCCATTCCATTCCTTTCCATTCCACAATCCATTCCACGTTGCATTCCACACATCTCTCCACATTCCTTTCCATTCCATTCCAACTTCAATTCCACATTCCATTCCATGACTTTCCATTCCACATTCAATTCCATTACTTTCCATTCCACATTCGTTTCCATTCCATTCCATTCCATTCCACATTCCATTCCACATTGTATTCTATTCCATTCCACATTCCTTTCTATTCCATTCCACTTTCCATTCTACGTTATATTCCACTTTCCATTCCACTTTCCATTCCACATTCCATTCCACAATGCATTCCACATTCCATTTTACATTCCATTTCATTCCACTTTCCATTTCATTCCTTTCTACATTCCATTTCATTCCATTACACATTCCATTCCATTCCATTCCACATTCCATTCCATTCCATTAAACATTCCATTCCAATTTTCATTCCACGTTCCATTCCACGTTCCATTGCATTCCCTTCCACGTTCCATTCCAAATTCCATCTCACATTCCATTCCACTTTCCATTCCACATTCCATTCCATGTTCCATTCCACTGTCCATTCCACGTCCCATTCCATTCCATATTCCTTTGCATTGCATTCCACTCCACATTCCATTCCGTTTCATTCTATTCCATTGCATTCCATTCCACATTCCATTCCATTCCAATCGTCTCCATATTCCATTCCATTCCAATCCTTCTTCTATTCTATTCCATTCCACATTCCGATCGATTCCATTGCACATTCCATTTCGTTCCATTGCATTCCATTCCACAATTCTTACCACTCCATTGCATTACACATTCCATTCCTTTCCATTGCATGTCCCATTCCATTCCATGCCACAATCCATTCCATTCCATTCCACCTTCGATTCCCCCATCCATTCCACATTCCATTACTTTTCCTTCTTTTCCATTGCATCCCATTCCACATTACATACCATTCCATTCCACTACACAGTCCATTCGATTCCATTCTACATTCCATTCTATACAGTTCGACATTCCATTCCATTCCATTCAACATTCCCTAGCATTCCATGGCATTGCACATTCCATTCCTTTCCATTATACATTCCATTCCTTTCCATTATACATTCCATTCCTTTCCATTCCACGTTCCATTCCATTCCATTCCACATTACATTCCATTCAATTCCACATTCCATTCTCTTCCATTTCACATTCTATTCCACATCCCATTGAACGTTCCATTACACTTTCCATTCCACCTTCCATTCCACTTTCCATTCCATTCCATTCCACAATCGATTCCATTTCATTCCACCTTTCATTGCTCGTTCCTTTCCAGGTTAAATTCCACGTTCCATTCCAGGTTTCATTCCACGACTCATTCCACTCCATTGCACATTCCATTCCATTCCATTCCATCTTCCATTCCACATTTCATTCCACTCCTTTCCACATTCCTTTCCACATTCCATTCCATTCCATTCCAACTTCAATTCCACATTCCATTCCATTCCATTCCATTCCATTCCACAGTCGATTCCATTCCTTTACTTATACCATTCCGTTCCATTCCACATTCCGTTCCATTCCGTTCCATTCCATAACACATTCCATTCAATTCCATTCCATTCCATTCCACATTCCATTCGATTCCAATCCACATTCCACTCCATTGAATTCACCATTCCATTCCATTCCATTCCACATTGCATTCCATTTCAATCCTCTCCACATTCCATTCCATTCCATTGCACATTCTCTTCTATTCCATTCCACATTGCAATGCATTCCATTGCTCAATCTATTCCATTCTATTCCATTCCAATGCATACCATTGCTCATTCCAGTCCATTCCATTCCATTCCATTCCATTCCACATTCCATACCATTCCATTGCATTACACATTCCATTCCTTTCCATTGAAAATTCCATTCCATTCCATTCCAAAATCCATTCCATTCCATTCCAACTTCAATTCCACGTTCCATTCCACATTCCATTACATTTCATTCTATTCCATTGCATTCCATTCCACATTCCCTTCCATTCCATTCGACTCCACATTCCATTCCATTCCATTCCACATTCCATTTTATTCCTATCCAGACTACATTCCATTCCATTGCAAATTCCATTACATTCCTTTCAACATTCCATACCATTCCATGGCATTCCGCATTCCATTCCTTTCCATTACACATTCCTTTCCTTACCATTCCACGTTTCATTCCATTCTATTCCACATTCCATTCCATTCCATTCCATCCCACATTCCATTGCATTCCATTCCACATTCCTTTCCACATCCCATTCCATGTTCCATTCCACGTTCCATTCAACGTTCCATTCCACTTTCCATTCCACGTTCTATTCCACAATCCATTCCATTCTATTCCACATTCCATTCCATTCCTCATTCCATTCCATTCAATTCCACTTTCCATTCCACATTCCACTCCACTCCTTTCCACATTCCTTTCCACATCCCATTCCATTCCATTTCAACTTCAATTGCACATTCCATTCCATTCCATTCCACCTACCATTCCTTTCCATTCCACATTTCATTCTATTCCTTTCCTCTCCATTCCACATTCCATTCAAATCCAATCTATTCCTTTCCACAATGCATTTGATTCCATCCCACATTCCAGTCCATTCAGTTCCGCATTCCATTCCATTTCATTCCTCATTCCATTGCATTCCGTTCCACATTCAATTCCACATTTCATTCCATTCAATTCCACTTCCTTTCCACATTCCATTCCATTCCAATCCATTCCACATTCCATTCCATGCCATTCCACAATCCGTTGCACATTCCATTCCACATTCCATTCCATTCCAATCTATTCCACATTCCATTCCATTCCATTCCACAATCCGTTGCACATTCCATTCCACATTCCATTCCTTTCCTTTCCATCTTCAATTCCACATTCCCTTCCATTCCATTCCATGCAACATTCCATTCAACGTTCCATTCCATTCCATTGCACATTCCATTCCATTCCATTCCACATTCCATTCCAATCCATTCCATTCCACATTCCATTCCATTCCATTTAACATACCTTTCCATTCCAATTCACATACCATTCCATTCCTTTCCACATTCCATTCCATTCCATTCCACGTTCCATTTCATTCCATTCCACATTCCATTATTCGTTCCATTCCATTCCTTTCGATGTTCCATTCCACATTCCATTCCATATTACATTCCATTCCATTCCCCATTCCTTTCGATTCCATCCCACATTCCATACCACATTGCATTCCATTCCTTTCCACATTGCATTCCACATTCCATTCCACCTTCCATTTCATTCCATTCCACGTTCCATTCCACGTTCCATTCCATATTACATTCCATTCCATTCCCCATTCCTTTCGATTCCATCCCACATTCCATACCACATTGCATTCCATTCCTTTCCACATTGCATTCCACATTCTATTCCACCTTCCATTTCATTCCATTCCACGTTACATTCCACGTTCCATTCCATATTCCATTCCATTCCACATTCCATTCCTCATTCCAATCCATTCCCTTCCACGTTACATTCCACGTTCCATTCCACGACCCATTTCATGGCATTCCACATTGAATTCCACATTCAATTCCACTCCATTTCACATTGCATTCAACATTCCATTCAGTTACCTTCCACATTCCATTCCATTCCATTGCATTCTATTCCATTCCACATTGCAGTCCATGTTCCATTCAATTCCATTCCACATTCCATTTCATTCCATTCAACATTCTTTTCCATTTCATCCCACATTCCATTCCAAATTCCATTCCATTCCAATCCACATTCATTTCCATTGCATTGCACTCTAGTCCACATTCTTTTCCATTCCATTCCATTCCACATTACACTCCAATTTTTCCACATTCCATTCCAATCCACTCAACATAAGTTTCCACATTCCATTCCATATTCCATTCCACCTACCATTACATTCTATTCCACAAACCGTTCCAAACCATTCCACATTCCATTCCATTTCATTCCATTCCACATTCCGTTCCTTTCCTTTCCATTCCAGTCCACATTCTATTCATTTCCACTCCATTCCATTCCACATTCCATTCCTTTCCATTGCACATTCTATTCCATTCAATTCCTCTTCCCATTCCATTCCATTCCACATTCCATTCCATTCCATTCCACATTGCACTCCATTCAATTGGACATTCCATTCCATTCCATTCCATTGCACATTCCATTCCTTTCCATTCCATTCCACATTCCATTCCATTCTATTCCACTTTCCAGTCCATTCTATTCCACATTCCATTCCACATTCCATTAAATTCCATTCCATTCCACATTCCATTCCATTCTATTAGTCATTCCATTCCACGTTCCATTCCACTTTCCATTGCACGTTCCATTACACGTTCCATTCCATGTTCCATTCCGCGTTCCATTCCATTCCATTCCACATCCCATTCCACATTCCGTTTCATTCCATTCCATTCCACATTTCATACCATTCCATTCCATTCCATTCCACATTCCATTCCATTCTATTCCACATTCCATTCCACATTCCATTCCATTCCATTCTACATTCCATTCCATTGCATTCCACATTCCATACCATTCCATTCCATTCCTTTCCACATTCCATTCCGTTCCATTCCACATTCCATTTCACATTCCATTCCATTCCATTAAGCATTCCTTTCCACATTCCATTCTATTCAATTTCACATTCCGTTACGTTCCATTCCAGATTCCTTTCCACATTCCATTCCACATTCCATTCCACATTCTGTACCACATTCTATTCCACATTCCATTACTTTCCATTCCACATTCCATTTCACATTCCATAGCGTTCCATTTCGCATTCCTTTCCACATTCCATTCCATATTCCATGCCACATTCCGTTCCGCATTGCATTCCACATTCCATTTCGTTCCATTCCCCATTACTTTCAATTCCATTCCACTTTCCATTCCATATTCCATTCCATTCTATTCCAAATTCCCTTCCATTGATTCCACATTCCATTCCATTCCATTTCACATTCCATTCAACGTTCCATTCTATGTTCCATTCCAAGGTCCATTCAATTAATTTACACGTTCCATTCCCCTTTAGATTGCATTTCATTACACTTTCTTTTCCACATTCTATTCCAGTTTGAATTCCATTGCATTCCACTTTCCATTCCGTTCCTTTCCACATTCCATTACACGTTCCATTCCACTCCATTCCATTTCCAATTCCACATTGCAATCCAAACTCCATTTCACATTCCATTACACTCTATTTCACATTGCATTCCACGTTCTACTACATTCCATTCCACAATCCATTCCACAGTCCATTAGATTCCATCCCACATTGCATTCCACATTAAATTCCTTTCCTTTCCACGTTCAATTAAACTTTCCATTCCATTATATTTGACTATCTATTCCACATTCCATTCCACATTTCTTTTCACATTCCTTTCTGTTCCATTACACATTCCATTCCACACTCCATTCCACATTCAATTCAACATTCCATTCCATTCCATACTATATTCCGTTCCACATTACATTTCGTATTCCATTCCACATTCCATTCCACATTCCATTAAATGCCATTCCTCTTTCCATTCCATTGCATTCCACATTCCATTCCACGTTCCATTCAACTTTCTATTCCAACTTCCATTCGATATCACTGCACGTTCAATTCCGCATTACATTCCATTCTGTTCCACTTTCCTTTCAACATTCCATTCCACATTACCTTCCGTTCCATTCCACATTCCATTCCACATGCCGTTCAACATTCCGTTCCATTCCATTCCACATTCCATTCCATTCCATTGCACATTCCATTCCACATTCCATTCCTTTTCTTTCCACGTTTAATTCCACATTCCACTGCACATTTCATTCCAAATTCCATTCTATTTCACATTCCAATACACGTTCCTTTCCATTACATTCCACGTTCCTTTCTACGTTACATACCACTTCCCATTCCACATTCCAATCCACATTCCATTCCACATTCCATTGCAAATTCCATTCCACAATCCATTCCACATTCCATTCCACAATCCATTCCACATTCCATTCCATTCCATGCCACATGAAATTCCACGTTCTATTCCTTTTCATACCACTTTCAATTCCACATTCCATTCCATTAATTTTGACATTCCATTCCACATTCCATTCCAAATTCCTTTTCACATTCCATTTCGTTTCATTACAGATTCCATTCCACACTCCATTCCACATTCCATTCCACATTCCATTCCAAGTTCCATTCTGTTACATTCTTTTCCTGATTCCATTCCATTCCATTCCACATTCCATTCCATTCCATTCCATTCCATTGCACATTCCGTTCAACTTTCCATTCCACATTCCATTCCATTTCACATTCCATTCCACATTCCATTCAACTTTCCATTCCACATTCCATTCCATTACATTCCAATTTCCTTTCCACGTTCCATTCCACGTTCCCTTCCACATTCCATTCCATTCCATTTCACGTTCCATTACATTCCATTCGACTTTTATTTCCATATTACATTTCACATTCCATTCCACATTCCATTTGACATACCATTGTATTCCCTTCCACATTGCATTCCACAATCCTTTTCACATTCCATTCCGATCCATTGCACATTACATTCCACATTCCATTTCACATTCTGTTCCACATTCCATTTCACATTCCATTCCATTCCATTCCCCATTCCATTCCATTCCATTCCACATTCCATTCCACCTTCCCTTCCATTCCATTCCACATTCCATTCCATTCCTCATTACATTCCATTTCAATCCACGTTCCATTGTACGTTCCATTCCAAAGTCGATTCAATTCCATTCCACGTTCCATTACACATTCCATTCCATTCCATTCCATTACACTTAACTTTCCACATTCCATTGCACATTCCATTCCATTCCTTTCCATTTCACATTCCATTACACGTCCATTCCATTCCATTCCACATTCCATTCCAGGTTGCTTTCCCCGTTCCATTCCAAATTCCAGTCTGTTCCATTCCACATTCCTTTCCACATTCGTATCCAAATTTCATTCTATATTCCCTTCCACATTCCATTCCTTAATCCATTCCACAGTCCATTTCACATTCCTTTCCGTAACCTTGCACGTGCCTTTCCACATTCCATTCCACATTCCATTCCATTCCACATTTCATTCCATTACATTTCACTTTCCCTTCCGTTCCATTCCACATTCCTTTCCACATTCCATTCCAGATTACGTTACACATTCCGTTCCACATTCAATTACATTCAATTTCACATTCCATTCCGTTACATTAAACATTCCTTTCCACATTCCATTCCACATTCCATTCCACAATTCATTCCATAATCCATTCCTCATTCCTTTGCATTCCATTCCTTATTCCACACCATTCCATTCCACATTCCATTCTGTTTCATTTCACATTCCATTCTGTTACATTCCACATTCCTTTCCACATTCCATTCCACATTCCATTCCACATTCCGTTCCACAATCCATTCCACATTCCGTTCCATTCCATTCCACACTCCATTCCCCATTCCATTCCATTCCATTCCACATCCCATTCCATTCCATTCCACGTTAAATTCCACGTTACTCTCACTATTCTGTTCCACATTCCATTCCACATTACATTCCATTATTTTCCACATTCCTTCCCACATACCATTCCACGTTCCGTTCCATACCATTCCACATTCCGTTCCATTCCATTCCACGTTCCATTCTATTCCATTCCACGTTCCGTTCCACGTTCCATTCCACTTCCCATTCCCTTCCATTCCACGTTCAATTCCACATCCAATTTCAATACATTTCACATTCCATTCTACATTCCATTCCACATTCCATTTCACCTTCCATTCCATTCCATTCCACATTACTTTCCACAATCCATTCCACAATGCATTCACTTCCATTCCACATACCATACTACATTCCATTGGGTTACATTCAGCATTACATTTCACACTCCGTTCCATATTGCATACCACCTTCCATTCTGTTATATTCGACATTCTTTTCCACATTCTTTTCCACATTCCATTCCACATTCCATTCCATTAGATTCCAGATTCCATTCTACACTCCATTCCATTGCTTTCCACATTCCATTCCCCATTCCATTGCATTCCATAACACATTCCATTCCATTCCATTCCTTATTCGATTCCATTCTATTTCACATTCCATTCCATTCCAGGTCCTGTTTAATTAAATTCCATTCCATTACCTTCCATGCGACATTCAATTCCATTCCACGTTCCATTGCATTCCATTGCATGTTCCATACCATATTCCATTTGATGTTCTACTCCACGATCCATTTCACTTTCCATTCCACATTCTACTACATTCTATTCCACTTTCCATTCCACTCTATTCCATATTCCAATCCTCAGTCCATTCCATTCCATTCCACTTTGCATTCAATTCCATTCCACATTCCATTCCACATTCCATTCCACATTCCATTCCATTCCATTCCACATTCCATTCCACATTCCATTCCACATTCCATCAGATTCCATTAAACATTCCATTCCACATTCCCTTCCATTCAATTGCATTCCACTATCCATTCAATTCCAAATTCCATTCCTCGTTCCATTCCATTCCATTCCACATTCCATATCATTCCATTCCACAATCCATTCCTTTCCATTCCATTCCACGTTCCATTGTGTTCCATTCTACATTCCATTCCACGTTCGTTTCCATTCCATTCCATTTTCCATTGCACATTCCATTTCATTCCATTCCATTCCATTGCATTCCATTCTAAATTCCATTCCATTCCATTCCACATTCCATTCCATTCCATTCCGCATTCCATTCCAATCCATTCAACATTCCATTCCGTTCGACATTCCATTCCATTCAATTCCATTACACATTCCATTCCATATTCCATTCCATTTCACATTCCATTTTATTGTATTACATTCCACATTCCATTCCATTCCATTCAAATACACATTCCATTTCACTCCATTGCGCATTCCATTCTGTTCCATTCCACAATCCTTTCAATTCCATTCAACATTCCATTCCACATTCCATTCCACTCCATATTCAATTCCACATACCATTCCATTCCAAATTCCATTCCATTCCATTCCACATTCCATTCCATTTCTTCCATTCCATTGCACATCCCATTCCACATTCCTTTCCATTCCATTCCACATTCCATTCCATTCCATTCCACATTCCATTCCATTCCATTAAACTATCCACGTTTCGTTCTAATCCACGTTTCATTCCACGTTCTATTCCACGTTACATTCCATTCCATTCCACGTTCCATTCCATATTCCATTCCACATAACTTTCGTTCCATTGCACATTTCATTCCATTACATTCCACAATCCATTCCTTTCCCTTCCATTCCATTCCACACTCAATTCCATTCCATTTCATTCCACATTCAGTTCCATTCCATTCCATTCAACATGCCATTCCAATCCACGCTCCATTACATTCCTTCCCATTCCATTCCCGATTCCATTCCATTCCATTCCATTCCATTCCATATTCCATTCTACATTAGCTTCCATTCCTCATTCCATTCCATTCCATTCCACATTCCATTCCATTCCATTCCGTTCCATTCCACTTTCAATTACACATTCCTTTCCATTCCACATTCCATTACATTCAATTCCACATTCCATTACACATTCCTTTCCATTCCACATTCCATTCCTTTCCATTCCACATTCCATGCCATTTCATTCCATTCCTTTGCACATTCATTTCCATATTCCATTCAATTCCATTCCACATTCCATGCCATTGCATTCCACATTACACTACATTCCTTTCCACATTCCACTCCATTCTGTTCCACCTTCCTTTCCATTCCATTCCATATTCCCTTCTATTCCATTCCACCTTACATTCCGTTACTTTCCACATTCCTGTTCATTTCATTCCACATTCCATTCCATTCCATTCTGTTCCTTTCCACTTTCCATTCCATTCCATTCTGTTCCTGTCCAGATTCCATTCCATTCCATTCCAATCCATTCGACATTCCATTACACATTCCATTCCATTCCATATTCCATTCCCTTCCATTTCATTCCATTCCACTTTCCATTAAACTCCATTCCATTACACATTCCATTCCATTCCATTTCACATTCCATTCTATTCCATCCCATTCCATTCCCCATTCCATTCCAATTCATTCCACATTCCAGTCCATTCCATTCCATATTACACTCCGTTCCATGGCATTCCATTCCACATTCCATTCCACTCCATTCCATTCCACATTCCATTCCATTCAATTCCATTCCACTTTCCATTCCATTTCATTCCAATTTCCACTCCATTCGATTCCATTCCACATTCAATTCCATGCCATTCTCCAATCCATTCCATTCCATTCCATTCCGCATTCAATTCCATTTAAATCCACATTCCATTGCATTACATTCCACATTCCACATTCGATTCCACGTTCCATTCCACGTTCCATTACACTATCCATTCCACTTTCCATTCCACTTTCCATTCGATTCCACGTTCCATTCCACTTTGCATTCCACATGCAATTCCATTCCATTCCACATTTCTTTCGATTCCATTACACATTCCAATCCATTCCATTGCAATCCATTCCATATTCCATGCCATTCCATTCCATTCCATTCCATTCATTTCCATATTCCATTCCATTCCATTCCACATTCCATTCCATTCCAATCCATTGCATATTCCATTCCATTCCACATTCCATTCCATTCCTTTGCTTTCCCCATTCCATTCCATTCCATTTCCCATTCCATTCCACATTCCATTGCATTCCACATTCCAATAAACTACATTGCATTCCACATTCAATTCCATTACATTCCAATAAACTACATTGCATTCCACATTCAATTCCATTACATTCCATTACATTCCACATTCCGTGCCATTCCATTCCTTTCCACATTCAATTCCATTCAATCCCACATTCCATTCCATTCCATTCCATTCTAGATTCCTTTCCATTCCACATTCCATTCCGTTCTGTTCCATTCCCGATTCCATTCGATTCCATTCCTTTCCATTCCACATTCCATTCCACATTCCATTCCATTCCACATTCCATTCCATTGCCTTCTGCGTTCCATTCCATTCCATTCTATCCATTCCACATTCCATTACATTTCATTCCATTCCATTGCTCATTCCTTTCCACATTACATTACATTCCATTCCACTTTCCATACCATTCCATTCCACATTCCATTCCATTCCATTACACATTCCAATCCATTGCATTCCATTCCATGTTCCAGTCCATTGCATTCCACGTTACATTACATTCCATTCCGCATTCCAATCCATCCCTTTACACGTTCCTTTTCTTTCCATTCCACGTTCCATTCCATTCCATTCCATTCCACTTTCAATTCCATTCCATTCCACATTCCATAGTATTCCATTACACATTACATTAAATTCCATTCCACATTATATTCCATTCCATTCAACATGACTTTACGGTACTTTCCACTTTCCATTCCAATCCATTGCACATTCCATTGCAAGTTCTATTCCATTCCACTTTCCATTCCATTCCATTTCATTCCATTTCACATTCCATTCATTTCCATTCTGCTTTCCATTCCATTCCATTCCACATTCTATTCCATTCCTTTTCATATTCCATTCCATTCAATTCCATTCCATTAATCACTCCATTCCGTTCCATATTCCATTCCATTCCTTTCCATTCCACATTCCTTTACATTCCATTCCACATTCCATTCCATTCCATTCCATTCAATTGCACATTCCATTCCATCCCTTTCCACATTCCATTCCATTCCATTCCATATTCCATTCGATGCCATACCATATTCCATTCCGTTCCATTCCATTCCACAATCAATTCCATTCCAATCCACATTCTATTCCATTCTATTCCACATTACACCTTCCATTCCATATTCCATTCCACTATCCATTCCACGTTCCATTCCATTGCATTCCTAGTTTCATTCCAAATTGCATTCCACATTGCCTTCCATTCCATTCAACATTTCATTCGATTCCATGACACTTTCCATTAGATTCCATTCCACTCCACATTCAATTCTATTCTATTCCATTCCTTTCCACATTCGTTTCCTTTCCATTCCACATTCCCTTCCATTCCATTCCACATTAAATTCCATTCCATTCCGTTCCATTCCACATTTCATTCCATTCCATTCCACATTCCATTCCATTCCATTCCACATTCCATTCCATTCCACATTCCATTCCACTCCATACCATTCCATTGCATTCCCCATTCCATTCCATTCCATTCCATTCCTTTCCACATTCTTTTCCTTTCCATTCCACATTGCATTCCATTCCATTCCGTTTCAAATTCCATTCCTCTTTCCATTCAATTTGTCATTCCATTCCATTCCATTCCATTCCATTCCACATTCCATTCCATTCCACATTCCATTCCATTCCATTCCATTCCATTCCACATTCCATTCCATTCCATTCCATTCCATCCCACATTCAATTCCATTCCATTGCACTTTCCATTCCATTCCATTCCATTCCACATTCTATTCCGTATTCCATTTCATTCCATTACATTCCATTCCACATTGCATTCCATTCCATTCCATTCCACATTCCATTCAAATCTATTCCACATTCCATTCCATTCCATTCCACAATATATTCCATTCCATTCCATTCCATTACTTTCCTCATTTAATTCCATATTGAATTCCACATTCCATTCCACATTCCAATCCATTCCATTCCATATTCCATTCTACATTCCATTCCATTCCATTCCGCATTCCATTCCATTCCATTCCATTGCAGCTTCCTTTTCACATTCCATTCCACATTCCATTCCATTACATTCTTTTACAGATCCCATTCCATTCCATTCCTCATTAAATTCCATTCCATCCCAAATTCCATTAAACCTTCCATTCCACATTCCATTCTACTTTCCATTCCATTCAGTTCCACATTCCACTCCAATACATTCGGCATTCCTTTACATTCCATTTCACATTCCATTCCATTACATGGATTTCCACATTCCATTTCAATCCATTCCGCATTCCATTCCATTCCACTTCATTCTATTCCATGTTCCATTCCATTCCATTCAACTCCACATTCCATTCCATTCCATTCCACTTTCAATTAAACTACATTCCACATTCCATTACACATTCCATTCCAAATTCAATTCCACGTTCCATTCCACATTCCATTCCACATTCCATTCCATTACATCCCACAGTCCATTACATGATCCATTCCATTCCATTCCACATTCCATTTAACTTTCCATTCCTTTCCATTCCTCCTTCGTTTCCACATTCCATTCCACGGTCAATTTCACGTTCCATTCCACGTTCCATTCCATATTCCATTGCATTCCATTCCATATTCCATACCATTCCATTCAATTCAATTCCACAATCCACTCCATTCCATTGCACATTCGATTCCACATTCCATTCCACATTCCTTTCCTTTCCTTTCCCCATTCCATTCCACACTCCTTTCCACATTCCATTCCACATTTTATTCCTTTCTATTCCACATTCAATTCCACACTCCATTCCACATGCCATTCCACGTTCCATTCCGTTCCATTCCACATTCCATTCCACATTCCTTTCCTTTCCATTCCGCATTCCTTTGCATTCCATTCCACATTCCTTTCCACATTCCAATCCTTTCCATTCTGCATTCCATTCCATTCTACATTACTTTCCAAATTCTATTCCACATTCCATTCCACATTCCATTCCATTACATTCCACATTCCATTCCACTTTCTATTCCACGTTCCATTCCACAATCCATTCCATTCCATTTCATATTCACTTCGACATTCCATTCCACATTCCATTCCAGATTTCATTCCACATTCCATTCCATATTCCTTTGCATTCCATTCAACATTCCATTCAACAGTCCTTTCCACATTCCATTTCACATACCATTCCACATTCCTTTTTATTCCGTTCCACATTTCATTCCATTCCAAGTTCCCTTCCACATACCATTCCACGTTCCACTCAACGTTCCATTTCATTCCATTCCACGTTCCACCCCACATTCCATTCCATTCCATTCCACTTTCCATTGCACAGTCCATTCCACATTACATTGCACATTACATTCCTTTCCATTCCACATTCCATTTTACATTCCATTCCACAATTCACTCAAGATTCCATTCTACATTCTGTTCCATTCCATTCTGCATTCCATTCCATATCATTGCATTCTATTCCACCTTCCATTCCATTACCTTCCATGCCACATTCCATTCAATTACATTCCACATTCCATTCCACATGCCATTCCACATTCTAATCCACGTTCCATTCCATTCCATTGCACAATCTATTCCTTTCCATTCCACATCCCATTCCATTTAATTCCACATTTCTTTCCATTACTTTGCAGTCCACATTCCATTCCGTTCCATTCCACATTCCATTCCACTTTCAATTCCATTCCATTCCACATTGCATTCCATTCCATTCCATTCCACATTGCATTCCATTCAATTACATTCCACATTCCATTCAATTACATTCCACATTCCATTCCAACTTGCATTCTACGTTCCATTCCAAGTTCCATTCCATGTTCCATTCCACGTTTCATTCCAGGTTTCATTCCATTGAATAACACATTCCATTCCATTCCATTCCACCTTCCATTCCACATTCCACTCCACTCCTTTCCACACTCCTTTCCACATTCCATTCCATTCCATTTCAACTTCAATTCCACATTCCATTCCATTCCATTCCATTCCATATTTCATTCGATTGCAATCCACATACCATTCAATTCCATTCCATTCCACATTCCATTCCATTCCATTCCATAACATTCCATTGCACATTCCATTCAATTCCATTCCACTCCGTTCCACATTCCATTCAATTCCATTCCACATTCCATTCCATTCAATTCCACATTCTATTCCCTTCCATAACATATGCCATGCTTTTCCATCCACGTTTTATTCCACCTTCCATTGCATTCAATTCCACCTTCCATTCCACACTCCATTCCATTACATTCCACATTCCATTACATTCCATTCCATTCTACAATCCATTCCATATTCCATTCCACATTCCATTCCATTAGATTTCACCTTCAATTCTACATTCCATTCCATTCCATTCCATTCAACATTCCATTGCACATTTCATAATATTCCAATCCACATTCCATTCCATTCCTTTCCATACCATTCCATTCCACATTGCATTCTATTCCATTCCACATCCTATTCCACTTTCCATTCCAAATTCCATTCCACTTTCCATACCAAGTTGCATTCAACATTCCACTCCACATTAAATTCAACATTCCATTCCAAATTCCATTCCATTCCATTCCAGATTCCATTTTAAATTCCATTTCATTCCATTCCACTTTAAATTCCATTACACTCCACGTTCCATTCCACATTCCATTCCAATCCACGTTCCATGCCACATTCCATTCCATTCCATTCCACCTTCTATTCACGTTCCATTCCATTCCAATCCACGTTCCATTTCACGTTGCATTCCACATTCCATTCCACATTCAATTCCAAATTCCATTCCGTTCTATTCCACATTGCATTCCACAATCCATTCCACTCCACATTCCATTCCACATTCCATTCCACTCCATTCCACATTCCATTCCACATTCTATACCATTGCATTCCACATTCCATTCCACATTCCTTTCAACATTCCTTTCCATTCGATTCCACATTCATTGCACTCCATTCCTGATTGCATTCCCCATTCCATTCCACGTTCCTTTCGCCATTCCATTCCATTAAATTCCACTTTCCGTTCCACATTCCATTCCACGTTCCAGTCCACATTCCATTCCACATTCCGTTTCACATTGCCTTCCACGTTTCATTCCATTCTATTCCACATTCCATTCCATTCCTTTCCACATTCCATTCCATTCCATTCAATTCCATTCCACATTCCATATCATTCTTTTCCATTCCACATTCAATTCCTTTCAATTACACATACCATTGCATTCCTTTCCACATTCCATTCCATTTCATTCCATTCCATTCTCATTCCATTACACATTACATTCTGTTCCGTTCCAGTTTGAATTACATTCCATTCCACTTTCATTCCACGTCACATTCCACGTTCCATTCCGTGTTCCATTCCACTTTCAATTCCATGTTCCATTCCACATTCCATTCCACATTCCATTCCATCCCATTCCAGATTCCACTGCACATTTCATTCCATTCCATATTCCATACCATTCAATGACATTCCATTACACAATACATTCCATTCCACATACCATTCCACCTTCCATTCCATTCCATTCCACATTCCATTCTGCATTCCATTAAATTCCATTCCACATTCCATTCCATTCTATTCTACATTCCTTCCACATTCTATTGCACACTGCATTGCGAGTTCCATTCCACTTTCCATTCCAGCTTCCATTCCATTCCACTCGACTTTCCATTCCGTTCCATTCCACGTTCCATTTAATTCCATTCCACATTCCATTAAACATTCCATTTCTTATTAAAATCCACATTCCATTTCACTTTCCATTCCATTCCATTCCATTCCACTTTCCATTGCTTTCCAATCCATAATCCTTTCCTTTGCATTCTACGCTAAATTACCTTCCATTCCACATTCCATTCCATTCCATTCAATTCCATTCTACTTTCCATAACATTCCATTCCATTCCACATTCCATTCTTTCCATTCCACATTCCATTCCTTTCGTTTCCGCATTCCATTCCTTTACATTCTATTCCACATTCCTTTCCACATTCCATTCCCTTTCATTCCGCATTCCTTTCCATTACATTCCACATTCCATTCCCCGTTCCATTCAACGATCCATTTCACATTCCATTCCATTCCATTCCACTATCTATTCCACATTCCATTCCATTCCATTCCACGTTCCATTCCATATTCCATTACATTGCACTCCACGTTCCATTCCACTTTACATTCCACATTCCATTCCAATTTCCAATCCACGTTCCATCCATTCAATTCCACTATCCAATCCACGTTCCATTCCATTCCATTCCACGTTCCTTTCCACATTCCTTTGCACATTCCTTTCCAAGTTCCAATTCACATTGTATTCCATGTTCCATTCCACGTTCCATTCCACGTTCCATTCCACGTTCCATTCCACGTTCCATTCCATGTTCCTTTTCATTCCACTCCATGGTCCATTCCAATTTCCATTCCATTCCATTCCACATTTCATTCCACATTCCATTCCACGTTCCATTCCACATTCCATTCCATTCAATTCCTCAATCCATTCCACGCCATTCCAAATTCCATTCCACATTCCATTCCATTCCATTCCACATTCCATTCCACATTCCATTCCATTCCATTCCACATTCCGTTCCACATTCCATTGCATTCCTCTCCACAATACATTCCACAATCCATCCCAGATTCCATTCCATTACATCACACCATCCATTCCACTTTACAATGCATTCCAGTCCACATTCCATTCCATTCCACATTCTGTTCAATTCCAATCCACATTTCATTCCACATTTCATTCCATTACATTTCACATTCCATTCCACTTTTCTTACCATATTCCATTCAATTCCTTTCCATATTCCATTCCACATTCCATTACGTTCAATTCTCATTCCATTCCACGTTCTATTTCACATTCCATTGCCCATTCCATTCCACGTTGCATTCCATTCCGTTCCATGTTGAATTCCATGTTCGATTTCTTTCCATTCCACGTTCCCTTCCACATTCCATTGCACATTCCATTGTATCTTCCATTCCACATTACATTCAACGTTCCATTCCACTTTCCATTCAACGTTCCATTCCATGTTCCATTCCATAACATTCCATGTTCCATTCCACATTCCATTCCATTCCGTTCCACGTTCAATTACACATTTCATTCCCCATTCGATTCCACATTGCTTACCATTACTTACCACAAGGCATTCCATTCCATTCGACATTCAATTGCATTCCACTCCACATTCCATTCCACCTTCCTTTACGTTCAATTCCATATTCCATTCCACACCATTCCATATTCCATTCCACATTCCATTCCCCAATCCATTTCACATTCCCTTTCACATTCCTTTGCATTCCATTCCACTTTCCATTCCAAATTCCATTCCATTCCATTCCATTCCATTCCACATTCCATTCCACATTTCATTCCACTGCATTGTACATTCCATTTCATTCCATTCCACATTCCATTACACGTTGCTGTCCACGTTCCATTCCATGTTCCATTCTACTTTCCATTCCATACGATTCCACTTTCCATTCCACATTCCATTCCATTCCGCTCCACATTCCATTACACATTCCATTCGCCATTCCGTTCCACATTCCTTTCCATTCCATTCCACATTCCATTTCACATTCCATTCCATTCCATTCCACTTACCTTTTCACATTGCATTCCTCAATCCAATCCATTCCATTCGACAATCAATTCCATTCCATGCCACATTCTATTCCACATTCCAATCCATTCAATTCCATATTCCATTCCACACCATTCCATATTACATTCCACATTCCATTCCACATTACATTTCACATCCCATTTCACATTCCATTCCATTCCATTCCACATTCCATTCCATTCCACGTTCAATTCCACATTTCATACCACGTTCCTTTCCATTTCATTCCACGTTCCATTCCATTCCATTCCACATTCCAATCCACATTCCATTTCACCTTCCATTCCCTTCCAATCCACATTCCCTTCCTTTCCTTTGCACATTCCGATCCTTTCCACATTCCATTCCATATTCCATTCCACTTTCCATTCCATTCCATTCCATGTTGCATTGCACGTTCCATTCCGTGCTCCATTCCATTCCACTCTACGTTCAATTCCATGTTCCATTCCATGTTGCATTCCATTCCCTTCCGCTTTCCATTCCACATCGCATTCCAATCCTTTTAACGTTGCATTCCAGTCCGTTCCACTTTCCATTCCACATTCCATTCGACATTACTTTCCATGTTTCATTCCACATTCCATTCCATTCCATTCCACTTTCCATTCCACACTCCATTCCACGTTCCATTACACATTCTATTCCGTTCCATTCCACATTCCATTGCACACAACATTCCACATTCCATTCCGCACTCCGTTCCATTCCTTTCCACATTTCATTCCACATTCTATTACACATTCCTTTCAGTTCCATTCCACATTGCATTTCATTCCCTTACACATACCTTTCCACATTGAAATCCATTCAATTCCACATTCAATTTCATTCCATTCCACATTCCATTCCACATTTTTTCACATTCCATCCCACATTCCGTTTCATTCCATTCCATTCCACATTCCATTCCACATTCTATTGCACATTCTATTCCATATTCCATTCCATTCCATTCCATTCCATGTCCCCTTTCACATTCCTTTCCTCATTCCATTGCACAATCTATTCCATTCCATTCAACATTCCATTCCACAATCCATTTCACATTCCATTACATATTCCTTTCCATTCCATTCCACAATCAATTACATTCCAATTATTCCACATTCTATTCCACGTTCCATTCCTCGTTCCATTAAACTTTCCATTCCACGTTCCATTCCATTCCATTCCACAGTCCGTTACACATTCCATTCCATTGCATTCCATTTTCAAAGCCACAATCCATTCCTCATTCCATTACATTGCATTCTGCTTTCCATTCCACATTCCATTCCCCATTCCAATGCATTCCATTCCAAGTTTCATTCCACATCCATTCCTTTCCATACCACAATACATTCCACATTCCATTCCACCTTCCCTTCCACATTCCATTCCACATTTCATTCCATTCCATTCCACAATCCATTCCACGTACCATTCCACATTACATTCCATGTTCCTTTCCACATTCCGTTCCACGTTCCATTCCACGTTCCATTCCATTCCATGCCATCTTCCATTCCACATTCTATTCCAGATTACATTCCACATTCCATTCCATTTCATTGAACTTTCCATTCCACATTCCAATCCACTTTCCATTCCACACTGCACTCCACATTCCATTCGATTCCATTCCATTCCAATTTCCATTCCGCTTTCCATTCCAAGTTCCATTTCTCATACCTTTCTGATCTATCCACATTACATTCCACATTCCATTCCATTCCACGTTCCATTTCATTCAATGCCACATTCCAGTCTACATTCCATTTCGCATTCCTTTCAACGTTCCATTACACGTTCCATTTCATTCCATTCCACTTTCCACTACACTCCATTCCACTTTCCAATTCATTCCATTCCACATTCCTTTCCAAATTTCATTATACATTCCATTTCACGTTACATTCCATTCCATTCTATTCCACATTGCATACAAGTTCTATCCACATTCCATTCCATTCCATTCCACGTTCTATTCCATTCCACATTCCATTCCATTCCATTCCACATTCCATTCCGTCCCATTCCACATCCCATTCCATTCCATTCCACATTCCTTTCCACCTTCCATTCCATTCCATTCCACATTCCTTTTCACATTCCATTCTATTACACATTCCATTCCATCCCTTTCCACTTTTCATTCCATTCTATTCCACATTCCATTCCACATTCCATTTCACATTCCATTCCACGTTCCTTTCCATTCCATTCTACATTACATTCCATTCAATTCCACATTCCATTCCATTCCTTTCCATTCCTCATTCCGTTGCTTTCCATTCCGGATTCCATTGCATTACATTCCATTCCATTTCACATTCCATTCCATTCCATTCCACGTTAAGTTCCACATTCCATTGCACGTTACATTCCACGTTCCATTCCACATTCCATTCCATTCCATTCCACATTCCATACCATTCCATTGCAGTCCATTCCACGTTCCTTTCCATTCCATTCCTCCTTCCATTCAATTCCATTCCACATTCCGTTCCTTTCCATTATACATTCCAATCCACATTTCGTTCCATTCCATTCCATATTCCATTCCTCATTCCATTCCATTCCATTCCACATTCCATTCCACCTTCCATTCCACATTCCATTCAACATTCCATTCCATTCTATTCTACATTTCATTCCATACCATTCCACATTCCATTCGACGTTCCATTCCATGTTAAATTCCATTCCGTTCCATTCCATTCCAGTTTCAATTTCATTGCATTCCACATTCCATTCTACATTCCATTTAACATTCCTTTCCACATTGCATTTCACATTCCTTTCCATTCCATTACACATTCCATTCAACATTCTATTCCACATTCTATTTCACTTTCCTTTCCACATTCCATTTCACATTCTATTCCATTCCATTGCATTCCACATTTCATTCCACTTTGCATTCCATTCCATTTCACATACCCCACCTCATTCCATTCCATTCCATATTACATTCCACGTTCCATACTATATTCCATTACACGTTGCATTCCATTCCATTCCATGTTCCACTGCATTCCATTCCAGGTTGCATTTCATTACATTCCACATTGCATTCCACATCCTGTTTCACATTCCATTCCAAATTCTTTTTCACATTCCATTCCACATTCCATTCCTTTACATTCCATTCCAATCTACATTCAATTGCATTCCAATCCACATTCTATTCCTTTCTTTCCACGTTGCACCCCATTCCACATTCCATTCCATTTCATTCCACATCTCTTTCCATTACATTCCACATTCCTTTCCACATTCCATTCCATATCCCTTTCCACATTCCATTCTATTCCATTCCGCATTCAATTCCATTCCACTCCACATTCCATTCCATATATTCCCACATTGGATTCCTTTCCATTCCATTCCGAATTCCATTCCAAATTCCGTTCCAAGTTCCATTCCTTTTCATTCCATATTCCATTCCATTCCATTCCACATTCCATTCCATTTCATTCCATATTCCACTACATTCCATTCCACATTCCATCCCCTTCCGTTCCACATTGCATTCCTTTGCATTCCATATTCCATCCCATTCCATTCCACGTTCCATTCTATTTCATTCCTTTCCATTCCACATTCCATAATATTCCTTTGCATTCCACATTCCATTCGTTACCACTACACATTCCATTCTTTTCCATTGCACGTTCCATTCCATTCCATTCCACATTCCATTCTATTCCATTCAACATTCCATTCTATTCCATTCCACATTCCATTCTATTCCATTCCACATTTCATTCCACAACCCATTCCACGTTCCATTTGAAGTTCCATTTGAAGTTCCATTCCACGTTAAACTCCTTTCCATTCCACATTCCATTAAATTCCATTGCACGTTCTATTACACTTTCCATTCCAAGTTTCATTCCTCGTTAGACTCCACATTCCCTTCCTCATTTCATTCCACGTTCCTTTCCACGTTTCATTCCGTTCCATTCCACATTCCATTCTACTCCTTTCCACATTCAATTCCACATTCCATTCCACTTTGCATTGCATTCCGTTCCACTTTCCATTCGACGTTTCATTCCATTCCTTTCCACATTCCATTCCATTCCACATTCAATTCCACATTCCATTCAACATTGCAATCCATTCCGTTATACGTTCCATTCAATGTTCCATTCCATTCCATTCCATTTTCCATTCCACATTCCAATGCAGATTCCTTTCCTCTTTCCATTCCACATTCCATTCTACGTTCCATTCCATGTTCCCTTCCACGTTCCATTATGCGTTCTATTCCATACCTTTCCCAATTCCATTCCACATTCCATTAAATTCCATTCCATATACCATACCATTCAGTTACAAACCATTCCACATTCCATTCCATTCAATATTCCACTCCACTTTCAATTCCATACCGCTTTCTGTTCCATTCCATTACACATTCCATTCCATTCCATTCTATTCCACTTTCCATTCCATTCCATTCCACATTCCATTCCATTCCATTGCATTTCATTCCATTCCATTCCATTGCACTTTCCATTCCATTCCATTCCATTCCACGTTTCATTCCATTCCACATTCCATTTCTTTCCATTCCATTCCACTTTCCTTTACACGTTCCATTCCACATTCCATTCCGTTCCATTCCATAATTCATTGCACTCCATTCCACATACCTTTCTATGTTCCAATCCATTTCTTTCTGTATTCCATTCCATTCCATTCCACATTACTTTCTACATTCCAATCTTTTCCATTCCATTTTCTGTTCCATTCCATTTCTTTCCGTTCCACTTTCTATTCCACATTGTATTCCACATTCCATTCTACATTCCATTCCCTTTCATTCCGTTGCATTCCACATTCCACTCCATTCCATATTCCATTCCATTAAACATTGCATTACATTCCATTGCACATTCCATTCCATTCCCTTCCATTCCATTCCACTTTCCATTCCTTTCCTTTCCACGTTCCATTCCAGGTTTCATTCCACATTCCATGCTACATTTCACTCCACATTCCATTCCATTCCATTCCACATTCAATTCCGTTCCTTTCCACATTCCATGCTACATTTCATTCCATATTCCATTACACATTTCACTCCTCATTCCATTCCAGATTCCATTACACATTCCATTACACATTCCATTCCATGTTCCACTCCATTCCACTTTCCATTCCACATTCCATTCTATACCATTCCACGTTGCATTTCATTGCATTCCACATTCCATTCCAAATTCCATTTCACTTTCCATTCCATTCCATTCCATTCCACATTCCATTCTATTCAATTCCAATCCACATTCCATTCCATTCCAGTCCAAGTTCAATTCCATTACACATTCCATTCCATTCCATTCAACATTACATTCCACATTCCATTGCATATTCCTTTCCATTCCATTCTATTCCACATTCCATTCCATTCCATTCCACTTTCCATTCAATTCCATTCCACATTCCATTCCACATTCCATTCCCCGTTCAATTCCATTCAATTCCACGTTCCATTACATTTCATTGCATTCAACTTTGCGTTCCATTCCATTCAATTCCATGTTCCATTCCATTCCATTGCCTTCCACATTCCATTCCATTCAATTCCACATTCCATTCCATTCCAATCCATTCCAATTTCCATTCCATTCCATTCCAATCCACATTCCATTCCATTCCATTCCAAGCTCAATTCCATTCCACATTCCATTCCATTCCATTCAACTTTCCATTCCACATTCCATTGCACACTCACTTCCATTCTATTCTATTCCACTTTCCATTCCATTCCATTCTACATTCTATTCCCCATCCAATTCCATTCAATTGCACGTTCCATTCCATTCCATTCCATTCCATTCCATTCCAAGTTCCAGTCATTTCCATTGCACATTCCATTCCATTCCATTCCATTCCATTCCACGTTTCATTCCGTTCCATTCCCATTCCATTCCATATTCCATTCCTTTCCATTCCGCTTTCCATTCCATTCCATTCCATTCCATTCCACATTCCATTCCACACTGCAACCGATTCCATTCCGCATTCCATTCCATTCCATTCGCCATTCCATTCCATTCAATTTCACATTCCATTCCATTCCATTCCACATTCCAATCCACATTCCACTCCATTCCATTCCTTTACACATTCCATTCCACATTCCATTCCATGGCATTTCACATTCAATTCCATTCCATTCCATTCCATTGCATTCCGTTCCATTCAATAGTTCATTCCACTCCATTGCAAATTCGTTATATGCCACATTCCATTCCATGTTCCTTTCCACGTGCCATTAGACGTTCCACTCCATTCCATTCCACATTCTATTCATTTCCATTCCATTCCATTCCACATTGCATTCGATTCCATTCCGTTAAACATTCCATTCCACTTCATTCCATTCCACATTCTATTCCGTTCCACAATCCATTCCATTTCATTCCATTCCACATTCTATTCCATTCCACATTTCACTGCACTCCATTCCACATTCCAAACAATTCCATTCCATTCCATTCCACATTCCATTCCATTCTATTCCATTCCGCATTCCATACCACTTCATTCCATTCCATGTTCTATTCCATTCCACACTCCATTACATTCCTTTCTACATTCCATTCAATTCCATTCCGTACCATTCTCCATTCCATTCCATTCCTTTGCATTCCATATTCTATTGCATTCCACATACCATTCCACTCCATTTCGCATTCCATTCCATTCCACATTCCATTCCACTCCAGTTCACATTCCATTCCATTTCTTTCCGTTCCATTTCATTCCATTCCACATTCTGTTCCTTTGCACATTCTGTTCCTTTGCACATTCTATTCCTTTCCTTTCCACATTTCATTCCAGTGCATTTTATTACATTCCAACCAACATTCCATTCCATTCCATTCCATTGCCCATTGTATTCCATTCCATTCTACATTTCATTCCATTCATTTATTGCATTCTATTCCATTCCATTCCACGTACCATTCCATTCCACATTCCCTTCCATATTCCATTCCACGTTCCTTTCCACCATGCATTCCATTCCTTTCCGCATCCCATTCCATTCCATTCCTCAATTAATTTCACATTCCATTGCACATTCCATTCCACTTTCTATTCCATTCCTTTCCACACTCCATTCAACATTCCATTCCATTCCTTTCCATATTTCGTTTCACATTCCACTGCATTCTATTCCATTGCTCATTCCATTCCACATTCCATTCCATTCAAATTCACATTCCGTTCCATCAATTCCACATTCCTTTCTACATTCAATTCCATTCCATTCCATTCCATTCCATTCCATTCCATTCCATTCCATTCCACATTCCATTCCAGTCCATTCCATTCCGTTCTATATTCCACCCCATTCCATTCCATTTCGCATTCCATTCCATTCCATTGCATTCCTTTCTACATTCCATTCCACTTTCCATTCCACGTCGCATTCCATGTTCCGTTTCACATCCCATTCCAAGTTGCATTCCTTTCCATTCCACATTCCATTTCATTCCATTCCACATTCCATTCCATTCCATTCCACTTTCCATTCCATTCCATTCCACTTTCCATTCCACGTTCCATTCCACTTTCAATTCCACGTTGCATTCCACGTTCAATTCCATGTTCCATTCCATTCTATTCCACGTTCCATTCCATTCCATTCCATTCAATTCCACGTTCCATTCCACGTTCCATTCCACATTCCATTCTTTTCCATTCCTAATTCCTTTCCATTCAATTTCACATTCCATTCCATTCCATTCGACATTCCATTCCATGTTCCATTCCACGTTGTATTCCATGTTCCATTCCACATCCCATTCCAGGTTACATGCCTTTCCATCACACATTCTGTTCCATTCCATTACACATTCCATTCCATTCCATTCCACAGTCCATTCCACATTCCATTCCTCATTCCATTCCATTCCATTCCACGTTCCATTCAACATTCCAATCCATTCCATGCTCCATTCCACATTCCATACCACATTCCCTTCCTGTTCCATTCCACGTTCAATTACAGGAACCATTGCACTTTCCATTCCACATTCCATTCCATTCCATTCCATGCCACATTGCCTTCCACATTAAATTCCACATTCCATTCCACGTTCCATTCCACATTACTTTCCATGTTCTTTTCCACTTTCCATTGCACTTTCCATTCCATATCATTCCATGTTCCATTCCACGTTGCATTCCTTTCTATTCCACTTTCCATTCCACATTCCATTGCACATCCCATACCACTTTCCATTCTATGTTCCATTCCATGTTCAATTCCACGTTCCATTCCACTTTCCATTCCACAATCCATTCCATTCCATTTCACTTTCCATTCCACATTCCATTCTACATTCCTTTCCATGTTCCATTCCATGTTCCATTCCACGTTCAATTTCACATTGTATTCCGTTCCATTCCACTTTCCATTCCACATTCCATTCCACATTCCACTGCAAATTCCATTCCACATTCCAATCCACGTTGCATTGCACATTCCATTCCACATTCCATTCCACATTCCGTTTCTTTCCATTTCACGTTCTTTTTGATTACATTCCACATTCCATTGCACATTCAATTCCATTCCATTCCGCTTTCCGTTGGACATTCCATTCCATTGAATTCCACATTCCTTTCCATTGCATTGCACGTTCCATTCTAATCCATTCCACGCTTCATTCCATTCCATTCCCCATTCCATTCCATTCCATTTCATTCGACATTCTATTGCATTCGACATTCTATTGCATTCCACATTCCATTCCATTCCATTTCACATTCTATTCCATTCCATTCCATTCCACAATGCATTCCATTCCATTCCTCATTCCATTCTATTTCATTGCATTCCATTTCACTCCATTTCACATTCTGTTCCATTCCACATTCCATTCCATTCCACAATCCTTTTCAATGTATTCTATTCCATTGCATTCCACATTCCATTCCATTCCATTCCATGCCATATTTCTTTCCATTCCTTTCCAAATTCCATTACATTCATTGATTGCGTCCATTCCACTCCATTCCTCATACCATTACATTCCACATTCCATTCCACTTTCCAATCCACGTTCCGTTATGTTCCATTCCACATTCCATTCCATTCCACTCCACATTCCATTCCATTACATTCCGCATTCCATTCCATTCTTTTCCTCATTCCATTCCACATTTGCTTCCATTCCATTCCAAATTCCTTTCCACATTCCTTTCCACATTCCATTCCATTACATTACATTACACATTCCATTCAACATTCCATTCCACATTACATTCCACATTTTAATCCATTCCATTCCACATTCTTTTCCACATTCCATTCCATTCCTTTCCACATTCCTTTCCATTTCTTCCCATTCCAATTCATTCCATTCAACATTCTATTCCTTTCTGCTTTCCATTCCTTTCCTTTCCACATTCTATTCCACTGCATTTTATTCCATTCCAACCAACATTCCATTCCACATTCAATTAAATTCCATCCCACATTCAAATCCATTCCATTCCACATTCCATTCCTTTGCATTCCGCATTCCTTTCCATTCCATTCCACTTTCCTTTCCAATCCATTCCACATTCCATTCCACATTCCATTCCATTCCATTCCATTCCATTCCATTTCATTCCCATCCACATTGCAGTCCAATCCATTCCTCATTCCAGTCAATTTCATTCCAGTCCATTTCATTCTTTCCACATTATATTCCATTCCACAGTCCATTCCATTCCACATTCCATTCCACTGTATTCTATTACATTCCATTCCACATTCCATTCCATTCCATTCCATTCCATATTCCATTCCATTCCATGCCACATTCCATTCCATTTATTTATTGCATTCCATTCCATTCCATTCCACATACCATTCCATTAAACATTCAATTCCACATTCCATTCCACGTTCCATTTCACTTTCCATTCCATTCCATTCCAAATTCCGTTCCATTCCATTCTACGTTCCATTCCATTCCATTCCGCATTCCATTCCTTTCTTTTCCACGTTGCATTCCACTTTCCATTCCGTTCCATTCCACATTCCATTACACGATTCAGTCCACATTCCGTTACACATTCCACTCCACATTCCATTCCGTTCCATTCCACATTCCATTCCACATTCGATTCCACATTCCATTCAGCATTCCATATTCCATTCCACATTCCATTCTGCTCCTTTCCATATTCCCTTGCACATTCCATTCCACATTCCATTCTGTTCCTTTCCATATTCCCTTCCACATTCCATTCCACAGTCCATTCCACATTCCATTCCATTCCATTCCCCATTGCATTCCACATTCCATTCCACATTCCATTCAACAATCCATTCCACATTCCATTCCATTCCCTTCCACATTCCATTCTCATTCCATTGCATTCCTTTACACATTCCATTCCACATTCCATTCTATTCCATTCCACATTTCATACCACTTTCCATTCTACGTTCCATTCGATGTTCCATTCCACGTTCCATTCCATTCCATTCCTTTCCATTCCATTCCATTCCATTCCACGTTGCAATTCATTCCGTTCCACATTCCATTCCATATCCCATTTCACATTTCTTTCCACATTCTATTACCCTTTAAATTCTATTTCACTCCATTCCATTCCACATTCCATTCCATTCCATTCCACATTCCATTCCATTCCATTCCACATTCCATTTTCATTCCATTGCATTCCATTCCACATTCCTTTCCACATTTCATTCCATTCCATTCAACGATTCATACCACTTTCGATTCCATCCATTCCACATTCCATTCCACATTCCATTCCACTTTCCATTACATGATCCTTTACACGTTCCATTCCAAGTTCCATTCCATTCCATTTCACGTTCCATTCCATTCCTTTCCACTTTCCATTTCATTCAGTTTCACATTCCATTCCGCATTCCATTTCACATATTTTTCCACATTCTATTTCACTTTCCTTTCCATTCCATTACACATTCCATTCCATTCATTTCCACATTCCATTCCATTCCACATTCCATTCTTTTCCATTCCACATTTCATTCCACATTCCATTCCATTCCATTCCACGTTCCATTCTGCATTCCATTCCTTTCCATTCCACATCCCATTCCATTCTTTCTACATTCAATTCCGTTGTACTTTCCATTCCAATCTATTCGACATTGCATTCCACGTTCCATGCAACGTTGAAATCCATGTTCTATTCCACGTCCCATTCCAAGTTCCATGCCTTTCAATTCCACGCCTTTCAATTCCACTTTCCATTTCTTTGCATTCCACATTCCATTCCACTCCATTCCACATTCCATTCCAATCCATTCCACATTCCATTCCAATCCATTCCACATTCCATTCCATTCCATTCTACACTCCATTCTTTTACATTACACATACCATTCGAGATTCCATTCCACTGTCCATTCCATTCCATTCCACGTTGTATTCCACATTTCATTCCATTCCATTCTACTTTCCATTCCACATTCCATACCATTCCATTCCACCATGAATTCCACATTCCATTACACATTGCATTCCACATTCCATTCCGTTCCATAACACATTCCATTCCACATTCCATTCCACTTTCAGTTCCGTTTCATTCCACATGCCACTCCACATTCCAGTCCACTTTCCACTGCATTCCATTCCACGTTCCTTTCCACATTCCTTTCCATTACATTCCAGAGTCCGTTGAACATTCCATTGCACATTGCATTCCACATTCCATTCTGTTCCACAAAACGTTCCATTCCACATTCCATTCTACATTCCATTCCGTTCTATACCACATACCACTCCACTTTCCAGTCAACATTCTGTTGCATACTATTCCGCATTCCATTCCAGATTCCATTCCATTCCATTCCACATTCTATTCCACATTACATACCACATTCCATTCCACATTCCCTTCCACATTCCATTCCATTCCATTCCACAATGCATCCAAAATTCCAATCCATTCAATTCCACAGTCTATTCCACTCTGCATTCCACACTCCATTCCATTCCATTGCACATTTCATTAGACATTCCATTCCATTCCATTCCATATTCCATTCTACATTCTATTCCATTTCATTCCACATTGCAATCCACATTCCATTCCACATTCCCTTCCTCATTCCATTCCACATTCCATTCCACAATCCATTCCATTTCATTCCACATTCATTTCCACTTTCCCTTCCACATTCCATTCCATTCCATTCCAGATCCCTTTCCACATTCCATTCCATTTCATTCCACATTCCCTGCCACATTCCATTCCATTCCATTCCACTTTCCATTCCACATTCATTTCCACGTTCGAATCCTTTGCATTCCACATTCCATTCCACATTCCATTCCATAGTCCATTCCATTCCACATTCCATTCCACATTCCATTCCATTCCATTCCACGTTCTATTCCACTTTCCATTCCATTCCATTCCACGTTCCATTCCACATTCTATTGCACAATCAATTCCTCATTGCATTGCAAATTCCATACAATGTTCCATTCCATTCCATTCCACGTTCCATTGCATTCCATTCCACGTTCCATTCCACATTCCATTCCATTCCATTCCACTTTCCTTTCAACATTCCATTCCACGTTCCATTCCACGATCCTTTCCCCATTCCATTCCATTCCATTCCACGTTCCATTTCACAATACATTCCATTCTACATACCATTTCACATTCCATTCCACATTACACTCCGTTGCATTCCACGTGCCACTCCACATTCCATTCCACATTCCATTCCATATTCCATTCCATTCCATTCCACATTCCATTCCATTCCTTTCCACATTCCATTCCTTTCCATTCCACTTTCCTTTCAGCATTCCATTCCACGTTCCATTCCACGATTGATTCCTCATTCCATTCCATTCCATTCCACGTTGCATTTCACATTACATTCCATTCTACGTACCATTTCACATTCCATTCCACAATACACTACATTGCATTCCACATGCCACTCCACATTCCTTTCCACATTCCATTCCATATTCCATTCCATTCCGTTCCACATTAAATTCCATTCCATTTCACATTCCTTTCCATTGCATTCCATATTCCTTTCCACATTCAATTCTATTTCGTTCCACATTCCATTCACTGTTCAATTCCACATTCCATTCCATTCCATTCAACGATTTATTCCACCTTCCATTCCACTTTCCATTTCATTTTCCATTCCACTCCATTCCACTTTCCATTACACGTTCCACTCCACATTTCATTCCACATTCCATTAAAAACTCCATTCCACATTCCATTCAATTCCATTCTATGTTCCATTCCACGTTCCATTCCAATCCATTCCACTTTCATTCCACATTCCATTCCATTCCATTCCACAGTCCGTTCCATTCCACTCCACATTCTATTCCAAATTCCATTCCATTCCTTTCAACATTCCGTTCAACATTCCTTTTCTTTGCGTCCCATATTCCATTCCATTCCATCCCACATTACATTCCACGCCACATTCCATTTTGAGATCCACATTCCATTCCATTCCATTCCATTCTACTATCCATTCCGCATTCCATACCATACCGTTCCACCATGAATTCCGCTTTCCATTGTACATTGCATTCCACATTCCATTCCGTTCCATAACATGTTCCATTCCACATTCCATTCCACGTTCCATTCCGTTCTATTCCACATGCCACTCCACATTCCAGGCCACATACCACTGAATTCCATTCCACGTTCCATTCCACATTCCTTTCTATTCCATTCCACAATCCATTGAACATTCCATTGCACATTGCATTCGACATTCCATTGCATTCCATAAAACGTTCCATTCCACATTCCATTCCACATTCCGTTCCGTTCTATACCACAGGCCACTCCACTTTCCAGTCCACATTCCGTTGCATACTATTCCATATTCCATTCCAGATTCCATTCCATTCCACATTCTATTCCACATAACATAGCACATTCCATTCCACATTCCATTCCACATTCCCTTCCACATTCCATTCCATTCCATTCCACATTCTATTCCACTTTGCATTCCACATTCCATTCCATTGCATTGAACATTTCATTAGACATTCCATTCCATTCAATTCCATATTCCATTCTACATTCCATTCCATTTCATTCCACATTGCAATCCACATTCCATTCCACATTCCTTTCCTCATTCCATTCCATTCGATTCCACATTCCATTCCACATCCCATTCCATTCCATTCCTCATTCATTTCCACTTTCCCTTCCACATTCCATTCCATTCCATTCCAGATCCCTTTCCATATTCCATTCCATTTCATTCCACATTCACTTCCACATTCCATTCCATTCCATTCTAATTTCCAAATACATTCCATTCCACATTCATTTCCACGTTCCGTTCCATTGCATTCCACATTCCATTCCACATTCCATTGCATAGTCCATTCCATTCAACATTCCATTCCACATTCCATTCCATTCCATTCCACGTTCTATTCCACTTTCCATTCCCTTCCATTCCACGTTCCATTCCACTTTCCATTGCATATTCAATTCTCGTTCCATTCCACATTCCATACCACGTTCCATTCCATTCCATTCCACGTTCCATTGCATTCCATTCCACGTTCCATTCCACATTCCACTCCATTCCATTCCACTTTCCTTTCAACATTCCATTCCATGTTCCATTCCACGATCCATTCCCCATTCCATTCCATTCCATTCCACGTTCCATTTCACATTCCATTCCATTCTACGTACCATTTCACATTCCATTCCTCATTACACTCCGTTGCATTCCACTTGCCACTCCACATTCCATTCCACATTCCATTCCATATTTCATTCCATTCCATTCCACATTCCATTCCATTCCATTCCACATTCCGTTCCATTCCTTTCCACTTTCCTTTCAACATTCCATTGCACGTTCCATTCCACGATCCATTCCCCATTCCATTCCATTCCATTCCACTTTCCATTTCACATTACATTCCATTCTACGTTCCATTTCACATTCCATTCCACTTTACACTCCATTGCATTCCACGTGCCACTCCACATTCCATTCCACATTCCATTCCATATTCCATTCCATTCCATTCCACATTCCATTCCGTTCCATTCCACATTCCTTTCCATTCCATTCCATTCCTTTCCACATCCCATTCCCCGTTCAATTCCACGTTCCATTCCATTACATTCAACGATCTACTCCACCATCCATTCAACTTTCCATTCCATTTTCCATTCCACTCCTTTCCACTCTCCATTTCACATTCCACTCCACATTCCATTCCACATTCCATTAAAAACTCCATTCCACATTCCATTCAATTCCATTCTATATTTCATTCCACGTTCCATTCCAAATTCCCTTCCACATTCCATTCCATTTCACGTTCCAGGCGATATTCCATTCCATTCCATTCCACAGTCCATTCCATTCCACTCCACATTCCATTCCAAATTCCATTCCATTCCATTCAACATTCCATTCAACATTCCTTTCCTTTGCATTCCATATTCCATTCCATTCCATCCCACATTACATTCCACTCTACATTTCATATTGCATTCCACATTCCATTCCATTCCATTTGAAGTTCCATTGCACTTCCCATTCCATTCTGTTCCATTCAACATTCTATTCTGCATTACATTCAACATTCCATTCCAAATTCCATTCCGTTCCATTCCACATTCCATTACCTTCCATTGCACATTCCTTTCCACATTCCATTACATTCCATTCCACAGTCCATTCCGCATTCCTTTATGTTACATTTCACATTCCATTACATTCCATTCCACATTCCAGTACATTCCATTCCACATTCCATTACATTCCATTCCACATTCCATTCCACATTGCCTTGCATTCCATTCCACATTCCCTTCTGCATTCCATTCCACATTCCATTTCAATCCTTTCCTCATTCCATTTCACATGCCATTACACAGTCCATTCCACATTCCATTAAACGTTCCATTCCATTCCATTCCACATTCCATTACATTCCATTCCACATTCCATTCCATTCCTCGTTCCATTCCACATTGCCTTGCATTCCATTCCACATTCCAAACCACATTCCATTACACATACCTTTCCAATCCATTCCACATTCCATTTCACGTTCCATTCCATAGTCCATTCCACATTCCATTAAATGCTCCATGCCATTCTGTTCCGTGTTCCACTCCGGCTTATATTCCTTTCCATTCCACGTTCCATTCCACTTTCCATTGCACATTCCATTCCAAGTTCCATTCCATTCCATTCCACGTTTCATTCAACATTCCTTTCCATCCCATTCCACTTTCCATTCCTTTCCATTCCAAGTTCCTTTCCGAATTCCATTCAACATTCCATTCTACAATCCATTCCGTTCCATTCCATTCCATTACACGTTCCATTCCACATTCCATTCCACATTCCATTCTGTTCCGTTCCACATTCCATTCCACATTCCTTTCCACTTTCCTCTCCATTCCATTCCATTCCACATTCCATTCCACATTCCATTCCACTTTCCATTCCATTCCATTCCACATTCCATTCCACATTCCATTCCACATTCCATTCAATTCAATTCCACGTTTCATTCCACATTCCGTGCCACATACCATTTCATTCCTTTCGTTTCCATTCCACTTTCCATTCCATTCGATTCCACGCTCTCCATTCCACGTTCCATTCCACTTTCCATTCCACTTTCCCTTCCATTCCATTAGACGTTCCATTCGACATTCCATTGCACATTCCATTCCACGTTCCATTTCACGGCATTCCACGTTCCATTCCACATTCCAGTGTAGTTTTCATTCCAAGTTCCATTCCACATTACTTTAGACGTTCCATTCCAATTTCCATTCAATTCCATTCTAAGTTCCATTCCACATTCAATTCCATTCCATTCCACGTTCCATTCCACTTTGCATTCCACATTCCATTCCACGCTCCATTCCACTTTCCATTGCACATTCCATTCCACGTTCCATTCCACATTCCATTCCATGTTCCATTCCACATTCCATTCCATGTTCCATTCTGTTCCATTTCACGTTCCATTCCACATTCTATTCCATTCCATTCCAACATCCATTCCACATTCCATTCCACATTCCATTCCAGATTCCATTCCACATTCTCTCAGACTTTCCATTCCATATTGCATTCTATATTCCCTTCCACATTCCATTCCGTTCCATTCCAGTTTCCAATCCACATTTCATTCCATTCCATTCTACATCCCATACCACATTGCATTCCATATTCCATTACATTCCATTCCACATTCCGTTCCATTCCATTGTACATTCCATTCCAGATTCTGTTCCATTCCTTTCAACTTTCCATTCCACATTCCATACCACATTCCATTCAATTCCATTCCACATTCTATTCTTTTCGATTCAGTTTCATTCTACATTCCTTTCCGTTCCATTCCACATTACATTGCTATCAATTCCACATTCCATTACATTCCATTCCGCATTCCATTCCATTCCACATTGCATTCAGTTACATTCCACTTTCCATTCTACATTCCATTTCACATTCCAGCCCATTCCATTCCACATTCCATTCCACGGTTAATTCCATTCCATTCCACATTCCATTCCACTCCATTCCACATTGCATTGCATTCCACATTCCATTCCACATTCCAATCCATTCCATTCCACCTTCTGTTCCACATTAAATTCCATTCCACTCCACTTTCCATTCCACATTCCATGCCACATTCCATTATATTCCATTCGACATTCAGATCCATTCCATTCCACATTCCACTCCATTCCATTCCAATCCATATTTCATCCCATTCCATTCCACATTCCATTCCACATTCTATACCATTCCATTCCATTGCATTCCACATTCCATCCCATTCCATTCGACATTCCATTCCTCATTCCATTCCATTCCATTCCACATTCCATTACACATTCCACTCCATTCCATTTCACATTCCTTTCCAAATTACATTCCATTCTACTCCATTCCATAACACATTGCATTCCATTCCATTCCAATCCGCATTCCATTCCATTCCGCATTCCATTCCTCATTCCATTCATTTCCATTCCACATTCCATTTCACATTCCACTTCATTCCATTCCACATTCCATTCCTTTCCATCCGCATTCCATTCCATTCCATTTCAAATTCCATTCCATTCCATTCCTTGTCCCATTCCTTTTCATGCTACCATCCATTCCATTCCACGTTACTTTCCATTCCATTCGGCATTCCATTCCATTCCATTCCACGTTCTTTCCATTCCATTCCATGTTCCATTTCGTTCCGTTACAAACTCCATTCCACATTCCATTTTACATTCCATTTCACATTCCATTTCACATTCCATTCCACATTCCATTATACATTCCATTCCACATTCCGTTTCACATTCCATTTTACATTCCATTCCATTCCACATTCCATTACTTTCGGTCCACATTGCATTCCATTGCATTCCGCATTCCTTTCCTTTCTCATTCTATTGCATTCCATTCAACATTCCATTCCACATTCCATTCCATTCCATTCCACATTTCATTCCACATTCCTCTCCATTCCATTCAACATGCCATTACACAGTCAATTTCACATTTCAATCCACTTTTGATTGCATTCCATTCCACAATTCATTCCATTCCTCATTCCCTTCCACGTTCCATTCCACGTTCCACACCACGTGCCATTCCAAGCCATTCCAAGTTCCATTCCGCATAGCATTACATTCCTTTCGACTTTGTATTACACTTTATATTCCACATGACATTCCACATTTCATTCCTTTGCATTACAAATTCCATTCCACATTCCATTCCACATTCCATTCCACTCAATTCCACATTATATTCCACATTGCACTGCATTCCATAAAACATTCCATTCCATTCAATTCCACATTCCATTCCATATTCCACGCCATTCCATTGCAGCATTCTTTTGCACATTTCTTTCCACATTCCATTCCATTCCATTCCATTCCGCATTTCATTCCAAGTTCCATTCCATTCCATTCCACATTCCATTCCGCATTACATTCCGTTCTGTTACACATTCCATTCCACATTTCATTCCACAATCCATTCCACATTCCATTCCACATTCTAACCACATTCTGTTCCATTCCATTCCACACTCCTTTCCGCATTCCATTCCACATTCCATTCCACTTTCCATTATACGTTCCATTCCAGTCCATTCCACGTTCCATTCCACATTCCATTTCACATTCCATTCCACGTTGCATTCTGCATTCCGTACCACGTTCAGTTCTACTTTCAATTCCAAGTTCCCTTCCACCTTCCATTCCATTCAATTCCACGTTCCATTCCACAATCCATTCCATTGTATTCTATTCGTTTGCTTTCCATTACACATTCCATTCCATTCCATTCCACATTCCATTCCATTCCATTCCTCATCCATTTCCATTCCATTGCACATTCCGTTCCATTCCATTCAATTACATACCACATTCAATACTGTTCCTTTGCATTCCACATTTCATTCTTTTCCATTAAAATTTCCATTCCTTTCCATTCCACGTTCCATTCCATTGCATTCCACATTCCATTCCATTCCATTCCACATTCCATTGCATTCCATTCCACCTTCCCTTCCACTTTCCATTTCACGGTCCATTCCTGATTCCATTCCACGCTCCATTCCGCGTTTCATTCCATTCCATTCCACATTCCAATCCATTCCATTCCACAATCCATTCCACATTCTTTTACATTCCATTCCACATTCCATTCCACATCCCATTCCATTCCATTCCACATATCATTCCATTCCATTCCACTTATCATTCCATTTCATTCCACGTTCCATACCATTCCATTCCACGTGCCATTCAATTCCATTCCATTCTATTCCAAATTCCATTAGATTCCATTCCACATTCTATTATGCTCAATTCCACTTTCTATGCCATTCCATGTCACATTCCACTCTACTTTCCTTTCCATTCAGTTCCACCTTCCGTTCCACTTTCCATTTCATTCAATTCCTTTCCACTTTCCATTCCATTCCATTCCACAAACCATTCCACATTCCATCCCACATTCCCCTTCACCTTCCATTCCATTTCATTCCAACTTCAATTCCACATGCCATTCCATTACATTCCATTCCACATTCCTTTCCATTCCATTGCATTCCACATTCCATTCCTAATTCCATTATTTTCCTTTCCATATTCCTTTCCATTCCATTCCACATTCCATTCTTTTCCATTCCACATTCCATTCCATTCCATTCCACATTCCATTCTAATCCATTCCACATTCCATTGTATTTTACATTCCACTTTCCATTGTACGTTCCATTCCAGGTTCCATTCTAAATTCCGTTCTACATTCCTTTCCATTCCACATTCCATTCCATTCCATTCCACATTCCATTCCATTCCATTCCACATTCCCTCCAACTTCCATTCAAAATTTCATTCAACATTCCATTCCATTCAATTCCACAATCCATTCCACATTCCATTCCACATTCCACATTCCATTCCAATATATTCCACATTCAATTCCACATTCAATTCCACTTTCCATTCCAAATTCCATTCCATTTCATTCCACATTCCATTACACTTTCCATTTCATTCCATTCCACGTTCCATTCCATACTCCATTCCATTCCATTCCACATTACATTCCACATTCCATTCATCATTCCATTCCACATTTCATTACACATTCCATTTCACATTCCATTCCATTCCATTCCACATTCCATTCCAATCCGTTCCCCTTCCATTCATCATTCCATTCCACACTCCATTCCACATTCGATTCCAGTCCATTCCGTATTCCATTATACTTTCCATTCCATTCCATTCCACCTTCACTTCCACGTTCCAGTGCATATACCTTCCATTCCATTCTACATTACATTCCACATTCCATTCCATTGCATTCTGCATTCCATTCCATTCCATGCCGCATTCCATTCCATTCCATTCCATTCTATTGCACGTTCCATTCTATTCCATTCTGTTCCACATTCCATTTCTTCCCATTCCATTCCATTACACATTCCATTCAATTACATTCCACATTCCATTCCACATACCATTCCACATTCTATTCCACTTTCCATTCCACATTCCATTCCACATTCCATTACATTCCGTCCCAGATTCCATTACACTTTCCATTCCTTTCCATTCGACATTCCATTCCACGTTCCATTCTGTTCTATTGCACCTTCCATTCCACGTTGCATTCCACGTTCCATTCCCCTTCCTTTCCACGTTCCATTCCACATTCGATTCCATTCCATTCAATATTCCAAACAATTCCATTCCTTTCCAATCCATATTCCATGCCATATTCCATACCATTCCATTCCATTCCATTCCACATTCCATTTTATATTATTTTGCTTTCCATTCCACATTCCATTCCACAATCCATTCCACATTCCATTCCACATTCCATTCCACATTACATTGTACATTCCATTCCACAGTCCATTACATTCAATTCCACATTCCATTCCACATTCCACTCAACATTCCATTCTACATTCCATTCCATTCCATTCCACTCCACATTCCTTTCCACATTCCATTCCATTTCATTCCACATTCCCTTCCACATTCCTTTCGACATTCCAATCCATTCAATTCCACATTGCATTCGACGTTCCATTCCATTCCATTCCACGTTCAATTACACATTCCATTCCACATTCCATTCGACTTTCCATTCCGCATTACATTCCATTCCGTTACACATTCCATTCTACATTTAATTCTATAATCCATTCCACGTTCCAAATACATTCCAACCAAATTCCATTCCTTTCTATTCCTCATTCCATTCCACATTCCACTCCATTCCATTCCACTTTCCGTTCAACATTCCATTCCATTCTTTTCCACATTCCATTCCACTTTCCGTTCCACGATCCATTCCACGTTCCATTCCATTCCACTCCATGATCAATTCCATTCCATTCCTCGTTCCATTTCATTCCATTCCACTTTCCATTCCAGTTTTCATTCCACATTCCATTTCACTTTTCATTCCATTCCATTCCATTTGATTACACATTCCATTTCACAGTCCATTCCACGTTCAATTTTGCTTTCCATTTAATTCCATTCCCTTACTTTACACATTCCATTCTATTACAATCCACATTCCACTCCATTCCATTCCACGTTCCATTCTGTTTCACTTTTCTTTCCGTTCCATTCCAATCCATGTTCCATTCCATTACATTCCACATTCCATTCCACCTTCCATTCCACATTCCATTCCTCATTTCATTCCATTCCATTCTATTCCACATTCCATTCCATTCCATTCCACATTCCGTTACATTTCATTCCACATTCCATTCCATTTAAATTCTCATTCCCTTCCATTATTTTGCATTCCATATTTAATTCTATTTGATTCCACATTCAATTCAATTGCATTCGACATTATATTCCATTCCATCCTTTTCCATATTCCATTCCAATCCATTCCACTTTCCATTCCATTCCATTCTACATACCTTTCCGCATTCCATTCCACATTCCATTACACTTTCCATTCCATTCAATTACACATTCCACTCCATTCCGTTCCTCATTCCATACCATTCCATTTCACATTCCACTGCATTATATGGCTTTCTACATTCCATTCCATTCCATTCCGCATTCCCTTCCATACTATTCTATTCCACATTCCATTCCATTGCGTTCTATTCCAGTTTCCATTCCATTCCATTCCACATTCCATGCAAATTCATTCCACATTCCTTTCCACTTACCATTCGAAATTCTATTCCGCGTTCCATCTCACATTCCATTCCACAATCCATTCCTTTGCATGCAACAGTCCATTACACTTTCCATTCCATTTCATTACACATTCCATTCCACATTTCATTCCAATCCATTCCACCTTACTTTCCACGTTCCATTCCTCGTTCCTTTGCACTTTCCAATCCACATTCCGTTGCATTCCATTCCATATCCCGTACCATACCATTCCATTACATTTCACAATCCACTCCATTCCATTGCACATTCAATTCTACATTGCATTCCACATTCCTTTCCATTCAATTCCACATTCCATTCCACACTCCATTAAACATTCCATTCCACATTTCTTTCCGTTCCATTCCACATTCCATTCCACACTCCATTAAACTTTCCATTCCACATTTCTTTCCTTTCCATTCCACATTCCATTACACACTCCATTCCACATACAATTCCACATTCCATTCCACATTCCATTCCATTCCATTCCACAACCCATTCCACAATCTATTCAACGTTCCATTCCACATTCCATTCCATTCCTTTCAACATTGCATTCCACTTTCTTTTCCACATTCCATTCCACATTGTTTCCACGCTCCATTCCATTCCATTCCACTTTCCATTCCATTGCATTCCACATTCCATTCCATTCTACTCCACATTCCATTCCAATCAATTTCACATTCTATTATATTATATTGCATTCCACATTTTATTCCATTGCATTCCGCATTTCATTCCCTTGCATTCCATTCCATTCCACATTCCATTCCCTTGCATTCCATTCCATTCCACATTCCATTCCACATTCCATTCCATTCCATTCCACATTCCATTCCACATTCAGTTACACATTCAATTCCATTCTATTCCATATTCCATTCCATTCCATTCCACATTCCATCCACAATCCATTCCTTTCAATTCCACATTTCATTCCACATTCCATTCCATTCCATTCCAATTGCCATTACACGTTCCATTCCATTCCATTAGACGTTCACCTTCTCGGTATATTCCATTTTCCTATCCACATTCCATTTCACATTCCATTTCATTCCATTTCACATTCCATTCCACATTTCACTCCATTCCATTCCACATTCCATTCCACAATCCATTCCACATTGCAATCCATTCCATTCCATATTCCATTCCGCATTCCATTCCTTTAAATTCTACGTTCAATTCCACATTGAATTCCATTACTTTTGACATTCCATTCCACATTGCCTGCCACATTCCATTTCACATTCCATTCCATCCCATTTCACATTCCGTTCCACATTGCACTCCATTCCATTCCACACTCCATTCTACATTCCATTCAACATTCCATTCCTTTCCATTCCACATTCCTTTCCACATTCCATTCCGCATTCCATTACACTTTCAATTCTAGATTCCGTTCCACATTCCATTCCATTCCATTCCACATTCCATTTCATAATGCATTCCCTTACATTCCACATTCCTTTCCACATTACATTTCACATTACATTCCACATTCCATTCCATTGCATTCCACATTCCATTCCACAACCCAATACTTACATTCCAATTCCATTCCATTACACGTTCCACTCCACATTCCATTTCACGTTCTATTCCACATTCCAATCCAGTTTCCATTTCACATTCCATTCCATTCCGTTTCACATTTCATACCACATTCCACTCCATTCCATTCCACTTTCCATTCCTCATTCTATTCCACATTCCATTCCACTTTCCGTTCTACTTTCCGTTTCACATTCCGTTCTACATTCCATTCCACATTCCATTTCCTATTCCACTCCGTTCCATTCCACATTTGTTTCCACATTCCATTCCACATTCAATTCCACATTCCATTCCATTGCATTCCACATTCCATTCCTAAAACCATTACATTCCATTGCACATTCCATTCCATTGATTTCCACATTCCATTCCACATTCCATTCCATTACACTTCCCATTCCATTCCACATTCCTTTCTGCATTCCATTCCACATTCCATTCCATTCCATTAAACTTTCCATTCCACTTTCCATTCCAACTTCCATTCCACGTTATATTTCACGTTACATTCCATTCCATTCCACGTTCCATTCCATGTTCCCTTTCATTCAATTCCGCGTTCCGTTCCACATTCTATTCCATTCCACTCCATGTTGCAATTCACATTCCATTCCACGTAGCATTTCACATTTCATTCCATATTCCATTCCACATTCCTTTCCATTCCATTCCACGTTCAATTCCACTTTCCATCCACATTCCATTCCACATTCCATTCCTATCCGTTGCATACTGCATTTCTTGTTCCTTTCTAGGTTCCATTCCACATTCCATTCCATTCCATTCCTTTGCATTCCACATTCCATTCCACATTCCATTCCATTCCATTCAATGTTCCATTCCACATTACGTTCCATGTTCCATTCCACGATCCATTCCTTTCCAATCCGTGTTCCATTCCATTCCATTTGATATCTCTTTCCACATTCCATTTCACATTCCATTCCACATTCTACTTCCCATACCATTGCATTCCCTTCCCCATTCCCTTCCACATTCCTTTGCACATTCCGTTCCATTTCATTGCACATTCCATTCCACATTCCTTACCATTCCATTCCACATTCCATTCCACGTTCCATTCCATTCCATTCCACATTCCATTCCACGTCCCATTCTACGTTCCATTTCATTCAATATCACTTTCAATTTCACATTCCATTCTACATTCCATTTCACATTCCTTTCCATTCCATTGCACATTGTATTCCACGTTCCATTCCATTTTATTCCAATTTCCATTCCACGTTGCATTCCACTTTCCATTCCACTTTCCATTCCATTACATTCCACTTTCCATTCCACGTTCTGTTCCACATTCCATTCCACATTCCATTGCGTTCCATTCCAAAGTACGCTCCAGATTCCATTGCATATTCCTTTGCAAATTCCTTTCCATCGCATTCCTCATTCCATTCCACTTTCCATTCTATTCCGTTCCACATCCCATTCAACATTCCATTACACGCTCCATTCCATGTTCCATTCCACGTTCCATTCCATTCCATTCCACGTTCCATTCCGTTCCATTCCACTTTCCATTCCATTCCATTTCACATTCCATTCCACTTTCCTTTCCATTCCATTCTATTCCACTTTCCATTCCATTCCATTCCACATTCCATTCCGTTCCATTCCACATTCCATTCCATTCCATTCCATATTCCATTGCCCATTCCGTTCCACATTCCATTCGGTTCCTTTCCACATTACATTCCACACTCCATTCCACATTCCATTCCACAATCCATTCCGTTTGATTCCACATTACTTTTCACATTCCATTCCACATTCCATTCCATTCCTTTCCACATTCCATTCCACATTCCATTCCATTCCATTTCACATTCCTTTCCGTTCCATTCCGCATTCCTTTCCACATTTCATTCCACTATCCTTTCCATTCCATTCCACATTCCATTCCATTCCATTCCACATTCCATTCCATTCCATTCCACATTCCTTTCCACATTCCATTCCATATTCTATTCCATTGCATTCCATATTAGATTCCAGATTGTACTCCACTCCATTCCACATTCCATTTCATTCCATTCCACGTTACATTTCACGTTGTTGTCCACGTTCTATTCCACGTTCCGTGCCATGTTCCCTTCCATTTCATTCCATGTTCCATTCCATTCCATTCCACAATCAATCCCACTTTCCATTTCACAGTCCATTCCACATTTCATTTCAAATTCCACTCCATTCCATTCCATTCCACATTCCATTCCACATTCCATACCATTCCTTTCCACTTAGCATTCCACATTCCCTTCCACGTTCCATTCCACTTTCCATTCCACATCCCATTACATTCCTTTCCACGTTCAATACTACATTCAATTCCATTCCGTGTCACTTTCCATTCTCCTTTCCATTCCACATTCCATTTCGTTCCATTCCACATTCCATCCCACACTCAATTCCATTCCTATCCACATTCAATTCCACACTCGATTCATCATTCCATTCCACATTCCATTTAACATTCAATTACACATTCCATGCCTCTCCATTCCTAACTCCATTACACACTAAATTCCACATTCCATTCCACATTCTCTTCCACGTTCCATTCCATTGCATTCCACATTCCATTCCATTCCATTCCATATTCCATTCCTTTCAATTCCTCATTCCTTTCCATTAAATTGCATTCCGCATCCCATTCCATTCCATTCCGCATTTCTTTACCTTCCATTCAATTATATACTACTTTCCATTCCATTCCATTCCACATTCCATTCCATTCCTTTCCACATTCCATTCCATTCCAATCGTCTCCACATTCCATTCCTTTCCATTCCTCATTCTATTCTATTCCATTCCACATTCCATTTCATTACATTGCATTCCATTCCGCATTCAATACCACTGAATTGGATTACTCATTCCATTCATTTCCATTTCACGTCCCTTTCCATTCCATTCCACAATCCATTCCATTCCATTCCACCTTCGATTCTAGGGTTCATTCCCCATTCCTTTACTTTTCCTTCTATTCCATTGCATTCCATTCCACATTACATACCATTCCAGTCCACTCCACATTCCACTCTATTCTACATTCCATACTATTCCGTTCGACATTCCATTCCATTCCATTGCACTTTCCATTCCATTCCATTCCATTCCATTCAACATTGCATACCATTCCTTGACATTGCACATTCCATTCCTTTCCATTATACATTCCATTCCTTTCCATTCCACTTTCCATTCCAATCTATTCCACATTCCATTCCATTCCATTCCACATTCCATTCCTTTCCATTTCACATTCCATTCCACATCCCATTGCAAGTTCCGTTCCACGTTCCATTCCACCTTCCATTCCACATTCCATTCCATTCCATTCCGCAATCTATTCCATTCCATTCCACCTTTCATTCCAAGTTCAAATCCACGTTGCATTCCAGGTTTCATTTCACGATTCATTCCACTCCATTGTTCTTTCCATACCATTCCATTCCACCTTCCATTCCACATTTCACTCTACTCCTTTCCACATTCCTTTCCACATTCCACTCCATTCCATTTCAACTTAAACTCCACATTCCATTCCATTCCATTCCAAATTCCATTCCATTCAATTTCATATACCATTCCGTTCCATTCCTCATTCCATTCCATTCCATTCCACGTTCCATTCGATTCCATTCCACATTCCACTGCATTCAATTCCAACTTCAATTTCATTCCATTCCACATTCCATTCCATTTCTATCCTATCCACATTCCATTCCATTACATTCCACATTCTATTATATTCCATTCCACATTCCAATGCATTCCATTTCCCATTCAATTCCATTCCTTTCCATTCCACATTCCATTCCATTCCATTGCATTACACATTCCATTCCTTTCCATTGCAGGTTCCATTCCATTCCATTCCACAATTCATTCCTTTAGATTCCAACTTGCATTCCGTGGTCCATTCCACATTCCATTTCATTTCATTCTATCCCTTTGCATTCCATTCCACATTCCATTCCATTCCATTCCATTCAACATTCCATTCCACATTCCATTCGATTCCATTCCACATTCCATTCCATTCCATTCCACATACAATTCCATTCCATTCCACATTCCATTCCATTCCATTCCACATTCCATCCATTCCATTCGAAATTCCATTCCATTTCATTCCATTGCGTTCCTCATTGCATTACACATTCCATTCCATTACATTCCACATTCTATTCAATTCCATTCAATTGCATTCCACATTCCATTCGATTCCATTCCACTTTCCATTCCATTCAATACCACATTCCATTCCACTCCATTACACATTCTATTCCACATTCCATTCCATTCTATTCCATCTTCCATTTCAAATTCCATTCCACATTCCTTTCCATTCCATATCATTCCACATACCTTTCCATTCCATTTCACAATCCATGCCGCATTCCATTCCATGTTCCATTCCCTTCAATTCCATCAGCAATTTCACATTCCTCCCTATTCCATTCCATTCTACATTCCATTCCACATTCCACTCCATTCAATTCCATTCCATTCTATTCCATTCCGTTCCACATTCCTTTCTATTCCATTCCACATTCTATTCCATGTTCCATTACACGTTCTATTCCACTTTCAATTCCACGTTCCATTCCACATTGCATTCTACATTAAATTCAACATTCCAATCCAAATTCCGTTCCATTCCCTTCCAGATTCCATTCCACATCCCATTTCATTCCATTCCACTACCATTCCATTCCACTCCATGTTCCATTCCACATTCCATTCCATCCCATTCCACGTTCCATTCCACTTTCCATTCCATCCCATTCCACGTTCCATTCCACTTTCCATTCCATTCCAATCCACGTTCCATTCTATTTTGCATTCCACTTTCCCTTCCACATTCAATTCCACATTCCATTCCGTTCTATTCCACATTCCACTCCACATTCCATTCCTCATTCCTTCCACATTCCATGCTTTTCCATTGCACATTCCATTCCACATTCTACTCCTTTCCATTCCACTTTCCATTCCACAATCCATTCCACATTCCATTCCATTACATTCCACATTGCATTCAACATTCCATTCCATTCAATTCCACATTCCATTCCATTACATTCCTCATTCCATTACCCATTCCATTCCACATTCCATTCCCCATTGCATTCCATTAAATTCCACATTCCATTTCTCATTCCATTCCACGTTCCACTCCACATTCCATTTTATATTCCATTCCAAGTTTCATTCCTTTCTATTCCACATTCAATTCCATTCCATTCCACATTTCATTCAACATTCCATTTCCTTCCATGCCACATTTCATTCCACATTACGTTCCACATTTCATTCCACATTCCATTACATTCCACATTCCATTACACGTTCCATTTGATTCTATTCCACGTTCCATTCCACGTTCCATTCCACATTCCTTTCTACATTCCAATCCACCTTCCATTCCACAATAAATTCCATTACATTACATTCTGTTCCACATTCCATTCCACTTTCCATTCCACATTCCATTCCCTTTCAATTTCACATTCCATTCCAGATTTCATTCCACATTGCATTTCATATTCCATTCCAAATTGCATTCCATGTTCCATTCCACATTGCATTCCATGCCATTCCACATTCCATTCCACATTCCATTAAATTCCATTCCAAATTCCATTCCATTCCATTCGAAGTTTTATTCCATGTTCTATTCCATGTTCCATTCCACGTTCCAATCCATTTTCCATTCCATCCAATTCCACATTAGATTCCATTCCATTTCACATTCCATTCCGTTCCATTACACATTTCTTTCCACATTCCATTCCACATTCCTTTCCACTTTCCGTTCCACATTCCCTTCCAAATTCCATTCCATTCCATTCCCCATTCCTTTCTATTCCATTCCACATTTCATTCTATTCCTTTCAAGATTCCGTTCAACATTCCATTCCACTTTCCATTCCATTCCATTGAACGTTCCATTCCGCATTACATTACACTTCCTATTGCATTCAATTTCACGTTGAATTCCACTTTGAATTCCATTCCCTTTCACGTTCCATTCCACATATCTGTCCATTCCACCCCAGATTCCATTTTATATTGATTCCATATTCCATTCGACATTCCAATCCACACTCCATTCCACTTTGCATTCCACATTCCATACCTTTCCATTCCACATTCTTTTCCACATTCCATTCCACATTACATTCCACATTCCATTCCATTCCATTCCACATTCCATTCCATATTCCGTTTCATTCCATTCTAGTTTCCATTCCATTCCATTCCCAATTACATTCTATTCAATTCCACTTTTCATTCTATGTTCCATTCCAAGGTCCAATCAATTCCATTCCACGTTCCATTCCACATTGCATTCCATTCCATTCCACATTCCTTTCCACATTGCATTCCACCTTCCATTCCATTCCATTCCAGTTTCCACTCCAGTCCATTCCACATTCCATTCCATTTCATTCCACATTCCATTACACATTCCATTCCATTCCATTCCGCGTTGCATTGAACGTTCTATTCCAAATTCGAAACCACATTCCATTTCACATGCTATTCCAATCCATTTCACTTTCCATTCCACATTCCACTCCATTGCGTTCCAGATTCCATTCCACATTGCATTCAACAATCCATTTCCCTTTCCATCAAACCTTCCATTCCATGGTCCATTCCATTCCATTCAACGTTCAATTCCACATTCCATTGCATTATATTTGACATTGCATTACACATTCCATTCCACATTCCATTTCACCTTGCATTCCGGTCCATTACACATTCCATTCCACACTCCATTCCACATTCCGTTCCACATTCCATTCCACTTTCCATTCCACATTCCATTCCACATTCCATTCCATTCCATTCCACATTCCTTTTCACATTCCTTTCCTCATTCCATTCCACATGCCATTCCACATTCCATTTCACATTCCCTTCCATTCCATTCCACTTTCCATTCCTTTCCATTCCATTCCATTCAATATTGCATTCCATTCCATTCCACATTCCATTGCATTTCATTACATTACATTACATTACATTAGATTCCTTTCCACATTCCATTCCATTCCATTACATTACATTAGATTCCTTTCCAAATTCCATTCCATTCCATTAGAAATTCCATTCCATTCCATATTCCATTCCATTCTATTCCACATTCCATTCCATATTCCAATCCATACCGTTCCACATTCCATTCCATTCCATTCCATTCCTTTCCATTAGATTCCTTTCCACATTCCATTCCATTTCCTTCCAAATTCCATTCCATTTCACTCTATTCCGTATTCCCTTCCATTCCATTCCTCTTTCCATTCCATTCCGTTCCACATTTTATTCCGCATTGCTTTCCTCTACCTTCCACTATGCATTTCATTCCATTCCACGTTCCATTCCACGTTGCTGTCCACGTTCTATTCCACGTTCCATTCCTCTTTCCATTCCATTTCATTCCACGTTCCATTCCATTCCATTCCTCATTCAATTCCAGTTTCCAATTCACTCTCCATTCACATTCCATTTCACATTGCATTCCATTCCATTCCCCTTTCCATTCCATTCCATTCCACATTCCATTCTATTCTTTCCATATTGCATTCCACATTCCAGTTCATTTTCCCTTCCATTCCATTCCATGTTCCATTCCACTGTCCATTCCATGTCCCATTACAATTCTACATTCTCTTCAATTCCATTTCACGTTCCATTCTACATTCCATTCCAAATTCCATTACGTTCCATTCCACATTCCATTCCACATTCCCCTCCACATTCCTTTGCATTCCTTTCCACGTTACTTTCAACGTTCCATTCCATGATCCATTCCACATTCCCCTCCATTGCTTTCCATGTTCCATTCCATTCCATTCGACATTTCTTTCCACATTTCATTTCACATTCCATTCCCTTTTCCATTTGGCATACCACCGCATTGCCTTCGACATTACATTCCACATTCATTTTTGAGTTCCATTCCATTCCATTGCACATTCCATTCCACATTCCATTCCATTCCACATTCCATATCACATTCCATTCCTTTCCTTTCCGGATTCCATTCCACGTTCCATTCCATGTTCCATTTCTTTCCGTTCCACATTCCATTCCACGTTCCATTTCACATTCCATTCCACATTCCGCTTCACATTCCATTCCATTCCATTCCATTCCACATTCCATTCTATGTTCCATTCCACATTCCTTTCCATTGCTTTCCACATTCCATTTCCAGTTCCATTCCTTTCCTTTCCACTTTCCATTCCACGTTCAATTCCACATTCCATTCGACTTTCCATTTCATTCATTTCCACTTTCCATTCCACTTTCCTTTCCACATTCAATTCCACATTCCATTGCTTTCCATTCCACATTCCCTTCCACATTCGATTCCATATTCCTTTGCACATTCCTTTCCATTGCATTCCACAGTCCATTCCACATTCCATTCCATTCCATTCCACATTCCATTCCACACTCCATTCCACGTGCCATTCCACATTCCATTCCACATTCCATTCCATTCCATACCAAGTTCCATTCCATTCCATTCCACGTTCCATTCCGCATTCCATATCGCATTCCTTTCCATTGCATTCCATTCCACGCTCCATTCCGTTCCATTCCACATTCCATTCCATTCCATTCCACATTCTGTTCCACATTCCATTCGATATTCCATTCCATTCCATTCCACATTTTATTCCACATTGCTCTCCTCTACCTTCCACCATGCATTTCATTCCAATCCACTTTCCATTCCACGTTGCTGTCCACTTTCTATTCCACGTTCCATTCCTCGTTCCATTCCATTTCATTCCACATTCCGTTCCATTCCATTCTTCATTCAATACCAGTTTCCATTTCACTATCCATTCACATTCCATTTCACATTCCATTCCATTGCATTCCCCTTTCCAATCCATTCCATTCCACATTCTATTCTATTCCTTTCCACATTGCATTCCATATTCCATTTCATGTTCCATTCCATTCCATTCCACGTTCCATTCCACTGTCCATTCCTCCCATTACATTCCATTGCACGTTCAATTCTACATTCTTTTCCATTCCATTTCACGTTCCATTCCACATTCCATTCCAAATTCCATTCCGTTCCATTCCACTTTGCTTCCCACACGCTATTCCGTTCCATTCCACATTCCATTCCACACTCCTTTCAACATTCCATTCCACATTCAATTACACTTTCCATGCCGCTCCATTCCACTTTGCATTCCACACTCCATTCCGTTCCATTACACATTCTTTAACACAACCCATTCCACTTTCCATTCCACATTCCATTCCACATTCCATTTCACATTCCATTCCAAATTCCAATTCGCTTTCCATTCCATTCCATTGCATTGCATTACAAATTCTATTTCATTCCAATCCACATCCCATTCCATTAAATTCCACGTTCCATTCCGTTTCACATTCCATTCCGTTCCACTCGATATTCCATTCAATTGCATACCACATTCCATTCCACATTCTATTCAATTCCATTCCACATTCCATAACATTCCATTCCATTCTATTCCCCATTCAACTAGAATCCATTCCACATTCCATTCCATGCCATTCCATATTCCATTCCATTCCATTCAACATTCCATTTCACGTACCCTTCAACATTCCATTCCATTACATTCCACATTCTATTCCATATTCCATTAAATATTCCATGCCACATTCCATTCCATTCCATTCCACATTCCATTCCACAGTCCATTCGACATTCCATTCCTTTCCATTCCACATTCCATTCCATTCCATTCCACATTCCATTCCACTTTCCATTCAATTCCATTCCACATTCCATTCCACATTCCATTGCATTCCGTTCCACTTTTTATTCCACGTTCTGCTCCACGTTACATTCCATTCCATTCCACGTTCCATTCAATTGCATTCCACATTACATTCCACAATCCATTCCCTTCCTTTCCACATTCCATTCCATGTTCCATTCCACTTTCCATTCCATTCCATTCCACATTCCTTTCCATTCCACTTGACGTTCCATTCCACGTTCATTCCACTTTCCAATCCACATTCCATTCCATTCCATTCCACATTCCTTTCCATTCCTTTCCACATTCCATTACACATTCCAGTCCATTCCATTCCACATTCCATTTCACATTCCATTCCACTCCTTTCCACATTCCAATCCTTACCACATTCCATTCCACATTCCATACCACACTCCATTCCATTCCATTTTATGTTCCATTCCACATTCCATTCCACTTTCCATTACGTTCAGTTCCACATTCCACTCCACACTCTTCTCCACATTCCGTTACACATTCCATTCCGTTCCACTCCACGTTTCATTCCACATTCCATTCCACCTTTCACTCCACATTGCAGTCCATTCCATTCCACGTTCCATTCCACGTTACTTTCCACATTCGATTCCACATTCCATTCCATATTCCTTTCCATTCCATTCGACATTCCATTGCATTCCATTCCACATTCCATTCCATTCCATTAAACATTCCATACTACATTCATTCCATATTACATTCCACATTCCGTTCCACTTTCCATAACACATTCCATTTCACATTCCATTCCATGTTCCATTCCATTCCACTTTCCTTTCCAAATTCCATTCTATTCCATTCGACATTCGATTTCATTCCATTCAACATTCCATTCCAAATTCCATATCAATTTCCATTCCATTCCATTCCATTTCACATGCCATTCCATTCCATTCCAATCCACATTCCATTCCATTCCATTCCAAGTTCAATTCTTTTCCACAATCCATTCCATTACATTCCACATTCCCTTCCACATTCCATTGCACATTCCATTCCATTCCATTCTATTACACATTCCATTCCATTCCATTCCTTTCTACTACACATTCCATTCAATTCCATTCTATTGCACATTCCATTCCATTCCATTCCACTTTCCATTCCATTCCATTCCACATTCCATTCCACATTCCATTCCCCGTTCAAATCCATGCAATTCCACGTTTGTTTGCATTCCATTGCATTCAACTTTCCTTTCCATTGCATTCAATTCCACGTTCCGTTCCATTACATTGCATTCAACATTCCATTCCATTCCATTCAAATCCAAGTTCCATTCCACTCCTTTGCATTCCACATTCCATGCCATTCCATTCCACATTCCATTCCATTCCATGCCATTCCTTTCCACATTCCATTCCATTCCATTCCACATTCCATTCCATTCCATTCCAATAGCCTTTCCATAACTTTCCATTCCAAGTTCAATTCCATTCCACATTCCATTCCATTCCATTCCACTTTCCATTCCACATTCCATTGCACATTCCTTTCCATTCGATTCTATTCCACTTTCCATTCCATTCCATTCAACATTCCTTTGAATTCCATTCTACATTCCATTCCACGTTCCATTACACATTGCCTTCCCTGTTCAATTCCATTCAATTCCACGTTCCGCTCCCTTCTATTCCATTCAATTCCACGTTCCATTCAATTCCGTTTCACATTCCATTCCATTCCATTCCACATTCCACTCCATGTCCTTCCACATTCCATTCCATTCCATTCCACATTCCATTCCATTCCATTCCATTCCACATTCCATTCCATTCCATTCGTCATTCCATTCCATTCCACTCCACATTCCATTCCATTCCATTCCCATTGCATTCTACATTCCATTCCATTCAATTCCACAGTCCATTCCACATTCCATTCCACATTCCATTCAACAATCCATATTCCAATCCACATTCCCTTCCGTTTCATTCCACATTGCATTCCACATTCCACTCCACATTCCATTCCACACTTTGTTCAACATTCCATTCCACATTCAATTCTCATACTTTTGCATTTGTTTCCACATTACTTTAAACATTCCATTCTATTCCAGTCCACATTTCATACCACATTCCATTCCATGTTCCTTTCCAATTTCCATTCCACGTTCCATTCCATTCCATTACATTCCACGTTCCATTCTATTCCATTCAACGTTCCATGCCGTTCCATTCCATTCCACGTTCCAATTCGTTCCATTCCACATACCATTCCACATTGACTTTCACATTCCGTTCCAAATTCTATTTCACTTTATATTCCATCCCATTCCATTCCATTCCACATTCCATTGCATTCCAATTCACATTCCATTCCATTCAGTTCCACATTGCATTCCACATTAAATTCGATTCCATTATATTGCACATTCCATTGCATTCCATTCCATTCCACTCCACATTCCATTCAACATTCCGTTCCATTCCTTTCCATTTCACATTGCATTCCACATTCCATTCCAAGTTCCATTCCACGTTAATTTCTGCTTTCCATTCCACATTCCATTCCCTTCCATTCCACATTCCATTCCACATTCAATTCCACATTCCATTCCATATTCCATTCCGTTCCATTCCACATTCCATTCCAAATACCATTCCACATTGCATTCCACATTCCATTCCACATTCCATTCCATTCTACATTCCATTCTCATTCCATTGCATTCCTTTCCACATTCCATTCCACATTCCATTCTATTCAATTCCACATTTCATACGACATTCCATTCGACGTTCCATTCCATGTTCCATTCCACGTTCCATTCCATTCCACATTCCATTCAATTCCATTCAACACTCCCATTTATTCCCTTCCACATTCCATTCCACATTGCATTTCACATTGCTTTCCACATTTAATTTACTTTATTTCACTTTATTTCACTTTGTTTATTTCAGTTTGTTTCACTTTATTTCAGATTCTATTTCACATTCTATTTCACTTTTCACATTCCGTTGCATGTTCCATTTAACTCCATTCAATTCCATTCCATTCCATTCAACACTCCATTCCAATACATTCCACTCCACATTCCGTTACATTTCACATTCCATGCCACATTCCATTCCATTCCAATCCATTCCATTCCTTTCCATTACAAATTTAATTCCATTCCATTCCATTCCACATTCCATTGAATTCCACTCCCCATTCCATTCCATTCCACATTCCATTCCTCATTCCATTGCACTATATTCCACATTCCATTCCCAATTCCATTCCATTCCATTACACATTCCATTCCACATTATATTCAAAGTAGTAGTCCACATTCCATTCCACTTTCCATTCCATATACCATTACGTTCCATTCCACATTCCATTCCAAATTCCATTCCATTCCATTCAACATTCCATTCCACGTTCCATTCCACTCAACATTCCATTCCACATTCCATTCAATTCAATTCCACTTTCCATTCAATTCAATTCCACTTTCCATTCCTTTCCACTTTCCTTTCCAATCCATTCCGTTCCGCAGTCCATTTCACATTCCATTCCATTCCATTCCACATTCCATTCCATTCCGTTGCACATTCCATTGCATTCCATTCCACAGCACGTTCCATTCCGTTCCTCATTCCATTCTTTTCCATTGCATTCCACGTTCAATTCAATTCAATTCCATGCTGCATTCCATTCCATTGCACATTGCATTCCATTGTAAATTCCATTCCATTCCATTCAATTCCACTTTCCGTTCCATTCCATTCCACATTCCTTTCCATTCCATTCCACATTCCTTTCCATTGCATTCCACTGCACATTCCATTCCAATCCACATTCCATTCCATTCCATTCTACATTCCATTCCACGTTCCATTACATTCCTTTCCACATTGCATTCCATTCCACATTCCATTCCATTCCACCATCCATTCCATTCCATTCCATTCCATTCCACTTTGCATTCCATTCCATTCCATTCTGCATTCCATTCATTTCTATTCCAAATTCCATTCCATTCCATTCCACTTTCCATTCCATTGCATTCCATTCCACTCCTCTTTTCATTCCACATTCCATTCCATTCCATTCCACGTAACATTCAATTCCGTTCCATGTTCCATTCCATTCCATTCCGCATTCCATTCCCTTCCATTCCGCATTTCATTCCATTCCATTCCACAATATATTCCATTCCATTCCATTCCACTTTTCATTCGATTCCATTGTGTTCCGTATTCCTTTCCATTCTATTACAAATTCCATTTTACATTCCGTTCCAGATTACATTCAACATTCCATTCCCCTCCATTCCACATTCCATTCCACATTACACTCAACACTCTATTCCACATTCCATTGCATTCCATTCCACATTCCTATTCCATTCCATTCCACATTCCATTCCACATTCCATTCCATTCTATTCCACATTCCATTGCACATTCCATTCCACATTCCACTCCAGTCCATTCCACCTTCGATTCCATTCCATTCCACATTCTCTTCCACATTCCTTTCTGTTCCGTTACACATTCTTTTCCGCCATCAATTCCACATTCCATTCCACATTCCATTCCATTCCACTTTCCATTCCAGATTCTATCCATTCCATTCCACATTCCATTCCACATTCCATTCCATTCTATGGCACATTGCATTCCATCTTCCATTGCACATTAAATTCCATTCCATTCAATTCCATTCCACTTTCCATTTCATTCCATTCCACTTTCCATTGCACATTCCATTTCACATTCCTTTCACCGTTCCATTTCTCATTACATTCCATTCCATTCCGCATTCCATTCCACATTCCATTCCACATTCCATTTCACATTCCTTTCAACTTTCCATTTCACATTTGATTCCATTCCATTCTATTCCACTTTCCATTCCACTTTCCATTCCATTCCATTCCACAATGTACACCTCATTCCATTCCACCCCATTCCACATTCTATTCCACTTTAGTTTCCACAATACATTAAACATTCCATTCCATGTTACATTCTATGTTCCATTACATGTTCCAGTCCATTACTTTCCATGTTCCATTCCATTCCATTCCACGTTGCATTTCATTCAATTCCACTTTGCATTCCACATTCTGTTTCACATTCCATTCCAAATTCCATTTCACATTCCTTTTCATATTCCATTGTAATCCACATTCCATTACATTCCCGTCCGGATTCCATTCATTACCATTCCACTTTACATTAAAATTGCCTATTCCATTCCATTCCATTCCACATTCTATTCCAATACATTCCACATTGCTTTCTACATTCCTTTCCACATTCCATTCCACATTCCTGTCAATTCAATTCCACATTTCATTCTATTCAATTCCACATTCCATTCCATTCCATTTCATTCGGAAATCCATTCCACATTCCATTCCACATTCCATTCCACATTCCATTCCATTCCATTCCAAATTCCATTCCACATTCCACTCAACATTCCATTCCACATTCCATTGCATTCAAATCCACATTCCATTCCGCATTCCAATGCATTCCATTCCTCATTCCATTCCATTCCATTCCACATTCCATTCTATTCTATTCCACATTCCATTGCACATTACAATCCACATTCCATTCCATTCCATTCCACATTACATTTCAGGTTCCATACCATAACATTCCTCATTCCATTCCGCATTCCATAACGTTCTGTTACACATTCCATTGAACATTTCATTCCACACTCCATTCCATATTACAACCACATTACTTTCCATTCCATTCCTCATTACTTTCCACATTGCATTCCATTACATTCCACATTACATTCCACTTTCCATTCCAAGTTCCATTCCATTCCATTCCACGTTCCATTCCTTTACATAACACGTTACATTCCACTTTCCATTCCACGCTACATTCCATATTCCATATCACGTTCAGTTCCACGTTCAATTCCACTTTCCATTCCACGTTCCATTCCATTCAATTCCCCGTTCCATTCCACGTTCCATTCCTTTCAATTCCACGTTATATTCCACATTTCATTCCATTCCATTCTATTCCTTTCATTTCCAATCCACATTCCATTCAATTCCTTTCCCTTCCATATTCCATTCCACATTCCATTCTCTTCCATTCCATTCCATTGCACATTCAATTCCATTCCATTCCATTCCATACCACATTCCAAACCATTCCATTGCATTCCACATTCCATTCGTTTCTTTTCCACATTCAATTCCTTTCCATTCCACGATCCATTATGTACCATTCCACATTCCATTCCATTCCATTCCACATTCCATTCCATTCCATTCCACTCCATTCCACCTTCCATTCCACTTTCCTGTCCACTTTCCATTCCTCGTTCCATTCCACGTTCCATTCCAAGTTTCATTCCATTCCATTCCACATTCCATTCCATTCCATTCCACAATCCATTCCACATTCTTTTCCATTCCATTCCGCATTCCATTCCACATTCAATTCAATTCCATTCCACATACCATTCTATTCCATTCCACTTACCATTCCATTCCATTCCACTTTCCATTCAATTCCATTCTATTCCATTCCATATTCCATTCGATTATATTCCACATTCTATTATGCTCAATGTCACATTCCATTCCATTCCATTCCAAATTCCATTCTTCATTCAATTGCATTCAATTCCAACTTACATTCCACATTCTTTGCAATCAATTCCATTCCACATTCCTTTCAATTCCATTCCACAATCCATTCGACGTTCCATCCCACATTGCACTTCACATTCCATTCCATTGCTTTCCAACTTCAATTACACATTCCATTCCATTCCATTCCATTCAACAGTCCTTTCCATTCGATTCCATTCCACATTCCATTCCTCATTCCATTCTGTTCCATTCCACTCTTATTGCATGGCATTCCACATTCCTTTCTACTTTCATATCCATTAAATTCCGCATTCCTTGCCATTACATTCCATATTCCATTCCACATTCTATTCCACATTCCATTCCACATTCCATTCAACATTTCATTCCATTCTGATCCTCATTCTATTTAACATTCATTTCCACTTTCCTTTCCATTCCATGCCATGTTCCCTTCCACATTCCATTCCACATTCCATTCCACATTCTTTTCCACATTCCTTTCCACAATCCTTTCCATTCCATTCAACATGCCATTCCACAATACATTTCACGTTTCATTCCACATTTCATTTCATTCCGTTCCACATTTCATTCCATTCCACGTTCCCTTCCACGTTCCATTCCACGTTCCATTCCACATTCTATTCCATTCCATTCCATTCCATTCCACATTCCATTCCACATTTCATACTCTTCCAGTCCACATTCCTTTCCCCATTCCATTCCATTCCATATAAACAATCCATTCCATTACTTTCCACACTCCATTCCATTCCATTCCCTTCCACATTCCATTCCACATTCCATTCCATTCCATTCCACATTCCATTCCACATTCCATTCCATTCTATTCCATGTTTTATTCCACGTTTCATTTCACATTCCATTAATCATTCCATTCTAAATTCCATTCCATTCCATTCCACATTCCATTCCATTCCATTGTAGAGTCCATTCCGAGTTCCATTCCACGTAACATTGCACGTTCCATTCCACGTTCCTTTGCGTTCAATTCCACGTTCCATTCCACATTCCTTTCCATTACATTCAAATTTCCTTTCCACATTCCTTTCAACATTCCATTCCACGTTATATTCCGTTCTATTCCACATTCCATTCCACTTTCCGTTTCATATTCCATGCCATTCCATTCCAAATTACATTCTAAGTTCCATTCGACATTCCATACCAAATTCCATTCCATTGCATTCCTCATTCCATTCCACATGGAATTCCACTATATTTCACATTCCATTCCACATTCCACTCCACATTCCATTCCATTCCATTTCACATTCCTTTACATGTTCCATTTCCTTCCATTCCACATTCCATTCCACGATCCATTCCACATTACATTGCACATTCCATTCCATATTCCATTTCACATTCCATTCCATTCCACTTCACATTCCATTCCACATTCCATTCCATTCCATTCCACATTCCATTACACGTTGCTTTCCATTCCATTCTGCGATACGTTCTACATTGCATTCCATATTCCATTTCTCATTCGATTCCATTCCGTTTTACGTTCCTTTCCACATTCCATTCCATTCCATTCCACATTCCATTCCACATTCCATTCCAATTTCCATTCCATTCCATCCTACCTTCCATTCCACATTCCATTCCATTCCCTTCCACAGGGTATTCCACTTTCCATTCCACGTTCTGTCCCACGATCCATTCCAAGTTCCATTCCACATTCCATTCCATTCCATTCCACATTAAATACCATCCCATTCCATTCCATTGCACAATCAATGCCATTCCATTCCTCATTGCATTCCACATTCCATTCCACATTCCATTCCGTTCCTTTCCACATTCCATTGCATTCCATTCCACATTGCTTTCCACTTTCCATTACCTTGCATTCCACATTCTATTCCATTCCATTCCATTCCATGTTCCCTTCCACTTTTGATTCCACATTACATTCCACATTGCATTCCTTTCCATTCCACATTCCATTCCACTTACCATTTCACATTCGATTCCACATTCCATTCCAATCCATTCCAAATTCCATTTCATTACACTCCACACTCCATTCCACGTTCCATTAAAGGTTTCATTCCATGTTCCATTCCACGTTCCATTCCATTCTATTCCACCTTCCATTCCACATTCCTTTTCATTCGATTGCACTTTCTATTGCACTTTCATTTCCACATTCTTTTCCACATTACATTCCTTTCCATTCCACATTCCATTCCATATTCCATTCCTCATTCCATTCCACTTCCCATTCGGCATTCCATTCCATTCCTTTCCACGTTCAATTCAACCTTCCATTGCATTCCATTCCATATTCCTTTCCATTCCAATCCACACTGCATTCCACATTCCATTACATTCCATAACTAATTGCATTCCATTCCATTCCACATTCCATTCCAAATTCCTTTCCATTCCATTCCACTTTCCATAACATTCCATTCCACATTCCATTCCCTTCCATTCCACATCACGTTCCATTCCGTTCCACATTCCATTCCATTCCATTCCCTTCCTCATTCCATTCAATTCCATTCCACGTTTTATTCCAATACATTACACTTTCCATTTCATTCTACATACCATTCCACATTGCATTCCATTCCATTCCACATTCCATTCGACATTTCATTCTCTTCCATTACACATTCCATTCCACATTCCATTCTTTTCCAATCCAGATTCCATTCCACATTCCATTCCATTCCATTACACATTCCATAACATTCCATTCTTCATTCCATTCCACTTCACATTCCATTTCATTCCACGTTCCATTTAATTCCACATTCCATTACACGTTCCTTTCCATTCCATTCCACGATACATTCCATATTCCATTCCACATTCCATTTCACACTCCTTTCCATTCCATTTTCCATTCCTTTCAACATTCCATTCCATTCCATTCCACATTCTATTCCATTCCATTCAATTTTCCATTCCATTCCATGCCACAATCCATTCCATTTCACTTTCCTTTCCATTCCATTCCATTCCACATTCCATTCTATTTCACATTTCATTCCATTCCTTTCCATTTCACATTCTCTTCAATTCAGTTCCATTCCACATTCCTTACCATTCCATTCTACATTCCATTCCATTGCTTTCTATTCCATTCCCCATTCCATTCCATTCCATTCCACATTATATTCCATTGCATTCCCCATTCCATTCCATTCAATTCCAATCCAGATTCCATTCCACATTGCATTCCACTCCATTTCACTTTACATTCCATTCCATTCCACTTTCAATTCCATTCAATTCCAATTGCATTCCATGCCATTCCTCATTTCATTCCATTCCATTCCATTCCACGTTCAATTCCATTCCAATCCACATTCCATTGCATTCCATTTCACATTCCACGTTCCATTACGTTTTCCATTCCATGTTCCATTCCACGTTCCATTCCATTCCATTCCATGTTCCATTCCACATTGACCTCCATTTTCCATTCCATTCCATTCAACATTTCATTCGATTCCATTACACATTCCATTCCATTCCATTCAATTCCACATTCCATTCCATTCCATTCCCTTCCACATTCCATTCCACATTCCATTGCGTTCCATTCCACGTTACATTCCACACTCAATTCCACATTACATTCCACAATTCATTCCTTTCCATTCCACATTCCATTCCACATTCCATTGCACTTTCCCTTCCACATTCAATTCCATTCCATTCCACATTCCATTCAACATTCCATTCCATTTCATTCCACATTCTATTCCACATTCCTTTCCAGATTCCATTCCATTCCATTCCACATTCCATTCCATTTCATTCCACATTCTATTCCACATTCCTTTCCAGCTTCCATTCCATTCCATTCCACATTCCATTCCATTACATTCCATATTCCATTCCATACCATTCCACATTCCATTAAACATTCCATTTCACATTCCATTCCATTCCATTGCATTCCACTCCACATTCTATTCCATTCCATTCCGTATTCCATTCCAATTTCCAAACCACCCTCCATTCCATTCCATTCCACATTCCATTCCATTCCGTTCCACATTCCATTCCTTTCCACTCCACATTCCATTCAACATTCCACTCCATACAATTCCATTACTCATTCCACTTCACTTTCCATTACATTCCATTTCACATTCATTTCCATTACATTCCACATTACATTCTGCATTCCATTATATTCTATTCCACAATCCATTGGACATTCCATTCCATTCCATTCCGCATTCCATTCCATTACATTCCACGTTCCATTCTAATCCATTCCACGTTCCACATTCCTTTCGAATCCATTTCACATTCCATTCCATTCCATTCTACTTTCCATTCCATTCCGTTTCACATTCCTTTCCATTCCATTCCACATTCTATTCCATTTCTTTCCTCATTCCATTCAATTCCATGCCATTTCATTCCACATTCCATTCCACATTCCATTCCATTCCATTCAACATTCCATTCCACATTCCATTCCATTGCTTTCCACATCACCTTCCATTCCTTTCCATATTCCCTTCCATTACATTCCACATTCGATTGCATTACATTGCACATAACATTCCACATTCCATTCCATTCCTTTCCACCTTCCTTTCCACTCCATTCCACATTCCTTTCCACTTTACATTCCACAATACATTGCATTCCATTGCACATTCCATTCCACATTCCACTCTATTCCATTCCACTTTCCATTCCATTCCATTCCAGTCCATTTCATTCCACATTCCATTCCATTCCTTTCCACAATCCTTTCCATTGCATTCCACATTCCATTCCATTCCATTCCACATTCCATTCCAAATTCCATTCCATACAATTGCATTCCATTCTACAGTGCATTCCATTCCATTCCACATTCCATCCTATTCCAATCCACATTCCATTCCATTGTATTCCACATTCCATTCAATTCCATTCCACTTTCCATTGCACATTCCATTCTATTCTTTTCCGCCTTCCATTCCATTCCATTCCACATTCCAGTCCACATTCCATTCCACATTCCATTTCATTCCATTCCACATTCCATTCCATTCCATTCCACATTCCATTCAATTCCTTTCTACACTCCATTCCATTGCATTCCACATTCCATTCCTTTCCATTCCATTCCACATTCCATTGCATTCCATTCAACATTCCATGACATTCCTTTGCATTGCATTCCAAATTCAATTTCATTCCATTCCATTCCATTCCACATTCCATTCCACATTCCATTCCATTCCATTCCACATTGCTTTCAATTTCATTTCACACTCCATTCAATTCCATTCCAAATTCCAATCCATTCCATTCCATTTGTTTCCACACTCCATTCCATATTCTATTACATTCTATTCCACATTCTCTTCCACATTCCATTCCATTCCACATTCCATTCCATTCCATTCCTTTTCACATTCCACTGCATTCCAATCCACATTCCATTTCATTCCATTCCACATTCCATTCCAGTCCATTCGACATTCGATTCCATTCCTTTCCACATTGCATTCCTTTCCATTCCATTCCACATTCCATTCCATTCCATTCCAGATTCCATTGCATTCCATTCCATATTGTATTCCCTTCCATTCTATTGCACATTCCATTCCACATTCCATTCCATTAGATTCCACATTCCATTGCACATTCTATTCCATTGCTTTCCACATTCCATTCCATTCCAAATTCCTATCCATTCCATTTCACTTTCCATTCTATTCCATTCCACATTCCATTCCATTCAATTCCACATTGCATTGCATTCCATTCCATTCCGCATTCCATTCCTTTACGTTCCATTCCACATTCCTTTGCATTCCATTCTACGTTGCATTCCATTCCATTCCATTCCACATTCCTTTCCATTCCATTCAACATTCCAGTCCATTACATTATTTTCCACATTCCTTTCCGTTCCATTATGCATTCCATTCCATTCCATTCTATTCCATTCCACATTGGATTACATTCCATTCCATTCCAACTTCCATTCCATTCCATTCCATTCCTTTCCATTGCACATTCCATTCCGTTGCACTTTCCATTCCACATTCCAACACGTTCAATTCCACATTCCATTCCATTCCATTCTAACTTCCATTCCATACCACTTTCCATTCCATTCCACATTCCTTTCCATTCCTTTCCATTTAAATCCATATTCAATTCCACTTTCCATTCCATTCCATTCCACATACAATTCCACTCAATTCCACTTTCATTTCCATTCCATTCCTTTCCATATTCCATTCCATTCCATATTCTGTTATATTCCTTTCCACATTACATTCCATTCCAGTCCACTTTCCGTTCGATTCCATTACACTTTCCTTTCCATTCCGCATTCCATTCCATTCCATTGCACATTCCCTTCCATTCCGTTTCACATTACATTCAATTCCATTCCACTTTCCATTGCATTCTATTCCATTGCATATTCCATTCCATTCCTTTCAACATTCCATTCTTTATTCCATGCCATTCAATTATGTTCCAATGCACATTCTTTCCATTCCATGCCACATTTCTTTCCATTCCATTCCACTTTCGTATCCACAATCCATTCCATTCCATTCAATTTCCTTCCACTTTCCTTAAGATTCCATTCCACATTCCATTCCATTCCATTCCTTTCCATTCCACATGCCTTTCCATTCCATTCCACATTCCTTTCAATTCCTTTCCACTTTCCATTCCATTCCATTCCACATTCATTCCACTCAATTTCATTCCACATTCTTTCCATTCCCTTCAACATTCCATTCCTTTCCGTTCCACACTCCATTTCATTCCATTCCACTTTCCATTGCATTCCATTCCAAATTCCATTCCATTCCATTCCACATTCCATTCAAATTTCCATTCCACATTTTAGCTCATTCCATTACAAATTCAACTCCGTGTTTCATTCCACATTCCATACCACATTCCATTGCATTTCACATTGCATTCCACATTTCATTCCACATTGTATTTCACATTTCATTCCATTCCAATCCACATTGCATTCCACATTCCGTAGCATTCCATTCCACATTCCATTGCACTCCATTCCACATTCTATTCCATTCCGCATTCCATTCCACATTCCAATCCATTCCATTCCATGTTCCATTCTACATTTCATTGCATTCCCCTCCACATCCCTTTCCACATTTCATTCCATTCCATTCCACATACCATTCCAATTTCCATTCCTTTTGATTCCAAGTTCCAGTCCATTCCATTCCATTCCGCATTCCATTCCATTCCATACCACATTCCATTGCATTCCGTTCCACATTCCATTCCATATTCCATTCCATTCCATTCCACTTTCCACTCCATTCAATTCTATTCCATTCCACCTTCGATTCCATTCCATTCCATTCCACATTACATTCCAGTCCACTCCACATTGCATTACATTCCACTTTCGATTCCACATTCCATTCCATTATATTCCACATTCCATTCCACATTGCATTCCATTGCATTCCATGTTCCATTCCACCTTCCGTTCCATTCCATTCCACATTTTATTCCATGCCATTGCATGCCATTCCATTCCTTATTCCATTCCTTTCCATTGAATTCCATATTCCATTCCATTCCATAAGACATTTCATTCAATTCCATTCCACATTCCATTCCACATTTCATTCCAGATTCCATACCAGATTTCATTGCATTTCACATTACATTCCACATTTCATTCCACATTCCATTTCACATTTCATTCCATTCCATTCCACATTCCATTCCATATTCCATCCCATTCCATTCCACTTTCCATTCCACTCCATTCCTCATTCCATTCCATTTCGCATTCCGTTCCACATTTGAATCCATTCCATTCCACGTTCCATTCCACATTCCATTCCATTCCACTCCACATTACTTTCCACATTTCAATCCTTTCCATTCCACATACCATTCCATTTTCCATTCCATTCTATTCCACATTCCATTCCATTCAATTCCATTCCACATTCCATTCCATTACAATTCACATTCCATTCCACATTCCATTCCATTCCACTCCAGATTGCATTCCATTAAGCATTCGATTCCACATTCCTTTACATTCCATTCCACATTCCATTCCATGCCATTGCATTCCATTCCATTACATATTCCATTCCTTTCTATTGAATCCCACTTTCCATTCCATTCCATATCACATTCCATTCCATTCCATTCCATTCCACATTCCATTCCACATTCCAATGCTTTCCATTCCACATTCAATTCCATTCCATTGGATTCCACATTCCATTCCTTTCCACATTCCATTCCATTGCTTTCCACTTGGCTTTCTATTCCACGTTGCATTCCACTTTCCAGTCCACATTCCATTCCATTCCATTCCACAATCAGTTCTACATTCCATTCCACTTTCCAGACCACAATCCGTTTCACATTCGATTCCATTCCATTACATTCCGCTGCACATTCCATTCCTTTCCACATTCCATTCCATTCCATTATAATTCCTTTCCTTTCCATTCCACATTCCATTTCACATTGTATTCCACATTCCATTCCTTTCCTTTCCACATTTCTTTTCACATTCCATTCCATTCCATTCTTCATTCCATTCCATATTAAATTCCATTCCATTCCACATTCCATTGCATTCAATTCCACATTACATTGAATTCCATTCCATTGCATACCACATTCCATTCCATTCCATTCAACATTCCATTCCCTACCACTTCACGTTCCATTCCATTCCATTCTACGTGCAATTCCACGTTCAATTCCACGTACGATACAACATTCCTTTCCACCTTCCATTACCTTCCATTCCACATTCCATTCCACATTTTATTCCATTCCATTACATTCCACATTATATTCCACATTGCACTCCACATTCCATTCCACATTCCATTGCATTCCATTCCAATCCACTTTCCATTAAATTAAATTCCGTTCCATTTCATTCCACAATCCATTCCATTCTATTCCATTCCATATTCCATTCCATTCCATTCTACATTCTATTCCATTTCATTTCTTTCCATTCCATTCCACGTTCTCTTCCATTCCTTTCCACATTCCAAAGTATTCCATTCCACATTCCATTCGTTTGCATTCCACTATCCATTCAACTTTCCATTCCATTCCACAATCCATTCCACATTCCATTCCACGTTCCATTCCATTCCATTTCTCATTCCATACCACATTCCATTCTATTCCATTCCACATTCCATTCCACATTCCATTCCACCTTTTATTTCATTCCATTCCATTCCACACTCCACATTCCATTCCTCATTGCATCACATTCCGTTCCACATTCCATTCCTTTCCATTCCATTGAATTCCACATTCCATTTCTTTCCATTCCGCATTCCATTTCATTCCATTCCACATTCCACTCCACATTCCAATATATTCTGTTACACATTCCATTCCACATTCCATTCCATTCCATTCCACATTACATTCCAGATTCCATAACACATTCCATTAAACATTCCTTTCCATTTCTCATTCCATTCCTTTCCATTCCACATTCCATTCCACTCCATTACACATTCCATTCCATCCCATATTTCATTCCGCATTCCATTCCATTCCATTTCACATTCCATTCCATTCCATTCCACATTGCATTCCATATTCCATTCCACTTTCCAGCCCTTTCCATTACACATTGCATTCCACAATTCATTCCACATTCCATTACACGTTTCATTGCATTTCACATTGCATTCCACATTTCTTTCCACATTCCATTTCACTTTTCATTCCATTTCATTCCACATTACATTCCACATTCCATCCCATTCCATTCCACATTTCATTCCATTCTATTCCACACTCCATTCCATTATATGGCACATGCCTTTCCATTCCATTCCACGTTCCAGTCCATTCCATTCCACATTCCATTCCATTCCATTCCATTCCATTCCATTCCACATTCCATTACACATTCCATTCCTTTCCATTACACATTGCTTTCCATTCCATTCCAATCCGCATTGCATTCCACTTTCCATTCCACTTTCTATTTTACGCTCCATACCACTTTCTATTCCACGTTCCATGCCACGTTCCATCCTCGTTCCATTCCATTCCATTCCATTTTCCATTGCACATTCCATTCCACATTCCATTCCATTTCTTTCCAATCCATTCCACATTCCATTCCGTTCCATTCCACATTCCATTCCGCTTTCCATTCCGCATTACATTCCACGTTCTATTGTACGCTCCATACCACGTTTCTTTCCACCTTCCATGCCACGTTCCATTCCAAGCTCCATTCAATTCCATTCCACATTCCATTCCACATTTCATAACGTTCATTGCAAATCCGTTACACATTCCATTACATTCCATTCCACATTTCTTTCTGCATTCCATTCCTCATTCCATTCCACATTCAATTCCATTCCATTCCACATTGCATTCTATTGCATTTCACATTCCAAACAATTCCTTTCCATTGCATTCCATATTCGTGTCCATTTCATTCCACATTCCATTACACATTAAATTCCACTTTTCAATCCTCATTCCATTCCACATTCCATTCCCTACCATTCCACATTCCATTCCATTACATTCCATTCCACCTTCCATTCCACCTTCCGTTACATTCAATTCCACATTTCATTCCTAATTGCATTCCATTCCATTCCACATTCCATTCCACATTCCATCCCATTCCATTCCATATTCCATTCCACATTCCATTCCATTCCACTCCACTTTTCATTCGATTCCATTACACATTCCAATCCATTCCACATTCCATTTCATTCCATTCCACATTCCCTTCCATTCCGTTGCACATTCCATTCTATTCCATTCCATTCCACATTACATTCCATTCAATTCCTCTTTCCAATTCATTGAACTCTATTCTATTCCATTTCACATTCCATTCCATTCCATTCCATTCCATATTACATTCCATTCCGTTCCATTCCATTGCACATTGTTTCCATTCCATTCCACCTTCCAATCAATTCCATTCCATTGCACATTTTTTCCATTCCATTCCTCATTCCATTCCATTACATTCCTCATTCCATTCCACATTCCATTCCATTCCATTCAATTTCATTCCACATTCCTTTAAATTCCATTCCACATTCCATTCCATTCCATTCCATTCCATTCCATTCCATTCCACATTCCATTCCATTCCATTCCACATTCCGTACCATTACATTCCACGTTACATTCCACATTCGATTCTACATTCCAATCCATTCCATTCCATGTTCCATTCCTCTTTAAATTTCATTCTGTTCCATGCCATTCCACTTTCCATTTCATTCCATTCCGCAGTGAATTTCACATTCCATTTCACATTCCAGTCCACATTCCATTTCCCATTCCTTTCCACATTCCATTTGACATTCGAGTCCATTAAATTCCATTCCAGATTCCAATCCGCTTTCCAATCCATTCCATTCCACATTCCACACCACATTCCATTCCATTCCATTCCATTCCACGTTCCTTTCTAAGTTCCATTACAAGTTGCATTCCATTCCATTCTACGTTGAATTCCATTCCATTCCCTGTTGTGTTTCATTTAATTCTACAATGAATTCCACATTGCGTTTCCCATTCCTTTCCAAATTCCATGTCATATTCTATTTCATATTCCATACCATTACATTCCATATCAATCCACATTCAATTGCATTCCAATCTGCATTCCATTACTTTCCATTCCACGTTACATTCCATCCTACATTAAACTCCTTTCCATTCCACATTCCATTCCATTACATTCCACATTACTTTCAACATTCCAATACACATTTCATTCCACGTTCCATTCCATTCCATTTCACATTCCGCTCCATTCCATTCCACATTCCATTCTATTCAATTCCACATTCTGTTCCATACCATTTCACCTTCCATTCCATTCCATTCCATTCCAATCCATTCCTCGTTCCATTCCATGATCCATTCCACTTTCCTTTCCTTTTCTTTCCAATTTCCATTGCACGTTCCATTCCACTATACTTTCCATTGAATTCCCCAATCCATTCCATTCCATTCCACAGTCAATTCCATTTCGTGCCACATTCCATTCCATTTCATTACATATTCCATTCCATTCCACTCCACATTACACTCCATTCCGTTCCACATTCCGTTCCACATTCCATTCCATTCCATTCCATTCCACATTCCATTCCACATTCCTTTCTATTCCATTCCACATTCCATTCCATTCCATTACACGATTTGTTCCATTCCACTTTCCATTCCACATTACATACCACATTCTCTACCGTTCCATTCCTCATTCCATTCCACATTCAATTCCATTCCATTCCACGTTCCATTCCATTCCATTCCATTTTCCATTTCATTCCATTGCAACATTCCTTTCAATTCCATTTCATTCCATTCCATTCTATTCCAATTTCCATTCAATTAAATTCCATTCCATTCTATTCCACATTCCATTCCATTCCATTCCAAATTCCAACCCATTACATTCCACTTTGCATTCCACATTCCATTGTACATTCCATTCCATTCCATTCCATTGGCTTCCACATTCCATTCCATTGCATTCCACTTTCCATTCCATTCCAGATTGAATTCCTTTCCATTACTTTCCACATTCCATTTCATTCCATTCCACCTTCCACTGCATTCTATTCCACATTGCATTCCATTCCATTCCATTACATGGCACACTCCATTCCATTCCATTCCATTGCATATTTCATTCCGCATTCCATTCCATTGCATTCCCATTCCATTCCATTCCATTCCACATTCCATTCCATTACATTCCACATGTCATTCGCTTCCATTCCACATTCAATTCCATTCCATTCCACATTCCATTCCATTCCATTCCATTCCATATTCTATTCCATTCCATTCCATATTCCATTCCATTCCATTCCTTTCCATTCCACATTCCATTCCATTCCATTCCACATTCCATTCTTTTCCATTCCACATTCCATTCCCTTCCGTTCCACATTCCATTACACTCCAATCCATTCCATTGCATATTCCATTCCACATTCCATTATATTCAATTCCACATTCCATTCCATTCCATTCCACATTCCATTCCACTCCACTTTCCTTTCCATTCCATTCCACATTGCATTCCATTCCATTCCATTCAACATTCCATTCCACTCCAATCCATTCCAATGCACTTCCATTCCATTGCACATTCCATTCCACATTCCATTACATTGAATTCCACATTCCATTCCATTCCATTCCACATTCCATTCCATTCCACTCCATTCCGCATTCCTTTCCATTCCACTTTCCATTCCATTACACATTACAGTCCTTTCCTTTCCATTCATATCCAAATTGCATTCCACATTCCAAATATTCCTTTCCACATTCTATTCCATTCCATTCCAACTTCCACTCAATTGCATTCAGATAAATATTCCATTCCTTTCCTCTCCACATTCCATTCCTTTCCATTCCTCATTATATTCCATTCTATTCCACATTCCACTCCATTCCTTAACATTCCATTCCACATTTCATTGCATTCGATTCCACATTCCATTCCATTCCATTCCACATTCCATTGCATTTGATTCCACCGTCCTTTATTTCCATTCCACATTCCATTCCATTCCTTTCCACATTCCATTATAATCCATTCCACTTTTCATTGCATTCCATTCCATTCCTCATTCCATTGCATTCCATTCCATTCCATTTGCCATAGTAAATTCCATTCCCTTCCATTCCACGTTCCATTCCACTCCATTCTACACCCTATTCCACATTGCGTTCCAAATTCCATTGCACATTCCAGTCCACATTCCATTCCATATTCCATTCCACATTTCATTGCATTCCATTCCATTCCACTCCACATTTCATTCCACATTCCAATGCACATTACATTCCACGTTACATTCCACGTTCCATTCCACATTCCATTCCAGTTTCCATTCCAAATTACATTCCATTCCATTCTACGTTCCATTCCACGTTCCTTTTAACACTCCATTCCACATTCCGTTCCGTTCCACATTCCATTACATTCCATTCAATTGCATTCCACTTTCCATTCCGTTCCACTCCAAATTCCATTCCATTCCATTCCACATTCCATTCCATTCCCTACCGTATTCCATTGTATTCCATTCCATTCCACATTCCATTCCATTCCATTCCACATTGCATTCCATTCCATTCCACATTCCATTTTATTCCACATGCCATTCCATTCCATCCCATTCCTTTCCAAACTCCATTCCGATTTCCATTGCATTCCACACCACATTCCTTTCCTTTCCATTCCATTCAACTCCACGTTCCATTCCACGTTCCATTCCATGCTCCTTTCAATTCCATTCAGCTTTCCATTCCCTTTGCCATTCCACGTTCCATTCCGCGATTTTTTCCATTGAATTCTACTTTCCGTTCCATTCCATTGCACATTCCATTCCATTCGATTCCATTCCATTCTTTATTTCATTCCATCTCATTCCATTCCACATTCCATTCTATTCCATTCCTTTCCACAATCCGTTCCTTTCCATTCCACTTTGCATTCCATTCCATTCCATTCCATATTCCATTCCATTCCATTCTACCTTCAATTCCATTCCATTCCACATTTCATTCCTTTCCGTTTGACATTCCATTACATATACCTTTCCATTCTATTCCACAGTCCATTCCATTGCATTCAATTCCAATTCACATTCCATTCCTTTCCATTCCATTTAATTCCACATTCCAGTCAATTCCACATTCCTTTCCACATTCCACTCCATTCCACTCCACATTCCATTCCATTCCATTTCACATTCCTTTACACGTTCCAAACAATTCCATTCCACATTCAATTCCATTTCCTGTTGCATTCCATTTCACCTTCCATTCCAAGATCCATTCTATGTTCCTTTACGCGTTCCATTCCACATTCCATTCCATTCAATTTCACGTTACATATCACTCCATTCCATTACATTCCACAATCAATTCCATTCCATTCCACATTCCATTCCACATTCCATTCTACATTCCATTCCGTTCCATTCTTCATTACATTTCACACTCCATTCCACATTCCATTCCACACTTTATTCCAGATTCCATTAAACACTACATTCCACATTACATTCCTTACTCCATTCCAGATTCCATTCCACATTCTATTCCGTTCCATTCCACTTTATATTCCACACTCCATTCCGCATTCCATTCCACATTCCATTCCATTCTATTCCGCATTCCATTCCATTCCATTCCGCATTCCATTGAATTCTTTGCTTTCCAATCCTTTCCAGATTGTATTGCATTCCATTCCACTTTATTTTCCATTCCTTTCCAAATTCCATTGCATTTCATTCCATTCCGTTTCACATTCCACTCCACATTCCATTTCAATCCACACCACAATCCATTCCACATTCCATTCCATTCCATTCCAACCCATTCCACAATCCATTCCACATTCCATTCCATTCCATTCCATATTCCCTTCCAGTCCATTCCACATTTCATTCCATTCCATTGCAACCTATTCCACAGTCCATTAGACCGTCTATTCCACTCCATTCCAAATTCCATTGCATTCCATTCCAGATTCATTTCGATTCCAATCCTCATTCCATTTCCTTCCATTCCGCATTCCATTCCATTCCATTCCATTCCATTCCATTCCATACCAAATTCCATTCCATTCCATTCCATTCCATTCCACATTCCATTCCTTTCCATTCCACATTCCATTCCATTCCATTCCGATTTCCATTCCTTTCCATTCCTCAATCGATTACATTCCATTATGCACTCCACATTCCATTCGTTTCCATTGCACATTCCATTCCATTCCATTCCGATTTCCATTCCTTTCCATTCCTCAATCGATTACATTCCATTCTGCAGTCCATCCATTCCATTCTGCACTCCATTCCATTCCATTGCATTCCACATTGCATTCCATTGCATTCCTTTCCACATTCCATTCCATTCCATTCCATATTCCATTCCATTCCATTTCACGTTGCTTTCCAAATTCCATTCCGGTCCATTCCACAATCCATTACACATTCCATTCAATTCCATTCCACATTCCATTCCATTCCATTCCACTTTCCATTCCATTCCATTCCATTCCATTATCCATGTCATTCCATTGCACATTCAATTCCATTCCACTCCATTCCATTCTATTCCATTCCACATTCCATTCCATTCCATTCTATTCCACATTCCATTACACTCCTTTTGAAATTCCATCCCTTTCCATTCCACTTTCCTTTCCATTGCATTCCACATTCCATTTCATTTCATTCCACTTTGAATTCCGTTCCATTAATTTCCAAATTCCATTCCTTTCCATTCCACATTCCACTGCATTCCATTCCATATTGCATTCCATTCCATTCCATTCCTTTGCACATTGCATTCCATTGCGTTCCTTTGCACATTGTATTCCCCATTCCATTCCATTGCATTCCCCATCTCATTCCCTTCCATTCCACATTCCATTCCCTTCCATTCCACATGTCATTCCCTTCCATTCCACATTCAATTCCATTCCATTCCACATTCCATTCCATTCCATTCCATTCCTTTCCATTCCATTCCATTCCATTCCATATTCTATTCCATTACATTCCATATTCCATTCCATTCCATTCCTTTCCATTCCACATTCCATTCCACTCCATTCCATTCCATTCCACATTGCATTACATTCCATTCAACTTTACATTCCATTCCACCTTCCATTCCGTTCCATTCAATTCCACTCCAAATTCCATACCAATTTCCTTTCCATTCCACACCACATTCCTTTCCATTCCATTCCATTCCATTCCATTCCGCTTTCGATTCCACTTTCCTTTCCATATTCCATTCGATTCCATTCCACTTTCCATTCCACGTTCTATTCCACGATTCTTTAAATTGAATTCCACGTTGCATTCAATTCCATTCCACATTTGTTTCCATTCCTTTCCACATTCTATTCCATTCCCTTCCATTCCACCTTCCATTCCATTCGACATTCCATTCCACTCCATTCCATTACACTTTCCTTTCCATTCCATTCCACATTCAATTCCATTCCATTCCACATTTCATTCCATTGCATTCTACATTCCATTCTATTCCATTCCACATTGCATTCTACATTCCATTCCATGTTCCACACGCTTTCATTTCACATTACTTTCCATTCATTTCCATATTCCATTCCATTCCACAATGTATTCCATTCCATTCCACATTCCTTTCCATATTCCATTCCCTTCCATTCCACATTGCATTCCATTGCATTCGATAACATTTCACATTCCATTCCTCATTCCATTCCATTCCATTCCACATTCCATTACATTCCAGTCCACATACCATACCACATTCCTTTCCATTCCACATTCCGTTCCCCATTCCATTCCATTCCACATTCTATTCCACATTCCATTTCATTCCATTCGAAGTTCCATTCTAGAATCCATTCCACATTTCATTTCTCATTCAATTACATTGCATTCCACTTTCCATTCCACATTCCACAAAATTGCATTCCACATTCCATTCCACATTCCACTCAATTCCATTCCATATTCCATTGCACAATCCATTTCATTCCATTCCACATTGCATTCCATTCCATTCCATTCCTCTTTCGATTCCATTCCATATTCGATTCCTCATTCCATTCAATTCCATTCCACATTCCATTGCACATTCCACTTCTTTACATTCCACATTCCATTCCTTTCCAATCCACATTCCATTCCATTCCATTCCACGTTCCATTCCTTTCCATTACACGTTCCATTCCATTCCATGCCACCATCCATTCCATTCCATTTTCCATTCCTTTCCATTCCGCAGTCTGTTCCATTCCATTCCATGTTCCATTGCGTTCCATTCCACCTTCCATTCCATTCCATTCCGCTATCCATTCCATTCCATTCCACATTCCATTCCATTCCATTCCACATTCCATTACACATTCCATTGCACATTGATGTCCATTTTCCATTCTATTCCATTCCATTCCACATTCCACTCCACTCGATTCCACTATGCCTTCTATTCCATTCCTTCTTCCATTGCACATTCCATTTCATTACATTCCACATTCCATTCCTTTCCAATCCACATTCCATTCCATTCCATTCCACGTTCCATTCCTTTCCATTACACGTTCCATTCCATTCCATGCCACCATCCATTCCATTCCACGTTCCATTCCTTTCCATTCTGCTATCTGTTCCATTCCATTCCATGTTCCATTGTGTTCCATTCCACCTTCTATTCCATTCCATTCCGCTATCCATTCCATTCCATTCCACATTCCATTCCATTCCACATTCCACACCACTCAATTCCACTATGCCTTCCATTCCATTCCTCATTTCATTCCATTCCATTCCATATTGCATTCCATTCCTTTCCACTTTCCATTCCACATTCCATTCCACATTCATTTCCATTCCACTTTCCCTTCTTTTCCATTCCAGCATTTCACATTCCATTCCATTCCATTCCACATTCCATTCCACATTCCGTTCCACATTCCTTTCCTTTCCTTTCCAAGTTCCATTCCGTTCCTTTCTACCTTCCATTCCACGTTCCATTCCGTTCCATTCCATTTTCCATTCCACATTCAATTCCATTGTATTCCACATTCCATTCCATATTCCATTCCATTTGTTTCCACTTTCTATTCCATTCCATTCATCTTTCCTTTCCACATTCCATTCCATTCCATTCCACATTCCTTTGCATTGCACTTTACATTCCATTCCATTCCTCCATTTCACACACCTTTCCATTCCATTCCACATTTCATTCCCTTCCATTCCTCATTCCATTCCATATTCCATTCCATTCCATTCCATTCCATTCCACTTTCCATTCTGTTTCATTCCACGTTCCATTCCACTCCCTTCCCTTCAATTCCACATTGCATTCCATTCCATTCCACATACCATTCCTTTCCATTCAACGTTCCGTTCCACATTCCATTCCATTCTATTCCATTCAACATTCCATTCCATTGCATTCCATTCCACATTCCATTAAATTCCACTCCATTCCACATTCCATTCCACTTTCCATTCCATTCCATTCCACTTTCCATTTCACATTCCATTCCACATTCCTTTCCACATTGAATTCCATTCCAATCGACATTCCATTCCATTCCATTCCAGATTCCATTCCATTCTTCTTCACATTCCATTCCACATTCCATTCCGCATTCCATTCCACGTTCCATTCCATGTTTCTTTACACGTTCAATTTCACATTCCATTCGACATTGCGTTACACGTTCCATTCCACGAAGTTCCATTCCATTCCATTCCACATTCCATTCCTTTCCATTCCAGTTTCCATTCATTACATTTCACATTCCATTCCACAATCCATTCCACATTGCATTCCATTCCATTCCACATTTCATTCCATTCCACTCCATTCAATTGCATTCTTTCTATTCCATTCCATTCATCTTTCCTTTCCACATTCCTTTCCATTCCATATATTCCATTCTGCGTCCCATTCCACTTTCCATTCCATTTTATTCGACGTTCCAGTGCACATTCCATTGCCCGTTCCATTCCACCTTCCATTGCACGTTCCATTCCACGTAGAATTTCATTCATTTCTATGTTTCATTCCACGTTCCCTTCCAATCAATTCCACGTTCCATTCCATTGCATTCCATATCTCATTCCGCATTCCATTCCATTGCTTTCCGCATTCCATCCCACATTCCATTCCATTCCATTCCACATTCCATTACACATTCCATTCCATTACCGTTCACATAACCTTCCACATTACCTTCCACATTCCATTGCATTCCATTCCACATTCCATTACAAGTTCCATTCCATTCCATTCGACGTTCCATTCCAAGTTCCATTCCACATTCCATTCCATTTCTTTTCATTCCATTCCGCATTTCGTCACACATTCCATTCTGCATTCCATTGCATTCCATTCTTGACCATTCCACATACTATTCCACATTCCTTTCCTTTCCATTCCACATTCCATTCCTTTCCATTCCTCGTTCCATTCCATGTTCCATTCCTCATTGTCTTAGTTTCCATTGCACATTCCATAGCATTCCATTTCATTCCATTCCGCATTCCATTCCTTTCCATTCCGTATTCTATTCCAGATTCCATTCCATTCCATTCCACATGCAATTCCACATTCAATTCCATTCCATTCCACATTCCATTCCATTCCATTCCATTCAACATTCCATTCCATTTCATTCCATATTCCATTCCTCATTCCATTCCATTCCATTCCACATTCAAATCCACATTCCATTCCATTCCAAATACCGTTCCCTTCCATTGCACATTCCATTCATTTCTATTCCACTTTCTATTCCACATTGCATTCCACGTTCCTTTCCACATTCCATTCCACTTTCCATTCCATTGAATTCCACCATCCATTCTACATTCCATTCCAAATTCCATTCCATATTCCTTACCAATGCATTCCATTGCATTCCACATTCCATTGCATTCGATTCCACATTCTACTCCACATTCCACTCCATTCCATTCCACATTCCATGACACATTCCATTCCATTCCATTCCACTTTCCATTCCACGATCCTTTCCACATTCTACCGCTCTTTGCATTCCATTCCATTCCATGTTTCATTCCACGTTCCATTCCATTCCATTCCACGTTCCATTCCACATTCCGTTGCACATTCCATTCCACTTTCCATTCCAAGTTACAGTCCACGTTTCATTACAAGTTCCTTTCGACTTTCCATTCCATTCCATTCCGCGTTCCATTACACATTACTTTCCATTCCATTACACTTTCCATTCCACATTCCAATCCACATTCCATTCCACATTCCATTACGTTTCATTCCACATTCCATTCGACATTCCATTTCACATTCCATTCCACATTCCATTCCATTCCATTCCATTGCATTCCATTCCACGTTCCAATCCGCATTCCATTCCATTCCATTCCATTTCACGTTCAATTCCACATTCCATTCCACATTCCATTCCTTTCCATTCCACGTTCCATTCCACACTCAATTCCACATTCCATTCCATTCCATTCTGCATTCCATTTCATTGCATTCTACATTCTATTTCTCATTCCATTCCATTCCATTCCACTTTCATTTCCACGTTCCTTTCCAATCCATTCCACATTCCATTCCATTCCATTGTACATTCCATTCATTTCCACTCTACATTCCTTTCTGCATTCCATTCCACGTTGCATTTCACATTCCATTCCATGTTCCATTCCACTTTCTATTCCATTTCTTTCCACCTTGCATTCTGCATTCCATTCCACATTACATTCCATGTTCCCTTCCATTGCATTCCATATTCCTTACCATTCCATTCCACTTTCTTCTGCACATTCCACTCCATTCCATTCCACATTCCATGCCACTTTCCATTCCATTCCATTCTACATTCCATTTCATTCCATTCCACATTCCATTCCATTCCATTCCACATCACTTTCCATTCCATTCCATATTCCATTCCTTTCAATTTCACATTCCATTCCACATTCCTTTCACTTCCTATTCCACATTTCGTTCCACATTCCAATCCACTTTCCATTCCGTTACATTCCACTTTCCATTCCATTATCCATTCCACATTCCACTCCACGTCCCATACCAATCCATTCCATCTTCCATTCCATGTTCCGTTCCATTTCATTCCACGTTCCAATCCACATTCCTTTCCGCATTCCATACCATGCCATTCCTTTCCATTCCACGTTCACTGCCACATTTCATTCCAAATTCCAATCCGCAGTCCATTCTACGTTCCATTCCACATTCCATTCCACATGAAATTCTCATTCCATTGCATTTCAATACACATTAAATTCCACATACCATTGCATTCCAATTCACATGCCATTTCCCATTCTATTCCAAGTTCCATTCCAATATATTCCACAATCCATTCCACATTCCATTACGCAGTCCATTCCATTCCATTCCACCTTCCATTTCATTCCAATCGGTATTCCATTCCACATTTCATTCTATTCCTTTCCACATTCCTTTCTACATTGCATTCCACATTCCATTCCATTCCATTCCATTCCATATTCCATTTCGTTCTATTACATTCCATTCCATGTTCCATTCCACTTTCCATTAAATTCTATTACACATTCCATTCCACATTACGGTCCATTCCAGTCCACATTGCCTTCCATTAGAATCCACATTTCATTCCACATTTCATTCAATTCCATTCCACCTTACATAGCACATTCCATACAACATTCCCTTCCACATTCCATTACATTTCATTCCACATTCCATTCCGCATTCCATTCCATTCCATTCCACATTCCATTCCATTCCCTTGCATTCCATTCCACGTTCCATTTCGCATTGCATTCCATTCCATTCCACGTTCCATTCCACTTTCCATTCCACATTCCATTCCTTTCCATTCCACGTTCCATTCCACACTCAATTAAACATTCCATTCCACATTCCATTCCATTCCATTCTGCATTCCATTTCACTGCATTCCATGTTCTATTAATCATTCCATTCCATTCCATTACACGTTCAATTCCACATTCTTTCCCATTCCATTCCATATTCTATTTCATTCAATTGCACATTCCATTCATTTCCATTCCACATTCCATTCCTCATTCCATTCCACGTTCCATTCCACTTTACATTTCACGTTCCATTCCACTTTCCATTCCCTTCCATTCCACGTTCCATTCCACATTCCATTCTACATTACATTCCACGTTCCAATCCATTCCATTCCATATTCCTTACCTTTTCATTCCATTCCATTCTGCATTCCATTCCATTCCATTCCACATTCTTCTCCATATTCAACTCCATTCCATTCCACATTCCATACCACATTCTATTGCATTCCATTCCACATTCCATTTCATTCCATTCCACATTCAATTCCATTCCGTTCCACATTCCATTCCATTCCATTCCACATAACATTCCATTCCATTCCACATTCCATTCCTTTCCATTACACATTCCATTCCACATGACTTTCCACTTCCTATTCCACGTTTCATTCCACAATCCAATCCATGATCCATTCCATTACATTCCACTTTGCATTCCATGATGCATTCCACATTCCACTGCACGTCCCCTTCCATTCCATTCCATGTTCCATTCCACGTTCCATTCCATTGCATTCCACGTTCCAATCCACATTCCATTCCAAAGCCCATTCTACTTTCCATTCCACATTCCATTTCACGTTTCATTACAAGTTCCTTCCCACGTTCAATTCCATTCCATTCCACATTCCATTCCACATTCCTTTCCATTCCATTACACTTTCCGTTTCACAATACAATTCACATTCCATTCCACATTCCATTTCACATTCCATTTCGCGTTCCATTCCACATTCCATTACAGTCCATTCCACTTTCCATTTCGCATTCCTTTCCACATTCCATTCTGTTCTATTCCACATTACATTCCACTTTCCTTTCCGCATTCCATTACAGATTCCATTCCATTCCATTCCATTCCACATTCCATGCCACGTTCCATTCCACATTCCATTCCGCAGTCCATTGTACTTTCCATTCCACATTCATTTCTACATTAAATTCTCATTCCATTGCATTTCATTCTACATTCCATTCCACATTCCATTGCATTCCAATGCACTTACCATTTCACGTTCTATTCCAAGTTCCGTTCCATTATATTCCACATTCCTTTCCACATTCCATTCTGAAGTCCATTCCATTCCATTCCTCATTCCATTTCATTCCAATCAACATTCCATTGCACATTCCATTCTATTCCATTCCACTTTCCATTCCATTCCATTCCACATTCCATTCCATTATTTTCCTTTCCAATCCACGTTCCACTCAAATTTGAATTAAATTCTATTCCACTTTCCGTTCCACTTTCCAGTCCATTCCATTCCATATTCCCCTACATTCCAATCTACATTTCGTTCCACTTTTCATTCCATTCCATTACACATTACAGTCCACATTCCATTCCACATTCCCTTCCACATTCCATTCCATTCCATTCCCTATTCCATTCCACATTCCAGTCCATTCCATTCCATATTCCTTTCCATTCCATTCCATTCCATTCCACGTTCCATTCCGCATTTCATTCCATTCCATTCCACGTTCCATTCCACTTTCCATTCCGCATTCCATTCCTTTCCATTCCTCGTTCCATTCCACACATAATTCCACATTCCATTCCATTCCTTTCCATTCCACATAGCATTCTAAATTCCATTCCACTTTCCATTCCACAATCCTTTCCACTTTCCATTCCACATTATATTACGTTCTATTCCACGTTTCATTCCACATTCCATTCCACTTTCCATTCCAAATTCCAGTCTCATTCCACTGAATTTCATATCACATTCAATTCCACATTCCATTGCATTCCAATTCACATGCCATTCCACATTCTATTACAAGTTCCATTCCATTATATTCCACATTCCATTCCACATTCCATTCTACATTCCATTCCGCAGTCCATTCCATTCCTTTCCACATTCTATTGCATTCCTTTCCTTGTTCCACTCCCCTTTCCATTCCACATTCCATTACCTTCCATTCCACGTTCCATTCCACACCGAATTCCACATTCCATTCTGTTCCAATCCATGTTCCATTTTACTTTCCATTACATTCCATTCAGCTTTCCATTCCACATTCCATTTCACATTACATTCTACATTACATTTTGTTCCATTCCACATTCCATTCCACATTCTATTCTATTCCGTTCCAGATTACATTCCATTCCTCTCCACATTCCATTCCACATTGTATTACATTCCGTTCCACATTCCATTCCGTTCCACTGCACATTGCATTCCACATTCCATTCCACATTCCATTCCACTTTCCATTCCACGTTACATTCCATTCTATTCCACGTTTCATTACACATTCCATTCCACATTCCAATCCACTTTCCCGTCCATTATATTCCATATTCGTTTCCACATTCCATTCCATTCCATTCCACATTTCATTCCACATTCCATTCCACTTTCCATTCCACATTTCTTTCCGTTCCTTCCCACATTCCATTCCACATTCCATTCCATTCCATTCCATTCCACATTCCATTCCACACTGCATTCCACATTCCCGTCCATTCCATTTCACATTCCATTCCTCATTGTATTCCATTCCATTTCACAATTCATTCCACATTCCATTAAGCATTCCACTCCACATTTCATGCATTCAATTCCACATTCCATTCCATATTCCGTTCCACATTCCTTTCCACATTCCGCCGTCCATTCCATTCCATTCCACATCCCATTCCATTCCAGTCCATATTATATTCCACAATTAGTTCTATTGCATTCCACATTCGATTCCACATTCCATTCCACATTCCATTCCAAATTCCTTTCCATTCCATTGCATTCCACATTCCATTCCAATTTCCATTAAATTCCATTTCACATTCCTTTCTATTCCATTCCACATTCCATTCCACTGCAATCCACATTTCATTCCATTCCATTCCACATTCAATTCCACATTCCTTTCCATATTCTATTCCACTTTCCATTACATTCCACACTCCATTTCAATCTCCACTAAATTCCATTCACATTCAATTCCATTTCATTCCAAATTCCTTTCCACGCTCAATTTCACATTCCATTCCACTTTCCATTGCATTGCATTCTACATTCCATTCCACATTCCACCCCATTCAATTCCATTCAATTCCACATTCCATTCCATTACATTCCATTCCACATTCTTTTACATTCCATTCTACACGCCACTCCATTCCGTTCCACATTCCATTCCAATCCTATCCTTTCCATTGCATTCCATTCTATTCCATTCTATTCCACTTTCCACTCCATTCCATTCCATTCCATTCTATTCTATTCTATGCCACTTTCCACTCCATTCCATTGCACATTCCATTCCAGAGTCCATTCCGTTCCATTCCACGTTACATTTCACATTCCATTCCATTCCATTCCACATTCACTCCACATTTCATTCCGCATTCCATTCCAAGTTAAATTCCACGTTCCATTCCACTTTCCATTGCGTTGCATTCCTTGTTCCATTCCTTTCTATTCCACGTTCCTTTTCATTCCGTTTCACTTTCCATTCCACATTCCATTTCACATTTCATTCCCCGTTACATTTCACATTCCTTTCCATTCCATTCCATTCCACTTTCCATTCCACTCCATTCCACATTCCAGTCCACCTTCCATTCCACCTTCCATTTTACTTTTCATTGCACGTTCCTTTCCATTCCATTCCACCCTTCTTTCCACATTCCATTCAACTCCATTCGACTTTCCATTCCACATTCCATTCCACATTCCATTCCATTCCAATCCACATTCCATTCCACATTCCATTCAAAATTCCATTCCACATTCCATTATATTCCCTTCCACATTCCATTCCTCATTCCATTTCTTTCCATTCCACATTCCATTCCATTCCACTCCACATTCTATTCCTCATTCCATTCTATTCCATTCCACATGGCATTCCATATTCAATTCCACATTCCATTCCATTCCATTCCGCATTCCATTCCACCTTCCATTATGTTCCACTCCACGTAGCATTCCACGTTAAATTCCACATTCCATTCCACATTCCATTTCGTTCTATTCCACATTCCATTCCACATTCCATTCCACCTGCCATTCAACATTCCATTCCATTCCTTTCCACATTCCATTCCACATTCTATTACAGGCTATTCCATTCCATTCCATTCCATTCCATTCCAATTTCCATTCCATTCCATTCCATTCCACATTCCATTTGATTCCATTACATTCCAAATTCCATTCCATTCCATTCCACATTCCATTCCACTCCATTCCACATTCCATTCCACATTCCATTCCACATTTCCTTCCATTCCATTCCACATTCTCTTCCAATCCATTCCACAATCCATTCCTTTCCGTTCCATTTCATGCCATATTCCATTCCATTCAAATCCATTCCAACTTCCATTCCATTCCATTACACATTCCATTCAATTCCATTTCACATTCCATTCCATTCCATTTCAAATTCCATTCCATTCCATTCCACATTCCATTCCATTCCATTCCACATTCCATTCCATTCCATTCCACATTCCATTCCATAACATTGCATTTCTTATTCCATTCCATTGCATTCCATTCCTTTCAACAATTCATTCCATTCCATTTCAAATTCCATTCCATTCCATTCCATTCCACATTCCATTATATTCCATTAGACATTCGTTCCATTCCATTCCAAGTTCCATTCCAATCCATTCGACATTCAATTCCACACTTCACTCCATTACATTCCACATTGCATTCCGTTGCATTCCACGTTCCATTCGTTTCCATTTCACATTCAATTCCTTTCAACATTCCTTTCCATCTTCCATTCAATTCCAATCCACGTTCCATTCCATTCCATTCTATACTCCACTCCATTACGTTCCATTCCACATTCCACTAAATTCCATTCCATTCCAAATTCCATTCCATTCCATTCCACATTCGACTCCATTCCACATTCATTTCCATTCCATTCCACTTTCCATTCCATATTCCATTCCTTTCCATTCCAGGTTAGTTTCATTCCATTCCATTCCATTCCACTTTCCATTCCATTCCATTCCACATTCCATGCCATTACATTTCTCATTCCATTCCATTCCATTCTACATTCCATTTCACATTCCACTCCATTCCATTCCATTGCATTCCATTCCACATTCCTTTACATTCCATTCAACACGTCACTCCATTCCATTCCAAATTGCATTCCAATCTAATCCACTCCATTCCTTTCCATTCTATTCCATTCTATTCCACTTTCCACTCCATTCCATTCCATTCCATTCTATTATATTCTGTTCCACTTTCCACTCGATTTCATTCCACATTCCATTGCACAATCCATTCCATTCCATTCCACATTCCATTCCACATTCCATTTCCTTCCATTCCACATTCCCTCCACATTTCATTCCACTTTGCATTTCAAGTTAAATTCCACATTCCATTCCACTTTCCATTCCATTGCATTCCTTGTTCCATTCCATTCCAATCCACTTTCCTTTTCATTCCGTTTCACATTCCATCCCACATTCCATTTTACATTCCATTCCCCATTCCTTTTCACATTCCATTCCATTCCATTCCACATTCCATTTCATTCCATTCCACGTTCCATTCCACGTTCCATTTCACTTTTCATTGCACGTTCCTTTCCTTTCCATTCCACCTTTCATTCCACATTCCATTCCACTCCATTCCACTTCCATTCCACAATCCATTCCACATTCAATTCCATTCCAATCCACATTGCATTCCACATTCCATTCAAAATTCCATTCCACATTCCATTATATTCCATTCCACCTTCCATTCCTGATTCCATTTCTTTCCATTCCACATTCCATTCCATTCCAGTCCACATTCCATTCCATAACATTGCATTTCTTATTCCATTCCATTGCATTCTATTCCTTTCCACAATTCATTCCATTCCATTTCAAATTCCATTCCATTCCATTCCATTCCATTACATTCCACATTGCATTATATTCCATTCCACATTCGTTCCATTCCATTCCAAGTTCCATTCCAATCCATTCGACATTCAATTCCACACTTCACTCCATTACATTCCACATTCCATTCCGTTGCATTCCACGTTCCATTCGTTTCCATTTCACATTCAATTTCTTTCAACATTCCTTTCCATCTTCCATTCCATTCCAATCCGCATTCCATTCCATTCCATTCTACACTCCACTCCATTACGTTCCATTCCAAATTCCACTAAATTCCATTCCATTCCAAATTCCATTCCATTCCATTCCACATTCGACTCCATTCAACATTCAATTGCATTCCATTACACATTCCATTCCACATTCCATTCCATTCCATTCCACGTTAATTTCATTCCATTCCATTCCACCTTCCATTCCATTCCATTCCACATTCTATGCCATTACATTTCTCATTCCATTCCATTCCATTCTACATTCCATTTCACATTCCACTCCATTCCATTCCATTCAATTCCACATTCCATTCCATTCCTTTCCATTCCACATTCCTTTACATTCCATTCAACACGCCACTCCATTCCATTCCAAATTGCATTCCAATCCAATCCACTCCATTCCTTTCCATTCTATTGCATTCTATTCCACTTTCCACTCCATTCCATTCCATTCCATTCTATTCCATTCTGTTCCACTTTCCACTCCATTGCATTCCACATTCCATTGCACAATCCATTCCATTCCATTCCACATTCCATTCCACATTCTATTTCTTTCCATTCCACATTCCCTCCACATTTCATTCCAGTTTGCATTTCAAGTTAAATTCCACATTCCATTCCGCTTTCCATTCCATTGCATTCCTTGTTCCATTTCTTTCCAATCCACTTTCCTTTTCATTCCGTTTCACATTCCATCCCACATTGCATTTTACATTCCATTCCCCATTCCTTTTCACATTCCATTCCATTCCATTCCTTTCCATTCCACATTCCATTTCATTCCATTCCACATTCCATTCCACGTTCTATTCCACGTTCCATTTCACTTTTCATTGCACGTTCCTTTCCATTCCATTCCACGTTTCATTCCACATTCCATTCCACTCCATTCCACTTTCCATTCCACAATCCATTCCACATTCCATTCCATTCGAATCCACATTGCATTCCACATTCCATTCAAAATTCCATTCCACATTCCATTATATTGCATTCCACATTCCATTCCTGATTAAATTTCTTTCCATTCCACATTCCATTCCATTCCAATACACATTCCATTCAACATTCCATTCTTTTCCATTCCACATTCCATTCCATTCCTTTCCGCATTCCATTCCATGTTCCATTCCATTCCACTCCACGTCCCATTCCACGTTCCTGTCCACATTCCTTTGCGTTCTATTCCACATTCCATTCCACATGCTATTCAACATTCCATTCCATTCCTTTCCACATTCCATTCCACATTCTATTACTTGCCATTGCAATCCATTCCATTCAATTCCATTCCAATTTCCATGCCATTCCATTACATTCCACTTTCCATTCAATACCATTATATTCCAAATTCCATTCCATTCCAATCCACTTTCCATTCCATTCCATTCCACATTCCATTCCACATTCCCTTCCAATACATTCCACATTCCCATCGAATCCGTTACACATTCCATTCCTTTCCATTACATTTCATTCCATATCCCATTCCATTCAAATCCATTCCAACTTCCATTCCATTCCATTACACATTCCACTCAATTCCATTTCACATTCCATTCCATTCCATTTCGAATTCCATTCCATTCCATTCCACTTTCCATTCCATTCCATTCAACATTCCATTCCATAACTTTGCATTCTTTTTTCCATTCCATTGCATTCCATTCCTTTCCACAATTCATTCCATTCCATTCCATATTCCATTCCATTCCATTCCATTCCATTCCATTCCATTCCATTCAACATTCCGTTAGGTTTCATTCCACATTCGTTCCATTCCATTCCAAGTTCCATTCCATTCCATTTGACATTCCATTCCACACTTCACTCCATTACATTCCACCTTCCATTCCATTGCATTGCACGTTCCATTCCTTTCCATTTCACATTCAATTCCTTTCCCAATTCCTTTCCACATTCCATTCCATTCCAATCCACATTCCATTCCATTCCATTCGACACTCCACTCCATTACGTTCCATTCCACATTCCACTAAAATCCATTCCATTCCAAATTCCATTCCATTCCATTCCAAATTCCATTCCATTCCATTCCACATTCAATTCCATTCCATTCAACATTCCATGCCACATTACATTCCATTCCATTCCACATTCTGTTCCCTGTTCCATTCCACGTTCCGTTACACATTACATTCCACAATCCATAGCACATTCCATTCCACATTGCATTCCATTCCATTCCTTTCCACTTTCCATTCCACATTATATTCCAATCCATTCCACATTCCATTCCATTCCATTCCATTCCACATTCCTTTCCCATCCATTCCACTTTCCATTCCACTTTCCATTCCGTTGCTTTCCACATTCCATTGCATTCCAATCTACATACCAGTCCACATTCCATTCCATTCCATTCCACATTCCATTCCATTCAGTTCAATTACATTCCACATTCCATTCCATTCCATTCTATTCCACATGCCATTCCATTCAATTCCACATTCCCTTTCTTCCAATTCCACATTCCATTTCATTTCATTCCACATTTCATTCCACATTCCATTCCACTCCATTCCACATTCCATTCCATTCCATTCCACATTGCATTCCACATTCCATTCCATTCCATTCCATTCCTCATAACATTCCACCTTCCATTCCATTTCATTCTACTTTCCATTCCACATTCCATTCCATGCTACTCCACATTGCATTCCACTCCACTCAACGTTCCATTTATTTCCATTCCACGTTCAATTCCACTTTCCATTCCATTCCACATTCCATTCCACATTCCATTCCATTCCATTCCACATTCTATTACATTACTTTGCATTCCACATACGATCCTATTCCACTCCACATTGCATTCCATTCAGTTCCATTCCATTGCATTTCATTCCATTCCATTCCTTTCCATTCAATTGAATATTATGTTCCATTCCATTGCATTCCACATTCCGTTCCATTCCATTCCATTCCACATTCGATTCCATTCCACATTCCATTCCATTACATTCTACGTTCTATTCCACATTCTATACCTTTCCATTCCACATTCCATTCCATTCCATTCCAAAACACTTTCCATTCCATTCCATTCCATTCCGCATTCCGTTCCATTCCATTCGATTCCACATTCCATTCAATTCCATTCCTCATTCTATGCCATTCCATTACACCTTGCATTCCATTCCCTTCCACTTTCTATTCTATGCCATTCCACATTTCTTTCCACATCCCTTTGCATTCAATTCCATATTCCATTCCATTCCATTCAATTCTGTTACAGTCCACTTTCTATTCCATTTCATTCCATTACACATTTCATTCCATTGCATTCCACATTCCATTCCATTCCATATTCCATTCCTTTGCATTCCATATTCAATTCCATTCCATTCCACATTCCATTGAATTCCATTGCACATTCCATTCCATTCTATTCCACTTTCCATTCCACGTTCTATACCACATTCCATTCCATATTCCATTCCACTTTCCGTTCCATTCCATTCCACATTTCATTCCACTCCATTCCACATTCCATTCCATATTCCATTCCATTCCATGCCACATTCTATTCTACATTCCATTCCATTCCATTCTGCATTCCATTCCGCATTCCATTGCACATTCCATTCCATTCCATTCCAGTACAAATTCCATTCCATTCCATTCCATTCCACTTTCCATTCCATTCCATTCCACGTTCCATTCCATTCCGTTCCACATTGCAGTCCATTCCATTCCTCATTCCATTCCATTCTGTGCCACATTCCATTCCATTCCATTCAACATTCCATTCCATTCCACATTCAATACCAAATTCCATTCCATTCCACAATCCATTCCACATTCCATTACATTCCACTTGCCATTTCATTTCATTCCACAATCCATTCCAATCCATTCCTTTCCATTCCACTTTCTATTCTATGCCATTCCATATTTCATTCCACATCTCTTTGCATTCAATTCCATATTCCATTCCATTCCATTGAATTCCGTTGCAGTCCACATTCTATTCCATTTCATTCCATTACACATTTGATTCCATTGCATTCCACATTCCATTCCATTCCACATTCCTTCTCATTCCAGTCGATTGCAGATTCCATTCCATTCCACATTCCATTCCTTTGCATTCCATATTCCATTCCATTCCTTTCCACATTCCATTGAATTCCATTGCATATTCCATTCCATTCTATTCCACGTTCCATTCCACGTTCTATAACACGTTCCATTCCATATTTCATTCCACTTTCCGTTCCATTCCATTCCATTCCACGTTTCATTCCACCACATTCCACATTCCATCACATATTCCATTCCATTCCATGCCACATTCTATTCTACATTCCATTCCATTTCATTCCACATTCCATTCCGCATTCCATTGCACATTCCATTCCATTCCATTCCAGTACAATTTCCATTCCATTCCATTCCATTCCATTCCACTTTCCATTCCATTCCATTCCACGTTCCATTCCATTCCATTCCACATTGCAGTCCATTCCATTCCACATTCCCTTCCATTCTGTGCCACATTCCATTGCATTCCATTCAAAATTCCATTCCATTCCACATTCAATTACAAATTCCATTCCATTCCACAATCCATTCCACATTCCATTCCATTCCTCTTGCCATTTCATTGCATTCCACATTCCATTTAAATCCATTCCATTCCTTTCCACTTTCTATTCTATGCCATTCCACATTTCATTCCACATGCCTTTGCATTCAATTCCATATTCCATTCCATTCCATTCAATTCCATTACAGTCCACATTCTATTCCATTTCTTTCCATTACACATTTCATTCCATTGCATTCCACATTCCATTCCATTCCACATTCCTTCCCATTCCAGTCGATTGCACATTCCATTCCATTCCACATTCCATTCCTTTCCATTCCATATTCCATTCCATTCCATTAAACATTCCATTGAATTCCATTGCACATTCCATTCCATTCTTTTCCACGTTCCATTCCACGTTCCATACCACGTTCCATTCCATATTCCGTTCCACTTTCGGTTCCATTCCATTCTAATCCACATTTCTTTCCACTCCATTCCACATTCCATTCCATATTCCATTCCATTCCATGCCACATTCTATTCTACATTCCATTCCATTCCATTCCACATTCCATTCAGCATTCCATTTCACATTCCATTCCATTCCATTCCACTTTCCATTCCATTCCATTCCACATTCCTTTCCATTCCATTCCACATTGCAATCCATTCCATTCCACATTCCATTCCATTCTGTGCCACATTCCATTCCATTCCATTCAACATTCCATTCCATTCCACATTCAATTCCAAATTCCATTCCATTCCACAATCCATTCCACATTCCATTCCATTCCACTTGCCATTTCTTTGCATTCCACATTCCACTCCAATCCATTCCATTCCATTCCATTCCACTCCTTTCCGTTCCAGTCAATTCCACAATTTTTCCCATTCTATTCCATTCCACATTCTATTGCATTCCATTATATTCCACATTCCATTCCATTCCACATTCCATATCATTACATTCCACATTGCTTTCCATTCCATTCCATTCCACATTCCATTATATTCGATTCCATTCCACATCACGTTCCACTGCATTTCGCATTCCATTCCATTCAATTCCAATCCAATAAATTCCATGCCATTCCATTCTGTTCCAGTCAATTCCATATTCCATTCCATTCCATTCCATTCCGCATTCCATTCCATTCCATTCCACATTCCATTGCATTCCTCATTGCATTCCATTCTATTCCAAATTCCATTCCATTCCACATTCTATTCCATTCCATTCCACATTGCAGTCCATTACATTCCACATTCCATTCCATTGCATTTAAAATTCCATTCCATTCCATTGCACATTCCATTCCACATTCCATTGCAATCCTTGCCACATTTCATTCCACATTCCCTTCCTCATTGATTTCAATTTCATTCCACATTCCGTTCCATTCAATTCTATTCCACTTACCTTTCCATTCCTTTCCACATTCTATTCAATTCCATTGCATTCCATTCCATTCCGTTCCTTTCCATTGTGTTCCATTCAATTCCACATTCCATTCCATTATTTTCCATTCCACATTCCATTCCATTCAATTTCATTCCATTCCACATTCCATTCCATTCCATTCCACATTCCATTCCATTCCATTCCCTTTCCATCCACGTTCCATTCCATTCCATTCCACGTTCCATTCCACATTCCATTCCATTCGATTCCACATACCATTCAATTCCATTCCACGTTCCATTGCATAGTCCATTCCATTCCATTCCACATTCCATTCCATGCCTTTAACATTCCATTCCACATTCCTTTCCATTCCATTCCACATTCCTTTCTGTTGCATTCCACATTCTATTCCGCATTGCATTCCATTCCATTCCACATTCCATTCCACGTTCCCTTCCATTCTAATCCACATTCATTCCATTCCATTCCATTCCAGTCCATATTCCATTCCATTCCATTGCACTTTCCAATTTATTGTATTCCACGTTCCATTCCATTCCATTCCATTCCATGATCCAATCCTAACCATTCCACATTGCATTCCATTAGATTTCAAATTCCTTTCCAATCCATTCCATTCCACATTTCATTTCTTTCCTTTCCACATTCCATTGCATATTCCACTCCGCAATCCAATCCATTCAATTCCATATTCCATTCCATTCAATTCCATATTCCATTCCATTTGATTGCACATTCCATTCCACTTTCCATTCCACATTCCTTTCAATTCCATTCCACATTCCATTCCACATTCCTTTCCATTAAATTCCACATTCCATTCCAGATTGCATTCCATTCCAATCCACATTCCATTCCATTCCATTCCACGTTGAATTCCATTCCATTCCACTTTCCATTCCACATTCCATTCCATTGCATTGCACATTCCATTCCATTCCATTCCACATTCCATTTCATTCAATTTCATTCCATTCCACATTCCATGCCATTCTACTCCCTTTCTATCCATATTCCTTTCAATTCCATTATACGTTCCATTCCACATTCCATTCCATTCTTTTCCACATTCCATTCCACTCCATTCCAGGTTCTATTCTCCATTCCATTCCACATTCCATTCCATGCCTTTAACATTCCATTCCACATTCCATTCCATTTCATTCCAGTTTCCATTCCGCATTGCATTCCATTCCATTCCACATTCCATTCCAATTTCCATTCTATTCTATTCCACCTTCATTTCATTCCATTCCTTTCCAGTCCAAATTCCATTCCATTCCATTAAATTCCACATTCCTTTCCATTCCATTCCACATTCCATTCCATACCATTCCACATGCCATTCCACATTCCATTCCATTCCATTCCACTTTCCATTCCACATTCCTTTCCTTTCCATTCCACATTCCATTCCGCTAAATTCCACATTCCATTCCACATTGCATTCCATTCCAATCTACAGCCCATTCCTTTCCATTCCATTCCATTCCATGTTGCATTCCATTCCATTCCACATTCCATTCCAAATTCCATTCCATTGCATTGCATTTGCCATTCCATTCCATTCCACGTGCCATTCCGTTACATTCGACATTCCATTCCATTCAACATTCCAAACAACTTTCCTTTCCTTTCCATTCCACATACCATTCCACATTCCACTCCATTCCATTCCACTTTCCATTCCACATTCCATTCCATTCCACCTTCCATTGCACATGACTTTACAATCCATTCCAGTACAAATTCCATTCCATTCAATTCCCTTCCACTTTCCATTCCATTCCCTTCGACTTTCCATTCCATTCCATTCCACGTTGCAGTCCATTCCATTCCACATTCCATTCCATTCCTTGCCACATTCCATTGCATTCCATGCCACATTCCATTCCATTCCATTCCACATTCCATTTCATTCCACATTCAATTCTAAATGCCATTCCATTCCACATTCCATTCCACATTCCTTTCCATTCCACATGGCATTCCATTGCATTCCGCATTCCATTCCATTCCATTCCTTTCTGTTCCAATCAATTCCACATACTGTCCCATTCTATTCCATTCCGCATTCTATTGCATTCCATTCCATTCCACATTGCATTCCATTCCATTCCACTTTCCCTTCCACATTCCATTTCCTTCCTTTCCACTTACCATTCTATTCCATCCCACTTTCCATTCCACTTTCCATTAAATTCCATTCCACTTTCCATTCCACTCCATTCCATACTAGTACACATTCCATTTCATTCCATTCCACATTTCATTTGATTCCTTTCCACATTCCATTCCATGCCATTTCTCTTTCCATTAAATCCCATTTCACTTTCCATTCCATTCCATTCCATTCCAGTCCACATTCCATTTCATTCAATTCCATTCCACATTCCATTCCATTGCATTCCACATTGCATACCATTCCATTACATTCCATTCCACATTGCATTCCTTTCGATTCAACATTCAAATCCATTGCATTCCAAATTCAATTCCATTCCTCATTCCAAACCATTCCATTCCATTCCACATTCCATTCCATTCCACGTTCCATTCCACATTCCATTCCATTTTATTCCACATTCCATTTGACTTTTCATTCCATTCCTTTGCACATTCCTTTCCACATTCAATTCCATTCTGCTACACAATCCATTATACATTCCATTCCATTGCATTCCACAATCCATTGCATTCCACTTCACATTCCCTTAAATTCCATTCCACATTCCATTCCACATTCCATTCCATTCCACATTCCATTTCACATTCCATTCCATTCCATTCCAGTTTCCATTCCATTCCACTTCCATTCTATTCCATTCCATTCCATACCACATTCCTTTCCATTTCTTTCCTCTCCACGTTTCATTCCAGTTTGCACTGCATGCCATTCCACTTTCCATTCCATTCCATTCCACATTCCATTCCATTCCATCCTAATCCACGTTCCATTCCACGTTCCATTTCACATTCCATTCCACATTCCATTCCACATTCCATTCCACATTCCTTTCCATTCCATTCCATGTTCCATTCAACGTTCCATTCCATTCCATTATATTCCATTCCATTCCACATTCCATTCCATTCCATTCCATTCCATTCCATTCCTTTCAAATTCCATTCCATTCCATTCCACGTTCCATTCCACATTCCATTCCGTTCCGTTTCACATTCAATTCCACTTTCTATTCCACGTTTCATTCCGCATTCCATTTCAAATTCCATTCCATTCCTCATTCCATTCCACGTTCCATTCCATTCCATTCCACATTCTATTCCACATTCCACTCCATTGAATTCCACATTCCATTCCATTCCATTCAATTGAAGACAACATTCCATGCCATTCTATTCCATTTCACATTCCATTCCATTCAATTCCTGTCAATATTCCATTCCATTCCATTGCACATTCCATGCCATTCCACTCGACATTCTATTCCAAGTTCCATTCCACTCCATTCCACCTTTCATTCCACGTTGCAATCCACGTTCGTTTCCACTTTCCATTCCCCTTTCCATTCCATTCCAATAAAACTTCCATTCCATGCGATTACAGACTCTATTCCATTCCATTCCACATTCCATTCCAGTTTCCATTCCACTTTCCATTCCATTCCATTCCACGTTTCATTCCAAGTTCCATTACACTTTCCTTTACATGTTCCATTCCATGTTCCATTCCATTCGAATCGAGGTTCCATTCTTCGATCCATTCCGAGATCCATTCCACGTTCCATTTCACATTCCATTCCACGTTCCATTCCATGTTTCATTCCACATTCCATTCCACATTCCATTCCATTCACTTCCACATTGTATTCCATTACATTCCATTCCATTCCTTTCCATTCCAGATTCCATTCCATTCCATTCCGCATTCTATTCCATTGTATTCCACATTCCATTCCATTCCACATTTCATTCCACATTCCATTGCACATTCCATTGCTTTCCATTCAACATTCCATTCCACGTTCAATTCCACATTCCGTTCCGCATTCCATCCCATTCCATTCCACATTTCATTCCGTGTTCCATTCATCTGATTTCACGATCCATTCCTTTCCATTCCATTCCATTCCACATTCCATTTCAACTATTCCTTTCGACATTCCATTTCACAATCCATTCCATTCCATTCCACATTCCATTCCATTCCATTCCAGTCCACATTCCATTCCATTCCATTACATACCACTTTCCATTCCATTCCATTTCACATTCCATTCCATTCCACTCCACATTCCATTCCATTCTATTCCACATTCAATTCCATTCCATTCCTTTCCACATTCTATTCCATGTTCCTTTCTACGTTGCATTCCACGTTCCATTCCACGTTCCATTCCACCTTCCATTCCATTCCATTCCACATTCCATTCCATTCCTTTCTACATTCAGTTCCATTCCATTCCCGACAACATTCCATTCCACATTCCATTCCAATTCACATTCAAATCCATATTCCATTCCATTCCATTACACTTTCCGTTACACATTCCACTGCGTTCCATTCTACATTCCATTCCACATTCCATGGTATTCCATTCCATTCCTCATTCTATTCCATTCCATTCCACATTACATTCCACATTCCCTTCCATTCCGTATTCTGTTCCCTTCCATTCAAGTCCGCATTCCATTCCATTCCATTCCATTCCTGTCAACATTCGTCTTCCACATTACATTACATTCCATTGGAAATTCCATTCCACATTCCATTCCATTCCATGCGAAATTCCATTGCACATTCCATTCCGTTCTATTCCACATTCCATTCCACTTTCCATTCCACATTCCACTACACATTCCATCCAATTCTGTTTCATATCCTATTCCACATTCCATTCCACATTCCATTCCATCCCATTCAACATTCCATTCCTTTTCATTCCATTCCATTCCACATTCCACTCCATTCCATTCCATTCCACATTCCATTTCACTATCGATTCCATTCCATCTCACATTACATTCCGTTCAATTCCAGACCACATTCCATTCCATTCCATTCCATTCCACACACAATTCCATTCGCTTCCATAACATTCCATTACACATTCCACTCCATTCAATTCCACACTCCATTTCATTCCATTCCACATTCCTTTCCAATCCATTCCACGTCCCATTCCATTCCATTCTACATTCCATTCCACTGTATTTCACATTCCATTCCATTCCATTTCACATTCTATTCCCTTTCATTCCACATTCCACATTACTTTGTATTCCACATTCCATTCCACATTCCATTTCACTTTCCACTCCACAGTCCATTCCACTTTCCATTCCACGTTCCATTCCACGTTCCATTCCACATTCCGTTACATTCCGGTACACATTCCATTCCATTCCATTTCACGTTCCATTCCATTCCATTCCATTCCGTCTTCCATTCTATTCCATTCCGCATTCCATTCCATTCCATTCCACGTTCCGTTCCATACCATTCCCCTTTGCATAACGTTCCACTCAGCGTTCCATTGCACATTCCACTCCATTCCATTCCATTCCTTACCACATTGCATTCACATTCCATTCCATTCCATTCCATTCTATGTTCAACTCCATTCCATTCCATTCCATTCCTCATTCCATTTCACATTCCATCTATTCCAGTCCACATTCCATTCCATTCCATTCCATTGCTCATTCCAATCCATCCTATTCCATATTCCATTCCATTCCTTTCCATATTCCATTCCATTGCTTTCCACATTCCTTTCAATTCCATTGCGCATTCCATTCCATTCCATTCCACATTCTATTCCTTTCCGTTCTATGTTCCATTCCATTCCAGATTCCATTCCATTCAATTAAACATTCCATTTCACTTTCCATTCCACATTCCATTCCACATTCCATCCCATGCCATTCCACATTCCACATTCCATTACATTCTACATTCCATTCCAGAATACTTTCAATTCCATTCCATCTTCGATTCCATTCCATTCCATTCCATGCTGCTTTCCGTTCCAATCCATTCCACTTTACATTCCACATTCCATTCCACATTCCACATTTCATTCCATTCCATTCCATTCCACATTCCATTCCATTCAATTCCATTCCGTTGCATTCCATTACATTCCATTCCACATTAGATTCCATTCCATTGCTCATTGCATTGCACGTTCCATTCCACGTTCCATTCCATCCCATTGAAGATTCCATTCAACATTCCATTCCATTCCACATTATATTCCACTCCATTGCACATTACATTCCACTCCATTCCATTCCATTCCATTCCAATCTACGTTGCATTCCATTCCATTCCATATTCCAGTGCATTCGATTTCATTAACCATTCCATTCCTTTTCATTCCACGTTGCATTATATTCCATTCCGTATTCCATTTCATCCGTTTCCATTCCATTCCATTCCACATTCCTTTCAGTTCCATTCCATTCTGCAATCCATTCCATCCCATTACACATTCCATTCCATTCCAATTTCCATTCCACATTCCTTTCCATTCCATTCCACATTCCATTGCATTCCGTTCCAAATTCCTTTGAATTCCATTTCATATTACATTCCATTCAATTTCACACTCCATTCCATTCCATTCTATTCCAGTCCACATTCAAATCCATTATATTACACATTCCATTCCATTCCATTCCAGATTCCATTCGATTCCATCCCAGTCCATTCCACATTGCATTCGATTCCAATCCATTCCATTCCAGTTTTCATTCCACATTCCATTCAATTCCAATCCATTCCACCTTCCGTTCCATTCCAATCCACATTACATTCCATTACATTCCTCATTCCATTCCACGTTCCGTTACACCTACTATTCCAATTTCATTTCCACTATCTACTTTACGTTATATTCCATTCCATTCCACGTTCCATTCCACGTTCCATTCCACGTTCCATTCCACGTTCCATTCCACTTTCCATTCCACTTTCCATTCCACGTTCCATTCCACATTCCATTCCACTTTCCATTGCATTCCATTCCACATTCCATTCCATTCCATTCCATTGCACATTCCATTCCATTCCATTGCACATTGCGTTCCATGTTCCATTCCATGTTCCGTGCCACGTTCCCTTCCATTTCATTACACATTCCATTCCACATTTCATTCCATTCCATTACGCGTTCCTTTCCACATTTCATTCCATTCCATTCCATGTTCCATTCCACATTCCATTCCATTCCATTCCATTCCACATTCCATTCCATTCCACATTCCATTCCATTCCATTCCAGTCCAATCCACTCAAATCCACATTCAAGTCAATTCCATTCCATTCCATTTCATTCCATTCCACATTCCTTTCCATTCCATTCCATTCCACATTCCATTCCATTGCACTCCACATTCCATTCAACATTCCCTTCCCTTTCATTCCACGTTCAATTCCTTTCCTTTCCATTCCATTCCATTCCATTCCACATTCTGTTCCATTAAATTCCATTCCACAGTCCATTCCATTCCATTGCACATTCCATTCCATTCCATTCCATTCCACATTCTATTACACATTCCCTTCCGTTTCACTCCTCCTTCCATTGCTTTCCATTCCATTCCTTTCAACATTCCATTCCATTCCATTCCTCATTCCATTCAATTCCATTCCATTCCATTCCATTCCACATTGCATTGCACGTTCCATTCCATTCCACCTTCCATTCCATTGCAATCCACATTGCATTCAATTCCATTCCACGTTCCATTTCACGTTGCCTTCCACTTTCTCTTCCACTTTCCATTCCAGTGTCAAATACACGTTACATTCCATTCCATTCCACGTTGCATTGCACGTTCCATTCCACGTTCCATTCCACTTTCCATTACACATTCCATTCCATTCCATTACACATTACTTATCATTCCATTCCACGTTCCATTCCACGTTCATTTCCACGTTCCATTTGCCATTACTTTCCACGTTCCTTTCCATTCCATTCCACATTCCATTCCACATTGCATTCCATTCCATTCCACTTTCCTTTTCACATTGCATTTCATTCAATTACACAATCCATTCCACATGCCATTCCATTGCTTTCCGCTTTCCATTCCACAGTCCATTCCACATTCCATTCCACGTTCCATTCCTCTTTATATTCCACGTTCCATTCCACTATCCATTCCAAGTTGCATTCCATTCCATTCCACATTCCATTCCAAATTCCATTCCATTCCACTCCACGTACCATTCCACTTTCCACTGCATTCCATTCCACTTTCCTCTCCATTCCATTCCATTCCACCTTACGTTCCATTCCATTTCTCATCCCATTCCATTCGTTTCCACATTCCATTCCATTCCATTCCATTTCATTTCACATTCCATTTCATTCCATTCCATTCCATTTGACATTCCATTCAATTCCATTCCACATTTCATTCCATATTTCATTCTACATTCCATTGCATTCAATTCCACTTTCCATTCTATTCCATTCCATATTCCATTCCCATCAAATCCATTCCATTTGATTCCATTCCATTCCAATCCATTGCATTCCACATTCCATACCATTCTATTCCATTCCACATTACATTCGACTCCATTCCATTCCATATTGCATTCCATTCCATTTCATTCCATTCCACAGTCCATTCCATTATATTCAACTTTCCATTCCATTCCATATCACATTCCATTCCACATTCCATTCCATTCCATTCCACATTCCATTCTACATTCCATTCCATTCCATTCCACATTCCATTCAATTCCACTGCACATTTCATTCCACATTCCATTCGGCGTTGCTTTCCACTTCATTCCACATTCCATTGAATTCGATTCCACATTCCATTCCATTCCATTTCACATTCCATTACATTCCTTTCCATTCAATTCCACGTTCAATTCCATTCCTTTCCACATTCCATTCCATTCCATTCCACATTCCATTCTATTTCATTCCACATTCCATCCCATTCCATTCCACGTTCCATTCCATTCCATTCCACTTACCTTTCCACATACCTTTCATTCCCTTGTACATTCCATTCCATATCATTCCACACTGCATTCCATTCTATTGCACATTCCATTCTATATTCCATACCACATTGCATTTCATTCCTTTCCATATTCGATTCCTCATTCCATTCCACATTCCATTCAACATTCCATTCCATTTCTTTCCACATTGCCACTCCGCATTCCATTCCACATTCCAATCCATTACATTCCACATTCCATTCCACATTCCATTCCATTCCATTACACATTCCATTCCATTCCACATTCCATTCCACCCCATTCCACCTAACATTGCGTTCCATTCCACGTTCCATTCCGTTCCATTCCACATTCCATTCCACTTTAAATTCCACATTCCTTTCCACATTCCATTGTACATTCCATTCCATGTTCCATTCTGTATTATATTCCACGTTCCATTCCATGTTCTATTCCAAAATCCATTCAATTCCATTCCATGTTCCATTCAACATTACTTTCCATTCCATTCCACGTTCCTTTCCACTTTCCATTCCACATTCCCTTCCACATTCGATTCCATATTCTATTCCGTTCCATTCCACATTGCATTCCACATTCCTTTCCACTTTCCATTCCACAATCCTTTCCATTGCATTCCATTCCATTCCACATTCCATTCCACATTCCTTTCCACAATCCATTTCACCTTCCATTCCACATTCCATTCCATTCATTTCCACCTTCCATTCCACGTTCCATTCCACATTCCATTCCATTCCATTCCACGTTCCATTCCACTTTCCATTCCATTCCTTTCCACGTTCCATTCCACTTTCCTTTGCACATTTCATTCCATATTCCATTCCAAATTCCATTCCACGTTACATTCAACATTGTACTCCACTTTCCATTCCATTCCATTCCACGTTCCATTACGCATTCCATTCCACTCCATTAAAATTTCCTTTCCACATGCCATTCCACGTTCCATACCACCTTGCTTTCCCTTCCACGATACATTTCACATTCTATTTCACATTCCATTCCACATTGCACTACATTCTATTTCACGTGCCACTCCACATTCCATTCCACATTCCATTCCACTTTCCATTCCATTCCATTCCACATTCCATTCCACATTCAATTCCATTACTTTCAACATGCCATTAAACATTCCACTTTCCATTCCAGATTCCATTTCACATTCCATTCCACTTTCCATTCCACATTCCATTCCACGTTCCATTCCATGTTCCATTACAATCCATTCCACGTTCCATTCTACTTTCCATTCCACTCCATTCCACATTCCATTCCACTTTCCATTGTACTTTACATTCCAAGTTCGATTCCACATTCCTTTCCGCTTTCCATTCCACGTTCCATTGCACATTCCGTTCCATTCCATTCCAAGTTCCATTCCACATTCCATTCCATTCCACTTTCCGTTCCACATTCCATTCCATGTTCCATTTCATGTTCCATTCCATTCCATTCCGCTTTACATTCCATATTCCATTCCATAACATTCGACATTCCAATCCATTCCATTCCATTCCATTCCAAATTCCATTCCAAATTCCATTACCTGTCATTGCACATTAATTTCCATTCCATTCCATATTCCATTACATTCTGTTCTGCATCCATTCCAGATTTCTTTACCTTCCATTCCACATTGTTTTCCATTCCATTCCACATTCCATTCCACGTTCCATTCCACGTTTCATTTCGTGGTGCATTCATTCCATTCCATTCAATTTCGGATTCCATTCCATTCCATTCCACATTCTATTCCACATTCCATTCAATTCCTTTCCACGTTCCATTCCACTTTCCTTGCCATTCCATTCCACCTTCCACATCATTCCATTCCACATTGCATTCCTTTCCATTGCACGTTACAATCCACATTCCATTCCATCTTCCATTCCACTTTAGATTCCATTCGATTCCAAATTCCATTCCATTCATTTTCGCATTCCATACCACATTCCATTCCACATTCCATTCTATTCCATTCCACATTCAATTCCATTCCATTCCACTTTCCATTCCACTTTCCATTCCACATTCTATTCCACATTCCATTCCACGTTGCATTCCAAGTTCCATTCCATGTTCTATTCCATTCAAGTTGCATTCCACTTTCCATTACCTTCCATTCCACGTTCCTTTCCACATTTCATTCCACGTTACATTTCACATTCCATTGCAATTTCCATTCCACCTTCCATTCCACATTCCATTCCACTTTGCATTCCACATTCCATTTCACATGACATTCCATTCCATTCTATTCCATTCCACAGTCCATTCAATTCCATTCCACATTCGATTTCATTCCTTTCCATATTCCATTCCATTCCATTCAGCATTCCATTACACATTCCATTCCATATTCCATTCCGTTCCATTCCACTTTCCATTCCATTCCATTCCACTTTGAATTTCACATTCGCTGCCACACTGCATTCCATTCCGTTCCACATTCCTTTCCACATTCCATTCCACATTCCATTCCATTCCACATTCCTTTCCACTTTCTATTCCTCGTTCCATTCCACTTTCCATTCCACGTTCCATTCCAGTCCTTTACATGGTCGATTCCACATTCCAATCCACATTCTATTCCATTGCATTCCACTTTCCATTCCACTCTCCATTCCTTTCCATTCGATGTTCCATTTCACATTCCTTTCCATTCCATCCGACTTTCCACTCCACATTCAATTCCACATGCCATTCCATTGCATTCCACATTCCATTCCACTTTGCACCACTTTCCATTCCAGATTCCATTCCGTTCCATTCCAAATCCCATTTCATTCCATTCCATTCCATTCCTTTCCAAGTTCGATTCCATTCCATTCCACTTTCTATTCCATTATATTCCACAATCCATTCCATTCCATTCCATTCCACATTCCAAACCATTCCATTTCATTCCACATTCCATTCCACATTCCATTCGACAGTCTATTCCATTACATTCCACATTCCATTCCATTCCATTCCATTCCACATTCCATTCCACATTCCATTCCCTTCCATTCCACATTCCAATTACATCCATTCCACGTTCCATTCCAGATTCCATTCCTCATTCCATTCCACACTCCATTCCATAACGCTCCACATTCCATTCCAGATTCCTTTCCATTTCTTTCCACGTTCCATTCCACGTTTCATTCCACATTCATTTCCACATTCCATTCCACATTCCATTCCATTCCATTCCACATTCCATTTCACGTTCCATTCCACGTACCATTCCACGTTCCATTCCATTCCTTTCCAATCCATTCCATTCTGGATTCCTTTCCATTCCATTCCAAATTATATTCGACATTCCATTCCATTCCATTCCACATTCCATTCCTTTCCATTCCACATTACATTCTACTATCCATTCTACTCTCCATTCCAAATTCCATTCCATGTTCCATTCTTCATTCCATTCCATTCCATTCCACTTTCCTTTACTTTCCATTCCATTCTCATTACCTTCCATTCCACATTTTTTCAATTCCTTTCCACATTCCATTTCCCATTCCATGACCTTCCATTCCACATTCTATTCCATTCCATTACACATTGCATTCCATTCCATTCCACATTCCATTCCACATTCCATTACCTTCCCTTCTCATTCTTTTGCAATCCATTTCAAATTCCATTCCAAGTTCCATTCCACGTTGCATTTCAAGTTCCATTCCATTCCATTCCATTCCAGATTCAATTGATTCCATTCCACATTCTATTCCACATTCCATTCCATTCAATTCCACATTCCATTCCACATTCCTTCAATTCCATTCCACATTCCACTGCATTCCATTCTACATTCCATTCCTTTCGATTCAACGTTAGATTCTACATTCAATTCCATTCCATTCTGAATTCCATTCCATTCCATTCCACATTCCATTCCACTTTCAATTCCATTCCATTCCTCATTCCATGCACTTCCATTCCATTCCACATTCCATTCAACTTCCCATTCGACATTCCATTCCATTCCACATTCCATTCCATTCCATTGCATTCCATTCCGTTACACATTCCATTCCACTTTCCATTCCCTTCCGTGCCACATTCCATTCCATTCCATTCCACATTCCATTACACTTTCAATTCCCTTCCATGCCACATTCCATTCCATTCCATTCCTCATTCCATTACGCTTTCAATTCCACGTTCCACCCCAACTTCCATTCCATTGCATTCCATTCAATTCCATTCCACATTCCATTCCACATTCCATTGCACATTCCATTCCACGTTCCATTCCACATTCCTTTCCAAGTTCCATTTCATTTTCCATTCCATGTTCCATTACATTCCATTCCACGATCCATTCCTCATTCCATTCCATTCCATTCCACTTTCCATTCCACTTTCCGTTCCACGTTCCATTCCATGTTCCATTATATTCCATTGTATTCCATTTCATGTTCCAATTCTTTCAATTCCACATTCCATTCCACGTTCCATTTCATAGTCCATTCCACATTCCATTTCACATTCCAGTCCACCTTCCAATCCATTCCATTCCACATTCCATTGCATTGCAAATTCTATTCCGCATTCTATTGCATTCCATTCCACATTCCTTTAAACGTTCCATTCCACATTCCATTACTCGTTACATTCCATACCTTTCCACTTTCCATTCCATTCCATTCCACATTCCATTTCATTCTATTCCACGTTCAATTCTACATTCCACTTCTCATTCCATTGCAGTCCTTTCCATTCCATTCCACATTCCTTTCCACTGCAATCCACATTCCTTCCCATTCCATTCCACATTCCATTCCACGATGCATACCACATTCCATTCTATTCCATTCCATGTTCCATTTCATTCTATTACACGTTCCATTCCGCATTCCATTTCGCTTTCCATTGCATTCCATTACATTCCATTCCACATTCCATTTCATTCCAATCCACATTCCATTACTTTCCATTCAACATTCCACTTCATTCCCCTGCATTCCATTCCACAATCAATTTCAATCCATTCCATTCCACATTCCATGCCATTCCTTTCCACATTTCATTCCACGTTTCATTCCATTAAACATTCCATTCCATTCCAGGTTCCATTCCTTTCCATTCAATTCCATTCCACATTCGATTGCACATTTCATTCCAAGTTCCAATCCACGTTCCATTCCATATTCCATTTCATACTACTTCACGTTCCATTTAGCATTCCATTTCTCATTCCATTGCATTCCATTCCATTCCATTCCACATTCCATTCCATTCCTATCCACATTCCATTCCCTTCCTTTCCACATTCCACTCAATTCCCCTGCATTCCATTACACAATCCATTCCTTTCTATTCCATTCCATATTCCATTCCATTCCAATCCACATTTCATTCCACATTTAATTCCATTCCGCATTCCATTCCATTCCACATTCCATTCCTTTCTATTCCATTCCATTCCACTTTCCATTCCACATTCCATTCGACGTTGCATTCCATGCAATTCCACTTTCTATTCCACGTTCCATTTCAGATTCCATTCCACATTCCATTTCACATTCAATTCCATTTCATTCCATTCCAAATTACATTCTACATTCTTTTCGATATTCCATTGCATTCCATTCCACTTTCCATTCCATTCCATTTCACGTTCCATTCCACAATCCATTCCACATTCCATTCCGTTCCATTCCATATTCCATTGCACAATCCATTAAACATTACATTGCAAGTTCCATTGCATTCCAATCCACATTCCTTTCCATTCCATTCCATTCCACATTCCATTCCACGTTCCATTCCATGATCCATTGCATTCCATTCTAGGTTCCATTCCATTCCATTCCACGTTCCATTTCAATCCATTCCACGTTCCAATTCACATTACATTCCACATTCCATTTCGGAATTTTTTCCATTCCATTCCATTCCACTCCACATTCCATTCCATTCCTAACCACGTTACATTCAATTACATTCCACGTTCTGTTCCATTCCACATTCCATTCCATTCCATTCCACATTCCATTCCATTTCATACCATATTCCATTCTACATTATATTGCATTCCATTCTATTCCACTTTCCATTCCATTCCATTCCACATTCCATTCCATTCCATTCCACTTTCCATTCAACATTCCTGTCCACAATCAATTCCGTTGCATTCCACATTCCTTTCCACATTCTATTCCACATTCCATTCGATTCCATTCCACATTCCATTCCACAATGCATTCCATTTACCATTTCATTCCATTCCATTTCACATTAAATTCCATTCCATTCCACATTCTATTCCATATTTCCTTCCTTTCCATTCCACATTGCATTCCATTACATTCCACATTCCATTCCATTCCAGATTCCATTCCATTCCATTCCATTAAGTTCCAAATTCCATTTCACATTCCATTCCATTCCACTCCACATTCCATTCCATTCCATTCCACATTCCATTCCATTCCATTCCATTCCATTCCATTCCATTCCATTCCATTCCATTCCACTGCATTCTACGTTACATCCCACGTTCCATTCCAAGTTCTGTTCTATTCCATCCTCCATTCCATTCCATTTCACATTCCATTCCATTCCATTCCATTCCACATTCCATTCCATTCAATTCCACATTCCATTCCATTCCATTACACATTCCATTAAATTCCATTCCATTCTATGTTCCATTCCTTTCCATTCCACATTGCGTTCCACATTCTATTCCATATACCTTTCCGAATTCCTTTCCCTTCCATTTCACATTCCATTCCATTTCATTACTCAATCCATTCCACGTCGCAATCCACGTTTCATTGCATTTTCCATTAAATGTTCCATTCCACGTTCCGTTCCACGTTCCATTCCATTCCATTCCATATTCCATTCCACATTCCATTCCATATTCGATTCCACATTCCATTCCATTCCATTGCATTCCACATTGCACTCCATTGCATTCCACTTTCCGTTCCATTCCATTCCACATCCCATTCCACATTCCATTCCATTCCATTACACGTTCCATTCCACTGCATTCCACATTCCATTCCATTCCTTTCCACATTCCATTCCATTCCATTCCACTTTCCATTCCACGTTACATTCCATTATATTCCACTTTCTAATCCGTTCCATTCCACGCTCCCTTTCATTCCATTTGACATTCCATTCCACATTCCATTTGACATTCCATTCACCATTCCATTTCTCATTCCGTTCCACTTTCAATTCCACAGTCCATTTAACATTCCATTTCACAATCCATTTCATATTCCACATTCCAATCCATTCCTTTTCAAGTTGCATTTCATTCCACATTGCGTTGCATACCATTCCACAGTCCATTCTTTGCATTCAACATTCCATTGAATTCCGTTCCATATTCCACCCCACATCCCATTCTACATTCCATTCCTTTCCACATTCCATTCCACATTCAATTCCATTCCAGTCCACATTCCAATTGACTCCATTCCATTCCATTCCACTTTCCATTCTTCATTACATTCACTTCCAATCCACATTGCATTCCATTCAATTCCATTAGTCATTGCATTCCACTTTCTATTCCACTTTCTTTGAAAGTTCCATTACACGTTCTATCAGACTTTCCATTCAACATTTCATTCCATTCCATTGCACATCCCTTTCCACATTCCATTCCGTTCCATTCCACTTTCCATACCATTCTATTCCATTCCATTCCACATTCAATTCCATTCCACTTCACTTTCCATTCCACATTCCATTCCATTCCATTCCACATTCCATTCCATTCCATTCCACATTCCGTACCATTCCATTCCATTCCAATCCACGTTCCATTCTATTCCATTCTCATTCCATTCCACGTTCCATTCCACATTCCATTCTACATTCCATACTGTTCCATTCCACATTCCATTCCATTCCATTCCACCTTCCACTCCACATTCCAATCCACATTCCATTCCACATTCCGTTCCTTTCCATTCCATTCCAGTCCAAATTCTATTCCATTCCATTCCAATCCACATTCCATTCCATTCCATTCTTCATTGCATTCCATTCCATTGCACATTCCGTTCCATTCCATTCCACATTCTTCTCCATTCCTTTCCACATTCCATTCCATTCCATTCCACATTTCGTTCCATTCATTTCCACATTCCATTCCATTCCATTCCTCATTCCTTTACATTGCATTCCATTCCACGTTCCATTCCATTGCATTACACATTCCATTACACTTTCTATTCCACATTCCATTCCGCATTCCATTCCCTTCCATTTCACATTCCCTTCCATTCCATTACTCAATACATTCCACTTTCCATTCCACGTTCCATGGCATTTTCCATTACAAGTTCCATTTCACATTCCATTCCAAGTTCCATTCCATTCTATTCCACATTCCATTCCACAATTCATTCCATTCCATTCCACATTCCATTCCATTCTATTCCACATTCCATTCCATTCCATTACACATTCCATTCCGCATTCCATTCCGTTTATTTCAAAATTCCATTCCATTGAATTCCACGCTCCATTTCATTCCATTCCACATTCCATTCCATATTTCTTTCCACATTCCAGTCCATTCCATTCCACATTCCACTCCACGTTCCATTCCACATTTCATTTCATTCCTTTCCACATTCCATTCCACGTTCCATTTCACATTCCTTTCCACATTCCATTTCACATTCCATTCCGTTCCATTCCATTCCATTCCATATTACATTTTACATTCCTTTCCAGATTCCTTTCCATTCCATTCCACATTCCATTTCGCGTTCCATTCCATTCCATTCCACTTTCCATTCCACGTTGCATTCCACATTCCATTCTACTTTCCATTCCATTACTTTCCTCTTTCCATGCCTCGTTCCATTTCACATTCAATTTCACATTCCATTGCCTTCCATTCCACATTAACTTCCACATTCCATTCCATATTCCTTGGCACATTCCTTTCCATTCCTTTCCACATTCCATTCCACGTTCCAGTTCCTGTCGTTCCAAGTTCCATTCCATTCCACTCCATGTTCCATTTCATGCCATTCCACGTTCCATTGCACATTCCAATTCGCATTCCATTCCATTCCATTCCATTCCACGCTCCATTCCCTTCCATTACGCATTCCATTCCATTCCATTCCACATTACATTCCACATTCCATTCCATATTCCATTCCATTGCATTCCACATATGATTCCACATTGCATTCCTCCCCATTCCACATTGAATTTCATTCCATTCCACGTTCCATTCCACACTGCTGTCCACGTTCCATTTGACGTTCCATTCCATGTTCCATGCCATTTCATTCCATGTTCCATTCCATTCCATTCCACATTCAATTCCAGTTTCCATTTCACATTCCATTACACATTCCTTTTCACATTCCATTCGATTGCATTCCCCATTACATTCCACATTCCATTGCACATTCCATTCCATTCCTTTCCCCATTACATTCCACATTCCATTTCAGGATCCATTGCATTCCATTCCACATTCCATTCCACTTTCCATTCCTTGCCCATTACATTCCATTGAACGTTCAATTCTACAATCAATTCAATTCCATTTCACGTTCCATTCTACATTCCATTCCAAATTCCATTCTGATCCATTCCACATTCCTTCCCACATTCCATGCGGTTCCATTCCACATTCAATTCCACATTCCTTTCAGTTCCATTCCACATTCCTTTCCACAATCCATTCCACTTTCCATTAAACATTCCATTCCACTATCCATTTCACATTCCATTCCAAATTCGAATTCACTTTCCATTCCATTTGATTAAACATTCCATTCCATTCCATTCCACAATCCATTCCATTCCATTATACTTTCCATCTGTTTTCACATTCCATTCCGTTCCATTCCACATTCCATGTGATTACATTCCACCTTCCATTCTACATTCCATTCCTCTTTCCATTCCATTCCATTATATTCCACATTCCATTCCATTGTATTCCACATTCCATTCAGTTACATTCCACATTCCATTACACATTGCATTCCACATTTTATTCCACGTTCCATTCCATTGCATTCCACACTCTATGCTACTCCATTGCTCATTCCATTCCATTCAATTCCTCATTCCATTCCATTTCATTGCATTCCACATTCCATTCCATTGGTTTCCGCATTCCATTCAATTCCATTCCATTCTGTTTAACACTCCATTCCATTCCACTCCACATTCCATTACATTCCATTCCGCATTCCAGTCCACATTCCGTTCTGCATTCTATTCCATGTTCCTTTCGATTGCATTCCACATTCCATTCAATTCCATTCCACTTTCAATTCCATTCCATTCCACATTCCATACCATTCCATTCAATTCCATTCCTCTTTCCATTCCATTCCATTCCACATTCCATACCATTCCATTCCACGTTCCATTCCATTCCATTCCACTTTCCATTCCACATTCCTTTCCACATTCCATTCCACGTTGCATTCCATTCCATTCCCCGTTCCATTCCATGTTCTATTGCATTCCATTCCACGTTCCATTCCACATTCCATTGCACATTCCTCTCCATGTTCCATTCCACATTCCATTCCAAGGTCCTTTCCACGTTCCATTCCAAGTTCTATTGCGCGTTCTGTTCCATATCATTCCAAGTCGCATTCCACTTTCCATTTCATGCCATTGCACGTCCCATACCACATTCCATTCCACATTGGATTCCGTTCCATTACACTTTCCATTTCACATTCCATTCCACATTCCATTCCACAATAGATTCCATTACATTACATTCTATTCCACATTCGTTTCCACATTCCATTCCACATTTCATTCCACAATGCAATAGTTTCCTTTCCACCGTCCATTCCACATTCCTTTCCATTCCACTTTACATCCCATTCCACATTCCATTCCACATTACATTCCACTTTCCATTCGATTCCATTCCACATTCTATTCCACATACCATTCCATTTCATTCACCATTGCATTCCATTCCATCTGACATTACATTCCACATTCCAAACCACATTCCATTTCACTTTCTATTCCCTTCCATTCCACATTCCGTTCCATTACTTTTCACATTCCAATCATTTCCACATTCCATTCCACGTTCCATTCCATTCCATTCGACATTCCATTCCACGTTCTTTTCCATGTCCCATTCCATTCCATTTCACGTTCCATTCCAAACCAGTCCACTTTCCATTCTGCATCGTATTCCACATTCCATTCCATCTTCCATTTCACATTGCACTCCATTGCATTCCATTCCATTCCCCATTCTATTCCATTCCATTCCACAATCCATTCCATATTCCATTCCACGTTCCTTTCCTCTTTCCATTCCACGTTCCATTCCACGTTCCATTCCATTCCATTCCACAATCCATTCCATTCAATTCCACCTTCCATTCCACATTCCACTCCACTCCTTTCCACATTTCTTTCAAAATTCCATTCCATTCAATTCCAACTTCAATTCCACATTCCTTTCCATATTTCATTCCATTCCACATAAAATTCCTTTCCCTTCCACATTCCTTTCAATTCCATTCCATTCCATTCCACATTCCATTCAATTCCATTCCATTCCATTCCATATTCCATATGATTCCATTCCACATTCCATTCTGCATTCCATTAAGTTCCTTTCCGCATTCTATTCCTTTCCATTCTACGTTACTTCCACATTGCATTCCATGTTCCATTCCATGTTCCATTCCACGTTCCATTCCAGCTTCCATTACATTCCTCTCCACATTCCATTCCATTGCATTCCACGTTCCATTTAACTCTGTTCCACATTTCATTGCACATTCCATTTCACATTCAGTTCCACATTTCATTTCACATTCCATTCAATTCCGTTCCATTCAATTCCACGTTCCATTCCTTTCCAATCCTGATTCCATTCCTTTGCATTCCACACTAAATTCCATTCCAGTCCACATTCCATTCCATTCCATTCCATTACATTACATTCTACGTTCCATACCATTCCATTCCTTTCCACGTTCCATTCTTTCCATTCCACATTCCATTCCATTCCTTTCCACATTCCATTCCAATACATTCCATTCCACATTCCATTCCACATTCCATTCCCTTTTATTCCACATTCCTTTCTATTCCATTCTATATTCCATTGCACGTTCCATTCCATGATAAATTCCGCGATCTATTCCATTCCATTCCAAATTCTATTCCACATTCCAATCCATTCAATTCCACATTCCATTCCACAATCCAAAACATTCCATTCCACGTTCCATTCCACATTCCATTCCACATTCCATTCCACGTTCCACTCCACGTTCCATCCTTTCAATTACACGTTCCATTCCACGTTCCTTTACATTACATTCTACGTTCCCTTCCAAATTCAATTGCACATTCCATTCCGCGTTACATTTCACATTCCATTCCATATTCCATTAAAATTTCCATTCCACGTTCCATTCCTTTCTATTCCACGGTCCATTCCACTTTGCATTCCATTCAATTCCACATTTCATTTCACATTCCATTCCATGTTCCATTCCACATTCCTTTCCACTCCGTTTCACAATCTATTCCCCTTTCCTTTCCATTCTATTCCACATTCCGTTACACATTCCATTGCATTCCTGTCCACATTCCATTCTACATTCCATTCCACATTCCATTCCACATTCCATTCCATTCCATCCCACAATCCATTCCACTTTCCAATGCATTCCAGTCCACATTCCATTCCACATTCCATTCCATTCCACATTCCCTGCAATTCCAATCAACATTCCATTCCACATGTCATTCCTTTCCATTCCACATTTCCTTACACATTCCATTCCATATTCCATTCTATTCCATTCCACATTCCATACCATTCCATTCCATTCCAGTCCACATTCCATTATATTCCATTCCACATTCCATTTCACATTCCATTCCATTCCATTCCACATTCCATTCCTTTCCATTACACGTTCCATTCCACGTTCCATTCCACTTTCCATTCAATGTTCCATTCCCCGTTCCATTCCATTCCATTCCAAGTTCCAATCCACGTTCCATTAAGCGTTCCATTCCATTCCACATTCCATTCCACTTTCTAGGACATTTCTTTCCACATTGAATTCCATATTCTGTTCCATTCAATTCCACATTGTATTCAATTCCAATTCACATTAAATTCCACATTTCATTCCTTTCCATTCCATATACCATTCCACATTCCATTTCATATTCCATTCAATTCCATTCCACATTCCATTCCACATTCCATTACATTCCATTCCACATTCCATTCCATGTTCCATTCCACATTCCATTGCACATTCCACTCCACGTTGCATTCCAATCCATTCCATTTTGCATTCCATGTTCCATTTCTTTCAATTCCATGTTCCAATCCACATTCCATTGCATAATTCCATTGTATCTTCCATTCCACATTCCATTCCACATTCCATTCCACGTTCCATTCAATGTTGCATTCTACGTTCCTTGCATACCGTTCCACTTTCCTTTCCACATTCCATTCCATTCCGTTCCATGTAGCATTCCACATTCCATTTCCATTCCACATTCCATTTCCATTCCATTCCACAATCCATTCCCCATTCCATTCCACTTTCCTTTCCATTCCATTCCACAATCCATTCCACATTCCTTTCCATTCCACTCCACATTCCATTCCATTCTACTCCATATTCCATTCCTTTCCACTCCACATTCCATTCCATTCCTTTCCACATTCCTTTCCACTTTCCATTTCACATTGCATTCCACATTCCATTCCATTGCATTACTCATTCCATTCCACATTCCATTCCATTGCATTCAACATTGAATTCCATTCCACCCGACATTCCATTCCACATTTCATTCCAAATTCCATTCCATTCCACTGCACATTCCTTTCCATTCCATTCCACATTTGATTCCACATTCCATTCCACAGTCCATTCCGTTTCATTCCACATTCCATTCCACAATCCATTCCACATTCCATTCCAGATTAAATTCCATTCCACTACATTGTATTCCACATTCCATTCCACATTTCATTCCATTTCACTTGCCATTCCATTTTACTTTCATTTTCATTCCATTTCACTTTCCATTACACATTCCTTTCCATTCCATTCAACATGCCATTCCACAAACATTTTCACATTTTATTCCACATTCCATTCCGTTTCATTCCAGATTTCATTGCATTCAACATCCCCTTCCCCGTTCCATTCCACATTCCATTCCACATTCCCTTTCACTTCCTTTCCATTCCATTCCACTTTCCATTCCAGTTTGCATTCCACATCTCATTACATTCCATTTCACGTCCCATTCTACATTCTATTCCACATGCCTTTCTGTTCCATTCCACATTCCATCCCACACTCCATTCCGTTCCATTCCACATTCCATTCCACACTCCATTCAACATTCCATTCCACATTCCATTCAACATTCAGTTACACATTCCATGCCATTCCATTCCATATTCCATTCCACATTCCATTCCACATTCTGTTCCCTTCCATTCCACCTTCCATTCCACATTCAGTTACAAATTCCATGCCATTCCATCCCACATTCCGTTTCACAATCCATTCCACGTTCCATTCTAACTTCCTTTCCATTCCATTCCACATTCCATTCCACATTCTATACCACGTTCCGTTTCACTTTCCATTACACGTTCCATTCCATTCCATTCCACGTTCCATTCCATTCCATTCCACTTTCCATTTCATGCTGCTCCAATTTGCATTCCACATTCCATTTCACATTCCATTCTACTTTCCATTCCTTACCATTCAATTCCATTGCACATTCCATTCAATTCCAATCAACATTCCATTCCATTCCATTCCATATTCCATTGCATTCCACATTCCATTCCATTCCATTCTATTCCACATTCCATTCCATTCCATTCCACATTCTATTCCATTCCATTGTATTCCACATTTCAATCCATTCCATTCCACATTCCATTTCATTCCATTCCACATTCCTTTCCTCATTCCATTCCACATTCCATTCTACGTTCCATTCCACATTCCATTCCACATTCCATTCCGTTCCATTTCACATTCCTTTCCACGTTTCATTCCACAATCCATTGCACATTCCAATACACATTCCAACCACGTTCCATTCCATTCCGTTCCTCATTCCCTTCCACATTTCATTCAAATCCATTCCACATTCCATTCCAAATTTCGTTCCTTTCCATTCCACATTCCATTCCACTTTCCACTCCATTCCACTCCACGATCCATTCCATTCCATTCCACTTTCCATTTCACTCCATTCCACTTTCTATTCCAGATTTCATTCCACATTCCATTTCACTTTCCATTCCACATTCCATTTCATTTTCCATTCCATTCCATTCCTTTACATTACACATTCCATTCCACTCCAATCCACCTTCAATTACATTCCATTCCACGTTCAATATTGTTTCACATTCTATTCCATTCCATTCCACATGCCATTCCATTACATTCCACATTCTATTGCACTTTCCATTCCTCATTCCAATCCCTTCCTTTCTATTCCACATTCCATTACATTCCATTCCACAATCCATTTCATTCCATTCCGCATTCCATTCCACATTCAATTCCACATGCCCTTCCACGTTGCATTCCATTCCATTCCACATTCTTTTCCACTCAATTCCACATTCCATTCTATACAATATCACATTCCATTCCACTCCATTGCATTCCATATTCCATTCCATTCCACTCCTTATTCCATTGCATTGCATTCCATCCTATTCCACATTCCATTCCATTCCATTCTATTCCACATTCCATTCCATTTCATTCCACATTACATTCAAATACATTCCAAATTCCATTACACATTCCATTCCACATTCTATTCCACTTTCCCTTCCATTGCATTCCAAATTCTACTCCATTACATTCCAAATTCCATTCCATTCAATTCCTCATTCCATTCCATTCCATTGCATTCCACATAAATTCCATTCAATTCCGCATTACTACACATTCCATTCCATTCTATTCCACATTCCATTCCATTCCATTCCATTCCACATTACATTCCATTCCAATCCACTTTCCATTCCTCATTCCATTGCACATTGTATTCCACATTCCTTTCAATTCCATTCCACATTCCAGTCCATTCCATTCCACATTCCCTTCCATTTCATTAAACATTCCATCCCATTCCATTCCACGTTCCATTCCATTCAATTCCGCGTTCCGTTCCACATTCCATTCCACATTTCATTCCACATTCCATTCCACATTCCATTCAATTCCATTAAACATTCCATTCCGCAATCCATTCCCTTCCAATTCACATTCATTTCCATTATATTCCACTTTCCATTCCACTTTCTTTTCCACGTTCCATTCCATGATCCATTCCACGTTCCATTTCATGTTCTATTCCATTCCATTCCACATTCCATTCCACATTCAATTCCAATCCATTCCACGTTCCATACAAATCAGTTCCAATCCGTTCCACATACCATTACATTCCATACTACATTCCATTCCACATTCCAATCCATTTCCTTACACGTTGCATTCCATATTCCATTCCACATTCCATTGCATTCCACTTTCCATTCCACATCCATTCCATTCCATCCGATGTTGCATTCCACATTCCATTCGATTCCTTTCCACATTCCATTCCATTCCATTCCATTCCACTTTCCTTTCCACATTCCATTGCATTCCATTCCACTTTCCATTCCACATTGCTTTCCTTTTCATTTCACATTCCATTCCATTCCTTTCCACGTTCCATTCTACGTTCCATTCCACTTTCCATTCCACGTTCCATTCCACATTCCATTCTGATCAATACCACGTTGCATTCCATACCATTCCCTGTTCCAGATCATTCCATTCCACATTCCACTCCACATTCCATTTCACATTCCATTCTACGAAATTCCACATTGCATTCCATTCTATTCCATTTGGAATTCCATTCCATATTCCATTCCACTATCCATTCCATTTCATTCCATATTCCATTCCATTTCATTCCACATTCCATTCCATTCCATTCCACTTTCCATTCCATTGAATTCCACATTCCATTGCATTCCATTCCATTACATTCCGCATTCAATTCCATTCCATTCCGCAAAGCATTAGATTCCATACCATTCCATTCCATTACAAATTCCGTTACATTCCATTCCATTCCATTCCAAGCCTTTCCACATTCCATTCCATTCCATCCCTCATTCCATTAGACATTCCATTACACATTCCATTCCAATCCATTCTATTCCACATTCCATTCCATTGCATTCCACTTTCTATTCCATTGTATTCCACATTCCATTCTACATTCCATTTCACATTCCATTCCACGTTCCATTCCATTCCATTATACATTCCATTCAATAAAATTCCACCTTCCATTCCATTCCATTCCTCATTCCATTCCATTCCATTCCGCATTCCACTCCATTGCATTCCATTCCATTCCACGTTCAACTCCACATTCCATTCCACTTTCCATTCCATGTTCCATTCCACATTGCATTCCATTCCATTCCACATTCCATACCACTCCATTCCATACTCCATTCCACGTTCCATTCCATTACATTCCACGTTCCTTTCCACCTTTCTTTCCACATTCCATTTCACATTCCATTCAATTCCATTCCACATTCCATTCCTTTCCATATACATTCCATTCCACATACCATTCCATTCTATTCCATATTCCATTCCTTGCTCCATTCCGTTTCATTCCATATTCCATTGGACCTTCCATTCCACATTCCATTTCACATTCCATTCAATTCCATTCCACATTACATTACATTCCATTCCACATACCATTCCATTCCATTCCACATTCCTTTCAACATTCCATTCCATTCTATTACACATTTCATTCACAATTTCAATCCATACCATTCCACATTCCATTCCATTTTCCATTGCACATGAAATTCCTTTCCGTTCCATTCCATTCCACTTTCCATTTCTTTCCATTCCACATACCTTTTCACATTCCTTTCCACTTTCCATTTCACATTCCTTTCCACATTCCATTTCACATTCGATTCCATTCAATTCCATTCCACATTCCATTCCACTTTGCGTTCCATTCCATTCCGCATTCCATTCCACGTTCCATTCCACATTCTATTCCACTTTCCATTCCACATTCCATTCTATGTTCCATTACACGTTGCATTCCATTACATTCCACGTTCCATTCCATTCCATTCCACGTTGCATTTCATTCCATTCCACATTTGTTTCCACATTCCGTTTCAAATTCCATATCAAATTCCGTTTCACATTCTATTCCATTACATTCCATTCCATTGCGTTCCACATTCCATTCTATTCGTTTCCACATTCCCTTCCATTCCATTTCTTTCTGAATTCCATTCCACATTCCATTCCACGTTCCTTTCCATTTCAATGCGCATTTCATTCCATTCCGTTCCACATTCCAATCCATTCAATTCCACTTTCCTTTCCATTCCATTCCATTTCATTCCATTCCACATTCCATTCAATTCCATTCCATTCCTCATTGCATTCCATTCCATTCCAAATTCAATTCCATTCCTTTCCGTTCCATTCCATTCCACATTGCATTCCATTCCTTTCCACATTCCATTCCATTGAATTCCACATTCCAATCCTTTCCATTCCATTCCTTTCCGCATTCCATTCCATTTCATTACACATTACATTCCACATTCCATTCCAAATTCCATTCCATTCCATTGCATTCCACAGTCCATTCCATTCCATTCCACTTTCCTTTACATTCCATTCCACAATCCATTCCATTTCATTCCACATTCCATTCCAATCCTCTCCACATTCCATTACATCTTCGTTTCCACATTTCATTGCACTTTCAATTCCACGTTCCATTCCATTTTCCATCCCACTCCACATTCCATACCATTCCATTCCATTCCATTCCTCATTCCATTCTATTCCATTCCATTCCAAATTCCATTCCATTCCATTCCACCTTCCATTCAACGTTCCATTCCATGTTCCATTCCACGTTCCATTCCACATTTCATTCCATTACATTCCACGTTCCATATCATTCAATTCCACATTCCATTGTACATTCTATTTCACATTCCATTCCACATTCAATTTCACTTTCTGTTCCATTCCATTCCACATTCCATTCCTTTCCATTCCACATTACATTCCACATTCCATTCCATACCATTTCAAATTCAAATCCATTCGATTCCAATCCATTTCACTTTCAAATCCTTTCCTTTACATTCCACATTTGATTCCACGTTCCATTCCACGTTCCATTCCACGTTCCATTCCGCGTTCTATTTCTTATTCCATTCCATTCCATTCCACATTCCATTCCACATTCAATTCCTTTCCATTCCACATTCCATAAAAAACAATTCCATTGTATTCCACATTCCATTCCATTCCATTCCACATTGCATTCCACATTCCAATCCATTCCATTCCACATTGCATTTCACATTCAATTCCACATTCCATTGTATTTCACTTTCCATTCCACATTCCATTCCATTCCATCCCACATTCAATCCCACATTCTATTCCATTCCTTTCCACATTCCATTCCATTCCATTCCACTTTCCTTTCCACATTCCATTGCATTCCATTCTACATTCCATTCCGTTCCTTTCCACGTTCCATTCTATGCTTCATTCCACGTTCCATTCCACGTTCTATTCCACATTCCATTCCATTTAATTCCACGTTCCATTCCATACAATTCCACGTTCCAATTCATTCCATTCCACATTCCACTCCACATTCCTTTTCACATTCCATACCACATTACATTTCACGTGTCATTTCATTCCATTCTATTCCATTCCACATTCCATTCCACATAACATTCCACATTCCATATTGTTCCATTCCATCCCATTCCGTATTCCATTCTATTCCATTGCATTCCGAATTCCATTCCATTCCATTCCATTCCATTCCATTCCATTCCATTCCATTCAACATTCCATTCCTTTCCATTCCACTTTCCATTCCACATTCCATTTAACGTTTCATTCCCATTTCCATTCCGTATTCCATTCCTGGTTGCCTTCCATTCCCTTCCACTTTCCATTCGATTCCATTCCACTTTCCAGTCCACGTTCCATTCCACATTCCATTCCATTCCATTCCACATTCCATTCCACATTACACTCCTTGTTCCACTGTATGTTCGCTTCCACATTCCATTTCACGTTCCATTCCACGTCCCATTCCACGTCCAATTCAATTCGATTCCACATTCCATTCCATTCCATTCCATTCCATTCCACTATCTATTCCACCTTCCATTCCACGTTCCATTGCACGTTATGTTCCACGTTCCATTCCATTCCTATCCATTCCTCATTCCATTGCATTCCATTCCATCTTCCGTATCATTACATTGAACGTTGCATTCCATTTTCCATTCCATGTTCCATTCCACTTTCCATTCCATTCCATTCCACTTTCTTTTTCACATTCCATTCCATTCCATTAAACATTCCATTCCATTGCATTAAACATTCCATTCCAAATTCCATTGCACAATCCATTCCGTTCCATTCCACATTCCATTCCATTCCATTTGTCACTCGATTCCGTTCAATTACACATTCCATTGCATTCCATTACGCGTTCTATTCCATTCCATTCCACTTTTAATTTCATTCCATATACCATTCCATTCCATTCCCCTTTCCATTCCATTCCATTCCATTCTATTGCACATTCCATTCCAAATTCAATTCAATTCCACCTTCCATTCCATTACATTGCATTCCACATTTCGTTCCATTCCCTCACATTCCACATTCTACTTAATTCCATTCCATTCCATTCCACATTGAATTCCATTCGGTTGCCTTCCAATCCATTCCACATTCCATTCCATTGCATTCCACATTCCATTCCATTCAACATTCCATTGCATTCCACATTCCATTCCATTCCATTATATTCCACTTTCTATTCCCCAATCCATTCCACGTTGCATTCCTTTCCATACCACATTCCAATACATTTCATTCCTCTTTCCATTCCACTTCCCATTTCACGTTCCATTGTATGTTCCATTCCATGTTCCATTGCACGTTCCATTCCACTTTCGTTTCCAAGTTCCATTCCACGTTCCATTCCACACTCCATTCCACATTCCATTCCATTCCATTCCACATTCCATTCCTTTGCATTCCACATTCCATTCCACATTACACCCCAATTTCCATTCCACATTCCATTCCACGTTTCATTCCATTCCGTTCCATGTTCCATTCCGTTCCATTCCACATTCCCTTCCGCATCCTATTCCATTCCATTCCACAATTCATTCCACGTTCCATTCTACATTCCATTCCATTCAATTCCACATTCGATTCCCTTCCATTAAATTCCATTCCTTATTCCATTCCATTCCATTCCGCATTCCATTCCATTCCATTCCAAATTCCATTCCATTCCATTCCAATCCACAGTCCATCCCATTCCATTCCACATTCCTTTCCATTCCATTCCACAATCCATTACATTTCATTCCAAATTCCATTCCATTCCATTTAATTCTATTCTACATTCCGTTCCATTCCATTCCATTCCACATTCCATTCCATATATTTCCAAATTCGATTCCAATCCACTAAACATTCCATTCCACGTTACTTTCCACATTCCTTTGCACGTTCCATTCCACGTTGCATTCCATGTTTCACTCCATTGCATTCCACATTCCATACCATTCCATTCCATTCCATTCCACATTCCATTCCATTCCACATTCCATTCCATTCCGCATTCTATTCCTTTCCATTCCACATTCCATTTCACATTCCATTTAACGTTCCATTCACATTTCCATTCCACATTCCTTTCCAGGTTCCTTTCCATTCATTCCACGCTCCATTGGATTCCATTCCAAGTTCCCTTCCATGTTCCATTCCACATTGAATTACAGTTTCCAATCCAAGTTCCATTACATTCCATTCCACTTTACATTCCGTCTTCCATTCCATTGCATTCTACGTTACATTCCATTCCATTCCACTTTCCTTTCCATCTTCCATTACATTGCATTCCACGTTCTATTCCACACTCCATTCCTGATTCCATTCCATTCCATTCCACATACCTTTCCACTTTTCATTTCACATTCCATTCTATTATATTCTACTTTCCATTTCACATTCCATTGCATTCTATTTCATTCCATTAAAATTTTCATTTCATTGCATTCCACATTCCATCCCACGTTCCATTCCACATTCCATTCCATTCCATTCCACATTCCATTCCACGTTCAATTCCAGGTTCCATTGCACATTCGCTTCCAAGTTCCATTTCACATTCCATTCCACGTCCCATTCCATGTCCAATTTCATTCGATTCCACATTCCATTACACGCCATTTCATTCCATTCCACATTGCATTGCATTCCATTCCATTCCACTATCGATTCCATTCCATTGCTCATTCCATTGCATTCATTAAACATTCCATTCCATTCCATTCCATTCCACATTCCATTCCACATCACATTCCCTTCTATTCCACATTACATTCCATTAGATTCCACAATCTATTCCACTTTCCATTCTACGTTCCATTGCACATTATATTCCACGTTCCATTCCATTCCATTCCACGTTCCATTGCATTCCATCTTCTGAGCCATTCCATTCCACGTCCCATTCCATTTTCCTTTCCATGTTCCATTCCACATTCCATTCCATTCCATTCTACTTTCCTTTTCACATTCCATTCCATTCCATTAAACTTTCCATTCCACATTCCATAAAACATTCCATTCCATCCCATTCCACATTCCATTCCACTTCCATTAAACCTTCCATTCCATTCCATTCCACATTCCATTCCACATTCCTTTTATTTCCACATTGCATTTCACATAACAGTTCGCATTCCATTCCATTCCTTTATCTTCCATTTCACATTCGATTCCACATTCCATTCCATTCAATTTCATATTCCATTCCAATCCACTTCACATTCCATTCCGTTCCTTTTAATTCCATTCATAATTCCATTCCATTCCATTACACATTCCAATGCATTCCGTTCTGCATTCCATTCCATTGCAAATTCCATTCCACATTCCATTTCCTTCCATATACAATTCCATTCCATTCCACATTCCATTCCATTCCATTCCATTCCATTGCACATTCCATTCCAAATCCCATTCCATTCCATCTTCCATTCCATTGCATTGCATTCCACATTTCATTCCATTCCCTTACATTCCACATTCTACTAAATTACATCGCATTCCATTCCACATTGTATTCCATTCCATTGCACTCCATTCCATTCCACGTTCCATTCCATTCCATTCCACAATCCATTCCATTCCACATTCCATTCCATTCCACATTCCATTCCATTCGATTCCATTCCATTCCACATTCCATTCCCAATTCCATTCCACGTTCCAATCCTTTCCATTCCACATTCCAATCCATTCCATTCCTCTTTCCATTCCACGTTCCTTTCCACGTTCCATTGTACGTTCTGTTCCACTTTCCATTGCACGTTCCATTCGACGTTCCTTTCCACGTTCAATTCCACATTCCATTCCACATGTCATTCCACATTCCATTTCATTCCATTCCACATTCCATTCCTTTCCATTGCACAGTCCATTCCACATTACACCCCACATTCCATTCCACAGTCTATTCCACGTTTCATTCCATTCCATTCCATGTTCCATTCCATTCAATTACACATTGCCTTCCACATTCCGTTCCACTCCATTCCACATTCTATTCCACGTTCCATTCCACATTCCATTCCATGTTCCATTCCATGTTCCTTTCCATTCCAATCCATTTTGCATTCCATGTTCCATTCCACAATCCATTCCACGTTCCATTCCTCGTTCAATTCCATTCCATTACACATTCCATAGAACATTACATTCCACATTCCTTTGCATATTCCATTCTATTCCAATCCGCATTCCAATCCATTCCATTCCATATTCATTTTCACATTCCATTCCATTTCATTCCACATTCCATTCCATGTTCCATTCCATGTTCCGTTAAAATCCATTGCCTCAAATTCCATGTTCCATTTTATTCCATTCCACATTCCATTCCCTGTTCCATTTCACATTCCACTGGACATTCCTTTTCACATCCGATTCCATACCATTTCAAATTCAATTCTACATTCCATTCCACATTCCTTTCCATTCCATTCCAAAATCCATTCCACGTTCCATTCCATTCCATTGCACATTCCCTTTCACTTTACATTCCACGTTCCATTCCACGTTCCATTCCACTTTCCATTCCATACCATTCCACTTTTCACTCCATTCCATTACACCTACCATTTCATTCTATTCCAGGTTCAATTCCACATTCCATTTTGAATTCCATTGCATTCCATTCCATTCCATTCCACTATCCATTCCTTTCCAATCCACATTCCATTAAATTCCATTATACATTCAATTCCACATTCCATTCCACATTCCCTTCCACGTTCCATTCCATTCAATTCCACGTTCCATTTCTTTCTATTCTACATTCCATTCCACATTCCATTTCGCATTCCATTTCTTTCCATTCCATTCCATTCCACAATCCATTCCGTTCCATTCCACATTCAATTATACTTTCCATTCTATTCCTTTCCCCATTGCATTCCATTCCATACTATTGCACATCTATTTCCACATTCCATTCCTTCCACATTCCATTCCATTCCATTCCATTCCACATTCCATTTCATTCCCTTCCATTCCACATTCCACTCCATTCTACTGCATTCCATTCCACGTTCCATTCGATTCCATTCCATTCCATTCCATTCCACATTTCTTTCCACATTTCATTCCATTCCACAATCCATTACATTCCACATTCCATTCCTTTCCATTCCATTGCATTCCACATTCCATTCCACATTCCATTCCCAGTTCCATTCCTTTCCATTCCACATTCCATTCCATTCCATTCCTCATTCCATTCCACATTCCATTCCATGCTCCATTGCACGTTACATTCCACTTTAAATTCCACGTTCCATTCAACGTTCATTCGATATTCCATTCCAAATCCATTCCACATTCCATTCCTTTCCATTCCGCATTCCATTCTTTTCCATTGCACATTCCAGTTAATATTACACCCCACATTCCTTACCACATTCCTTTCCACGTTTCATTCCATTCCATTCCACGTTCCATTCCATTCCATTCCACGTTCCATTGCATCTTCCATTACATTCCATTCCACATTCCATTTTACATTCCATTCCATTTTTATTCCACAGTCCATTGAAATATCCATTCCACGTTCCATTTCATGTTCCATTTCACGTTCAATTCCATTATATTCCACGTTGCATTCCACGTTCCATTCCATGTTCCATTCCATTCCATTCCACGTTCCATTCCATTCCATTCAAAGTTCCATTGCATCTTCCATTCCATTCCCTTCCACATTCCATTCCACATTCCATTCCATTCCATTCCACAGTCCATTCCAATTTCCATTCCTCGTTCCATTTCATGTTCCATTTTAGATTCAATTCCATTATATTCCACTTTGAATTCCATGTTCCTTTCCACATTCAATTCCATTCAATTCCACGTTCCATTCCATTCCATTCCACGTTCCATTCCATTCCATTCCACATTGCATTCCACTTTCCATTCCACATTCCCATACACATTCCATTCCAATCCATTCCACATTCCATTCCACATTCCAAACCATTCCATTCCACATTCCATTCCAAACTAAATTGCATTTCATTCCACATTCCATTCCATATTCGAATCCATTCCATTCTACATTCCATTCAACTTTCCATTCTATGTTCTATTAAATTCCATTGCATTCCATTCCATGATCCATTTCATTCTATTCCACATTCCATTTCACGTTCCATTTCACATTCCATTTCATTCCATTCCCTTACACATTCCATTCTACATTCCATTCCACATTCCTTTCCAATCTTTTCCACGGTCCATTCCATTCCTTTACACGTTGCATTCCATTCCTTTCCACGTTCTATTCCACATTCCATTTGGTTCTATTCCATATTCCTTTACAAATTACATTACACATTCTTTCGCACGTTCCATTGCATTCCACATTCCATTCCATTCCATTCCACATTCCATTCCACTTTCCACTCCATTCAATTCCACTTTCCATTGCGCATTCCATTCCACTTTCCATTCCACATTCCCTTGCATTCCTCTACACGTTCCATTGCATTCCATTCCACGTTCCATTTGACATTGCATTTCACATTCCATTCCACATTACATTTCACAATTCTTTCCATTCCATTCCATTCCACTCCACATTCTATTCCATTCCAATCCACTTTATATTCAATTACATTCCATGTTAAATTCCATTCCACATTCCATTCCATTCCATTCCAGATTCCATTCCATTCCATTCCACTTTCCATTCCACATTATATTCCATTCCATTCTATTCCACATTCCATTCCATTCCATTCTACATTCCGTTCCATTGCATTCCACATTCCATTCCACATTCCATTCCATTCCATTCTACATTCTTTCCACACTCCATTCCACATTCCATTCCACAATCCATTTCGTTCAATTCCACATTCCTTTCCACATTCTATTCCACAGTCCATTCCATTCTATTCTAAATTCCATTCCACATTCCATTACACATTCCATTACACATTCCGTTTCACTTTCCATTCCACATTCCATTCCACATTCCATTCCACATTCCATTCCACGTTCCATTGCGATCCATTCCACTATCTATTCCACATTCCATTCAATTCCATTCCACATTAGATTCCATTCTATTCCAAATTCCATTCCATTCCATTCCATATTCCATTCCATTCCATTCCACATTCCATTCCATTTCATTCCACATTACATTACATTCCTTTCCACATTGCATTCCCTTCCATTCCACATTCCATTCCATTCCACATGGCATTCCATTCCATTCCAAATTTCATTCCACATTGCATTCCATTCCTTTCCACATTCCATTGCATTCCAAATTCCATTCCATTCCATTCCAAATCTCATTCCACATTGCATTCCATTCCATTCCAAATTTCATTCCACATTGCATTCCATTCCTTTCCACATTCCATTGCATTCCAAATTCCATTCCATTCCATTCCAAATCTCATTCCACGTTGCATTCCATTCCACTTCACATTGCCTTCCTTTCTATTCCTCATTCCATTACACTCAATTCCATTCCATTCCATTCCATTCCATTCCATTCCATTCAATACCACGTTCAATTCCACGTTACTTTACGCTTTAAATTCCATTGCATTACACGTTACATTCCACGTTCCTTTCCTTTGAATTCCACATTTCATGCCATTCCATTCTACATTCCATTCCATTCCATTCTACATTCCATTCCATTCCATTCTACATTCCATTCCATTACATTCAATATTCCGTTCCATTCCATTCCACATTCTATTCCATTTAAATACACATTCCATTCCATTCTATTCCATATTCCATTCCTTTCCATTCAACATTCAATGCCATTCCATTCCACATTGCATTCCATTCCATTCCACTTTGCCTTCCATACTCCCTTCCATTCCATTGCACATTAAATTCCATTGCATTCCATTCCATTCCACATTCCATTCCATTCCATTCCACTTTGCATTCCATTCCATTCCTTTCCACATTGAGTTCCATTTCACATTCAATTACATTCCATTCAACAATCCTTTCCATTCCAGAATCCATTCCATTAAATTCCTAATTCTATTCCACATTCCATTCCGTTCCAATCCACATTCCATTCCATTCCTTTCCACTTTCCATTCCATTCCATTCCATTCCATACCATTTTCCATTCCATTCCGTTCCATTCCTTTCCATTCCATTCTATTCCATTCTATGTTCTATCCCACATTCCATTCCACGTTCCATTCCATTCCTTTACATTACATTCTACGTTGCATCCCACGTTCCATTCCATGTTCCATTGCATTCCATTCCGCATTCTTTTCCATGTTCAATTCCACCTTCCATTCCACGATCCTTTCCTTTGAATTCCACATTCCATTCCATTCCGTTAAACATTCTATTCCATTCCTTTCCACCTTCCCTTCCTTTCCATTCCACCTTGCATTCCATTCCATTCCATTCCGCATTCCATTCCACATTCCATTCATTTGCGCTGTACTTTCCATTCCATTAGACATTTCATTTCACATTCCATTACATTCCACTCCACATTCCATTCCATTCCATTCCACATTCCATTTCATTCCCTTCCACATTTCATTGTATTCCATTCCATATTCTGTTCCATTCCACATTCATTTCCATTCCATTCTATTCCATTCCAAATTTCATTCCATTCCAATCCATTCCATTCCACATTACATTCCTTTGCATTCCACATTCCATTACACTTTCCATTGCATTCCATTCCACCTTTCCTTCCACATTCCATTCCATTCCATTCCACATTGCATTCCATTCCATTCCTTTACATTCCATTCCACATTCCATTCCATTCCTTTCCACATTCAATTCCATTCCATTCTGCATTCCATTCAATTCCATTCTGCATTCCATTCCATTTCATTCCACCTTCCATTACATTCCATTCTGCATTCCATTCCATTCCATTCCATATTCCATTCCATTCCATTCCACATTAAATTCCACTGCATTCCATTCAATTCCACGTTGCATTCCACCTTCCTTTCAATTCCATTTCAAATTCCATTCCATTCCATTCCACATTGCATTCCATTCCATTCCATTGCACATGGCATTCCATTCCATTCCACATTGCATTCCATTCCATTCCATTACTCTTTCGATTCGATTCCATTCCATTCCATTCCAATCATTTCCACTTTACATTTCAATCCATTCCACAGTCCATTCCATTCAACCCCACATTCAATTCCATTCAATTTCTCATTTCATTACATTCCACTCCATTGCATATTTCATTGCAGTCCATTCCACATTCCATTCGATTACACATTCCATTCCATTCCATATTCCATTCCATTCCATATTCCATTCCATTCCATATTCCTTTACATTACTTTTCATTCAATACCAAATTCCATTCCACATTCCATTCCACATTCCATTCCGTTCAACTCCACATTCAATTCCATTCAATTTCACATTCCATTACATTCCAATCCATTCCGTATTTCATTGCATTCCTTTACACATTCCATTCCATTCAATGCCATATTGCATTCCATTCCATTCCGTTCCACATTCCATTCCTTTTTTTCCACATTCCATTCCATTCCATTCCACATTGCATTCAATTCCATTCCATTCCATTCCACATTCCATTTCACATTGAATTCCACTCCATTCCACATTCCATTCCATATTCCATTCCACATTCAAATTCGTTCCATTCCACATTCCATTCTGCATTCCATTCCATTCAGTTCAACATTCCATTGCACATTCCATTCCATTCCAAACCACATTCCATTCCACATTCCATTCCATTCCATTCCACATTCCTTTGCATTCCACTACATTCCACATTCCATTCCACATTCCTTACCATTCCATATAGCATTCCTTTCCATTCCGCACTCCATTCCTTTTCATACCACATTCCATTCCATTCCATTCCACATTCCATTACATTCCGTTCCGCTTTCCATTCCACATTCCATTTCATTCCATTCCGCATTCCACTCCACATTCGTTTCCTTCCATTCCATTTAACATTTAATTCCATTACGTCCTAATCCACATTCCATTCCATTCCATTCCGCATTCCTTTGCATTCCATTCCACACTCAATTCCATTCCATTCCATTCCACATTCCATTCCATTCCATTCTGTTCCATTTCACATTGCATTCCATATTCCATTACAATCCATTCCACATTCCATTCCATTCATTTCCAACTTCCATTCCATTCCATTCCATTCCATTTCATATTCCATTCAACATTCCATTCCATTCCACTCCACATTTCATTCCATTCCACATTCCATTCCACATTCCATTGCGTTGCATTCCATATTCCATTCCATTCCATTCCATTCAAAATTGCATTCCATTCCACATTTCATTCCATTCCATTCCACATTTCATTTCATTCCATTCCATTCCACATTCCATTTCATTCCACATTCTTTCCATTCTATTCCATTCAATTCCAAATTCGATTTCATTCCATTCCTTTCCATTCCACATTCCATTCCACATTACATTACTTTCCATTCCACATTCCGTTCAGCTTTCATTTCCATTCCATTCCACACTTCATTCCACATTCCATTCCATTCAATTCCACATTCCATTCCATTCCATTCCATCTCACATTCCATTCTACAATCCATTCCAATCCATTCCAAAATCCGTTCAACATTCCACTCAATTCCATTCCATATTCCATTCCATTCCGTTCAATTCCATACCATTCCACATTCCATTCCACATTGCATTCCAATCCAGTCCACCTTCCATTCCAAGTTCCATTCCATTCCATTCCACATTCCATTCCAATCCATTGCACATTCCATTCCATTCCACATTCCATTCCACATTGCATTCCACATTCATTTCCATTCCATTCCACATTCCATCCACATTCCATTCCACATTCCATTTCATTCCATTCCACATTCCATTCCGCATTCCATTCCATTCCACATTCCATTCCACATTCCATTATATTCGATTACACATTCCATTCCACGATCCGTTCCATTCCACATTCCACTCCACATTCCATTCCATTCCACACTCCATTCCACATTCCATTCCATTCTATTCCATTCTATTCCATATTCCATTCAATTCCATTCCACATTTCATTCCTTTCCATTCCATTCCAATCCATATTCCATTCCATTCCATTCCGTATTCCATTCTTTTCCATTCCATTGCACATTCCATTCCACTTTCCAATCCGCTGTCCATTCCATTCCACATTCCACTCCACATTCCATTCCATCCCACACTCCTTTCCACATTCCATTCCATTCTATTCCACATTCCATTGAATTCCATTCCATTCCATATTCCATTCCATTCCATTCCACATTCCATTCCTTTCCATTCCATTCCATTCCATATTCCATTCCATTCCATTCCACATTCCATTCTTTTCCATTCCATTTAACATTACATTCCACTTTCCATTCCGCCCTCCATTCCATTCCACGTTCCAATCCACACTCCATTCCACATTCCTTTCAATTCCATTGCACATTCCATTCCATATTCCATTCCATTCAATTCCACATTAAATTCCACTTTCCATTCCATTCCATTCTACCTTCCATTCCACGACTAATTCCACTTTCCTTTACACGTTCCATTCCATTCCATTCCACGATCCGTTCCATTTTCCATTCCATTCCATTCCACGTTCCATTCCATTCCATTCCATTCCACGTTCCATTTCAATCAATTTCACAATCCATTCTACATACCATTTCACATTCCTTTCCACATTCCGTTTCACATTGCATTCCATTCCATTCCATTCCTTTCCACATTCCATTGCATTTCATTCTATTCCACATTCCATTCCATTTCGTTCCAACTTCCATTCCTTTCCTTTCCAGATTCCATTCCACATTCAATTCCATTCAACCACACATACAATTCCTCATTGCACTCTACGATCCGTTCCACATTCCTTTCCATTTTTCATTCCATTCCATTCCACGTTCCATTCCATTCCATTCCACGTTCCATTCCATGTTCTGATCCATTCCATTGCACATTCCATTCCATTCCATCCAAATTCCATTCCATTCCATTCCACTTTCCATTCCGTTTCACATCCCATTCCATTCGATTTCACATTCCATTCCATTCCATTCCACATTCCATTCCATTACATTCCACATTTCATTCCATTACATTCAACTTTCCATTCCATGTTGCATTCCACAACCCAATCCATTACATTCTATTCCACATTGAATTCCGTTACATTCCACATTCCATTCCGTTCTATTGCACATCCCATTCCATTCCATTTTATTCCACATTCCATTCCATTTCATTCCAGATTACATTCTATTGCATTCCACAATCCATTACATTCCATTCCACATTCCATTCCTTTCCATGCCACATTCCATTCCTTTCAATTTTGCATTCCATTAGATTACATTGCATTCCATATTCCATTCCATTCGATTCTGCATTCCATTCAATTCCATTCCATTCTATTACACATTCCTTTCCATTCCATTGCCCATTCCATACAATTACTTTACACATTCTATTCCACATTCCATTCCACATTCTCTTCCACGTACCATTCCATTTCATTCCATATACTATTCCATATACTATTCCATTCCATTCTTCAATCCATTCCATTCCATTAGACATTCGTTTCCATTCCATCGCATTCCACATTCCATTCCATTCCATTCCGCATTCCTTTGTATTCCGTTCCATTTCACTTTAGATTCCACATTCCTTTCCACATTTAATTCCATTCCATTACCTTCTATTCCACATTCCATTGCACAATCCATTCCACATTCCACCCACATACCATTCCATTCCATTCCACATTCCATTCCACATTGCATTACATTACATTCCACATTTCATTCCACATTCCATTTTACATTCCATTCCACATTCCATTGCTCTTTGCATTTCACATTCCATTCCACATTCTATTACATTCCTCATTGCATTTCACATTCCATTTCACATTCCATTCCATTCCGTTCCATTCCACATTGCATTCCACATACCATTACATTCCATTCCACATTCCATTCCATTCCACTACACGCTTCGTTTCTCGTTCCATTCCACTTTCAATTAAACGTTCCAATCCACTTTCCATTCTATTCCATTCCACATGCCATTCCACATTCCATACCACACTCCATTTCACATTCCATTTCACATTCCATGCCATTCCATTCCACATTCCTTTCCGTTCCATTCCATATTCCTTTGCACAATCCATTGCACATTCCTTTGCACGTTCCATTGCAATCCATTCCACATTCCATTCCATTGCATTCCACATTCTGTTCCATTCCGTTCCACATTCCTTGGCACATTCCATTCCACGTTCCATTCCAAGTTCCATTGCATTCCACTCCATGTACCATTGCATTCCATTCCACTTTCCATTTCAATCCATTCTGGTTTCCATTTCAGATTCCATTTCACATACCTTTCCACATTCCATTTCTCAATCATTAACATTCCATTCCATTGCACTCCACATTCCATTCCATTCTACATTCTATTCCATTCCATTACAGATTCCATTCCATTCCATTCCACATTCCATTCCACATTATATTCCATTCCATTCTATTCCACTTTCCATTCCATTCCATTCCACATTCCATTCCATTCCATTCCACATTCCATTTCACATTCCATTCCATTCTATTTCACTTTCCATTCCACATTCCATTCCATTCCATTCCGCATTCCATTCCCCTTTTCATTCCATTCCATTCAACCTTCCATTCCATTCCATTCCACATTGCATTGCACGTTCCGTTCCTCATTCCATTCCATTCCATTCCACATTCCTTTCCAGATTCCATTCCACATTCCATTACACATTCCATTCCACATTCCATTCCACATTCCATTTCACATTCCATTCAACATTCCATTCCGATCCATTCTGCAATCCATTCCAGATTCCGTTCAATTCCATTACACATTCGATTCCATTCCATTCCACATTCCATTCCATTCCATTCCACATTCCATTTAATTTAATTCCACATTCCATTCCATTTCATTCCATATTCTATTCCATAGCATTCAATATTCAATTCCATTCCATTCCACCTTGTATTCCATTCCATTCCACTTTGCATTCCAAATCATATTCCATTCCATTCCGCATTCCATTCCATTGCATTCCATTCCATTAAATATTCCATTCTATGCCATTTCACATTGCATTCCATTCCATTCCATTCCACATTGAATTCCATTTCACATTCCAGTACATTCCATTCCACGTTCCATTGCAATCCATTCCTCATTTCATTTCATTCCATTCCATTCCACATTGCATTCCATTCCACATTCTTTTCCACTCCATTCCACATTCCATTCCACATCCCTTTCCATTCCATTCCACATTCCATTCCTCGTTCCATTCCATTAGAGGTTGTATTCCACATTTCCTCCTCTTTCAATTCCAAATTGCATTTCGTTCCGTGACACAATTCCATTCCACATTTCATTCCACAATCCATTCCACATTCCATTCCACATTCCAACTACATTCCATTCCATTCCATTCCTCAGTCGTTTCCATATTCCAATCCATCCCACATTCCACTCCGCATTCCTTTCCATTCCCTTCCACATTCCGTTCCACATTCCATTCCACGTTCCATTACACGTTCCATTCCGTTCCATTCCATTCCTCTTTCCGTTTCTTTCCATTCCACTTTCCATTTCACTTTCCATTCTACATTTCATTCCACTTTCCATTCCATTCCATTCCAGATTCCATTCCATTCCATTCCATTGCACATTCTATTCCACATTCCTTTCCACTGCATTCCACATTCCATTCTATTCCATTCCACATTAAATTCCATATCCCATTCCTTTCTATTACACATTCCTTTCCATTAATTTCCACATTACTTTTCAAATTCCGTTCCACATTCCAGTTCACATTCCACTGCATTTCCTTCGCCATTCCAAAACATTCCTTTCAACTTTCCATTCCACTTTCCATTCCATTGCCTTCAACATTGCATTCCACATTCCATTCCACGTTCCATTACATTGCATTACACGTTCCATTCCACGTTCCATTCCACATTCCATTCCATTCCATTCCATATTCAATTCCACATTCCATTGCATTACATTTCACAATCCATTACACATTCCATTCCACATTCCATTACAAATTCCATTCCGTTCCATTCCACATTCCATTCCACACTCCATTCTACGTTTCATTGCACATTCCATTCCACATTCTATTCTAAATTCCATTCCGTTCAATTCCACATTCCTTTCCACACTCCATTCCACATTGCATTGCACATTCCATTTCGGTCCATTCCACAATTCTTCCCACATTCCACCTCACATTCCATTCCACATTCCATTCCATTGCATTCCACATTCCATTCCACAATCCATTCCATTCCATTCCAAAATTCATTCCATTCCATTCCACATTCCATTCCACCTTCCATTCCAATCCATTCAACATTCCGTTCCACATACCCTACCAATCCATTCCTCATTCCATTCCACGTTGCATTCCATTCCATTCCACATTCCATTCTATTCCCTTCCGCATTCTATTCCATTCCACTCCACATTCCATTCCATTCCAATCCACATTCATTTCCATTCCACGTTAAATTTCACCTTCCATTACTTTCCAATGCACATTCCAATCCATTTCATTCCACATTCCATTCCATTCCATTCCACTTTGCATTCCATTCCATTCCACATTTCATTCCATTCCAGATTCCTTTCCATTCCATTCCATTAAATTCCAAATTCCATTGCACATTCCATTCCATTCCACGCCACATTGCATTCCATTCCGTTCCACATTCCATTCCATTCCATTTCATTCCATTCCATTCCATTCCATTCAATTCTACGTTCCACCCCACGTTCCATTTCCAGTTCCATTCCATTCCATTCTACGTTCCGTTCCATCTTCAAATCCACGTTCCATTCCACTATACTTTCAATTGATTTCCACATTCCATTCCATTCCGTTCCACATACTATTCCATTCCATTCCACATTTCATTCCTTTCCATTCCACCTTCCATTCCAATCAGTTCCATTCCATTCCATATTCCGTTGCACATTCCATTGTTTTCTGCTGCACATTCCATTTCATTCCACGTTCTATTAATCATACCATTCCATTCCATTCCACATACCGTTCCACATTTCATTGCTTTCCATTCCACGTTGCATTCCATTCCATTCCACATTCCATTGCTCTCCATTCCACATTCCATTCCACTTTCCATTCCACATCGTGTTCCACGTTCCATTCCACATTCCTTTCCACATTCCATTCCTCGTTCCATTCCATTCAATTCCACGTTCCTTACCACATTCCATTCCATTCCATTCCACTTTCCTTTCCACACTGCATTCCACATTCCATTCCACATTCCATTCCACATTCCATTCCATGGTCTGTTCCAAGTTCCATTCCACGTTCCATTCCATTCTATTCCACTTTCCATTCAACATTGCATTCCATTAGATGCTACATTACATTCCCCATTCCATTCCAAATTCCATTCCACATTCCAAAACATTCCGTTCCACATTCCATTCCACATTCCTTTGCATTCCATTCCACATTCCATTCCACATTTCATTCCTTTCCAGCCCGACTTCCATTCCACATTCCGTTCCATTCCATTCCAAATTCCGTTCCATTTCACTCCACATTCCATTCCGCATTCAATTGCACTTTGCGTTCCATTCCAGTCCACATTCCATTCCACATTCCATTGCACATTCCAATCCTTTCCATTCCTCTTTCCATTCCACTTTCCATTCCTTTCCATTCCACCATCCATTGCACATTGCGTTCCACAATACATTCAACATACCATTCCTCGTTCCATTCTTTCCATATTCCATTCCATTCCTTTCCGTGTTCCATTCCATTCCATTCCACGTTGCATTCCACTTTCCATTCCATTCCGTTCCACGTTCCATTCCACATTCTATAGCCCATTCCATTCCACGTTCTACTACACATTTCACTCCCTTTCCACTCCACTTTCCATTCCACGTTCCATTCCATTGCATTCAACTTTCCATTCCACATTCCCAACGAAATTCCATTACTTATTACAATCCATTCCATTCCACATTCCATACCATTCCATTCTATTCCATTCCACAATCCATTCCATTGCTTTCCACATTCCATTCCACATTCCATTCCATTCTATTCCACATTCCATTCCGCGTCCCATTCCACATTCGATTCGTCATTCGATTCCACGTTCCATTCCACGTTCCACTCCATTCATTTCCACTTCCCATTCCACATTTCATCTCATTCCATTACACTTTCCTTTCCACATTCCATTCCACATTCCATTCCACATTCCGTTCCACATTCCATTCCATTCCGTTCTGCATTGCATTCTACATTCCTTTCCATTACATTCCACGTTCCATTCCACCTTACATTCCATTCCATTCCTCACTCCATTCTACGTTGGATTCAATTCCATTCTACGTTCCATTCCACTTTCCATTCAGCATTGCATTGCAAATTCCATTCCACTTTCCATTCCATTCCATTCCACTTTCCATTCAACATTCCGTTCCTTTCAATATCACGGTCCATTCCATATTCCTTTCCACAATCCATTCCACATACCATTCCAAGTTACATTCCACGATCCAAACCACGTTCCATTCCACGTTGCATTCCATTCCTTTTCACGTTCCATTCCACAGTCATGTCCACATTCCATTCCATTCCATTCCACATGCCATTCCATATTTCTTTCCATTCCATTCCACATTCTATGCCACATTGCATTCCATTCCATTCCACAATCCATTCCACTTTCCATTGCATTCCATTTCACATTCCCCTCCATTCCAATCCATTCCATTGCACCTTCCATTGCATTCCATTCCACTTTCCATTCCACATTCCATTCCATTCCATTCCACATTCCATTCCACTTTCCATTCCATTCCATTCCACTTTCCACTAGATACCATTCAACATTCCATTCCACATTCCATTCCATTCCATTCCATGTTCCATTCCTTTCCATTACTCGATCCATTGCCTTCAATGCCATTCCATTCCATTTGATTCCACATTACATTCCATTCCATCCTATCTTCCATTCCATTCCACATTCCATTCCTCTCCATTCCACATTCCATTCCACAAGATTCCACATTCCGTTTGATTCCATTCCACAATGCATTCCACATTCCCTTCTACATTCAATTTCATTCCATTCTTTTCCATCTTCCATTCCATTCCATTCCACATTCTATTCCATTCCATTCCTGATTCCATTCCATATTCCATTCCACATTCCATTCCATGTTCCAATCCATGCCATTACACATTCCATTCCATTCCATTCCACATTCCATTAAATTCCATTCCACATTCCATTCCATTGAATTCCGCATTTCATTCCGTTCCATTGCATTACACATTCCATTCCATACCATTCCACTTTAAATTTCATTCCATCCCATTCTATTCCCCATTCCATTCTATTCCATTCCACAATCCATTCCATTCCTTTCCACATTCCATTCCACATTCCATTCCATTCCATTCCATATTCGATTCCATGTTCTATTCCATTCCATTCCACCTTCCATTCCATTCCATTCCAAATTCCATTCCATTCAATTGCTTATTTGATTCCATTCCATTGCATTCCACAATCCATTCCAATCCATTCGAATTCCATTCCATTCGATTCTATTAATTTGCACATCCCATTCCACATTCCATTCCATATTCTATTCTAGGTTCCATTCCATTTCATTCCACATTCCATTCCATTCCATTCCACGTGCCATTCCATTTGATTTCTCATTCTTTTCCACATTCCTTTCCGCATTCTATTCCAAATTCCATTCCATTCCATTCCACGTTTCATTCCACATTGCATTCCTTTCCATTCCACTTTCCTTTCCACATTCCATTCCACATTACATTCCTTTCCATTCCACTTTCGTTTACACATTCCATTCCACATTACATTCCTTTCCATTCCACATTCCATTCCACATTCCAATCCACATTCCAATCCACATTCCATTCCAGTCCATTCCATACTCCATTCCACATTCCATTCTGTTACATTCCACATTCCATTCCACATTCCATTCCACATTCCATTCTGTTCCATTTCTCATTCCAATGCCTTCCTTTCCACATTCCTTTCCACATTCTACTCCATTCCATTCCACGTTCCATTGCATTCCATTCCACATTACTTTCCAGTTTCTGTTCCACATTCCACTTCACCTTCCATTCTATTCCATTCCGCATTCCTTTCCACATTCCATTCCGTTCCATTCCACAATCCATTCCACATTCCATTCCATCCCATTCCACATTCCTTTCCACATCCCATTCCGTTCCATTCCACATTCCATTCCTTTCAATTTCAGATTCCATTGCATTGCATTCCACGTTCCATTCCACGTCCAATTCCATTCCATTCCACTTAGCTTTCCACATTCCATTCCACATTCCCTTCCACATTCCATTCCACATTCCATTCCATTCCGTTCCACATTCCATTCCGCTTTCAATTCCATTCCATTCCACATTCCATTCCACATTTCATTCCATTCCATTCTATTCCACATTCCTTTCCATTCCATTGCACATTCCATTCCATTCCACATTCCTTTCCACATTCCATTCCACATTCCTTTCCATTCCGTTCCATTCTATTCTGCTTTGCATTCCATGTTCTATACCATTCCATTCCACTTTCCATTCCATTCCTTTCCGCATTCCATGCCACTCAATTTCTTATTTCATTCCATTCCTTTGCATACCACATTCTATTCCATTCCATTCCCATGCCATTCAATTCCATTCCATTCTATTCCACATTCCAATCCATTCCATTGCACATTCCATTCAATTCCATTCCACATTCCACTCCATTCCAATCCACATTCCCTTCCAAATTCCATTCCACATTCCATTCCAAATTCCATTTCATTCCTTTCCACATTCCCTTCCACATTACATTCCACATTCCTTTCCACATTCCAGTGTGCATTCTATTCCTCGTTCCATTCCACTTCATTCCACTTTGCATTCCATTCCATTTCACATGCCATTTCATTTTATTCCACATTCCATTCCTCAGTCCATTCCACATTCGGTTCCACATTCCATTCCATTCCATTGCATATTCCATTCCATTCTATTCCACATTCCATTCCTTTCCATTCCACATTGTGTTCCACATCCCATTCCATTCAATTCCACATCCTATTCCATTCAATTCCACATTCCATTCTACATTCCATTCCACATTATATTGCACTCCATTACATTCTATTCCTCATTCCATTTCACATTCCATTCCACTTTCCATTCCATTCCATTTCACATTCCATTCGACATTCCATTCCTTTCCTTTCTATTCCACATTCCATTGCATTCCATTCTGCATTCAATTTCACATTCCATTCCATTCCATTCTCTTCCACATTCCATTCTATTGCATTCCATTCAATTCTACATTCCATTCCATTCCATTCCACATTCCATTCCATTCCATTCTATTCCACATACCATTGCATTGCATTCCACATTCCATTCAATTCCATTCCACATTCAAATCCACATTCCATTCCACATTCCATTCCGTTACATGCCAATTTACATTCTACACTCCATTCCACGTTCCATTCCACAATCCATTCCTTTCCACATTCCCTTCCACATTCCATTCCATTCCATTTCAATTTCAATTCCATATTCCATTCCATTCCATTTCACTTTCCATTCCGTTCCATTGAATATTCCTTTCCACATTCCATTCCATTCCATTCCACATTGCATTCCATATTCTATTGCATTCCATTCCACATTCAATTCCAAATTCCCTTCCGCATTCCATACCACATTCCATTCCATTACATTCCACAATACGTTCCGCATTCCATTCCACATACCATTCCATTCCATTCCACATTCCATTCCATTTCATTTCACATTCCATTCCACGTTCCATTCCATGATCCATTCCACATTCCATTCCACTTTCCACTCCACATGGCATTTCACATTCCATTGTATTCCGTTTCACATTCCATTCCACATTCCATTCCATTACTTTACAGATTTGATTCCACATTCCACTCCTGTATCCATTCCATTCCATCCCACATTCCATTGTACATTCCATTCCATTGCCTTCAACGTGGCCTTCCGTTTTCCATTCCACATTCCTTTCCACATTCCATATCATTCCATTCCATTCCATTCCACAATCCATTCCATTCCATTCCACTTTCCATTTCACTTTGCATTCTACTTTCCATTCCGTTCCATTCCACATTCCTTTCCACTTTCCATTCCTTTCCATTGCTCATTCCATTCCATTCCATTCCATGTTCCCGTCCACCTTCCATTCCACATTCCATTCCACATTCCATTCCCTTCCATTCCACATTCCATTCCACATTCCATTTCACATTCCATTCCACATTCGATTCTATTCAATTCCACATTCCATTCCATTTTTTTCCACATTCCATTCCACTTTCCATTAAAATTTACATTCCAATTCCGATTGCACGTTCCATTCCACTTCCCATTCCACGTTCCATTCCATTCAATTCCACGTTGCATTCCACATTCCTTTCCATTACATTCCAGTTTTCATTGCCCTTTCCATTCCACATTCCTTCCCACATTACTTTCCTTTCCATTCCACGTTGCATTCCACATTCCATTCCATATTCTATTCCACATTCCATTCCATACCATTCCATATTCCTTTTGCTTGCACTCCACGTTCCATTCCATTCCATTCCACATTCCATACCACATTCCTTTACACATTCCTTCCATTTCATTCCACATTCCATTCCAATTTCCATTCCATTCCATTCGACTTTCCATGCCTTTCCCTTTCACTTTCCATTCCACATTACATTACACATTCCATTAATTCCCATTCCACATTCCATTCTACATTCCATTGCATTCCATTCCATATTCCATACCATTCCATTGCACATTCCATTTCAGTTTCTTTCCATTCCATTCCACATTCCATTCCACTTTGCCTTCCATTCCATTCTACTTTCACTATAACTTTCCACTCCACTTTCCATTCCATGTTGCATTTCATGTTCCATTCTATTCCATTGCACGTTCCATTCCATTCCTTTCCCCCTTTCATTACACTCCATTCCACATTCCTGTCCACATTCCATTCCCCATTACATTTCACATTCCAGTCCACATTGCACCTCTCTTTCCATTCCATTCCACGTTAACTTCCATTCCAATCCACATTCCATTTCATTCCATTCCACCTTCCTTTTCATTCCATTCCACATTCCATTCAACATTCCATTCCACATTCCATTCCATTCCATTCCAGTTTCCATTCCACATTCCATTGCAAATTCCATTCCATTCCATTCTATTCCACATTCCATGCCATTCCTTTCCACATTCCATTCCATTCCATTCCACATTCCATTTAATTCCATTCCACATTCCATTCCACATTCCATTCCATGTTCCTTTCCATTCCAAATTCCATTCCCTTCCATTCCATTCAATTCCAAATTTCATTCCATTGCATTGCATTCACCATTCCACTCCATTCCACAACGCATTCCTTTCCATTCCATTCCATTCTATTCAACATTCTATTACAATCCATTCCACATTCCATTCCATTCCATTCCACATTCCATTCCACGTTTCATTCCACATTCTATTCCACATTCCATTCCATTTCATTCCACATTCTATTCCAATCCATTCAACATTCCATTCTACTTTCCATTCCATTGCATTCTATTCCACATTCCTTTCCATTCAATTCCTCATTTCTTTACATTCCTTTGCATTCCACATTCCATTCCATTCCTATTCCATTCAATTCCATTCCACTTTATTCCACATTCCAATCCATTCCATTCCACATTCCATTACATTGCATTCCATATTCCATTTCATATTTCATTCCATATTGTATTCCATTTTCTGATCCATTTCATTAAACCTTCCATTCCATTCAATTCCACATGCCATTCCATTCCATTCCACATTACATTCCACATTCCATTCAATTCCGTTCCACATTCCATTCCTTTTCTTTCCACATTACTTTCCACATTGCATTCCATGTTTCGTTCCACGTTCCATTCCAAGTTCCATTCCAAGTTCCATTCCATTCCATTCCACGTTCCTTTTCACTTACCATTCCACAATCCATTCGACCTTCCGTTCCACATTCCATTCCATTCCTTTCCAATAAACGTTTCTTTCCACATTCCATTCCATTCACTTCCACATTCCATTAAACATTCCATTCCACATTACATTCCACGCTGCATTCCACTTTGCATTCCACATTCCATCCCACGTTTCATTGCAAGTTCCATTACACGTTCCTTTCAATTCCATTCAACATTCCATTCGACATTCCATTCCATTACATTCTGCTTTCCTTTCCATATTCCATTCCACAATCCACACCACATTCCATTCCGTTGCATTCCACGTTCCATTCGACTTTCCGTTCCTTTCCATTTCACTTTCCATTCCACATTACATTACACATTCCATTAATTCCCATTCCACATTCCATTCCACATTCCATTCTACATTCCATTGCATTCCATTCCGTATTCCATACCATTCCATTGCACATTCCATTTCACATTCTTTCCATTCCATTCCACATTCCATTCCACTTTGCCTTCCATTCCAGTCCACATCACATTTGACATTCCGTTCCATTCCCTTACACATTCCATTCCAGATTTCATTCCGTATGCCATTCCATTCCATTCCACATTACATTCCATATTCCATTCCTTTCCAATCCACGTTTCATTCCAGATTCCATTCCACAATCCATTCCATGTTCCATTCCACGTTCCATTCCATTCCATTCCACGTTCCATTCCACATTCCATTGCATTACATTCCACATTACATTCCACATTGCATTGCCCATTCCATTCCACATTGCATTCCACATTTCCTTCCATTCCACTGAACTTTCCATTACACATTCCCTTCCACGTTCTATTCCATTCAATTCCACATTGCATTCCACATTTCCTTCCATTCCACTCAACTTTCCATTGCACATTCCCTTCCACATTCTGTTTCATTCCATTACACATTCCAATGCACATTCGATTCCATTCCATTTCACAGACAATTCCACATTCCTTTCCACATTCCATTCCATTCCATTCCACTTTCCAATACACATTCCATTCCATTCCATTCGACGTTCCAATTCACAATACATTCCACATTCCGTTTCATTCCATTCCACATTCTCTTCCACATTGAATTCCACATTCCCTTCCACATTCCATTCCATTCCATTCCGCATTCCATTCCATATTTCACTCCATTCCATTCTACATTACATTCCACATTCCATTCCACATTCCCTTCCACATTCCATTCCATTCCATTCCACATTCCATTCCGCATTCCAATCCATTCAATTCCACATTTCATTCCACATTCGATTTCATTCTTTTCCATATTCCATTCCATTCCATTCCATTCCAAATTCCATTCCATGTTCCATTCCATTCCATTCCACATTCCATTCCAATCCGTTCCACATTTCATTCCACATTCCATTCAATTTCATTAAACCTTCCATTCCGTTTCAGTTCACATTCCATTCCACATTCCATTACATTACATTCTGTATACCATTCCATTCAATTCTGCAGTCCATTCCTTTAAATTCCACTTTGCATTGCATTCAATTCCAATCCATTCCATATTCTATTCCATTCCATTCCACATTCCATTCCACTGCATTCCGTTCAATTCCACATTCCATTCCACTTTACTTTCCAATCCATTCTACATTATATTCCACATTCCATTCCACATTCCATTCCACCTTCCCTTCCACATTCCATTCCATTCCATTCCACATTCCATTCCACATTCCAACCCAATCAATTCCACACTCCATTCCACATTCCATTCCATTTTATTTCACTATCCCATTCATTCCATTACACATTCCATTCCATTCCATTCCATTCCACAATTCATTTCATTCCTTTCCACATGCCATTCCATTCCAGTCCAGATTCCATTCCAGATTCCCTTCCACATTCCATTCCACATTCCGTTCTTTTCCATTCCCCATTCCATTCCACATTCCATTCCACATTCCATTCCATTCCATTCCACATTACATTCCACGTTCCGTTCCACACTAAATTCCATTTCTTTCCGTTCCATTCCACTTTCCATTTCATTCCATTCTACATTCCAGTCCAAATTCCATTTCACATTACTTTTCACATTCCATTTCACTTTGCTTTCCATTCCACTCCACTTTCCATTTCATGATCCATTCCCCGATAAATTCCATTCCATTCCATTCCATTACACTCTCCATTTAATTCCATTTCACATTCTTTTCCACATTTCTTTTCACATTCCATTCCATTCCATTCCATTCCACATTCCATTCCAGTTTCCATTCTACGTTCTATTACACGTTGCTTTCCATTCCATTCCACTTTCCAATCCATTCCATTCCTCGTTGCGTGACATTCCATTTCACATTGCATTCCACATTCCATTTCACATTCCATTCCAAATTCCATTTCACATTCCATTTCACATTCCATTCCATTACATTGCATTACAATCCACACTCCATTCCATTCCGTTACACATTCCATTCCTTTCCATTCCACATTGCATTGCATTCCATTGAATTCCACATTGCATTCCATTGCATTCCATTCCACATTCCATTCCATTTCCTTCCATTGCACATTCCATTTCATTTCATTCCACATTCAATACCTTTCCATTCCACATACCACTCCATTCCATTCCTTTCCATATTCCATTCCGTTGCATTCCACATTCCATTCCATTCCATTCCATTCCATTCCACGTTTGATTGCATATTACACTTCATTCCACTCCACATTCCATTCCATTAAACATTCCATTCCATTTTATTCCAGTTTAAATTCCATTCCATGCCACATTAAATTCCATTCCATTTCACATTCCATTCCTTTCCTTTCCATTCCACATTCCATTCCATTCCACATTCCTAGCCATTCCATACCACATTCAATTCCACATTCCATTCCATTCCATTCCTCATTCCGTGCCCTTCGATTCCACATTCCATTAAGTTCAATTCCACTTTCCATTCCAGATTCCATATAACATTCAATTCCACATTACATTCCACATTCCATTCCATTCCATTCCACTTTCCACACCACATTCCATTCCATTCCATTCCACATCTCATTTTACATTCCATTGTATTCCTTTCCACAATCCATGCAATTCCATTCCATATTCCATTCCACATTCAATTCCATTTCATTCCGTTCCAGTCCACATTCTATTCAATTCCATTCCATTGCAATTTCCATTATATTCCATTCCGCATTCAAATCCATTAAATTCCAAATTCCTTTCCATTCTACATTGCATTCCATTCAATTCCACATTCCTTTTCCTTCCATTCCACATTCCATTGCATTCCTTTCCATTACATGTTCGATTCTATTCCATTTCACGTTCCAGTCCATTCCATTACACATTTCATTCCGCATTCCATTCCACATTCCTTAACACATTCCATTCCACATTCCATTCTGCATTCCCTTCCATTTCACATTCCATTCCATTCCATTTCTCATTCTTTTCCACTTTCCATTCCACGTTAGATTGCACATTCAATGGCACGTTCCATTCCACGTTGCATTCCATTTTCCATTCCATTACATTACACATTCCATTCCGTATTCCATTCCATTCTATTCCACATTCCATTCTACATTGCATTTCTCATTCAATTCCACATTCCGTTTCATATTACATTCCACATTCCATTCCACATTCAATTGCACATTCCATTCCACATTACATTTCACATTCCACATTCCATTCCATTCCATTTCACTTTCCTTTCCATTTCGCATTCTATTCCAATATCTTCTTCCATCCATTCCACATTCAATTCCATTTCGTTCCACATTCCATTCCATTGCATTCCACATTCCATTACTATCCATTCCATTCCACATTCCATTCCATTCCATTCCATTCGAAATTCAGTTCCTCATTACATCCTCTTCCATTCCGCACTCCATTCCACATCGCATTCCATTCCTTTCCACATTCCATTCCACATTCTATTCCATTACACATTCCATTGCATTCTGTTCCACATTACATTCCACTCCATTCCATTCCATTCCATATTACATTCCATTCCATTCCACTCCGTATTCAATTCCACATTCCTTTCAATTCCATTCCACATTCCATTCCACATTCCGTTCCATTCCATTGCACATTCCATTCCTTTCCATACCATTCCATTCCGCATTCCGTTCCATTCCATTCCATTCCACAATCCATTCCTTTCCATTCAACATTCCGTTCCATTCCATTGCATATTTCATTCCATTCCACATTGCAATCCATTCAATCCTATTCCATATTCCATTCCATTCCATTCCACATTCCATTCCAAACCATTCCATTCAGTACCATACCACATTCCATTTCATTGCATTCCACATTCCATTCCATTCCATTCCACATTACATTCAACATTCCATTTTAATACTGTCTACAATGCATTCCAAATTCCGTTCCATTCCATTCCACATTCAATTCGATTGCGTTCCAAATTCCATTCCGATACATTCTACATTTCATTCCACATTCTATTCCATTCCGTTCCACATTCCATTACTTTCCCTTTCATATTCCATTCCATTCCATTCCATTCCACATTCCAATCAATTAAATCGCATTCCACATTCCATTCCATATTCCATCCCATTCCATTTCACATTCCATTCCACTTTCCATTCCATTCCATTCCACATTTGATTCCAGATTCCATTCCATTCCACATTCAAATAAATTCCGTTACAAATTCCTTTCCATTCCGTTCAACAATCCATTCCACTCCATTCCATTCCATTCCACATTCCATTAAATTCCATCAAATTCCAGATTCCATTGCACATTACATCCCATTATCTTTCACATTCCATTCCCCTCAATTCAACATTCCATTCCATTCCATTCTATTCCATTCCACTTTCCATTTCATTTCGTTCCATTCCATTCCATATTACATTGCATACCATTCCATTCCACATTCAATTCCATTCCATTATACATTCCATTCCATTCCTCATTCCATTCCATTCACTTTCATATTCCATTCAACATTGCATCACCTTCCATTCCATATTACATTCCTCCTTCCATTACATTCCATTCTACCTTCCATTCCATTCCTCATTCCATTCCATTCCCTTTCATATTCCATTCAACATTGCATCACATTCCATTCCATATTACATTCCTCATTCCTTTCCATTCCATTCCACATTCCATTCCATTCCACTCCATTCCAAATTCCATTCATATCCGTTCCATTCCACATTCCATTCCGCTGTAAAATGCATTTCATTCCACTTTGCAATCCATTCCATTCCATTCCACATTCCATTCCATTCCATTCCGATATCCATTCCATTCCATTCCACATTTCATTCCATTTCATTCCACTTTCCATTCCATTCCATTCCACATTAAACTTTCCATTCCACTTTCCGTTCCACTTTCCATTCCACTTTCCATTTCACGTTCCATTCCATTCCATTCCACATTCCATTCCATTCCTCATTCCATTCCACATTTCAATCCATTACATTCCACATTCTGTTCCATATTCCATTCCCTTGCATTTCTCATTCCATTCCACAATCCATTCCACATTCCATTCCATTCCACACTCCATTACTTTCTATTCCACACTTCATTCCATTCTATTACCCCTTCCATTCCATTCCATTCCTCTTTCCATTCCATTCAACATTGCATTCCAAAATCCATTCCAAATTCCATTCCATATTCCATTCCATTCCGTTAAACATTCCATTCCATTCAAAAACATGCCACATTCAATTCCATTCCACATTCCATTTCATTCAATTCCATTCCACATTCCATTCCATATTCCAATACTTTCCGTTCCACATTCCTTTCCACATTCCATTGCACTCCATTTCTCATTCCATTCCACAATCCATTCCACATTCCTTTCCATTCCACATTCCATCCCATTCAATTCCACATTCCATTCCACTCCATTCCACTTTCCATTCCATTCCATTCCATTATATTCCACATTCCATTCCAGTCCATTCTCTTCAATTCCACATTTGGTTCCATTCCATTGCATTCCAGATTCCAATCGATTCCATTCCACTTTCCATTCCATTCCACATTCCATTCCACATTCCATTCCATTCTATTCCACATTCCATTCCACATTGCATCCCATTCCATTCCATATTCCATTCCACTTTCCTTTGCACTCCATTCCGCATTAAATTCCCTGCCATTTCTTTCCATTCCATTCCACCTTCCATTCCTATCCATTGAAATCCACATTCCATTCCATTCCATTCCACATTCCATTCCAAATTCCATGCCACATTCCAATCCACATTCTATTCCACTTTCCATTCCAATCCATTCTACTTTCCATTCATCTTTCCATACCACATTCCATTCGACATTCCATTCAACGATCCATTCCCTTACATTCCACTTTCCATTCCCTGTTCCATTCCATTCTATTCCACGTTCCATTCCACATTCCTTTCCTTTGCATTCCACGTTCAATTCCACATTCAATTCCACATTCCATTCCTTTCCATTCCACATTACATTCCATTCCAATCTGCATTCTATTCCACCTTCCATTCCATTCCTTTCCACATTGTATTCCATATTCCATTCCACATTCCACTGCACTTTCCATTCCATTCATTTCCATATTCCATTGTACATTCCATTGCATTCCATTCCACTTTCCATTCCACATTCCATTCCACATTCCGTTCCTTTCCATTCCAAATTAAATTCCATTCCATTCCATTCCACATTCCATTCCATTCCATTTCACGTTCCATTCCATTCCATTCCTTGTTCCATTTCATTGCATTGCACATTCCATTCCACATTCCATTTTACATTCCATTCCACATTCCATTTCACATTCCAATCCACGTATCTTTCCATTCCATTCCATGTTCCATTCCATGGCATTACACGTTCCATTTCACATTCCATTCCATTTCATTCCTTGTTCCACTCTATTCCAAACAACATTCCTTTCAATTCCAATCCATTCCACATTCCATACCATTCCATTCAACATTCCATTCCTTTCCACTACATATTCCATACCATTCCATTCCATAGTCCATTCCACATTCCATTCCATTCCTTTCCACATTCCATTCCCTCTCCCTTTCCACATTCCATTTTACATTCCATTTCATTCCATTCCACATTCCATTCCACATTCCGTTCCTTTCCACTCCATATTCCATTCCTCATTCCATTCCATTCCATTCCACATTCCATTACACCTTCCATTCCACATTCCATTTCACATTCCATTCAATTCCATTCCTCATGCCATACCATTCCGTTCCACATTCCATTCTACATTCAATTCCATTGCATTCCCCAATCCTTTCAACATTGCATTCCATTGCATTCCACATTCCATTCCACGTTCCTTTCCACATTATATTCCATTCCGTTCCATTCCATTCCACTTTCCACTTCATTCCAATCCACATTCCATTTCAAATTCCTTTCCACATTCCATTTCACATTCCATTCCATTCCATTACCCATTCCATTCCACATTCCACTTCACATTCCTTTCCACCTTCCATTTCGTATTCGATTCCATTCCATTCCATTACACATTCCATTTCATTTTACATTCCATTCCATTCCACATTCCATTCCACGTTCCATTCCACGTTCCCTTCCACATTCCATTCCACTTTCCATTCTATGTACCATTACACATTGCATTCCATTCCATTTCACGTTCCATTCCATTCCATTCCATGTTTCATTTCATTTGATTCCAGATTGCATTCCACATTCCGCTTCACTTTGCAATCCAAATTCCATTTCACATTCCATTCCGTTACATTGCATTCCTATCCACATTCCATTTAATTCGAATCCACATTCCCTTCCATTCCATTCCACGTTACATTCCATTCCACATTCCATTCAATTTCTTTCCACATTCCATTCCTTTACATTGCACATTCCTTTCCACATTCCAATCCATATTCCATTCCAATCCATTCCACATTGCATTCTTTTCAATTCCAGATACATTTCCATTCCATTCCATTCAGAATTCCATTGCACATTGCATTCCATTTTCCATTCCATTTCATTCCACATTCCATTCCATTCCATTCCACATTCCATTACATTCAATTCCACATTCCTTTCCATTCCATTCCATTCCATTCCACATTTCATTCCATTCGATTCCGCATTGTATTCCTTTACATTCCAATTTCCATTCCCTTCCATTCCATTCCACATTCCAATCCATTCATTTCCACATTCCTTTCCTTTCCATTCGATTCCATTCCAAATTCCATTCAATTCCAAACTCCATTCCATTCCATTCTACACTCCATTCCATTCCATTCCATACTGCAGTCCATTCCATTTCATTCCACATTCCATTCCATTCCTATTAATTCTATTCTACATTCTATACCATTCCATTTCATTCCACATTCCATTGCTTTCCATTCCATATTCCATTCCATTCCATTCCACTTTGCATTGCAATTCACTCCACATTCCATTCCACCTTGCTTACCACATTCCATTGCACTTTCCATTCCACATTCCGTTCCACGTTCAATTCCATTCCATTCCACATTCCATTCCTTTCCACTACACATTCCTTTCGACATTCCATTTAACGTTCCATTCAGAATTCCATACCGCATTCCATTCCACGTTCCTTTCCATTCCATTCCACGTTCCATTTCATTCCATTCCACGTTCCATTCCACATTCCATTCCACTTTCCTTTCCATTCCATTTAACATTCTATTCCACATTCCATTCCATTCCACATTCCATTCCACATTCCATTCCACATTCCATTCCATTCCATTCCACATTCCACTTCACATTCCATTCCACATTCCATTTCATATTGCATTCCATTCCACATTCCATTTCACATTGCATTCCATTCCATTCCATTCCTTTCCACATTCCATTCCATTCCATTCTATTCCACATTCCATTCCTTTCCGTTCTACATTCCATTCCACATTCCATTCCACATTCAATTCCATTCCAAACCACATTCCGTTCCACATTGCACCCCACGTTCCATTCCGTATTCCATTCCACGTTTCATTCCATTCCAGTACACGTTCCATTCCATTCGATTCCACATTCCATTCCACGTTCCATTCCACATTCCATTCCATATTCCATTCTAAGTTTCATTACATGTTGCATTCCATTTCATTCCATGTTACTTTCCATACCATTCCACTTTGCATTTGATTCCATTCCACATTGCATTCCACATTCCGTTCCACATTCCATTCCAAATTCCATTTCACACTCCATTCCATTACTTTCCATTTCCATCCACATTCCATTTCTTTCGAATCCACATTCTATTCCTTTCCATTCCACGTTACATTCCATTCCACATTCCATTCCATTCCATTCCATATTCCACTCCATTACATTCCACATTGCTTTCCTCATTCCATTCCACATTCCACACCACGTTCCTTTCTATTCCATTCCACATTCCATTCCATTCCATTGCCCATTCCATTCTTTTCAATTCCACATTCCATTCCATTCCATTCCATTCCGAATTCCATTCCACATTCCATTACATTCCATTCCATATTCCATTCCATTACATTCCACATTGCTTTCCTGATTCCATTCCACATTCCATACCACGTTCCTTTCTATTCCATTCCACATTCCATTCCATTCCATTGCCCATTCCATTCTATTCAATTCCACATTCCATTCCATTCCATTCCATTCCGAATTCCATTCCACATTCCATTCTACGTTCCATTCCATTTCATTTCACATTACTTTCCATTCCATTCCACATTCCATTCCATTCAATTCCACATTCTTTTCCATTACATTACATTCCAAATTCCATTCCATTACTTTCCGCATTGCATTGCCTTTCATTCGAAATTCCATTCCATTCCATTCCATCCCATTCCATTCCATCCCATTCCATTCCACATTCTATTCCATTCCTTTCCACAATCCATTCCACTGTATTCTACCATCCATTCCCTTCCATTTCATTCCATTCCACATTCCATTCCATTCCATTCCATTCCAAATTCCAGGCCATTCAATTCCATTCAACATTCCATTCCATTCCATTCAGCATTCCATTCCATTCCATTCAACATTCCATTCCATTCCATTCCACAATCCATTCCATTTCATTCCACATTCCATTCCATTCCTTTTAATACTATTCTTCATTCCATACCATTCCACTATATTCCACATTCCTTTCCTTTCCATTCCACATTCCATTCATTCTGTTCCACATTCCTTTCAAATCCATTCCACATTCAATTCCACCTCCCTTTCCACATTCCATTGCATTTTCCATTCCACTTTCCATTCCATGTTCCATTCCATTCCATTCCACATTCCAGACCATTCCATTACTCATTAAATTCTATTCCATTCCATTCCAAATTCCATTCCATTCCATTCCATTCCATTCCATTATATTCCACATTCCATTCCTTTCCCTTCCACATTCCATTTCACATTCCATTTAATGTTCCATTCCAAATTCCATTCCACACTCCATTCCACTTTCCATTCCATTCCACTTTCCATTCCATTCCATTGCACGTTCCATTCCAAATTCCATTCCTCATTGAATTCCAGTTTCCATTGCATTTTCCATTCCATTCCATTCCACGTTCCATTCCATCTTCCATTCCATTGCATTCCATTCCAGATTCCATTCCACATTCCATTCCACTTTCCATTTCAGATTTCATTTCACGTTCCTTTCCACGTTCCATTCCATGTTCCATTCCACTTTCTATTCCACATTCCATTCCATTCAATTCCACATTCCATTCCACATTCCATTCCTTTCCATTCAATATTACATTCCACATTCCATTCCATTTCACATTCCATTACACATTCCATTCCATTCCATTACACATTCCATTCCTCATTGCACTCAAGATTCCATTCCATTCCATTCCATTCAAATTTCCGTTCCACATTCTATTAAACATTCCATTCCACAAAATATTCCGTTCCTTTCTCATTACATTCAACGTTCCATTCCATTCCATTCCACTTTTGATTCCACATTCCATTCCACATTCCTTTCCATTCCACATTCCATTCTATATTCCACTGCATTCCTGTCCACATTCCATTCCACTTTCCATTCCATTCCAATACACATTCCACTCCTTTCCAATCCACATTACATTATACATTGCTTTCGATTCCATTGCACCTTCCATTCGACATTCCATTCCACATTCAATTCCACATTCCATCCCATTCCATTCCTCGTTCCACTCCATGACCAATTCCACGTTCCATTACACGTTCCATTCCATTCCATTCCACGATCCATTCCACTTTCCATTCCATTCCATTTCACGTTCCATTCCACATTCCATTGCATATTCCATTCCATGTCACATTCCATTCCATTCCATGTTCCATTTCATTCTATTCCGCAATGCATTCTACATTCCATTTTACATTCCATTCCACATTCCATTCCACATTCCATTCCACATTCCATTCCTTTCCATTCAGCATTCCATTCCACATTCCATTCCATTCCACATTCCATTAAACATTCCATTCCATTCCATTACACATTCCATTCCTCATTGCACTCAAGATTCCATTCCATTCCATTCCATTCTAATTTCCGTTCCACTTTCTATTAAACATTCCAGTCAACATAACTTTCCGTTCCATTCTCATTAAATTCAACGTTCCATTCCATTCCATTCCACTTTCGATTCCACATTCCATTCCACATTCCTTTCCATTCCACATTCCATTCTATATTCCACTGCATACCTGTCCACATTCCATTCCACTTTCCATTCCATTCCAATCCACACTCCTCTCCATTTCAATAAACATTACATTCCACATTGCTTTCGATTCCACTGCACCTTCCATTTGACATTCTATGCCACATTCAATTCCACATTCCATTCCATTCTATTCCGCGTTCCATTCCACGACCAATTCCACATTCCATTACACGTTCCATTCAATTCCCTTCCACGATCCGTTCCATGTTCCATTCCATTCCATTTCACATTCCATTCCGCATTCCATTGCACATTCCATTCCACGTCCCATTCCATTCCATTCCATGTTCCATTCCATTCTATTCCGCAATGTATTCTACATTCCATTTTACATTCCATTCCACATTGCATTTCACATTGCATTCCATTCCATTCCATTATTTTCCACTTTCCATTCCATTCCATTCTATTTCACATTCCATTCCTTTCCATTCCACCTTCCATTCAATTCCATTCCACATTCCATTCCACATTCAATTCCATTCCCTACCACATTCCATTCCACATTGCACTCCACGATCCACTCCATATTCCATTCCATTTTTCATGCCACTCCATTCCATGTTCCGTTCCTTTCCATTCCACGTTCCTTTCCATGTTCTGTTCCATTCCTTTGTGCATTCCATTCCACATTCCATTCCATTCCATTCCACATTCCATTCGACTTTCCATTCCATTCCACTCCACATTCCATTTCACATTCCATTCTATTAAATTCCACATTCCATTCCATTCCATTCCATTCGGAATTCCATTCCACTTTCCATTCCACTATCCATTCAATTTCATTCTATATTCCCTTCCATTTCATTCCACATTCCATTCCATTCCATTCCACATTCAATTCCATTCAATTCCACATTCCATTCCATTCCATACCAATCCTTTCAACTTTCCCTTCCATTCCATTCCACATTGCATTCCATTCTATACCATTCTAGTCCATTCCATTTAATTCTATACTACTTTCCATAAAATTCCATTCCATTCCAAATTCCATTCCTTTCCATTCCCCATTCCATTCCATTCCATTCCACGTTCAATTCCAATCCACTCCACATTTCATTCCACGTTACTTTCCACATTCCATTGCACTTTCCATTCCATGTACTATTCCATGTTCCACTCCATGCCATTCCACACTCCATACCATTACATACCATTCCGTTCCAAATTCCATTCCATTCCATTCCATTTCAAATTCCATTCCATTCCATTCCATTCCACATTCCATTCCACCTTCCATTTAAAGTTCCATTTCAAATTCCATTCCATTCCATTCCATTTCAAATTCCATTCCATTCCATTCCATTTCAAATTCCATTCCATTCCATTCCATTCCACATTCCATTCCTTTCCATTCCACGTTCCATTCCACATTCCATTTAACGTTCCATTCCAAATTCCAGTCCACATTCCATCCCACGTTCCATTCCAGTCCGTTCGACGTTCCATTCCACGTACGATTTCTCATCGAATTCCAGTTTCCTTTCCACATTCCACTCCCTTCCATTCCAGCTTCCATTCCATCTTCCATTCCATTCCATTCCATTCCAGATTCCATTCCACATTCCATTCCATGTTCCATTCCGCATTCCATTCCACATTACTTTCCATGTTCCAATCCAAGTTCCAATCCAAGTTCCATTCCACGTTCCATTCCATGTTCCATTCCACATTCCATTCCCTTCCATTCCACATTCCATTCCACATTCTTTTCAACATTCCATTCCACATTCCATTCCTTTGCATTCAACATTCCACTCCACATTCCATTCCATTCCACATTCCATCACATATTCCATTCGGCATTCCATTCCATATTCCATTACATTCCATTTCACAGTGCATTCCACATTCCATTCCATTCCATTCCACAATCCATTCCACATTCCAATGCAGTCCATTGCACATTCCATTCCACATTCCATTCCATTCCATTCCACTTTGCATTCCTCATTCCATTCCTTTACATTCCTCATATCATGAAATTCCAGTCCATTCCATTGCCTATTCAATTTGACATTCCATTCCACATTCCATTCCATTCCATTCCACTTTCCTTTCCATTCGGTTCCACATTCCATTCCATTCCATTCCACATTCCATTCCACTTTCCATTCCAATCCATTCCACATTGCATTCCACATTCCAATCAATTTCATTCCACCTTCCATTCCATTCCGTTCCACATCCCATTCCATTCCATTCCGTATTCCATTACATTCCTTTCTGCAATCAATTCCATTCCATTTTACTTTACAGTGCATTGCATTCCATTCCACATTCCATTCCAATACATTCCACATTCCATTCCACTGCATTCCATTCCATTCCACATTCCATTCCACATTTTTTCTTATCTATCCCACATTCAATTTCACATTCCTTTCCATTGCATTTAACTATCCCATCCTTTCCTTTCCACATTCCATTGCATTACATTCCACTTTCCATTCCATTCCTTTCCCCATTCCACTCCATTATATTCCACATTCCATTCCACATTCCATTCCATTGCATTACACGTTCCATACCATTACAATGCATATTCCATTCCACTTTCCATTCCATTCCATTCCACCTTCCAATCCACCTTCAATTCTACGTTCCATTCAACATTCCATTCCATTCCATTCCACATTCCATTCCACTTTCTATTCCAGGTTACATTCCATTGCACTCCATTCCACTTTCCATTTCATTCCATTCCACATTCCATTTCACATTCCTTTCCACATTCCATTCCACATTCCATTCAATTACTTTCCTCATTCCTATCAACTTTCCATTCCACATTCCATTCCTCATTATATTCCATTCCATTCCACATTCCATTCCATTACAATCCAGTTTCCATTCTATTCCACTCCACATTCCATTCCATTCCACTCCACATTCCATTCCATTCCATTCCATTCCACATTCCATTCCATTCCATTACACAATCCATTCCACATTCCAGTGAAATGGAATGGAATGGAATGAGGAATGGAGTGGAATGTGGAATGGAATGGAATGGTATGTGGAATAGAATGGAATGTGGATGAGAATTAAATGGAATGGAACGGAATTATTAATGGAATGTGGAATGGAATGGAATGTGTAGTGGAATTGAATGTGGAATGGAATGGAATGGAATGTGGCATGGAACTGAATGTGGAATGGAATGGAATGGCGTGAAATCTGGAACGGAATGGACTGGAAAGGATTGTGTAAAGGAATGGAATGGAATGCAATGGTATGTATTGGAATGGAATATGGAATGCTTTGGAATGATATGTACAATGGAATTCAATAGAATGGAAAGTGGAACACAATGGAATGTAATGGAATGTGGAATGGAATGGAATGGAATGTGGATTGGAAAGTAAAGGAATGCAGAATGGAATGGAATGGAATGTGGAATGGTATGGAATGGAATGTATTGTGGAAAGGAATGTGGAATGGAATGGAAAGGAAAGTGGAATGGTACGTGGAATATAATGGGATAGAAAGTGGAATAGAAAGTAGAATGGAACGTGCATTGGAAAGTAGAATGGGATGTAATGGAACATATAAAGGAATGTGGAATGGAACGTAGAATGTAATGGAATGGAACACGGAATGGAACGTGGAATGCAATGGAATGGAAGGAGAAATGAAATGGAATGAAATGTGGAAAGGAATGGAAAGGAAAGTGGAATGGAATGGAATGGAATTGAATGAGGTCTGCTATGGAATTGAATGGAATGGAATGAAGAAACGAATGGAATTGAAAGTGGAATGGAATGGAATGGAATGCGGAATGGAATGTGGAATGGAATGGAATGGAATATGGAGTGGAATTGAATGGAATGGAATGTGGACTGGAATGTAATTGAATGAAATGGAAAGTGGAGTGGAATGGAATGGATTGTTGAATGCAAACTGGAATGGCATGGCATGGAATGTGGAATGGAAAGTGGAATGGAATGGAATGGAATGTGGGATTGAATATGGAATGGAATGGACTGTGGAATCGAATGAAATGGAATGTGGAATGGAAAGGAATGGAATGTGGAATGGAATGTGGAATGGCATGGAATTGAATGTGGAATAGAATGTATTGGAACGTTGAATGGAACGTGGAATGGAACGTGCAGTGGAAAGTGGAATGGAATGCAATGAAACGTGGAATGGAAAGTGGAATAGAACGTGGAATGGAACGTGGCATGGAAAGTGCAATGGAACCTGGAATGGAATGGAAAGGAACGTGGAATGGAACGGAATGGAACGTGCAATGGAATGGAATGGAAAGTGCGACGGAATGTAGAATGGATAGGAATGAAATGTGGAATGGAATGTGGAATGGAATGGATAATGGAATGTAACGGAATGGAATGTGGAATGAAAAGGAATGGAATGGACTATGGAATGGAACTCGGAATGGAATGGAATATAACATGGAATGGAACGTGGAATGGAAATTAGAATGGAATTTGGAATATGGAATGGAATGGAATAGAATGTGGAATGGAGTGGAATGGAATGGGGAAAGGAAAGGAATGGAAAGTGAAATTGAATATGGAAAGGTATATGCAAAGGAAAGTGGAATGGAAAGGAATGGAATGGAATGGAATGTGAAATGGAATGGAATGGATGTGGAACGGAATGGAATGGAGTGGGAAACAGAATGGAATGGAATGGAATATGGAATGGATTGAATGTGGATAGGAAAGGAATGGAACTGAATGTGCAATGGAATGCAATGCAGAATTGAATGGAATGGAATATGGAAGGGAATGGAATGGAACGTGGAAAGGAATGTGGAATGGAATAGAATGGAACGTGGAATGGAACGTGGAAAGGAACGTTGAATGGAACATGGAATGGTATGTGGAATGGGGGATGGAATGGAAAGGAATGTGTAATGGAATGGACTGGAATGTTGAATGTAATGGAATGTGGAATGGAATGGAGTGAAATGTGGAAAGGGATGTGGAATGGATTCGAATGCCCTCTGGAATGGAATGTGGAATAGAATGGAATTGGAATGGAATGGAATGGAAAGTTGAATGGAAGGTGGAATGGAATGGAATGGAATGGAACCTGGAATGGAATGGAATGGAATGAGGAATGGAATAGACTGGAAAGTGGAGTGGAGTGGAATGGAATGGGGTATGGAATGTGGAATGGAATGGAATGGAACGGAATGGAATGGAATGTAAGTTGGAATGGAATGGAATGGAATGTGGAATGGAAAGTAAAATGAAAAGTGGACTGGAACGAGGAATGTAATGGAAAGCGGTATGGAATGTGGAATGGAAAGTGGAATGGAATGGAATGTCAAATGGATTCGGGAATTGAATGTAGAATGCAATGTGGAATGGAATGGAATGGAACAAGGAAAGAATGTGAAAGGAAATGAAATGGAATGTGGAATGGAATGGAATGGAATGCGGAATGGAACGTGGAATGGAACAGAATGGAATGTGAAATTAAATGAAATGGGATGTGGAATGGAATGGAATGTGGAATGGAACGTGGAATGGAATGCAATGGTATATGAAATGGAACGTGGAATGGATAGTGCAACGGAACGCGGAATAGAAAGGAATGTGGAATGGAATGTGGAATGGAACGGGGAATGGAATGGAATGTGGAATTGATTGTGGAATGGAATGGAATGACATGGAATGTGGAGTGGAATGGAATGGAACGTGTAATGGAATGGAATGGAATGCCGAATGGAATGGAATGGAATGGAATGGAATGTGGAATGTAATGGAATGTAACGTGGAAAAGAATGGAATGGAATGTGGAATGGAATGGAGTGGAATCCGGAATGGAATGGAATGGAATGGAATGTGGACATTAAACGAATGGCATGTGGAATGGCATGGAATGAAATGTGCAATGTAATGTAGATTGGAATGGAATGGAATGTGGAATGGAATGGTATGTAAAGTGAAATGGAATGGAATGGAATGTGGAATGGAGTGAAATAGAAATTGGTATGGAATGGAATGGAATGAGAATTGCAGTGGAATGGAATGTGGAAAGGAATGAAGAATGGAATGGATTGGAATGTGGAATGGAATGGAATCAAATGTGGATTGAAGTTGAATGCAATGTGGTATGGAATGTAGAATAGAATGGAAAGGAATGTGGAATGGAATGGAATGGAATGCAACGTGGAATATACTGGAAAGGAATTGAACGTGGAATATAATAGAACGGAACGTGGAATGGAATGGAATGGAAGGTGGAAGGGAATGGAATGGAACGTGTAATGGAATGGAGTGGAAAGGAATGGAATGTGGAATTGAATGGATTGTGGAATGGAATGTATAGTGGGATGGAATGGAGTGTGGAATGGCATGGAATGCAATGTGAAATGGAATGGAATGGAATGGAATGAGAAATGGAATATGTAATTAAATGGAAAGGAATGTGGAACGGAATGGAATCAAATGTGGAATGGAATGTGGAATGGAATGAAATGGAATATGTAATGGAATGGAAAGGAATGTGGAACGGAATGGAATCAAAAGTGGAATGGAATGTGGTATGGAAAGAAATGGAATGTTTAATAGAATGGAATGGAATGTGGAATGCAAAGAGAAATGGAATGGAATGGAAGGTGGAATGGAGTGCAAATTAAAGTTGAATGGAATGTTTAATGGAATGGAATGGAATGTGGAATGGAATGGAACGGAATGGAACGCGGAATATAATGGAATGGAACACGGAATATAATGGAATGGAATGCAGAATGAAATGAAATGGAACGTGGAATGTAACGGAATGGAATGTGCAATGAAATGGAATGGAATTTGGAGTGGATTTGAATGGAAAGGAATGTGGAATGAAATGGAATGTGGAATGGAATGGAATGGAATGGAACATAGAATTTAAAGAAATGAAAGGTGGAATTTAATGGAATGAAATGTGGAATTGAATGGAATGGAATTTGGAATGCAAGGGAATGCAACGGTATGGAAGGGTACGAGGAATCAAATGGAATGCAATGTGGAATGGAATGGAATTGAAGGTGGAATGGAATAGAATTGAAGGCTGAATTGAATGGAATGGACTGTGGAATGCATTGGAATGGAAAGTGGAATGGAATGGAATATGGAATGGAATGGAAATTGGAATGTAATGGAATGGAATGTGGAAGGCATTGGAATGGAATATGGAATGGAATGGAATGAGGAATGGAATGTGGAATGGAGTGTGGAATTGAAAGAAAGGAAATGTGGGATGAAATGGAATGGAATGTGGAATGGAATGTGGAATGGAATGTATAATGGAATGGAAGGGAATGTGGAATGGAATGGAACGGGGAATATAATGGAACGGAATGTGTAATAGAATGGAATGGAAGGTGGAATGGAATGGAATGGAAGGTGGAATGGAATGGAATGGAATGGAATGTGGAAAGGAATGGAATGTGGAATGGAATGGAATGTGGAATGGAATGGAATGTGGAATGGAATGGAATGTGGAATGGATTCCAATGTAACGTGTAATGGAATGAAATGGAATGGAATGTGGAATGGAAAATGGAATGGAAAGGAAAGGAATGTGGAATGGAATGTGGAACGGAATGTGGAATGAAGTGGAGTTCAAAGTGGAATGCAATGTGGAATGGAATGGAATCTGCAATGGAATGGAATGGAATGGAATGTGGAATATCATGGAAAGGAACACGGAATGGGATGGAATGGAACATGGAAGGTAACGGAATGGAAATTGGAATGCAATGGAATGAAATTTGGAGTGGAATGGAATTTAATGGAATGTGGAATAGAATGGAATGTGGAATTGATTGGAATGAAATGGAATGGAACATGGAATGGAATGGAATTGAAGGTGGAATTTAATGGATTGCAATGTGGAATGGAAAGTGGAATGGAATGGAATGGCATGTGGAATGGAATTGAATGGAATGTGGAATGGAATTCAATGGAATTTGAAATACAAGGGAATGGAATGTGTAATGGAATGTGTAATGGAATGGAATGGAATGTGGAACTGAACGGCATGGACTGTGGAATTTAATGGAATGGAATGCGAAATGGAAATGAATGGAATATGGAATGGAATGTGGAATGGAATCGAATGGAATGTGGAATGGAATGTGAAAAGGGATGGAATGGAATGTGGAAAGTTATGAGGAATGAAATGTGGAATGGAATGGAATGGGATGTGGAATGGAATGCTGAATGTAATGGAATGGATGGGAATGGAAAGGAATGCAATGGAATGTCATAAGGAAAAGAATGGAATGTGGAATGTAATTGAATGGAATTGAATGGAATGTGGAAAGGAATGGAATGGAATTTGGAATGGAACGGAATGTGGAACGGAATGGAAAGGAAAGTGCAATGGAATGGAATGGAATGGAAAGAGGATTGCAATGGACCGTGGAATGGAATGTGGAATAGAATGGAATAGAAAGTGAAATGCAACGTGGAATGGAATGGAATGCAATGTGGAATGGAATGTTGAATGGTATGGAATGGAATGTGGCATGAAGTGGAATGGAAAGTGGAATGTAAAGTGGGATGTAATGGAATTGAAAGTGGAATGTAAAGTGGAATGAAATTGAATTGAAGGAAGAATGGAATGGAATGAATTCGATTGTGGAATGGAATGGAATGTAGAAAACAATGGAATGTGGAATGGAATGGAATGGAATGGAATGTGGAATGGAATGCAATGAAATGGAATGCGGAATGGAATGTGGAATGGAATGGAATGTCAAATTGAATGAAATGGAGTGTGGAAAAGGTAAGAAATATGGAATGGAATGGAACACAATTTGGAATGGAATGGAATTCACTGAGGAATGGAATGGAGTGTGGAATGTAATTGAATGGAATGTGGAATGGAATGGAATGGAATGTGGGATGGAATGCAGTGGAATGTGGAATGGAATGGAATGGAATGTGGAGTGCAATGTGGAAGAGAATGGAATGGAATGGAATGGAATATGGAATGGAAAGAAATGTAACGTGGAATGGAATGGAATGGAATGTGGAATGGAAGGGAATGGAATGTGGAGTGGAATATGGAATTGAATTGTACGTGGAATGGAATGTAATGTGCAACGTAATGGAATGGAATGTGGAATGGAATGGAATGGAATGTGGAATGGAAAGTGGAATGGAATGGAATGCAATATGGAATGGAATTTGGAGTGGAAAGGAATGGAAAGGAACGTGGAATGGAATGGAATGAATGTGGAATGGAATGGAATGGAATGTGTAATGGAATGGAAGGGAATAGAATGGAATGTGCAACGGAAAGGAATGGAAGGTGGAATTTAAAGGAATGGAATGTGGCATGGAAACGAATGGAATGTGGAATGGAATTTGGAATGGAATATGGAATGGGATGTCCAATGGAATGGAATGGAATGTGGGATGGAGTGGAATGGAAAGTGGAATGTAACGTGGGATGGAATGGAATTGAAAGTGGAATGTAAAGTGGAATGAAATGGAATCGAAGGAAGAATGGAATGGAATGGATGGGAATGTGGAAAGCAAAGGATTGTGAAAAACAGTGGAATGTGGAATTGAATGTAATGGAATGGATTGAGGAATGGAATGCTTGGTATGGAATGTGGAATGGAATGTGCAATGCAATCTAATGTGGAATGGAGTGGAATGAAATGGAATGTGGAATGGAATGGAATGAAATGTGGAATGCAATGTGGAATGGACTGGAATGTCCAATTGAATGAAATGGAATGTGGAAATGGTAGGAAATATGGAATGGAATGGAATTCACTGTGGAATGGAATGGAATTCACTGAGGAATGGAATGGAATGTGGAATGGAATGGAATGGAACGTGGAATGGAATGGAATGGAATGTGGAATGGAATGGAATGTGGAATGGAAGGGAATGGAATGTGTAATGGAAGGGAATGGAATGTGTAATGGAAGGGAATGGAATGTGGAATGGAATGTGGAAGTGAATGGAATGGAATTTGTAATGGAAAGGAATGTAACGTGGAAGGGAATGGAATGGAATGTGGAATGGAAGGGAATGGAATGTGGAATGGAATATGGAATTGAATGGAATGTGGAATGGAATGTAAAGTGCAAAGAAATGGAATGGAATGTGGAATGGAATTGAATGGAATGTGGAATGGAGTCGAATGGAAGTAAATGTGGAAAGGAAAGGGGAATGGAATGGAATGGAAAGTGGAATGGAATGTGGAATGCAATGGAATGGAACATGAAATGGAATGTGAAATGGAATGGAATGGAAAGTGGAATGGAAGGTGGAGTGGAATGTGGAATGCAATGGAATGGAACATAGAATGGAATGTGAAAAGGAATGGAATGGAAAGTGGAATGGAATGTGGAATGGCATGGAAAGGAAAATGGAATGGAATGTGGAATGAAATGGAATGCAGTGGTGAATGGGATGTAATGTGGAATGGAACGCAATGTAATGGACTGTGGAATGGAACGTGGATTGGAACGTGGAATGGAGATGGAATGGAAAGTGGAATGGCACGTCGAATGGAACGGGGAATGAAATGTGGAATGGAATGTAATGGAATGGGTAATAAAAAAGATTGGAATGGGGAATGGAATGGAATGCAATGGAATGTGGAATGGAATGGAATGTAATTGTGAATTGAATGGAATGCAACGTGGAATGCATCTTGGAATGGAATGGAATGGAACATTTAATGGAAGGTGGAATGGAACGTGGAATGGAATGTGGAATGTGGAATGGAATGAAATGCAATGTGGAATGGAGTGGAATAGTATTTGGAATGGAATTCAATGGAATGTGGAACGGAAATTGTAATGGAATGAAATGAAATGTGGAATGGAATGTCAAATGGAATGTGGAAAGAAATGGAATGGAATGTCGAATGGAATGGGATGGAATGTGCAATTGAATGTGGAATGGAATGGAATGGAATGTGGAATGGAAGGTGGAAAGGAACGGAATGGAATAGAATGTTGAAAGGAATAGAATATGGAATGGAATGGAATGAAATGTGGAATATAACGGTATGGAATGTGGAAAGAAATGGAATGGAAAATGGAATGCAATGGGATGGAATTTGGAATGGAATATGGAAAGGAATGGAATGGAATGTGGAATGGAATGTGGAATGGAATGTAGAATGGTATACAGAATTTAATGGAATGGAATGTGGAATGGAAAGTTGAATGGAATGTGGAATTTAATGGAATTAAATGTTGAATGTAATGTTGAATGGAAAGGAATCGAATTGAACGAGGACTGGAGTGGAAAGAAATGCAATGGAATGTGGAATGGAATGGAATAGAATGTGCAATGGAATGTGGAATGGAATGGAATGGAATGTGGAAAGGAATTTGGAATGGAATGGAAAATGGAATGGAATGTGGAAAGTCATGGAATCCAACGGGGAATGGATTGGAATGTAGTGTGGAGTGGAATGCAGAATGGAATGCAAAGAATGTGTAATGGAATGGAATTTAATGTGGAATTGCATGGAATGCAATGTGGAATGGATTGCAAAGTGGATTGGAATGTGGAATAGAATGGGATGGAACGTGGAATGGAATGGAATGGAATGTGGATTGGAATGGAATGGAATGCGGAATGGAAGGAATGGAATGGAATGTGGACTGGAATGGAATGGAATGGAAAGTCGATTTGAATGGAATGAAATGTGGAAAGGAATATGGAATGGAATGGAATGTGGAATGGAATGTGGAAAGGAATGGAAAGCAATGTGGAAGGGAATGGAACGGAATGTGGAATAGAATGAAATGGAATGGAATGTGCAATGGAATGTGGAATGGAATGTGGAATGGAAGGTGGAATTTAATGTGGAATGGAAAGGATTGGAATGTGTATTGGAATGGAATGGAATGGAACATGGAATGGAATTTGTAATGGAATGTGTAATGGAATGAAATGGAATGTCTAATGGAATGGAATGTGTAATGCAATGGAACTTGGAATGGAATGTGGAATGGATTGTGGAATGGAATGCGGAATTGGATATGGAATGAAATGTAGTATGGAACGTGGAATGGAATGGAATGTGGAATAGAACGGAATGCAATGTGAAATGAAATGTGGAATGGAATGTGTAATGTAACATGGAATGGAACGTGGAAAGGAATGGAATGGAACATGGAATGAAATGTGGAATGAAATGTGCAATTTAATGTGGAATGGAATGGAAAGGAATGTGGAATGGAATGGAAAGGAATGTGGAATGGAAGGTGGAGTTGAATGGAAAGGAATGTTGAATGGAATGCAATGCAATGTGCAATGGAATGTCGAATGTAATGGAATGGAATGTGGAATGCAATGTGGAATGGAATGGAATGAAATGTGGAACGGATTGCAAAATGGAAAGCACTGTAATGTGGAACGGAATATGGAATGGAATTTAGAATGGAATGGAATGTAACGTGGAATGGAATGGAATGGAATGTGCAATATAATGGACTGGAATTTAATGGAATGGGAATGGAATAGAATGGAATGCGGAATGCAATTGAATGGAATGAAATGACTAATGGAATGGAAAGGAATATGCAATGCAATGCAATGCAATGAAGTGAGGAATTGAAAGGAATGGAATGTGGAATGGAATGGAATGGAATGGGGATGGAATGGAATAGAACGTGGAATGGAATGTGGATTGGAATAGAACGGAATGTGGAATTAAATGGAATGGAACGTGGAAAAGAATGTGGAATTCAATGTGGAATGGCATGTGGAATGGAAAGTGGAATGTAATGGAATGGAATGTTGACTGTAATGTAATGGAATGTGGAATGGAATTGAATGGAATTGGGAGTGGAAATGAATGGAATGTGGAATGGAAAGGAATGGAACCTGAAATGGGTTGTGTAATGGAACATGGAATTCAACGTGGAATGGAACATGGAATGGAATGTGGAATGCAATGGAATGGAATGTGGAATGAAATGGAATGGAAGATAGAATGGAATTGAATAGATGGGAATATGGAATGGAATTCAATAGAATGGAACGGAATGAGGAACGTGATGGAATGGAATGTGGAATGGAATGGAATGGAATGGAATGTGGAATGGAATTGAATGTGCAATTGAATGGAATGGAATGAGGAATGCAATGGATTGGAATGTGGAATGCAATGGAATGGAACTTGGAATGGAATGTGGAATGGAATGCGGAATGGAAAGGAATGGAATATGGAATGGAATTTGGAACGGAATGTGGAACGAAACGTGGAATGGAACATGGAATTCAATGGAATGGCAATTGGAATGGAATGTGGAACGGAATGAAAGGGAATGTGGAATGAAATGTGGAGTGTAATGGAAACGAATGTGGAACGGAATGGAATGGAATGTGGAACGGAATGGGCAATGGAACGGAATGGAATGTGGAATGGAATGTGGAATGGAATGTGGAATGGAATGTGGAATGGAATGTTTAATGGAATGGAATGGAATGTGGAATCGAACATGGAATGAAATCGAATGGAACGTGGAATGGAAAGTGGAATGGAATGTGGAATGGTTTGTGGAATAGAATGGAATGGTTTGTGGATTGGAATGTGGAATGGTGTGTGGAATGGAATGGAATGGAATTTGGAATGGAATGTGGCAGGGAATTTAATGGAATGTGGAACTGAAAGTGGATTGGAATGTAGAATGGATTGTGGAAAGGAATGTGGAATAGAAAGGAATAGAATTTGGAATGGAATGTGGAATGGAGTGTGGAATAGAACATGGAATGGAATGCAATGAAATATGGAATGGAACATGGAATGGAATGGAATGGAACGTGGAATGGAACGTGGAATGGAATTGAATGGAGAGTGGAATGGTATGTGGAACGGAACTTGGAATGGAATGGAATGTGGAATGGAACATGAAATGCAATGGAATTGAAAGTGGATTATAACATCTAATAGAACGTGGAATGGAATGTGTAACATAGGAAAGAATGTGAAATCAAATGTGGAATGGAACGGAATGGAATATGGAATGCAATCTGGAATTGAATGTGGAATGGAACGTGGAATGGAATGGAATGGAATGTGGAGTGGAACATGGAATTGAATGGAATGGAATTTAATGGAATTTGGAATAGAATGGATTGGAATGGGGAATGGAATGAGGAATGGAATGTGCAATGTAATGGAATGAAATGTGGAATGAAATATGGATTGAAATGGAATGGAATGTGGAATGGAATGGAATGGAATGTGGAATGGAATATAATGGGCATTGGAATGGAACGTGGAATGGAATGGAATGGTATGGAATGTAATGGAATGTGGAATTTAACAGAATGGAAAGTAGAATGGAACGTTGAATGGAATGTGGAATGCAATGGAATGAAATTTGGAATGAAATGTGCATTGGAATGGAATGGAATGTGGAATGGAATGGATTGGATTGCGGAATGGAATGCGGAATGGAATGTGGAATTGAATGTTGAATGGAATGGAATGGAATGGAAAGGAATGTGGAATAGCAGGTGAATTGCAATGCAATGGATTGTGGAATAGAATGTGGAACGAAATGCAATGGAAGGAAAATGGAACGTGGAATGGAATGTGGAATGGACTGCGGAATGGAATGTGGAATGGAATCTGGAATGGAATGGAATGGAATGTGGAATGGAATGGAATGGAATGTGGAATGGAATGTGGAATAGTCTGTGGAATGGAAAGTGAAATTCAGTGGAATGGAATGTGGAATGGAATGGAATGTGGAAAGGAACATGGAATGGAATGCAATGGAATGTGGAATGGAACGGAATGGAATGTGGAATCGAATGTGGAATGGAATACGGAATAGAATGGAATGGTATGTGGAATGGAATGTGGAATGGAGTGCGGAATGGAATGTGGAATGGAGCAGAATGGAATGTGCAATGGAATGTGGAGACAAAAGTGGAATGGAATGGAATGGATTGTGGAATGGAATGGTGTGGTATGGTATGTAATGTGGAATGGAATGGAATGGAATGTGGAATGGAAAGTGAAATGGAACGTGGAATGGAAGTTGGAATGCAACGCACAACGGAATGGAATGGAAAGTGGAATGGAACGTGGAAGGGAAAGTGGAATGGAATGGAAGGAATGTGGACTGGAATGTGAAATGGAATTGAATGGAATGTCAAATGGAATGTGGAATGGAATCTGAAATGGAAACTGGAATGGAATGTGGAATGTATCATAAAATGGAACGTCGAATAGAACGGAATGCAACGTGTAACAGAATGTGGACTGGAATGGAATGGAATGTGGAATAGAACGTTTAATGTAATGTGGAATGGAATGTAGTGGAATGTGGAATGTAATGTGGAATCGAATGGAATGTAATGTGGAATGGAATGTTGAATGGAATGTCCACCTGAATGTCGAATGGGATGGAATGGAATGTGGAGTGGAATGTGGAATGGAATGTGGACTGGAACAGAATGTAATGTGCAATGGAATGTGGAAAGGAAAGTGGAATGTAATGGAATGGAATCTGGACTTAAAGGAGGAATGGAAAGGAATGGAACGTTGAATGCAACGTGGAATGAAACGTGGAATGAAACGTGGAATTCAGTGTGGAATGGAATGTTAAATGGAATGGAATGCAATGAGGAACGGATTGTGTAATGGAATGGGGAGTGGAATGTGGAATGGAATGTGGAAAGGAAAGTGGAATACAATGGAATCGAACGTGGACTAAAATGAGGAATGTAATGAAATGGAAGGTGGTATGCAACGTGTAATGGAATGTGGAAAGGAACTTGTAAAGGAATGTGGAATGGAATGGAATGGAATCTGGAATGGAATGTGGAATGGAATGTGGAATGGAACGTGGAATGGAATGTCGAGGGGAGTGTGGAATGGCATGTGGAATGGAACAAAATGGAAAGCCGAATGGAAAGTGGAATGGAATGTGGAAAGGAAAGGAATGTGGAATGGAATGGAGTGGAACATGGAATGGAACTCTGAAAGGAATGTGGCATGGAATGTGGAAGGGAACTTGAAATGGAATGGAATGTAATGTGGAATGGAACGTGGAATGGAATAGAGTGGAACATGGAATGGTACGAGGAATGGAACGTGGAATGGAATGCAATGGAATGGTGAATGTAATGTGGAATGGAATGTGGAAATGAATGGAATGTGGAAATGAATGCAATGGAATGTATAATGGAATGCAATGGAATGTGGAATGCAATGGAATGGTATGTGATTTGGAAGGAGCAATGGAATGTGGAATGGAATGGAATGGAAAGTGGAATGGAATGGAATGGAACATAGATTGGAATGTGGAATGTAATGGAATGGGATCTGAAATGGAATTGAATGGAATGTGGAACGAAATGGATAAGAATGTGGAATGAAATTGAATGGAATGGAATTGAATGTGGAGAGGAATGTGGTATCTAATGGAATGGAAAGTGGAATGGATTGTGGAATGGAATGGAATGGAATGTTTCATGGAAAGTGGAATGGAAAGGAATGGAATGTGGAATGGAATGTGGAATGAAACGGAATGTAATGTGGAATGGACGGAAGAATGGAATGTGCAAATGTAAGTGGCATGGAATGGAATGGAACGTAGAATGGAACGTGGAATGAAATTGAATGGAACATTGAATGGGATGTGTAATGCAATGGAATGGAATGTGGAAAGGAACCTGAAATGGCATGGAATGGAAGGTGGAACGGAATGTGGAATATAATGTGGAATATAATGTGGAATGGAATGGAACGAAATGTGGAATGGAATGGAGTAGAATGTGGAAACGAATGGAGAATGGAATGCAATGGAATGAGGAATGGAATGGAATGGAATGTGGAATGGAAAGTTGAATGGAACGGAATGGAATGTGGAATGAAGTGTGAAAAGGAATGAAATGGAATGTGGAATGGAATGGAATGGAATGTGGAATGGAATTTGGAATGGAATGTGGAATGGAAAGGAATATAATGTGGAATGGAATGTTTAAACGAAAGTGGAATGGAATGGAATGGAATGTGGTATGCAACGTGGAATGGAATGGAATGCAATGCGGAATGGAATGTGGAATGGAATGTGGAAAGGAATGTGGAATCCAACGGAATGGCATATGGAATGCAATGGAAGGGAATGTGGAATAGAATGTGGAGTGAAATGTGGAATAGAATTTGCAATGGAATGTGGAATGGAATGGAATGGAATGGAATGGAATGGAATGGATTGGAACTGGAATGGAAAGAAATAAGGAATTGAAACGAATGGAAAGTGAAATAGAATAGAATGGAATGTGGAATGGAATGGAATAGAACGTGGAATGGAGTGTGGAACGGAGAAGAATGGAATGTGGAATGGAATGTGGAATGGAATGGAACGGAATGTGGAATGGAATGTGGAATGGAATGGAACGGAATGTGGAATGGAATGGAACGGAATGTGGAATGGAATGTGGAATGGAATGTGGAACGGAAAGGAATGGAAAGCGAAAGGAAATCTGGAAATGTATGTGGAATGGAAAGTGGAATGGAATGGAATGGAATGTGGACTGGAATGGAATGCAATCTGGAAAGGAATGTGAAATATAATGGAATGGAATGTGGAATCAATTCTGGAATGGAATGTGTAATGGAACATCGAATGGAATGTGTAATGGAATGTGCACTGGAATGGAATGGAATATGGAAAGGAAAGGAATATTATGACGATTAGAATGCGGACTGAAATGGAATGCAATGTGGAATGTAATGTGGAATGGAATCGAATTGAATGTGGAATGGAATGTGTAAAGGAAGGTGGAATGAAATGGAATGGAATGTGTAATGGAATGTGGAATGGAACGTGGAATAGGATGTGTAATGGAACGTAAGGGAATGTGGAAAAGAATGTGGAATGGAATGTGGAATGGAACTTGGAATGGAATCTGGAATGGAACGTGGAATGGAATGCGGAATGGAGCGTGGAATGGAATGTGGAATGGAAAGTGGAATGGAACGTGGAAAAGAACGTGGAATGGAATGAGGAATGGAGTGTGGAGAACAATGTGGAATGGAAACTGGAAGAGAACCTGGAATGGAATGGAAAGGTATGTGGAATTGAACGTTGAATGGAATGAAAGGGAATGTGGAATAGAAAGTGGAATGGAACGTGGAATGGAATGTAATGCAAGGCGGCGTGGATTGTGGAATGAAATGTGGATTGGAAAATTATGGAATATGGAATGGAACGGAATGGAATGTGGAATGGAATGTGGAATGGAAAGTGGAATGGAATGGAAGGCAATGTGGAATAGAATGTGAAATAGAATGGAAAGGAATCAGGAATGGAATGGAATGGAATGTCATGGATTGCGGAATATAATGGAATGGAATAGAACGTGGAATGGGAAGTGGAATTGAATGTGGAATGGATTGTGCAATGGAATGTAATGGAATGTGGGATGGAAGGGAATAGAATGTGGTATGTAATGTGGAATGGAATGTGGAATGGAATGGAAAGGTATGGAATGTGCAATGGAATGGAATGGAGTAGACTGGAATGTGGAATGGAATCGAATGGAATGGAATGTGGCATGGAATGGAATGAAATATGGAATGGAATGGAATGGAATGGAATATGGAAAGGAATGGAATGGAATGGAATGCGGAATCATTTGGAATGGAATGTGGAATGGAAAGTAGAGGAATGGAAAGTAGAGGAATGGAAAGTAAAGGAATAGAATGGAATATGGAATTGAATGGAATGGGAAGTGGAATGGAATGGAACGGAATGTGGAATGGAAAGGAAAGGAATGCAATGGAAGGTGGAATGGAATGTAAAATGGAATGTGGAATGTAACGTGCAATGGAATGAAATGGAAAGTGGAATGGAATGGAATGGAACATGGAATGGAAAGGAATGGAACAGGGAAAGGAACGTGGAATGGACCATGGAATGGAAGGTGGAATGGAAAGTGGAATGCAACGTCCAATGGAAAGTGGATTGGAAAGTGGAACGGAATCAAATGGAACGTGGAATGGAATGTGGTATGGTATGTGGAATGGAGTTTAATGGAATGTGGATTGGAATATGGAATGGAATGGAATGGAATGTGGAATCGATTGGAATGGAATCTGGTATGGAATGTGGAATGGAAGGTGGAATGGAATGGAATGAAATGTGGAAGGGAATGTGGAATGGAACGTGGAATGGAATGGAATGTAGAATGGAATGGAATGGAATGTGGAATGGAATGGAATGGATTGTGGAATGTAACGTGGAATGGAAAGAAATGGAACGTGGAGTGGAACGTGGAATGGAACCACTAATGGAAAGTAGAATGGAACGTGGAATGGAATGGAATGGAACTTCTAATGAAAAGTGAAATGGAACGTGGAATTGAATGGAATGGAACGTGGAATGGAATGTGGAATGGAATGTGGAATGGAATGTGGAATGTAATGGAATGTAACGTGGAATGGAATGGAATGGAATGTGGTAAGTAATGTGGAAAGGAATGGAATGCAATGCGGAACGGAATTTGGAATTGAATGGAATGGAATGTGGACTGGATTAGAATGGAATGTGGAATGAAATGGAATGGAATGTGGAATGGAATGGAACGTAGAATGGAATGGAACGGAATGTGGAATGGAATGGAATGGAATGTGTAATGGAATGGTATGGAATGGAAATGGAAAGAGAAATAGATTATGAAAAATAATGTGAAATGGAAGGAGGAATGGAATATGGAATGGAACGAAATGGAACGTGGAATGTAAAGGAATGGAAGGTAAAATGGAATGGAATTTAACATGGAATGGAACGTGGAATTGAACATGGAATGGAACGTTGAATGCAATGTGGAATGGAATGTGGAATGGAATGGAATGGAATGTGGCATGAAATGTGGAATGGAATGCAATGGAATGAGAAAGGAATGTGGAATCGACCATGGAAAGAAATGGAATGGAACATGGAATGGAAAGTGGAATGGAATGTTGAATGGAATGTGGAATGGAATGTGGAAAGTAATGGGATGAGGAAAGAAATGGAATGGAAAGTGGAATGGAATGTGGAATGGAGTGTGGAATTGAATGGAATCTGGAATGGAATTTAATGGAATGTGGAATGGAAAGTGGAATGGAATGTGGAATTGATTGTGGAATGATATGTGGAATATAAAGGAATGGAATGTGTAATGGAATGCGGAATGGAGTGTGGAAATCAACTTGGAATGCAATGAAATGGAATGTGGAATGGAACTTGGAATGGAATTGAATGGAATGTGGAATGGAAAGTGAAATGGAAAGGAATGAAATTTCGAATGTAACGTGGAATGGAATGTGGAATAGAAAGTGGGATGCAATGTGGAATGGAATGAGGAATGGAACAGAATGGATGTTGAATGGAATGTGGATTTCAGTGTGGAATGGAACGTGCAATGTAAAGGAATGGAATGTGGAATGGAACGGGGAAAGGAAAGGAATGGAATGGAATGGAATGTGTAATGGAATGGAATGGAATGTTTAATAGAATGAAATGGAATGTGGAATTGATTGTGGAATGGAATGGAATGAAATGTGGAATGACACATGGATTGGAATGGAATGGAATGTGGAATGGAAAGGAATGGAAAGCGGAATAGGATTTAATGGAAAGTGGAATGGAATGCGGAATAGAATTAAATGGAAAGGAATGGAATGTGGAATGGAATGGAATGGAATGAAGAATGGAATTTTTAATGGAACATGGAATGGAATAGAATGAAATGTTGAAAGGAATGTGGATTGGAATGGAATGAAATGTGTAATAGAATGTTACGGACTGTGGAATGGAATGTGAAATGGAATATGGAATGGAACGTGGAATGGAATGGAATGCAATGTGGAATGGCATGTGAACTGGAATGCAATGAATGTGGAATGGAATGAGGAATGAAATGCAATGAAATGAGAATCGAATTCGGAATGGAATGTGGAATGGAATGTGGAATGTACTGCGGAATGGAATGTGGAATGGAATGTGGAACTGAAGGTGCAATGGAATGGAATGGAATGGAATGGAATGTGGAATGGAAAGTGAATTGGAATGCAGTGGAAAGTGTAATGAAATGTGGAATGAAATGCAAGGGAAAGAGAATGGAATGTGGAATGGAAACTGCAATGGAATGTGGAAAGCAATGGAAAGGAATGTGGAATGGAAAGTGGAATGGAATGTGAATGGAATGTGGAATGGAATGTGGAATGGAATGCAATCGAATGTGGAATGGAAAGTGAAATGGAAAGTGGAATAGAACACAACGTAATTTGGAATGGAATGTGGAATGGAATGTGGAATAGAAACAGGAATGTAATGAAATGGAAGGTGGAATCGAACGTGGAATTGAACCTGTATTGGAAGGTGGAATGGAACACGGAATGGAACGTGGATGGGGATGTGCAATGGAAAGTGGAATGGAATGGAATGGAAGGGAATGTGGAATGGAATGAGAATGCAATGTTGAATGCAGTGGAATGGAATGTGAAATGGAATGTGGAATTGAATGTGGCATGCAATGTAGAATGTAATGGAAAGGAATGCGGAATGGAACGTGTAATGGAATGGAATAGACCGTTGAATTGAAAGTGGAATGGAATGGAATGGAATGTGGAATGCAACGTGGAATGGAACAAGGAATGTATTGGAATGCAGCGTGGAATGGAATGTGGAATGGAACGAGGGATATAACTTGGAATGGAATGTGGAATAGAATGGAATGGAATGTGGAATGGAATGGAATGGATTGTGGAATGGAATGTGGAATGGAATGGAATGGAATGTGGAATGGAATGGAATGGAATGTGGAATGGAACGGAATGGAACGTGGAATGGAACGTGGAAAAGAATGGATTGGAACGTGGAATGGAATGTGGAATGGAATGGAATGGAATGTGGAATGGAACGGGGAATGGAAAGTGGAATGAAACGGAATGGAAGGTGGTATGCAATGTGGAAATGAACGTGGAATGGAATGGAAAGGAATGCGGAATGCAACATGGAATGTACGTGGAATGGAAAGTTGAATGGAATCTAATGGAATGTGGAATGGAATGAAAAAGAATGTGGAATGGAATGGAAGGGTATGTGGAATGGTGTGTGGAATGGAATGGAGTGGAATGTGGAATGGAATGAAATTTGGAATAGAATGGAATGGAATGGAATGTGGAATGGAATGTGGAAAGTCATGGAATGGAATGTGGAATGGAACGTGGAACGGAATGGAATGGAACAAGGAATGAAGCATGGAATGGAATGTGGAACGGATTGTGGAATGGAAAGTGAAATGGAATGGAGTGGAACTTAGACTGGAATGTGGAATTGAATGTGCAAACGAAAGTGGAATGTAACATTGAATGGAAAGGAAAGGAATGTGGAAAGGAATACAATGCAATGTGAAATGGGATGGAATGTGGAAAGGCATTGAATGGAAAGGAATCCAGATTGGAATGTAACGGAATGTAATGGAATGGAACTTAGAATGGAACATAGAATGGAACGTGGATTGGAATGCGGAATGGAATGGAATGGAATGTGGAATGTAATGTAAGGGAATGTGGAATGGAATGTGTAATGGAATGGAACGCAGTGGAATGGAATTAGGAATGGAATGGAAAGGAATGTGGAATGGAATGTGGAATGGAATGTGGAATGCAATGGAATGGTATGGAATTTGGAATGGAATGGAATGAAATGAAATGTGGAATGTAATGGAATGGAATCTGGAATGGAATCGAATCGAATGTGGAGTGTAATGGAATGGAATTGAATCCAAAATTGTATGGAATGGAAAGTGGAATGGAACGAAATAGAATGGAAGGGAATGTGGAATTGAATGAAATGTAATGTGAAATGGAGTGGATTGGAAAGTGGAATGGAATGGATTGTGGAATGGAAAGGAATGGAATATGCAATATAACGTGGAATAGACTGGAATAGAACGTGGAATAGAACTTCTAATGGAACATGGAATGGAACGTGGAATGTAATGTGCAATAGAATGCGGAATGATACCTCTAATGGAACGTAGAATAGAAGGTGGAATGGAATGGAAAGCAAAATCTAATGGAAAGTAGAATGAAACGTGGAATGGAATGGAATGGAAGGTGGAATAGAATGGAATGTAAAGTAGAATGGAATGGAATGCAATGTGGTATGGATTGTGGAATGGAATGGTATGGAATGTTGAATGGAATGTGGTATGGAATGTGGAATAGAACGTGAAAGGGAATGTGGAATGGAAAGTGGAATGGAATGCGGAATGGAAAGTGGAATGGAATGTGGAATGGAATGGAATGGAATGTGGAATGGAATGGAATGGAAAGTGGAATGAAATGTGGAATGGAATGGAATTGAATTTGGAATGGAATGTGCAATGGAATGTAATGAAATGTGGAATGGAAAGTGGAATGGAATGTGGAATGGAAAGAGGAATGGAATGGAATGGAATGGAATGTGGAATGGAACGTGGAATGGAATGGAATGGAACATGTAATGGAACGTGGAATGGAAACTGAAATGGAATGTGCAATGGCACGTGGAATGGAAAGTGGAATGGAATGGAATGGAAGGTGGAATGGAACGTGGAATGGAATGGAATGGAACATGTAATGGAACGTGGAATGGAAACTGAAATGGAATGTGCAATGGCACGTGGAATGGAATGTGCAATGGAATGTGGAATGTAACGTGGAATGCAATGTGGAATGCAATGTGGAATGGAACGTGGAATGGAATTGAATGGAATGTGGAATGCAACGTGGAATGCAACGTGGAATAGAACGTGGAATGCAACGTGGAATGGCATGTGGAATGGTACTTGAAATGGAATGTACAACAGAATATCTAATAGAACGTGGAATGGAATGGAAAGGAAAGTGAAATGGAACGTGGAATGGAATGGAATGGAACGTGGAATATAACGTGGAATGCAATGTGGAATGGAACGTGGAATGGAATGTGGAATGGAACGTTGAATGGAATGTGGAATGGAAAGTGGAATGCAATGGAAAAAAATGTGGAATGGAACGTGTAATGGAATGGAATGGAATGAAATGGAATGTGGAATGGAATGTGGAATTGAATGTGGGATGGAACGTGGAATGGAAAGTGTAATGGTATGTAATGGTGTATGGAAGGGAATGTGCATTGGAATGCTGAATGCAATGTGGAATGGAATGGAATGGAACGTGGAAAGAAATGTGGAATGAACTGTGGGATGGAACGTGAAAAGGAGAGTGCAATGGATTGGAATGTAATGAGCAACAGAATGTGCAATGGAATGTGGAATGGAATGCAAGCCATGTGCAATGGAATATGGAAAGGAATGGAATGGAATGTGTAATGGAATGTAGCATGGAATGGAATGTGGAATAGAAAGGAATGGAATGTGGAATAGAAAGTGAAATGAAATGGAATAGAATGTGCAATGGAACATGGAATGGAATTAAATGGAACGTGAAATGGAATGTGGAATGCAACGTGGAATGGAACGGAGAATGGAACTTGGAATGGAACGTGGAATGGAACGTGGAATGGAATGTGGAATGCAGCTTGGAATGGAATGTAGAATGGAAAATGGAATGGAATGGAATGGAATGTGGAATAGAATGTGGAATGGAGTAGAATGGAATGTTGGATAGAATGTGGAATGGAATGGAGTGGAATGTGGAATAGAATGTGGAATGTAATGGAATGGAATGGGGAAAGCAATGTGGAATGGAACGTGGAAAGGAATGGAATGCAGCGTGGAACGGAATGCAGTGTGGAATGGAACGTGGAATGGAATGGATTCGAATTTGGAATGGAACATGGAATGGAACGTGAAATGGAATGTGACATGGAACGTTGAATGGCATGGGCAATGGAATGTGGGACGGAAAGGAATGGAATGTGGAATGGAATGGAATGGAATGGAATGTCGATTGGAATGGAATGGAATGTTGAATGCAATGGAATGGAATATCGAATAAAATTTGGTATGGATTAGAGAGGAATTCAGAATGGAATGGAATGGAGTGGAACGTGGAACGGAACGTGGAATGGAAAGTGGAATGGAATGTGGAATGGAATGGAATGGAATATGAAATGGAATGGAATGGAATGTGGAATTGAATGTGGAATGGAATGTGGAGAAGCACGTTGAATGGAAGGGAGTGCAATGTGAAATGGAATGTGGAATGGAATATGAAATGGAAAGTGGAATGGAATGCAATGTGGAATGGAACATGCATTGGAATGGAATGGAACGTGGAATGGAACGTGGAATGGTAAGTGGAATGGAATGGAATGGAATGTGGAATGGATCGTGGAATGGAATGGAATGGAACGTGGAATGGAATGTGCAATGGAATGTGTAATGGAACGTGGAATGGAATGGAATGGAATGTGGAGTGGATCATGGAATGGAAAGTGGAATGGAACGTGGAATGGAATGTGGAACGAAACGTGTAATAGAATGGAATGGAAAGTGGAATGGAACGTGGAATGGAATTTAAAGGAACATGGAATGGAATGTGTAATGCAATGTTGAATAGAACATGGAATGGAATGCAATGGAAGGTGGAATGCAATGTGGAATGGAAGGCAGAATGGAAAGTGGAATGGAACGGAATGGAATGGAATGGAATGTGGAAAGAAATGTGGAAAGGAAAGTGGAATGGAACCTGGAACGGAATGGAATGCAATGGAATGTATTGTGGAAAGCATTGTGGAATGGAAAGTGGAATGGAACGTGGAATGCAACGGAACAGAACCTGGAATGCGATAGAATGGAATGTGGAGTGCAACGTGGAATGGAATGGAATGGAATGTGGAATGGAACACGAAATGTAAGGTGGAAAGGAATGTGGAATGGAACGTGGTAAGGAAAGGAAAGAAAAGTGGAGTGGAACATGGAATGGAATGGAATGGAAGGTGGAAAGGAAAGTGCAAAGGACAGTGGAATGGAAAGTGAAATGGAACCTGGAATGGATGAAAATGGAATATGGAATGGAATGTGGAATGGAATGTGGAATGGAATGCAAGGCCATGTGGAAAGGAAAGTGGAATGGAATGGAATGAAATCTGAAATGAACTGTGGAATGGAATGAAATGGAATGTGTAATGGAATGTGGAAGAGAAAGAAACGGAATGTGCAATGGAAGGGAATGGAATGTGGAATGTATTGTGGAATAGAAAGTAGAATGGAAGGGAATGCAATGTGCCATGGAACGCGGAATGGAACTTGGAATGGAAGGTGGAATGGAACGTGGAATGGAATGGGGAGATGCAGCATGGAAAGGAAAGTGGAATGGAATGTGCAATGGAATGGATTTGAATGTGGAATGCAATGAATTGGAATGTGGAATGGAATGTGGAATTGAATGTGGAATTGAATGGAATGGAATGTGGAATGGAATGTGGAATTGAATGTGGAATGGAATGGAATGGAATGTGGAATGGAATTGGGAATGGAATGCATTGGAATGTTGAATGGAACAGAAAGGAATGTGGAATAGAAAGTGGAATGGAGTGGAATGGAATGAACTATGGAAAGTGGAATGTAATGGAATGGAACGGGGTATAGAACTTGGAATGGAAAGTGGAATGGAATGTGGAATGGAATGGGGAATGCAGCCTGGAATGGAATGTGGAATGGAATGTGAAATGGAATGGAATGGAATGTGGTTGGAATGGAATCGATTGTGGAATGGAATGTGGAAAGGAATGGAGTAGAATGAGGCATAGTAAGAGGAATGGAAAGGAATGGAATGTGGAATGGAAAGCAGAATGGAATGGAATGGAATGTGGAATGGACCTTGGAAGGTATTGGAAAGGAACGTGCAACGGAACATGGAATGCAAAGTGAGATGGAATGTAGAATGCAACGTGGAATGGAATGTGTAACGGAAAGTAGAACAGAACGTGGAATGGAAAGGAATGGAAATTGGAGTGGAACACGGAATGGAATGGAATGGAACATGGAATGGAATGTGGAATGGACTGTGGAATGGAACATGAAATGGAACGTGGAATGTATTCAAATGGAATTTGGAATGGAATGTTGAATGCAATGTGAAATGGAATGCAAGGCAATTTAGAATGGAATGTGGAATGCTATGGAATGGAATGTCAAATGGAATGTGGAATGCAAACTAGTGGAATGTGGAAAGGAATGTGCAATGGAATGCAAAGGAATGTGTAATGGAACGGAATGGAATAAGGAATGGAATGAGGAAAGGAAAGTGGAACAGAAAGTGGAATGGAATGGAATGGAATGTGTAAAGGAAAGTGAAATGGATTGGAATGGAATGTGGAAGGGAACTTGGAATGTAAGGTGGAATGGAACGTGGAATGGAATATGGAAAGCAGCATGGAATGCGACGTGGAATTGAAAGTGGAATGGAATGGAATGGAATGGAAAGTGGAATGGAATGTTTAATGGAGTGAAATAGAATGTAGAATAGAATGTGGAATGGAACGAAATGGAATGTGCAATGGATTGTGGAATGGAACATGGAAAGGAATGGAATGGAATGTGGAATGGAAGGTGGAATGGAATGGAATGCAACTTGAAATGGACCGTGGAATGGAATGTGAAAAGGAATCTGGCATGGAAGTTGGTAGGGCATGGACAATAGAATGTGGAAAGGAACGTGGAATGTAATGTAATGGAAAGTGTAATGGAAGGTGTAATGGAATGGAATGGAACCTGTAATGGAATGAGTAATGGAATGGAATGGAATGTGAAATGGAACGCGGAATGTAATGTGAAATGGAACGCGGAATGTAATGGATTGGAACGTGGAATGGAACGTGGAATAGAAAGTGGAATGTAACGTGAAGTGTAATGGAGTGTGGAAAGGAAGCTGGAATGGAATGGAATGGAATGTGGAATTCAACGTGTAATGGAATTGAATGGAACGTTTAATGGAATGTGGAATGGAACGTGGAGTGGAACGTGGAATGCAATGTGTAATAGAACGTGGAATGGAATGTGGAATGTAATGGAATGGAATGAGGAATGGAACGTGGAATGCAAGGGAATGGAATGGAATATGGAATGGATTGGAATGGAACGGAAAGTTGAATGGAATGTGGAATGGAAGGTAATGGAATGGAATGGAATGTGGAATGGAATGGAATGGAATGGAAAGTGGAATGGCATGGAATGGAATGGAAAGTGGAATGGAATGGAATGGAATGGAATGTGGAATGGAATGTGGAATGGAACTGAATGGAATGTGGAATGAAATGGAAAGGAATGTGGAACGGAACGTGTAATGGAATGGAATGGAATGTGGAATAGAAAGTGGAATGGAATGGAAAGGAACGTGGAACGGAAAGTGGAATGGAACGTGCAATGGAATGTGAAGTGGAACGTGGAATGGAACACGGAAAGGAATGTGGAATAGAATGTGGAACGGAAAGTGGAATGGAAGGGAATGGAACATGGAATGGAATGGAATGGAACCTGTAATGGAATGAGCAATGGAATGGAATGGAATGTGAAATGGAACGCGGAATGTAATGGATTGGAACGTGGAATGGAACATGGAATAGAAAGTGGAATGTAACGTGATGTGGAATGGAGTGCGGAAAGGAAGGTGGAATGGAATGGAATGGAATGTGGAATTCAACGTGTAATGGAATTGAATGGAACGTTTAATGGAATGTGGAATGGAACGTGGAGTGGAACGTGGAATGCAATGTGTAATGGAACGTGGAATGGAATGTGGAATGTAATGGAATGGAATGAGGAATGGAACGTGGAATGGAATGGAAAGGAAGGTGGAATGGAATGCGGAATGGAACATGGAACTGAAAGGAATGGAATGGAATGTGGAATTGAATGCAATGGAATGGACTTTGGAATAGAATGGAATGTAATGGAATATGAAATGGAATGGAATGGATTGGAATGTGGACTTGAATGCAATGGAATGGACTGTGGAACAGAATGGAGTGTAATGGAATATGGAATGGAATGGAACGTGGAATGGAATGGAGTGGAACTTAGAAAGGAATGGAACACAAAGTGTAAAATGGAATGTAATGGAATGTGTAATGGGATGTGGAAGAGAAAGAAACGGAATGTGCAATGGAAGGGAATGAAATGTGGAATGTACTGTGGAATAGAAAGTAGAATGGAAGGGAATGCAATGTGCAGTGGAATGCGGAATGGAACGTGGAATGGATGGTGGAATGGAACGTGGAATGGAATGGGGAGATGCAGCGTGGAAAGGAAAGTGGAATGGAATGTGCAATGGAATGGATTGGAATGTGGAATGCAATGAATTGGAATGTGGAATGGAATGTGGAATTGAATGTGGAATTGAATGGAATGGAATGCGGAATGGAATGTGGAATTGAATGTGGAATGGAACGGAATGGAATGTGGAATGGAATTTGGAATGGAATGCATTGGAATGTGGAATGGAACTGAATGGAATGTGGAATGGAATGTGGAATAGAAAGTGGAATGGAGTGGAATGGAATGAACTATGGAAAGTGGAATGTAATGGAATGGAACGGGGAATAGAACTTGGAATGGAACGTGGAATGGAATGTGGAATGGAATGGGGAATGCAGCCTGGAATGGAATGTGGAATGGAATGTGAAATGGAATGGAATGGAATGTGGTTGGAATGGAATTGATTGTGGAATGGAATGTGGAAAGGAATGGAGTAGAATGAGGAATAGTAAGAGGAATGGAAAGGAATGGAATGTGGAATGGAATGTGGAATGGAAAGCAGAATGGAATGGAATGGAATGTGGAATGGAACTTGGAATGGATTGGAAAGGAACGTGAAACGGAACATGGAATGCAAAGTGAGATGGAATGTGGAATGCAACGTGGAATGGAATGTGTAATGGAAAGTGGAACAGAACGTGGAATGGAAAGGAATGGAAATTGGAGTGGAACACGGAATGGAATGGAATGCAACGTGGAATGGAATGTGGAATGGACTGTGGAATGCAACATGAAATGGAACGTGGAATGTATTAAAAAGGAATTTGGAATGGAATGTTGAATGCAATGTGAAATGGAATGCAAGGCAATGTAGAATGGAATGTGGAATACTATAGAATGGAATGTAGAATGGAATGTGGAATGCTATGGAATGGAATGTCAAATGGAATGTGGAATGCAAACTAGTGGAATGTGGAATGGAATGTGGAATGGAATGCAAAGGAATGTGTAATGGAAGGGAATGGAATGAGGAATGGAATGAGGAAAGGAAAGTGGAACAGAAAGTGGAATGGAATGGAATGGAATGTGTAAAGGAACGTGAAATGGATTGGAATGGAAAGTGGAAGGGAACTTGGAATGTAAAGTGGAATGGAACGTGGAATGGAATGTGGAAAGCAGCATGGAATGCGACGAGGAATGGAAAGTGGAATGTAATGGAATGGAATGGAATGGAAAGTGGAATGGAATGTTTAATGGAGTGAAATAGAATGTAGAATGGAATATGGAATGGAACGAAATGGAATGTGCAATGGATTGTGGAATGGAACGTGGAATGGAACGGAATGGAAGGTGGAATGGAATGGAATGCAACTTGGAATGGACCGTGGAATGGAACGTGAAAAGGAATCTGGCATGGAAGTTGGTAGGGCATGGACAATAGAATGTGGAAAGGAACGTGGAGTGTAATGTAATGGAAAGTGTAATGGAAGGTGTAATGGAATGGAATGGAACCTGTAATGGAATGAGTAATGGAATGCAATGGAAAGTGAAATGGAACGCGGAATGTAATGTGAAATGGAACGCGGAATATAATGGATTGGAACGTGGAATGGAACGTGGAATAGAAAGTGGAAGGTAACGTGAAGTGGAATGGAGTGCGGAAAGGAAGCTGGAATGGAATGGAATGGAACGTGGAATTCAACGTGTAATGGAATTGAATGGAACGTTTAATGGAATGTGGAATGGAACGTGGAGTGGAACGTGGAATGCAATGTGTAATAGAACGTGGAATGGAAAGTGGAATGTAATGGAATGGAATGAGGAATGAAACGTGGAATGCAAGGGAATGGAATGGAATATGGAATGGATTGGAATGGAACGGAAAGTTGAATGGAATGTGGAATGGAAGGTAACGGAATGGAATGGAATGTGGAATGGAATGGAATGGAATGGAAAGTGGAATGGAATGGAATGGAATGGAATGTGGAATGGAATGTGGAATGGAATGTGGAATGGAACTGAATGGAATGTGGAATGAAATAGAAAGGAATGTGGAACGGAACGTGTAATGGAATGGAATGTAACGTGGAATGGAAAGTGGAATGGAATGGAAAGGAATGTGGAACGGAAAGTGGAATGGAACGTGCAATGGAATGTGAAGTGGAACGTGGAATGGAACGCGGAAAGGAATGTGGAATAGAATGTGGAACGGAATGTGGAATGGAAGGGAATGGAACATGGAATGGAATGGAATGGAACCTGTAATGGAATGAGCAATGGAATGGAATGTAATGTGAAATGGAACGCGGAATGTAATGGATTGGAACGTGGAATGGAACATGGAATAGAAAGTGGAATGTAACGTGATGAGGAATGGAGTGCAGAAAGGAAGGTGGAATGGAATGGAATGGAATGTGGAATTCAACGTGTAATGGAATTGAATGGAACGTTTAATGGAATGTGGAATGGAACGTTGAGTGGAACGTGCAATGCAATGTGTAATGGAAAGTGGAATAGAATGTGGAATGTAATGGAATGGAATGAGGAATGGAACGTGGAATGGAATGGAAAGGAAGGTGGAATGGAATGCGGAATGGAACATGGAATTGAAAGGAATAGAATGGAATGTGGAATTGAATGCAATGGAATGGACTGTAGATTAGAATGGAAAGTAATGGAATATGAAATGGAATGGAATGGATTGGAATGTGGACTTGAATGCAATGGAATGGACTGTGGAACAGAATGGGGTGTAATGGAATATGGAATGGAATGGAACGTGGAATGGAATGGAGTGGAACTTGGAAAGGAATAGAACGCAAAGTGTAAAGGAATGGAATGGAATGTGGAATGCGATGGAATTGAATGTTAAATGCTGAGGAATGGAATGTGGAATGGAATGGAATGGCAAGGAATGTGGAATGGAATGGAATGGAATGTGGAATGGAATGTGGAATGGAATAGAATAGAATTTGGAATGGAATGTGGAATGGAATGGAATTGAATATAGAATGGAATGGAATGGAATGTTGAATGGAATGAAATGGAACGTGGAATGGAATGTGGAATTTAACGTGGAGTAGAAACTGAAACGGAACGTGCAATGGAATGTGGAATGGAATCGAATGGAATGTGGAAGGGAATGGAACGCAGTGGAATGGAACGGAAAGTGTAATGGAATGTGGAATGGAATGGAATTGAATTTGAAATGTAATGGAATGGAATGTGAAATTGAATGGAAAGGAATGTGGAATGGATTGGAATGCAATGTGGAATGGAATGGAATGGAATGTGGAATGGAATGTGGAACGGAAAGGAATGGAATGTGGAATGGAATCGATTGGAATGGTATATTGAATGGAATGGAATGGAACGTGGAATGGAATATGGAATGGAATGGAATGATATTTGAATTGTAATGTGGAATTGAATGTGGAATGGAGTGGAATGTAATGTGGAATGGAATTGAATGGAATGTGGAATGGAATGCGGAATGGAAAGGAATGTGAAATGGAATGGAAAGGAATGGAATGTGGAATGGAAAGGAATGTGAAATGGAATGGAAAGGAATGTGAAATGGAATGGAATGAAATGGAATGTGGAATGGAACGGAATGGAGTGGGAATGGAATGTGGAATGGAATGGAATGCAATTTTGAACGGAATAGAATGGAATGGAATGTTGAATGGAATGTGGAAAGGAATGGAATGGAATTTGTAATGGAATGTTGAATGGAATGTAATGGAATGCGGAATGGAATATGGAATGGAATGGAATGAAATTTGAAATGGATTGTGGAATGGAATGTGGAATGGAGTGGAATATAATGTGGAATGGAGTGGAATTGAATGTGGAATGGAATGGAATGGAACGTGGAATGGAATATGGAATGGAATGGAATGAAATTTGAAATGGAATGTGGAATGGAGTGGAATGTAATGTGGAGTGGAGAGGAATGGAATGTGGAATGGAATGGAATCGAATGTAGAACGGAATAGAGTGGAATTTGGAAAGGAATGTGGAATGGAACGGAGTAGAATGGAATTTGGAATGGATGTGGAATGGAATGGAATGGAATGGAATGTTGAATGGAATGGAATGGAAAGTGGAATGGAATGTGGAATTTAACGTGGAATGGAACGAGTAGTGGAACGTGCAATGGAATGCGGAATGGAATGGAATGGAATGTGGAATGAAAATACGGAATGAAATGGAATGGAAGAGTAAGAGGAATGGAATGTGGAATGGAATAGAATGGAATGGAACGGAATGGAATTTGAAAAGGAATGGAATGGAATGTGGAATGGAATGGAATGGAATGTGGAATGGAATGGAATGGAATGTGGAATGGAATGTGGAATGGAATGAAATGTATTGTGGAATGGAATATGAAATGGAATTTAATAGAACGTGGAATGGAACGTGGAATGGAATGCGGATTGGAAGGTGGAATGGAACTTGTAAAGGAATGCAATGCAATGTGGAATGAAATGGAAATGGAAGAGCAAAGGAATGGAATGGAATGCAGAATGGAATTGAATGGAATGAAGTCGAATGGAATGGAATGGAATAGAATGTGGAATGGAATGGAATGTGAAAAGGAATGGAATGGAATCTGAAATTGAATGGAATGGAATGTGAAATGGAATGGAATGGAATCTGGAATGGAATGGAACAGAAAGTGGAGTGGAACATGGAATGGAATGGAGTGGAATGGAATGAAATGTTGAATGGAGTGTAGTGGGATAGAATGGAATCGAATGTGGAATGTAATGTGGAAAGGAATGTAGTGAAATTCTATGCAAAGTGGAATGGAATGGAATGTTGAATGGAATGGAAGGTGGAATGCGATGTGGAATGCAATGAAATGGAATGTGGAAAGGAATGGAATGGAATGTGGAGTGGAACAGAAAGGAATGTGGAATGGAATGTGGAATAGAAAGTGGAATGGAAAGTGGAATCGAATGTGGAATGGAACATAGAAAGGTATATGGAATGGAATGTGGAATGGAACGTGGAAAGGAATGGAACGTGGAACGGAATATGGAATGGAATGGAATGCAATGTGGAATGGAATAGAATGGAATGTGGAAAGGAATGGAATGAAATGTGGGATAGAATGGAACGGAATGAAGTGGAATGGAATGTGAAATAGAATGGAATGGAAAGTCGAATGGAATGTGGAATGGAATGCGGAATGGAATGTGGAATGGAATGCTGAATGGAATGTGGAATGGAATGGAATGAAATGTGAAATGGATTGTGGAATGGAATGGAATGGAACGTGGTAGGGAATGTGGAAGGGAATGTGGAATGGAATGTGGAATGGAATGTGGAATGGAATGGAAAAAAATGTGGAATGAAATGCAGAGTTGAAAATAAAATGGAACGTCGAATGGAAAGAGGAATGTTAGCTGGAATGGAGCTTGGAATGGATTGTGGAATGGAATGGTATGGAATGTAGAAGGGAATGTGGAAGGGAATGTGGAATGGAATGTCGAATGGAATGGAATGGAATGTGGAATGGAATGTGAAGTTGAATATGAAAAGGAACGTCGAAAGGAAACTGGAATGTTAGGTGGAATGGAGCTTGGAATGGACTGGAATGGAATGTGGTATGGAATGTGGAAAGGAATGGACTGGAAAGTGGAATACATGGTGGAATGGAATGGAATGGAATGTGGAAGTGAAAGTGGGATGGAATGTGGAATGGAATTAATTGGAACGTGGAATGGAGTGGAATGGAACGTGGAATGGAATGGAATGGTATGGAACATGGAATGGAACGTGGAATGGAACATGGAGTGCAATGTGGAATGGAATGTGGTTATGAAATGTGCAATGGAATGGAATGGAATGTGGAAAGGAATGTGGAAAGGAATGCAACGAAATGAGAAGAGAATGTGGAATGGAATGGAATGGAATGCAGAATGGAATGTGGAATGGAATGTGGAATGGAATGTGGAGTGGAATAGAATGGAAATCAATGTGATATTAAATGGAATGGAATGGAATGTGAAATGGAATTGCATGGAATTTGCAATGGAATGTGGACTGGAATGTGAAATGGAATGGAATGGAATGTTGAGTGGAATGGAATGGAATATGGAATGGAATGGAAAGGAAAGGAATCTGGAATGGAATGTGGAATGGAATGGCATGGAATGGAATGGAAAGTGGAATGGAAAGGAATCTTATCTGAACTGGAATGTGGAATGGAATTTGGACTGCAAAGTGGAATGCAATGGAATGGAATGTGGAATGGAATGGAATGGAATGTGGAATGGAAATTGGAATGGAATGGAATGGCATGTGAAATGGCATGTGAAATGGAAAGTGGAATGGAACGTGGAAAGGAACGTGGAAAGGAACGTGAAATGAATTAGAATGGAACGTGGAATGCAATGGAAAGGAATGTGGAATGGAATGGAATGGAATCTGCAATGGAATATGGAATGGCATGGAATTGCATACGGAATGGAATGTGGAATGGAATGGAAAGGAATGTGAAATGGAAAGAAATGGACTGTGGAATGGAATGTGGAATGGAATTAAATGGAATTCAATGTGCAGTGGAATGGAATGGAATGTGGAATGGAATGTGCAAAGGAAAGGAATGGAGTGGAATGTGGATTGGAATGTGGAATGGAACGGAATGGAATGTGGAATGGAATGGAATGGTATGGGGAACGGAATGGGCTGCAATGTGGAATGGAATGTGGAATGGAATGGAATGGAATGTGGAATGGAAATGAACGGAATGTGGAATGGAAAGTGGAATGATATGTGGAATGGATAGGAATGTAATGTGGAATGGAATCTGGAAACGAAAGTGGAATGGAATGGAATGGTACGTGGAATGGAATGGAATGGAAAGTGGGATAGAAGGTGGAATGGAATAGAATGGAACATGGAATATAACGAGGAATGGAATGAGGAATGGTACATGGAATGGAAAGTGGAATGAAATGAATTGGAATGTGGAAAGGAATGTGGAATGGAATGTGGAATGGAATGTGGAATGCAATGGAAAGTAATGTGGAATGGAACGTGGAATGGAATGGAATGGAATGCATTGGAATGTGGAATGGAATGTGGTATTGAATCTGGAATGAAATGTGCAATGGAACGTGGAATGGAATGGAACGGAATGTGGAATTGAATACGGAATGGTATGGAATTGATTGTGGAATGGAATGTGCAGTGGAATGTTGAATACAATGTGGAATGGAATGGAATGGAACGTGGAATGAAATGTGGAATGAACTGTGGAATGGAACGTGAAATGGTGCGTGCAATTGATTTGAATGGAATGTGCAATGGAATGTGCAAAGGAATGTGGAATGGAATGCAAGGCAATGTGCAATGGAATGTGGAAAGGAATGGAATGCAATGTGGAATGGAATGAGGAATGTGATGTAATGGAATGTGGAATGGAATGTGGAATGGAATGTGGCATGGAATGTAATGGAATGTGGAATAGAAAGGAAAGGAATGTAGAATGGAATGTGTAATAGAAAGTAAAATGGAACGGAATGGAATGTGCAATGGAATGTGGAATGAATTGAATGGAACGTGGAATGGAACATGGAACGAAACATGGAATGGAATGTGGAATGGAACTTGGAATGGAACATGGAATGAAACGTGGAATGGAATGTGGAATGCAGCGTGGAATGCAATGTAAAATGGAAAGTGGAATGGAATGTAATGGAATGTGAAATGGAATGTGGAATGGAACGGAATGGAATAAGGAATAGAATTTGGAATGGAGTGGAATGGAATGTGGAATAGAATGTGGAATGGATTGGAGTGGAATGTGGAATAGATGTGGAATGGAATGGAATGGTATGTGAAAAGGAATGTGGAATGGAACGAGGAATGGAAAGGAATGGAATGTGGAATGGAAAGTGGAATGGAATGGAATGGAACTTTGAATGGAACGTGGAATGGATCGTGAAATGGAATGTGGCACAGAACGTTAAATGGCATGGGAACGGAATGTGGAATGGAAAGGAATGGAATGTGGAAGGGAATGTAATGGAATGTCTAATGGAATGGAATGGAATGTTGAATGCAATGGAATGGAAGGTCGAAAATAATTTGGAATGGAATGGAAAGGAATTCAGAATGGAATGGAATGGAATGGAATGGAATGGAATGGAATGGAACGTGGAAGGGAACGTGCAATGAAATTTGGAATGGAATGTGGAATTGAATGGAATGGAATGTCAAATGGAATGGAATGGAATCTGGAATGGAATGTGGAATGGAATGTGTAGTGACACGTGGAATGGAACGGAGTGCAATGTGGAATGGAATGTGGAATGGAATGTGAAATGGAAAGTGGAATGGAATGCAATGTGCAATGGAACATGGATTGGAATGGAATGGAACGAGTAACGGAATGTGGAATGGAATGTGGAATTTAAAGTGGAATGGAATGGAATGTGGAATGGATGATGGAATGGAATGGAATGCAACGTGGAATGGATTCTGCAATGTAATGTGGAATGGAACGTGGAATGGAAAGGAATGGAACGTGGAATGGAACGTGGAATTGAATGTGGAATGAAACGTGGAATGAAATGTGCAATGGAATGTAGAATGCAACGTGGAATGGAATGGAATGGAAAGTGGAATGGTATGGAAATGGAATGGAATGGAAAGGAACGTGGAATGGAATGTGGAATGGAATGTGGAAAGCAATGTTGAATAGAACGTGGAATAGAATGGAATGGAAGTTGGAATGCAATGTGGCTTGGAACGGAATGTAGTGGAATGGAACGTGGAATGGAAAGTGGAAAGGAAAGTGGAATGGAACCTGCAATGGAATGAAATGCAATGGAATATATTGCTGAAAGGATTGTGGAAAGGAAAGTGGAATGGAACGTGGAATGTAATGGAACGTAACGTGGAATGGGATACAATGGAATTTGGAGTGCAACGTGTTATGGAATGGAATGGAACGTGAAATGCAACTTGGAATGTAACGTGGAATGGAATGTGGAATGGAATGTGGAATGGAACGTGGAATGGAATGTGCAATGGAATGTGGAATGGAACGTGGTAAGGAAAGGAATGGAAAGTGGAGTTGAACGTGAAATGGAGTGGAATGGAATGTACAATGGTATATGCAATGAACAGTGTAATGGAAAGTGAAATGGAACATGGAATGGATGGGAATGGAATACGGAATGGAAAGTGGAATGGAATGTGGAATGGAAAGCAAGGCCATGTGGAATGGAAAGTTGAATGGAATGGAATGAAATGTGGAATGGAATGTGGAATGGAATGTAATGGAATGTGTAATGAGATGTGGAATAGAATGAAATGGAATGTGGAATGTAACAGAATGGAATGTGGAATGGAATGTGGAAAAGAAAGTAGAATGGAATGGATTGCAATTTGCAATGGAACGTGGAATGCAACTTCGAATCGAACGTGGAATGGAATGTGGAATGCAGCGTGGAAAGGAATGTGGAAAGGAATGTGCAATGGCATGGATTGGATTGTGGAATGGAATGTGGAATTAAATGTGGAATGTAATGGAATGGAATGTGGAATGGAGTGTGGAATGGAATGTAAAGGGATGTGGAATGGAACGGAATGGAATATGAAATGGAATGTGGTATAGAAAGTGGAAAGGAATGGAACGGAATGAACAATGGAAAGTGCAATGTAATGGAATGGAACGTGGAATGGATCTTGGAATGGAACGTGGAATGGAATGTGGAATGCAGCGTGCAAAGGAATGTGGAATGGAATGTGAAACGGAATGGAATGGAATGTGGAATTGAATGGAACTGAATATGGAATTGAATGTGGAATGGAGAGAACAGAATATGGAATAGAATGCGAAATGTAACGGAATGGAATGTGGAATGGAATGTGGAATGGAAAGTGAAATGGAATGTGGAAGGGAATGGGGAGTGCAATGGAATGGAAAGGAATAGAATGTGGTATGGTACGTGCAATGTATTGTGGAATTGAATGTGGAATGGATTGTGGAATGGAACGTGAAATAAAATGTGGAAGGGAATGTGGAATGGAATATGGAATGGAACGTGAAATTGTATGGAATGGAATGTGGAATGGAATGGATTGGAATGTGGAATGAAATGCGGAATGGAACGTGGAATGGAATGTGGAATGGAATAGAATGGAACGTGGAATGGAATGTGGAATGGAATGAAATGGAATGTAGAATGGAATGGAATGGAACGTGGAATGGAAAGGAATGGAATGTGAAATGGGACGTGGAATGGAACATGGAATGCAAAGTGCAATGTTATGTGGAATGGAATGTGGATTGCAACGGAATGGAATGGAATGGAATGTGGAATGGAATAGGATGGAGTGGAATGTGGAGTGACATTAATTGGAATGGAATGGAATGTGGAATGCAATGGAATGGAATCTAGAATGGAATGGAAATGAATGAAATGGAATGTGGAATTGAATGGAATGGAATGGAATGGAATGGGATGAGGAATTGAATGGAATGGAATGAAGAATGGAATGGATTTGAATGTGGAATGCAATGGCATGGAACTTCGAATGGAATGTGAAATGGAATGTGGAATGGATTGTGCAAAGTAATGGAATGGAATGTGGAATAGAATAGAATGGAATGGAATGTGGAATGGAACGTGGAAAGGAATGTGCAATTGAATGGAATGGAAAGTGGAATGGAATGGAATGGAATGTGTAATGGAATGGAATGGATTGGAATGGAAAGTGAAATAGAATGTGGAACAGATTGTGAAATGGAATGTGGAATGGAATGTGGAATGGAATGAAATGGAACGTGGAATGGAATGGAGTAGAACATGGAATAGAATGGAATGAAACGTGGAATTGATCGTGGAATTGAACATGGAAAGGAAAGTCGAATGGAATGTGGAATGTAATGTGGAATGCAATGGAATGGAATGTGGTTTCAAAGGTGGAATGGAATGGAATGGGATGTGGAATGCAATGTGGAATGTAATGCAATGGAATGAGAATGGAATGTGGAATGGAATGGAAAGGAATTTTCAATATAATGTGAAATGGAATGGAATGGAATGTGCAATGGAATGTGGAATGGAATGCGGAATGGAACGGAATGGAATGTGTAATGGAATGTGTAATTAAATGTGGAATGAAACGTGGAATGGAACGTGGAATTGAATGGAATGGAACGTGGAATTGAATGGAATGGAAGTTGGAATAGAATGTGGAATGGAATGGAAGGGAATGTGGAATAAAATGTGGGGTGTAATGGAATGGAATGTGGAATGCAATGTGGAATATAACGTAATGTAAAGAGGAATGGAATGTGCAATGGAATGTGGAATGGAAACCGGAATTGAATGGAATAGAATGTGTAATGGAATATGGAATGAAATCAAATGGAACGTGGAATGGAAAGTGGAATGGATTGTGGAATGGAATGTGGAATGGAGTGTGGAATGGAATGGAATAGAATGTGTAATGGAATGTGGCAGGGTTTTTAATGGAATGTGGAATGGAAAGTGGATTGGAATGTGGAATGGATTGTGGAATGCAATGTGCAATGGAACCCAATAGAATGTGGAATTAAATGTGGATTGTAGTGTGGAATGGAACTTGGAACGGAATGCAATGGAATGTGGAATGGTAAGTGGAAAGGAATGGAATGAAACGTGGAATGGAAAGTGGAATCGGATTGAATGGAAAGTGGAATGGAATGTGGAATGGAACTTGGAATGGAAAGGAATGGACTGTGGAATGGAACGTGGAATGCAATGGAACTGAAAGCATAATTTAACGTGGAATGGAACGTGGAATGGAATGCGAAATTGAACGTGGGATACAATGTGGAAAGAAATGTGGAATGGAACGGAATGGAATGTGGAACAGAATGTGGAATTGAGTGGGGAATGGAACGTGGAATGGAATGGAATGGAATGTGGAATGGAATGTGGAATGGAATGGAAAGAAATGTGGAATGAAATGTGGATTGGAATTCAATGGAATGTGGAATGGAATATAATGGAATATGGAATGGAATTTAATGGAAATTGGAATGGAACGTGGAATGGAATGGAATGGATTGGAATGGAATGTGGAATGGAATGGAATGGATTGGAATGGAATGTGGAATGGAATGGAATGGAATGTGCAATGGAATGTGGAATGGAATGTGGAATGGAGTGGAATGTGGATTGGAATGAAATGGAAAGTGGAATGCAAAGGGAAGGAGTGCGGAATTCAAAGTGGAATGGAACGTGGAATGGAATTGGGAATGGAATGGAATGGAATGTGGAATGGCATGTGAATTGGAATGCAATTAATTGTGGATTGGAATGTGGAACCAAATGCAAGGGAATAAAAATTCAACGTGGATTGGAATATGGAATGGAACGTGGAATGGAATGTGAAATGGACTGCGGAATGGAATGTGGAAAGGAATGTGGAATGGAATGGAACGTAATGTGGAATGGAATGTGGAATGGAATGGAATGGAATGTAAAATGGAATGTGGAATTGAATTTAACGGAAAGTACAATGGCATGTGGAATGGAAAGTGGAATGGAATGAAGAATGGAAAGTGGAATGTAATGGAAAGGACCGTGGAATGGAACGTGGAATGGAATGCAACGGAAAGTGGAATGGAATACGGAATGGAATGTGGAATGGAACCTGGAATGGAACATGGAACGAAACGGAATGGAATGTGGAATGGAATGTGGAATTCAATGGAATGGAACGGGCAATGGAACTTGGAATGGAATGGAATGGAAGGTGGAATGGAATGGAGTGGAATGTGGAATGTAATGGAATGCAACGTGCAATGGGACGTGGAATGGAATGGAGTGGAAGGTGGAATGGAATGGAATGGAGTGTGGAAAGGAATGTAGAATTGAATGGAATGGAATGGAATGGAAGGTGGAATGGAACGGAATGTAGAATGGAATGGAATGGAATGGAATGGAATGTGGAATGGAATGTGGAATGGAATGTGGAATGGAATGGAATGGAACGTGGAATAGAACGTGGAATGGAATGTGGAATAGAATGTGGAATGGAATGGAATGGAATGTGCAACGGAAGGTGGAATCGAATGGAATGGAACGTGGAATGGAACGTGGGATGGAATGTAGAATGGATCGTGGAATATAATGTGGAATGGAATGGAAAGGAATGTGGAATGGAATGTGGAATGGAATATATTGGAATGGAATGGAACATAGAAAGGAACGTGGAATGGAAAGTGCAACGGAATGTAGAATAGAACTTGGAATGGACTATGCAATGCAATGTGGAATGGATCGTGGAATGGAACAGACTGGAAAGTGGCATGGAATGTGGAATGGAACGTGGAATGGAAATTGGAATGGAAGGTGGAATGGAATGGAATGGAATGGAATGGAATGGAATGGAATGAGGAATGGGATGTGGAATGGAATGTGGAATGGAATGGAAAGGAACGTGGAATGGAACGTAGAATGGAATGTAGAATGAGACGTAAAATATAATTTGCAATGGAATGGAATGGAATATGCAATGGAATGAGGAATGGAATGGAATGGAATGGAATGTGGAATGGAATGGAATGGAATGGAATGTGGAATGGAATGGCATTGAATGTGGAATGTAATGAGGACTGGAATGGAATACAACGTGGAATGGAATGCGGAATGGAATGGAATGGAATGTGGAATCGGTTCTGGAATGGAATGTTGAGTGGAACGCGGAATGCAATAGAATTGATCGTGGAAAGGAAAGTGGAATGGAATGTGGACTGGAATTCAATGGAATGTGGAATGGAATGGAATGGAATATCGATAAGAATACGGATTGTAATGGAATGCAATGTGGAATGGAATGTGGAATGGAATCAAATGGAATGAGGAAAGCAATGTGGAAAGGAATGCGGAATGGAACGGAATGGAATGTGGAATGGAATGTGGAATGGAATGTGGAATGGAAAGTGGAATGCAATGTGGAATGTAATGTGGAATGCAACAGAATGGAATGATAAATGGACTGTGGAATGGAATGTGGAATGGAACGTGGAATGGAATGGAATAGAACTTAGAGTGTAACGTGGAATGCCATGTGGAATGGAACGTGAAAGGAACGAGGAATCCAATGAAATGAAATGTGGAATGGAATGTGGAAAGGAATGGAATGGAGTGTGGAATAGAATGTGGAATGGAATGGAATGCAATCCGGAATGGAATGTAACGGAATGGTAAGGAATGTGGAATGGAAAGCGGAATTGAATATGGAATGCAATGGATTGGAAACTGGAATGGAATGTGGAAAGAAATGTAATGAAATGGAAAGGAAGGGAAAGTGGAATGGAATGTGGAATTGAATGCGGAATGGAAAGTGGAATGGAATGTGGAAATGAATGTGGAATGGAAAGTGGAATGGAACGTGGAATGGAAAGGAATGTGGAACGGATGTGGAATGGAATGGAATGGAATGGAATGTGGAATGGAATGTGGAATGGAATGGAACGTGCAATGGAAAGTGGAATGGAATGGAATGGAAGGTTGAATGGAATGGAATGGAATGTGGAATGGAAAGCGGAATGGAACATAGAAAGGAATAGAACGTGGAATGGAAAATGGAATAGAATGTAGAAGGGAATTGAATGGAATGAAATGTGGAATGGAATGTGGAATGGAACAGAGCATGGAATGGAATGTGGAATAGAATGTAGAATGGAATGGAAAGGAACGTGCAATGGAATGTAGAATGCAATGGAATGGAACGTGGAATGGAACGTGGAATGGAATGTAGAATGGAACGTGGAATACAATGTGGAATGGAAAGGAAAGGAATGTGGAATGGAATGTGGAATGGAATATATTGGAATGGAGTGGAACGTAGAAAGGAACGTGGAATGGAAACTGGAATGGAATGTAGAATGGTACGTGGTATGGAATGTGAAATAAAATATAGAATGCAAAGTGGATTGGAATGGACTGGAAAGTGGAATGGAATGTGGAATGGAACGTGGAATGGAAAGTGGAATTGAAGGTGGAATGGAATGGAATGGACTGTGGAATGGAATGGAATGGAATGCAACGTGGAATGGAATGGAATGCAGTGTGGAGTGGAATGGAATGCAATTTGAAATGGAATGGAATGGAATGTGTAATGGAATTGAATTGAATGTGGAATGGAACGGAATTGAATGTGGAATATAATGTGGAATGGAATGCAATGAAATGTAGAATGGAATGGAAAGGAATGTGGAATAGAATGTGAAATGGAACAGAATGGATTTGAATGTGGAATGGAATAGAATGGAATGTGGAATGGAATGGAATGTAATTTGGAATGAAATGTGGAATGGAGTGGATCGTGGAATGGAATGTGAAATGGAATGGAATGGAATTTGGAATGGAATGTGGAATGGAAAGGAATGGAATGTGGAATGGAATGGAATGGACTGTTGAATGGAATGTGGAATGGAATGTGGAATGGAATGGAATGCAATGTGTAATGCAATGTGGAATCAAATGAAATGGAATGTGGAATAGAATGGAATGGGAAGAGGAATGGAATAGAATGTGGAATGGAATGAAAGGTGGAATGGAACGCAATGGAATATGGTTTGGAATGGAATATAATTTGGAAGGGAAAGGAGTGGAATGGATTGAAATGTGAAATGGAATGTGGAATGGAATGTGAAATGGAATGGTGAATGGAATGTGGAATGGAATAAAATAGAACGTGGAATGGAATGGAGTGGAAGGTGGAAAGGAGTGGAATGGACCATCAAATGCAACGTGGAATGCAACGTGGAATGGAAAGTGGAATGCAACATGGATTGGAATGTGAAATGGAATGGAATGGAATGGAATGGAATGTGGAATGGAATTTAGTTGAATGCAATGTGGAATGGAATGGCATGGAATCGAATGAAATGTACTGGAATACGGAATGGAAGGTAATGGAATGCGGAATTGAATGGAAACGAATGCGGAATGGAATGGAATGGAATGCGGAATGGAATGGAATGGAATGTGGAATGGAATGGAATGGAACATGGAATGGAATGGAATGCGGAATGTAATGGAAATGATTGCAATCTGGAATGGACTGGAACGGAATGGAATGGAATGGAATGTGGAATGGAATGTAATGGAATGTGGAATGGAATGGAATGGAATGCGGAATAGAATGGACTGGAATGCGGAATGGAATGGAATGCAATGCGGAATGGAAAGGAATGGAATGCGGAAAGGAATGGAATGGAATGGAATGGAATGTGGAATGGAATGGAAATGAATGGAATGGAATGTGGAATGGAATGGAATGGAATGCGGAATGAGATGTGGAATGAAATGTAAAGGAAAGTGGAATGGAATGTGGAATGGAATGTGGAATGGAATGGAATGGTATGGAATGGAATGGAATTTGAAATGAAATGGAATGGAAATGAAAGGAATATGTAATGGAATGGAATGCGGAATGGAATGCAATGCAATGTAGAATGGAATGGAATGGAATGTGGAATGGAATGGATTGGAATGTGGAATGAAATGGAATGGAATGTGGAATGGAGTGTGGAATGGAATGGAACGTGGAATGAAATGGAATAGCACGTGGAATGGAATGGAATGGAATATGTAATGGAATGGATGGGAATGTGAAATGGAATGGAATGAAATGTGGAATGGAATGTTGGCTAGATTTCAAAGGAATGTGGAATGGAATGGAATGGAATGGAATTCGTAACGGAATGGAATGGAATGTGGAATGGAATGTGGAATGGATTGGCTTGGAATGTGGAATGGAATGTGGATTGGAATGGAATGGAGTGCATTTGTTTGGAATGTAATGTGGAATGGAATGTGAAATGGAATATGGAGTGTAAAGTTGTGGAATGTATAATGGAAAGTGGATTGGAATGGATTGTGGAATGGAGTGGAATGGAATGGAATGGAAAGTATAATGGAACTAAATGTGTAATGGAATGGAATGCAAAGTGGAATGGAATGGAATGTGGAATGGAATGGAATGAAATGGAATATGGACTGGAATTGAAAGGAATGGAATGCGGAATGGAATGTGGAATGGAACGGAAGAGAATGTCGAGAGGAATGTGGAATGGAAGGTGGAATGGAAAGGAATGGAATGTGGAATGGAATGGAATGTGGAATGGAATGGATTGGAATGTGGAATGGAACAGAATGGAATGCAGTGGAATGGAATGTGAAATAGAATGGAATGGAATGTCGTATCGAATGTGGAATGGAATGGAATGGAATGTGGAATGGAATGTGGAATGCAATGGAATGGAATGTGGAATGGAAATTGGAATGCAATGGAATGGAATGTGGAATACAAAGTGGAATTGAATGGAATTCAGTGAGGAAAGGAACCTGCAAATGAGTGGAATGGAATGGAATGGAATGTGGAATGGAATGAAATTGAATTTGGAATGGAAATTGGAATGGAACGTGGAATGGAATGTTGAATGGAATGTGGAATGGAACGTGGAATGGAATGGAATGTGGAATGGAATTTCGAATGGAAAGTGGAATGGAATGCAATGTGGAATGTACTGTGGAGTGTAATCTGGAATGGAATGTGGAATAGAATGGAATGGATTGTGGAATGGAACGTGGAATGGAATGAAATGGAATGTGGAATGGAAAGGAACGGAATTTGGAATGGTACGTGGAATGGAATGGAATGGAATATGGAATGGAACCTGGAATGGAATGTGAAATGGAACTTTGAATGGAATGCTAGAATGGAGTGGAATGCTGAGTGAAATGGAATGGAAGGTGCAATGGAAAGGAATGGAATTCGGAATGGAATGGAATGGAATGTAGAATGGAATTTTGAGTGGAATTGAATGCAACGTGGAATGGAATGCAACGTGGAATGGAATGTGGAATGAATGGAATGGAATGTGGAATGGAATGGAATGGAATGTAGAATGGAATGTGGAAAGGAATGGAATGCAATGTGGAATTGAATGTGGAATCGAATGGAATGTGGAATCGAATGAATTGTGGAATGGAATGTGGAATCGAAAGTGGAATGGAATGGAATGTGGAATGGATTGTGGAATGGAATGGAATGGAATGTGCCGTGGAATGGAATGGAATTTGGAATGGAATGGGATGAAATTCCAAATAGAATGGAATGGAATGGAATGGAATGTGGAATTGAATGGAACGGAATGTGGAATGGAATGGAATGGAATGTTGAATGGGATGGAATGGAATTCGAAATGGAATGCTGGAATGGAATGGAATGCTGAAAGAAATGGAATGGAAGGTGGAACGGAAAGGAATGGAATGAAATGTAGAATGGAATGGAATGGAATGTGGAATGGATTGAAATGGAATGTAGAATGGAATGTGGAAAGGAAAGGAATGCAATGTGTAATGGAATGGAATGGAATGTGGAATTGAATGCAATGGAATGTGGAATGGAATGGAATGGAATGTGGAATGGATTTTGGAACGAATTGGAATGGAATGGAAAGGAATGTGGAATGGATTGTGGAATGGATTGGAATGGAACTTGGAATGGAATGTGAAATGGAATTGAATGGAATGTTTAATAGAATGGAATTGAATGTGGAATGGAATGGAATGGAATGCAATGCGGAATGGATTGGAACGGAATGGCATTGAATGGAGTGCGGAATGGAGAGGAATGGAATGCAAAGTGAATAGGATTTTAAAGGAATAGAATGGAATGGAAAGCGGAATGGAATGTAATGTAATGCGGACTGGAATGGAATATAATGCAAATTGGAATGGAATGAAATATGGAATGGAATGGAATGGAATGTGGAAAGGAATGGAAATGAATGTGTAAAGGCATGAGGAATGGAATGTAATGGAATGTGAAATGGAATGTGGAATGGAATGTGGAATAGAACGGAAGGGAATGTGGAATGGAAAGTGGAATGGAAAGTGGAATGGAATATGGAATGGAATGTGGAATAGAACGGAATGGAATGTGCAACTGAATGTGGCATATAATGTGGAATGGAAAGTGGAAAGGAAAGTGGAATGGAATGGAAAGGAAAGTGGAATGTAATGTAGAATGGAATGGAATGGAATGTAGAATGGAATGTGGAATGGAAAGGAGTGGAACGAGGAACGGAACATGGAATGAAACGTGGAATAGAACGTGGAATTGAACTTGGAATGGGATGTGGAATGGAATGTAGAATGGAATGGAATGGAATTGAAAGTGGAATGGAAAGTCGAATGGAATGGAATGGAATGTGGAATCTAATGTGGAATGCAATTGAATGGAATGTAAAATAGAATGTGGAATGGAACAGAAAAGAATTTGGAATGGAATGGAATGGAATGGAATGTGGAATTGAATGGGGAATGGAATGGAACGGAACGGAACGTGAAATTGAATGGAATGGAATGTGGAATGGAATGGAATGTGGAACGGAATAGAATGGAACTTGGAATGGAAATGAATTGAATTTCGCATAGAATGGAATGGAATGGAATGGAATGTGGAATGGAATGGAATGTTGAATGGAATGTGGAATGGTATGTGGAATTCAATGTAATGAAATGTGGAATGGAATAAGACGTGGAATGTGGAATGGAATGTGGAATTTAATGGATTGGAATGGGGAATGGAATGCGGAATGGAATGGGGAATGTAATGTGGAATGGAATGGAATGGAATGCGGAAGCGTACGGAATGAAATGTTGAATGGAATGTGGAATGGATTGGAATGGAATGTGGAATGGACTGTGGAATGGAATGGAATAGAATGCGGAATGAAATGTGCAATGAAATGGAAAGGAATGTGGAATGAAATGTGGAATGTAACGTGGAATACAATTGAATGAAATGTGGAATGGAATGTTGAATGGAATGGAAAGGAATATGGAAAGGAATCTGGAGTGGAATGGAATGGAATACGGAATGGAATGAAATGGAATGTGGAATGGAATCTGGAACGGAATGGAATGGAATGTGGGATGGAATGTGTAACGGAATGTGTAATGGAAAGCAGAAGGGAAAGTGGAATGGATCGTGGAATGGAATGTGGAATGGAATAAAATGAAATGTGGAGTGGAATGGAATGGAATGGAATGGAATGTGGAATTGAATTTGAAATAGAATGGAATGGAATGTGGAATGGAAAGTGGAACGGACTGGAATGTAATGTGTAATGGAGTGGACTGGAAGGTGGAATTGAATGGAATGGAAGGTTGAATTTAATGGAAAGAAATGTGGAATGGAAGTGAATGGAATGTGGAATGGAGTGGAATGGAATATGGAATGGAATGGAATGATGAATTGAAGTTAGAAAGGAATGGAATGGAATGTGGAGTAGAATGGAATGGAATGTGGAATGGATTGTGGAATGGAATTGGATGGATTGTGGAATGGAATGGAATAGAATGGAATGTGGAATGGAAGGTGGAATGGAATGGAATGGAATGTGGAAAGGAGTGTGGAATGGAAGGGAGTGGAATTTGGAATGTAAGATGGAATGGATTGGAATGGAATGTGGAATGGAATGGAATGAAACATCAAATGGAACGTGGAATGAAACGTGGAATGGATTGTGGAATGGAATGTGGACTAGGATGTGGAATGGAATGTGGAAAGGAATGGAATGGAATGTGGAATGGAATGGAATGGAATGTGGAATGGAATGGAATGGAACATGGAATGGAAAGAACTGGAATGTGTAATGGAAAGAATGGAATGTTCAAAGCAGTGGAATTGGATGGAATGTGGAATGGACAGGAATGGAATGGAATGGAATGTGCAATGGAATGGAATGCAATGGAATGGAGTGTGCAATGGAATGGAATGGAAATTGGAATGTAATAGAATGGAATGCAGAATGGAATGCAATGGAAAGTGGAATGGAACATGAAATTAAAAGCAATGGAACGTGGAATGGAACGTGGATTTGAACGGAATGGAACATGGTATGGATTGTGGAATGTAACGCAGAATGGAATGTGAAATGGAATGTGGAGTGGAACGGGGAATGGAACGGAGTGGAACGGGGAATGGAACGGAACGGAACGTGGAATTGAATGTGGAATGGAACGTGGAATGGAACCTGGAATGTAATGGAATGGAATGTGGAATGGAAAGCGGAATGGAACCTGAAGTGGAATGTAATGTAATGTGGAAAGGAATGTGCAATGGGAAAGAATGGAATGTGGAATGGAATGTGGAATTGAATGTGGAATAGAATGGAATGGAATGTGGAATGGAAAGTGGGTTGGAATGGAATCGAATCCTGAATGGAATGCAACGGGATGTGGAATGGAATGTGGACTGGAATGGAATGGAACCAGAAATGTAATGTGGAATGGAATGTGGAATGGAATTGAATGGATTGTGAAATGGAATGCAAAGTGGAATGGAATGGAATGGAATGTGGAATGGAACATGGAATGGAATGGAATGGAAAGTGGAATGGAACGTGGAATGGAACGTGGAATGCAACGTAGAATGGAATGTGGAATGGAATGGAATGGAATGTGGAATGGAATGTGGAAAGAATGGAATGGAATGGAATGGAATGGAATGTGGAATGGAAAGTGGAATGGTATGTGGAATGGAGCTTGGAATGGAATGGAATGAAATGTGGAATGGAATAGATTTCACTTTCCACTCCATTTTATTCCACATTCCATTCCATATTCCATTCCATTCGATTCCACATTCCATTCCACGTTCCATTCCACGTTCCATCTCATTCCATTCCACATTCCATTCCACGATCCGTTTCACATTCCATTTCACATTCCATTTCACATTCCATTCCATTCCATCCCATTCCACACTCCATTCAACATTCTATTCCACATTCCATTCCATTCCATTCCACATTCCATTCCACGTTCCATTCCATTCCATTCCAGTTTCCATTCAACGTTTCATTCCACATTCCATTCCACTTTCCATTCCATACCATTCCACTTTTAATTCCACGTTCCATTCCACATTCCATTCCTCATTTCATTGCGTTCCATTCCACAGTGCATTCCACTTTCCATTCCATATTCCTTTGCACATTCCATTCCACATTCCATTCCATTCCACATTCCTTTCCACATTCCATTCAAAGTTCCATTCCAGGTTCCATTCCATTCCATTCCACGTTCCATTCCATTCCATTCCATGTTCCATTTCATGCCGTTCCACGTTCCATTCCACATTCCTTTCCACATTCCATTGCATTGCATTCCATATTCCATTCCACATTCCATTCCACAATCCATTCCACATTGCATCCCACATACCATTCCACATTCCATTCCATTCTATTCCACGTTCAATTCCACATTCCATTGCATTTCATTTGACATTCCATTACACATTCCGTTCCACTTTCCATTCCACATTTTGTTCCACATTCTGTTCCACATTCCATTCCACACTCCATTCCACACTCCATTCCACATTCCATTCACTTCCATTCCCCATTCCATTCCACTCTCCATTCCACATTTCATTCCACATTCAATTCATTTCCATTCCACATTCCTTTCCACCTTCCTTACTGCACTGCTTTCCAAATTCCATTCCACATTCCAATCCACACTCCATTCCACCTTAAATTCCACATTCCATTCCGCACATTTCCACATTCCTTTCCACTTTCCATTTCACATTCCATTCCATTCCATTCTACATTCCAATACACATTCCATTCCATTGCATTTCACATTCCATTCCGTTCCATCGCACATTCCTTTCCACATTCCCTTCCACATTTCGTTCCACATTCTGTTCCACATTCCGTTCCACATTCCATTCCATTCCATTCCACATTCCAATCCATTCCATTCCACATTCCATTCCATTCCATTCCACTTTCCATTTCACATTCCATTCCGTTCCTTTCCACATTCATTCCACATTCCATTCCACATTCAATTCCACACTCCGTTCCACATTCCATTTCATATTCCATTCCATTCCATTCCATTCCACATTTCATTCTACAGTCCATTCCATTCCACATTCTTTTAAATTCCAAAACACATTCCATTCCACGTTCCATTCCATTCCATTCCACCTTCCATTCCACGTTCCATTCCACCTTCCATTCCACTATCAATTCCATTCGATTCCACTTTCCATTCCAAGTTCCATTCCACATTCCATTCCACATTCCATTCCACATTCCATTGCGTTCCATTCCACATTCCATTCCATATTCCTTTGCACATTCCTGTCCATTCCATTCCACATTTCATTCCATTACATTACACATTCCATTTCACATTGTATTCCACGTGTCATTCCACGTTCGATTCCATGTTCCATTCAATTCAATTCCACGTTGCACTCCATTCCATTCCACGTTCCATTTCATGCCGATCCACTTTCCATTCCACATTCTATTTCGCATTCCATTCTATTCCATTCCGTTTCATACCACATTGCATTCCATTCCATTCCACAATCCATTGCATTCCATTCCACATTGAATTCCATTCCATTCCACTCCACCTTCCATTCCATTCCATTCCTTTCCATATTCTATTGCATTGCATTCCACATTGCATTCCATTACATTCCTTCCACATTCCATTGCATTCCATTCCATTCCACATTGCATTACTTTCCACATTCCATTACATTCTATTCCACATTGCATTTCATTCAATTCCATTACACACTCCATTGCATTCCTTTCCTTTCCATATTCCATTGCTTTCCATTCCACATTCCATTGCATTCCACATTGCATTTCATTCCACATTCCATTCCTTTCCTTTCCATTCAAATCCCAATACCATTCCACATTCCTTTCCATTCCATTCAACATTCTATTCCATTCCATTCCATTCCATTCCACATTCCATTCCACTTTCCATTCCATTCCATTCCAAATTACATTCCATTCCATTCCATATTCCATTGCATTCCATTCCACTTTGCATTTCATTCAATTCCATTACACATTCCATTGCATTCCTTTCCTTTCCATATTCCATTGCATTCCATTCCACATTGCATTCCATTCCATTCCATTACACTTTCCATTCCATTCTATTCCATTCCATTGCACTTTCCATTCCACATTCCATTACATTCAATTCCACATGCCTTTCCATTCCATTCCATTCCATTCCACTTTCCATTCCTTTCCATTATATATTCCATTCCATTCCACATTCCGTTCCTTTCCTTTCCAGTCAAATCCGAATTCCATTTCACATTCCATTCCATTCCATTCCACATTCCTTTCCATTCCTTTCCACATTCCATTCCACATTCCATTTCATTCCTTTGCACATTCCATTGCATTCAATACTACATTCCATTCCACTCGATTCCACATTGCATTCCATTCTGTTCCATTCCACACTTCGTTCCAATCCATTCCAATCCACATTGAATTCCATTCCATTCCACATTGCAATGCATTCCATATTCCCTTCCATTGCATTGCATTACATTCCAAATTCCATTCCATTCCTTTCCGTTCCAAATTCCATTCCATATTCCCTTCTATTCCATTCCATTCCATTCCAAATTCCATTCCATTCCATTCCATTCCAAATTCCATTCCACTTTCCCTTCCATTCTATTCCACATTTCATTCTACAGTCCCTTCCATTCCATGTTACATTCCTTTCAATTCCATTCCATTCCACATTTTATTCCAATCCATTCCGCGTTCCATTCCATTCCATTCTGTTCCAATACATTACACAGGGAATTCCGCATTCCATTCCATTCCATTCCGTTCCAATCCATTCCACAATGCATTCCATTCCATTGCATTCCGCGTTCAATTCAGTTCCTTCCAAATTCCATTCCATTCGATTCCATTCCATTTCACGCTCCATTCCCCATTCCATTCCAATTCATTGCACAATCCATTCCAGATTACTTTCCACTCCATTCCAATCCATTCCAACTCCATTCCACATTCCATTCCATTCCATACCACATTGCATTCCACATTCCATTCCAATCAATTCCACATTCCATTCGAATTTTCATTCCATTCCATTCTACATTCCATTCCATTCCATTCCGCATTCTATTCCATTCCATTCCACACTCCATTCCATTCCAATCCAGATTCCATTCCATTCCACATTCCATTCCATTCCATTCCGCATTCTATTCCGTTCCATTCCATTCCATATTCCTTTCCTTTCCCTTCCATTCCATTCTAAATTCCAATCCATTCCATTACACTTTCCATTCCTTTCCATTCCACATTCCATTCCACTTTCCATTCCATTCTATTCCACATTTCATTCCACATTCCATTCCATTCCATTCCACTTTCCATTCCATTTCATTCCACATTCCTTTCCACATACCTTTCAATTCCATTCCACGTTCGATTCCACATTCTATTCCATTCCATTCAACATCCCTTTCCACATTCCATTCTACTCCATTCCATTTCATATTCCATTCAATTACATTCCATTAAAATCCACATTTCATTCTGTTCCAATACACATTCCATTCCTTTCCATTCCCCGTTACATTCCATTCCACATCCCACTCCTTTCCATTCCACATTCCATTCCATTACTTTCCACATTCCTTTCCACTTTCTATTACACATTCCATTCCACGTTCCATTCCATTCCATTCCACATTCCATTCCATGCCATTCCACATTCCATTCTTTTCAATTCCGTATTGTATTCCATTCCATTCCACCTGCCATTCCATTCCATTCCATTCCATTCCATTCCATTGAATTCATTTCCATTCCCCATTCCATTCCATGTTCCATTCCATATTCCTTTTTATTCCATTCCATGTTCCATTGCACTTTCCATTCCATGATCGTTTCCACTGAATTCCACATTCCATTCCACATTCAATTCTATTTCGTTCTACATTCCATTCCATTCCACTCCATGTTCCATTCCATTCCATTCCTCATTACACTCCATTCTGTTCCACTTTCAATTCCACATTCCATTCCATTCCATTCCACATTCCACTCCACATTCCATTGAATTCCATACCACATTCCATTCCACTCCATTACACGATCTGTTCCATTCCACATTCCATTCCACATTCCATTCCACATTCCATTCCTTTCCATTCCACTTTCCATTCCATTTCATTCCATTCCACTTTCCATTCCACATTTCATTCCATTACATTCCCCATTGCATTCCATTCCTTTAAACATTCCATTCCATTGCATTCCACATACCATTCCAGATTCCATTGCATTCCATTCCACATTCAGTTCCTTTCCATTCCACTTTGCATTCGATTCCATTCCATTCCATATTGCATTCCATTCCATTCCTCATTCCATTCCTTTCCATTCCACAATCCATTCCATTCCATTCCACGTTCCACTTCATTCCATTCCACATGGCATTCCATTCCATTCCACATTCCATTCCACATTCAATTCCATTCAATTCCACATTCTATTAAATTACAATCCATTCAATTTTCCAATCCATTCCATTCCAGTTTCCATTTCATTCCATTCCATTCCATATTCCATTCCACATTCCTTTCCATTCCATTCCACATTGCATTCCATTCCATTCCACTTTTCATTCCACATTCCATTTCACTTTACTTTCCATTCCATTCCACATTCCCTTCCATTCCACACTCCCTTCCATTCCACATTCCATTCCATTCCATTCCATATTCCATTCCATTCCATTCCACATTGAATCCCATTCCATTCCATTCCACATTCCATTCCATTCCATTCCAGATTCCATTGCATTCCATTCCACATTGCATTCCATTCCATTCCATTCCATTGCAAATTCCATTCCATTTAATTCAGCATTCCATAACATTACATTCCACTTTCAATTCGATTCCATTCCACATTGCATTCCATTCCATTCCATTATATATTCCATTCCATTCCATTACATATTCCATTCCATTCCATTCCATTTTCAATTCCATTTCTTTCCATTCCCTTCCACATTCCATACCACTTTCCATTCCATTCCATTCCACATTCCATTATATTTATTTCCACATCCCATTCCATTCCATTCCACATTCAATTCCAATCTATTCCACATTCCACTCCATTCCATTCCTTTCCATATTCCATTCCATTCCACTCCACATTCCATTCCTTTCCGTTCCTCTTTATATTCCTTTCTATTCCCCTTTCTATTCCATTCCATTATATTCCATTACACATTCCATTCCACATTGCATTCTATTCGATTCCAGTTTCCATTACGTTGCATTCCACGTTAAATTACATTGCATTCCACATTCCATTATATTCCATTCCACATTGCATTCCATTCCATTCCATTCCATTTCACGTTTCATGCCACTCCTTTCCATTCCACATTCCATTCCATTCCATTCAACATTGTATTCTATTCCATTGCACATTGCATTCCATTCCATTGCACATTCCATTCCATTCCATTCCAGATTCAAATCTATTCCATTTCACATTACATTCCATGCCATTCCATTCCATTCCACATTCCAATCCACATTCCTTTCAATTCCATTCTGCATTCCGTTGCTTTCCATTCCACCTTCCATTCCATTTGATTCCACATTTTATAGCATTCCATTCCATTCCACATTGCATTCCATTTCACACCATTCCACATTCCATTTGATTCCCTTCCACATTCCATTGCTTTCCAATCCACATTGCATTCTATTCCATTCCATTCCACATTCCTTTAGACATTCATTTCCATTACATTTCACTTTCCTTTCCACATTTTATTCCATTCCATTCCACATTCCATTCCATTACATTACACATTCCACTGCACATTTAGTTGCATTCTATTCCACATATCATTCCATTCCATTGGATTCCATTCCATATTCGATTCCATTCCATTCGGCATTCCTTTCCATTCCATTCCACATTCCATTCCACTTCTTTGCTTTCCATTCCACCTTCTATTCCACATTCCAATCCATTCGACTCCACATTCAATTCCGTTCCATTCCACATTCCATTCCATTCCATTCCACGTTGCATTCCATTCCATTCCGCATTTCAATACATTCCATTCCACATTGCATTCTATTACATTCTATTCCATTTTCCATTCCATTCCATTCCACATTCATTTGCACTTCATTCCACATTCCATTCCATTCAATTCCATTCCATATTCCCATCCATTTCAATCCACATTCCTTCAAATTTCATTCCACTCCATTCCACTTTCCATTCCACGTTGCATTAGATTCCATTCCACATTTCATTCTACATTCCATTCCATTCCATTACACATTGCATTCCATTCCTTTCCACATTCCATTCTACATTCCATTCTATTCCATTCCACATTCCATTCCATTCCATTCTACATTCCACTCCATTCCATTCCGTTCCACCTTCCATTTCATTTCATTCAGCATTCCATTCCATTCTGGCACTCCATTTCCCTTTCCATTGCATTCCATTCTACATTCCATTCCGTTCCATTCCTTTCCACCTTCCATTCCATTTCATTCAGCATTCCATTCCATTCTGGCATTCCACTTCGCATTCCACTTCATTCCATTCAACATTCCACACCATTCCATTCCACCTTCCATTCCATTCCGTTCCATATTCTATTCCATTCCATTCCACATTGCATTCCATTCCATTCCAAATTATATTCCTTTCCTTTCCACTCCATTCCATATTCCATTCCACATTCCATGGAATTCCACCGACAGTTCCATTCCATTCCACATTCCATTCCACATTCCATTCCATTCCATTACATTACATTCCAAATGCCATTCCATTCCATTCCACATTCCTTTCCATTCCACATTCCTTTCCATTCCATTTAGTTCCATTCCAAATTCCATTCCATTCCATTCCACATTCCATTCCTCTTTCCATTCTATTCTATTCCACATTTCATTCCACATTCCAATCCATTCCATTCCACTTTCCATTCCATTCCATTCCATTCCAGATTCCTTTCAACATTCCATTTGATTCCATTCCACATTCCATTCCGTTCTATTCAACATACCTTTCCACATTCCATTTCATTACATTCCATTTCATATTCCATTCAATTACATTCCATTACAATCCACATTTCATTTCATTCCAATCCACATTCCATTCCTCTCCATTTCCCTTTACTTTCCATTCCACATCCCATTCCTTTCCATTCCACATTCCATTCAATTATCTTCCACATTCCTTTCCACGTTCCATTCCATTGCCTTCCACATTCCATTCCATTTCACTCCACATTCCATTCTATTCAATTACGTATTGCATTCCATTCCATTCCCACTGCCATTCCATTCCATTCCATTTCATTCCACATTCCATTCCAAATTCCATTCAATTCCATTCCACATTCCATTGCACATTACATTCCATTCCATTCCGCATACCATTCCATTCCACATTCCATTCCATTCCATTCCAGATTGCATTCCATTCCGTTCCACATTCCGTTCCATTCCGTTTCACATTCCATTCCATTCCTTTCCTCATTCCATTCCGTTCCATTGCACATTCCATTCCACTTTCCATTCCATTCCATTCCACATTCCATTCCACGTTCCATTCCATTCCATTCCACTTTCCATTACATTCTGTTAAACATTCAATTCCATTCCAATCCGTTGTGCTTTCCTTTCCATTCTGCATTCCATTGCATTCCATTCCACATTGCATTGCCTTCCATTCCGTTCCACCTTTCATTCCACTTTCCATTCCATTCCATTCCACATTGAATTCCACATTCATTTCCTGTCCATCCCACATTCCATTCCACATTCCATTCCATTCCATTTCACATTCCCATCAATTCCATTCCACATTCCATTCCGTTCCATTCCATTCCACTCCACATTCCATTCTGTTCCATTCCCCATTCCATTCCATTGCATTTCACATAGCATTCCATTCCATTCCTCATTCCATTCCATTCCATTCCACATTCCATTCCATTCCATATTGCCTTCCATTCCTTTCCATTCCATTCCAAATTCCATTCCATTCTATACCGTTCCACATTCCATTTCACTTTCCATTACATTCAATTCAATATTTCATACCACATTCCACTCCATTCCATGTTCTATTCCATTCCATTCCATTTCACATTCCATTCCATTCCATTCCACTTTCTATTACATTCCATTCCGCTTTACATTCAATTCCCTTCTATTCCAATCCATTCCACATTGCATTCCATTCCTTTCCATTCTGCATTCCATTCCATTCCTTTCCGATCCAATCCATTCCACATCGCATTCCATTCCATTCCATTCCATTCCGTTTTCAATTCCATTCCATTCCACATTCCTTTCCATTCAATTTAATTCCATTTCACACTCCATTCCCCATTCTACTCCAATCCATTGAAAAATCCAATCCACATTACTTTCAATTCCATTCCAATCCGTTCCAACTCCATTCCACATGCCATTCCATTCCATTCCACATTCCATTCCACATTCCATTCCACGTTCCATTCCATTCCATTCCACATTACATTCCATTCCATTCCGCATTCTATTCGATTCCATTCCACATTCCATTCCATTCCAATCCACATTCCATTCCATTCCTCATTCCATTAAACTTTCCATTCCTCTCCATTCCACATTCCATTCCATTCCTTTCCACATTGCATTTCATTCCATTCCACATTCCATTCCATTCCATTACACATTCAATTTCATTCCATTCAATTAAATTCCAAATTCCATTCCACATTCCATTCCATTCCACTCAACATTCCATTCCATTCCTTTCCACATTCCATTCCATTCCATTCCCTTCCATCCCAATCCATTCTACGTTCCATTCCACGTTCCAATCCATGTTCCATTCCATTGCATTCCACGTTCCATTCCATGTTCCATTTCACGTTCCATTCCACGATCCTTTCCATTGCATTCCACTTTCTTTTCCATGTTCCATTTCACGTTCCATTCCACGATCATTTCCATTGAATTCCACATTCAATTCCCTTGCGTTGCACATTCTATTCCATTGCATTCCACTTTCCATTCCATTCCACATTCCCTTCCATTCCATTCCAAGTTCTGTTGAATTCCATTCCACATTCCATTCCATTCTATTCCATTCCATTGCATATTAAACTGCATTCCACTCAATTCCAGTCTACATTCAGTTCCATTTCATTCCACAATCCATTCCATTCCATTCAACTTTCCATTCCACATTCCATTCCACGTTCCATTCCACGTTACATTCCACGATATTTTACACATCACATCCCACTTTCCATTCCACGTTCGATTCCACATTCTATTTCATTCCATTTCACATTCTATTCCACATTGCATTCCACATTCCATTCCCTTCCTTTCCACATTATATTCCATTCCATTGCACTCAACATTCCATTCCATTCTACGTTCCATTCCATTCAATTCCACATTCCATTCCACATTCCTCTCCATTCCATTCCACATTCCATTCCACATTCCATTCCTCATTCCATAGCATTCCATTCAACATTCCACTCCATTCCATTCCACATTGCATTCCATTCCATTCCGTATTCCATTCCATTCCGTTCGATTCCATTCCATTCCACATTCCATTCCATTCCTTTCCACATTCCATTCCATTCCATTTCATTCCATTCCAAATTCCATTCCGTTCCATTACACACTACAGTCCATTCCTTTCCTTATTCCATTCCGTATTCCACTCTATTCCATTCCAAATTCCATTCCACATTCCATCCCTCATTCCATTCCAATCCATTGCACATTCCACTCCATTCAATTCCATTCCACATTCCATTCCATTCCACTGCACTTTCTCTTCCCTATTCCATTGCTTTCAATTCCCTTCCATTCCACGTTCCGTTCCGCATACCGTTCCATTCTATTCCAAATTCCATAACATTCTATTTTTCATTCCATTCCACATTCCATTCCAAGTTTCATTCCACCTTCCATTCCACGTTCCATTCCATTCCATTCCACATTCCATTCCACATTGCATTCCATATCATTCCACCTTCCATTCCAGATTCAATTCCTTTCCATTACGCATTCCATTACACATTTCATTCCATTCCCTTCCACATCGATTCCATTCCATTCCATTGCACATTCCAATCCATTCAATTTCATATTTCATTCCATTCCATTCCACATTGCATTCCATTCCATTTCATTCTACCTTCCATTCCATTCCATTCCAAACTCCATTGCATTCCATTCCACATTCCTTTCCCTTCCATTCCAAATTCCATTCCACTTTCCCTTCCATTCCATTCCACATTCCATTCCGTTCCTTTCCACATTCCATTGCATTCCATTCCACATTCCATTCCATTCGTTTCCATTCCCTTCCATTCCAGATTCCATTCCATTCCGTTTAATTCCACAGTACATTCCATTCCATTCCGCATTCCATTCCATTGAATTCCATGCCATTGCATTTTCCATTCCATTCTATTGCACTTTCCATTCCATTCCATTCCATTCCACATTCCATTCCACATTCCATTCCTTTCCATTTCACATTCCATTCCATTGCATTACATTCCTTTTAACATTCCATTCCATTCCACATTCCATTCCAGTTTCCATTCCATTCCATTCCACTTTCCATTCCACATTCAATTCCATTCCATTCCACGTTCCATTCCATTCCATTCCACATTGCACTCCATTCCATTCCACCTTGCATTTCATTAAATTCCACATTCCTTTCCAAATTCAATTCCATTCCTTTCCGCATTCCATTCCATTCCATTCCACATTCGTTTCCATTCTATTCCACATTCCATGCACATCCCATTCCACGTTCCATTCCACGTTCCATTCAACCTTCCTTTCCACGTTCCACTTCACCTTCCATTGCATTCCATTCCACGTTCCATTCCCCATTACATTCAACGTTCCTTTCCATTTATTTCCAAATTCCATTCCGCATTCCATTCCACATTCCATTCAACGTTCCAATCCTTTCCATTCCACATTTCATTGCACATTCCATTCCCTTCCATTCCACATTCCATTCCATATTCCATTCCGCATTCCATTCCATTCCATTCCACATTCCATTCCACATTCAATTTCATGTCCCATTCTTTTCCATTACACATTCCATTACACATTCCATTCCATTCCATTCCACGTTCCATTCCACATTCCATTCCATTCCTTTCCACATTCCATTCCACATTCCATTCCATTCCATTCCACATTCCATTCCATTCCATTCCACATTCCTTTCGATTCCATTCCATTCCGTTCCACATTGCATTCCAAATTCCCTTCCATTCAATTCTGCATTCCATTCATTTCCATTCCATTCCATTCCATATTCCATTTGTTTGCATTCCACATTCGATTCCATTCCATTCCACATTCCACTACATTCGTTTCCACATTCCATACCATTCCATTCCACTACATTACATTCCTTTCCACCTTCCATTCCATTCCATATTCCATTCCATTCCATTCCACATTCCATTCCATTCCATTCCACATTCCATTCCAAGTTCCATTCCATATCATTGCACATTCCATTCCACATCATTCCACATTCCATTCCATATTCCATTCCATTCCATTCCACATCCCATTCCATTACATTCCATTCCACACTCCTCTCCATTACATGCCATATTCCATTCCACATTCCACTCTATTCCATTCCACATTCCACTCTATTCCATTCCACATTCCATTCCACATTCCATTCCACAATCCTTTCCATTCCAATTAACATTCCGTTTCATTCCATTCCAAATTCCATCCATGTCATTCCACATTCCATTGCATTCCATTCCACCTTCCATTTCAGATTCCATTCCATTCAGTTTCACATTTCATTCCATTCCATTCCACATTACATTTCACATTCTATTGAATTCCATTCCATTCCAAACCACATTCAATTCCATTCCATTCCAAATTCCATTCCATTCCTTTCCACATTCCCTTTCATTCCATTCCACATTCCATTCCACATCCTCTTCCATTCCATTCCACATTCCATTCCTTTCAATTCAATTCGATTACAAATACCATTCCGTATTCTTTCCACTCCATTCCACTTTCCTTTCCTTTCCATTCCATTCCATTCCATATTACATTGGATTCCATTCTACATTCCATGCCATTCCATTCCACATTGCACTCCATTTCATTCCACAGTCTATTCCACTCCATTCAGTTACATTCCTTTCCACATTACGGTCCATTCCATGTTCCTTTCCATTCCATTCCGCATTAGTTTCCTTTCCCTTCAACATTTCATTCCATTTCATTCAGCATTCCATTCCACATTCCTGTCCATTCCATTCCACATTCCATTCCTTTCCATTCCATTCCATTCCACATTCCATTCTTTTGCATTCCATTCCAAATTCCATTCCATTCCATTCCACATTCCATAGCATTCCATTCAACATCCATTCCATTCGTTTCCATTCCCTTCCATTCCGCATTCCATTTCATTCCATTTCATTCCGCAATCCTTTCCATTCCATTCCACATTCCATTCCAATCAATTCCATTCCATTGCACCTTCCAATCCATTCCTTTCCATTCCACATTCCATTCCACCTTCCATTCCTTTCAATTTCACATTCCTTTCCATTCCATTTAACATTCCATTCCATTCGACATTCCATTCCAGATTCCATTCCATTCCATTCCACATTCCATTCTGCATTAAATTCCATTCCATTCCACATTCCTTTCTATTCCATTCCACATTCCATGCCACATTCCATTCCACATTCCATTCCACATTCCATTCCACATTCCAATCCACATTCCGCTCCATTCCATTACACATTCCATTCCACATTCCATTCCATTCCATTCCACTTTCCATTCCACAGTGAATTTCACGTTCCATTAAATTCCGTTCCACCTTCAATTCCATTACATTCCAAATTCCAATTCACATTCCATTCCATTCCATTGCTTTCCACATTCCTTTACACATTCCATTCTTTTCCATTCCACATTCCATTCCACATTCCATTGCAATCCATTCTACATTCCATTCCATTACATTCCATTCCATTCCGCATTGCATTCCAAATTCCCTTCCATTGCCTTCTACATTCCATTCCATTCCATTCCATTCCATATTCCATTCGATTCCATTCCATATTCCGTTCCCTTCCATTCCACATTCTGCTCCATTCCATTCTACATTCCGCTGCATTCCAATCCATATTCCATTCTATTCCATTCCACATTCAATTTCTTTCATTTCCACATTCCATTAGATTTCATCCCACAGTCCATTCCACATTCCCATCCATTCCCTTCCACATTCCATTCCTTTCCAGTCCATTGCAATCCGCATTCAATTCCATTCCATTCCATTCCATTCCGGATTCTTTTCCATTCCATTACATTAAACATTCCATTCCACATTTCATTCCATTCCATTCCACATTCGTTTCCATTCAAATCCACCTTCCATTCCACATTCGATTCCATTCCATTCCAAATTCCATTGCATTCCATTAAATATTCCATTCCATTCCATTCCACTTTCCATTCCACATCATTTTCCCCTCTATCCCGCATTCCATTCCATTCCATTCCACGTTCTATTCCACGTTCCATTCCATGTTCAATTGCATATTCCATTGCACGTTCCATTCTTTTCCATTACTTGTTCCATTGCAATCTGTTCCCTCTTCCCTGCCATTCCATTCGTTGTTCCATTCCATGTTCCATTCCACGTTCCATTCCGCATTCCATTCAATTCCCTTCCACATTCCATAGCATTCCATTCCATATTCCATTCCACATTCCATTCTATTCCATTCCACTTTCGATTCCATTCCATTCCACATTGCATTCCACATTCCATTCCATTCCATTCCACATTCTATTCTACATTCCATTCCATTCCATTCCACATTCCATTCCACGATCCATTCCATTCCAAATTCCACTCTACATTCCATTCCATTCCATGCTCCATTCCATATTCCATTACATTCTATTCCACATACGATTCCATTCCATTCCATCCCATATACCATTCCATTCCTTTCCACATTCCATTCCTTTCCATTCCATTACATATTCCATTCCACATACCAGTCTGCAATCCATTCCATTCCAGATTCCATTCCATTCTATTCCACATTGCATTCCACATTCCATTGCAAACCGTTCCGCATTCCATTCCATTCTACTCCATTCCATATTCTATTCCAAGTTCCATTCCATCCCTTTACACAAAGCATTCCTTTCCATTCAGCATTCCATTCCATTCTATTCCACATTCCATTCCATGTTGCATTCCATTCCATTCCATTCCATTGCACATTCCATTCCACTTTTAATTACATTCCATTCCACATTACATTCCACATTCCATTCAATTCCATTCCACATTCCATACCTTTCCGTTATACATTCTATTCCTTTCCACATTCCATTCCATTGCTTTCCATTCAATTCTAAATTCCATTCCACATTCAATTCCATTGCATTCACATTCCATTCCATTCCATTAAACATTAAATTCCATTCCAGTGCATATTCCTCTTCATTCCATATTCCATTCTATTCCATTCCACATTCCATTCCTTTCCATTCCACATTGAATTTCACGTTGCATTCTATGTTTATTTCCATTCCATTACACATTTCATTCCATTCCATTCCACATTCCGTTCCATTCCTTTGCACATTCGCCTGCATTCAATTCTACATTCCATTCCACTCCATCCCACATTGCCTAACATTCCATTTCTTTCCATACTTCATTCCATTCTTTTCCATACTTCGTTCCATTCCATTCAATTCCACATTCCATTCCATTCCATTCCACATTTCATTCCATTCCACTCCACATTGCATTCCATTACATTGCACATTGCATTATATTCCATTCCATTCCACATTGCATTCCATTCCATTCCATTCCATATTGCATTGCATTCAATTTAACATTCCATTCCACATTCCATTCCATTCCATATTCCATTCCATTCCATTCCATTGCACATTCCATTCCATTCCGTTCCATTGCACATTCCATTCCATTCTGTTCCACATTCCATTCCATTCCATTTCACGTTCCATTCCATTCCATTCCCCATTCCATTCCACATTACTTTCCATTCCCTTCCATACCAAATTCTTTTCTATTCCATTCCACATTCCATTCTACGCTCCATTCCATTGCATTCCACGTTACATTCCAAATTCCATTCCATTCCTTTCCACTTTCCATTCCACTTTCCAATCCATTCCATTCCACATTCCATTCCATTCCATTCTACATTCATTCCACATCCCATTCCGCGTTATATTCCATGTTCTATTCCACTTTCCACTCCATGTTCCATTCCTTGTTCCGCTCCCTTCCTTTCCACATTCCATTCCACATTCCATTCCATTCCATTCTACATTGCATTCCACTTTCCATTCCATTCCATTACACGTTCCATTCCACTTTACATTCAACATTCCATGCCACATTCCATTGCATTTTCCATTCCGTCCTATTCCACAATCCATTCCACATTCCATTCCATTTTCCATTCCACATTCCCTTCCGTTCCATTCAACATTACATTCCACATTCCATTCCTCTTCCATTCCACATTCCTTTCCATTCCATTCCACATTCCATTCCATTCCATTCTGCATTTCATTCCATACCATTTCGCATTCCATTCCATTCCATTCCGCTTTCCATTCCATTCCATTCCGTTAAAATCCATTCCACTTTGCATTCCATTCAATGCCATTCCGTTCCAATCCATTCCACATTCCATTCCATTCCATTCTATTCCGCTTTCAATTCCATTCCATTTCACATTCCTTTCCACTTTCCATTACAATCCAGTCCACAATCCTTTCCACGTTACGTTCCATTCCATTCCAATTCATTCCACAATCCATTCCACATCCCATTCCATTCCATTCTACATTCCATTCCATTCCATTCCACTCTACATTCCATTCCATTCCATTCCACATTCCATTCCATTCAATTCCACATTCCATTCCATTCCATTCTATTCCATTCCACTTTCCACGCCACATTCCCTTCCAATCTATTCCACATTCCATTCCAGTTTCCATTCCATTCCACTTTCCACGCCACAATCCCTTCCAATCTATTCAACATTCCATTCCACTTTCCATTCCATTCCTTTCCACATTCCGTTGCCTTCCATCCGACATTCCATCCCATTGTATTCCACACTTCATTCCATTTCAATCCACATTCCATTCCATTCCACATTTCATTTCGCTGTCCATTCCTTTCCATTCCACTTTACATTCCATTCCACATTCCATTCCATTCCGTTCCACATTCCATTCCATTCCATTCCACATTCAATTCCGTTTCAGTCCACATTCCATTCCATACCGTTCCACATTCCATTCCATTCCAATCCACATTCCATTCCATTCCATTCCACATTTCATTCCAAATTCCATTCCATTCCATTCCACATTCCATTAAATTCCATTCCACTTTCCATTCCATTCCGTTGCACTATCCATTCCAAATTCCATTCCATTCCACTCCACATTTCATTCCAAATTCCATTCCATTCCGTTCCACATTCCATTCCATTCCATTGCACATTAAATCACTACGTTCCATTCCATTCAATTACACATTCCATTCCATGTTCCATCCCATTCCATTCGACATTCCATTCCACTTTCCATTCCATTCCATTTCACATTCCATTCCACATTCCATTCCATTCCATTCCACCTTCCATTCCATTCCATTCCACATTCCATTGCACTCTAGTCGGCATTCCATTCCATTCCATTCTGCGTTCCGGTTTATTGCACTCAAAATTGCATTCCATTCCATTCCATTCCATATTCCATTCCATTCCCTTCCATTCCACTCCATTCCATTCCATTGTAAATTCTATTCCACATTTTATTCCAACCCATTCCACATTCCTTTCCACATTTCATTCCAATACATTACACATTCCATTCCATTCCATTCCGAATTCCATTCCATTCCATTTAACATTCACATCTTTTCGATTACACATTCCGTTCATTTCCATTCCACATTCCATTCCATTAAATATTCCTTTCCATTCTATTCCATTCCATTCCATTCCAAATTCCATTCCATTCCATTCCACATTCCATTCCACTTTGCATTCCATTTCATTCCACATTTCATTAATCATTCCATTCCATTCCTTTCCACATTCCAATCATTTCCTTTCCATTCCATTCCATTCCACATTCCATTCATTTCCTTTCCATTCCATTTCATTCCACTATCCATTCCATTCCATTCCACGTTCCATTCCAATCCACCCAACATTGCATTCCATTCCTTTCCGCATTCCATTCCATTCCATTCCACATTCCATACCATTACATTCCGTTCGAATCCATTCCACATTGCACTCCTTTCCATTCCATTCCTCATTCCATTGCATTCGATTCCATTCCATTCCATTCCACAATGCATTCCATTCCATTCCATTCCACTTTCAATTCCACTACATTCCACATTCCTTTCCATTCCATTCCTTTCCATTCCACATTCCATTCCATTCCATTCAAGATTCCATTCCATTCCTTTCTGCATTCCATTCCGTTCCATGCTGCATTCCATTACATTCTATTCCGATTTGCATTCCATTTCATTCCATTCCTTTTCATTCCATTCCACATTGCAATCCATTCCATTCCATTCCACATTCCATTCCAGTCCTTTCCATTCCATTCCATTCCATTCCATTTCATTTTCCATTCCATGTTCCATTCCACATTCCATTCCACGTTCCCTTACACGTTCCATTTGACGTTCCATTCCACTCCTTTCAACTCCATTCCATTCTGCGTTCCATTACATTCCATTCCACATTGCATTCCACATTCCATTTCACATTACATTTCACATTCCATTTCGCCTTCCATTCCATTCCATTCCTTTCCATTCCACCTTATATTCCATTCCATTGCATTCAACGTTAAATTCCATACCATATTCCATTCCATTCCTCTTCCCGTTCCATTCCATTCCACATTCCATTACTTTCGCTTCCACATTCCATTCCACTTTCCATTCCATTCCATCCCACATTCCATTCCACATTCCATTCCATATTTCATTCCATGCGTATCCACATTCCATTCAATTTCATTCCACACTCCATTACAAATTCCATTCCATTCCATTCCACATTCCATTCCACAATCCACTCCATTACACATTTAATTCCACATTCCATTTCACATTCAATACCAGATTCCATTCCATTCCATTCCATTGCCTTCCACATTCCATTCTATACCACATTGCATTCCATTCCATTCCTTTCCACATTGCATTCCACTTCATTCCTTTCCATTCCATTCCATTCCACATTCCATTCCTTTGCACGTTCCATTCTATGTTCCTTTCCATTCCATTCCAATTTCCCTTCCACATTCTATCGCTTTCCACGTTGCTTTCCACATTCTATTCCACATTCCATTCCACATTCCATTGCATTCCACTCCACATTCCATTCAATTCCACTTTCCAATCCATTCCTTTCCACATTCCATTCCATTCCACATTCCATCCCACATTCCATTCCATTCCATTCCACATCCCATTCCACGTACCATTCCATTCCATTCCACATTCCGTTCCACGTACCATTCCGTTCCATTCCACCTTCCATTCCACATTGCATTCTATTCCATTCCACGTTCCATGCCACATTTCATTCCACGTTCCATTCCATTCCATTCCACATTGCCTACCACATTCCATTCCATTTCATTCCGCATTCCATTCCACGTTCCATTCCATTCCATTCCACTTTCTGTTTCATGTTCCATTCCGTTCCATTCCACCTTCCATTCCACGTTCCATTCCACAATCCATTCCATTCCTTTCTACGTTCCATTCCACGTTCCCCTGCACATTTCATTCCACATTCCACTAACTTTCCATTCCACTTTCCAATATTTGCAATACCACATTGCATTCCACATTGTATTCTATGCCAGTCAAAATTCCATTACACATTCCATTGCATTCCCTTTAAAAACTCCATTCCATACCATTCCACATTCCATTCTACTTTCCATTCCATTCCATTCCGCGTTCAATTCCACTTTACATTAGACATTCCATTCCATGTTCCTTTCCACATTCCATTCCGCTACATTCCACATTCCATTAGATTCCATATTCCACTCCATTCCTTTCCGCATTCCATTCCAAATTCCATTCCATTCCATTCCACTTTCCATTCCATTCCATTCCTCGTTCCATTCCACATACCGTTTCACATCCCCTTATATTCCAATCCACACTCAATTTCACATTCCCTTTCGTTTTTTTCCACATTCCATTCTGCATTCCATTCCATTCCATTCCACATTCTAGTACATATTCCATTCCATCCCATTCAACATTCCATTCCACATTCCATTTCATTCCAATCCACATTCCATTCCACATTCCATTCCACATTCCATTCCAGGTTCCATTCCAAGTTCCATTCCATTCCGTTCCACATTCCATTCCCTTCCATTCCACATTCTATTCCACACTCCATTCCATTCCATTACACATTCCATTCCACATTCCATTACTTTTCATTCCTCATTTTATTCCTTTCCATTCCGTATTCCATTCCTTTCCAGTCCACATTAGATTCCACATTCCATTCCACGTCTCATTCCTCTTTCCATTCCATGTTCCATTCCACTTTGCATTCCATTCCATTCCACATTCCATTCTACGTTCCATTCCACATTCCATTCCACATTCCATTCTACTTTCCATTCCATTCCATTCCGGGTTCTATTCTACTTTTCATTCCACATTCCATTCCATGTTCCTTTCCACATTCCATTCCTCTCCATTCCACATTCAATTACATTCAATATTCCATTCCATTTGGTTCCGCACTACATTCCAAATTCCATTCCATTCCATTCCAGTTTCCATTCCATTCCATTCCTCGTTCCATTCCATATACCGTTCCACATTCCATTATATTCCAATCCACATTCAATATCACATTCCAGTCCATTTCATTCCACATTCCATTCCGCATTCCATTCCATCCCATTCCACATTCTATTACACATTCCATTCCATCCCATTCAACATTCCATTCCACATTCCATTACATTCCACTCCACATTCCATTCCTCATTCCATGCCATTCCATTCCACATTCAATTACATTCCACATTCCATTCCAGGTTGCATTCCACATTCCATTCCATTTCATTCCACATTTCATTCCCTTCCATTCCACATTCGATTCCACACTCCATTTCATTCCATACCACATTCCATTACGCATTCAATTCCAGATTCCATTCCATTTCATTCCATTCCATTCCACATTTCATTCCACATTCCATTACAGATTGAATTCCACATTCCATTCCATTCCACTACACATTCAATTCCTGATTCCATTCCACATTCCATTCCATTCTATTTCACATTCCACATTCCATTCCCTACCATTCCTCATTACATTACATTCCACTTTCCATTCTGCTTTCCATTCCACATTACATTGAATACCATTCCATATTCCATTCCACATTCCATTCCATATTCCAATCAATTCCATTCCACCTTCCATTCCATTCCACATTCCATTCCACATTCCATTATGCATTCCATTCCATTCCATTCCATTCCATTCCATTCCATTCTATTACACATTCTATTCCATTCCATTCCTTACCAGTCCACATTACCTTCCATTCCATTCCACTTTACTTTCACTTCCAATCCAAAACACTGGAAATTCCATTCCATTCCATTCCACATTCCAATCCATTCCATTCCATACCACATTGCATTCCATTCCATTCCACGTTCCATGTCACATTCCATTGCATTCCATTCCACAATACATTCCATTCCACATTCCACATTCCATTCCACATTCCATTCCACATTCCATTCCACTATCCAATCCGCTTTCCATTCCACGTTCCATTCCATTCCATTCTACGTTACATTCCACATTCCATTCCACATTCAGTACCACGTTCCATTGCACTTTCCATTGCACGTTCCATTCCACGTTCCATTGCATTCCTTTCCACGTTTCATTTCACTTTTCATTCCATTGTATTCCACGTTCCTATCCATTCCATTCCATTGTATTCGACGTTCCTATCCATTCCATTCCATTCCATTCCACGTTCAATTCCACATTCCATTTCATTCCATTCCACTTTCCATTCCATTCGATTCCACAATCCATTGCACATTCCATTCCATTTGATTCCATTCCATATTCCATTCCACATTGCATTCCATTCCATTCCACAATACATTCCACATTCCATTCCACATTCCATTCCATTCCATGTTCCATTCCATTGCATTCCATATTCCATTGCACATTCCATTCCATTTGATTCCATTCCATATTCCATTCCATTCCATTCCAAATAAGATTCCATTCCACATTCCATTCCACATTGCATTCCATTCCATTCCACAATATATTCCACATTCCATTCCATTCCATAAGGCATTCAATTGCATTCCATTCCATTCCATATCCCACATTCTATTGCACTTTCCATTCCACGTTCGATTTCACATTTCTTTCCACTTTCCATTTGACGTTCCATTCTATTCCATTACACTTTCCATGCCACGTTCCATTCCATTCCATTTCACGTTCCATTCCATTCCATTCCACGTTCCTTTCCACATTCCATTCCATTGCATTAAACATTCCTTTCCGTTCCATTCCACGTTCCATTCCATTCAACATGCCATTCCTCATTGCATTCCATTCCATTCTACATTGCCTTCCACATTTCATTCTATTCCATTCCACATTCCATTCCATTCCGTACCACATTCCATCCAATTCCAATCCACATTCCAATTCATTCTATTCCAGATTCCATTCCATTCCATTCCATATTCCTTATACCATTCCACTTTCCATTACACGTATAATTCCACGTTCCATTTCACGTTGTTTTCCATTCTATTCCACGTTCTATTCCATGTTCCGTTCCACGTTGCATTAGTTTCCATTCCACATTCCATACCATTCCATTCCACATTCCATTCCATGCCATTCCAGTTTCCATTCCACCTTCCATTCCATTCCAATACACATTCCTTTCCATTTCATTCACTTCCGGTCCCCATTCCTTTCCATTCAATTCCATTCCACATTCCATTCCTTTCCATTCCATATTCAATTCCATTCGATTCCACATTCCATTCAATTCCATTCCAAATACCATTCCATTCCATTGCATTCCACATTCCATACCATTGCATTCCACATTCCATTCCAGTCCATTCCACTTTCCATTCCATTCCATTCCACGTTCCATTCACGTTTCCATTCCACTTTTCATTCCACCTTTCTTTCCATTACATTCCACTTTCCACTACACGTTCCATTCCACTTTCAATTCCACGTTACACTCCATTCCATCCCGTGTTCCATTCCACGTTCCATTGAACTTTCCATTCCATTTCATTCCACCTTCCTTTCCAGATTCCTTTCCATATTCCATTCCATGCCACTCAACATTTTATTCCTTTCCATTCCACATTCCATTACTCATTCCATTCCCCTCCCTTCCACTTTGCATCCCACATACCATTCCATTCCATTCCATTCCACACTCAATTCCATTCCATTCCACATTCCATTCCTTTCCATTCCATAACAATCTAAATTCCATTCTTTTCCATTCCACGTTTCAATCCATTCCATTCTATTCCACATTGTATTCCATTCCATTCCACGTTCCATTTCACATTCCATTGCATTCCATTCCACATTCCATTCCATTCCACATTCCACATTCCATTCCACATTCAATTCCACTGTCCAATCCACTTTCCATTCCACGTTCCATTCCATTCTATTCCATGTTACATTCAACATTGCATTGCAGATTCCATTCCAAATTTCATTCCATTCTGTTGTACCTTCCATTCCAATCCATTCAACTTTCCTTTGCATATTCCGTTCCATTCCACATTCCATTCCAGTTTCCATGCCATTTCACATTCCATTCCACGTTCCATTCCATTGCACAATGCATTCCACTCCACATTTCTTTCCACATTCCATTCCATTCTATTCCACATTACGTTCCACATTCCATTCCACATTCTATTCCATTACACTCCATTCCATTCCACTTTCCATTCTATTCCTTTGCATTCCATTCCACATCCCATTCCACTAAATTCCACATTACATTCCATTCCACTCCACATTGCATTCCCTTCCACATTCCATTCCACATTCCATTCCACATTGAATTCCCTTGCATTCCATTACACATTCCATTCCAGATTCAATTCCCCTTTCCATTCCATATTCCATTCTTTCCATTTCATTGCATTCCGTTCCACATTGCATTCCGCATTCCATTCCATTCCTATCCATTCAATTACATTCCAGTCCACATTCCATTCCATTCCACATTCCATTTCATTCCATTCTACATTCGTTTCCATTCCATTCCATTCCATTCTTTTCCATAATAGATTCCACAATCCACTCCACATTCCATTCCATTCCATTCCATTCCTTTCCATGTTCCATTCCAGATTCCATTCCACATTCCATTACGTTCCATTCCATTCCATTACAGTTTCCATTCAACACTCTATTCCACATTCCATTCCGTTCCATTCAATTCCATTCCAATTTCCACTCCACATTCCATTCCACATTCCATTGAATTCCATTCAACATTCCATTCCACTCCATTCCATTCCATTGCATTCCACATTTCTATCCATTCGATTCCATTCCACATTCTATTCCCTTCCTTTCCACATTCCATTCTATTTCCATTTCAGTTTCCATTCTATTTCCGTTTCACTTTCCATTCCATTCCACATTCCATTCCATTACATTCCACTTTCCATTCCACATTCAATTCCATTCCATTCCACGTTGCATTCCATTCAACTTTTTATTTCTTTCCGTTCCATTCCAATCCACATTCCATTCCACGTTCCATTCCTCTCCATTCCACGTTCCATACTATTACATTCCACATTCTATTCCACTTTCTATTCCATTCCATTAAGGATTCCATTCCACATTCTATTCCATTCCATTCCATTCAATTCCACATTCCATTCCAAATTCCGTTCCACATTGCATTCCGTTGCATTCCAATTTCCATTCCATTCTTTTCCACGTTCCATTCCGTTCAATTCCACTTTCCATTCCAGTACATTCCACGTTCCATTCCACATTTCATTCCACGTTCCATTCCAAGTTCCATTCCACGTTCCATTCCATTCCATTCCACGTTCCTTTCCTCAGTCTATTCCAAGTTCCATTCCATTCCATTCCACATTCCATAACTCATTCCATTCCACATTCCATTCCATTCCATTCCAGGTTCCATTCCACGTTCCATTCCACGTTCCATTCCATGTTTCATTCCACATTCCATTGCATTCCATTCCACGTTCCATTGCTCATTCCATTCCACGTTCCATTCCATTGCATTCCACATTCCATTCCACATTCCTTTCCATTACATTCCACATTCCATTCCTTTCCATTGCAAATTCCGTTAGACGTTCCATTCCACTCCATTCCACGTTCCACTCCTTATTCCATTACACATTCCATTTCAAACCATTCCACGTTCCATTCCACATTCCGTTCCTCGTTCCATTCCATTCCATTCCACATTCCAATCCATTCTGTTCCGCATTCCTTTCCACATTCCTTTCCATTCCATTCCACATACCATGCCATTCCTTTCCACATTCAATTCCATATTCCATTCCATTCCACACCACTTTCCATTCCATTCCATTCCATTGCATTCAACATTCCATTCCAGTCCATTCCATTCGACATTCCATTCCATTCCATTCCATATTCCGTTCCATGCATTCCACATTCCATTCCACATTCCATTCCATTCCACTCCGCATTCTATTTATCATTCCATTCCATTCCATTCCACATTCCATTTCATTCAATTCCACATTCCATTCTATTTCCATTTCACATTCCGTTCTATTTCCATTTCACATTCCATTCCATTCCACATTCCTTTCCACATTCCATTCATTCCATTCCACAATCCTTTCCACATTCAATTCCATTCCTTTCCATGTTCCATTCCATTCAACTTTGCATTCCGTTCCGTTCCATTCCATTCCACATTCCATTCCAAGTTCCATCCTACTGCATTCCACTTTCTATACTATTCCATTCCACTTTCCAGTCCATTCCATTCCACGTTCCATTCCCTTCCACTTTCCATTCCATTGCACGTTCCTTTCCATTCAATTCCGCGATCCATTCCACGTTCCATTCCACATTGTATTCCACGTTATTTTCCATGTTGCATTCCATTCCATTAAACGTTACATTACTCATTCCATTCCACATTAGATTGCATTCCATCTCACATTCCATTCCAATTTCCATTCCACGCCATTCCACGTTCCTTTACATTCAACTTTCCATTCCATTCCATTCCACGTTCCATTACTTATTCCTTTCCAGATTCCATTCCATTCCATTCCACATTCCATTCTTCATTCCATTCCACATTCCATTCCACATTCCATTCCATTCCATCCCACATTCCATTCCATTCCACATTCCATTCCATTCCATTCCACATTCCATTACATTTGATTCCATTCCTTACTATTCCACATTCTATTCCACATTCCATTCCATTCCATTCCACGTTCCATTCCAGAACCCACTCCACATTCCATTCAATTCCTATCCATTCCATTACACGTTCCATTCCACATTCCATTCCATTCTATACCATTCCATTCCTCATTCAATTACACATTGCATTGCATTGCATTCCACTTTCCATTCCATTCCACTCCACGTTCCATTCCACATACCTCTCCATTCTTTGCACATTAGATTCCATATTCCTTTCCATTCCATTCCACATTCCATTCCATTCCATTCCCTTCCATTCTACATTCCTTTCCATTATATTTCACATGTCATTCCATTCAATTCCATCCCACATTCCTTTTCATTACTTTTCAACTTCCATTCGATTCTAGTTCATTCCATATTCCACTAAACATTCCATTCCATTCCATTCCTTTCCACATTCCATTCCATTCCATTCCATTCCACCTTAAATTCTATTCAATTCCACATTCCATTCCATTCCATTCCTCATTCCATTAAATTCCATTCCTCATTCCATTCCATTCGATTCCACATTCCATTCCATACCATTCCTCATTCCATTCCATTCCATTCCGCATTATATTCCATTCCATTCCACATTCCATTCCCTTAAATTCCACATTCCATTCCATTCCATTGCATTCCACATTCGATTCCATTCCATTCCACATTCCATTCCATTCCATTCCATTCAATATTCCATTCCACATTCGATTCCATTCCATTCCACATTCCATTCCATTCCATTCCATTCCATATTCCATTCCACATTCCATTCCACTCCATTCCATATTCCTTTCCACATTCCATTCCACGTTCCATTCTCTTCCATTCCATTCCATTACACGTTCCATTCCACATTCCATTCCACATTCAATTCCATTCCATTCCACATTCCATTCCATTCCATTGCATTCCACATTCGATTCCATTCCATTCCACATTCCATTCCATTCCATTCCATATTCCATTCCACATTCCATTCCACGTTCCATTCTCTTCCATTCCATTCCATTACACGTTCCATTCCACATTCCATTCCACTTTCCATTCCATTCCATTCCACATTCCATTCCACATTCCATTCCATTCCATTACATATTCCATTCCATTCCATTCCATTCCATTGCATTCCATTGTATTCCACATTCCATTCCACTTCATACCATTCGCATTCCATTCCCTTCCATTCCACATTCCATTCCATTCTGTTTCACATTCCTTTCCACTTTCCACTCCATTTAATTTCACGTTCCTTTCCACATACCATTTCATTCCATTCCACATTTCATTCCATTCCAAATTCCATTCCATTCCATATCCCATTCTATTTGAATTTCACTTTCCATTCTGTTTCCATTTCACATGCCATTCCATTCCATTCCACATTCCATTCCATTCCATTCCACATTCCATTCCATTCCATTCCACATTCCATTCCATTCCATTCCATTCCACATTCTATTCTATTCCATTCCACATTCCATTCCACATTCCATTCTAATCCATTCTACATTGCATTCCATTCCATTCCACATTTTGTTCCATTCCACCTTCCATTCCCTGTTGCATTCCATTGCATTCCACATTCCATTCCATTCTATATTCCGTTCCATTCCATTCCATTCCATTCCACCTTCCATTCCATTCTGCATTCCATTCAATTCCATTCCATTCCACATTTCATTCCACATTCCATTCCGTTCCAACCTATTCCATTCCACGTACCATTGCCCATTCCATTCAACATTCCATTCCGTTCCATGAAATTCCATTACAAGTTCTATTCCACATTCCATTTCACTTTCCATTCCATTCCATTCCACATTGAACTCCTTTCCGTTCCCTCCCATTCCAAATTCCATTCCATTCTATTCCACATTTCATTCCATTGCATTCCGTTCCACATTCTTTTCCATTCCATTCCACCTTCCATTCCATTCCAATCCATTCAATATTCCTTTCCACATTCCATTCCATACCATTCCAAATTGCATTGCATTCCATTCCACGTTCCATTCCATTCCATTGCATTCCAAATTTCATTCCACATTCCATTCCACATTCCTTTCCATTCCATTCCACGTACCATTCCACATTCCATAGCATTCCATTCCACATTCTGTTCCATTCCATTCCACATTCCATTCTATTTCCATTTGACATTCTATTCTATTTCCATTTTAAATTCCATTCCATTCCACATTCCATTCCACATTCCATTCCATTACATTCCACATTCCATTCCACATTCAATTCCATTCCATTCCACATTCCATTCCTTCGCACTTTACGTTCCATTCCTTACATTCCATTCCACATTACATTCCACGTTGCATCCCACTGCATTCCACTTTCCATACTATTCCACTCCATGTTCCATTCCATTCCATTCCACATTACATTCCATTATATTCCACATTCCATTCCATTCCACGTTCCATTCCTTTCCATTCCATGATACATTCCACATTCCATTCCACGTTCCATTCCACGTTCTATTCCATGTTCCTTTCCATTCCACCTTCCATTCCATTTCAATCCATTCAATATTCCATTACACATTCCATTCCATTGCTTTCCAATTTCTATTCCATTCCATTCAACGTTAAATTCCATTCCATTCCACATTTCATTCCATTCAATTCCACTTTCCATTCCATTCCATGCCACATTCCATTCCATTCCTTTCCACATTCCATTCCATTCGACTCTACATTCCATTCCATTCCATTCCATTCCACATTCCATTCCCCATTCCATTCCCTTCCATTCCAAATTCCATTCCATTCCATTCCACATTCCATTACTTTCCATTCCCTTCCATTCCACAATCCATTCCATTCTATTTCACATTTCTTTCCATTCCATGCCATTCCACTTCCTTTCCATTCCATTCCACCTTCCATTCCATTCCAATCCATTCCATATTCCATTCCACATTCCATTCCATTCCATTACACATTCCATTCCATTCCATTCCATTCCTTTAGATTCCACATTCCTTTCCATTCCATTCCACATTCCCTTCCTTTCCATTCCACTTTCCTTTCCACATTCCATTCCATTCCATACCATTCAACGTTACATTCCATATTCCATTCCAATTTCCATTCTGTTCCATTCCATTCCAAATTCCATTACCCATTCCTTTCCATTATATTCCATGTTTCTTTCCTCATTCCATTCCACGTTCCAATCCATTGCATTCCACAATCCATTCCTCATTCCATTCCACGTTCCATTCCATTCCATTCCACATTCCATTCCACGTTCCATTCCACGTTCCATTCCATGTTCCATTCCATTCCATTCCACGTTCCTTTCCTCATTACATTCGACGTTGCACTCCATTCCATTCCACATTCCATAACTCATTCCACTCCACGTTTCATTCCATATTCCATTCCAAATTCCATTCAGTGTTTCATTCCACGTTCCGTTGCATTCCATTCCACGTTCCATTCTTCAATCCATTCTACGTTCCATTCCATTCCATTCCACATTCCATTCCTCATTCCGTTTCACATTCCATTCCATTCCATTCCACATTCCATTCCATTCTATTCCGCTTTCCATTCCATATTCCTTTCCATTCAATTCCACATTTCATTACATGTTCCATTCCACTCCATTCCACGTTCCAATCCTTATTCCATTCCACATTCCATTCCATTCCATTCCACATTCCATTCCATTCTGCTTCACATTTCTTTCCACATTCTGTTCCATTCCCTTTCACTTCCCGTTCCACATTCCACTCCATTACATTCCAAATTCCTTTCCATTCTATTCCATTCATTTCCTCTTTCCATAACACATTACATCAGATTACATTCCATGTTTCGTTCCATTCCTTTCCACGTTCCATTTCATATAGCATTCCATTACTTTCCACATTCCATTGCATATTTTTCTCCATTCCATTCCACTCGATTCCACATTCCATTTCATTCCATTCCACATTCCATTCCATTCAATTGCACATTCCATTCCACATTGCATTCCACATTCCATTCCACATTCCAATCCATTCCATTCCACGTTACATTCCACATTCCATAACATTCCTTTTCACATTCCATTCCATTCCATACCTCATTCCATTCCATTCCATACCACATTCCATTCCATTCCATACCACATTCCATTCCATTCCTTTCCACATTCCATTCTATTTCTATTTCACATTCCATTCTATTTCCATTTCAAATTCCATTCCATTCCACATTCCATTCCACTTTCCATTCCATTAGATTCCACATTCCATTCCACATTCCATTCCATTCCACTTTACATTGCATTCCTTCCATTCCATTCCACATTCCATTCCAGGTTCCATCCCACTCCATTTCGCTTTCCATACTATTCCACTCCACATTCCGTTCCATTCCATTCCACATTCCATTCCATTCCATGCCACATTCCATTCCATTCCGTGCCACATTCCATTCCATTCCATTCCATCTTCCATTCCATTCCACTCCACATTTCATTCCATTACATTCCATTCCACATTCCATTCCATTCCATTCCATTGCATTCCACATTTCATTCCCCATTCCATTCCCTTCCATTCCACCTTCCATTGCATTAAATTACACACTCCATTCCATTCCAAGCCTCGTTTCACTCTATTCAAATCCACATTCCATTGAATTCCAGGCCACTTTCCATTACTTTCCTTTCCACATTCCATACCATTCCTTCCATATCCATTCCATTCCACTTTCCATTACATTCCATTCCATATTTCCATCCATTCCGTTACACATTCCATTCCATTCCATTCCATTCCACATTCCATTCCATTCCATTTCACCATCCATTCCATTCCATTCCACATTCGATTCCAAATTCCATGCTACATCCCATTCCTTTCCATTCCACATTCCATTGCACATTCCATTCCATTCCATTTCACATTCTATTCCACATTTCAATGCACATTCCATGCCACATTCCATTCCATTCCATTCCACATTCTATTCCACATTCAATTCCAAATTCCATGCCACATTCCATTGCATTCCATTCCACAATCTATTCCTCATTCTATTCCACTTTCCATTCCACATTCCATTCCATTCCTTTCCACTTTCCATTCCATAAGCCATTCTGTTCCATTCCATTCCTCTTTCCATTCCATAATCCACTCAATTTCATTCCCCTTTCCATTCCAAATTCCATTACATTCCATTCCAGATTCCATTCCGCTTTCCAATCCACTTTCCGTTCCACATTTCATTCCATGTTCCATTACATTCCATTCAATTTCATTCCACATTCCTTTCCTTTCCGTTCCAATTTACTTTCCATTCCATTACACATTCCATTCCTTTCCATTCCACATTCCATTCCATTCCCTTCTACTTTAAGTTCCTTTCCATTCCACTTTACATTCCATTCCATTACACATTCCATTCCTTTCCATTCCACATTCCATTCGATTCCATTCTTCATTCCGTTCCTTTCCTTTCCACATTCCTTTCCACTTTCCAACCCATTCCATTCCACATTCCATTCCACACCTATTTCCATTCCATGCCACATTCCATTCAACATTCCACCCCATTTCATTCCACATTCCATCACACATTCCATTCCACACCATTCCACATTCCATTCCATTAAACAGTCCATTCCACATTCCAATAAAATCCATTCCACATTCCATTCCACATTCCATTCCATTCAACTCCACATTCCATTCCACATTCCATTACATTCAATTCAAAATTTCATTCCACATTCCATTCATTGCATTCTCCATTCCATACCATTCCCTTCCATTGCACATTCTATTCCATTCCATTCCTTTCCACATTCCTTCCCATTCCATTCCACATTCCATTCTATTCCATTCCACATCTCATTCCATTCCATTCCATTCCATTCCCCATTCCATTCCCCTTTCCATTCCATTCCATTCTATTCGATTCCAGATTCGCTTCCATTCCATTCCATTCCAGATTCCAATCCATTGCATTCCACGTTCCATTCCATTTCACATTCCATTCCACATTCCATTCCGTTCTATTTGACATTCCATTCCACATGGCATACCATTCCGTTCCATATTCCATTCCACATTCCATTCCATTCCGTTCCACTTTGCATTCCATTCCATTGAATTCCACATTCCATTCCATTCTATTTCACATTCCATTCCATTCCATTCCACATTCCATTCCATTTTATTCCATTCCACATTCCATTCCATTACATTCCATTCCACATTCTATTCCATTGCATTCCACATTCCACTCCGTTCATTGAATTCCAAATTCCATTCCATTCCATTCCACATTCCATTAGATTCCATTCCATTCCTCTTTCCATTTCATTCCATTGCACATTCCATTCCATTCCATTCCACATTCCACACCACATTCCATTCCAATCCAAACTGCATTCCATTCCATATACCATCCCATTCCTTTCCAAATTCCGTGCCGTTCCATTACACATTCCATTTCTTTCCATTCCACATTCCATTCCGTTCTATTCGACATTCCATTCCACATTGCATACCATTCCATTCCATATTCCATTCCACATTCCACTCCATTCCATTCCACTTTGCGTTCCATTCCATTGAATTCCACTTTCCATTCCATTCCATTCCACATTCAATTCTATTCCATTCCACATTCCATTCCATTATATTCCATTCCACATTCCATTCCATTACATTCCATTCTACGTTCCATTCCATTGCATTCCACATTCCACTCTAGTCATTGAATTCCAAATTCCATTCCATTCCATTCCACATTCCTTTACACTTTCTATTCCACGTTGCATTCCGCATTCCATTCCCTTCCTTTACACATTCCATTCCATTCCATTACTCATTCCATTCCACTTTCCGTTCCATATTAAATTGCACGTTCAGTTACTCGTTTCATTCCATGTTCCATTCCATTGTCCATTCCATTCCATTCGACATTCCATTCCATATTCCATTCCATTCCATTCCATATTCCACACCATTCCATTCCATTCCATTCCACATTCCATTCTATTGCATTCCACGTTCCATTCCACGTTTCATTCCACTGAAATCCACCTTCCATTCCATTCCATTCCACTTTCCATTTCATTCCATTCCACATTCCATTCCACATTCCATTTCACATTCAATTCCACATTCCTTTTCACAATCCATTCCACATTCCATTCCGCATTGCATTCCACATTCCATTTCACATTCCATTCCACATTCCATTTCACATTCCACATTCCATTCCATTCCACTTCACATTCCATTCCATTTCACATTCCATTCCAATACCTTCTACATTCCATTCCACATTCCATTCCATTCTGTTCCACATTCTATTCCGTTCCGTTCCACATTCCATTACTTTGCTTTCCATTCCACATTCCATTCCATTCTTTTCCATTCCACATTCCATTCCACATTCCATACCATTCCATTAAACATTATATTCCACATTCCATTAAATTCCACATTCTATTGCATTACGTTCCACGTTCCATTCCATTCCTTTCAACATTCCATTCCACACCATTCCATTCCATTCCACATTCCGTTCCGTTGCATTCCGTTCCAGATTCCATTCCACATTCCATCCCTTTCTATTCCACATTCCATTCCACATTGTGTTCCATTCCATTCCATATTCCGTTCCATTCCATTCCGTTGCAAACCTTTCCATTCCACTTTCCATTCCATTCCACATTCCATTCCAGATTCCTTGCCTCATCCCATTCAACGTTCCGTTGCGTTACTTTCCACTTTTCATTCCCCGTTACATTCCATTCCACATTCCATTCCAGATTCCTTTCCACATTCCATTCAACTTTCTATTGCGTTACTTTCCATGTTCCATTCCCCGTTCCATTGCATTCCATTCCACATTCCATTCTACAGGCCTTTCCTTTGCATTCTACATTCCATTCCACAGTCAATTCCACATTCCATTAAGTTCCATTCCACATTCCTTTCCATTCCATTCCACATTCTATTCCACGTTCCATACTACATTCCCTTCCTTTGCATTCCACGTTCCATTACACATTCAATTACACATTCCATTCCGTTGCATTCCACATTGCATTCCATTCCATTCCACATTCCATTCCACATTCCATTCCTCTTTCTATTCCACTTTTCAATCCAAACCATTCCACGTTCCATTCAAAGTTTCATTCCACATTCCATTCCACATTCCATTCAACTTTAAATTCCATTACATTCCACGTTCCATTCCCCATTCCATTCTATTCCATTCGACGTTCCGTTCTACATTTCAATCATTTGCATTCCACGTTCAACAACACTTTCAATTCCACATTCCATTCCACTTTCCATTCCATTCCATTCCACATTGCATTCCACATTGCATTCCACATTCCATTCCATTCCATTCCACATTGCATTCCACATTCCTTTGCACATTCCATTCCATTCAATTGCATATTCCATTCTACATTCCATTGCATTCCATTCAACTTTCCATTCCACAATCCGTTCCACTTTCCATTCCACTATCCATTCCATTCCATTACTCATTCCATTCCGCTTTCCCTTCCATGTTCAATTGCACGTTCAATTACTCCTTTCATTCCATGTTCCATTCCATTGTCCATTCCATTGTCCATTCCACATTCCATTCCATATTCCATTCTGTTCCATTCCATATTCCAAACCATTCCGTTCCATTCCATTCCACATTCCATTCTATTGCATTCCACGTTCCATTCCACGTTTCATTCCACTAAATTCCACGTTCCATTCCATTCCATTCCACTTTCCATTTCGTTCCATTCCACATTCCATTTCACATTCCATTTCACATTCAATTCCACATTCCATTTCACATTCCATTCCACATTCCATTCCGCATTCCATTCCACATTCCATTTCACATTCCACTCCACATTCCATTTCACATTCCACATTCCATTCCATTCCATTTCACATTCCATTCCATTTCACATTCCATTCCAATACCTTCTACGTTCCATTCCACATTCCATTCCATTCTGTTCCACATTCTTTTCCATTCCATTCCACCTTCCATTACTTTGCTTTCCATTCCACATTCCATTCCATTCTATTCCATTCCACATTCCATTCCACATTCCATCCCATTCCATTAAACATTATATTCCTCATTCCATTCCATTCCACATTCTATTGCATTACGTTCCACGTTCCATTCCATTCCTTTCAACATTCCATTCCACTCCATTCCATTCCACTCCACATTCCGTTCCATTTGATTCCCTTCCAGATTCCATTCCACATTCCATCCCTTTCTATTCCACATTCCATTCCACATTGTGTTCCATTCCATTCAACATTCCATTCCATTCCATTCCGTTCCATACCATTCCATTCCACTTTCCATTCCATTCCACATTCCATTCCAGATTCCTTGCCACATCCCATTCAACGTTCCATTGCGTTACTTTCCACTTTGCATTCCCCGTTACATTCCATTCCACATTCCATTCCAGATTCCTTTCCACATCCCATTCAACATTCTATTGCGTTACTTTCCATGTTCCATTCCCCATTCCATTCCATTCCATTCCACATTCCATTGTGCATGCCTTTCCTTTGCATTCTACATTCCATTCCACATTCAATTCCACATTCCATTAAGTTCCATTCCACATTCCTTTCCATTCCATTCCACATTCTATTCCACGTTCCATACTACATTCCCTTCCTTTGCATTCCACGTTCCATTACACATTCAATTACACATTCCATTCCGTTCCATTCCACATTCCATTCCACATTCCATTCCACTTTCCATTCCTCATTCTATTCCACTTTTCATTCCAAACCATTCCACGTTCCATTCAAAGTTTCATTCCACATTCCGTTCCACATTCCATTCAACTTTAAATTCCATTACATTCCACGTTCCATTCCCCATTCCATTCTATTCCGTTCCACGTTCCATTCTACATTTCAATCCTTTGCATTCCACGTTCAATACCACTTTCAATTCCACATTCCAATCCACTTTCCATTCCATTCCACATTGCATTCCACATTGCATTCCACATTCCATTCCATTCCATTCCATTCCATTCCACATTGCATTCCACATTGCATTCCACATTCCTTTGCACATTCCATTCCATTTAATTGCATATTCCATTCTACATTCCATTGCATTCCATTCAACTTTCCATTCCTCAATCCATTCCACTTTCCATTCCACTATCCAATCCTTTCCATTCCACATTCCATTCCATTCAATTCCACATTCCATTCAATTCCATTCCACATTCCATTCAATTCCATTGCACGTTACATTCCATGTTCCATTCCACGTATGTTTGCATTCCATTCCACGATCCGTTCCATGTTCCATTCCATTCCATTTCACATTCCATTCCGCATTCCATTGCACATTCCATTCCACGTCCCATTCCATTCCATTCCATGTTCCATTCCATTCTATTCCGCAATGTATTCTACATTCCATTTTACATTCCATTCCACGTTGCATTTCACATTGCATTCCATTCCATTCCATTATTTTCCACTTTCCATTCCATTCCATTCTATTTCACATTCCATTCCTTTCCATTCCACCTTCCATTCCATTCCATTCCACATTCCATTCCACATTCAATTCCATTCCCTACCACATTCCATTCCACATTGCACTCCACGATCCACTCCATATTCCATTCCATTTTTCATGCCACTCCATTCCATGTTCCGTTCCTTTCCATTCCACGTTCCTTTCCATGTTCTGTTCCATTCCTTTGTGCATTCCATTCCACATTCCATTCCATTCCATTCCACATTCCATTCGACTTTCCATTCCATTCCACTCCACATTCCATTTCACATTCCATTCTATTAAATTCCACATTCCATTCCATTCCATTCCGTTCGGAATTCCATTCCACTTTCCATTCCACTATCCATTCAATTTCATTCTATATTCCCTTCCATTTCATTCCACATTCCATTCCATTCCATTCCACATTCAATTCCATTCAATTCCACATTCCATTCCATTCCATACCAATCCTTTCAACTTTCCCTTCCATTCCATTCCACATTGCATTCCATTCTATACCATTCTAGTCCATTCCATTTAATTCTATACTACTTTCCATAAAATTCCATTCCATTCCAAATTCCATTCCTTTCCATTCCCCATTCCATTCCATTCCATTCCACGTTCAATTCCAATCCACTCCACATTTCATTCCACGTTACTTTCCACATTCCATTGCACTTTCCATTCCATGTACTATTCCATGTTCCACTCCATGCCATTCCACACTCCATACCATTACATACCATTCCGTTCCAAATTCCATTCCATTCCATTCCATTTCAAATTCCATTCCATTCCATTCCATTCCACATTCCATTCCACCTTCCATTTAAAGTTCCATTTCAAATTCCATTCCATTCCATTCCATTTCAAATTCCATTCCATTCCATTCCATTTCAAATTCCATTCCATTCCATTCCATTCCACATTCCATTCCTTTCCATTCCACGTTCCATTCCACATTCCATTTAACGTTCCATTCCAAATTCCAGTCCACATTCCATCCCACGTTCCATTCCAGTCCGTTCGACGTTCCATTCCACGTACGATTTCTCATCGAATTCCAGTTTCCTTTCCACATTCCACTCCCTTCCATTCCAGCTTCCATTCCATCTTCCATTCCATTCCATTCCATTCCAGATTCCATTCCACATTCCATTCCATGTTCCATTCCGCATTCCATTCCACATTACTTTCCATGTTCCAATCCAAGTTCCAATCCAAGTTCCATTCCACGTTCCATTCCATGTTCCATTCCACATTCCATTCCCTTCCATTCCACATTCCATTCCACATTCTTTTCAACATTCCATTCCACATTCCATTCCTTTGCATTCAACATTCCACTCCACATTCCATTCCATTCCACATTCCATCACATATTCCATTCGGCATTCCATTCCATATTCCATTACATTCCATTTCACAGTGCATTCCACATTCCATTCCATTCCATTCCACAATCCATTCCACATTCCAATGCAGTCCATTGCACATTCCATTCCACATTCCATTCCATTCCATTCCACTTTGCATTCCTCATTCCATTCCTTTACATTCCTCATATCATGAAATTCCAGTCCATTCCATTGCCTATTCAATTTGACATTCCATTCCACATTCCATTCCATTCCATTCCACTTTCCTTTCCATTCGGTTCCACATTCCATTCCATTCCATTCCACATTCCATTCCACTTTCCATTCCAATCCATTCCACATTGCATTCCACATTCCAATCAATTTCATTCCACCTTCCATTCCATTCCGTTCCACATCCCATTCCATTCCATTCCGTATTCCATTACATTCCTTTCTGCAATCAATTCCATTCCATTTTACTTTACAGTGCATTGCATTCCATTCCACATTCCATTCCAATACATTCCACATTCCATTCCACTGCATTCCATTCCATTCCACATTCCATTCCACATTTTTTCTTATCTATCCCACATTCAATTTCACATTCCTTTCCATTGCATTTAACTATCCCATCCTTTCCTTTCCACATTCCATTGCATTACATTCCACTTTCCATTCCATTCCTTTCCCCATTCCACTCCATTATATTCCACATTCCATTCCACATTCCATTCCATTGCATTACACGTTCCATACCATTACAATGCATATTCCATTCCACTTTCCATTCCATTCCATTCCACCTTCCAATCCACCTTCAATTCTACGTTCCATTCAACATTCCATTCCATTCCATTCCACATTCCATTCCACTTTCTATTCCAGGTTACATTCCATTGCACTCCATTCCACTTTCCATTTCATTCCATTCCACATTCCATTTCACATTCCTTTCCACATTCCATTCCACATTCCATTCAATTACTTTCCTCATTCCTATCAACTTTCCATTCCACATTCCATTCCTCATTATATTCCATTCCATTCCACATTCCATTCCATTACAATCCAGTTTCCATTCTATTCCACTCCACATTCCATTCCATTCCACTCCACATTCCATTCCATTCCATTCCATTCCACATTCCATTCCATTCCATTACACAATCCATTCCACATTCCAGTGAAATGGAATGGAATGGAATGAGGAATGGAGTGGAATGTGGAATGGAATGGAATGGTATGTGGAATAGAATGGAATGTGGATGAGAATTAAATGGAATGGAACGGAATTATTAATGGAATGTGGAATGGAATGGAATGTGTAGTGGAATTGAATGTGGAATGGAATGGAATGGAATGTGGCATGGAACTGAATGTGGAATGGAATGGAATGGCGTGAAATCTGGAACGGAATGGACTGGAAAGGATTGTGTAAAGGAATGGAATGGAATGCAATGGTATGTATTGGAATGGAATATGGAATGCTTTGGAATGATATGTACAATGGAATTCAATAGAATGGAAAGTGGAACACAATGGAATGTAATGGAATGTGGAATGGAATGGAATGGAATGTGGATTGGAAAGTAAAGGAATGCAGAATGGAATGGAATGGAATGTGGAATGGTATGGAATGGAATGTATTGTGGAAAGGAATGTGGAATGGAATGGAAAGGAAAGTGGAATGGTACGTGGAATATAATGGGATAGAAAGTGGAATAGAAAGTAGAATGGAACGTGCATTGGAAAGTAGAATGGGATGTAATGGAACATATAAAGGAATGTGGAATGGAACGTAGAATGTAATGGAATGGAACACGGAATGGAACGTGGAATGCAATGGAATGGAAGGAGAAATGAAATGGAATGAAATGTGGAAAGGAATGGAAAGGAAAGTGGAATGGAATGGAATGGAATTGAATGAGGTCTGCTATGGAATTGAATGGAATGGAATGAAGAAACGAATGGAATTGAAAGTGGAATGGAATGGAATGGAATGCGGAATGGAATGTGGAATGGAATGGAATGGAATATGGAGTGGAATTGAATGGAATGGAATGTGGACTGGAATGTAATTGAATGAAATGGAAAGTGGAGTGGAATGGAATGGATTGTTGAATGCAAACTGGAATGGCATGGCATGGAATGTGGAATGGAAAGTGGAATGGAATGGAATGGAATGTGGGATTGAATATGGAATGGAATGGACTGTGGAATCGAATGAAATGGAATGTGGAATGGAAAGGAATGGAATGTGGAATGGAATGTGGAATGGCATGGAATTGAATGTGGAATAGAATGTATTGGAACGTTGAATGGAACGTGGAATGGAACGTGCAGTGGAAAGTGGAATGGAATGCAATGAAACGTGGAATGGAAAGTGGAATAGAACGTGGAATGGAACGTGGCATGGAAAGTGCAATGGAACCTGGAATGGAATGGAAAGGAACGTGGAATGGAACGGAATGGAACGTGCAATGGAATGGAATGGAAAGTGCGACGGAATGTAGAATGGATAGGAATGAAATGTGGAATGGAATGTGGAATGGAATGGATAATGGAATGTAACGGAATGGAATGTGGAATGAAAAGGAATGGAATGGACTATGGAATGGAACTCGGAATGGAATGGAATATAACATGGAATGGAACGTGGAATGGAAATTAGAATGGAATTTGGAATATGGAATGGAATGGAATAGAATGTGGAATGGAGTGGAATGGAATGGGGAAAGGAAAGGAATGGAAAGTGAAATTGAATATGGAAAGGTATATGCAAAGGAAAGTGGAATGGAAAGGAATGGAATGGAATGGAATGTGAAATGGAATGGAATGGATGTGGAACGGAATGGAATGGAGTGGGAAACAGAATGGAATGGAATGGAATATGGAATGGATTGAATGTGGATAGGAAAGGAATGGAACTGAATGTGCAATGGAATGCAATGCAGAATTGAATGGAATGGAATATGGAAGGGAATGGAATGGAACGTGGAAAGGAATGTGGAATGGAATAGAATGGAACGTGGAATGGAACGTGGAAAGGAACGTTGAATGGAACATGGAATGGTATGTGGAATGGGGGATGGAATGGAAAGGAATGTGTAATGGAATGGACTGGAATGTTGAATGTAATGGAATGTGGAATGGAATGGAGTGAAATGTGGAAAGGGATGTGGAATGGATTCGAATGCCCTCTGGAATGGAATGTGGAATAGAATGGAATTGGAATGGAATGGAATGGAAAGTTGAATGGAAGGTGGAATGGAATGGAATGGAATGGAACCTGGAATGGAATGGAATGGAATGAGGAATGGAATAGACTGGAAAGTGGAGTGGAGTGGAATGGAATGGGGTATGGAATGTGGAATGGAATGGAATGGAACGGAATGGAATGGAATGTAAGTTGGAATGGAATGGAATGGAATGTGGAATGGAAAGTAAAATGAAAAGTGGACTGGAACGAGGAATGTAATGGAAAGCGGTATGGAATGTGGAATGGAAAGTGGAATGGAATGGAATGTCAAATGGATTCGGGAATTGAATGTAGAATGCAATGTGGAATGGAATGGAATGGAACAAGGAAAGAATGTGAAAGGAAATGAAATGGAATGTGGAATGGAATGGAATGGAATGCGGAATGGAACGTGGAATGGAACAGAATGGAATGTGAAATTAAATGAAATGGGATGTGGAATGGAATGGAATGTGGAATGGAACGTGGAATGGAATGCAATGGTATATGAAATGGAACGTGGAATGGATAGTGCAACGGAACGCGGAATAGAAAGGAATGTGGAATGGAATGTGGAATGGAACGGGGAATGGAATGGAATGTGGAATTGATTGTGGAATGGAATGGAATGACATGGAATGTGGAGTGGAATGGAATGGAACGTGTAATGGAATGGAATGGAATGCCGAATGGAATGGAATGGAATGGAATGGAATGTGGAATGTAATGGAATGTAACGTGGAAAAGAATGGAATGGAATGTGGAATGGAATGGAGTGGAATCCGGAATGGAATGGAATGGAATGGAATGTGGACATTAAACGAATGGCATGTGGAATGGCATGGAATGAAATGTGCAATGTAATGTAGATTGGAATGGAATGGAATGTGGAATGGAATGGTATGTAAAGTGAAATGGAATGGAATGGAATGTGGAATGGAGTGAAATAGAAATTGGTATGGAATGGAATGGAATGAGAATTGCAGTGGAATGGAATGTGGAAAGGAATGAAGAATGGAATGGATTGGAATGTGGAATGGAATGGAATCAAATGTGGATTGAAGTTGAATGCAATGTGGTATGGAATGTAGAATAGAATGGAAAGGAATGTGGAATGGAATGGAATGGAATGCAACGTGGAATATACTGGAAAGGAATTGAACGTGGAATATAATAGAACGGAACGTGGAATGGAATGGAATGGAAGGTGGAAGGGAATGGAATGGAACGTGTAATGGAATGGAGTGGAAAGGAATGGAATGTGGAATTGAATGGATTGTGGAATGGAATGTATAGTGGGATGGAATGGAGTGTGGAATGGCATGGAATGCAATGTGAAATGGAATGGAATGGAATGGAATGAGAAATGGAATATGTAATTAAATGGAAAGGAATGTGGAACGGAATGGAATCAAATGTGGAATGGAATGTGGAATGGAATGAAATGGAATATGTAATGGAATGGAAAGGAATGTGGAACGGAATGGAATCAAAAGTGGAATGGAATGTGGTATGGAAAGAAATGGAATGTTTAATAGAATGGAATGGAATGTGGAATGCAAAGAGAAATGGAATGGAATGGAAGGTGGAATGGAGTGCAAATTAAAGTTGAATGGAATGTTTAATGGAATGGAATGGAATGTGGAATGGAATGGAACGGAATGGAACGCGGAATATAATGGAATGGAACACGGAATATAATGGAATGGAATGCAGAATGAAATGAAATGGAACGTGGAATGTAACGGAATGGAATGTGCAATGAAATGGAATGGAATTTGGAGTGGATTTGAATGGAAAGGAATGTGGAATGAAATGGAATGTGGAATGGATTGGAATGGAATGGAACATAGAATTTAAAGAAATGAAAGGTGGAATTTAATGGAATGAAATGTGGAATTGAATGGAATGGAATTTGGAATGCAAGGGAATGCAACGGTATGGAAGGGTACGAGGAATCAAATGGAATGCAATGTGGAATGGAATGGAATTGAAGGTGGAATGGAATAGAATTGAAGGCTGAATTGAATGGAATGGACTGTGGAATGCATTGGAATGGAAAGTGGAATGGAATGGAATATGGAATGGAATGGAAATTGGAATGTAATGGAATGGAATGTGGAAGGGATTGGAATGGAATATGGAATGGAATGGAATGAGGAATGGAATGTGGAATGGAGTGTGGAATTGAAAGAAAGGAAATGTGGGATGAAATGGAATGGAATGTGGAATGGAATGTGGAATGGAATGTATAATGGAATGGAAGGGAATGTGGAATGGAATGGAACGGGGAATATAAAGGAACGGAATGTGTAATAGAATGGAATGGAAGGTGGAATGGAATGGAATTGTAGGTGGAATGGAATGGAATGGAATGGAATGTGGAAAGGAATGGAATGTGGAATGGAATGGAATGTGGAATGGAATGGAATGTGGAATGGAATGGAATGTGGAATGGATTCCAATGTAACGTGTAATGGAATGAAATGGAATGGAATGTGGAATGGAATGTGGAACGGAATGTGGAATGAAGTGGAGTTCAAAGTGGAATGCAATGTGGAATGGAATGGAATCTGCAATGGAATGGAATGGAATGGAATGTGGAATATCATGGAAAGGAACACGGAATGGGATGGAATGGAACATGGAAGGTAACGGAATGGAAATTGGAATGCAATGGAATGACATTTGGAGTGGAATGGAATTTAATGGAATGTGGAATAGAATGGAATGTGGAATTGATTGGAATGAAATGGAATGGAACATGGAATGGAATGGAATTGAAGGTGGAATTTAATGGATTGCAATGTGGAATGGAAAGTGGAATGGAATGGAATGGCATGTGGAATGGAATTGAATGGAATGTGGAATGGAATTCAATGGAATTTGAAATACAAGGGAATGGAATGTGTAATGGAATGTGTAATGGAATGGAATGGAATGTGGAACTGAACGGCATGGACTGTGGAATTTAATGGAATGGAATGCGAAATGGAAATGAATGGAATATGGAATGGAATGTGGAATGGAATCGAATGGAATGTGGAATGGAATGTGAAAAGGGATGGAATGGAATGTGGAAAGTTATGAGGAATGAAATGTGGAATGGAATGGAATGGGATGTGGAATGGAATGCTGAATGTAATGGAATGGATGGGAATGGAAAGGAATGCAATGGAATGTCATAAGGAAAAGAATGGAATGTGGAATGTAATTGAATGGAATTGAATGGAATGTGGAAAGGAATGGAATGGAATTTGGAATGGAACGGAATGTGGAACGGAATGGAAAGGAAAGTGCAATGGAATGGAATGGAATGGAAAGAGGATTGCAATGGACCGTGGAATGGAATGTGGAATAGAATGGAATAGAAAGTGAAATGCAACGTGGAATGGAATGGAATGCAATGTGGAATGGAATGTTGAATGGTATGGAATGGAATGTGGCATGAAGTGGAATGGAAAGTGGAATGTAAAGTGGGATGTAATGGAATTGAAAGTGGAATGTAAAGTGGAATGAAATTGAATTGAAGGAAGAATGGAATGGAATGAATTCGATTGTGGAATGGAATGGAATGTGGAAAACAATGGAATGTGGAATGGAATGGAATGGAATGGAATGTGGAATGGAATGCAATGAAATGGAATGCGGAATGGAATGTGGAATGGAATGGAATGTCAAATTGAATGAAATGGAGTGTGGAAAAGGTAAGAAATATGGAATGGAATGGAACACAATTTGAAATGGAATGGAATTCACTGAGGAATGGAATGGAGTGTGGAATGTAATTGAATGGAATGTGGAATGGAATGGAATGGAATGTGGGATGGAATGCAGTGGAATGTGGAATGGAATGGAATGGAATGTGGAGTGCAATGTGGAAGAGAATGGAATGGAATGGAATGGAATATGGAATGGAAAGAAATGTAACGTGGAATGGAATGGAATGGAATGTGGAATGGAAGGGAATGGAATGTGGAGTGGAATATGGAATTGAATTGTACGTGGAATGGAATGTAATGTGCAACGTAATGGAATGGAATGTGGAATGGAATGGAATGGAATGTGGAATGGAAAGTGGAATGGAATGGAATGCAATATGGAATGGAATTTGGAGTGGAAAGGAATGGAAAGGAACGTGGAATGGAATGGAATGAATGTGGAATGGAATGGAATGGAATGTGTAATGGAATGGAAGGGAATAGAATGGAATGTGCAACGGAAAGGAATGGAAGGTGGAATTTAAAGGAATGGAATGTGGCATGGAAACGAATGGAATGTGGAATGGAATTTGGAATGGAATATGGAATGGGATGTCCAATGGAATGGAATGGAATGTGGGATGGAGTGGAATGGAAAGTGGAATGTAACGTGGGATGGAATGGAATTGAAAGTGGAATGTAAAGTGGAATGAAATGGAATCGAAGGAAGAATGGAATGGAATGGATGGGAATGTGGAAAGCAAAGGATTGTGAAAAACAGTGGAATGTGGAATTGAATGTAATGGAATGGATTGAGGAATGGAATGCTTGGTATGGAATGTGGAATGGAATGTGCAATGCAATCTAATGTGGAATGGAGTGGAATGAAATGGAATGTGGAATGGAATGGAATGAAATGTGGAATGCAATGTGGAATGGAATGGAATGTCCAATTGAATGAAATGGAATGTGGAAATGGTAGGAAATATGGAATGGAATGGAATTCACTGTGGAATGGAATGGAATTCACTGAGGAATGGAATGGAATGTGGAATGTAATGGAATGGAACGTGGAATGGAATGGAATGGAATGTGGAATGGAATGGAATGTGGAATGGAAGGGAATGGAATGTGTAATGGAAGGGAATGGAATGTGTAATGGAAGGGAATGGAATGTGGAATGGAATGTGGAAGTGAATGGAATGGAATTTGTAATGGAAAGGAATGTAACGTGGAAGGGAATGGAATGGAATGTGGAATGGAAGGGAATGGAATGTGGAATGGAATATGGAATTGAATGGAATGTGGAATGGAATGTAAAGTGCAAAGAAATGGAATGGAATGTGGAATGGAATTGAATGGAATGTGGAATGGAGTCGAATGGAAGTAAATGTGGAAAGGAAAGGGGAATGGAATGGAATGGAAAGTGGAATGGAATGTGGAATGCAATGGAATGGAACATGAAATGGAATGTGAAATGGAATGGAATGGAAAGTGGAATGGAAGGTGGAGTGGAATGTGGAATGCAATGGAATGGAACATAGAATGGAATGTGAAAAGGAATGGAATGGAAAGTGGAATGGAATGTGGAATGGCATGGAAAGGAAAATGGAATGGAATGTGGAATGAAATGGAATGCAGTGGTGAATGGGATGTAATGTGGAATGGAACGCAATGTAATGGACTGTGGAATGGAACGTGGATTGGAACGTGGAATGGAGATGGAATGGAAAGTGGAATGGCACGTCGAATGGAACGGGGAATGAAATGTGGAATGGAATGTAATGGAATGGGTAATAAAAAAGATTGGAATGGGGAATGGAATGGAATGCAATGGAATGTGGAATGGAATGGAATGTAATTGTGAATTGAATGGAATGCAACGTGGAATGCATCTTGGAATGGAATGGAATGGAACACTTAATGGAAGGTGGAATGGAACGTGGAATGGAATGTGGAATGTGGAATGGAATGAAATGCAATGTGGAATGGAGTGGAATAGTATTTGGAATGGAATTCAATGGAATGTGGAACGGAAATTGTAATGGAATGAAATGAAATGTGGAATGGAATGTCAAATGGAATGTGGAAAGAAATGGAATGGAATGTCGAATGGAATGGGATGGAATGTGCAATTGAATGTGGAATGGAATGGAATGGAATGTGGAATGGAAGGTGGAAAGGAACGGAATGGAATAGAATGTTGAAAGGAATAGAATATGGAATGGAATGGAATGAAATGTGGAATATAACGGTATGGAATGTGGAAAGAAATGGAATGGAAAATGGAATGCAATCGGATGGAATTTGGAATGGAATATGGAAAGGAATGGAATGGAATGTGGAATGGAATGTGGAATGGAATGTAGAACGGTATACAGAATTTAATGGAATGGAATGTGGAATGGAAAGTTGAATGGAATGTGGAATTTAATGGAATGAAATGTTGAATGTAATGTTGAATGGAAAGGAATCGAATTGAACGAGGACTGGAGTGGAAAGAAATGCAATGGAATGTGGAATGGAATGGAATAGAATGTGCAATGGAATGTGGAATGGAATGGAATGGAATGTGGAAAGGAATTTGGAATGGAATGGAAAATGGAATGGAATGTGGAAAGTCATGGAATCCAACGGGGAATGGATTGGAATGTAGTGTGGAGTGGAATGCAGAATGGAATGCAAAGAATGTGTAATGGAATGGAATTTAATGTGGAATTGCATGGAATGCAATGTGGAATGGATTGCAAAGTGGATTGGAATGTGGAATAGAATGGGATGGAACGTGGAATGGAATGGAATGGAATGTGGATTGGAATGGAATGGAATGCGGAATGGAAGGAATGGAATGGAATGTGGACTGGAATGGAATGGAATGGAAAGTCGATTTGAATGGAATGAAATGTGGAAAGGAATATGGAATGGAATGGAATGTGGAATGGAATGTGGAAAGGAATGGAAAGCAATGTGGAAGGGAATGGAACGGAATGTGGAATAGAATGAAATGGAATGGAATGTGCAATGGAATGTGGAATGGAATGTGGAATGGAAGGTGGAATTTAATGTGGAATGGAAAGGATTGGAATGTGTATTGGAATGGAATGGAATGGAATATGGAATGGAATTTGTAATGGAATGTGGAATGGAATGAAATGGAATGTCTAATGGAATGGAATGTGTAATGCAATGGAATTTGGAATGGAATGTGGAATGGATTGTGGAATGGAATGCGGAATTGGATATGGAATGAAATGTAGTATGGAACGTGGAATGGAATGGAATGTGGAATAGAACGGAATGCAATGTGAAATGAAATGTGGAATGGAATGTGTAATGTAACATGGAATGGAACGTGGAAAGGAATGGAATGGAACATGGAATGAAATGTGGAATGAAATGTGCAATTTAATGTGGAATGGAATGGAAAGGAATGTGGAATGGAAGGTGGAGTTGAATGGAAAGGAATGTTGAACGGAATGCAATGCAATGTGCAATGGAATGTCGAATGTAATGGAATGGAATGTGGAATGCAATGTGGAATGGAATGGAATGAAATGTGGAACGGATTGCAAAATGGAAAGCACTGTAATGTGGAACGGAATATGGAATGGAATTTAGAATGGAATGGAATGTAACGTGGAATGGAATGGAATGGAATGTGCAATATAATGGACTGGAATTTAATGGAATGGGAATGGAATAGAATGGAATGCGGAATGCAATTGAATGGAATGAAATGACTAATGGAATGGAAAGGAATATGCAATGCAATGCAATGCAATGAAGTGAGGAATTGAAAGGAATGGAATGTGGAATGGAATGGAATGGAATGGGGATGGAATGGAATAGAACGTGGAATGGAATGTGGATTGGAATAGAACGGAATGTGGAATTAAATGGAATGGAACGTGGAAAAGAATGTGGAATTCAATGTGGAATGGCATGTGGAATGGAAAGTGGAATGTAATGGAATGGAATGTTGACTGTAATGTAATGGAATGTGGAATGGAATTGAATGGAATTGGGAGTGGAAATGAATGGAATGTGGAATGGAAAGGAATGGAACCTGAAATGGGTTGTGTAATGGAACATGGAATTCAACGTGGAATGGAACATGGAATGGAATGTGGAATGCAATGGAATGGAATGTGGAATGAAATGGAATGGAAGATAGAATGGAATTGAATAGATGGGAATATGGAATGGAATTCAATAGAATGGAACGGAATGAGGAACGTGATGGAATGGAATGTGGAATGGAATGGAATGGAATGGAATGTGGAATGGAATTGAATGTGCAATTGAATGGAATGGAATGAGGAATGCAATGGATTGGAATGTGGAATGCAATGGAATGGAACTTGGAATGGAATGTGGAATGGAATGCGGAATGGAAAGGAATGGAATATGGAATGGAATTTGGAACGGAATGTGGAATGAAACGTGGAATGGAACATGGAATTCAATGGAATGGCAATTGGAATGGAATGTGGAACGGAATGAAAGGGAATGTGGAATGAAATGTGGAGTGTAATGGAAACGAATGTGGAACGGAATGGAATGGAATGTGGAACGGAATGGGCAATGGAACGGAATGGAATGTGGAATGGAATGTGGAATGGAATGTGGAATGGAATGTTTAATGGAATGGAATGGAATGTGGAATCGAACATGGAATGAAATCGAATGGAACGTGGAATGGAAAGTGGAATGGAATGTGGAATGGTATGTGGAATAGAATGGAATGGTTTGTGGATTGGAATGTGGAATGGTGTGTGGAATGGAATGGAATGGAATTTGGAATGGAATGTGGCAGGGAATTTAATGGAATGTGGAACTGAAAGTGGATTGGAATGTAGAATGGATTGTGGAAAGGAATGTGGAATAGAAAGGAATAGAATTTGGAATGGAATGTGGAATGGAGTGTGGAATAGAACATGGAATGGAATGCAATGAAATATGGAATGGAACATGGAATGGAATGGAATGGAACGTGGAATGGAACGTGGAATGGAATTGAATGGAGAGTGGAATGGTATGTGGAACGGAACTTGGAATGGAATGGAATGTGGAATGGAACGTGAAATGCAATGGAATTGAAAGTGGATTATAACATCTAATAGAACGTGGAATGGAATGTGTAACATAGGAAAGAATGTGAAATCAAATGTGGAATGGAACGGAATGGAATATGGAATGCAATCTGGAATTGAATGTGGAATGGAACGTGGAATGGAATGGAATGGAATGTGGAGTGGAACATGGAATTGAATGGAATGGAATTTAATGGAATTTGGAATAGAATGGATTGGAATGGGGAATGGAATGAGGAATGGAATGTGCAATGTAATGGAATGAAATGTGGAATGAAATATGGATTGAAATGGAATGGAATGTGGAATGGAATGGAATGGAATGTGGAATGGAATATAATGGGCATTGGAATGGAACGTGGAATGGAATGGAATGGTATGGAATGTAATGGAATGTGGAATTTAACAGAATGGAAAGTAGAATGGAACTTTGAATGGAATGTGGAATGCAATGGAATGAAATTTGGAATGAAATGTGCATTGGAATGGAATGGAATGTGGAATGGAATGGATTGGATTGCGGAATGGAATGCGGAATGGAATGTGGAATTGAATGTTGAATGGAATGGAATGGAATGGAAAGGAATGTGGAATAGCAGGTGAATTGCAATGCAATGGATTGTGGAATAGAATGTGGAACGAAATGCAATGGAAGGAAAATGGAACGTGGAATGGAATGTGGAATGGACTGCGGAATGGAATGTGGAATGGAATCTGGAATGGAATGGAATGGAATGTGGAATGGAATGGAATGGAATGTGGAATGGAATGTGGAATAGTCTGTGGAATGGAAAGTGAAATTCAGTGGAATGGAATGTGGAATGGAATGGAATGTGGAAAGGAACATGGAATGGAATGCAATGGAATGTGGAATGGAACGGAATGGAATGTGGAATCGAATGTGGAATGGAATACGGAATAGAATGGAATGGTATGTGGAATGGAATGTGGAATGGAGTGCGGAATGGAATGTGGAATGGAGCAGAATGGAATGTGCAATGGAATGTGGAGACAAAAGTGGAATGGAATGGAATGGATTGTGGAATGGAATGGTGTGGTATGGTATGTAATGTGGAATGGAATGGAATGGAATGTGGAATGGAAAGTGAAATGGAACGTGGAATGGAAGTTGGAATGCAACGCACAACGGAATGGAATGGAAAGTGGAATGGAACGTGGAAGGGAAAGTGGAATGGAATGGAAGGAATGTGGACTGGAATGTGAAATGGAATTGAATGGAATGTCAAATGGAATGTGGAATGGAATCTGAAATGGAAACTGGAATGGAATGTGGAATGTATCATAAAATGGAACGTCGAATAGAACGGAATGCAACGTGTAACAGAATGTGGACTGGAATGGAATGGAATGTGGAATAGAACGTTTAATGTAATGTGGAATGGAATGTAGTGGAATGTGGAATGTAATGTGGAATCGAATGGAATGTAATGTGGAATGGAATGTTGAATGGAATGTCCACCTGAATGTCGAATGGGATGGAATGGAATGTGGAGTGGAATGTGGAATGGAATGTGGACTGGAACAGAATGTAATGTGCAATGGAATGTGGAAAGGAAAGTGGAATGTAATGGAATGGAATCTGGACTTAAAGGAGGAATGGAAAGGAATGGAACGTTGAATGCAACGTGGAATGAAACGTGGAATGAAACGTGGAATTCAGTGTGGAATGGAATGTTAAATGGAATGGAATGCAATGAGGAACGGATTGTGTAATGGAATGGGGAGTGGAATGTGGAATGGAATGTGGAAAGGAAAGTGGAATACAATGGAATCGAACGTGGACTAAAATGAGGAATGTAATGAAATGGAAGGTGGTATGCAACGTGTAATGGAATGTGGAAAGGAACTTGTAAAGGAATGTGGAATGGAATGGAATGGAATCTGGAATGGAATGTGGAATGGAATGTGGAATGGAACGTGGAATGGAATGTCGAGGGGAGTGTGGAATGGCATGTGGAATGGAACAAAATGGAAAGCCGAATGGAAAGTGGAATGGAATGTGGAAAGGAAAGGAATGTGGAATGGAATGGAGTGGAACATGGAATGGAACTCTGAAAGGAATGTGGCATGGAATGTGGAAGGGAACTTGAAATGGAATGGAATGTAATGTGGAATGGAACGTGGAATGGAATAGAGTGGAACATGGAATGGTACGAGGAATGGAACGTGGAATGGAATGCAATGGAATGGTGAATGTAATGTGGAATGGAATGTGGAAATGAATGGAATGTGGAAATGAATGCAATGGAATGTATAATGGAATGCAATGGAATGTGGAATGCAATGGAATGGTATGTGATTTGGAAGGAGCAATGGAATGTGGAATGGAATGGAATGGAAAGTGGAATGGAATGGAATGGAACATAGATTGGAATGTGGAATGTAATGGAATGGGATCTGAAATGGAATTGAATGGAATGTGGAACGAAATGGATAAGAATGTGGAATGAAATTGAATGGAATGGAATTGAATGTGGAGAGGAATGTGGTATCTAATGGAATGGAAAGTGGAATGGATTGTGGAATGGAATGGAATGGAATGTTTCATGGAAAGTGCAATGGAAAGGAATGGAATGTGGAATGGAATGTGGAATGAAACGGAATGTAATGTGGAATGGACGGAAGAATGGAATGTGCAAATGTAAGTGGCATGGAATGGAATGGAACGTAGAATGGAACGTGGAATGAAATTGAATGGAACATTGAATGGGATGTGTAATGCAATGGAATGGAATGTGGAAAGGAACCTGAAATGGCATGGAATGGAAGGTGGAACGGAATGTGGAATATAATGTGGAATATAATGTGGAATGGAATGGAACGAAATGTGGAATGGAATGGAGTAGAATGTGGAAAGGAATGGAGAATGGAATGCAATGGAATGAGGAATGGAATGGAAAGGAATGTGGAATGGAAAGTTGAATGGAACGGAATGGAATGTGGAATGAAGTGTGAAAAGGAATGAAATGGAATGTGGAATGGAATGGAATGGAATGTGGAATGGAATTTGGAATGGAATGTGGAATGGAAAGGAATATAATGTGGAATGGAATGTTTAAACGACAGTGGAATGGAATGGAATGGAATGTGGTATGCAACGTGGAATGGAATGGAATGCAATGCGGAATGGAATGTGGAATGGAATGTGGAAAGGAATGTGGAATCCAACGGAATGGCATATGGAATGCAATGGAAGGGAATGTGGAATAGAATGTGGAGTGAAATGTGGAATAGAATTTGCAATGGAATGTGGAATGGAATGGAATGGAATGGAATGGAATGGAATGGATTGGAACTGGAATGGAAAGAAATAAGGAATTGAAACGAATGGAAAGTGAAATAGAATAGAATGGAATGTGGAATGGAATGGAATAGAACGTGGAATGGAGTGTGGAACGGAGAAGAATGGAATGTGGAATGGAATGTGGAATGGAATGGAACGGAATGTGGAATGGAATGTGGAATGGAATGGAACGGAATGTGGAATGGAATGGAACGGAATGTGGAATGGAATGTGGAATGGAATGTGGAACGGAAAGGAATGGAAAGCGAAAGGAAATCTGGAAATGTATGTGGAATGGAAAGTGGAATGGAATGGAATGGAATGTGGACTGGAATGGAATGCAATCTGGAAAGGAATGTGAAATATAATGGAATGGAATGTGGAATCGATTCTGGAATGGAATGTGTAATGGAACATCGAATGGAATGTGTAATGGAATGTGCACTGGAATGGAATGGAATATGGAAAGGAAAGGAATATTATGACGATTAGAATGCGGACTGAAATGGAATGCAATGTGGAATGTAATGTGGAATGGAATCGAATTGAATGTGGAATGGAATGTGTAAAGGAAGGTGGAATGAAATGGAATGGAATGTGTAATGGAATGTGGAATGGAACGTGGAATAGGATGTGTAATGGAACGTAAGGGAATGTGGAAAAGAATGTGGAATGGAATGTGGAATGGAACTTGGAATGGAATCTGGAATGGAACGTGGAATGGAATGCGGAATGGAGCGTGGAATGGAATGTGGAATGGAAAGTGGAATGGAACGTGGAAAAGAACGTGGAATGGAATGAGGAATGGAGTGTGGAGAACAATGTGGAATGGAAACTGGAAGAGAACCTGGAATGGAATGGAAAGGTATGTGGAATTGAACGTTGAATGGAATGAAAGGGAATGTGGAATAGAAAGTGGAATGGAACGTGGAATGGAATGTAATGCAAGGCGGCGTGGATTGTGGAATGAAATGTGGATTGGAAAATTATGGAATATGGAATGGAACGGAATGGAATGTGGAATGGAATGTGGAATGGAAAGTGGAATGGAATGGAAGGCAATGTGGAATAGAATGTGAAATAGAATGGAAAGGAATCAGGAATGGAATGGAATGGAATGTCATGGATTGCGGAATATAATGGAATGGAATAGAACGTGGAATGGGAAGTGGAATTGAATGTGGAATGGATTGTGCAATGGAATGTAATGGAATGTGGGATGGAAGGGAATAGAATGTGGTATGTAATGTGGAATGGAATGTGGAATGGAATGGAAAGGTATGGAATGTGCAATGGAATGGAATGGAGTAGACTGGAATGTGGAATGGAATCGAATGGAATGGAATGTGGCATGGAATGGAATGAAATATGGAATGGAATGGAATGGAATGGAATATGGAAAGGAATGGAATGGAATGGAATGCGGAATCATTTGGAATGGAATGTGGAATGGAAAGTAGAGGAATGGAAAGTAGAGGAATGGAAAGTAAAGGAATAGAATGGAATATGGAATTGAATGGAATGGGAAGTGGAATGGAATGGAACGGAATGTGGAATGGAAAGGAAAGGAATGCAATGGAAGGTGGAATGGAATGTAAAATGGAATGTGGAATGTAACGTGCAATGGAATGAAATGGAAAGTGGAATGGAATGGAATGGAACATGGAATGGAAAGGAATGGAACAGGGAAAGGAACGTGGAATGGACCATGGAATGGAAGGTGGAATGGAAAGTGGAATGCAACGTCCAATGGAAAGTGGATTGGAAAGTGGAACGGAATCAAATGGAACGTGGAATGGAATGTGGTATGGTATGTGGAATGGAGTTTAATGGAATGTGGATTGGAATATGGAATGGAATGGAATGGAATGTGGAATCGATTGGAATGGAATCTGGTATGGAATGTGGAATGGAAGGTGGAATGGAATGGAATGAAATGTGGAAGGGAATGTGGAATGGAACGTGGAATGGAATGGAATGTAGAATGGAATGGAATGGAATGTGGAATGGAATGGAATGGATTGTGGAATGTAACGTGGAATGGAAAGAAATGGAACGTGGAGTGGAACGTGGAATGGAACCACTAATGGAAAGTAGAATGGAACGTGGAATGGAATGGAATGGAACTTCTAATGAAAAGTGAAATGGAACGTGGAATTGAATGGAATGGAACGTGGAATGGAATGTGGAATGGAATGTGGAATGGAATGTGGAATGTAATGGAATGTAACGTGGAATGGAATGGAATGGAATGTGGTAAGTAATGTGGAAAGGAATGGAATGCAATGCGGAACGGAATTTGGAATTGAATGGAATGGAATGTGGACTGGATTAGAATGGAATGTGGAATGAAATGGAATGGAATGTGGAATGGAATGGAACGTAGAATGGAATGGAACGGAATGTGGAATGGAATGGAATGGAATGTGTAATGGAATGGTATGGAATGGAAATGGAAAGAGAAATAGATTATGAAAAATAATGTGAAATGGAAGGAGGAATGGAATATGGAATGGAACGAAATGGAACGTGGAATGTAAAGGAATGGAAGGTAAAATGGAATGGAATTTAACATGGAATGGAACGTGGAATTGAACATGGAATGGAACGTTGAATGCAATGTGGAATGGAATGTGGAATGGAATGGAATGGAATGTGGCATGAAATGTGGAATGGAATGCAATGGAATGAGAAAGGAATGTGGAATCGACCATGGAAAGAAATGGAATGGAACATGGAATGGAAAGTGGAATGGAATGTTGAATGGAATGTGGAATGGAATGTGGAAAGTAATGGGATGAGGAAAGAAATGGAATGGAAAGTGGAATGGAATGTGGAATGGAGTGTGGAATTGAATGGAATCTGGAATGGAATTTAATGGAATGTGGAATGGAAAGTGGAATGGAATGTGGAATTGATTGTGGAATGATATGTGGAATATAAAGGAATGGAATGTGTAATGGAATGCGGAATGGAGTGTGGAAATCAACTTGGAATGCAATGAAATGGAATGTGGAATGGAACTTGGAATGGAATTGAATGGAATGTGGAATGGAAAGTGAAATGGAAAGGAATGAAATTTCGAATGTAACGTGGAATGGAATGTGGAATAGAAAGTGGGATGCAATGTGGAATGGAATGAGGAATGGAACAGAATGGATGTTGAATGGAATGTGGATTTCAGTGTGGAATGGAACGTGCAATGTAAAGGAATGGAATGTGGAATGGAACGGGGAAAGGAAAGGAATGGAATGGAATGGAATGTGTAATGGAATGGAATGGAATGTTTAATAGAATGAAATGGAATGTGGAATTGATTGTGGAATGGAATGGAATGAAATGTGGAATGACACATGGATTGGAATGGAATGGAATGTGGAATGGAAAGGAATGGAAAGCGGAATAGGATTTAATGGAAAGTGGAATGGAATGCGGAATAGAATTAAATGGAAAGGAATGGAATGTGGAATGGAATGGAATGGAATGAAGAATGGAATTTTTAATGGAACATGGAATGGAATAGAATGAAATGTTGAAAGGAATGTGGATTGGAATGGAATGAAATGTGTAATAGAATGTTACGGACTGTGGAATGGAATGTGAAATGGAATATGGAATGGAACGTGGAATGGAATGGAATGCAATGTGGAATGGCATGTGAACTGGAATGCAATGAATGTGGAATGGAATGAGGAATGAAATGCAATGAAATGAGAATCGAATTCAGAATGGAATGTGGAATGGAATGTGGAATGTACTGCGGAATGGAATGTGGAATGGAATGTGGAACTGAAGGTGCAATGGAATGGAATGGAATGGAATAGAATGTGGAATGGAAAGTGAATTGGAATGCAGTGGAAAGTGTAATGAAATGTGGAATGAAATGCAAGGGAAAGAGAATGGAATGTGGAATGGAAACTGCAATGGAATGTGGAAAGCAATGGAAAGGAATGTGGAATGGAAAGTGGAATGGAATGTGAATGGAATGTGGAATGGAATGTGGAATGGAATGCAATCGAATGTGGAATGGAAAGTGAAATGGAAAGTGGAATAGAACGCAACGTAATTTGGAATGGAATGTGGAATGGAATGTGGAATAGAAACAGGAATGTAATGAAATGGAAGGTGGAATCGAACGTGGAATGGAACCTGTATTGGAAGGTGGAATGGAACACGGAATGGAACGTGGATGGGGATGTGCAATGGAAAGTGGAATGGAATGGAATGGAAGGGAATGTGGAATGGAATGAGAATGCAATGTTGAATGCAGTGGAATGGAATGTGAAATGGAATGTGGAATTGAATGTGGCATGCAATGTAGAATGTAATGGAAAGGAATGCGGAATGGAACGTGTAATGGAATGGAATAGACCGTTGAATTGAAAGTGGAATGGAATGGAATGGAATGTGGAATGCAACGTGGAATGGAACAAGGAATGTATTGGAATGCAGCGTGGAATGGAATGTGGAATGGAACGAGGGATATAACTTGGAATGGAATGTGGAATAGAATGGAATGGAATGTGGAATGGAATGGAATGGATCGTGGAATGGAATGTGGAATGGAATGGAATGGAATGTGGAATGGAATGGAATGGAATGTGGAATGGAATGGAATGGAACGTGGAATGGAACGTGGAAAAGAATGGATTGGAACGTGGAATGGAATGTGGAATGGAATGGAATGGAATGTGGAATGGAATGGGGAATGGAAAGTGGAATGAAACGGAATGGAAGGTGGTATGCAATGTGGAAATGAACGTGGAATGGAATGGAAAGGAATGCGGAATGCAACATGGAATGTACGTGGAATGGAAAGTTGAATGGAATCTAATGGAATGTGGAATGGAATGAAAAAGAATGTGGAATGGAATGGAAGGGTATGTGGAATGGTGTGTGGAATGGAATGGAGTGGAATGTGGAATGGAATGAAATTTGGAATAGAATGGAATGGAATGGAATGTGGAATGGAATGTGGAAAGTCATGGAATGGAATGTGGAATGGAACGTGGAACGGAATGGAATGGAACAATGAATGAAGCATGGAATGGAATGTGGAACGGATTGTGGAATGGAAAGTGAAATGGAATGGAGTGGAACTTAGACTGGAATGTGGAATTGAATGTGCAAACGAAAGTGGAATGTAACATTGAATGGAAAGGAAAGGAATGTGGAAAGGAATACAATGCAATGTGAAATGGGATGGAATGTGGAAAGGCATTGAATGGAAAGGAATCCAGATTGGAATGTAACGGAATGTAATGGAATGGAACTTAGAATGGAACATAGAATGGAACGTGGATTGGAATGCGGAATGGAATGGAATGGAATGTGGAATGTAATGTAAGGGAATGTGGAATGGAATGTGTAATGGAATGGAACGCAGTGGAATGGAATTAGGAATGGAATGGAAAGGAATGTGGAATGGAAGGTGGAATGGAATGTGGAATGCAATGGAATGGTATGGAATTTGGAATGGAATGGAATGAAATGAAATGTGGAATGTAATGGAATGGAATCTGGAATGGAATCGAATCGAATGTGGAGTGTAATGGAATGGAATTGAATCCAAAATTGTATGGAATGGAAAGTGGAATGGAACGAAATAGAATGGAAGGGAATGTGGAATTGAATGAAATGTAATGTGAAATGGAGTGGATTGGAAAGTGGAATGGAATGGAGTGGAATGGAAGGTGGAATAGGATGTGAAACAGAATGGAATGTTGAATAGAATGGAATGGATTGTGGAATGGAAAGGAATGGAATATGCAATATAACGTGGAATAGACTGGAATAGAACGTGGAATAGAACTTCTAATGGAACATGGAATGGAACGTGGAATGTAATGTGCAATAGAATGCGGAATGATACCTCTAATGGAACGTAGAATAGAAGGTGGAATGGAATGGAAAGCAAAATCTAATGGAAAGTAGAATGAAACGTGGAATGGAATGGAATGGAAGGTGGAATAGAATGGAATGTAAAGTAGAATGGAATGGAATGCAATGTGGTATGGATTGTGGAATGGAATGGTATGGAATGTTGAATGGAATGTGGTATGGAATGTGGAATAGAACGTGAAAGGGAATGTGGAATGGAAAGTGGAATGGAATGCGGAATGGAAAGTGGAATGGAATGTGGAATGGAATGGAATGGAATGTGGAATGGAATGGAATGGAAAGTGGAATGAAATGTGGAATGGAATGGAATTGAATTTGGAATGGAATGTGCAATGGAATGTAATGAAATGTGGAATGGAAAGTGGAATGGAATGTGGAATGGAAAGAGGAATGGAATGGAATGGAATGGAATGTGGAATGGAACGTGGAATGGAATGGAATGGAACATGTAATGGAACGTGGAATGGAAACTGAAATGGAATGTGCAATGGCACGTGGAATGGAAAGTGGAATGGAATGGAATGGAAGGTGGAATGGAACGTGGAATGGAATGGAATGGAACATGTAATGGAACGTGGAATGGAAACTGAAATGGAATGTGCAATGGCACGTGGAATGGAATGTGCAATGGAATGTGGAATGTAACGTGGAATGCAATGTGGAATGCAATGTGGAATGGAACGTGGAATGGAATTGAATGGAATGTGGAATGCAACGTGGAATGCAACGTGGAATAGAACGTGGAATGCAACGTGGAATGGCATGTGGAATGGTACTTGAAATGGAATGTACAACAGAATATCTAATAGAACGTGGAATGGAATGGAAAGGAAAGTGAAATGGAACGTGGAATGGAATGGAATGGAACGTGGAATATAACGTGGAATGCAATGTGGAATGGAACGTGGAATGGAATGTGGAATGGAACGTTGAATGGAATGTGGAATGGAAAGTGGAATGCAATGGAAAAAAATGTGGAATGGAACGTGTAATGGAATGGAATGGAATGAAATGGAATGTGGAATGGAATGTGGAATTGAATGTGGGATGGAACGTGGAATGGAAAGTGTAATGGTATGTAATGGTGTATGGAAGGGAATGTGCATTGGAATGCTGAATGCAATGTGGAATGGAATGGAATGGAACGTGGAAAGAAATGTGGAATGAACTGTGGGATGGAACGTGAAAAGGAGAGTGCAATGGATTGGAATGTAATGAGCAACAGAATGTGCAATGGAATGTGGAATGGAATGCAAGCCATGTGCAATGGAATATGGAAAGGAATGGAATGGAATGTGTAATGGAATGTAGCATGGAATGGAATGTGGAATAGAAAGGAATGGAATGTGGAATAGAAAGTGAAATGAAATGGAATAGAATGTGCAATGGAACATGGAATGGAATTAAATGGAACGTGAAATGGAATGTGGAATGCAACGTGGAATGGAACGGAGAATGGAACTTGGAATGGAACGTGGAATGGAACGTGGAATGGAATGTGGAATGCAGCTTGGAATGGAATGTAGAATGGAAAATGGAATGGAATGGAATGGAATGTGGAATAGAATGTGGAATGGAGTAGAATGGAATGTTGGATAGAATGTGGAATGGAATGGAGTGGAATGTGGAATAGAATGTGGAATGTAATGGAATGGAATGGGGAAAGCAATGTGGAATGGAACGTGGAAAGGAATGGAATGCAGCGTGGAACGGAATGCAGTGTGGAATGGAACGTGGAATGGAATGGATTCGAATTTGGAATGGAACATGGAATGGAACGTGAAATGGAATGTGACATGGAACGTTGAATGGCATGGGCAATGGAATGTGGGACGGAAAGGAATGGAATGTGGAATGGAATGGAATGGAATGGAATGTCGATTGGAATGGAATGGAATGTTGAATGCAATGGAATGGAATATCGAATAAAATTTGGTATGGATTAGAGAGGAATTCAGAATGGAATGGAATGGAGTGGAACGTGGAACGGAACGTGGAATGGAAAGTGGAATGGAATGTGGAATGGAATGGAATGGAATATGAAATGGAATGGAATGGAATGTGGAATTGAATGTGGAATGGAATGTGGAGAAGCACGTTGAATGGAAGGGAGTGCAATGTGAAATGGAATGTGGAATGGAATATGAAATGGAAAGTGGAATGGAATGCAATGTGGAATGGAACATGCATTGGAATGGAATGGAACGTGGAATGGAACGTGGAATGGTAAGTGGAATGGAATGGAATGGAATGTGGAATGGATCGTGGAATGGAATGGAATGGAACGTGGAATGGAATGTGCAATGGAATGTGTAATGGAACGTGGAATGGAATGGAATGGAATGTGGAGTGGATCATGGAATGGAAAGTGGAATGGAACGTGGAATGGAATGTGGAACGAAACGTGTAATAGAATGGAATGGAAAGTGGAATGGAACGTGGAATGGAATTTAAAGGAACATGGAATGGAATGTGTAATGCAATGTTGAATAGAACATGGAATGGAATGCAATGGAAGGTGGAATGCAATGTGGAATGGAAGGCAGAATGGAAAGTGGAATGGAACGGAATGGAATGGAATGGAATGTGGAAAGAAATGTGGAAAGGAAAGTGGAATGGAACCTGGAACGGAATGGAATGCAATGGAATGTATTGTGGAAAGCATTGTGGAATGGAAAGTGGAATGGAACGTGGAATGCAACGGAACAGAACCTGGAATGCGATAGAATGGAATGTGGAGTGCAACGTGGAATGGAATGGAATGGAATGTGGAATGGAACACGAAATGTAAGGTGGAAAGGAATGTGGAATGGAACGTGGTAAGGAAAGGAAAGAAAAGTGGAGTGGAACATGGAATGGAATGGAATGGAAGGTGGAAAGGAAAGTGCAAAGGACAGTGGAATGGAAAGTGAAATGGAACCTGGAATGGATGAAAATGGAATATGGAATGGAATGTGGAATGGAATGTGGAATGGAATGCAAGGCCATGTGGAAAGGAAAGTGGAATGGAATGGAATGAAATCTGAAATGAACTGTGGAATGGAATGAAATGGAATGTGTAATGGAATGTGGAAGAGAAAGAAACGGAATGTGCAATGGAAGGGAATGGAATGTGGAATGTATTGTGGAATAGAAAGTAGAATGGAAGGGAATGCAATGTGCCATGGAACGCGGAATGGAACTTGGAATGGAAGGTGGAATGGAACGTGGAATGGAATGGGGAGATGCAGCATGGAAAGGAAAGTGGAATGGAATGTGCAATGGAATGGATTTGAATGTGGAATGCAATGAATTGGAATGTGGAATGGAATGTGGAATTGAATGTGGAATTGAATGGAATGGAATGTGGAATGGAATGTGGAATTGAATGTGGAATGGAATGGAATGGAATGTGGAATGGAATTGGGAATGGAATGCATTGGAATGTTGAATGGAACAGAAAGGAATGTGGAATAGAAAGTGGAATGGAGTGGAATGGAATGAACTATGGAAAGTGGAATGTAATGGAATGGAACGGGGTATAGAACTTGGAATGGAAAGTGGAATGGAATGTGGAATGGAATGGGGAATGCAGCCTGGAATGGAATGTGGAATGGAATGTGAAATGGAATGGAATGGAATGTGGTCGGAATGGAATCGATTGTGGAATGGAATGTGGAAAGGAATGGAGTAGAATGAGGCATAGTAAGAGGAATGGAAAGGAATGGAATGTGGAATGGAAAGCAGAATGGAATGGAATGGAATGTGGAATGGACCTTGGAAGGTATTGGAAAGGAACGTGCAACGGAACATGGAATGCAAAGTGAGATGGAATGTAGAATGCAACGTGGAATGGAATGTGTAACGGAAAGTAGAACAGAACGTGGAATGGAAAGGAATGGAAATTGGAGTGGAACACGGAATGGAATGGAATGGAACATGGAATGGAATGTGGAATGGACTGTGGAATGGAACATGAAATGGAACGTGGAATGTATTCAAATGGAATTTGGAATGGAATGTTGAATGCAATGTGAAATGGAATGCAAGGCAATTTAGAATGGAATGTGGAATGCTATGGAATGGAATGTCAAATGGAATGTGGAATGCAAACTAGTGGAATGTGGAAAGGAATGTGCAATGGAATGCAAAGGAATGTGTAATGGAACGGAATGGAATAAGGAATGGAATGAGGAAAGGAAAGTGGAACAGAAAGTGGAATGGAATGGAATGGAATGTGTAAAGGAAAGTGAAATGGATTGGAATGGAATGTGGAAGGGAACTTGGAATGTAAGGTGGAATGGAACGTGGAATGGAATATGGAAAGCAGCATGGAATGCGACGTGGAATTGAAAGTGGAATGGAATGGAATGGAATGGAAAGTGGAATGGAATGTTTAATGGAGTGAAATAGAATGTAGAATAGAATGTGGAATGGAACGAAATGGAATGTGCAATGGATTGTGGAATGGAACATGGAAAGGAATGGAATGGAATGTGGAATGGAAGGTGGAATGGAATGGAATGCAACTTGAAATGGACCGTGGAATGGAATGTGAAAAGGAATCTGGCATGGAAGTTGGTAGGGCATGGACAATAGAATGTGGAAAGGAACGTGGAATGTAATGTAATGGAAAGTGTAATGGAAGGTGTAATGGAATGGAATGGAACCTGTAATGGAATGAGTAATGGAATGGAATGGAATGTGAAATGGAACGCGGAATGTAATGTGAAATGGAACGCGGAATGTAATGGATTGGAACGTGGAATGGAACGTGGAATAGAAAGTGGAATGTAACGTGAAGTGTAATGGAGTGTGGAAAGGAAGCTGGAATGGAATGGAATGGAATGTGGAATTCAACGTGTAATGGAATTGAATGGAACGTTTAATGGAATGTGGAATGGAACGTGGAGTGGAACGTGGAATGCAATGTGTAATAGAACGTGGAATGGAATGTGGAATGTAATGGAATGGAATGAGGAATGGAACGTGGAATGCAAGGGAATGGAATGGAATATGGAATGGATTGGAATGGAACGGAAAGTTGAATGGAATGTGGAATGGAAGGTAATGGAATGGAATGGAATGTGGAATGGAATGGAATGGAATGGAAAGTGGAATGGCATGGAATGGAATGGAAAGTGGAATGGAATGGAATGGAATGGAATGTGGAATGGAATGTGGAATGGAACTGAATGGAATGTGGAATGAAATGGAAAGGAATGTGGAACGGAACGTGTAATGGAATGGAATGGAATGTGGAATAGAAAGTGGAATGGAATGGAAAGGAACGTGGAACGGAAAGTGGAATGGAACGTGCAATGGAATGTGAAGTGGAACGTGGAATGGAACACGGAAAGGAATGTGGAATAGAATGTGGAACGGAAAGTGGAATGGAAGGGAATGGAACATGGAATGGAATGGAATGGAACCTGTAATGGAATGAGCAATGGAATGGAATGGAATGTGAAATGGAACGCGGAATGTAATGGATTGGAACGTGGAATGGAACATGGAATAGAAAGTGGAATGTAACGTGATGTGGAATGGAGTGCGGAAAGGAAGGTGGAATGGAATGGAATGGAATGTGGAATTCAACGTGTAATGGAATTGAATGGAACGTTTAATGGAATGTGGAATGGAACGTGGAGTGGAACGTGGAATGCAATGTGTAATGGAACGTGGAATGGAATGTGGAATGTAATGGAATGGAATGAGGAATGGAACGTGGAATGGAATGGAAAGGAAGGTGGAATGGAATGCGGAATGGAACATGGAACTGAAAGGAATGGAATGGAATGTGGAATTGAATGCAATGGAATGGACTTTGGAATAGAATGGAATGTAACGGAATATGAAATGGAATGGAATGGATTGGAATGTGGACTTGAATGCAATGGAATGGACTGTGGAACAGAATGGAGTGTAATGGAATATGGAATGGAATGGAACGTGGAATGGAATGGAGTGGAACTTAGAAAGGAATGGAACACAAAGTGTAAAATGGAATGTAATGGAATGTGTAATGGGATGTGGAAGAGAAAGAAACGGAATGTGCAATGGAAGGGAATGAAATGTGGAATGTACTGTGGAATAGAAAGTAGAATGGAAGGGAATGCAATGTGCAGTGGAATGCGGAATGGAACGTGGAATGGATGGTGGAATGGAACGTGGAATGGAATGGGGAGATGCAGCGTGGAAAGGAAAGTGGAATGGAATGTGCAATGGAATGGATTGGAATGTGGAATGCAATGAATTGGAATGTGGAATGGAATGTGGAATTGAATGTGGAATTGAATGGAATGGAATGCGGAATGGAATGTGGAATTGAATGTGGAATGGAACGGAATGGAATGTGGAATGGAATTTGGAATGGAATGCATTGGAATGTGGAATGGAACTGAATGGAATGTGGAATGGAATGTGGAATAGAAAGTGGAATGGAGTGGAATGGAATGAACTATGGAAAGTGGAATGTAATGGAATGGAACGGGGAATAGAACTTGGAATGGAACGTGGAATGGAATGTGGAATGGAATGGGGAATGCAGCCTGGAATGGAATGTGGAATGGAATGTGAAATGGAATGGAATGGAATGTGGTTGGAATGGAATTGATTGTGGAATGGAATGTGGAAAGGAATGGAGTAGAATGAGGAATAGTAAGAGGAATGGAAAGGAATGGAATGTGGAATGGAATGTGGAATGGAAAGCAGAATGGAATGGAATGGAATGTGGAATGGAACTTGGAATGGATTGGAAAGGAACGTGAAACGGAACATGGAATGCAAAGTGAGATGGAATGTGGAATGCAACGTGGAATGGAATGTGTAATGGAAAGTGGAACAGAACGTGGAATGGAAAGGAATGGAAATTGGAGTGGAACACGGAATGGAATGGAATGCAACGTGGAATGGAATGTGGAATGGACTGTGGAATGCAACATGAAATGGAACGTGGAATGTATTAAAAAGGAATTTGGAATGGAATGTTGAATGCAATGTGAAATGGAATGCAAGGCAATGTAGAATGGAATGTGGAATACTATAGAATGGAATGTAGAATGGAATGTGGAATGCTATGGAATGGAATGTCAAATGGAATGTGGAATGCAAACTAGTGGAATGTGGAATGGAATGTGGAATGGAATGCAAAGGAATGTGTAATGGAAGGGAATGGAATGAGGAATGGAATGAGGAAAGGAAAGTGGAACAGAAAGTGGAATGGAATGGAATGGAATGTGTAAAGGAACGTGAAATGGATTGGAATGGAAAGTGGAAGGGAACTTGGAATGTAAAGTGGAATGGAACGTGGAATGGAATGTGGAAAGCAGCATGGAATGCGACGAGGAATGGAAAGTGGAATGTAATGGAATGGAATGGAATGGAAAGTGGAATGGAATGTTTAATGGAGTGAAATAGAATGTAGAATGGAATATGGAATGGAACGAAATGGAATGTGCAATGGATTGTGGAATGGAACGTGGAATGGAACGGAATGGAAGGTGGAATGGAATGGAATGCAACTTGGAATGGACCGTGGAATGGAACGTGAAAAGGAATCTGGCATGGAAGTTGGTAGGGCATGGACAATAGAATGTGGAAAGGAACGTGGAGTGTAATGTAATGAAAAGTGTAATGGAAGGTGTAATGGAATGGAATGGAACCTGTAATGGAATGAGTAATGGAATGCAATGGAAAGTGAAATGGAACGCGGAATGTAATGTGAAATGGAACGCGGAATATAATGGATTGGAACGTGGAATGGAACGTGGAATAGAAAGTGGAAGGTAACGTGAAGTGGAATGGAGTGCGGAAAGGAAGCTGGAATGGAATGGAATGGAACGTGGAATTCAACGTGTAATGGAATTGAATGGAACGTTTAATGGAATGTGGAATGGAACGTGGAGTGGAACGTGGAATGCAATGTGTAATAGAACGTGGAATGGAAAGTGGAATGTAATGGAATGGAATGAGGAATGAAACGTGGAATGCAAGGGAATGGAATGGAATATGGAATGGATTGGAATGGAACGGAAAGTTGAATGGAATGTGGAATGGAAGGTAACGGAATGGAATGGAATGTGGAATGGAATGGAATGGAATGGAAAGTGGAATGGAATGGAATGGAATGGAATGTGGAATGGAATGTGGAATGGAATGTGGAATGGAACTGAATGGAATGTGGAATGAAATAGAAAGGAATGTGGAACGGAACGTGTAATGGAATGGAATGTAACGTGGAATGGAAAGTGGAATGGAATGGAAAGGAATGTGGAACGGAAAGTGGAATGGAACGTGCAATGGAATGTGAAGTGGAACGTGGAATGGAACGCGGAAAGGAATGTGGAATAGAATGTGGAACGGAATGTGGAATGGAAGGGAATGGAACATGGAATGGAATGGAATGGAACCTGTAATGGAATGAGCAATGGAATGGAATGTAATGTGAAATGGAACGCGGAATGTAATGGATTGGAACGTGGAATGGAACATGGAATAGAAAGTGGAATGTAACGTGATGAGGAATGGAGTGCAGAAAGGAAGGTGGAATGGAATGGAATGGAATGTGGAATTCAACGTGTAATGGAATTGAATGGAACGTTTAATGGAATGTGGAATGGAACGTTGAGTGGAACGTGCAATGCAATGTGTAATGGAAAGTGGAATAGACTGTGGAATGTAATGGAATGGAATGAGGAATGGAACGTGGAATGGAATGGAAAGGAAGGTGGAATGGAATGCGGAATGGAACATGGAATTGAAAGGAATAGAATGGAATGTGGAATTGAATGCAATGGAATGGACTGTAGATTAGAATGGAAAGTAATGGAATATGAAATGGAATGGAATGGATTGGAATGTGGACTTGAATGCAATGGAATGGACTGTGGAACAGAATGGGGTGTAATGGAATATGGAATGGAATGGAACGTGGAATGGAATGGAGTGGAACTTGGAAAGAATAGAACGCAAAGTGTAAAGGAATGGAATGGAATGTGGAATGCGATGGAATTGAATGTTAAATGCTGAGGAATGGAATGTGGAATGGAATGGAATGGCAAGGAATGTGGAATGGAATGGAATGGAATGTGGAATGGAATGTGGAATGGAATAGAATAGAATTTGGAATGGAATGTGGAATGGAATGGAATTGAATATAGAATGGAATGGAATGGAATGTTGAATGGAATGAAATGGAACGTGGAATGGAATGTGGAATTTAACGTGGAGTAGAAACTGAAACGGAACGTGCAATGGAATGTGGAATGGAATCGAATGGAATGTGGAAGGGAATGGAACGCAGTGGAATGGAACGGAAAGTGTAATGGAATGTGGAATGGAATGGAATTGAATTTGAAATGTAATGGAATGGAATGTGAAATTGAATGGAAAGGAATGTGGAATGGATTGGAATGCAATGTGGAATGGAATGGAATGGAATGTGGAATGGAATGTGGAACGGAAAGGAATGGAATGTGGAATGGAATCGATTGGAATGGTATATTGAATGGAATGGAATGGAACGTGGAATGGAATATGGAATGGAATGGAATGATATTTGAATTGTAATGTGGAATTGAATGTGGAATGGAGTGGAATGTAATGTGGAATGGAATTGAATGGAATGTGGAATGGAATGCGGAATGGAAAGGAATGTGAAATGGAATGGAAAGGAATGGAATGTGGAATGGAAAGGAATGTGAAATGGAATGGAAAGGAATGTGAAATGGAATGGAATGAAATGGAATGTGGAATGGAACGGAATGGAGTGGGAATGGAATGTGGAATGGAATGGAATGCAATTTTGAACGGAATAGAATGGAATGGAATGTCGAATGGAATGTGGAAAGGAATGGAATGGAATTTGTAATGGAATGTTGAATGGAATGTAATGGAATGCGGAATGGAATATGGAATGGAATGGAATGAAATTTGAAATGGATTGTGGAATGGAATGTGGAATGGAGTGGAATATAATGTGGAATGGAGTGGAATTGAATGTGGAATGGAATGGAATGGAACGTGGAATGGAATATGGAATGGAATGGAATGAAATTTGAAATGGAATGTGGAATGGAGTGGAATGTAATGTGGAGTGGAGAGGAATGGAATGTGGAATGGAATGGAATCGAATGTAGAACGGAATAGAGTGGAATTTGGAAAGGAATGTGGAATGGAACGGAGTAGAATGGAATTTGGAATGGATGTGGAATGGAATGGAATGGAATGGAATGTTGAATGGAATGGAATGGAAAGTGGAATGGAATGTGGAATTTAACGTGGAATGGAACGAGTAGTGGAACGTGCAATGGAATGCGGAATGGAATGGAATGGAATGTGGAATGAAAATACGGAATGAAATGGAATGGAAGAGTAAGAGGAATGGAATGTGGAATGGAATAGAATGGAATGGAACGGAATGGAATTTGAAAAGGAATGGAATGGAATGTGGAATGGAATGGAATGGAATGTGGAATGGAATGGAATGGAATGTGGAATGGAATGTGGAATGGAATGAAATGTATTGTGGAATGGAATATGAAATGGAATTTAATAGAACGTGGAATGGAACGTGGAATGGAATGCGGATTGGAAGGTGGAATGGAACTTGTAAAGGAATGCAATGCAATGTGGAATGAAATGGAAATGGAAGAGCAAAGGAATGGAATGGAATGCAGAATGGAATTGAATGGAATGAAGTCGAATGGAATGGAATGGAATAGAATGTGGAATGGAATGGAATGTGAAAAGGAATGGAATGGAATCTGAAATTGAATGGAATGGAATGTGAAATGGAATGGAATGGAATCTGGAATGGAATGGAACAGAAAGTGGAGTGGAACATGGAATGGAATGGAGTGGAATGGAATGAAATGTTGAATGGAGTGTAGTGGGATAGAATGGAATCGAATGTGGAATGTAATGTGGAAAGGAATGTAGTGAAATTCTATGCAAAGTGGAATGGAATGGAATGTTGAATGGAATGGAAGGTGGAATGCGATGTGGAATGCAATGAAATGGAATGTGGAAAGGAATGGAATGGAATGTGGAGTGGAACAGAAAGGAATGTGGAATGGAATGTGGAATAGAAAGTGGAATGGAAAGTGGAATCGAATGTGGAATGGAACATAGAAAGGTATATGGAATGGAATGTGGAATGGAACGTGGAAAGGAATGGAACGTGGAACGGAATATGGAATGGAATGGAATGCAATGTGGAATGGAATAGAATGGAATGTGGAAAGGAATGGAATGAAATGTGGGATAGAATGGAACGGAATGAAGTGGAATGGAATGTGAAATAGAATGGAATGGAAAGTCGAATGGAATGTGGAATGGAATGCGGAATGGAATGTGGAATGGAATGCTGAATGGAATGTGGAATGGAATGGAATGAAATGTGAAATGGATTGTGGAATGGAATGGAACGGAACGTGGTAGGGAATGTGGAAGGGAATGTGGAATGGAATGTGGAATGGAATGTGGAATGGAATGGAAAAAAATGTGGAATGAAATGCAGAGTTGAAAATAAAATGGAACGTCGAATGGAAAGAGGAATGTTAGCTGGAATGGAGCTTGGAATGGATTGTGGAATGGAATGGTATGGAATGTAGAAGGGAATGGACTGGAAAGTGGAATACATGGTGGAATGGAATGGAATGGAATGTGGAAGTGAAAGTGGGATGGAATGTGGAATGGAATTAATTGGAACGTGGAATGGAGTGGAATGGAACGTGGAATGGAATGGAATGGTATGGAACATGGAATGGAACGTGGAATGGAACATGGAGTGCAATGTGGAATGGAATGTGGTTATGAAATGTGCAATGGAATGGAATGGAATGTGGAAAGGAATGTGGAAAGGAATGCAACGAAATGAGAAGAGAATGTGGAATGGAATGGAATGGAATGCAGAATGGAATGTGGAATGGAATGTGGAATGGAATGTGGAGTGGAATAGAATGGAAATCAATGTGATATTAAATGGAATGGAATGGAATGTGAAATGGAATTGCATGGAATTTGCAATGGAATGTGGACTGGAATGTGAAATGGAATGGAATGGAATGTTGAGTGGAATGGAATGGAATATGGAATGGAATGGAAAGGAAAGGAATCTGGAATGGAATGTGGAATGGAATGGCATGGAATGGAATGGAAAGTGGAATGGAAAGGAATCTTATCTGAACTGGAATGTGGAATGGAATTTGGACTGCAAAGTGGAATGCAATGGAATGGAATGTGGAATGGAATGGAATGGAATGTGGAATGGAAATTGGAATGGAATGGAATGGCATGTGAAATGGCATGTGAAATGGAAAGTGGAATGGAACGTGGAAAGGAACGTGGAAAGGAACGTGAAATGAATTAGAATGGAACGTGGAATGCAATGGAAAGGAATGTGGAATGGAATGGAATGGAATCTGCAATGGAATATGGAATGGCATGGAATTGCATACGGAATGGAATGTGGAATGGAATGGAAAGGAATGTGAAATGGAAAGAAATGGACTGTGGAATGGAATGTGGAATGGAATTAAATGGAATTCAATGTGCAGTGGAATGGAATGGAATGTGGAATGGAATGTGCAAAGGAAAGGAATGGAGTGGAATGTGGATTGGAATGTGGAATGGAACGGAATGGAATGTGGAATGGAATGGAATGGTATGGGGAACGGAATGGGCTGCAATGTGGAATGGAATGTGGAATGGAATGGAATGGAATGTGGAATGGAAATGAACGGAATGTGGAATGGAAAGTGGAATGATATGTGGAATGGATAGGAATGTAATGTGGAATGGAATCTGGAAACGAAAGTGGAATGGAATGGAATGGTACGTGGAATGGAATGGAATGGAAAGTGGGATAGAAGGTGGAATGGAATAGAATGGAACATGGAATATAACGAGGAATGGAATGAGGAATGGTACATGGAATGGAAAGTGGAATGAAATGAATTGGAATGTGGAAAGGAATGTGGAATGGAATGTGGAATGGAATGTGGAATGCAATGGAAAGTAATGTGGAATGGAACGTGGAATGGAATGGAATGGAATGCATTGGAATGTGGAATGGAATGTGGTATTGAATCTGGAATGAAATGTGCAATGGAACGTGGAATGGAATGGAACGGAATGTGGAATTGAATACGGAATGGTATGGAATTGATTGTGGAATGGAATGTGCAGTGGAATGTTGAATACAATGTGGAATGGAATGGAATGGAACGTGGAATGAAATGTGGAATGAACTGTGGAATGGAACGTGAAATGGTGCGTGCAATTGATTTGAATGGAATGTGCAATGGAATGTGCAAAGGAATGTGGAATGGAATGCAAGGCAATGTGCAATGGAATGTGGAAAGGAATGGAATGCAATGTGGAATGGAATGAGGAATGTGATGTAATGGAATGTGGAATGGAATGTGGCATGGAATGTAATGGAATGTGGAATAGAAAGGAAAGGAATGTAGAATGGAATGTGTAATAGAAAGTAAAATGGAACGGAATGGAATGTGCAATGGAATGTGGAATGAATTGAATGGAACGTGGAATGGAACATGGAACGAAACATGGAATGGAATGTGGAATGGAACTTGGAATGGAACATGGAATGAAACGTGGAATGGAATGTGGAATGCAGCGTGGAATGCAATGTAAAATGGAAAGTGGAATGGAATGTAATGGAATGTGAAATGGAATGTGGAATGGAACGGAATGGAATAAGGAATAGAATTTGGAATGGAGTGGAATGGAATGTGGAATAGAATGTGGAATGGATTGGAGTGGAATGTGGAATAGATGTGGAATGGAATGGAATGGTATGTGAAAAGGAATGTGGAATGGAACGAGGAATGGAAAGGAATGGAATGTGGAATGGAAAGTGGAATGGAATGGAATGGAACTTTGAATGGAACGTGGAATGGATCGTGAAATGGAATGTGGCACAGAACGTTAAATGGCATGGGAACGGAATGTGGAATGGAAAGGAATGGAATGTGGAAGGGAATGTAATGGAATGTCTAATGGAATGGAATGGAATGTTGAATGCAATGGAATGGAAGGTCGAAAATAATTTGGAATGGAATGGAAAGGAATTCAGAATGGAATGGAATGGAATGGAATGGAATGGAATGGAATGGAACGTGGAAGGGAACGTGCAATGAAATTTGGAATGGAATGTGGAATTGAATGGAATGGAATGTCAAATGGAATGGAATGGAATCTGGAATGGAATGTGGAATGGAATGTGTAGTGACACGTGGAATGGAACGGAGTGCAATGTGGAATGGAATGTGGAATGGAATGTGAAATGGAAAGTGGAATGGAATGCAATGTGCAATGGAACATGGATTGGAATGGAATGGAACGAGTAACGGAATGTGGAATGGAATGTGGAATTTAAAGTGGAATGGAATGGAATGGAATGTGGAATGGATCACGGAATGGAATGGAATGCAACGTGGAATGGATTCTGCAATGTAATGTGGAATGGAACGTGGAATGGAAAGGAATGGAACGTGGAATGGAACGTGGAATTGAATGTGGAATGAAACGTGGAATGAAATGTGCAATGGAATGTAGAATGCAACGTGGAATGGAATGGAATGGAAAGTGGAATGGTATGGAAATGGAATGGAATGGAAAGGAACGTGGAATGGAATGTGGAATGGAATGTGGAAAGCAATGTTGAATAGAACGTGGAATAGAATGGAATGGAAGTTGGAATGCAATGTGGCTTGGAACGGAATGTAGTGGAATGGAACGTGGAATGGAAAGTGGAAAGGAAAGTGGAATGGAACCTGCAATGGAATGAAATGCAATGGAATATATTGCTGAAAGGATTGTGGAAAGGAAAGTGGAATGGAACGTGGAATGTAATGGAACGTAACGTGGAATGGGATACAATGGAATTTGGAGTGCAACGTGTTATGGAATGGAATGGAACGTGAAATGCAACTTGGAATGTAACGTGGAATGGAATGTGGAATGGAATGTGGAATGGAACGTGGAATGGAATGTGCAATGGAATGTGGAATGGAACGTGGTAAGGAAAGGAATGGAAAGTGGAGTTGAACGTGAAATGGAGTGGAATGGAATGTACAATGGTATATGCAATGAACAGTGTAATGGAAAGTGAAATGGAACATGGAATGGATGGGAATGGAATACGGAATGGAAAGTGGAATGGAATGTGGAATGGAAAGCAAGGCCATGTGGAATGGAAAGTTGAATGGAATGGAATGAAATGTGGAATGGAATGTGGAATGGAATGTAATGGAATGTGTAATGAGATGTGGAATAGAATGAAATGGAATGTGGAATGTAACAGAATGGAATGTGGAATGGAATGTGGAAAAGAAAGTAGAATGGAATGGATTGCAATTTGCAATGGAACGTGGAATGCAACTTCGAATCGAACGTGGAATGGAATGTGGAATGCAGCGTGGAAAGGAATGTGGAAAGGAATGTGCAATGGCATGGATTGGATTGTGGAATGGAATGTGGAATTAAATGTGGAATGTAATGGAATGGAATGTGGAATGGAGTGTGGAATGGAATGTAAAGGGATGTGGAATGGAACGGAATGGAATATGAAATGGAATGTGGTATAGAAAGTGGAAAGGAATGGAACGGAATGAACAATGGAAAGTGCAATGTAATGGAATGGAACGTGGAATGGATCTTGGAATGGAACGTGGAATGGAATGTGGAATGCAGCGTGCAAAGGAATGTGGAATGGAATGTGAAACGGAATGGAATGGAATGTGGAATTGAATGGAACTGAATATGGAATTGAATGTGGAATGGAGAGAACAGAATATGGAATAGAATGCGAAATGTAACGGAATGGAATGTGGAATGGAATGTGGAATGGAAAGTGAAATGGAATGTGGAAGGGAATGGGGAGTGCAATGGAATGGAAAGGAATAGAATGTGGTATGGTACGTGCAATGTATTGTGGAATTGAATGTGGAATGGATTGTGGAATGGAACGTGAAATAAAATGTGGAAGGGAATGTGGAATGGAATATGGAATGGAACGTGAAATTGTATGGAATGGAATGTGGAATGGAATGGATTGGAATGTGGAATGAAATGCGGAATGGAACGTGGAATGGAATGTGGAATGGAATAGAATGGAACGTGGAATGGAATGTGGAATGGAATGAAATGGAATGTAGAATGGAATGGAATGGAACGTGGAATGGAAAGGAATGGAATGTGAAATGGGACGTGGAATGGAACATGGAATGCAAAGTGCAATGTTATGTGGAATGGAATGTGGATTGCAACGGAATGGAATGGAATGGAATGTGGAATGGAATAGGATGGAGTGGAATGTGGAGTGACATTAATTGGAATGGAATGGAATGTGGAATGCAATGGAATGGAATCTAGAATGGAATGGAAATGAATGAAATGGAATGTGGAATTGAATGGAATGGAATGGAATGGAATGGGATGAGGAATTGAATGGAATGGAATGAAGAATGGAATGGATTTGAATGTGGAATGCAATGGCATGGAACTTCGAATGGAATGTGAAATGGAATGTGGAATGGATTGTGCAAAGTAATGGAATGGAATGTGGAATAGAATAGAATGGAATGGAATGTGGAATGGAACGTGGAAAGGAATGTGCAATTGAATGGAATGGAAAGTGGAATGGAATGGAATGGAATGTGTAATGGAATGGAATGGATTGGAATGGAAAGTGAAATAGAATGTGGAACAGATTGTGAAATGGAATGTGGAATGGAATGTGGAATGGAATGAAATGGAACGTGGAATGGAATGGAGTAGAACATGGAATAGAATGGAATGAAACGTGGAATTGATCGTGGAATTGAACATGGAAAGGAAAGTCGAATGGAATGTGGAATGTAATGTGGAATGCAATGGAATGGAATGTGGTTTCAAAGGTGGAATGGAATGGAATGGGATGTGGAATGCAATGTGGAATGTAATGCAATGGAATGAGAATGGAATGTGGAATGGAATGGAAAGGAATTTTCAATATAATGTGAAATGGAATGGAATGGAATGTGCAATGGAATGTGGAATGGAATGCGGAATGGAACGGAATGGAATGTGTAATGGAATGTGTAATTAAATGTGGAATGAAACGTGGAATGGAACGTGGAATTGAATGGAATGGAACGTGGAATTGAATGGAATGGAAGTTGGAATAGAATGTGGAATGGAATGGAAGGGAATGTGGAATAAAATGTGGGGTGTAATGGAATGGAATGTGGAATGCAATGTGGAATATAACGTAATGTAAAGAGGAATGGAATGTGCAATGGAATGTGGAATGGAAACCGGAATTGAATGGAATAGAATGTGTAATGGAATATGGAATGAAATCAAATGGAACGTGGAATGGAAAGTGGAATGGATTGTGGAATGGAATGTGGAATGGAGTGTGGAATGGAATGGAATAGAATGTGTAATGGAATGTGGCAGGGTTTTTAATGGAATGTGGAATGGAAAGTGGATTGGAATGTGGAATGGATTGTGGAATGCAATGTGCAATGGAACCCAATAGAATGTGGAATTAAATGTGGATTGTAGTGTGGAATGGAACTTGGAACGGAATGCAATGGAATGTGGAATGGTAAGTGGAAAGGAATGGAATGAAACGTGGAATGGAAAGTGGAATCGGATTGAATGGAAAGTGGAATGGAATGTGGAATGGAACTTGGAATGGAAAGGAATGGACTGTGGAATGGAACGTGGAATGCAATGGAACTGAAAGCATAATTTAACGTGGAATGGAACGTGGAATGGAATGCGAAATTGAACGTGGGATACAATGTGGAAAGAAATGTGGAATGGAACGGAATGGAATGTGGAACAGAATGTGGAATTGAGTGGGGAATGGAACGTGGAATGGAATGGAATGGAATGTGGAATGGAATGTGGAATGGAATGGAAAGAAATGTGGAATGAAATGTGGATTGGAATTCAATGGAATGTGGAATGGAATATAATGGAATATGGAATGGAATTTAATGGAAATTGGAATGGAACGTGGAATGGAATGGAATGGATTGGAATGGAATGTGGAATGGAATGGAATGGATTGGAATGGAATGTGGAATGGAATGGAATGGAATGTGCAATGGAATGTGGAATGGAATGTGGAATGGAGTGGAATGTGGATTGGAATGAAATGGAAAGTGGAATGCAAAGGGAAGGAGTGCGGAATTCAAAGTGGAATGGAACGTGGAATGGAATTGGGAATGGAATGGAATGGAATGTGGAATGGCATGTGAATTGGAATGCAATTAATTGTGGATTGGAATGTGGAACCAAATGCAAGGGAATAAAAATTCAACGTGGATTGGAATATGGAATGGAACGTGGAATGGAATGTGAAATGGACTGCGGAATGGAATGTGGAAAGGAATGTGGAATGGAATGGAACGTAATGTGGAATGGAATGTGGAATGGAATGGAATGGAATGTAAAATGGAATGTGGAATTGAATTTAACGGAAAGTACAATGGCATGTGGAATGGAAAGTGGAATGGAATGAAGAATGGAAAGTGGAATGTAATGGAAAGGACCGTGGAATGGAACGTGGAATGGAATGCAACGGAAAGTGGAATGGAATACGGAATGGAATGTGGAATGGAACCTGGAATGGAACATGGAACGAAACGGAATGGAATGTGGAATGGAATGTGGAATTCAATGGAATGGAACGGGCAATGGAACTTGGAATGGAATGGAATGGAAGGTGGAATGGAATGGAGTGGAATGTGGAATGTAATGGAATGCAACGTGCAATGGGACGTGGAATGGAATGGAGTGGAAGGTGGAATGGAATGGAATGGAGTGTGGAAAGGAATGTAGAATTGAATGGAATGGAATGGAATGGAAGGTGGAATGGAACGGAATGTAGAATGGAATGGAATGGAATGGAATGGAATGTGGAATGGAATGTGGAATGGAATGTGGAATGGAATGGAATGGAACGTGGAATAGAACGTGGAATGGAATGTGGAATAGAATGTGGAATGGAATGGAATGGAATGTGCAACGGAAGGTGGAATCGAATGGAATGGAACGTGGAATGGAACGTGGGATGGAATGTAGAATGGATCGTGGAATATAATGTGGAATGGAATGGAAAGGAATGTGGAATGGAATGTGGAATGGAATATATTGGAATGGAATGGAACATAGAAAGGAACGTGGAATGGAAAGTGCAACGGAATGTAGAATAGAACTTGGAATGGACTATGCAATGCAATGTGGAATGGATCGTGGAATGGAACAGACTGGAAAGTGGCATGGAATGTGGAATGGAACGTGGAATGGAAATTGGAATGGAAGGTGGAATGGAATGGAATGGAATGGAATGGAATGGAATGGAATGAGGAATGGGATGTGGAATGGAATGTGGAATGGAATGGAAAGGAACGTGGAATGGAACGTAGAATGGAATGTAGAATGAGACGTAAAATATAATTTGCAATGGAATGGAATGGAATATGCAATGGAATGAGGAATGGAATGGAATGGAATGGAATGTGGAATGGAATGGAATGGAATGGAATGTGGAATGGAATGGCATTGAATGTGGAATGTAATGAGGACTGGAATGGAATACAACGTGGAATGGAATGCGGAATGGAATGGAATGGAATGTGGAATCGGTTCTGGAATGGAATGTTGAGTGGAACGCGGAATGCAATAGAATTGATCGTGGAAAGGAAAGTGGAATGGAATGTGGACTGGAATTCAATGGAATGTGGAATGGAATGGAATGGAATATCGATAAGAATACGGATTGTAATGGAATGCAATGTGGAATGGAATGTGGAATGGAATCAAATGGAATGAGGAAAGCAATGTGGAAAGGAATGCGGAATGGAACGGAATGGAATGTGGAATGGAATGTGGAATGGAATGTGGAATGGAAAGTGGAATGCAATGTGGAATGTAATGTGGAATGCAACAGAATGGAATGATAAATGGACTGTGGAATGGAATGTGGAATGGAACGTGGAATGGAATGGAATAGAACTTAGAGTGTAACGTGGAATGCCATGTGGAATGGAACGTGAAAGGAACGAGGAATCCAATGAAATGAAATGTGGAATGGAATGTGGAAAGGAATGGAATGGAGTGTGGAATAGAATGTGGAATGGAATGGAATGCAATCCGGAATGGAATGTAACGGAATGGTAAGGAATGTGGAATGGAAAGCGGAATTGAATATGGAATGCAATGGATTGGAAACTGGAATGGAATGTGGAAAGAAATGTAATGAAATGGAAAGGAAGGGAAAGTGGAATGGAATGTGGAATTGAATGCGGAATGGAAAGTGGAATGGAATGTGGAAATGAATGTGGAATGGAAAGTGGAATGGAACGTGGAATGGAAAGGAATGTGGAACGGATGTGGAATGGAATGGAATGGAATGGAATGTGGAATGGAATGTGGAATGGAATGGAACGTGCAATGGAAAGTGGAATGGAATGGAATGGAAGGTTGAATGGAATGGAATGGAATGTGGAATGGAAAGCGGAATGGAACATAGAAAGGAATAGAACGTGGAATGGAAAATGGAATAGAATGTAGAAGGGAATTGAATGGAATGAAATGTGGAATGGAATGTGGAATGGAACAGAGCATGGAATGGAATGTGGAATAGAATGTAGAATGGAATGGAAAGGAACGTGCAATGGAATGTAGAATGCAATGGAATGGAACGTGGAATGGAACGTGGAATGGAATGTAGAATGGAACGTGGAATACAATGTGGAATGGAAAGGAAAGGAATGTGGAATGGAATGTGGAATGGAATATATTGGAATGGAGTGGAACGTAGAAAGGAACGTGGAATGGAAACTGGAATGGAATGTAGAATGGTACGTGGTATGGAATGTGAAATAAAATATAGAATGCAAAGTGGATTGGAATGGACTGGAAAGTGGAATGGAATGTGGAATGGAACGTGGAATGGAAAGTGGAATTGAAGGTGGAATGGAATGGAATGGACTGTGGAATGGAATGGAATGGAATGCAACGTGGAATGGAATGGAATGCAGTGTGGAGTGGAATGGAATGCAATTTGAAATGGAATGGAATGGAATGTGTAATGGAATTGAATTGAATGTGGAATGGAACGGAATTGAATGTGGAATATAATGTGGAATGGAATGCAATGAAATGTAGAATGGAATGGAAAGGAATGTGGAATAGAATGTGAAATGGAACAGAATGGATTTGAATGTGGAATGGAATAGAATGGAATGTGGAATGGAATGGAATGTAATTTGGAATGAAATGTGGAATGGAGTGGATCGTGGAATGGAATGTGAAATGGAATGGAATGGAATTTGGAATGGAATGTGGAATGGAAAGGAATGGAATGTGGAATGGAATGGAATGGACTGTTGAATGGAATGTGGAATGGAATGTGGAATGGAATGGAATGCAATGTGTAATGCAATGTGGAATCAAATGAAATGGAATGTGGAATAGAATGGAATGGGAAGAGGAATGGAATAGAATGTGGAATGGAATGAAAGGTGGAATGGAACGCAATGGAATATGGTTTGGAATGGAATATAATTTGGAAGGGAAAGGAGTGGAATGGATTGAAATGTGAAATGGAATGTGGAATGGAATGTGAAATGGAATGGTGAATGGAATGTGGAATGGAATAAAATAGAACGTGGAATGGAATGGAGTGGAAGGTGGAAAGGAGTGGAATGGACCATCAAATGCAACGTGGAATGCAACGTGGAATGGAAAGTGGAATGCAACATGGATTGGAATGTGAAATGGAATGGAATGGAATGGAATGGAATGTGGAATGGAATTTAGTTGAATGCAATGTGGAATGGAATGGCATGGAATCGAATGAAATGTACTGGAATACGGAATGGAAGGTAATGGAATGCGGAATTGAATGGAAACGAATGCGGAATGGAATGGAATGGAATGCGGAATGGAATGGAATGGAATGTGGAATGGAATGGAATGGAACATGGAATGGAATGGAATGCGGAATGTAATGGAAATGATTGCAATCTGGAATGGACTGGAACGGAATGGAATGGAATGGAATGTGGAATGGAATGTAATGGAATGTGGAATGGAATGGAATGGAATGCGGAATAGAATGGACTGGAATGCGGAATGGAATGGAATGCAATGCGGAATGGAAAGGAATGGAATGCGGAAAGGAATGGAATGGAATGGAATGGAATGTGGAATGGAATGGAAATGAATGGAATGGAATGTGGAATGGAATGGAATGGAATGCGGAATGAGATGTGGAATGAAATGTAAAGGAAAGTGGAATGGAATGTGGAATGGAATGTGGAATGGAATGGAATGGTATGGAATGGAATGGAATTTGAAATGAAATGGAATGGAAATGAAAGGAATATGTAATGGAATGGAATGCGGAATGGAATGCAATGCAATGTAGAATGGAATGGAATGGAATGTGGAATGGAATGGATTGGAATGTGGAATGAAATGGAATGGAATGTGGAATGGAGTGTGGAATGGAATGGAACGTGGAATGAAATGGAATAGCACGTGGAATGGAATGGAATGGAATATGTAATGGAATGGATGGGAATGTGAAATGGAATGGAATGAAATGTGGAATGGAATGTTGGCTAGATTTCAAAGGAATGTGGAATGAAATGGAATGGAATGGAATTCGTAACGGAATGGAATGGAATGTGGAATGGAATGTGGAATGGATTGGCTTGGAATGTGGAATGGAATGTGGATTGGAATGGAATGGAGTGCATTTGTTTGGAATGTAATGTGGAATGGAATGTGAAATGGAATATGGAGTGTAAAGTTGTGGAATGTATAATGGAAAGTGGATTGGAATGGATTGTGGAATGGAGTGGAATGGAATGGAATGGAAAGTATAATGGAACTAAATGTGTAATGGAATGGAATGCAAAGTGGAATGGAATGGAATGTGGAATGGAATGGAATGAAATGGAATATGGACTGGAATTGAAAGGAATGGAATGCGGAATGGAATGTGGAATGGAACGGAAGAGAATGTCGAGAGGAATGTGGAATGGAAGGTGGAATGGAAAGGAATGGAATGTGGAATGGAATGGAATGTGGAATGGAATGGATTGGAATGTGGAATGGAACAGAATGGAATGCAGTGGAATGGAATGTGAAATAGAATGGAATGGAATGTCGTATCGAATGTGGAATGGAATGGAATGGAATGTGGAATGGAATGTGGAATGCAATGGAATGGAATGTGGAATGGAAATTGGAATGCAATGGAATGGAATGTGGAATACAAAGTGGAATTGAATGGAATTCAGTGAGGAAAGGAACCTGCAAATGAGTGGAATGGAATGGAATGGAATGTGGAATGGAATGAAATTGAATTTGGAATGGAAATTGGAATGGAACGTGGAATGGAATGTTGAATGGAATGTGGAATGGAACGTGGAATGGAATGGAATGTGGAATGGAATTTCGAATGGAAAGTGGAATGGAATGCAATGTGGAATGTACTGTGGAGTGTAATCTGGAATGGAATGTGGAATAGAATGGAATGGATTGTGGAATGGAACGTGGAATGGAATGAAATGGAATGTGGAATGGAAAGGAACGGAATTTGGAATGGTACGTGGAATGGAATGGAATGGAATATGGAATGGAACCTGGAATGGAATGTGAAATGGAACTTTGAATGGAATGCTAGAATGGAGTGGAATGCTGAGTGAAATGGAATGGAAGGTGCAATGGAAAGGAATGGAATTCGGAATGGAATGGAATGGAATGTAGAATGGAATTTTGAGTGGAATTGAATGCAACGTGGAATGGAATGTGGAATGAATGGAATGGAATGTGGAATGGAATGGAATGGAATGTAGAATGGAATGTGGAAAGGAATGGAATGCAATGTGGAATTGAATGTGGAATCGAATGGAATGTGGAATCGAATGAATTGTGGAATGGAATGTGGAATCGAAAGTGGAATGGAATGGAATGTGGAATGGATTGTGGAATGGAATGGAATGGAATGTGCCGTGGAATGGAATGGAATTTGGAATGGAATGGGATGAAATTCCAAATAGAATGGAATGGAATGGAATGGAATGTGGAATTGAATGGAACGGAATGTGGAATGGAATGGAATGGAATGTTGAATGGGATGGAATGGAATTCGAAATGGAATGCTGGAATGGAATGGAATGCTGAAAGAAATGGAATGGAAGGTGGAACGGAAAGGAATGGAATGAAATGTAGAATGGAATGGAATGGAATGTGGAATGGATTGAAATGGAATGTAGAATGGAATGTGGAAAGGAAAGGAATGCAATGTGTAATGGAATGGAATGGAATGTGGAATTGAATGCAATGGAATGTGGAATGGAATGGAATGGAATGTGGAATGGATTTTGGAACGAATTGGAATGGAATGGAAAGGAATGTGGAATGGATTGTGGAATGGATTGGAATGGAACTTGGAATGGAATGTGAAATGGAATTGAATGGAATGTTTAATAGAATGGAATTGAATGTGGAATGGAATGGAATGGAATGCAATGCGGAATGGATTGGAACGGAATGGCATTGAATGGAGTGCGGAATGGAGAGGAATGGAATGCAAAGTGAATAGGATTTTAAAGGAATAGAATGGAATGGTAAGCGGAATGGAATGTAATGTAATGCGGACTGGAATGGAATATAATGCAAATTGGAATGGAATGAAATATGGAATGGAATGGAATGGAATGTGGAAAGGAATGGAAATGAATGTGTAAAGGCATGAGGAATGGAATGTAATGGAATGTGAAATGGAATGTGGAATGGAATGTGGAATAGAACGGAAGGGAATGTGGAATGGAAAGTGGAATGGAAAGTGGAATGGAATATGGAATGGAATGTGGAATAGAACGGAATGGAATGTGCAACTGAATGTGGCATATAATGTGGAATGGAAAGTGGAAAGGAAAGTGGAATGGAATGGAAAGGAAAGTGGAATGTAATGTAGAATGGAATGGAATGGAATGTAGAATGGAATGTGGAATGGAAAGGAGTGGAACGAGGAACGGAACATGGAATGAAACGTGGAATAGAACGTGGAATTGAACTTGGAATGGGATGTGGAATGGAATGTAGAATGGAATGGAATGGAATTGAAAGTGGAATGGAAAGTCGAATGGAATGGAATGGAATGTGGAATCTAATGTGGAATGCAATTGAATGGAATGTAAAATAGAATGTGGAATGGAACAGAAAAGAATTTGGAATGGAATGGAATGGAATGGAATGTGGAATTGAATGGGGAATGGAATGGAACGGAACGGAACGTGAAATTGAATGGAATGGAATGTGGAATGGAATGGAATGTGGAACGGAATAGAATGGAACTTGGAATGGAAATGAATTGAATTTCGCATAGAATGGAATGGAATGGAATGGAATGTGGAATGGAATGGAATGTTGAATGGAATGTGGAATGGTATGTGGAATTCAATGTAATGAAATGTGGAATGGAATAAGACGTGGAATGTGGAATGGAATGTGGAATTTAATGGATTGGAATGGGGAATGGAATGCGGAATGGAATGGGGAATGTAATGTGGAATGGAATGGAATGGAATGCGGAAGCGTACGGAATGAAATGTTGAATGGAATGTGGAATGGATTGGAATGGAATGTGGAATGGACTGTGGAATGGAATGGAATAGAATGCGGAATGAAATGTGCAATGAAATGGAAAGGAATGTGGAATGAAATGTGGAATGTAACGTGGAATACAATTGAATGAAATGTGGAATGGAATGTTGAATGGAATGGAAAGGAATATGGAAAGGAATCTGGAGTGGAATGGAATGGAATACGGAATGGAATGAAATGGAATGTGGAATGGAATCTGGAACGGAATGGAATGGAATGTGGGATGGAATGTGTAACGGAATGTGTAATGGAAAGCAGAAGGGAAAGTGGAATGGATCGTGGAATGGAATGTGGAATGGAATAAAATGAAATGTGGAGTGGAATGGAATGGAATGGAATGGAATGTGGAATTGAATTTGAAATAGAATGGAATGGAATGTGGAATGGAAAGTGGAACGGACTGGAATGTAATGTGTAATGGAGTGGACTGGAAGGTGGAATTGAATGGAATGGAAGGTTGAATTTAATGGAAAGAAATGTGGAATGGAAGTGAATGGAATGTGGAATGGAGTGGAATGGAATATGGAATGGAATGGAATGATGAATTGAAGTTAGAAAGGAATGGAATGGAATGTGGAGTAGAATGGAATGGAATGTGGAATGGATTGTGGAATGGAATTGGATGGATTGTGGAATGGAATGGAATAGAATGGAATGTGGAATGGAAGGTGGAATGGAATGGAATGGAATGTGGAAAGGAGTGTGGAATGGAAGGGAGTGGAATTTGGAATGTAAGATGGAATGGATTGGAATGGAATGTGGAATGGAATGGAATGAAACATCAAATGGAACGTGGAATGAAACGTGGAATGGATTGTGGAATGGAATGTGGACTAGGATGTGGAATGGAATGTGGAAAGGAATGGAATGGAATGTGGAATGGAATGGAATGGAATGTGGAATGGAATGGAATGGAACATGGAATGGAAAGAACTGGAATGTGTAATGGAAAGAATGGAATGTTCAAAGCAGTGGAATTGGATGGAATGTGGAATGGACAGGAATGGAATGGAATGGAATGTGCAATGGAATGGAATGCAATGGAATGGAGTGTGCAATGGAATGGAATGGAAATTGGAATGTAATAGAATGGAATGCAGAATGGAATGGAATGGAAAGTGGAATGGAACATGAAATTAAAAGCAATGGAACGTGGAATGGAACGTGGATTTGAACGGAATGGAACATGGTATGGATTGTGGAATGTAACGCAGAATGGAATGTGAAATGGAATGTGGAGTGGAACGGGGAATGGAACGGAGTGGAACGGGGAATGGAACGGAACGGAACGTGGAATTGAATGTGGAATGGAACGTGGAATGGAACCTGGAATGTAATGGAATGGAATGTGGAATGGAAAGCGGAATGGAACCTGAAGTGGAATGTAATGTAATGTGGAAAGGAATGTGCAATGGGAAAGAATGGAATGTGGAATGGAATGTGGAATTGAATGTGGAATAGAATGGAATGGAATGTGGAATGGAAAGTGGGTTGGAATGGAATCGAATCCTGAATGGAATGCAACGGGATGTGGAATGGAATGTGGACTGGAATGGAATGGAACCAGAAATGTAATGTGGAATGGAATGTGGAATGGAATTGAATGGATTGTGAAATGGAATGCAAAGTGGAATGGAATGGAATGGAATGTGGAATGGAACATGGAATGGAATGGAATGGAAAGTGGAATGGAACGTGGAATGGAACGTGGAATGCAACGTAGAATGGAATGTGGAATGGAATGGAATGGAATGTGGAATGGAATGTGGAAAGAATGGAATGGAATGGAATGGAATGGAATGTGGAATGGAAAGTGGAATGGTATGTGGAATGGAGCTTGGAATGGAATGGAATGAAATGTGGAATGGAATAGATTTCACTTTCCACTCCATTTTATTCCACATTCCATTCCATATTCCATTCCATTCGATTCCACATTCCATTCCACGTTCCATTCCACGTTCCATCTCATTCCATTCCACATTCCATTCCACGATCCGTTTCACATTCCATTTCACATTCCATTTCACATTCCATTCCATTCCATCCCATTCCACACTCCATTCAACATTCTATTCCACATTCCATTCCATTCCATTCCACATTCCATTCCACGTTCCATTCCATTCCATTCCAGTTTCCATTCAACGTTTCATTCCACATTCCATTCCACTTTCCATTCCATACCATTCCACTTTTAATTCCACGTTCCATTCCACATTCCATTCCTCATTTCATTGCGTTCCATTCCACAGTGCATTCCACTTTCCATTCCATATTCCTTTGCACATTCCATTCCACATTCCATTCCATTCCACATTCCTTTCCACATTCCATTCAAAGTTCCATTCCAGGTTCCATTCCATTCCATTCCACGTTCCATTCCATTCCATTCCATGTTCCATTTCATGCCGTTCCACGTTCCATTCCACATTCCTTTCCACATTCCATTGCATTGCATTCCATATTCCATTCCACATTCCATTCCACAATCCATTCCACATTGCATCCCACATACCATTCCACATTCCATTCCATTCTATTCCACGTTCAATTCCACATTCCATTGCATTTCATTTGACATTCCATTACACATTCCGTTCCACTTTCCATTCCACATTTTGTTCCACATTCTGTTCCACATTCCATTCCACACTCCATTCCACACTCCATTCCACATTCCATTCACTTCCATTCCCCATTCCATTCCACTCTCCATTCCACATTTCATTCCACATTCAATTCATTTCCATTCCACATTCCTTTCCACCTTCCTTACTGCACTGCATTCCAAATTCCATTCCACATTCCAATCCACACTCCATTCCACCTTAAATTCCACATTCCATTCCGCACATTTCCACATTCCTTTCCACTTTCCATTTCACATTCCATTCCATTCCATTCTACATTCCAATACACATTCCATTCCATTGCATTTCACATTCCATTCCGTTCCATCGCACATTCCTTTCCACATTCCCTTCCACATTTCGTTCCACATTCTGTTCCACATTCCGTTCCACATTCCATTCCATTCCATTCCACATTCCAATCCATTCCATTCCACATTCCATTCCATTCCATTCCACTTTCCATTTCACATTCCATTCCGTTCCTTTCCACATTCATTCCACATTCCATTCCACATTCAATTCCACACTCCGTTCCACATTCCATTTCATATTCCATTCCATTCCATTCCATTCCACATTTCATTCTACAGTCCATTCCATTCCACATTCTTTTAAATTCCAAAACACATTCCATTCCACGTTCCATTCCATTCCATTCCACCTTCCATTCCACGTTCCATTCCACCTTCCATTCCACTATCAATTCCATTCGATTCCACTTTCCATTCCAAGTTCCATTCCACATTCCATTCCACATTCCATTCCACATTCCATTGCGTTCCATTCCACATTCCATTCCATATTCCTTTGCACATTCCTGTCCATTCCATTCCACATTTCATTCCATTACATTACACATTCCATTTCACATTGTATTCCACGTGTCATTCCACGTTCGATTCCATGTTCCATTCAATTCAATTCCACGTTGCACTCCATTCCATTCCACGTTCCATTTCATGCCGATCCACTTTCCATTCCACATTCTATTTCGCATTCCATTCTATTCCATTCCGTTTCATACCACATTGCATTCCATTCCATTCCACAATCCATTGCATTCCATTCCACATTGAATTCCATTCCATTCCACTCCACCTTCCATTCCATTCCATTCCTTTCCATATTCTATTGCATTGCATTCCACATTGCATTCCATTACATTCCTTCCACATTCCATTGCATTCCATTCCATTCCACATTGCATTACTTTCCACATTCCATTACATTCTATTCCACATTGCATTTCATTCAATTCCATTACACACTCCATTGCATTCCTTTCCTTTCCATATTCCATTGCTTTCCATTCCACATTCCATTGCATTCCACATTGCATTTCATTCCACATTCCATTCCTTTCCTTTCCATTCAAATCCCAATACCATTCCACATTCCTTTCCATTCCATTCAACATTCTATTCCATTCCATTCCATTCCATTCCACATTCCATTCCACTTTCCATTCCATTCCATTCCAAATTACATTCCATTCCATTCCATATTCCATTGCATTCCATTCCACTTTGCATTTCATTCAATTCCATTACACATTCCATTGCATTCCTTTCCTTTCCATATTCCATTGCATTCCATTCCACATTGCATTCCATTCCATTCCATTACACTTTCCATTCCATTCTATTCCATTCCATTGCACTTTCCATTCCACATTCCATTACATTCAATTCCACATGCCTTTCCATTCCATTCCATTCCATTCCACTTTCCATTCCTTTCCATTATATATTCCATTCCATTCCACATTCCGTTCCTTTCCTTTCCAGTCAAATCCGAATTCCATTTCACATTCCATTCCATTCCATTCCACATTCCTTTCCATTCCTTTCCACATTCCATTCCACATTCCATTTCATTCCTTTGCACATTCCATTGCATTCAATACTACATTCCATTCCACTCGATTCCACATTGCATTCCATTCTGTTCCATTCCACACTTCGTTCCAATCCATTCCAATCCACATTGAATTCCATTCCATTCCACATTGCAATGCATTCCATATTCCCTTCCATTGCATTGCATTACATTCCAAATTCCATTCCATTCCTTTCCGTTCCAAATTCCATTCCATATTCCCTTCTATTCCATTCCATTCCATTCCAAATTCCATTCCATTCCATTCCATTCCAAATTCCATTCCACTTTCCCTTCCATTCTATTCCACATTTCATTCTACAGTCCCTTCCATTCCATGTTACATTCCTTTCAATTCCATTCCATTCCACATTTTATTCCAATCCATTCCGCGTTCCATTCCATTCCATTCTGTTCCAATACATTACACAGGGAATTCCGCATTCCATTCCATTCCATTCCGTTCCAATCCATTCCACAATGCATTCCATTCCATTGCATTCCGCGTTCAATTCAGTTCCTTCCAAATTCCATTCCATTCGATTCCATTCCATTTCACGCTCCATTCCCCATTCCATTCCAATTCATTGCACAATCCATTCCAGATTACTTTCCACTCCATTCCAATCCATTCCAACTCCATTCCACATTCCATTCCATTCCATACCACATTGCATTCCACATTCCATTCCAATCAATTCCACATTCCATTCGAATTTTCATTCCATTCCATTCTACATTCCATTCCATTCCATTCCGCATTCTATTCCATTCCATTCCACACTCCATTCCATTCCAATCCAGATTCCATTCCATTCCACATTCCATTCCATTCCATTCCGCATTCTATTCCGTTCCATTCCATTCCATATTCCTTTCCTTTCCCTTCCATTCCATTCTAAATTCCAATCCATTCCATTACACTTTCCATTCCTTTCCATTCCACATTCCATTCCACTTTCCATTCCATTCTATTCCACATTTCATTCCACATTCCATTCCATTCCATTCCACTTTCCATTCCATTTCATTCCACATTCCTTTCCACATACCTTTCAATTCCATTCCACGTTCGATTCCACATTCTATTCCATTCCATTCAACATCCCTTTCCACATTCCATTCTACTCCATTCCATTTCATATTCCATTCAATTACATTCCATTAAAATCCACATTTCATTCTGTTCCAATACACATTCCATTCCTTTCCATTCCCCGTTACATTCCATTCCACATCCCACTCCTTTCCATTCCACATTCCATTCCATTACTTTCCACATTCCTTTCCACTTTCTATTACACATTCCATTCCACGTTCCATTCCATTCCATTCCACATTCCATTCCATGCCATTCCACATTCCATTCTTTTCAATTCCGTATTGTATTCCATTCCATTCCACCTGCCATTCCATTCCATTCCATTCCATTCCATTCCATTGAATTCATTTCCATTCCCCATTCCATTCCATGTTCCATTCCATATTCCTTTTTATTCCATTCCATGTTCCATTGCACTTTCCATTCCATGATCGTTTCCACTGAATTCCACATTCCATTCCACATTCAATTCTATTTCGTTCTACATTCCATTCCATTCCACTCCATGTTCCATTCCATTCCATTCCTCATTACACTCCATTCTGTTCCACTTTCAATTCCACATTCCATTCCATTCCATTCCACATTCCACTCCACATTCCATTGAATTCCATACCACATTCCATTCCACTCCATTACACGATCTGTTCCATTCCACATTCCATTCCACATTCCATTCCACATTCCATTCCTTTCCATTCCACTTTCCATTCCATTTCATTCCATTCCACTTTCCATTCCACATTTCATTCCATTACATTCCCCATTGCATTCCATTCCTTTAAACATTCCATTCCATTGCATTCCACATACCATTCCAGATTCCATTGCATTCCATTCCACATTCAGTTCCTTTCCATTCCACTTTGCATTCGATTCCATTCCATTCCATATTGCATTCCATTCCATTCCTCATTCCATTCCTTTCCATTCCACAATCCATTCCATTCCATTCCACGTTCCACTTCATTCCATTCCACATGGCATTCCATTCCATTCCACATTCCATTCCACATTCAATTCCATTCAATTCCACATTCTATTAAATTACAATCCATTCAATTTTCCAATCCATTCCATTCCAGTTTCCATTTCATTCCATTCCATTCCATATTCCATTCCACATTCCTTTCCATTCCATTCCACATTGCATTCCATTCCATTCCACTTTTCATTCCACATTCCATTTCACTTTACTTTCCATTCCATTCCACATTCCCTTCCATTCCACACTCCCTTCCATTCCACATTCCATTCCATTCCATTCCATATTCCATTCCATTCCATTCCACATTGAATCCCATTCCATTCCATTCCACATTCCATTCCATTCCATTCCAGATTCCATTGCATTCCATTCCACATTGCATTCCATTCCATTCCATTCCATTGCAAATTCCATTCCATTTAATTCAGCATTCCATAACATTACATTCCACTTTCAATTCGATTCCATTCCACATTGCATTCCATTCCATTCCATTATATATTCCATTCCATTCCATTACATATTCCATTCCATTCCATTCCATTTTCAATTCCATTTCTTTCCATTCCCTTCCACATTCCATACCACTTTCCATTCCATTCCATTCCACATTCCATTATATTTATTTCCACATCCCATTCCATTCCATTCCACATTCAATTCCAATCTATTCCACATTCCACTCCATTCCATTCCTTTCCATATTCCATTCCATTCCACTCCACATTCCATTCCTTTCCGTTCCTCTTTATATTCCTTTCTATTCCCCTTTCTATTCCATTCCATTATATTCCATTACACATTCCATTCTACATTGCATTCTATTCGATTCCAGTTTCCATTACGTTGCATTCCACGTTAAATTACATTGCATTCCACATTCCATTATATTCCATTCCACATTGCATTCCATTCCATTCCATTCCATTTCACGTTTCATGCCACTCCTTTCCATTCCACATTCCATTCCATTCCATTCAACATTGTATTCTATTCCATTGCACATTGCATTCCATTCCATTGCACATTCCATTCCATTCCATTCCAGATTCAAATCTATTCCATTTCACATTACATTCCATGCCATTCCATTCCATTCCACATTCCAATCCACATTCCTTTCAATTCCATTCTGCATTCCGTTGCTTTCCATTCCACCTTCCATTCCATTTGATTCCACATTTTATAGCATTCCATTCCATTCCACATTGCATTCCATTTCACACCATTCCACATTCCATTTGATTCCCTTCCACATTCCATTGCTTTCCAATCCACATTGCATTCTATTCCATTCCATTCCACATTCCTTTAGACATTCATTTCCATTACATTCCACTTTCCTTTCCACATTTTATTCCATTCCATTCCACATTCCATTCCATTACATTACACATTCCACTGCACATTTAGTTGCATTCTATTCCACATATCATTCCATTCCATTGGATTCCATTCCATATTCGATTCCATTCCATTCGGCATTCCTTTCCATTCCATTCCACATTCCATTCCACTTCTTTGCTTTCCATTCCACCTTCTATTCCACATTCCAATCCATTCGACTCCACATTCAATTCCGTTCCATTCCACATTCCATTCCATTCCATTCCACGTTGCATTCCATTCCATTCCGCATTTCAATACATTCCATTCCACATTGCATTCTATTACATTCTATTCCATTTTCCATTCCATTCCATTCCACATTCATTTGCACTTCATTCCACATTCCATTCCATTCAATTCCATTCCATATTCCCATCCATTTCAATCCACATTCCTTCAAATTTCATTCCACTCCATTCCACTTTCCATTCCACGTTGCATTAGATTCCATTCCACATTTCATTCTACATTCCATTCCATTCCATTACACATTGCATTCCATTCCTTTCCACATTCCATTCTACATTCCATTCTATTCCATTCCACATTCCATTCCATTCCATTCTACATTCCACTCCATTCCATTCCGTTCCACCTTCCATTTCATTTCATTCAGCATTCCATTCCATTCTGGCACTCCATTTCCCTTTCCATTGCATTCCATTCTACATTCCATTCCGTTCCATTCCTTTCCACCTTCCATTCCATTTCATTCAGCATTCCATTCCATTCTGGCATTCCACTTCGCATTCCACTTCATTCCATTCAACATTCCACACCATTCCATTCCACCTTCCATTCCATTCCGTTCCATATTCTATTCCATTCCATTCCACATTGCATTCCATTCCATTCCAAATTATATTCCTTTCCTTTCCACTCCATTCCATATTCCATTCCACATTCCATGGAATTCCACCGACAGTTCCATTCCATTCCACATTCCATTCCACATTCCATTCCATTCCATTACATTACATTCCAAATGCCATTCCATTCCATTCCACATTCCTTTCCATTCCACATTCCTTTCCATTCCATTTAGTTCCATTCCAAATTCCATTCCATTCCATTCCACATTCCATTCCTCTTTCCATTCTATTCTATTCCACATTTCATTCCACATTCCAATCCATTCCATTCCACTTTCCATTCCATTCCATTCCATTCCAGATTCCTTTCAACATTCCATTTGATTCCATTCCACATTCCATTCCGTTCTATTCAACATACCTTTCCACATTCCATTTCATTACATTCCATTTCATATTCCATTCAATTACATTCCATTACAATCCACATTTCATTTCATTCCAATCCACATTCCATTCCTCTCCATTTCCCTTTACTTTCCATTCCACATCCCATTCCTTTCCATTCCACATTCCATTCAATTATCTTCCACATTCCTTTCCACGTTCCATTCCATTGCCTTCCACATTCCATTCCATTTCACTCCACATTCCATTCTATTCAATTACGTATTGCATTCCATTCCATTCCCACTGCCATTCCATTCCATTCCATTTCATTCCACATTCCATTCCAAATTCCATTCAATTCCATTCCACATTCCATTGCACATTACATTCCATTCCATTCCGCATACCATTCCATTCCACATTCCATTCCATTCCATTCCAGATTGCATTCCATTCCGTTCCACATTCCGTTCCATTCCGTTTCACATTCCATTCCATTCCTTTCCTCATTCCATTCCGTTCCATTGCACATTCCATTCCACTTTCCATTCCATTCCATTCCACATTCCATTCCACGTTCCATTCCATTCCATTCCACTTTCCATTACATTCTGTTAAACATTCAATTCCATTCCAATCCGTTGTGCTTTCCTTTCCATTCTGCATTCCATTGCATTCCATTCCACATTGCATTGCCTTCCATTCCGTTCCACCTTTCATTCCACTTTCCATTCCATTCCATTCCACATTGAATTCCACATTCATTTCCTGTCCATCCCACATTCCATTCCACATTCCATTCCATTCCATTTCACATTCCCATCAATTCCATTCCACATTCCATTCCGTTCCATTCCATTCCACTCCACATTCCATTCTGTTCCATTCCCCATTCCATTCCATTGCATTTCACATAGCATTCCATTCCATTCCTCATTCCATTCCATTCCATTCCACATTCCATTCCATTCCATATTGCCTTCCATTCCTTTCCATTCCATTCCAAATTCCATTCCATTCTATACCGTTCCACATTCCATTTCACTTTCCATTACATTCAATTCAATATTTCATACCACATTCCACTCCATTCCATGTTCTATTCCATTCCATTCCATTTCACATTCCATTCCATTCCATTCCACTTTCTATTACATTCCATTCCGCTTTACATTCAATTCCCTTCTATTCCAATCCATTCCACATTGCATTCCATTCCTTTCCATTCTGCATTCCATTCCATTCCTTTCCGATCCAATCCATTCCACATCGCATTCCATTCCATTCCATTCCATTCCGTTTTCAATTCCATTCCATTCCACATTCCTTTCCATTCAATTTAATTCCATTTCACACTCCATTCCCCATTCTACTCCAATCCATTGAAAAATCCAATCCACATTACTTTCAATTCCATTCCAATCCGTTCCAACTCCATTCCACATGCCATTCCATTCCATTCCACATTCCATTCCACATTCCATTCCACGTTCCATTCCATTCCATTCCACATTACATTCCATTCCATTCCGCATTCTATTCGATTCCATTCCACATTCCATTCCATTCCAATCCACATTCCATTCCATTCCTCATTCCATTAAACTTTCCATTCCTCTCCATTCCACATTCCATTCCATTCCTTTCCACATTGCATTTCATTCCATTCCACATTCCATTCCATTCCATTACACATTCAATTTCATTCCATTCAATTAAATTCCAAATTCCATTCCACATTCCATTCCATTCCACTCAACATTCCATTCCATTCCTTTCCACATTCCATTCCATTCCATTCCCTTCCATCCCAATCCATTCTACGTTCCATTCCACGTTCCAATCCATGTTCCATTCCATTGCATTCCACGTTCCATTCCATGTTCCATTTCACGTTCCATTCCACGATCCTTTCCATTGCATTCCACTTTCTTTTCCATGTTCCATTTCACGTTCCATTCCACGATCATTTCCATTGAATTCCACATTCAATTCCCTTGCGTTGCACATTCTATTCCATTGCATTCCACTTTCCATTCCATTCCACATTCCCTTCCATTCCATTCCAAGTTCTGTTGAATTCCATTCCACATTCCATTCCATTCTATTCCATTCCATTGCATATTAAACTCCATTCCACTCAATTCCAGTCTACATTCAGTTCCATTTCATTCCACAATCCATTCCATTCCATTCAACTTTCCATTCCACATTCCATTCCACGTTCCATTCCACGTTACATTCCACGATGTTTTACACATCACATCCCACTTTCCATTCCACGTTCGATTCCACATTCTATTTCATTCCATTTCACATTCTATTCCACATTGCATTCCACATTCCATTCCCTTCCTTTCCACATTATATTCCATTCCATTGCACTCAACATTCCATTCCATTCTACGTTCCATTCCATTCAATTCCACATTCCATTCCACATTCCTCTCCATTCCATTCCACATTCCATTCCACATTCCATTCCTCATTCCATAGCATTCCATTCAACATTCCACTCCATTCCATTCCACATTGCATTCCATTCCATTCCGTATTCCATTCCATTCCGTTCGATTCCATTCCATTCCACATTCCATTCCATTCCTTTCCACATTCCATTCCATTCCATTTCATTCCATTCCAAATTCCATTCCGTTCCATTACACACTACAGTCCATTCCTTTCCTTATTCCATTCCGTATTCCACTCTATTCCATTCCAAATTCCATTCCACATTCCATCCCTCATTCCATTCCAATCCATTGCACATTCCACTCCATTCAATTCCATTCCACATTCCATTCCATTCCACTGCACTTTCTCTTCCCTATTCCATTGCTTTCAATTCCCTTCCATTCCACGTTCCGTTCCGCATACCGTTCCATTCTATTCCAAATTCCATAACATTCTATTTTTCATTCCATTCCACATTCCATTCCAAGTTTCATTCCACCTTCCATTCCACGTTCCATTCCATTCCATTCCACATTCCATTCCACATTGCATTCCATATCATTCCACCTTCCATTCCAGATTCAATTCCTTTCCATTACGCATTCCATTACACATTTCATTCCATTCCCTTCCACATCGATTCCATTCCATTCCATTGCACATTCCAATCCATTCAATTTCATATTTCATTCCATTCCATTCCACATTGCATTCCATTCCATTTCATTCTACCTTCCATTCCATTCCATTCCAAACTCCATTGCATTCCATTCCACATTCCTTTCCCTTCCATTCCAAATTCCATTCCACTTTCCCTTCCATTCCATTCCACATTCCATTCCGTTCCTTTCCACATTCCATTGCATTCCATTCCACATTCCATTCCATTCGTTTCCATTCCCTTCCATTCCAGATTCCATTCCATTCCGTTTAATTCCACAGTACATTCCATTCCATTCCGCATTCCATTCCATTGAATTCCATGCCATTGCATTTTCCATTCCATTCTATTGCACTTTCCATTCCATTCCATTCCATTCCACATTCCATTCCACATTCCATTCCTTTCCATTTCACATTCCATTCCATTGCATTACATTCCTTTTAACATTCCATTCCATTCCACATTCCATTCCAGTTTCCATTCCATTCCATTCCACTTTCCATTCCACATTCAATTCCATTCCATTCCACGTTCCATTCCATTCCATTCCACATTGCACTCCATTCCATTCCACCTTGCATTTCATTAAATTCCACATTCCTTTCCAAATTCAATTCCATTCCTTTCCGCATTCCATTCCATTCCATTCCACATTCGTTTCCATTCTATTCCACATTCCATGCACATCCCATTCCACGTTCCATTCCACGTTCCATTCAACCTTCCTTTCCACGTTCCACTTCACCTTCCATTGCATTCCATTCCACGTTCCATTCCCCATTACATTCAACGTTCCTTTCCATTTATTTCCAAATTCCATTCCGCATTCCATTCCACATTCCATTCAACGTTCCAATCCTTTCCATTCCACATTTCATTGCACATTCCATTCCCTTCCATTCCACATTCCATTCCATATTCCATTCCGCATTCCATTCCATTCCATTCCACATTCCATTCCACATTCAATTTCATGTCCCATTCTTTTCCATTACACATTCCATTACACATTCCATTCCATTCCATTCCACGTTCCATTCCACATTCCATTCCATTCCTTTCCACATTCCATTCCACATTCCATTCCATTCCATTCCACATTCCATTCCATTCCATTCCACATTCCTTTCGATTCCATTCCATTCCGTTCCACATTGCATTCCAAATTCCCTTCCATTCAATTCTGCATTCCATTCATTTCCATTCCATTCCATTCCATATTCCATTTGTTTGCATTCCACATTCGATTCCATTCCATTCCACATTCCACTACATTCGTTTCCACATTCCATACCATTCCATTCCACTACATTACATTCCTTTCCACCTTCCATTCCATTCCATATTCCATTCCATTCCATTCCACATTCCATTCCATTCCATTCCACATTCCATTCCAAGTTCCATTCCATATCATTGCACATTCCATTCCACATCATTCCACATTCCATTCCATATTCCATTCCATTCCATTCCACATCCCATTCCATTACATTCCATTCCACACTCCTCTCCATTACATGCCATATTCCATTCCACATTCCACTCTATTCCATTCCACATTCCACTCTATTCCATTCCACATTCCATTCCACATTCCATTCCACAATCCTTTCCATTCCAATTAACATTCCGTTTCATTCCATTCCAAATTCCATCCATGTCATTCCACATTCCATTGCATTCCATTCCACCTTCCATTTCAGATTCCATTCCATTCAGTTTCACATTTCATTCCATTCCATTCCACATTACATTTCACATTCTATTGAATTCCATTCCATTCCAAACCACATTCAATTCCATTCCATTCCAAATTCCATTCCATTCCTTTCCACATTCCCTTTCATTCCATTCCACATTCGATTCCACATCCTCTTCCATTCCATTCCACATTCCATTCCTTTCAATTCAATTCGATTACAAATACCATTCCGTATTCTTTCCACTCCATTCCACTTTCCTTTCCTTTCCATTCCATTCCATTCCATATTACATTGGATTCCATTCTACATTCCATGCCATTCCATTCCACATTGCACTCCATTTCATTCCACAGTCTATTCCACTCCATTCAGTTACATTCCTTTCCACATTACGGTCCATTCCATGTTCCTTTCCATTCCATTCCGCATTAGTTTCCTTTCCCTTCAACATTTCATTCCATTTCATTCAGCATTCCATTCCACATTCCTGTCCATTCCATTCCACATTCCATTCCTTTCCATTCCATTCCATTCCACATTCCATTCTTTTGCATTCCATTCCAAATTCCATTCCATTCCATTCCACATTCCATAGCATTCCATTCAACATCCATTCCATTCGTTTCCATTCCCTTCCATTCCGCATTCCATTTCATTCCATTTCATTCCGCAATCCTTTCCATTCCATTCCACATTCCATTCCAATCAATTCCATTCCATTGCACCTTCCAATCCATTCCTTTCCATTCCACATTCCATTCCACCTTCCATTCCTTTCAATTTCACATTCCTTTCCATTCCATTTAACATTCCATTCCATTCGACATTCCATTCCAGATTCCATTCCATTCCATTCCACATTCCATTCTGCATTAAATTCCATTCCATTCCACATTCCTTTCTATTCCATTCCACATTCCATGCCACATTCCATTCCACATTCCATTCCACATTCCATTCCACATTCCAATCCACATTCCGCTCCATTCCATTACACATTCCATTCCACATTCCATTCCATTCCATTCCACTTTCCATTCCACAGTGAATTTCACGTTCCATTAAATTCCGTTCCACCTTCAATTCCATTACATTCCAAATTCCAATTCATATTCCATTCCATTCCATTGCTTTCCACATTCCTTTACACATTCCATTCTTTTCCATTCCACATTCCATTCCACATTCCATTGCAATCCATTCTACATTCCATTCCATTACATTCCATTCCATTCCGCATTGCATTCCAAATTCCCTTCCATTGCCTTCTACATTCCATTCCATTCCATTCCATTCCATATTCCATTCGATTCCATTCCATATTCCGTTCCCTTCCATTCCACATTCTGCTCCATTCCATTCTACATTCCGCTGCATTCCAATCCATATTCCATTCTATTCCATTCCACATTCAATTTCTTTCATTTCCACATTCCATTAGATTTCATCCCACAGTACATTCCACATTCCCATCCATTCCATTCCACATTCCATTCCTTTCCAGTCCATTGCAATCCGCATTCAATTCCATTCCATTCCATTCCATTCCGGATTCTTTTCCATTCCATTACATTAAACATTCCATTCCACATTTCATTCCATTCCATTCCACATTCGTTTCCATTCAAATCCACCTTCCATTCCACATTCGATTCCATTCCATTCCAAATTCCATTGCATTCCATTAAATATTCCATTCCATTCCATTCCACTTTCCATTCCACATCATTTTCCCCTCTATCCCGCATTCCATTCCATTCCATTCCACGTTCTATTCCACGTTCCATTCCATGTTCAATTGCATATTCCATTGCACGTTCCATTCTTTTCCATTACTTGTTCCATTGCAATCTGTTCCATCTTCCCTGCCATTCCATTCGTTGTTCCATTCCATGTTCCATTCCACGTTCCATTCCGCATTCCATTCAATTCCCTTCCACATTCCATAGCATTCCATTCCATATTCCATTCCACATTCCATTCTATTCCATTCCACTTTCGATTCCATTCCATTCCACATTGCATTCCACATTCCATTCCATTCCATTCCACATTCTATTCTACATTCCATTCCATTCCATTCCACATTCCATTCCACGATCCATTCCATTCCAAATTCCACTCTACATTCCATTCCATTCCATGCTCCATTCCATATTCCATTACATTCTATTCCACATACGATTCCATTCCATTCCATCCCATATACCATTCCATTCCTTTCCACATTCCATTCCTTTCCATTCCATTACATATTCCATTCCACATACCAGTCTGCAATCCATTCCATTCCAGATTCCATTCCATTCTATTCCACATTGCATTCCACATTCCATTGCAAACCGTTCCGCATTCCATTCCATTCTACTCCATTCCATATTCTATTCCAAGTTCCATTCCATCCCTTTACACAAAGCATTCCTTTCCATTCAGCATTCCATTCCATTCTATTCCACATTCCATTCCACGTTGCATTCCATTCCATTCCATTCCATTGCACATTCCATTCCACTTTTAATTACATTCCATTCCACATTACATTCCACATTCCATTCAATTCCATTCCACATTCCATACCTTTCCGTTATACATTCTATTCCTTTCCACATTCCATTCCATTGCTTTCCATTCAATTCTAAATTCCATTCCACATTCAATTCCATTGCATTCACATTCCATTCCATTCCATTAAACATTAAATTCCATTCCAGCGCATATTCCTCTTCATTCCATATTCCATTCTATTCCATTCCACATTCCATTCCTTTCCATTCCACATTGAATTTCACGTTGCATTCTATGTTTATTTCCATTCCATTACACATTTCATTCCATTCCATTCCACATTCCGTTCCATTCCTTTGCACATTCGCCTGCATTCAATTCTACATTCCATTCCACTCCATCCCACATTGCCTAACATTCCATTTCTTTCCATACTTCATTCCATTCTTTTCCATACTTCGTTCCATTCCATTCAATTCCACATTCCATTCCATTCCATTCCACATTGCATTCCATTCCACTCCACATTGCATTCCATTACATTGCACATTGCATTATATTCCATTCCATTCCACATTGCATTCCATTCCATTCCATTCCATATTGCATTGCATTCAATTTAACATTCCATTCCACATTCCATTCCATTCCATATTCCATTCCATTCCATTCCATTGCACATTCCATTCCATTCCGTTCCATTGCACATTCCATTCCATTCTGTTCCACATTCCATTCCATTCCATTTCACGTTCCATTCCATTCCATTCCCCATTCCATTCCACATTACTTTCCATTCCCTTCCATACCAAATTCTTTTCTATTCCATTCCACATTCCATTCTACGCTCCATTCCATTGCATTCCACGTTACATTCCAAATTCCATTCCATTCCTTTCCACTTTCCATTCCACTTTCCAATCCATTCCATTCCACATTCCATTCCATTCCATTCTACATTCATTCCACATCCCATTCCGCGTTATATTCCATGTTCTATTCCACTTTCCACTCCATGTTCCATTCCTTGTTCCGCTCCCTTCCTTTCCACATTCCATTCCACATTCCATTCCATTCCATTCTACATTGCATTCCACTTTCCATTCCATTCCATTACACGTTCCATTCCACTTTACATTCAACATTCCATGCCACATTCCATTGCATTTTCCATTCCGTCCTATTCCACAATCCATTCCACATTCCATTCCATTTTCCATTCCACATTCCCTTCCGTTCCATTCCACATTACATTCCACATTCCATTCCTCTTCCATTCCACATTCCTTTCCATTCCATTCCACATTCCATTCCATTCCATTCTGCATTTCATTCCATACCATTTCGCATTCCATTCCATTCCATTCCGCTTTCCATTCCATTCCATTCCGTTAAAATCCATTCCACTTTGCATTCCATTCAATGCCATTCCGTTCCAATCCATTCCACATTCCATTCCATTCCATTCTATTCCGCTTTCAATTCCATTCCATTTCACATTCCTTTCCACTTTCCATTACAATCCAGTCCACAATCCTTTCCACGTTACGTTCCATTCCATTCCAATTCATTCCACAATCCATTCCACATCCCATTCCATTCCATTCTACATTCCATTCCATTCCATTCCACTCTACATTCCATTCCATTCCATTCCACATTCCATTCCATTCAATTCCACATTCCATTCCATTCCATTCTATTCCATTCCACTTTCCACGCCACATTCCCTTCCAATCTATTCCACATTCCATTCCAGTTTCCATTCCATTCCACTTTCCACGCCACAATCCCTTCCAATCTATTCAACATTCCATTCCACTTTCCATTCCATTCCTTTCCACATTCCGTTGCCTTCCATCCGACATTCCATCCCATTGTATTCCACACTTCATTCCATTTCAATCCACATTCCATTCCATTCCACATTTCATTTCGCTGTCCATTCCTTTCCATTCCACTTTACATTCCATTCCACATTCCATTCCATTCCGTTCCACATTCCATTCCATTCCATTCCACATTCAATTCCGTTTCAGTCCACATTCCATTCCATACCGTTCCACATTCCATTCCATTCCAATCCACATTCCATTCCATTCCATTCCACATTTCATTCCAAATTCCATTCCATTCCATTCCACATTCCATTAAATTCCATTCCACTTTCCATTCCATTCCGTTGCACTATCCATTCCAAATTCCATTCCATTCCACTCCACATTTCATTCCAAATTCCATTCCATTCCGTTCCACATTCCATTCCATTCCATTGCACATTAAATCACTACGTTCCATTCCATTCAATTACACATTCCATTCCATGTTCCATTCCATTCCATTCGACATTCCATTCCACTTTCCATTCCATTCCATTTCACATTCCATTCCACATTCCATTCCATTCCATTCCACCTTCCATTCCATTCCATTCCACATTCCATTGCACTCTAGTCGGCATTCCATTCCATTCCATTCTGCGTTCCGGTTTATTGCACTCAAAATTGCATTCCATTCCATTCCATTCCATATTCCATTCCATTCCCTTCCATTCCACTCCATTCCATTCCATTGTAAATTCTATTCCACATTTTATTCCAACCCATTCCACATTCCTTTCCACATTTCATTCCAATACATTACACATTCCATTCCATTCCATTCCGAATTCCATTCCATTCCATTTAACATTCACATCTTTTCGATTACACATTCCGTTCATTTCCATTCCACATTCCATTCCATTAAATATTCCTTTCCATTCTATTCCATTCCATTCCATTCCAAATTCCATTCCATTCCATTCCACATTCCATTCCACTTTGCATTCCATTTCATTCCACATTTCATTAATCATTCCATTCCATTCCTTTCCACATTCCAATCATTTCCTTTCCATTCCATTCCATTCCACGTTCCATTCCAATCCACCCAACATTGCATTCCATTCCTTTCCGCATTCCATTCCATTCCATTCCACATTCCATACCATTACATTCCGTTCGAATCCATTCCACATTGCACTCCTTTCCATTCCATTCCTCATTCCATTGCATTCGATTCCATTCCGTTCCATTCCACAATGCGTTCCATTCCATTCCATTCCACTTTCAATTCCACTACATTCCACATTCCTTTCCATTCCATTCCTTTCCATTCCACATTCCATTCCATTCCATTCAAGATTCCATTCCATTCCTTTCTGCATTCCATTCCGTTCCATGCTGCATTCCATTACATTCTATTCCGATTTGCATTCCATTTCATTCCATTCCTTTTCATTCCATTCCACATTGCAATCCATTCCATTCCATTCCACATTCCATTCCAGTCCTTTCCATTCCATTCCATTCCATTCCATTTCATTTTCCATTCCATGTTCCATTCCACATTCCATTCCACGTTCCCTTACACGTTCCATTTGACGTTCCATTCCACTCCTTTCAACTCCATTCCATTCTGCGTTCCATTACATTCCATTCCACATTGCATTCCACATTCCATTTCACATTACATTTCACATTCCATTTCGCCTTCCATTCCATTCCATTCCTTTCCATTCCACCTTATATTCCATTCCATTGCATTCAACGTTAAATTCCATACCATATTCCATTCCATTCCTCTTCCCGTTCCATTCCATTCCACATTCCATTACTTTCGCTTCCACATTCCATTCCACTTTCCATTCCATTCCATCCCACATTCCATTCCACATTCCATTCCACATTTCATTCCATGCGTATCCACATTCCATTCAATTTCATTCCACACTCCATTACAAATTCCATTCCATTCCATTCCACATTCCATTCCACAATCCACTCCATTACACATTTAATTCCACATTCCATTTCACATTCAATACCAGATTCCATTCCATTCCATTCCATTGCCTTCCACATTCCATTCTATACCACATTGCATTCCATTCCATTCCTTTCCACATTGCATTCCACTTCATTCCTTTCCATTCCATTCCATTCCACATTCCATTCCTTTGCACGTTCCATTCTATGTTCCTTTCCATTCCATTCCAATTTCCCTTCCACATTCTATCGCTTTCCACGTTGCTTTCCACATTCTATTCCACATTCCATTCCACATTCCATTGCATTCCACTCCACATTCCATTCAATTCCACTTTCCAATCCATTCCTTTCCACATTCCATTCCATTCCACATTCCATCCCACATTCCATTCCATTCCATTCCACATCCCATTCCACGTACCATTCCATTCCATTCCACATTCCGTTCCACGTACCATTCCGTTCCATTCCACCTTCCATTCCACATTGCATTCTATTCCATTCCACGTTCCATGCCACATTTCATTCCACGTTCCATTCCATTCCATTCCACATTGCCTACCACATTCCATTCCATTTCATTCCGCATTCCATTCCACGTTCCATTCCATTCCATTCCACTTTCTGTTTCACGTTCCATTCCGTTCCATTCCACCTTCCATTCCACGTTCCATTCCACAATCCATTCCATTCCTTTCTACGTTCCATTCCACGTTCCCCTGCACATTTCATTCCACATTCCACTAACTTTCCATTCCACTTTCCAATATTTGCAATACCACATTGCATTCCACATTGTATTCTATGCCAGTCAAAATTCCATTACACATTCCATTGCATTCCCTTTAAAAACTCCATTCCATACCATTCCACATTCCATTCTACTTTCCATTCCATTCCATTCCGCGTTCAATTCCACTTTACATTAGACATTCCATTCCATGTTCCTTTCCACATTCCATTCCGCTACATTCCACATTCCATTAGATTCCATATTCCACTCCATTCCTTTCCGCATTCCGTTCCAAATTCCATTCCATTCCATTCCACTTTCCATTCCATTCCATTCCTCGTTCCATTCCACATACCGTTTCACATCCCCTTATATTCCAATCCACACTCAATTTCACATTCCCTTTCGTTTTTTTCCACATTCCATTCTGCATTCCATTCCATTCCATTCCACATTCTAGTACATATTCCATTCCATCCCATTCAACATTCCATTCCACATTCCATTTCATTCCAATCCACATTCCATTCCACATTCCATTCCACATTCCATTCCAGGTTCCATTCCAAGTTCCATTCCATTCCGTTCCACATTCCATTCCCTTCCATTCCACATTCTATTCCACACTCCATTCCATTCCATTACACATTCCATTCCACATTCCATTACTTTTCATTCCTCATTTTATTCCTTTCCATTCCGTATTCCATTCCTTTCCAGTCCACATTAGATTCCACATTCCATTCCACGTCTCATTCCTCTTTCCATTCCATGTTCCATTCCACTTTGCATTCCATTCCATTCCACATTCCATTCTACGTTCCATTCCACATTCCATTCCACATTCCATTCTACTTTCCATTCCATTCCATTCCGGGTTCTATTCTACTTTTCATTCCACATTCCATTCCATGTTCCTTTCCACATTCCATTCCTCTCCATTCCACATTCAATTACATTCAATATTCCATTCCATTTGGTTCCGCACTACATTCCAAATTCCATTCCATTCCATTCCAGTTTCCATTCCATTCCATTCCTCGTTCCATTCCATATACCGTTCCACATTCCATTATATTCCAATCCACATTCAATATCACATTCCAGTCCATTTCATTCCACATTCCATTCCGCATTCCATTCCATCCCATTCCACATTCTATTACACATTCCATTCCATCCCATTCAACATTCCATTCCACATTCCATTACATTCCACTCCACATTCCATTCCTCATTCCATGCCATTCCATTCCACATTCAATTACATTCCACATTCCATTCCAGGTTGCATTCCACATTCCATTCCATTTCATTCCACATTTCATTCCCTTCCATTCCACATTCGATTCCACACTCCATTTCATTCCATACCACATTCCATTACGCATTCAATTCCAGATTCCATTCCATTTCATTCCATTCCATTCCACATTTCATTCCACATTCCATTACAGATTGAATTCCACATTCCATTCCATTCCACTACACATTCAATTCCTGATTCCATTCCACATTCCATTCCATTCTATTTCACATTCCACATTCCATTCCCTACCATTCCTCATTACATTACATTCCACTTTCCATTCTGCTTTCCATTCCACATTACATTGAATACCATTCCATATTCCATTCCACATTCCATTCCATATTCCAATCAATTCCATTCCACCTTCCATTCCATTCCACATTCCATTCCACATTCCATTATGCATTCCATTCCATTCCATTCCATTCCATTCCATTCCATTACACATTCTATTCCATTCCATTCCTTACCAGTCCACATTACCTTCCATTCCATTCCACTTTACTTTCACTTCCAATCCAAAACACTGGAAATTCCATTCCATTCCATTCCACATTCCAATCCATTCCATTCCATACCACATTGCATTCCATTCCATTCCACGTTCCATGTCACATTCCATTGCATTCCATTCCACAATACATTCCATTCCACATTCCACATTCCATTCCACATTCCATTCCACATTCCATTCCACTATCCAATCCGCTTTCCATTCCACGTTCCATTCCATTCCATTCTACGTTACATTCCACATTCCATTCCACATTCAGTACCACGTTCCATTGCACTTTCCATTGCACGTTCCATTCCACGTTCCATTGCATTCCTTTCCACGTTTCATTTCACTTTTCATTCCATTGTATTCCACGTTCCTATCCATTCCATTCCATTGTATTCGACGTTCCTATCCATTCCATTCCATTCCATTCCACGTTCAATTCCACATTCCATTTCATTCCATTCCACTTTCCATTCCATTCGATTCCACAATCCATTGCACATTCCATTCCATTTGATTCCATTCCATATTCCATTCCACATTGCATTCCATTCCATTCCACAATACATTCCACATTCCATTCCACATTCCATTCCATTCCATGTTCCATTCCATTGCATTCCATATTCCATTGCACATTCCATTCCATTTGATTCCATTCCATATTCCATTCCATTCCATTCCAAATAAGATTCCATTCCACATTCCATTCCACATTGCATTCCATTCCATTCCACAATATATTCCACATTCCATTCCACATTCCATTCCATTCCATAAGGCATTCAATTGCATTCCATTCCATTCCATATCCCACATTCTATTGCACTTTCCATTCCACGTTCGATTTCACATTTCTTTCCACTTTCCATTTGACGTTCCATTCTATTCCATTACACTTTCCATGCCACGTTCCATTCCATTCCATTTCACGTTCCATTCCATTCCATTCCACGTTCCTTTCCACATTCCATTCCATTGCATTAAACATTCCTTTCCGTTCCATTCCACGTTCCATTCCATTCAACATGCCATTCCTCATTGCATTCCATTCCATTCTACATTGCCTTCCACATTTCATTCTATTCCATTCCACATTCCATTCCATTCCGTACCACATTCCATCCAATTCCAATCCACATTCCAATTCATTCTATTCCAGATTCCATTCCATTCCATTCCATATTCCTTATACCATTCCACTTTCCATTACACGTATAATTCCACGTTCCATTTCACGTTGTTTTCCATTCTATTCCACGTTCTATTCCATGTTCCGTTCCACGTTGCATTAGTTTCCATTCCACATTCCATACCATTCCATTCCACATTCCATTCCATGCCATTCCAGTTTCCATTCCACCTTCCATTCCATTCCAATACACATTCCTTTCCATTTCATTCACTTCCGGTCCCCATTCCTTTCCATTCAATTCCATTCCACATTCCATTCCTTTCCATTCCATATTCAATTCCATTCGATTCCACATTCCATTCAATTCCATTCCAAATACCATTCCATTCCATTGCATTCCACATTCCATACCATTGCATTCCACATTCCATTCCAGTCCATTCCACTTTCCATTCCATTCCATTCCACGTTCCATTCACGTTTCCATTCCACTTTTCATTCCACCTTTCTTTCCATTACATTCCACTTTCCACTACACGTTCCATTCCACTTTCAATTCCACGTTACACTCCATTCCATCCCGTGTTCCATTCCACGTTCCATTGAACTTTCCATTCCATTTCATTCCACCTTCCTTTCCAGATTCCTTTCCATATTCCATTCCATGCCACTCAACATTTTATTCCTTTCCATTCCACATTCCATTACTCATTCCATTCCCCTCCCTTCCACTTTGCATCCCACATACCATTCCATTCCATTCCATTCCACACTCAATTCCATTCCATTCCACATTCCATTCCTTTCCATTCCATAACAATCTAAATTCCATTCTTTTCCATTCCACGTTTCAATCCATTCCATTCTATTCCACATTGTATTCCATTCCATTCCACGTTCCATTTCACATTCCATTGCATTCCATTCCACATTCCATTCCATTCCACATTCCACATTCCATTCCACATTCAATTCCACTGTCCAATCCACTTTCCATTCCACGTTCCATTCCATTCTATTCCATGTTACATTCAACATTGCATTGCAGATTCCATTCCAAATTTCATTCCATTCTGTTGTACCTTCCATTCCAATCCATTCAACTTTCCTTTGCATATTCCGTTCCATTCCACATTCCATTCCAGTTTCCATGCCATTTCACATTCCATTCCACGTTCCATTCCATTGCACAATGCATTCCACTCCACATTTCTTTCCACATTCCATTCCATTCTATTCCACATTACGTTCCACATTCCATTCCACATTCTATTCCATTACACTCCATTCCATTCCACTTTCCATTCTATTCCTTTGCATTCCATTCCACATCCCATTCCACTAAATTCCACATTACATTCCATTCCACTCCACATTGCATTCCCTTCCACATTCCATTCCACATTCCATTCCACATTGAATTCCCTTGCATTCCATTACACATTCCATTCCAGATTCAATTCCCCTTTCCATTCCATATTCCATTCTTTCCATTTCATTGCATTCCGTTCCACATTGCATTCCGCATTCCATTCCATTCCTATCCATTCAATTACATTCCAGTCCACATTCCATTCCATTCCACATTCCATTTCATTCCATTCTACATTCGTTTCCATTCCATTCCATTCCATTCTTTTCCATAATAGATTCCACAATCCACTCCACATTCCATTCCATTCCATTCCATTCCTTTCCATGTTCCATTCCAGATTCCATTCCACATTCCATTACGTTCCATTCCATTCCATTACAGTTTCCATTCAACACTCTATTCCACATTCCATTCCGTTCCATTCAATTCCATTCCAATTTCCACTCCACATTCCATTCCACATTCCATTGAATTCCATTCAACATTCCATTCCACTCCATTCCATTCCATTGCATTCCACATTTCTATCCATTCGATTCCATTCCACATTCTATTCCCTTCCTTTCCACATTCCATTCTATTTCCATTTCAGTTTCCATTCTATTTCCGTTTCACTTTCCATTCCATTCCACATTCCATTCCATTACATTCCACTTTCCATTCCACATTCAATTCCATTCCATTCCACGTTGCATTCCATTCAACTTTTTATTTCTTTCCGTTCCATTCCAATCCACATTCCATTCCACGTTCCATTCCTCTCCATTCCACGTTCCATACTATTACATTCCACATTCTATTCCACTTTCTATTCCATTCCATTAAGGATTCCATTCCACATTCTATTCCATTCCATTCCATTCAATTCCACATTCCATTCCAAATTCCGTTCCACATTGCATTCCGTTGCATTCCAATTTCCATTCCATTCTTTTCCACGTTCCATTCCGTTCAATTCCACTTTCCATTCCAGTACATTCCACGTTCCATTCCACATTTCATTCCACGTTCCATTCCAAGTTCCATTCCACGTTCCATTCCATTCCATTCCACGTTCCTTTCCTCAGTCTATTCCAAGTTCCATTCCATTCCATTCCACATTCCATAACTCATTCCATTCCACATTCCATTCCATTCCATTCCAGGTTCCATTCCACGTTCCATTCCACGTTCCATTCCATGTTTCATTCCACATTCCATTGCATTCCATTCCACGTTCCATTGCTCATTCCATTCTACGTTCCATTCCATTGCATTCCACATTCCATTCCACATTCCTTTCCATTACATTCCACATTCCATTCCTTTCCATTGCAAATTCCGTTAGACGTTCCATTCCACTCCATTCCACGTTCCACTCCTTATTCCATTACACATTCCATTTCAATCCATTCCACGTTCCATTCCACATTCCGTTCCTCGTTCCATTCCATTCCATTCCACATTCCAATCCATTCTGTTCCGCATTCCTTTCCACATTCCTTTCCATTCCATTCCACATACCATGCCATTCCTTTCCACATTCAATTCCATATTCCATTCCATTCCACACCACTTTCCATTCCATTCCATTCCATTGCATTCAACATTCCATTCCAGTCCATTCCATTCGACATTCCATTCCATTCCATTCCATATTCCGTTCCATGCATTCCACATTCCATTCCACATTCCATTCCATTCCACTCCGCATTCTATTTATCATTCCATTCCATTCCATTCCACATTCCATTTCATTCAATTCCACATTCCATTCTATTTCCATTTCACATTCCGTTCTATTTCCATTTCACATTCCATTCCATTCCACATTCCTTTCCACATTCCATTCATTCCATTCCACAATCCTTTCCACATTCAATTCCATTCCTTTCCATGTTCCATTCCATTCAACTTTGCATTCCGTTCCGTTCCATTCCATTCCACATTCCATTCCAAGTTCCATCCTACTGCATTCCACTTTCTATACTATTCCATTCCACTTTCCAGTCCATTCCATTTAACGTTCCATTCCCTTCCACTTTCCATTCCATTGCACGTTCCTTTCCATTCAATTCCGCGATCCATTCCACGTTCCATTCCACATTGTATTCCACGTTCTTTTCCATGTTGCATTCCATTCCATTAAACGTTACATTACTCATTCCATTCCACATTAGATTGCATTCCATCTCACATTCCATTCCAATTTCCATTCCACGCCATTCCACGTTCCGTTACATTCAACTTTCCATTCCATTCCATTCCACGTTCCATTACTTATTCCTTTCCAGATTCCATTCCATTCCATTCCACATTCCATTCTTCATTCCATTCCACATTCCATTCCACATTCCATTCCATTCCATCCCACATTCCATTCCATTCCACATTCCATTCTTCATTCCATTCCACATTCCATTCCACATTCCATTCCATTCCATCCCACATTCCATTCCATTCCACATTCCATTCCATTCCATTCCACATTCCATTACATTTGATTCCATTCCTTACTATTCCACATTCTATTCCACATTCCATTCCATTCCATTCCACGTTCCATTCCACAACCCACTCCACATTCCATTCAATTCCTATCCATTCCATTACACGTTCCATTCCACATTCCATTCCATTCTATACCATTCCATTCCTCATTCAATTACACATTGCATTGCATTGCATTCCACTTTCCATTCCATTCCACTCCACGTTCCATTCCACATACCTCTCCATTCTTTGCACATTAGATTCCATATTCCTTTCCATTCCATTCCACATTCCATTCCATTCCATTCCCTTCCATTCTACATTCCTTTCCATTATATTTCACATGTCATTCCATTCAATTCCATCCCACATTCCTTTTCATTACTTTTCAACTTCCATTCGATTCTAGTTCATTCCATATTCCACTAAACATTCCATTCCATTCCATTCCTTTCCACATTCCATTCCATTCCATTCCATTCCACCTTAAATTCTATTCAATTCCACATTCCATTCCATTCCATTCCTCATTCCATTAAATTCCATTCCTCATTCCATTCCATTCGATTCCACATTCCATTCCATACCATTCCTCATTCCATTCCATTCCATTCCGCATTATATTCCATTCCATTCCACATTCCATTCCCTTAAATTCCACATTCCATTCCATTCCATTGCATTCCACATTCGATTCCATTCCATTCCACATTCCATTCCATTCCATTCCATTCAATATTCCATTCCACATTCGATTCCATTCCATTCCACATTCCATTCCATTCCATTCCATTCCATATTCCATTCCACATTCCATTCCACTCCATTCCATATTCCTTTCCACATTCCATTCCACGTTCCATTCTCTTCCATTCCATTCCATTACACGTTCCATTCCACATTCCATTCCACATTCAATTCCATTCCATTCCACATTCCATTCCATTCTATTGCATTCCACATTCGATTCCATTCCATTCCACATTCCATTCCATTCCATTCCATATTCCATTCCACATTCCATTCCACGTTCCATTCTCTTCCATTCCATTCCATTACACGTTCCATTCCACATTCCATTCCACTTTCCATTCCATTCCATTCCACATTCCATTCCACATTCCATTCCATTCCATTACATATTCCATTCCATTCCATTCCATTCCGTTGCATTCCATTGTATTCCACATTCCATTCCACTTCATACCATTCGCATTCCATTCCCTTCCATTCCACATTCCATTCCATTCTGTTTCACATTCCTTTCCACTTTCCACTCCATTTAATTTCACGTTCCTTTCCACATACCATTTCATTCCATTCCACATTTCATTCCATTCCAAATTCCATTCCATTCCATATCCCATTCTATTTGAATTTCACTTTCCATTCTGTTTCCATTTCACATGCCATTCCATTCCATTCCACATTCCATTCCATTCCATTCCACATTCCATTCCATTCCATTCCACATTCCATTCCATTCCATTCCATTCCACATTCTATTCTATTCCATTCCACATTCCATTCCACATTCCATTCTAATCCATTCTACATTGCATTCCATTCCATTCCACATTTTGTTCCATTCCACCTTCCATTCCCTGTTGCATTCCATTGCATTCCACATTCCATTCCATTCTATATTCCGTTCCATTCCATTCCATTCCATTCCACCTTCCATTCCATTCTGCATTCCATTCAATTCCATTCCATTCCACATTTCATTCCACATTCCATTCCGTTCCAACCTATTCCATTCCACGTACCATTGCCCATTCCATTCAACATTCCATTCCGTTCCATGAAATTCCATTACAAGTTCTATTCCACATTCCATTTCACTTTCCATTCCATTCCATTCCACATTGAACTCCTTTCCGTTCCCTCCCATTCCAAATTCCATTCCATTCTATTCCACATTTCATTCCATTGCATTCCGTTCCACATTCTTTTCCATTCCATTCCACCTTCCATTCCATTCCAATCCATTCAATATTCCTTTCCACATTCCATTCCATACCATTCCAAATTGCATTGCATTCCATTCCACGTTCCATTCCATTCCATTGCATTCCAAATTTCATTCCACATTCCATTCCACATTCCTTTCCATTCCATTCCACGTACCATTCCACATTCCATAGCATTCCATTCCACATTCTGTTCCATTCCATTCCACATTCCATTCTATTTCCATTTGACATTCTATTCTATTTCCATTTTAAATTCCATTCCATTCCACATTCCATTCCACATTCCATTCCATTACATTCCACATTCCATTCCACATTCAATTCCATTCCATTCCACATTCCATTCCTTCGCACTTTACGTTCCATTCCTTACATTCCATTCCACATTACATTCCACGTTGCATCCCACTGCATTCCACTTTCCATACTATTCCACTCCATGTTCCATTCCATTCCATTCCACATTACATTCCATTATATTCCACATTCCATTCCATTCCACGTTCCATTCCTTTCCATTCCATGATACATTCCACATTCCATTCCACGTTCCATTCCACGTTCTATTCCATGTTCCTTTCCATTCCACCTTCCATTCCATTTCAATCCATTCAATATTCCATTACACATTCCATTCCATTGCTTTCCAATTTCTATTCCATTCCATTCAACGTTAAATTCCATTCCATTCCACATTTCATTCCATTCAATTCCACTTTCCATTCCATTCCATGCCACATTCCATTCCATTCCTTTCCACATTCCATTCCATTCGACTCTACATTCCATTCCATTCCATTCCATTCCACATTCCATTCCCCATTCCATTCCCTTCCATTCCAAATTCCATTCCATTCCATTCCACATTCCATTACTTTCCATTCCCTTCCATTCCACAATCCATTCCATTCTATTTCACATTTCTTTCCATTCCATGCCATTCCACTTCCTTTCCATTCCATTCCACCTTCCATTCCATTCCAATCCATTCCATATTCCATTCCACATTCCATTCCATTCCATTACACATTCCATTCCATTCCATTCCATTCCTTTAGATTCCACATTCCTTTCCATTCCATTCCACATTCCCTTCCTTTCCATTCCACTTTCCTTTCCACATTCCATTCCATTCCATACCATTCAACGTTACATTCCATATTCCATTCCAATTTCCATTCTGTTCCATTCCATTCCAAATTCCATTACCCATTCCTTTCCATTATATTCCATGTTTCTTTCCTCATTCCATTCCACGTTCCAATCCATTGCATTCCACAATCCATTCCTCATTCCATTCCACGTTCCATTCCATTCCATTCCACATTCCATTCCACGTTCCATTCCACGTTCCATTCCATGTTCCATTCCATTCCATTCCACGTTCCTTTCCTCATTACATTCGACGTTGCACTCCATTCCATTCCACATTCCATAACTCATTCCACTCCACGTTTCATTCCATATTCCATTCCAAATTCCATTCAGTGTTTCATTCCACGTTCCGTTGCATTCCATTCCACGTTCCATTCTTCAATCCATTCTACGTTCCATTCCATTCCATTCCACATTCCATTCCTCATTCCGTTTCACATTCCATTCCATTCCATTCCACATTCCATTCCATTCTATTCCGCTTTCCATTCCATATTCCTTTCCATTCAATTCCACATTTCATTACATGTTCCATTCCACTCCATTCCACGTTCCAATCCTTATTCCATTCCACATTCCATTCCATTCCATTCCACATTCCATTCCATTCTGCTTCACATTTCTTTCCACATTCTGTTCCATTCCCTTTCACTTCCCGTTCCACATTCCACTCCATTACATTCCAAATTCCTTTCCATTCTATTCCATTCATTTCCTCTTTCCATAACACATTACATCAGATTACATTCCATGTTTCGTTCCATTCCTTTCCACGTTCCATTTCATATAGCATTCCATTACTTTCCACATTCCATTGCATATTTTTCTCCATTCCATTCCACTCGATTCCACATTCCATTTCATTCCATTCCACATTCCATTCCATTCAATTGCACATTCCATTCCACATTGCATTCCACATTCCATTCCACATTCCAATCCATTCCATTCCACGTTACATTCCACATTCCATAACATTCCTTTTCACATTCCATTCCATTCCATACCTCATTCCATTCCATTCCATACCACATTCCATTCCATTCCATACCACATTCCATTCCATTCCTTTCCACATTCCATTCTATTTCTATTTCACATTCCATTCTATTTCCATTTCAAATTCCATTCCATTCCACATTCCATTCCACTTTCCATTCCATTAGATTCCACATTCCATTCCACATTCCATTCCATTCCACTTTACATTGCATTCCTTCCATTCCATTCCACATTCCATTCCAGGTTCCATCCCACTCCATTTCGCTTTCCATACTATTCCACTCCACATTCCGTTCCATTCCATTCCACATTCCATTCCATTCCATGCCACATTCCATTCCATTCCGTGCCACATTCCATTCCATTCCATTCCATCTTCCATTCCATTGCACTCCACATTTCATTCCATTACATTCCATTCCACATTCCATTCCATTCCATTCCATTGCATTCCACATTTCATTCCCCATTCCATTCCCTTCCATTCCACCTTCCATTGCATTAAATTACACACTCCATTCCATTCCAAGCCTCGTTTCACTCTATTCAAATCCACATTCCATTGAATTCCAGGCCACTTTCCATTACTTTCCTTTCCACATTCCATACCATTCCTTCCATATCCATTCCATTCCACTTTCCATTACATTCCATTCCATATTTCCATCCATTCCGTTACACATTCCATTCCATTCCATTCCATTCCACATTCCATTCCATTCCATTTCACCATCCATTCCATTCCATTCCACATTCGATTCCAAATTCCATGCTACATCCCATTCCTTTCCATTCCACATTCCATTGCACATTCCATTCCATTCCATTTCACATTCTATTCCACATTTCAATGCACATTCCATGCCACATTCCATTCCATTCCATTCCACATTCTATTCCACATTCAATTCCAAATTCCATGCCACATTCCATTGCATTCCATTCCACAATCTATTCCTCATTCTATTCCACTTTCCATTCCACATTCCATTCCATTCCTTTCCACTTTCCATTCCATAAGCCATTCTGTTCCATTCCATTCCTCTTTCCATTCCATAATCCACTCAATTTCATTCCCCTTTCCATTCCAAATTCCATTACATTCCATTCCAGATTCCATTCCGCTTTCCAATCCACTTTCCGTTCCACATTTCATTCCATGTTCCATTACATTCCATTCAATTTCATTCCACATTCCTTTCCTTTCCGTTCCAATTTACTTTCCATTCCATTACACATTCCATTCCTTTCCATTCCACATTCCATTCCATTCCCTTCTACTTTAAGTTCCTTTCCATTCCACTTTACATTCCATTCCATTACACATTCCATTCCTTTCCATTCCACATTCCATTCCATTCCATTCTTCATTCCGTTCCTTTCCTTTCCACATTCCTTTCCACTTTCCAACCCATTCCATTCCACATTCCATTCCACACCTATTTCCATTCCATGCCACATTCCATTCAACATTCCACCCCATTTCATTCCACATTCCATCACACATTCCATTCCACACCATTCCACATTCCATTCCATTAAACAGTCCATTCCACATTCCAATAAAATCCATTCCACATTCCATTCCACATTCCATTCCATTCAACTCCACATTCCATTCCACATTCCATTACATTCAATTCAAAATTTCATTCCACATTCCATTCATTGCATTCTCCATTCCATACCATTCCCTTCCATTGCACATTCTATTCCATTCCATTCCTTTCCACATTCCTTCCCATTCCATTCCACATTCCATTCTATTCCATTCCACATCTCATTCCATTCCATTCCATTCCATTCCCCATTCCATTCCCCTTTCCATTCCATTCCATTCTATTCGATTCCAGATTCGCTTCCATTCCATTCCATTCCAGATTCCAATCCATTGCATTCCACGTTCCATTCCATTTCACATTCCATTCCACATTCCATTCCGTTCTATTTGACATTCCATTCCACATGGCATACCATTCCGTTCCATATTCCATTCCACATTCCATTCCATTCCGTTCCACTTTGCATTCCATTCCATTGAATTCCACATTCCATTCCATTCTATTTCACATTCCATTCCATTCCATTCCACATTCCATTCCATTTTATTCCATTCCACATTCCATTCCATTACATTCCATTCCACATTCTATTCCATTGCATTCCACATTCCACTCCGTTCATTGAATTCCAAATTCCATTCCATTCCATTCCACATTCCATTAGATTCCATTCCATTCCTCTTTCCATTTCATTCCATTGCACATTCCATTCCATTCCATTCCACATTCCACACCACATTCCATTCCAATCCAAACTGCATTCCATTCCATATACCATCCCATTCCTTTCCAAATTCCGTGCCGTTCCATTACACATTCCATTTCTTTCCATTCCACATTCCATTCCGTTCTATTCGACATTCCATTCCACATTGCATACCATTCCATTCCATATTCCATTCCACATTCCACTCCATTCCATTCCACTTTGCGTTCCATTCCATTGAATTCCACTTTCCATTCCATTCCATTCCACATTCAATTCCATTCCATTCCACATTCCATTCCATTATATTCCATTCCACATTCCATTCCATTACATTCCATTCTACGTTCCATTCCATTGCATTCCACATTCCACTCTAGTCATTGAATTCCAAATTCCATTCCTTTCCATTCCACATTCCTTTACACTTTCTATTCCACGTTGCATTCCGCATTCCATTCCCTTCCTTTACACATTCCATTCCATTCCATTACTCATTCCATTCCACTTTCCGTTCCATATTAAATTGCACGTTCAGTTACTCGTTTCATTCCATGTTCCATTCCATTGTCCATTCCATTCCATTCGACATTCCATTCCATATTCCATTCCATTCCATTCCATATTCCACACCATTCCATTCCATTCCATTCCACATTCCATTCTATTGCATTCCACGTTCCATTCCACGTTTCATTCCACTGAAATCCACCTTCCATTCCATTCCATTCCACTTTCCATTTCATTCCATTCCACATTCCATTCCACATTCCATTTCACATTCAATTCCACATTCCTTTTCACAATCCATTCCACATTCCATTCCGCATTGCATTCCACATTCCATTTCACATTCCATTCCACATTCCATTTCACATTCCACATTCCATTCCATTCCACTTCACATTCCATTCCATTTCACATTCCATTCCAATACCTTCTACATTCCATTCCACATTCCATTCCATTCTGTTCCACATTCTATTCCGTTCCGTTCCACATTCCATTACTTTGCTTTCCATTCCACATTCCATTCCATTCTTTTCCATTCCACATTCCATTCCACATTCCATACCATTCCATTAAACATTATATTCCACATTCCATTAAATTCCACATTCTATTGCATTACGTTCCATGTTCCATTCCATTCCTTTCAACATTCCATTCCACACCATTCCATTCCATTCCACATTCCGTTCCGTTGCATTCCGTTCCAGATTCCATTCCACATTCCATCCCTTTCTATTCCACATTCCATTCCACATTGTGTTCCATTCCATTCCATATTCCGTTCCATTCCATTCCGTTGCAAACCTTTCCATTCCACTTTCCATTCCATTCCACATTCCATTCCAGATTCCTTGCCTCATCCCATTCAACGTTCCGTTGCGTTACTTTCCACTTTGCATTCCCCGTTACATTCCATTCCACATTCCATTCCAGATTCCTTTCCACATCCCATTCAACTTTCTATTGCGTTACTTTCCATGTTCCATTCCCCGTTCCATTGCATTCCATTCCACATTCCATTCTACAGGCCTTTCCTTTGCATTCTACATTCCATTCCACAGTCAATTCCACATTCCATTAAGTTCCATTCCACATTCCTTTCCATTCCATTCCACATTCTATTCCACGTTCCATACTACATTCCCTTCCTTTGCATTCCACGTTCCATTACACATTCAATTACACATTCCATTCCGTTGCATTCCACATTGCATTCCATTCCATTCCACATTCCATTCCACATTCCATTCCTCTTTCTATTCCACTTTTCAATCCAAACCATTCCACGTTCCATTCAAAGTTTCATTCCACATTCCATTCCACATTCCATTCAACTTTAAATTCCATTACATTCCACGTTCCATTCCCCATTCCATTCTATTCCATTCGACGTTCCGTTCTACATTTCAATCATTTGCATTCCACGTTCAACAACACTTTCAATTCCACATTCCATTCCACTTTCCATTCCATTCCATTCCACATTGCATTCCACATTGCATTCCACATTCCATTCCATTCCATTCCACATTGCATTCCACATTCCTTTGCACATTCCATTCCATTCAATTGCATATTCCATTCTACATTCCATTGCATTCCATTCAACTTTCCATTCCACAATCCGTTCCACTTTCCATTCCACTATCCATTCCATTCCATTACTCATTCCATTCCGCTTTCCCTTCCATGTTCAATTGCACGTTCAATTACTCCTTTCATTCCATGTTCCATTCCATTGTCCATTCCATTGTCCATTCCACATTCCATTCCATATTCCATTCTGTTCCATTCCATATTCCAAACCATTCCGTTCCATTCCATTCCACATTCCATTCTATTGCATTCCACGTTCCATTCCACGTTTCATTCCACTAAATTCCACGTTCCATTCCATTCCATTCCACTTTCCATTTCGTTCCATTCCACATTCCATTTCACATTCCATTTCACATTCAATTCCACATTCCATTTCACATTCCATTCCACATTCCATTCCGCATTCCATTCCACATTCCATTTCACATTCCACTCCACATTCCATTTCACATTCCACATTCCATTCCATTCCATTTCACATTCCATTCCATTTCACATTCCATTCCAATACCTTCTACGTTCCATTCCACATTCCATTCCATTCTGTTCCACATTCTTTTCCATTCCATTCCACCTTCCATTACTTTGCTTTCCATTCCACATTCCATTCCATTCTATTCCATTCCACATTCCATTCCACATTCCATCCCATTCCATTAAACATTATATTCCTCATTCCATTCCATTCCACATTCTATTGCATTACGTTCCACGTTCCATTCCATTCCTTTCAACATTCCATTCCACTCCATTCCATTCCACTCCACATTCCGTTCCATTTGATTCCCTTCCAGATTCCATTCCACATTCCATCCCTTTCTATTCCACATTCCATTCCACATTGTGTTCCATTCCATTCAACATTCCATTCCATTCCATTCCGTTCCATACCATTCCATTCCACTTTCCATTCCATTCCACATTCCATTCCAGATTCCTTGCCACATCCCATTCAACGTTCCATTGCGTTACTTTCCACTTTGCATTCCCCGTTACATTCCATTCCACATTCCATTCCAGATTCCTTTCCACATCCCATTCAACATTCTATTGCGTTACTTTCCATGTTCCATTCCCCATTCCATTCCATTCCATTCCACATTCCATTGTACATGCCTTTCCTTTGCATTCTACATTCCATTCCACATTCAATTCCACATTCCATTAAGTTCCATTCCACATTCCTTTCCATTCCATTCCACATTCTATTCCACGTTCCATACTACATTCCCTTCCTTTGCATTCCACGTTCCATTACACATTCAATTACACATTCCATTCCGTTCCATTCCACATTGCATTCCATTCCATTCCACATTCCATTCCACATTCCATTCCAGTTTCCATTCCTCATTCTATTCCACTTTTCATTCCAAACCATTCCACGTTCCATTCAAAGTTTCATTCCACATTCCGTTCCACATTCCATTCAACTTTAAATTCCATTACATTCCACGTTCCATTCCCCATTCCATTCTATTCCGTTCCACGTTCCATTCTACATTTCAATCCTTTGCATTCCACGTTCAATACCACTTTCAATTCCACATTCCATTCCACTTTCCATTCCATTCCACATTGCATTCCACATTGCATTCCACATTCCATTCCATTCCATTCCATTCCATTCCACATTGCATTCCACATTGCATTCCACATTCCTTTGCACATTCCATTCCAGTTAATTGCATATTCCATTCTACATTCCATTGCATTCCATTCAACTTTCCATTCCTCAATCCATTCCACTTTCCATTCCACTATCCGATCCTTTCCATTCCACATTCCATTCCATTCAATTCCACATTCCATTCAATTCCATTCCACATTCCATTCAATTCCATTGCACGTTACATTCCATGTTCCATTCCACGTATGTTTGCATTCCATTCCACGTTCCATTCCATTCCATTCCACATTCCCTTTCACATTCCATTCTACATTTCATTTCACATTCCGTTTCACTTACCTTTCCATTCCATTCCACGATCCTTTCCATTCCATTACACGTTCCGTTTCATTCCATTCAACATTCCATTCTACCTTCCATTTCACATTAAATTCCATGTCACTTTCCATTCCACATTCCATTCCATTCCATTCACATTCCATTCCACTTTCCATTACATTCCATTCCTCTGCAAATTCCATTCCATTCCATTCCATTCCACATTCCATTCCACATTCGATTTCACATTCCATTGCACATTGCATTCCACATTTCTTTCCACAGTCCATTCCATTCCATTCCACAGTCAATTCCATGATATTCTACATTCCACTGCATTCCATTCCACGTTCCTTTCCATTCAATTCCACGTTTCATTGCATTCTGTTCCACATTCCATTCCATATTCCATTCCATATTCCGTTTCCCATTCCATTCCCTTCCATTCCACTTTCCAATCCATTCCTTTCCACGTTCCATTCCATTCAACTGCACGTTCCATTCCATTCCATTCTTCTTTCCATTCCACATTCCATTCCACATTCCTTTCCGCATTCCATTCCATTCCATTCCACATTTTATTCCATTCCATTCCACGATGAATTCCATTTTATTCCACGTTCCATTCCATTCCATTACACAATCCATTCCATTCCATTCCATATTCCATTCCACGTTCCATTCCATTCTTTTCCAAGTTCCATTCCATTCCATTCCACTTTTCATTTAATTCCATTCCACAATCCATTCCACATTCCATTTAACATTCCATTCCACATTCCATTATACATACCATTCCAGCTTTCATTCCACATTCTCTTCCACGGTCCATTCCATTCCTTTCCACATTCCATTCCATTCCATTCCATTCCACATTCCATTCCATTCTATTCAACTTTCCTTTCCATTCCATTCCAACTTCATTTCCATTCCATTCTACAATCCATTCCGTATTCCATTCCACTCCACCTTCATTTCCATTCCATTCCACAATCCATTCCGTATTCCATTCCACATTCCATTCCGCATTCCAGTCTGTTGCATTCCACAGTCCCTTCCATTACCTTCCACGTTCTATTCAATTCCATTCCACCTTCCTTTAAATTCCATTCTACTTTCCATTCCACATTCCATTCCTTTCCATTCCACATTCCCTTCCTTTCCATTCCACCTTCCATTCCATTCCATTCTACATTCCATTCCATTCCATTCCACAATCCATTCCATTTCATTCCACTTTCCATTCCACTTTCCAATCCATTCCATTCCATGTCCTATTCCATTCCACTCCACGTTCCATTTCATTCCATTCCACAATCCATTCCACATTCCATTTCACATTACATCCTACATTCCATTACACTGTCCATTCTACATTCTATTCCATGATCCCTTCCATACCATTCCACATTCCTTTACAATCCATTCCTTTCCACTTTACATTCCATTCCATTCCACATTCCATTCTGCATTCCATTCCCTTGCATTCCACACTCCATTCACTTCCCTTCCACTTTCTATTCAGTTCCATTTTATGTTCCATTAAATTCCATTCCACGTTCCATTCCATATTCTGTTCCATTCCATTCCACCTTCTGTTAATCATTCGTTTCCATTCCACTCCACATCCCATTTCCCATTGCATTCCATTCCATTCCACATTACATTCCACGTTCCAGTCCATTGCATTCCACATTTCATTCCACATTCCATTCCATTCCATTACACATTCCATTACACGTTCCTATCCATTCCATTACATGTTCCATTCCACTTTCCATTCCACATTCCATTCCTCATTCCAATCCACATTCCATTTCACATTCCATTCCATTCCATTTCATGTTCCATTCCACATTCCACTCCATTCCATTCCTCATTCCATTCCACATTCCATTACACAATCCATTCCACTTTGCATTCCATTCCATGCCACATTCCATTCCACGTTCCATTCCTTTCTATTCCATCTTCGATTCCACATTCAATTCCAATACGTTTCTCATTCCTTTCCACATTCCATTGCACATTGCATTTCATATTTCATTCCATTCCATTTAACATTCCATTCCACATTGCACTCCTTTCCATTTGACACTCTATTCCATATTCCATTCAACATTCCATTCCTTTCCATTCCACATTCCTTTCCACATTCCATTCAGCATTCCATTCCACATTCCATTCCACATTCCATTCCACACTCCATTAAAGGTACCATTCCACAATCCATTCCGTTCCATTCCACATTCCTTTCCACATTCCATTCCGCATTCCATTCCGCATTCCATTCCATTCCATTCCACATTCCATCCACATTCCATTCAATTCAATTTCACATTCCATTCCTTTCCATTCCAGATTCCTTTCCACATTCCTTTCCACATTCCATTTCACATTCCATTCCACCTTCCTTTCTAAGTTCCATTCCAAGTGCCATTCAACTAAATTCCACATTCCATTCCCCATTACATTGCATTCCATTCCAATTTCCTTTCCACATTCCATTCCAGTTTCCATTCCATTCCATTCCACATTGCATTACACTTTCCTTTCCATTCCATTCCACATTCCACACCACTTTCCATTCCACGTTCCATTCCACTTCACAATCCAAATTCTATCTCACATTCCATTACATTCCATTTCACATTGCGTTCCACATTCCACTCCATTCCATTTCACTTTCCATTCCACATTTCTTTCCAGAGTCCATTCCACATACCTTTCCATTACATCCCACATTCCATTCTACGCTCCGTTCCATTACTTTCCACGGTAAATTCCACATTCCGTTCCATTTTATTTGACATACTATTCCACCTTCAACTACACATTCCATTTCACATTCCATTCCACATTTCTTTCCAGAGTCCATTCCACATACCTTTCCATTACATCCCACATTCCATTCTACCCTCCGTTCCATTACTTTCCACGGTAAATTCCACATTCTGTTCCATTTTATTTGACATACTATTCCACCTTCCATTACACATTCCATTTCACATTCCATTCCGTTCCAACACACATTCAATTCCACACTCCATTCCACATTCCATTCCACTTTCCATTCCGTTCCATTCCATATTCCCTTCCACGATCCATTCCCCATTACATTCCACATTCCATTCCACATTCCATTCCACATTCCATTAAATTCCATACCACATTCCATTCCATTCTATTCAACATTCCATTCCACGTTCCATTCAACGTTCTATTCCAAATTCCAATGAATATCATTCCACGTTGCATTCCGCATTCCATTCCATTCCATTCCACTTTCCTTTCAACATTCCATTCCCCATTCCATTCCACATTACTTTTCACATTCCATTCCTTTCCATTCCACATTCATTCAACATTCCATTCCCCATTCCGTTCCACATTCCATTCCACTTACCATTCCATTCAATTCCATATTCCATTAAATTTCCTTCCACATTCCAATCCACACACCAATCCACATTTCATTGCACATTCCATTCCGTTCCATTCTACATTCCTTTCCACATTCCATTCCACTTTCCATTCCACATTCCATTCCATTCCATTCCACATTCCATTACACATTCCATTCCGTTCAATTTCTCATTGCATTCCACATTCCATTCCACATTGCATCCCATTCCATTACATATTCCATTCCACAATCTTTCCATTCCATTCCACATTCCATTCCACTCCATTCCATTCCACATTCCATTCCATTCCATTCCACATTCCATTCCATTCCATTGAATTTCACATCCCATTCCATTCCATTCCACGTTCCCTTCCATTCCATTCCATTCCACATTCCATTCCACGTTCCATTCCACGTTTCTTTCCATTCCATTCCACTTTCCATTCCACGTTCCTGTCCATTCAATTCCATGTTCCGTTCCACGTTTTATTCCATTATATTCCACTTTGCAATTCACATTCCATTCCACATTGCATTTCACTTTCCATTCCTCATTGCATTCCACATTCCTTTCCATTCCATTCCACGTTCCATTCCACTTTTCATCACACGTAACATTCCATATTCCATTCCATGTTCCGTTCTATTACATTCCACGTTGCATTCCACGATCCTTTCCGCATTCCATTCCCCATTCCATTCCATTCCATTCCACATTCAATTGCACATTCCACACCTTTCCATTCCTCGTCCTTTCCAAGTTACCTTCCACGTTCCATTCCACGATCCATTCCATTCCACATTCCATTTCACATACCATTGCATTCCCTTCCGCATTCCGTTCCACATTCCTTTGCACATTACATTCCATTCCATTGCACATTCCATTCCACTTTCCATTCCCTTCCATTACACAATCCATTCAACGTTCCATTCCATGTTCCATGATTTTCCATTCCACTTTCCCTTTCACATTCCACTCCACATTCAATTTCACATTCTATTCCATTCCATTATATTCCACATTCCATTCTACTTTCCCCTCCACATTCCTTTCCATTCCATTTCACATACCATTCCACATTCCATTCCATTCCATTTTCCATCCTACAACCATTCCACACTCCATTCCACATTCCATTCCATTGCATTCCACTTTCCATTCCACTTTCCCTTCCACATTCCATTCCACATTCCATTGCGTTCCATTCCACATTCTGTTCCACATTCCATTCCATATTCCTTTGCACATACCTTTGCATTCCATTCCACATTCCATTCCACATTCCATTCCACATTCCATTCTGTTCCATTCCGCATTCCATTCCACACTCCATTCCACATTCCATTCCGTCCAATTCCCCCTTCCATTCCACACTCCAATGGACATTCCATTCCACATTCCATTCCGTTCCATTCCACATTCCTTTCCCCCTTCCTTACCGCGTTGCATTCCACTTTAAATTCCACATTCCAATCCACACTCCATTCCACCTTACATTCCACATTCCATTCCGTACCATTCCACATTCCTTTCCACTTTCCATTTCTCATCCCATTCCGTTCCATTCCACATTCCAATACATATTCCATTTCATTGAATTTCACTTTCCATTCTGTTCCATTGCACATTCCTTTCCACATTTCGTTCCACATTCCAATGCACATTCCTGTCCACATTCCATTCCATCCCATTCCACATTTCAATCCATTCCATTCCACATTGCAATCCATTCCATTCCACTTTCCATTTCACATTCCATTCCGTTCCATTCCACATTCATTCCACATTCCATTCCACATTCCATTCCACATTCTGTTCCAATTTCCATTCCACATTCCATTCCATTCCATTACACATTCCATTTCACATTCCATTACACATTCCATTCCAAATTTCATTTCATTCCTTTCCACTTTCCATTTCACATTCCATTTAACGTTCCATTCCTTTACAATCCACGTTCCAATCACGTTCCATTCCACGTCCCTTTAAATTTCATTCGACGTTCAATTCCACAGTCTATTTCATTGCATTTTGCGTTCCATGCTACTTTCCATTCAACATTCCATTCCACGTTCTATTCCATCCATTCCATATTCCATTCCACACTCCATACCTCATTCCATTTCACATACCATTCTGTTCCATTCCACATTCCATTAGACATCCCATTCCTCGTTCCATTCCACATTCCATTCCATTGCCTTCCACATTCCATTCCACATTCCATTCCACAACACACTAAATTTCATTTCACATTCCATTCCACATTCCATTCCACATTCCATTCTATGACATTCCACGTTCCATTCCACGTTCTATTCCACGTTTCATTCCATTCCATTCCACGTTCCATTCCACTTTCCATTACACTGAATTCCACCTTCCGTTCCACATTCAATTCCATTCCATTCCTCGTTGCATTTCACATTCCATTCCACATTCCATTCCACATCCATTTGCATTTCATTCCTCATTCCATTCCATTCCTCATTCCATTCCATGTTCCATTCCCCATATCATTCCACGTTCCATTCCACGTTGCATTCCACGTTCCATTACATTCCATTCCACGTTCCATTCCTTGTTCCTTTCCACATTCCATTCCACATTCCATTGCATTCTGTTCCGTTCCATTCTAATTTCCATTCCACATTCATTCCACATTCCATTCCATATTCCATTCCTTTGCATTCCACGTTCCTTTCCACGTTCCATTCCATCTTCCATTCCACGATCAATTCCATTCCATTCGACATTTCTTTCCACATTCCATTTCACAATCCACTCCACATTCCATTTGCCATACCATTGCATTCCCTTCCACAGTCCATTCCACATTCCTTTGCACATTCTTTTCCACTACATTGCACATTATATTCCACATTCCATTCAATTCCATTCCATTCCACATTCCTTTCCGCATTCCATTCCACTCCATTCCACATTCCATTCCATGTTCCAATTCGCGTTCCGTTTCATTCCATTCCACATTGCATTCCACGTTGCATTTCACATTCCATTCCACATTCAATTTCACATTCCATTCCATTCCATTTTACATTCTACATTCCATTCCACGTTTCTTTGTATTCCATTCCACATTCCATTTCATGCCATTCCACGTTCCATTCCACATTCATTTTCCCATTCCATTCCATTCCATTCCATTGTATTCCACACTCCAATCCGTTCCATTTCACATTCCATTCCATTCCATTCTATTCCACTTACAATTCCATTCCAATCCATTCCACATTCCATTGCATTCCATTCCACATTCCATTCCATATTCCGTTCCACATTCCATTCTGTTCCTTTCCACAATCCATTCCACACTCCATTCCACATTCCATTCCACATTCCATTCCGTTCCATTCCGCACTGCTTTCCATATTCCATTCCACATTCCTTTCCATTCCTTTCCACATTCCATTCCGTTCCATTCCACATTCCATTAAATTCCATTCCACATTCCATTCCATTCCATTCCACATTTCATAACTTTACATTCCACTGGGCATTCCACATTCAATTCCAAGTCGCATTCCACATTCCATTCCACTTTCCATTCCACGTTCCATTCCATTCCATTCCATGTTCCATTCCACGTTCAATTCCACATTGCATTCCACATTCCGTTCCACGTTTCATTCCATTCCATTCTACATTCCATTCCACATTCAATTCCATTGCTTTCCACAATCCATTCCACATTCCATTCCATTCCATTCCACACTCCATTCTATTCCATTCCCCATTGTATTGCACGTTCCGTTCCACCTTCCATACCACTTTTCTTTCCACGTTCCTTTCCACTTTGCATTCCACATTGAATTCAACATTACGATGCACTTTCCATTCCCTTCCATTCCACATTGCATTCCACATTCCATTTCATTCCATTCCACATTCCATTCCATTGAACTCCACTTTCCATTCAACATTCCATTCCATTCCATTCCACATTCCATTGTACTTTCTATTACATTCCTATCCACGTTCCATTCCACTTTCCATTCCACATTCCATTCCACATTCCATTCCACTTTCAATTCCACATTCCATTCCTTTCTATTCCACATTCCATTCCACATTCCATTCCACATTCCATTCCAAATTCCATTCCATTACATTGCACATTCCATTCCACATTCTATTCCATTACATTCCGCATTCCATTCCACAATGCATTCCACTTTGCTTTCCTTTCCATTCCTTCTTCCATTCAACATTCCATTCCATTCGATTCCACATTCCATTCCATTCCATTTCACATCCCATTCCCCATTCCTTTCCACATTCCATTCCCAATTCTATTCCATTCCATTCCATATCCTATTCCACATTCCATTCCACGTTCATTCCACGTTCCATTTCACATTCCATTCCACGTTTCATTCCATTCTATTCCACAATCCATTCCATTCCTTTCCACATTCCATTCCATTCCATTCAATTCCATTTCACCTTCCTTATCATTCCATTCCCTTCCACATTCCATTCCTTTCCATTACACATTCCATTCCATTCCATTCCACATTCCATTCTATTTCATTCCATTCCATTCCACATTCCATTCCACATTCCATTCCCTTCCATTCCACATTCCATTACATTGCATTCCACATTTCATTCGAAGTTCTTTTCCACGTTCAATTCCAAGTTCCATTCCACGTTCAATTCCACATTCCATTCCACGTTGCATTCCATTCCATTTCAGATTTCACTGAACATTACATTCCTTTCCATTCCATATTCCATACCATTAAATTCCATTCCATTCCACATTCCATTCCATTCCATATTCCATTCCATTCCACATTCCATTCCACTCCATTCCACATTCCTTTCTGCATTTCATAAAATTCAATTCCACATTCCATTCCTTTCCATGCAATTCCATTTCACTTTCCTTATCATTGCGTTCCATTCCACATTCCATTCCTTTCCATTCAATTCCACATTACATTCTATTTCATTCCGTTCCATTCCACATTCCATTAAACGTTGCATTCCCTTCCATTCCACATTCCATTACATTCCTTTCCACATTTCATTCGAAGTTCCATTCCACGTTCTATTCCACGTTGTATTCCACGTTCCATTCCATTCCATTTCAGATTCGACTGCACATTCCATTCCATTCCATTCCATATTCCATACCAATAAATTCCATTCCATTCCACATTACATTCCACGTTCCATTCCATTCCATTCCACATTCCTTTCTGCATTCCATAAAATCCCTTTCCACATTCCATTCCATTCCATTCCACTTTCCATAACTTTCCATTCCACATATCATTCCACATTCAGTTCCCCGTTGCATTCCATATTCCATTCCACCTTCCATTGCATATTCCATTCTGTTCCATTACACATCCCTTTCCACATTCCATTCCACTTTCCATTCCACTTTCCATTCCATTCCATTCCACACTGCATTCCACTACTCACTACTTTCCATTCCACTTTCCATTCCATTCCATTCCACATTCCTTTCCACATTCCATTCCACATTCCATTCCATTCCATTTCACATTCCATTCCACATCCATTCCACATTCCATTATTCCATTCCACATTACATTACATTCCATTCCACTTTCCATTCCACGTTCCATTCTGCGTTCCATTCCATGTTTCATTCCATTCCATTCCACGTCCAATTCCAAGTTCCGTTGCATTCAATTCCACGTTCTGTTCCACATTCCATTCCATTCCATTCCACATTGCATTTCATATTCCATTCCACTGTCCATTCCACATTCTTTTCGATTCCATTCCTCATTCCATACCACGTTCCATTCCACATATCATTCCACGTTCCATTCCACATTCCATTCCATTCCATTACATTGCACATTCCATTCCACATTCCATTCCACATTCCATTCCATTCCATTCCACATTCCTTTCCACATTCCTTTCCACATTACAATCCATGCGATTTCACAATCCATTAAACTTTCCATTCCACATTCCATCTCATTCCATTCCACATTCCATTCCACGTTCCGTTTCACATTCCATTGCACAATCCATTCTACATTCCATTGCATATTCCTTTACATTCCATCCCAGATTCCATTCGATGTTCCATTCCATTCCATTCCACTTTCCATTCAATGCTCCATTCCACATTCCATTCAACATTCTGTTCCATACCTTTCCACTTTTCATTCCACGTTCCATTTCACATTCCATTCCACATTCCATTCCCTTCCTTACCATTCTATTCCACATTCCACTACATTCAATTCCATTCTACATTCCATTCCATTCCATACCACATTCCATTCAATTCCCTTCCAGATTCCATTCCATTCCATTCCATATCCATTCCATTGCATTCCATTCCATTACACATTCCATTCCGCATTCCATTCCCTTCCTATCCACATTCCCTTCCATTACATTCCACTTTCCATTCCACGTTCCATTCCACGTTGCATTCCAAGTTCCATTTCTTGTTCCATTCCATTCCATTCCACATTTATTTCCATTCCATTCCACATTCCATACAAATCAATTCCATTGCATTCCACATTCCATTACATTCCATTCCACATTCCAAGCCATTCCATTCCACATTGCATTTCACTTTTCATTCCACATTCCATTGCATTCCACTTTCCATTCCACATTCCGTTCCATTCCATCACACATTGCATTCCATATTCCATTCCATTCCTTTCCACATACCTTTCCAATCCATTCCACTTTCCATTTCATATTCCATTCCTTTCCATTATACATTCCATTCCATTCGTTTCCACATTCCATTCTACGTTCCATTCCACATTCCATTCCATTCATTTCCACTTTCCATTCCATAACATTCCACTTTCCACATCATTCCATTTCACATTCCACTCCACATTACAATTCACATTCCATTCCGCATTGCATTTCACATGCCTTTTAATTACATTCTATTCCATTCCACATTCCATTCTACTCTATTCCACATTCCATTCCACATTCTATTCATTTCCATTCCACATTCCATTCTACTCTATTCCACATTCCATTCCACATTTCATTCATTTCCATTCCACATTCCATTCCATTACGTTCTACATTCCATTCCATTCCATTCCAAATTCAATTCCTTTCCATTACATTACATTTCACATTTCATTCCATTTCATTATATTCCACATTCCATTCCTTTCCTTTCCATATTCCTTTCCATTCCATTCCATTCCAGATTCCATTCCTTTCCAGTATACGTTCCATTCCAAAATTCTTATTCCATTGAATTCCATATTCCATTCCTTGTTCCATTCCATTCCATTCCACATTGCATTCCACCTTCCATTCCGCATTCCATTTCACATTCCGTTCAATTCCTTTACACATTCCACTCCATTCCATTCCGCATTCCTTTCCACATTCTATACCATTCCATTCCACATTCCATTCAACATCCCATTCTATTCCATTCCACATTCCGTTCAACATTCCATTCTATTCCATTCCTTTCCACTCCAAATTCTATTCCATTCCATTCCATTCAACTTTCCATTCCACATTTCTTTCCATTACATTCCACATTGCATTCCATTCCATTCCACAATCCATTCTAATCCATTCCACATTCAATTCCATTCCATCCCACATTGCGTTCGATTCCATTCCATTAAATATTGCATTCCATTCCATTCCACATTCCATTCAATTGCATTCCACATTCCACTCCATTCCATTTCACATTGCTTTCCATTCCATTCCTCATTCCATTCCACATTGAATTCCATTCCATTCCACATTCCATTCCACATTCCATTCCATTCCATTCCACATTGCATTGCACATTCCATTCCACATTCCATTCCATTCCATTCCACTTTAAATTCCATTCCATTCCGCATTCCATTCCATTCCATTCCACATTGAATCCCCTTCCATTCCTTTCCATTTTCCATTCCATTCCATTCCAGATTCCATTCCATTGCATTCAACATTCCATTCCATATTCCTTTCCATTCCATTCCACTTTCCATTCCATTACATTTGACATTCAATTCCATTCCATTCCACATTCCATTCCATTCCATTCCATATTCCATGTCATTTCATTCCATATTCAATTCCATTTCGTTCCATTCCATTTCACATTCCATTCCATTCCTTTCCACATTCCGTTATATTCTATTCCAAATTCCATTCCATTCTACTCCACATTGCATTCCGTTGCATTACATTCGAAATTCCATTCCATTCCATTCACATTCCTTTGCATTCCATTACACATTGCATTCCATTCCTTTCCATTCCACTTTCCATTATACGTTCCATTCCATTCCATTCAGCGTTCTATTCCACGTTGCATTCCATATCCCATTCCATTGCATTTCCCATTCCATTCCTTTCAATTTCACATTCCATTCCACATTGCATTCCATTGCTTTCCACATTGCATTCCACTTTCCATTCCACATTCCATTCCATTCTACGTTACATTCCACGTTGCATTCCACGTCCCATTCGATTTCCTTCCACGTTTAATTCCATGTTCAATTCCATTCCATTTCATGTTGCATTCCACTTTCCTTTCAATTCCATTCCACATTCCATTCCATTACATTCCATTGCTTTCCATTCCACATTCCATTCCACATTCCAGTCCATATTCCTTTCCGTTCCATTCCACATTCCGTTCCATTCCATTCCAGATTCCTTTCCATTTCATTCTACATTCCATTTCACCTTCCATTCAACTGAAATCCACATTCTGTTCCATTCCGTTGCATTCCAGACCACATTCTATTCCTTAACATTCCATTCCACATTCTATTCCATTCTATTCCATTCCACATTCTATTCCATTCCATTCTGCATTCAATTCCATTCAATTCCGTATTCCATTCCGTATTCCATTCCATTCCATTCCATTCCACATTCCATTCCATTCAAATCCACATTCCATTCCATTCCATTGCACATTCCATTCCATTCCATGCCATTCCACATTCCATTCCATTCTGTTCCACATTCCATTCCGCATTCCCTTCCATATTCCATTAAATTCCATTCCATTCCACATTCCGTTCCATTCTGTTTGTTATTCCACTCGACGTTCCATTCCAATTTCCATTGCACGTTCCATTAAACGTTCCCTTCCGCGTTCCATTCCGCTTTCCACTCCATTCCATTCCACATCGCATTCCACATTCCATTCCATTCCATTCCAAATTCCTTACATGTCAATTCCATTTCATTCCACATTCCATTGGGTTCCATTCCAAATTCCATTGCACAATCCATTGCACATTCCATTGCACATTCCATTCCGTTTCATTCCACATTGCTTTCCACATTCCATTCCAAATTCCATTCCATTCCATTCCACATTCCATTCGGCAACCCACTACATTATATTCCGAATTCCATTCCATTCCATTCCACATTCCTTTCCACATTCCTTTCCACATTCCTTTCCATTACATTTCACATTCCATTCCCCATTCCATTCCACATTCCATTCCCCTTTCCATTCCTTTATATTCCACATTTCATTCCACGTTCCATTCCACATTCCATTTCATATTCCATTCCACGTTCCATTCCTTTCTATTGCACATTACCTTCCATTCAATTCCACATTCCTTTCCATTCCGTTTAATTCCATTCCACATTCCATATCATTCCATTCCATTCCACATTCCATTCCTTTCCATTACACGTTCCATTCCATTCCATTCCACGTTCCATTCCATTTCTTTCCATTACATTCCACGTTCCATAACACATTAAAATCCCTTCCATTCCATATTTCAGTACATTCCATTCCACATTTCATTCCACGTTCCATCCAACTTTCCATTCCGCGCTCCATTCCACGTTCCATTGTAAGTCCAATTCCATTCCATTCCACATTCCACTGCACATTCCATTCCATTCCATTCCACATTCCATACCATTAAATTACATTCCATTGCACATTGCATTCCATTCCACATTCCATTAAATTCCATTCAACATTACATTCCTTTCCATTCCATGTTACATACCATTAAATTACATTCCATTCCAGATTCCATTCCATTCTGCATTGCATTAAATTCCATTCCCCATTCCATTCCCTTCCATTCTCCTTTCATTCCACATTACATACCACGTTTCATTCGACGTTCCTTTCCAAGTCCCATTCCAGCTTCCATTCCATTCCACTCCATGTTCCATTCCTTTCCATTCCAAGTTCCATTTAATTCCCTTCCATATTCCATTCCACATTGCATTTCACATTCAATTCCACATTCCATATCACATTCAATTCCCTTACATTCCATTCAATTCCACTTTCCATTGCTTTCCAAACCACATTCCATTCCTTTGCATTCCAAACTAAATTCCATTCCATTCCACATTCCATTCAATTCCATTCTAATTTCCATACCATTTCTTTCCATTCCAAATTCCATTCTTTCCATTCCACATTCCATTCCATTGCTTTCCACATTCCATTCCATTCCATTCCATTCCACATTCCATTCCATATTCCATACCCTTTCATTACACACACCATTTAACAATCCATTTCACATTCCATTCCACCTTCCATTCCACATTGCGTTCCATTGCTTTCCATATTCCATTCCATTCCTTTCCTTTCCACATTCCATTCCAATTTCCGTTCCATTCCTTTCCATATTCGATTCTTTTCCATTCCACATTCCTTTGTATTACATTCAACATTCAATTCCATTCCACATTCCGTTCCATTCCACATTCCATCCCATTCTTTCCATTGAAATCCAACTTCCATTCCACATTCCATTCCATTCCATTGCACATTTAATTACATTCTATTCTACATTCAATTCCATTCCATTCCACATTCCATTCCATTCCATTCCAATTTACATTCGAATTATTCCACATTGTATTCCACAACATTCCACATTGCATTCCATTCCATTCTTTTCCACATTCAGTTCCATTCCTTTCCAGTTCAATTCCATTCCATTCCACCTTCCATTCCATTCCATTCCATTCCATATTACATTCCATTCCATTCCACATTCCGTTCCATTCCATTCCATTCCATTCCACATTCCATTCCGCATTCCATTACATTCCATTCCACATTGCATTCCATTCCATTCGAGTTTGCATTCCATTCCATTCCATTTTGCATTACATTCCATTCTATTCCACATTGCATTTCATTCCAATCCATTCCACATTCCATTCTATTCCATTTCACATTTCATTCCATTCCATTCCGCATTGCTTTAAATTCATTTCCATTCCATATTCCTTTCCATTCTATTCCACATTCCAATCAACATTCCATTCTTTTCCATTCCGCATTCCATTCCACATTCCATTCCATTCCACATTCCATTGCACATTCGAATCCATTCCGTGCCACATTCCATTACAAATTCCATCCCATTCTCTTTCACATTCCATTCCACATAGCATTCCATTCCATTCCACATTCCATTCCACGTTCCATTCTGCGTTCCATTTGACTTTCCATTGCACGCTTCACTCCATTCCATTTCACTTTCCATTCCACATTTCATTGCATTCCATTCCACTATCCATTCAATCTTCCTTTCCACCTTCCATTACATTCCATTCCACATTCCATTCCACATTGCACTCCACATTCCATTCCACATTCCATTCCATTCCATTCCATACTCCATTCAGTATTCCATTCCACATTCCATTCAATTGCATTCCACATTCAATTCCACATTCCAATCCATTGGATTGCTCATTCCATTCCACATTCTTTTGCATTCTATTCAACATTCCATTCCATTCCATTCCACGTTCCTTTCCATTCTATTGCATTCCACATTTCATTCCATTCCATTCCACATTCCATTACATTCCATTAAATTCCATTTCACATTCCATTCCAATCCAATCCACTTTCCATTTCATTAAATTCCACATTCCATTCCATTCCATTCCTTTCCACTTTCCATAGCATTGCATTCCATTCCACATTCCATTAATTTACTTTCTGCATTCCATTCCATTCCATTCCTCATTCCATTCCATTGCATTCCACATTACATTCCACATCACTTTCCATTCCATTCCACATTCCATTCCGCATTCCTTTCCACGTTCTATTCCACGTTCCATTCTACGTTCCATTCCACATTCCATTACATATTCCATTGCATTCCTTTCCACATTACATACAATTCCATTGCATTCTATTCCACTTTCCATTACATTCCAATCCACTTTCCATTCCACATTGAATTCCATTCTATTTCATATTCAATTCCATTCTATTCCACAATCCATTCCATTCTATTCCACATTCCATTCCATTCCACATTCCATTCCATTCTATTTCATATTCAATTCCATTCAATTCCACAATCCATTCAGTTCGATTCCACATTCCATTCCATTCCATGCCACATTCCATTCCATTTCATTCCACATTCCATTCCATTCCTCATTCCACTCTATTCCACAGTCTCTTCCATTCCTTTACATTCAAATCCTAATTCCATTAAAAATTCCATTCAAATCCATAACATATTCCATTCCATTCCATTTCACATTCCATTCCTTTCCATTTCACATTCCATTCCTTTCGAATCCACATTCAGTTTTATTCCATTCCTCGTTCCATTCCATTCCATTACATTCCACATTCCATTTCATTTATTCCACATTCCATTCCATTACATTCCACAATGCCTTCCATTCCATTCTATTCCACATTCAACTCAATTCCATTCCACTTTCAATTCCATTCCATTCCAGATTCTATTCCATTCCATTCCGCATTCCATTCCATTGCATTCCATTCCATTCCATATTACATTCCATTCCATTCCACATTCCATTCCATTCCATTCCATTCCATTCCATTCCACATTCCATTCCTTTCCATTCCGTTCCTTTCCACATTCCTTTCCACTTTCCATTCCACGTTCCATTCCACATTCCATTCCATTCCATTCCATTCCATATTCAATTCCATTCCATTCCAATTTCCATTCCATTCCATTCCACGTTCCATTGCAATAAATTCCACGTTCCATTCCATTCGACATTCCATTCTAACCCATTCCATTCCATGATACATTTCATTCCATTCCATGTTCCATTCCATTACATTCCACGTTCTTTTCCATTCCATTCCACGTTCCAATCCATTCAAAATTCCCTTCCATTCCACATTCCATTCCATTCCATTTCATTCAACATTCCATTCCACATTCCATTCCATTCCATTACACATTCCATTCCATTCAATTCCACATTCCATTCCAATCCACATTCCATTCCATTCCACATTACATTAAATTCCATTCCACTCCACATTCCCTTCGTCTTTCCATTCCATTCCTTACCACATTCCATTCCATTCAATTCCACGTTCCATTCTATTCCATTCCAAGTTCTATTCCACATTCCATTCCATATTCCATTCCACGTTCTAGATGATGTTCCATTCCACTTTCCATTATGTAATCCATTCCATTCCATTTCACATTCCATTACACATTCCACTCCATTCCATTCGCCTTTCCATTCCACATTCCATTCCTATCTATTCCACACTAAATTCCACATTCCATTCAATTCCATTCCGCATTGCATTCCAAATTCCATTCCATTCCATTCTGTTCCATTAAATTTAATTCCACATTCCATTCCACTCCACATTCCATTCCTTATTACGTTTCATTCCATTCCACATTCCATTCCAGTCAATTCCACATTCCATTCCATTCCATTTCACATTGCATTCAACATTCCTTTCCACATTTCATTCCACTCAATTCCACCTTACGTTCCCCATTCCTTTCCACTCAATTCCACCTTACGTTCCCCATTCCTTTCCATTCAGTTCTACATTCCATTGCCCATTCCATTCCACATTGCTTTCCACATTCCATTCCATTACATTCCACATTCCATTCTACAATCCATTCCACATTCCATTCCATTTTTTCCCACATTCCACTCCCTATTCCATTCCACATTCCATTCCACAATTCATTCCATTCCATTCCACGTTCCATTCTACATTGTTTTCCACATTCCTTTGCATTCTATTCCTCATCCCTTTCCACATTCCATTCCTTTCTTTTCCATTCCAATCCATATTCCATTCCATTCCATTCCGCATCCGATTCCACTTCCCATTCCATTCCATTCCACATTCTATTCCATTCCCTACCACATTCCATTCCAGTTTCCATTCGGCGTTCCACTCAACTTTCCATTGCACGTTTCATTCCATTCCATTCGACTTTCCATTCCACATTCCATTCCATTCCATTCCATTTTCCATTCAACATTCCATTCCACATTCTTTTGCACATTCCATTCCTTTCCTTTCCACGTTCCATACCATTCTATTACATTCTATTCTCCATTCTATTCCAAATTCCATTCCATTCTATACCACAGTACATTCCATTCCATTCCACATTCCTTTTCATTCTATTCCACATTCCATTACTTTCCATTCCACATTTGATTCCACATTCCATTAAATGTTCCATTCCACATTCCATACCATATTCCATTCCACATTCCCCTTGATGTTCCATTCCATTCCATTCCTCGTTCCATTATGTTCCATTCCACATTACATTCCACGTCCCATTCCTTTCCATTCCACGTTTCATTCAAAGTTCTGTTCCATTGCATTCCACATTCCATTACACATTACCTGCTAAATTCCATTCCATGTTCCATTCCACGTTTCATTCCATTCAATTCCACTTTCCATTCTACGTTCTATTGCATTCAATTCTACGTTCCACGCCACTTTCCATTGCAAATTCCATTCTGCTTTCCTTTCCACATTCCATTCCACATTCAATTCCACGTTCCATTCCACGTTACATTCCATTCCATTTCAAATTCCATTCCACATTCCATTGCATATTCCATTCCACATTCCATTCTACATTGCATTCCAATTTCCATTCAACTTTACATTGAACATTCCATTCCACGTTCCATTCCAATCCATTCCACATTCTGTTCCACATTACAATCCATTGCACTCCACTTTCCATGCCACATTCCATTCCACATTCCATTCCATTCATTTCCACATTCCATTAACCATTCCACTGCATTCCATTCCTCTTTCCATTCCACTTTCCATTCCACTCCATTTCACAATCCATTTCTCATTCCATTCCACCTTCCATTCCACATTCCATTCTACATTCCTTTCCATTCCATTCGACATTCCATTCCACTTTCCATTGCACGATCTATTCAATGTTTCATTCCTTTCCATTCCACATTCTGTTCCATTCCTTCCACATTCCATTCCATTACATTGCACATTCCATTCATTTCCATTCCACATTCCATTCCATATTCTATTCCACGTTCCATTCCACATTCCACTCCACGATCCATTCCATTCCATTCCATATTCCGTAACATTGTGTTGTATTCCATTGCACATTCCATTCCATTCCATTCCACGTTCCATTCCATTCCAGTGCACATTCCTTTCATTTCCATTCCACATTCCATTCCACATTCCATTCCGTTATAGTAAACATGGCACTCCACATTCCATTTCACATTCCAGTCCACATTCTATTCCACATTCCAGTCCACATTGTATTCCACTCAATTCCACATTCCATTCCACATTCCATTGCTTTCCATTCCACATTGAATCCCTCATTCCATTCCACATTTCATTCCACATTCTATTCCACATTCTCTTCCACATTGTCTTCCACATTCCATTCCATTCCATTCCACCTTCCATTCAACATTCCATTCCATTGAATTCCACATTCTTTTCCACTTTGCTTTCCACAATCCATTCCATTCCATTCCACATTCCATTAGATATTGCTTTCCTTTCCTTTCCACATTCCATTCCCCATCCCATTCCAATACATTCCACTTTGTATTCCACATTACATTCCACATTCCCTTTCTCATTCCATTACATTCCATTCCACATTCCTTTCCACATTCCATTCCATTCCATTCCACATTCCATTCCACATTTCCTTCCACATTCCATTCCATTCCACATTCCATTCCAGATTCCAATCCATTACATTCCACATTCCATTGCACATTTGATGACATTCCTTTCCACATTCCATTCCATTCCATTCCACATTTCATTCCACATTCCATTCCACCTTCTGTTCCATTCCATTCCACGTTTCATTCCACCTTCCATTCCACGTTCCATTCCACTTTCCATTCGAGGTTCCATTCCATACCATTCCAACTTCCATTCCCCATTCCATTGCATTCAATACCATTCCAGTCCACATTCCATTCCACTCCATTCCACATTCCATTCCTTTCCATTCAACATTCTTCTCCACATTCCATTCCACTTTTTATTCAACATTCCATTCCACATTCAAATCCACATACCATTCCATTCCATTCCACTTTTCATTCCACGATCTTTTCTACAATCCATTCCACTTTCCATTCCATTCCATTCCATGTTCTACTCCTTGTTCCATTCCATTCCATTCCACGTTCCATTATACATTCCATCCCATTCCATTAAACTTTCCATTCCACATTCCATTGCACATTCCCTTCTACATTCCATTACGTTCCATTCCAGATTCTATTCCACATTCCATTACGCATTCCATTCCACATTCCATTATATTCTATTCTATTTTCCATTGCACATTACATTCCACATTCCATTCCTTTCTATTCCATGTTCCATTCCACATTCCATTCCACATTCCATTCCATTCCATTACACGTTCCATTCCACATTCCATTCCACATTCAATTCCACGTTCCTTTCCATTCCAATCCACGTTCCGTTAAACATTCCATTCCACATTCCATTCCACGTTCCTTTCAGTTCCATTCCACGTTCCATTCCACTTTCCATCCCATTCCATTCACCTGTCCATACTACATTCCATTACACATTCCATTATACATTTCATTCCATTTCATTCCGCTTTCCATTCCACATTCCGTTGCATTCTGTTCTACATTCCATTCCATTCCTCTCCACATTCCATTCCACATTCCCTTTCATTCCATTCCACATTCTAGTAAATGTTTCATTCAATTCATTTCCACAATCCATTCCACGTTTCATTCCACATTCCATTCCACATTCCATTCCATTTTCCATCGCGTTCCTTTCCACTTTCCATTCCACATTCCATTCCACTTTCCAATCCATTACATTCCACATTCCTTTCCACATTCCATTCCATACCATTCGACATTCCATTCCGCATTCCACTCCATTCCATTCCATTCCATTCCATTCCATAACATATTCCATTCCACACTGCATTCCACATTCCAATCCATTCCATTCCACTTTCTATTTCACATTGCATTGTATAGCATTCCACATTTCATTCCACATTCCATTTCGCATTGCATTCCGCATTCATTCCATTCCATTCCACATTACATTCCACTCCATTCCATTCCATTCCTGTCAATTCCGCATTCCATTCCACACGCCATTCCTTTTCTTTACACATTCCATTCCACGTTCCATTGCACATTCCATTCCATTCCATTCCACATTGCATTCCATTCCATTCCACACTCCATACCATTCCATTCCATTATATTCCGCATTCCAGTCCATTCCACTCCATATTCTATTCCAGATTCCATTCCATTCCATTCCACATGCAATTCCACATTGCATTCCATTCCATTACACATTCCATTTCATTCCATTGCACATTCCATTGATTTCCATTCCACTTTCTATTTCACATTCCATTCCACGTTCCGTTTCACATTCCATTCCACTTTCCATTCCACTTTCCCTTCCATTCCATTCCGCATTCCATTTCACGTTCCATTCCACGTTCCATTCCATTCCATTCCACATTGCATACCATTCCATTCCACATTCCATACCCTTCCATTGCATTCCGTTTCACATTCCGTTCCATTCCATGCACTATTCTATTCCAGGTTCCATTCCAATCCATTCCACATTCCATTCCATTCCGTAAAATTCCAGGCCACATTCCATTCCATTCCATTCCACATTTCATTCCATTCTTTCCACATTCCGTTCCTTTCCATTGAACATTCCATTCCACATTCCATTACATTTCCTATTCTACATTCTGTTCCACATTCTATTCCAAGTTCCATTCCATTCCATTCCACTTACCATTCCATGGTCCATTCCACCTTCCATCTCACATTCCAGTCCATTCCAATCAACATTCAATTCCACATTCCATTCCACGTTCATTACACATTCCATTCGGTTCCATAGCACGATCCATTCCACATTCCATTCCACCTTCCATTCCATTCAATTCCACATGCCACTCTAATTTCCATTCCACATTCCTTTCCACATTCCATTCCATTCCATTCCAGATTCCTTTCCACATTTCATTCCATTCCATTCCACATTCCATTCCTTTCCATTCCACTTTCCATTCCACATTTCATTCCATTTTATTCCATTCAACTTTACATTCCAGATTCCATTCCACTTTCCATTCTGTTCCATTCCATTCCATTAGACATTCCATTACACTTTCCTTTCCAATACATTCCACGTTTATTACCTCATTCCATTCCGTATTCCAATCCATTGCATTCCACATTCCATTCCTCATTCCATTCCACGTTCCATTTCATTCCATTGCACGTTGCATCCCACTTTCCCTTCCAGGTTCCATTCCACGTTCCATTCCATGTTCCATTCCACTTTCCTTTCCTCATTCCATTCCACGTTCCACTCCATTCCACTCCATATTCCATAACTCATTCCACTCCACGTTCCATTGCATGTTCCATTCCACATTTCTTTCAATGTGGTATGGAAAGTGGAATGGAAAGGAATGGAATGTGGAATGCAATGGAAAGGAAAATGGAAAGGAAAGGAATGGAATGGAATGTGGAATGGAAGGGAATGGAAAGTGGAATTGAATGGAATGGAATGTAAAATGGAATGAAGTGGAATGTGGAATGGAAAGGAATGGAATGAAATGTGGAATGGAATGGAATGGAAAGGAATACGGAATGGAAAGGAATGGAATGGAATGTGGAATGGAAGGGAATGGAAAGTGGAATTCAATGGAATGCAATGTAAAATGGAATGGAGTGGAATGTGGAATGGAAAGGAATGGAATGAAATGTGGAATGGAATGGAATAGAATGTGGAATGGAATATGGAATGCATTGGAATGGAATGGAAGTTGGAATGGAATGGAAAGGAAGTGGAATGGCATGGAATGGAATGAAATTTGCAATAGAATGGAATGGGTTGTGGAATGGAAGGGAATGGAATGCAATGTTATGTGGAATGGAAGGGAATGGATTGTGGAATGGAAAGGAATGGAATGGGGAAAGGATTGTGGAATAGAATTGAATGGATTAGAATGTGGAGTGGAATGGAACGGAATGTGGAATGGAATGGAATGGAATGTGGCATGGAATGGAATGGAATGTGGAAACGAATGGAATGAAATGTGGAATGGAATGGAATTTAACGTGGAATGGAATGGAATGGAAATTGGATTGCAATGGAATGGAATGTGGAATGGAATATTGAATGGATTGGAATGGAATGGAAAGTGTAATGAAATGGAAAGGAATGTGTAATGGAGTGCAATGGAATGTAATGTGGAATGGAATGGAAAAGAATGTGGAATGGAAGGGAATGGAATGTAATGCAATGTGGAATGGAATGTGGAATGGAATGGAATGGAATGTTGAATGCAATGTGGAATTGAAAGTGGAATGGAATGGAATTGAACATGGAATGGAAATTTTAATGGATTGGAATGGAATTTGGAATGGAAAAGAATGTAAATTGAAATGGAGCGTGGAATGAAATTGAATGGAATCAGGAATGGAATGTGGAAAGGAATGGAAAGGAATGTGGCGTGAAACGGAATGGAATGTGGAATGGAATAGAATGGAATGGAATGGAATGTGGAATGCAATGGAATGGAATGGAATGGAATGTGGAATGTAACTTTGAATGGAATGGAACAGAATGTGGAATTGAATGTGGAATTGAATGGAGTGGAAAGTGGAATGGAATGAATCGGAATATGGAGCGGAATTGAATGGAATGGAATGTGAAACGCAATTGAATGGAATGGAATGGAATGAAATGTAGAATGGAATGGAATGGAATGGGGAATGCAAAGTGGAATGCAACGGAACGTGCCATGGATTGTGGAATGGAAAGTGGAATTGAATGGAATCGAATGTGGAATGCAATGTCGAATGGATGGGAATGGCATGTGGAATCAAATGGAATGGAATATTCAATGCAATGCAATGGAATGGAATGGAATGTGGATTGGAATGCAATGGAATGTGGAATGGAATTCAACGGAAAGTGAAATGGAAATAGAATTTAATGTGGAAAGATATGGAATTTAATTTGGAACTGAATGGAATTGAATGTGGAATGGAACTTGGAATGGAATATATTGGAATGTGAAATAGAATGTGGAATGGAATGGAATGTGGAAAGGAATGGAGTGGAATGTGGAATGGAATGGAATGGAGTGGAATGCAATGTTGAATGGAAAGGAATGTGGAATGGAATGTGGAATGGAACATGGAATGGAACATGGAATGGAATGGAAAGGAAAGTGGAATGGAATGTGGAATGTAATGTGGAATGGAATGGAAAGGAATGGATTGGAATGGAATGTGGAATGGAATGGAATGGAATGTCGAGTCGAAAAATGGAATGTGGAACGGAATGTGGAATTGAATGTGGAATAGAGAATGGAATGGAATGGAATGGAATGTGGAATGGAACGTGGAATGGGATGTGGAGTAGAATGTGGAATGGAATGGAATGGAATGCGGAATGAAATCGAACACAATGGTTAGGAATATGGAAAGGAATGGAATGGAACGTGGAATGGAACGTGCAATGGAACGTGGAATGGAAGGTGGAATGGAAAGTGGAATGGAATGGATTGGAACCTGGAATGGAATGTGGAATGGAATGTGGAATTGAATGGAATGAAATGTGGAAAGGAATATAATCGAATATGGAATGGAATGTGGATTGGAATGGACAGAAATTTGGAATGGAATGTGGAATGGAATGGAATGGAATGTGGAATGGAATGGACGGAATGTGGAAAGGAATCTGGAATGGAATGGAATGTTTAAAGGAATGTGGAATAGAATGTGAAATGGAAAGGGATGGAATGTGGAATGGAATGTGATGGAATATGGAATGGAATGTGGAATGGAACTTGGACTGGAATGTGGAATGGAATGTGGAATGGAATGTAGAGTGGCATGTGGGATTGAACGAAATGGAACGTGGAATACAATGTGGAATGGATTGTTTAATGGAACGTGCTATGGAACGGAATGGAATGTGGAATGGAACGTGGAATGGAATGTGGACTGAATGGTGGAATGTAGTGAAATGGAATGTGTAATGGAACGTGAAATGGAGTGGAATGGAATGTGGAATGGAATGTAGAATGGAATGGAATGGATTGTGGAATGCATCGTGGAAATGAGTGGAATGGAATGTGTAATGGTCGTGGAATTGAATGGAACGGAACGTGGAATGGAACCTGGAATGGAACGTGGAATGGAATGTGCAATGGAAAGTGGAATGGAATGTGCAATGGAATGTGGAATGGAACGTGGAATGGAAAAGAATGGAAAGTGGGTTGGATCATGGAATGGAACGGAAAGGAACGTGGAATGGAATGTGGAATCAAATGTGGAACGGAACGTGGAATGGAATAGAAAATAACTTGGAATGGATCGTAGAATGGAATGTGGAATGGAACGTGGAATGGAATAGAATGGAATGTGGAATGGAATGGAATGGAATGTGGAATGGACTGTGGAAAGAATGTGGAATGGAATGTGGAATACAATGGAATGGAATGTGGAATGGAATGTAGAATGGAAAATAGAATGGAAAGTAATGGAATGTGGAATGGAATGAGAAATGGAATGTGAAATGGAATGTGGAATGGAATGTGGAATGAAAAGTGGAATGCATCTTGGAATTGAATAGAATGGAACTTGGAATACAATATGGAATGGAATGGAAGGGAATGTGCAATGGAATGTGGACAGGCATGCAATGGAAAGTGGAACGGAATGGAATGAAATGCGGAAAGGAATTTGGAATTGAACGTGGAATGGAAAGAAATGGAAAGTGGAATGGAACGTGTAATGGAACGTCGAATGAAACGTGGAATGGAAGGTGCAATGGAATGTGCAATGGAATGTGGAATGGAACGTTGTATGGAATGGAATGGAAAGTGGAATGTAACGTGGAATGGAATGTAAACGAACGTGGAATAGAATGTGCAATGCAATGTGGAATGGAACGTGGAATGGAATGGAAAGGAGCTTGGAATGGAATGCGTATTGGAATGTGTAGTGGAACGTAGACTTCATTGGAATGGAATGTGGAATGGAATGGACAGAAATTTGGAATGGAATGTGGAATGGAATGGAATGGAATGTGGAATGCAATGAACGGAATGTGGAAAGGAATCTGGAATGGAATGGAATGGAATGTTTAAAGGAATGTGGAATAGAATGTGGAATGGAATGGGATGGAATGTGGAATGGAATGTGATGGAATATGGAATGGAATGTGGAATGGAACTTGGACTGGAATGTGGAATGGAATGTGGAATGGAATGTAGAGTTGCATGTGGAATTGAATGAATTGGAACGTGGAATACAATGTGGAATGGATTGTGGAATGGAACGTGCTATGGAACGGAATGGAATGTGGAATGGAATGTGGAATGGATCCTGGAATGGAGTGGAATGTAATGTGTAATGGAACGTGCAATGGAGTGGAATGGAAAGTGGAATGGAATGTGGAATGGAACGTGGAATGGAATGTGGAATGGATTGTGGAATGAAGTGGAATGGAATGTGTAATGGAACGTGCAATGGAGTGGAATGGAATGTAGAATGGAATGGAATGGAATGCGGAATGGATTGTGGAAAGGAGTGGAATGGAATGTGTAATGGACGTGGAATTGAATGGAACGGAACGTGGATTGGAACGTGGAATGGAACGTGGAATGGAATGTGCAATGGAAAGTGGAATGGAATGTGCAATGGAATGTGGAATGGAACGTGGAATGGAAACGAATGGAAAGTGGGGTGGATCGTGGAATGGAATGGAAAGGAACGTGGAATGGAATGTGGAATCGAATGTGGAAAGGAACGTGGAGTGGAATAGAATGTAACTTGGAATGGATCGTGGAATGTAATGTGGAATGGAACGTGGAATGGAATAGAATGGAATGTGGAATGGAATGTGGAATGGAATGGAATGGAATGTGGAATGGAATGTGGAAAGAATGTGGAATGGAATGTGGAATACAACGGAATGGAATGTGGAATGATATGTGGAATGGAAAATAGAATGGAAAGTAATGGAATGTGGAATGGAATGAGAAATGGAATGTGGAATGGAATGTGGAATGAAAAGTGGAATGCATCTTGGAATTGAATAGAATGGAACTTGGAATACAATGTGGAATGGAATGGAAGGGAATGTGCAATGGAATGTGGACAGGAATGCAAAGGAATGTGGAACGGAATGGAATAGAATGTGGAATGGAATTTGGAATGGAACGTGGAATGGAAAGAAATGGAAAGTGGATTGGAACGTGTAATGGAACATCGAATGAAACGTGGAATGGAACACGGAATGGAATGTGCAATGGAATGTGGAATGGAACGTTGTATGGAATGGAATGGAAAGTGGAATGCAACGTGGAATGGAATGTAAACGAACGTGGAATAGAATGTGCAATGCAATGTGGAATGGAACGTGGAATGGAATGGAAAGGAACTTGGAATGGAATGCGGATTGGAATGCGTAGTGGAACGTAGACTTCATTGGAATGTAATGTGGAATGGAATGTGGAATGGAATGTAAATTGGAATGTGCAATGGAATGTGCAATTGAATGTGGAATGGAATGTGGAATGGAATGGAATGGAAAGTGGGGTGAAACGTGGAATGCAACGAAAGGAAAGTGGAATGGAATGTGGAGTGGAATGTGGAACGGCACGTGGAATGGAATGGAAAGGAATGTGGAATGGAACGTGGAATGGAATATGGAATGGAACTTGGAATGTAATGGAATGGAATATGGAATGGAACGTGGAATGGAATGGAATGCAATGTGGAGTGGAATGTGGAATTGAATGGAATGGAATGAGGAAGGCAATGTGGAATGGAATGTGGGATTGAATGTGGAACGGAATGGAATGGAATGTGGAATGGAATGTGCAATGGAATGGAAAGGAATGTGGAACGGAACCTGGAATGGAATGGAATGGAATGTGGAAAGGAATGTGGAATGGAAATTAGAGTGGCATGTGGAATTGAACGGAATGGAAGGTGGAATGGAATGTGGAATGGAACGTGCTATGGAACCGAATGGAATGTGGAATGAACGTGGAATGGAATGTGGAATTGAATGTTGATTGGAATGGAATGGAATGTGGGATGGAAGGTGGAATGGACCGTGGAATGGTAAGTGGAATGGAATGGAATGGAACTTGGAATTGAATTTGGAACGGAATGTAGAATAGGAAATGTAATGGAATGTGGAATGGAATATTCAATGGAAAGGAATGGAATGTGGAAAGAATGCAATGAAATGTGGAATGGAATGGAATGGAATGTGGCCTGGGATGGTATGGAAAGGAATGGAATGTGGAATGGATTGGAATGGAACCTGGAATAGAATAGGGAATGGAATGGAATGCAATGCAAAATGGAATGCAGTGGAAGGGTAAGGAATGTGGAATGGAATAGTATGCAATGTGGAATGGAATGGAATGGAACGTGGAATGGAATGGAAGGGAAAGTGGAATGGAAAGTGGAATGGAATGTGAAACGGAACGTGGAATGGAATGTGAAATAGAATGTGGAATGGAAATCAATGGAATGTGCAATGGAATGAAATGGAATGTGTAATGGAATGGAATGGAATGTGGAATTGAATGTGGAATGGAATGGAATGGAATCTAGACATTCCATTACACATTCCTTTCCATTACATTCCACGTTTATTCCCTCATTCCATTCCACGTTCCACTCCATTGCATTCCACATTCCATTCCTCGTTCCATTCCACGTTCCATTCCTCAATCCATTCTAACTTCCATTCCATTCCATTCCACATTCCATTCGATTCTATTCCACTTTCCATTCCATATTCCACTCCTTTCCATTCCAAATTTCATTACACGTTCCATTCCACTCCATTCCACGTTCCAATCCTTAATACATTACACATTCCATTCCATTCCATTCCACATTAAATTCCACATTCCGTTCATTGTTCCATTCCATTCCATTCCACATTCCATTCCACATTCCATTCCATTCCATTTCACTTCCCGTTCCACATTCCACTCCATTACATTCCAAATTCCTTTCCATTCTATTCCACTCCATTCCTCATTCCATAACACATTACATTACATTACATTCTACGTTCCATTCCATTCCATTCCACGTTCCATTTCACATAGCATTCCATTCCTTTCCACATTCCATTGCATATTCTATTCCATTCCATGACACTCGATTACACATTCCATTCCATTCCATTCCTTTGCATTTCACATACCATTCCAGTCCATTCCATTCGACATTCCATTCCATTCCACATTCCATTCCATTCCATTCCACATTCCATTCCATTCCATTCCACATTCCATTCCACATTCCATTCCACTTTCCATTCCATCCCATTCCACGTTCCGTTCCACATTGTACACCATTCCATTCTACATTCCATTCCTTTCCATTCCACATTAAATACCATTCCATTCCACATTCCATTCTATTTCCATTTCACAATGCATTCTATTTCCATTTCAAATTCCATTCCATTCCACATTCCATTCTATTTCTATTTCACAATGCATTCTATTTCCATTTCAAATTCCATTTCATTCCACATTCCATTCCTCTTTCCATTCCATTATATTCCACATTCCATTCCACATTCATTTCCATTCCATTCCACATTCCATTCCATTCCACTTTACAATCAATTCCTTCCTTTCCATTCCACATTCCATTCCAGGTTCCATCCCACTCCATTCCACCTTCCATACTATTCCACTCCACGTTCCATTCCATTCCATTCCACATTCCTTTCCATTCCATGCCACATTCCATTCCATTCCATGCCACATTCCATTCCATTCAATTCCACATTCCATTACATTCCACTCCACATTTCATTCCATTCCATAGCATTCCAAATTCCATTCCCCATTCCATTCCCTTCCATTCCACATTCCATTGCATTAAATTCCACACTCCATTCCATTGCAAACCTCGTTCCACTCTATTCAAATCCACATTCCATTGCATTCCAGTCCAATTTCCATTCCTTCCCTTTCCACATTCCATTCCATTTCACTTTCCATTCCATTCCATTCCACATTTCCATCCATTCCGTTCCACATTCCATTCCATTCCATTCCACAGTCCATTCCATTCCACATTCCGTCATATTTCATCCCTTACACATTCCAATCCACATTCCATTCCATTCCACATTCCATTCCATTCCACATTCCATTCCATTCCATTCCATTGGGCATTCCATTCCGTTTCACTTTGCATTCCATTCCATACCACATTCCATTCCATTGCATTCCACATTCCATTCCATTCCATTCCGTTATACATTCCATTCCTCTTTCCATTCAATATCACATTTCTTTCCTTTCCATTCCATTCCACATTCCATTCCATTCCATTCCATTCCACCCCACATTCCTTTCCATTCCATTCCATATTCCATTGCATTCCACTCCGTGTTCCATTACATTCCACTCCACATTCCTTTCCTTTCCACTACCTTCCATTCCACATTAGATTCCATTCCATTTCATTGCACATTCCATTCAATTCTATTCCACATTCCATTCCATTCCATTCCATTCCATTCCACATTGAATTCCATATTCCATTCAATTCCATTCCAAATTCCATTCCATTGCATTCCATATTCCATTCCATTCCATTCCATTCCACTTTCCATTCCATTATATTGCATTCTACATTCTATTCCATTCCACTCAACTTTGCATTCCACATTCCATTCCACTTTCCATTCCATTCGTTTCCACATTCCATTCCATTCCACTCCATTCCACATTCCATTCCATTCCATTTCACCATCCATTCCATTCCATTACGCATTCGATTCCAAATTCCGTGCCACATTCCATTCCTTTCCATTCCACATTCCATTGCACATTCCATTCCACACCATTCCATTCTACATTCCATTCCATTCCATTCCACATTCCATTCCATTCCATATTCTACTCCACATTTCAATCCACTTTCCATGCCACATTCCATTCCATTCCATTCCACATTGTATTCCACATTCAATTCCACATTCCATGCCACATTCAATTCCACTGCATTCCACAATCTATTCCTCATTCTATTAGACATTCCATTCCACATTCCATTCCATTCCATTCCATGTTCCATTTCATAAGCCATTCAATTCCATTCCCCTTTCCATTCCACGTTCCATTACATTCCATTCCACGTTCCATTCCCCTTTCCAATCAACTTTCCGTTCCACATTTCATTCCATGTTCCATTCCATTCCATTCAGTTTCATTCCACATTCCTTTCCTTCCCATTCCGCGTTACATTCCATTCCATTCCATTCCATTCCACATTCCATTCCTTTGCATTCCATATTCCATTCCTTTCCATTCTACTTTCCGTTCCTTTCCATTCCACATTCCATTCCATATTCCAGTCCATTCCATTGCACAATCCATTCCACACTTCTTTCCATTCCATACCGCATTCCATTTCACATTCCATTCCATTTCATTCCACATTCAATTACACATTGAATTCGACATTCCATTTCATTCCATTCCACCGTCAATTCCATTCCATTCCAACACTACCTTCCATTGCATTCCATTTCAAATTCCATTACATTACGTTCCACATCCCACTCCATTCTTTGAATTCCAAATTCCTTTCCATTCCACATTCCATTAGATTCCATTCCATTCCACATTCCATTTCATTCCATTCCACATTCAATTCCATTCCATTCCATTCCACATTCCATTCCATTCCATCCCATTCCACATTCCACACCACATTGCATTGCATTCCAATCCGCATTCCATTCCACATTCCATTCCATTCCTTTCCACATTCCGTGCCATTCCATTCCACATTCCATTCTACATTCCGTTTCATTCCATTCCACATTCCGTGCCATTCCTTTCCACTTTCCATTCCAAATTCCATTCAACATACCTTTCCACATTCTAGTCCACATTCCATTCCATTCCATTTCATTCCAAATTGCACACCACATTCCATTCCATTCCATTTCCCATCCCATTCCCCATTCTATTCCTTTCCATTCCACTTTCCGTACCATTCCATTCCACATTCCATTCTACATTGCATTCCACAATCCATTCCACGTTCCATTCCATTGCATTCAACATCCCATTCCGCATTCCATTCTATTTCATTCCACATTGATTGCCATTCCATTCCATATTCCATTCCACAGTCCATTCCACATTCCAATCCATTCCAGTGCATTGCATTCCAAATTCCATTCCATTCCATTCCACATTCCATTCCATTCCATTCCACTTTGCATTCCATTCCATTCCACATTCCATTCCACATTCCATTACTTTCCAATCCACATTCTGTTACATTCCATTTCCATTCAAAAATCCACACTCCATTCAAAATTCCATTCCATTCAATTTCAGTTTATATTCCACATTGCATGCGGCATTCCATTCCATTCCATTCCACATTCCATTTGTCATTCCATTCCATTCCATTCCACATTGTATTCCACTTTCCATTCCATTACATTCCACATTACTTTCCACATTAAATTCCACATTCCCTACTTCTGTCCATTGCATTGCATTCCAAATTCCATTCCACATTCCATTCCATTCCACATTCCACTCCACATTACATTCCAGACTTCATTTCATTCCTTTCCACATTCCATTCCACATTCCATTCCACATTCCCTTGCACATTCCATTCCATTCCATTCCGCATTCCATTCCACATTGCATTCCATTCCATTCCACATTCCATTCCACATTCCATTCCATTCCATTCCACTTTCCATTCCACATTCCATTCCAGCTTCTATTCCATTCCATTCCACTTTTCATTCCACCTTCCATTGCACATTCCATTCCATTCCACACCATTCCAGTCCACATTCCATTCCATTTCATTCCCCATTCAATTCCATTCCTTTCAACATTCCTTTCCTTTACATTCAACATTCCATTCCACATTACATTCCACTTTTTATTCCATATTGGCTTCCACATTCAAATGCACGTTCCATTCCATTACCTTCTACTTTCCATTCCACGATCAATTCCAAATTCCATTCTGCATTCCAATCCCTTACATACCATGTTCCATTCCACTTTCCATTCTATTCCATTCCACACTCCATTCCACATTCCATTCCACATTCTATTCCTTTCCACATTCCATTCCACGTTCCATTCCACGTTCCATTAGATTTCATTCCATGATCCATTCCACATTCCTTTCCATTCCATTAAACTTTCCATTCCACATTCCATTCCGCTTTACATTCCACATTACATTCCTTTCCATTCCACATTCCATTCCACATTCCATTCCATTCCCTTCCACATTCCATTCCATTACACTCCACATTTCATTCCACGTTCCCTTCCATTCCATTTCACATTCTATTCCAAGTTCCTTTCCAATAAATTCCACGTTCCATTCCACGTTTCATTCCACATTCCCTTCCACATTCCATTCCACATTCCAATTCATTCCATTCCACATTCCATTCCATTCGTTTCCACATTCCATTCTCATTCCATTGCATTCCATTCTGCATTCTATTCCACATTCGACTCCATTCCATTCCACATTTCATACAACAATCCATTCCATTCCATTCCACATTCCATTCCACATTCCATTCCTCTTTCCATTCCATGATCCATTTACACGTTCCATTCGACATTGCATTACAATAAATTTCACGTTCCATATCATTCCGTTCCACATTCCATTCCACATTCCATTTCACATTCCCTTCCACATTCTATTTCACTTTATATTCCATTCCATTCCATTTGATTCCACATTCCGTTGCATTCTGTTGCACATTCCATTCCGTTCCATTCCACGTTCCATTCCACATTCAATTCCACATTCCATTCCTTTCCATTCTATTCCAAATTTCATTCTATTCCATTAAACAATCCATTCCACATTCCATTCAATTCAACATTACATTCAATTCCATTCCGCATTCCATTCAATTCCATTCCATTCCATTCAACATTACATTCAATTGCATTCCGCATTCCATTCCATTCCATTCCATTCCACATTCCACTCCACTCCATTCCATTCCACCTTCCTTTCACTTCCATTCCACATTCCATTCCATTCCACCTTCCATTCCGCGATCCATTCCATTCCACGTTCCATTCCACTTTCCATTCCATTCCATTCAACGTTCCATTCCACTCCATTCAACGTTCCATTCCACTTTCCATTCCACGTTGCATTCCACATTGCATTCCAACTTCCTTTCCATAGCATTCCAGATTCCATTCCACGTTCCATTCCATTCCATTCCACGTTCCATTCCACGTTGCATTCCTTTCCATTCCCTATTCCATTTCATTCCATTCCACATTCCATTCCACATTCCATTCCATTTCATTCCCCATTCAATTCCATTCCTTTCAACATTCCTTTCCTTTACATTCAACATTCCATTCCACATTACATTCCACTTTTTATTCCATATTGGCTTCCACATTCAAATGCACGTTCCATTCCATTACCTTCTACTTTCCATTCCACGATCAATTCCAAATTCCATTCTGCATTCCAATCCCTTACATACCATGTTCCATTCCACTTTCCATTCTATTCCATTCCACACTCCATTGCACATTCCATTCCACATTCTATTCCTTTCCACATTCCATTCCACGTTCCATTCCACGTTCCATTAGATTTCATTCCATGATCCATTCCACATTCCTTTCCATTCCATTAAACTTTCCATTCCACATTCCATTCCGCTTTACATTCCACATTACATTCCTTTCCATTCCACATTCCATTCCACATTCCATTCCATTCCCTTCCACATTCCATTCCATTACACTCCACATTTCATTCCACGTTCCCTTCCATTCCATTTCACATTCTATTCCAAGTTCCTTTCCAATAAATTCCACGTTCCATTCCACGTTTCATTCCACATTCCCTTCCACATTCCATTCCACATTCCAATTCATTCCATTCCACATTCCATTCCATTCGTTTCCACATTCCATTCTCATTCCATTGCATTCCATTCTGCATTCTATTCCACATTCGACTCCATTCCATTCCACATTTCATACAACAATCCATTCCATTCCATTCCACATTCCATTCCACATTCCATTCCTCTTTCCATTCCATGATCCATTTACACGTTCCATTCGACATTGCATTCCAATAAATTTCACGTTCCATATCATTCCGTTCCACATTCCATTCCACATTCCATTTCACATTCCCTTCCACATTCTATTTCACTTTATATTCCATTCCATTCCATTTGATTCCACATTCCGTTGCATTCTGTTGCACATTCCATTCCGTTCCATTCCACGTTCCATTCCACATTCAATTCCACATTCCATTCCTTTCCATTCTATTCCAAATTTCATTCTATTCCATTAAACAATCCATTCCACATTCCATTCAATTCAACATTACATTCAATTCCATTCCGCATTCCATTCAATTCCATTCCATTCCATTCAACATTACATTCAATTGCATTCCGCATTCCATTCCATTCCATTCCATTCCATTCCACATTCCACTCCACTCCATTCCATTCCACCTTCCTTTCACTTCCATTCCACATTCCATTCCATTCCACCTTCCATTCCGCGATCCATTCCATTCCACGTTCCATTCCACTTTCCATTCCATTCCATTCAACGTTCCATTCCACTCCATTCAACGTTCCATTCCACTTTCCATTCCACGTTGCATTCCACATTGCATTCCAACTTCCTTTCCATAGCATTCCAGATTCCATTCCACGTTCCATTCCATTCCATTCCACGTTCCATTCCACGTTGCATTCCTTTCCATTCCCTATTCCATTTCATTCCATTCCACATTCCATTCCACATTCCATTCCATTTAATTCCACATTCAATTCCACTTTCCATTACACATTGCATTCCAAGATCCATTCCGTTCATTTCCACAATCCATTCCATTCCATTCCACGTTCCATTCCACGTTCCATTCCACATTCCATTCCACAACCCAATCCAAGTTGCATTCCATTCTTTTCAAGTTCCATTCCACTTTCCATTCAATTCCATTCCACATTCCAATCCACATTCTATTCCACATTCTATTCCTCGTTCCATTCCATTATCAATTCCACATTCCATTCCACATTCCATCCCATTCCATTCCACTTTTCTTTCCAGATTCCTTTCCAAATTCCATTCCATTCCATTCCACATTCCATTCCACATTCCATTCCATTACATTCCACGTTCCATTCCAGATTCCATTCCATTCCATTCCATTCAATTCCATTCCATTACACATTCCATTCCATTCTTTCAAAATTCCATTCCACATTTCATTCCATTCCATTCCACCTTCCATTCCACATTCCATTCCAAATTTCATTCCATTCCATGCCACATTTCATTCCATTCCATTCGATTCCATTCCTCATTCCATTACACATTCCATTAAATTCTATTCCACATTCCATTCCACATTCCAGTCCATTCCATTGCATATTCCATTCCGTTCAAAGGCACATTTCATTCCAGATTTCATTCCATTCCATTCCGCATTACATTCCACATTCCATTCCACATTCCTTTCCATATTCCATTCCATTCCATTGCACATTCCCTTACACATTCCATTCCATTCCATTCCGCATTGCATTCCATTCCATTCCATTCCATTGCACGTTGCATTCCACATTCCATTCCATTCCATTCCACGTTGCATTCCACTTTTCATTCGACATTCCATTCCATTCCATTCCATTCCACATTCAATTCCATTTCATTCCACATTACATTCCACATTCCATTGCATTCCATTCCATTCCACGTTCCATTCCTTTCCGTTCCACATTACATTCCACATTCCATTCTCCAATCTATTCCACATTCCATTCCATTCCACGTTCCATTCCCATTCCATTCCACATTCCATTGCACAGTCCATTCCACATTGCATTCCATTCCACGTTCCATTCCACATTTCATTCCACATTCCATTCCATTCCACACTCAATTCCATATTCCATTCCACATTCCATTCCGTTCCATTCCACATTGCATTCCACATTCCAAGCCACTTTCAATTCCACATTCCATTCCACGTTCCATTCAACGATCCATTTCACGTTCCATTCCATTCCATTACATGTTCCATTCCACATTCCTTTCCATTCCATTCCAAGTTCCATTCCACTTTCCACGTTCCATTCCATTAAATTCCACGTTCCATTCCACGTTCAATACCACGTCCCATTCCATTACATTCCACGTTATATTCCACATTCCATGGCATTCCATTCTGAGTTTCATTCCGTACTCCATTCCATATTCCATTGCACATTCCATTTCATTCATTTCCACATTCCATTCCACAATCCGTTCCATATTCCATTCTACTTTCCATTCTGCATTCCATTAAAGTCCATTCCACATTCCATTCCACAATACATTAAATTCCATTCCACACTCAATTCCTCATTCCATTCCACATTCCATTCCGTAACTTTCCACACTCCATTTCACTTTGCATTCCACATGCCATTCAACATTCCATTAAATTCCATTCCACTTTCCATTCCATTCAGTTCCATTCCGTTACGCGTTCCATTCCACATTCCATTCCATTCCATTCCACTTTCCATTCCATACTCAGTTTCACATTCCATTCCACATTGCATTCCATTCCATTCCACTTTCCATTACACACTCAGTTTCACATTCCATTCCACATTCCTTTCCATTCCATTCCACGTTCCATTACACACTCTGCTTCACATTCCATTCCACATTCCTTTCCATTCCATTCCACTTTCCATTCCACGTTGTATTCCACATTCCATTCCACATTACTTTCCTTTCCATTCCACGTTACATTCCACTTTCCATTCCATTCCTTTTCACATTCCATTCCACATTCCCTTCCATTCCATTTCACATTCTATTCCAAGCTCCATTCCATTAAATTCCTCGTTCCATTCCACGTTTCATTCCACATTCAATTCCACATTCCATTCCACATTCCATTGCGTTGCATTCCACAATCCATTTCACATTCCCATCCGTTACATTCCACATTCCTTTCCACATTCCATTTCATTGCACTTTTCATTCCACATTACTTTCCACATTCCATTACACATTACATTCCACATTCCATTCCACATTCCATTCTATTTCACATTGCATTCCGCAGTACATTCCATTCTGTTCCATTCCATTCCATTCCACTTTCCATTCCACACTCATTTCACATTCCAATCCCTTCATTTCTACATTCTATTCCACATTCCATTCCATTTTATTGCACATTTCTTTCCACATTCCATTGCTCATACCATTTCACATTCCATTCCATTCCATTGCAGATTCCATTCCGCATTCCATTCTATTCCATTCCATTCCGCAGCATTCCACATTCCATTCCACATTCCATTCCATGATCCGTTCCTTGTTCCAGTCCATTCCATTCCACTTTGCATACTATTCCTTTCCATATTCCATACCATTCCTTTGCATTAAATTACACCTTCAATTCCATTCCATTCCCTATTCTATTCAATGTTCCATTCCAATCCATTCAACTTTCCCTTCCATTCCATACCATTCCAGTCCATATTCAATTGCATTCCATGCCACATTCCATTCCATTCCTTTCCACATTCCATTCGTTTCCATTGAACATTCCATTCCACATTCCAGTCCACATTCCATTCCATTCCATTCCACATTCCATTCCACATTCCATTATATTCCATTCCACATTCTATTCCACTTTCCTTTCCACATTCCATTCCATTCCATTCCATTCCAGATTCCTTTCCAGATTCCTTTCCATTCCATTCCACATTCAATGCCACATTCCATTCCACATTCCCTTCCACATTCCATTCCATTCAATTCCACATTCCATTCCACATTCCATTACTTTCCATTCCACGTTCCATTCCATATTCCATTCCATCCCATTCCAAGTTCCATTCCACATTCCTTTCCATTTTCCATTCCACGTTCTTTTCCTTTCCATTCCACATTCCGTTCCACATTCCATTTCGCATTCCATTCCACGTTCTTTTCGTTGCATTCCACCTTCCACCCCACTTTCCATTCCATTCCATTCCACGTTCCACTCCACAATCCATTGAACATTCCATTGCACATTCCATTCCACATTCCATTTCACATTCCATTCCACGTTCCATTACATGTTCCGTTCCATTCCATTTCATGGTCCATTACAGATTCCATTCCATTCCATTCCACGATCCCTTCCACATTCCATTCCATTCGACTTTCGATTCCACATTCCATTCCATTCGATTCCACGATCCATTCCACATTCCATACCAAGTTCCATTCCACATTCCATTCCACTCCTTTCCAACATCCATTCCACATCCCATTTCACTTTCCATTCCACATTTCATTCCGTTCCATAGTACGTTCCATTGCACATTCCATTCCACATTCCATTCCACCTTCCATTAGGTTCAATTCCACATGCCACTCCACATTCCATTCCACATTCCTGTCAACATTCCATCCCATTCTATTCCACATTCAATTCCACATTCCATTCCAATCCATTCCACATTCTATTCCACATTCCTTTCCATATTCCATTACATTCCATTCCAGATTCCTTTCCACATTCGTTTCCATTCCATTCCACATTTCATTGCACATTCCATTCCATTCCATTCCACATTGCATTCCACATTCCATTCCACATTCCCTTCCACATTCCTTTCCATTCCATTCCATATTCCATTCCACATTCCATTGCATTACAATCCACATTCCATTCCACATTCCATTCCATTCCACTCCCCTTTCCATTCCACATTCCCTTCCACATTCCCTTCCATATTCCCTTCCACATTCCATTTCATTCCATTCCACTTTCCATTACACATTCCTTTCTATTCCATTCCACCTTACATTCCACATTCCATTCCTCATTCCCTTCCACATTCTATTCCATTCCATTCCACATTCCAATCCATTCCATTCCACATTCCATTCCACATTCGATTACATTCCTTTCCACATTCCATTCCATTCCATTCCACATTCCATTCCATTCCATTCCACATTCCATTCCACATTCCATTCCATTCTATTCATCATTCCATTCCGCATTCCATTCCATTCCATTCCATTACATTCCACTTTCCGCTCCATACCATTCCACGTTCCAATCCATTCCATTCCATTCCACTTTACTTTCCTTTCCATTCCACATTCCATTCCATTCCCTTCCATTCCATTCTGCATTCCATAAAATTCCATTCCATTCCGCATTGCATTTGTTTCCATTTCACATGCCATTCCATTTCATTCCACATTCAATTCCATTCCGGATTCCATATTCCATTCCACGTTCCATTCCTTTCCATTCCACCTTACTTTCCACATTACATTCCACGTTCCATTGCGCCTTCCATTCCACTTTCCATTCCACGTTCCATTCCATTCCATTCCACGGTCCATTCCACTTTTCATTCCACATTCCATTGCACATTCCTTTCCACCTTCCATTGCATTCCATTCCACGTTCCATTCCACCTTCCATTCCATTCTATTCCACGTTCCATTCCACATTGAATTCCACATTCTATTCCATGCTCCATTCCACATTCCATTCCATGTTCCATTCCACGATCCATTCCAAGTTCTGTTCGATGTTCCATTCCATTCCATTCCACGTTCCATTAGACATTCCATTGCATTCCTTTTCAAACTCTATTCCACACTCCATTCCACTTTCCATTCCACCTTCCATTCCATTCCATTCCACATTGCATTCCACAATCCATTCCATATTCCATTCCACTTTCCCTTCCACATTCCATTAAAGTCCATTGCACATTCTATTGCACATTGCATTCCATTCCATTCCACACTCCATTCCACATTCAATCCCACATTCCATTCCACATTCCATTCCACATTCCATTGCACTTTGCATTCCACTTTCCATTCCACGTTCCATTCTAATTCATTCCTTGTTCCATTCCACATTCCATTCCATTCCATTACACTTTCTATTCCATATTCCACTCCACATACCATACCACATTTCATTCTGTTCCATTAAACATTCCATTCCACATTCCATTCAACATTCCTATCAATTCCATTCCACATTCCATTCCACATTCCATTCCATTCCATTCCACATTTCATTCCACATTCCATTCCACATTCCATTCTGCAGTCCATTCCGTATTCCATTCCGCATTCCATTCCATTCCATTCCACATTTCGTTCCACATTCCATTTGACAATCCATTCCACAATCCGTTCCGCATTCCATTCCATTCCATTCCATTCCATTCCTTTTTGCATTCCATTCCGTTCCATTCCACATTCCATTCCATTCCATTCCTAATTCCATTCCACATACCATTCCACATTCCATTCCATTTCATTCCTGTCCATTCCACATTAAATTTCACATTCCAAATTCCATTCCACGTTCCATTGCACGTTGCATTCCATTCCATTCCACATTACATTCAATTCCATTCCACATTCCATACCATTGCATTCCATTCCATTTTGCTTTCCATTCCATTCCAATCCACATTCTATTCCAGATTCAATTACATTACATTCCACATTTAATTCCACATGCCATTCCATTCCATTCCACATTCCATTGCATTCGATTCCTTTCCGCATTCCATTCCATTGCATTCCACATTCTTTCCCCATTTCATTGCATTCCATTCCACATTCAATTCCATATTCCATTCCATTCCACATTCAATTCCATATTCCATTCCATTCCATTCCATATTCCTTTCCATTACATTGATCATTGCATTATTTCCATTCCACATTCCTTTCCACATTCCTTTCCATTCCATTCCTCATTTCATTCCACATTGCATTCCACATTCCATTCCATTCCATTCCATTACATTCTGCATTGCATTCCATTGCACTCCACATTGCATTCCACATTCCATTCCATTCCATTCCTGTCCATTTCACATTTAATTACACATTCCACATTCCGTTCCACGGTCCATTCCATGTTCCATGCCATTACATTCCACATTGCATTCCATTCCATTCCAGTTTCCATACCATTCCATTACATTGTGCATTCCATTCAATTCCCTTCCACATTGTATTCCAGATTCAATTCCATTAGATTCCACATTAAATTCTACATTGCATTTCGTTCAATTCCACATGCCACTCCGCATTCCATTCCACATTCCAGTACACTTTCCATTCCAATCCATTCCACATTCCATTCCACTTTCCATCCCATTCCATTCCACATTCTATTCCACATTCCCTTCCACATTCCATTCCATTCCATTCCAGATTCCTTTCCACATTCCAATCCATTCCATTCCACATTCCATTACACATTCCATTCCATTCCATTCCACATTGATTCCACATTCCATTTCATTCCATTCCACATTCCATTCCACATTCCATTCCATTCCACATTCCATTCTACATTCGATTATACTCCTTTCCACATTCCATTGCATTCCATTCCACATTCCTTTCACATTACATTCCACGTTCTATTCCATTCCATTCCACATTGCATTCCATGTTCCATTCCACGTTCCGTTACACGTTCCATTCCACCTTCCATTCCACGTTCTATTCCACCTTCCATTCCACGTTCCATTCCACTTTCCATTCCACATTCCATTAAACGTTGTATTCCATCCTATTCCGCGTTCCATTCCACCTTCCATTAGACATTGCATTCCATTCCTTTCGATTCCATTCCAGTCCACATTCCATTCCATGCCATTCCACATTCCATTCTATTGCATTCCACATTCCATTTCATTCCATCCCACGTTCTATTTCATTCCATTTCATATTCCATTCCACATTCCATTTCACATTCCATTCCATTCCATTGCTTCCACATTCTATTCCATTCCAATCCACATTCCATTCCATTCCATTCCAGTTTCCATTCCATTCCACATTCCATTCCAATCCATTCAACACTCGATTCCTTTCCATTCCACATTCCATTCCACCTTCCATTCCATTAAATTCTATTTCACATTCCATTCCACTTCATTCAACATTCCATTCCACATTCCATTCCATTTGATTTCACATTCCATTCCACCTTGCATTCCATTCCATTTCACATTCGATTCCATTCCATTCCACATTCCATTCCATTCCATTCCAAATTCCATTCCATTCCATTCCACATTCCAAAGCTTTCCATTCCACATTCCATTCCACCTTCCATTCCATTCCATTCTATTCCACATTCCGTTCCATTCCATTCTATTTCACATTCCATTCCATTCTATTACACTTTCCACTCCATTCCATTTCAGATTCCATTCCACATTCCATTCCACGTTCCTCTCGACAATCCATTGCATTCCATGCCTCATTCCATTCCATTCCACATTCCATTCCATATTCCATTCCATTGCACTCTACTTTCCTTTCCATTCCATTGCACATTCCATTCCACAATCCATTCCATTCCAATGCACATTCCTTTCCACCTTCCATTAAGCGTTCCATTCCACCTTCCTTTCCATTCCATTCCATATTCCATTCCATTCCATTCCCCATTCCATTTCATTCCATTCCACATTCCATTCCACATTTCTTTCCATTCCATTATACATTCCATTCCACGTTCCATTCCAAGTTCCATTCCATTCCATTCCATGTTCCATTCCATTCCATTCCACGGTCCATTTCATTCCATTCCATGTTCCTTTCCACATTCCATTTCACATTCCATTCCATCTTCCATTCCATTCCATTCCATTCCATTCCACATTCAATTCGATTTCCTTCCCCTTTGCATTCCATTCAATACCGCATTCCATTCCATTCCATTACATTCTATACCACATTCCATTCCATTCATTTACACGTTCCTTTCCATTCCATTACTTTCCATTCCACTACTTTCCATTCCACTTACCATTCCATACCATTCTGCATTCCATTCCTTTCCATTCTATTACACTTTCCATTCCTTTCCTTTCCATATTCCATTCCATTCTATTCCATTCCATTCCATATTCCATAAAATTCCATTCCATTCCACATTCCATTCCTTTCCATTGCACATTCCATTCCCTTTCATTCCATTCCATTCCATTCCATTCCATTCCATTCCACATTCCTTTCCACATTCCATTCCTTTCCATTCCACATTGCATTCCCTTCCATTACACATTCCATTCCACCTTCCATACCATACCTTTCCACATTCCATTCCACATTCCATTCCACTTTCCATTCCACGTTCCATTCCACGTTCCATTCCATTCCATTCCACATTCCCTACAATTCCATTCCATTCTATTCCATTCCGGATTCTATTCCATGCCAATCCACATTCTATTCCACATTTCTTTCTTTCCACTCCACATTACATTCAACATTACATTCCATGTTTCATTCCATGTTCCTTGCCACGTTCCTTTCCACGTTCCATTCCATTCCATTCCACGTACCATTCCACATTCAATTCAATTCCATTCCACGTTCCATTCAATGTTCCATTCCACATTCCATTCCACGCTCCATTCCACATTCCATTCCACATTCCATTCCATGTTCCATTGCAAGTTTCATTCCACATTCCCTTCCATTCGATTCCTTTAAACTTTCCAATCCACATTCCATTCAATTACTTTCCACATTCCATTCCATTCCATTCCACATTCCATTCCATATTCCAGTCCATTTCATTCCACATTCCATTCCACATTTGATTACACTCCTTTCAACATTCCATTCCATTCCATTCTACATTCCTTCCACATTACATTCCACGTTCTATTCCATTTCATTCCACGTTCCATTGCACCTTCCATTCCATGTTCCATTCCACTTTCCATTCCACCTTCCCTTCCACGTTCCATTCCGCCTTGCATTCCACTTTCCATTCTACATTCCATTCCACGTTCTATTCCTTTCCATTCCACTTTCCATTCCACCTTCCATTAAAGATTGCATGCCATTCCATTCGATTCCATTCCAGTCCACATTCCATTCCATGCCATTCCACGTTCCATTCTATTCCATTCCAGGTTACATTCCATATACCATTCCACATTCCAATACATTCCTATCGAAGTTCAATTCTATTGCATTCCATGTGCCATTTCATCCCATCCCACGTTCCATTTCATTTCATTTCAAATTCCATTCCGCATTTCATTTCCCATTCCATTCCATTCCATTCCATTTCTTCCACATTCCATTCCATTCCAATCCACTTTCCATCGTATTCCATTCCAGTTTCCATTACATTCCACATTTCATTCCACATTGCATTCTATTTCATTCCACATTCCATTCCACTTTCCATTCCATTCCATTCCACATTCGATTCCATTCCATTCCAACTTCCTTTCTATTCCATTCCACATTCCATTCCATTCCATTCCACATTCCAAAGCATTCCATTCCACATTCCATGCCATCTTCCATTCCATTCCATTCTCTTCCACATTCCATTCCATTCCATTCTATTTCACATTCCATTCCATTGCATTACACATTCCATTCCATTCCATTCCACATTCCATTCCACATTCCATTCCACATTCCATTCCATTCCATTCCACATTCCTTTCCATATTCCATTCCATTCCAATCGACATACCTTTCCATTCCATTCCGCATTCCATTCCACAATCCATTGTTCGTTCCAATCCACATTTCATTCCATTCCATTCCACGTTTCATTCCACGTTCCTTTCGATTCCATTCCATGTTCCATTCCATTCTTTTGACGTTCCATTCCACATTCCATTGCAAATTCCATTCCATTTCATTCAACATTCCTTTCCAAATTCCCTTCCGGATTCCATTGCATTCCATTCCACATTCCATTCCACATTCCAATCCATTCCATTCCACATTCCTTTCCACATTCCATTAGATTCCATTCCACATTCCATTCCATTCTACGTTCCATTCCACATTCCATTCCATTCCATTCCACAATCCATTCCATATTCCATTCCATTCCATTACACATTCCATTTCATTCTATTCCACGTTCCATTCCACATTTCATTCCATTGCATTATATGTTACATTCCACATTCCATTCCACGTTCCATTCCACTTTCCATTCAATGTTCCATTCCATTCCATTCCACGTTCCATTCCCATCCATTCCATGATCCATTTCATTCCATTCCACGCTCCATTCCACATTCCATTTCACATTCAATTCCACCTTCCATTCCATTCCATTCCATTCCATTCCACATTCAATTCCTTTCCATTCCACTTTACATTCAATTCAATACCACATTCCATTCCATTCCATTCCATTCCACATTCCATTCCATTCCATTCCACATTCCATTCCATTCCATTCCATTCCATTCCACATTCCATTCCATACCATTCTGCACTCCATTCCATTCCATTCCCTTCCACCTTCCATTCCATTCCATTCCTCTTTCCGTACCATTCCATTCCATTTCATTCCACATTCCATAAAATTCCATTCCATTCCGCATTCCATTTCTTTCTATTCCACATTGAATTCACTTTCATTAAACTTTCCATTCCATTCCTTTCCATTGCATTCCACATTCCATTCCACATTCCATTCTCTTCCATTCCACATTGCGCTCGATTCCACTACACATTCCATTCCACATTCCATACCATACCTTTCCACTTTCCATTCCACATTCCATTCCACGTTTGATTCCACGTTCCATTCCACGTTCCATTCCTTTCCATTCCCCATTCCATACTGTTCCATTCGATTCCATTCCATTCCAGATTCCATTCCATGCCAATCCACATTCTATTCCACATTCTATTCTTTCCATTCCTCTTCACATTCCACATTACATTACATGTTTCATTCCACGTTCCATGCCATTTTCTTTTACAAGTTACATTCCATTCCATTCCACGATCCATTCCACAATCCATTCCACATTCCGTTCCACATTCCATTCCATTCCATTCCACTTTCCATTCCACATTCCATTCCACGCTCCATTCCACATTCCATTAAACGTTCCATTCCTCTTTCCATTTCAAGTTCCATTCCACTTTCCATTCCATTCCATTCCACGTTCCATTCGACATTCCATTCCATTCCACTTTCCATTCCATATTCCATTCCACATTCCATTCCACATTCCATTCCGTTCCATTCCGTGTTCCATTCAACATTCCATTCCATTTCATTCAACTTTCCATTTCACATTCCATTAAACTTTCAAATAAGTTCCATTCCACAATCCCTTCCACATTCCTTTCCACATTCCACTCTATGTTCCATTACATTCCTTTCCACATTCTATTCCATTCCATTCCACATTCCATTCCATTCCATTCCACATTGCGTTCCATTCCATTCCATATTCCATTCCATTCCAGTCTACTTTCCATTTCACATTCCATTTCACATTGCATTCCATTCCAGTACACCTTGCATTCCACATTCCTTTCCATTCCATTCCATGTTCCATTCCTTTCCATTCCAAATTCCATTCCACATTCCACTCCATATTCCACTCCTTTCCATTCCACATTCCATTCCACATTCCATGCCATTCCATTCCACATTCCATTCCACTCTCTATTCCATTCCATTCCAGTTTCTATTCCATTCTGTTCCACATTCCATTCCAGGATCCATTCCGCGTTCCATTCCACTATTCAATGCGCGTTCCATTCCATTCTATTCCACGTTATATTCCACAATGTATTCCATTCCATTCCACTTTCCATTCACCATTCCATTCCACATTCCATTCCATTCCATTCCAGATTCCATTCAACATTCCACTCCATATTCCATTCCATTCCGTTCCAAGTCCATTCCTCATTCCATTTCATTTAATTCCACATTCCACTCCTTTCCACTCCACACACCATTCCACATTCCATTCCATTCCATTCCTCATTACTTTCCGAATTCCGTTCCACATTCCGTTCCATTCCATTCCGCATTCCCTTCCACGCTCCATTCCATTCCACTCCACGTTCCTTTCCACATTGCATTCCATTCCAGTCCACATTCCATTCCACATTCAATTCCATTCAATTCCACATTCCATTCCATTCCATTCCATTCCATTCCAACCCATTCTACATTCCATTCCACATTTCTTTCCATTCCATTCCACAATATATTCCATGTTACATTCTACATTACTTTCCACGTTCCATTACACGTACCATTCCATTCCATTCCACATTCCATTCACCTTCCATTCCACTCCATTCCACTTTCCATTCCACTTTCTATTCCACGTTCCTTTCCACTTTCCAGTCCATTCCATTCCACTTTCCATTCCACATTGCATTGCACATTCCATTCCATGATCCAATCTACATTCCATTCCACGTTACATTCCACGTTCCATTCCATTCCATTCCTTGCCATTCCACATTCCATTCCATTCCACTCCACATTCCATTCAATTCCATTCCTTATTATATTCCACCTTCCTTTCTACATTCCATTCGATGTTGCATTCCACTTTCCATTCCATTCCATTCCATGCCATTCCACATTCCATTCCATTCAATTCCACATTCCATTCAATTCTATTGCATATTACATTCCACCTTCCTTTGTACATTCCATTCGATGTTCCATTCCACTTTCCATTCCATTCCATTCCACATTCCGTTCTACATTCTATTCCATTTTATTCCACATTCCAATCCACATTCCCTTCCCGTTCTATTCCATTCCATGTTTCATTCCACATTCCACTCCACATTCCATTCCATTCTATTCCAGTCCACCTTCCATTCCACATTCCATTCCATTGCATTCCACCTTCCATTCCAAGTTCCATTCCACTCCATTCTACGTTCCATTCCACGTTCCTTTCCACTTTCAATTCCACCCTCAATTCCACATTCCATTCCACGTTCCATTCCACGTTTCATTTCAAGTTCCATTCCAATTTCCATTCCATTCCATTCCATGTTCCATTCCACATTCCATTACATTCCATTTAACTTTCCATTCCGGATTCCATTCCATAATCCATTCCACATTCCATTCCGTTACATTCTACATTCCATTCCATATTCCATTCCACATTCCTATCCACATTCCTTTACATTAGATACCACATTCCATTCCACATTCCATTCCATTCCATTCCACATTCCATTCTCTTCCATTACACCTCCTATTCCATTAAATTCCACATTCCATTCCATTCAATTACATTCCATTCCAAATTCCATTCCATACCATTCCTCGTTCCATTCCATTCAATTCCATTCCACATTCCATTCCATTCCATTCCACATTCCATTCTATTCCATTCCATATTGCATTCCATTCCATTCCTTTTCATTCCACATTCCATAACATTCCATTCCATTCCACATTGCATTCCTTTCCATTAAACATTCAATTGCATTTCATTCAACATTGCATTCTCTTCCATTTCACATTCCATTCCATTCCATTGCATATTCCATTCCATTCCACATTCAGTTCCACATTCTATTCCCTTCCATTCCACACTCCATTCCATTCCATTCCACATTCCATTCCATTCCATTCCACATTCTATTCCCTTGCATTCCACATTCCATTCCATTCCATTCCTCATTCCATTCCACTTTCAATTCCACATCCCATTCCATATTCCCATTCCATATTCTATTACATTACATTCCACATTCCATTCTACATTCCATTCCATTCCACATTCTTTCTATTCCATTCCTTTCCACGTTCCTTTTCATTGCGTTTCACTTTCCTTTCCACATTCCATTTCACATTTCATTCCACATTCCATTTCACTTTCCGTTCCATTCCATTCCATTCCATTTCACACTCCATTCCATTCCATTCCCCATTCCATTCCATTCGATTCCATTCCATTCCCCATTCCATACCAATCCATTCCATTCCGCATTCCATTCTTTCCATTCCACTTTCCACCCCTTTCCATTTCACATTCCATTGCATTCAATTCTACATTCCATTCCACCTTCCTTTCCCTTCCATTGTAATTTCCATTCCATTATATTCCTTTCCATTCCACGTTTCGTTCCAATTTCCACTCCAGGTTCCATTCCACGTTCCATTCCATTCCATTCCACATACCATTCCACATTCCATTCCATGCCATTACAGTTTCCATTCAGCATTCCATTGCACTTTACATTCCATTACATTCCACATTGCATTCCACATTCCACTCCACATTCCATTCCATTCCATTCCACATTGTATTACACATTCCATTCCAGATTCCATTCCTTTGCATTCCACATTACATTCCACATTCCATTCCTTTGCATTCCACATTCAAATCCACATTTCATTCCATTCCACATTCCATTACACATTCCATTCCACCTTCCATTCCATTGCATTCCACATTCCATTCCACATTCCATTCCTTTGCATTCCACATTCCAATCCACTTTCCATTCCATTCTGTTCCACATTCCTTTCCATTCCATTCCACGTGCCATTCTATTCCACTACATTCCACATTTCATTCCATTCAATTCCACATTCCATTGCATTCCATTCTATTCCACGTTGAATTTCATTCCATTCCACATTCCATTCCGTTCCATTCCAAATTCCATTCCATTCCATTCCACATTCCATTTCATTCCATTCCATTCCGTTCAGCATTTCATAGCAATCTGTTCCTTTCCAAATTCCATTACTTTCCGCATTCCATTCCATTGCATTCCACATTCCATTCCTCATCGCTTTCCGTTCCATTCCACTTTCCCCTCCACGTTCCTCTCCACGTTGCTTTCCACGTTCCATTCTACTTTCCATTCCACATTCCTTTACAGATTCCATTCCATTCTTTTCCACATTCCATAACATTCCTTTGCATTCCATTCCAAATTCCATTCCATTCAATTCCACATTCAATTCCACATTCCTTTCCATTCCATTCCATTCCATTCCACATTCCATTCCATTCCATTCCATTCCATTGCATTCCATTCCATTCCATTCCATTCCATTCCATTCCATTCCATTCCGTTCCATTCCTTTCCATTCCTTTCTACTTTGCATTCCATATTCAATTCTTTTAGATTCCTTTCCACATTCGATTCCACTGCTTTCCTGATTCCTTTTCATTCCATTCCACATTCCATTCCACATTCCAGTCCATTCCATTCCACATTGCATTCCACATTCGATTACACTCCTTTCCACCTTCCATTCCATTCCATTCTACATTCCTTCCACATTACATTCCACATTCCATTCCATTCCATTCCACGTTCCATTCCACCTTCCATTCCACGTTCCATTCCACGTTCCATTCCGTTCCATTCCACAGACAGCACACAAATAAATATAGCAAATTATTTATTTATAACTCATTGGGTGGGATTTATAAAATTACAGTAAATACAGTCTTTAATCCACTATAGACTTTAAATTAAACCAGTTTATGTTAGGATTCAGACTTTGTTTATCTTCCTTAGTTGCATATGTCTATATTTTCATATTAGCAGATATTGGCTACATTTAAAGATAGTATACATATATTTCTTTTTCTTTGTAGAGATGAAGTCTCTCTATGTTGCCCAGGCTGGTCTCAAATTCCTGGTCTCAAGTGATCCTCCTGCCTTGGCCTCCCAAATTGCTGAGATTATAGGCATGTGCCGCCATACCAGGTTAGTATACATATTTTGTTAAAATAATATAAATATTATAATATAGTACAATGTAATAAAATATGTAGGAGATGTCGCTCAGAAAACAAGTTTATTGAAAATGTAGGCAAAGATAGTGAGTAAATTAATGAATTCACTGTGGCTAAATCCACTAAGTAGGACTCAGCTTGTGTAGCCATTGCTGAGGATCTATAAGTTATATTGAACTTGATGTTGACAGGGTGCAAATTATTTTGCATGCATTTTACAGAAAGGACCCAGCCTCAACTTTTTTTTTTTTTGGCATTATGAGAATTGAAATAAAGACATTTATATAGGAGTTAAGAAGAAATCACTTAGGCAGATGGTAAGGATATGGAAGTCCTTAGTAAGGCTTTTCTCTTTAATGAAAAGCAGCCCCAAATCATTTTCTAACAAAGAGCAGTCTGTAATATTGAGCTGCATTCGAGCTGCAGACATAGACAAGCCAGCTGGGAGCTTGTACGAGTGAATGCTGGCAAAACCTACGGACTAGACACCTTCAAGATGGCGGCTCCATCTTCCCGGCAGGAACTAGGGACTAGACACCTTCAAGATGGCGGCTCCATCTTCCCAGCAGGAACTAGGGGCTAGACACCTTCAAGATGGCGGCTTCATCTTCCTGGCAGGAAATAGGGTCTAGGCATGTTCAAGATGGCGGCTCCATCTTCCCTCCTCTTTGTCAACCACATGTACAGTAAGAAAAGCCGACAAGATGGCGCCGATCAACTGGAAATGCCATTTGATTAAGATGAGGGTGGGGTGACCGGCTTTCCCCATGCACTCTGTGGATGTCATACATGATGGAACCAATCTTTGAGCTCTACGTGAATTAAACACGGCCTTCACCAGCCTGACTATAAAGTCTGCAGAGATCAGGTGCCTCCCCCCCTTTTGGCTCTCTTTCTCTCTCTGTCTCTCTCTCTCTTTCCCTCCCCCTCCCTCCTTCCTTCCCTCCCTCTCCCTCCCTTCCTCCTTCCCTCCTTTCCTCTCCCTCCCTTCCTCTACCTCCCTTCCTCTACCCCTCCCCCTTTCTCTCTCTGTCTCTGTCTCTGTCTGTCTCTCTGTCTCTCTCTCTTGCAAGGAGCTGCTCTCCTCCTTTCTTCTGTTGGGACGTGTGTGTCTGACTGTCTTTCTGTCTCTCTCTGTCCCTCTGTCTCTATCTCTGTCCCTCTGTCTCTCTCTCTGTCTCTCTCTGTGTCTTTCGGTCTGTCTCTCTCTCCCTCTCTGTCCATCTCTCTCTCTGTCTGTTTCTCTCTCTCGCTCTCTCTCTCACAAAGAGCTGGTCTCCTCTCTCCTTTCTTCTGTTTGGACGTGTGTGTGTGTGTGTGTCTGTCTGTCTGTCTGTCTCTCTGTCTCTCTCTGTCCCTCTGTCTCTCTGTATATCTCTCGGTCTGTATCCCTTTCTGTCTCTCTCTCTCTCTCTCTGTCTCTGTCTCTCTCTCTCTCTCTCGCAAGGAGCTGCTCTCTTCTCTCCTTTTTTCTGTTCAGACCTGTGTGTGTGTGTCTGTCTGTCTGTCTCTCTGTCTCTCTCTGTCCCTCTGTCTCTCTCTCTGTCTCTCTCTTTTTCTATCGCAAGGAGCTGCTCTCCTCTCTTCTTCTTTTTGGACCTCTCTACTTGTGTGTGTCTGTGTGTATGTGTGTCTTCCTCTCTCTCTCTCCCTCAAGGAGCTGCTGTCCTCTCTCCTTTCCTCTGTTCGGACCTCTGTGTGTGTGTGTGTGTGTGTGTGTGTCTCTCTCTGTCCCTGTGTGTGTCTGTCTCTCTGTTTCTCTCTCTGTGTCTCTCTCTGTATTTCTGTGTGTGTGTCTGTCTCTCTGTCTCTGTCTGTCTCTGTCTCCCCCTCTCTCTCTTTCCCTCACAAGGAGCTGCTCTCCTCTCTTTTCTCCTGTTCGGACTTCTGTGTGTGTGTTGTCTGTCTCTCTATCTCTGTCTGTCTGACGGTCTCTCTCTGTCTCTGTCTCTCTCTATCTGTCTCCGTCTTTCTCACAAGGAGCTGCTTTCCTCTCTCCTTTCTTCTGTCCATGAAACTTTTCACTCTTTAACCCATCCACATCTGTCATCTGTCCCTGTCCTCAATTCTTTCTCAGTATGAGACAACGAACTCCAGGTTATATACCCCAGACAACGAAGCCTTTTCCAACATCAGGAGTCTTAGCTAGAAAAAGTGAGTGTATCTAATCATCAGCAATTGCTACTGATGACAGAATAAAACAAATTATGCCAAGATATTTAAAGAGGTTTATTCTGAACCTATATGAGCACCTGTGCTCCAGGGTTACATGGTCTCAAGAGATCCTGAGAAGGTGTCTTGAGGAGGTCTTGTTACAGTTCCATTTTAATTAATTAATTAATTTATTTTTTAATTGAGATGGAGTCTCACTCTGTCATCCAGGCTGGAGTGCAATGGCATGATCTCGGCTTACTGCAACGTCTGCCTCCAGGGTTCAAGCGATTCCCCTGCCTCAGCCTCCTGAGTAGCTGGGATTACAGGCCCCCGCCACCACATCTGGGCATTTTTATATTTAGTAGAAACGGTCAGGGTGGTCTTGAACTGAACTCAGTTGATTTGCCAGCCTCAGCCTCCCAAAGTGCTGGGATTACAGGTGTGAGCTACCGCGCCCGACCTACAGCTCTATTTTATATATTTCAGGGAGACAGGAATTGTAGGTAAAATCATAAATCAATACATAGAAGGTATACCTTGTTTCGGCCCTAAAGATGAAACATCTCAAAGTGGGTTCCTATGAGTCATAGGTGGGCTTTAGGGATTCTTTAGTTGGCAATTATGTTTTATGTATAAAACATAAAAATGTAAGGCTGGGCATGGTGGCTCACGCCTGTAATCCCAGCACTTTGGGAGGGTGAGGCGGGTGCATCATCTGAGGTCAAGAGTTTGAAACCAGCCTGGCCAATATGGTAAAACCCCGTCTCTACTAAAAATACAGAAATTAGCTGGGCCTGTAATCCCAGCTACTTGGGAAGCTGGGGCAGGAGAATCACTTGAATCCAGGAGGTGGAGGTTGCAGTGAGCTGAGATTGTGCCACTGCACTCCAGCCTGGGTGACAGAGTGAGGAAAGAAAAGAAAGAAAGGAAGGAAGGAAGGAAGAAAGAAAGAAAGACAAAAAGGAAAGAATAAAAGAAAGAAAGAAAAAGAAAAGGAAGGAAGGAGAGGAAGGAAAAAGAGAGAAAGGAAGAGAAACAAAGGAAAGAAAGAAAAAACAAAGAGGGAAGGAAAGGAAGAGTAGGGAAGAGAAGGGAGAAGGGAAAGGAAGAAAGAAAAGAAAGAGAGAAAGGCAAAGAAAAGAAAGAAAAAGAAAGAAAGGAGAGGAAGGAAAAATAAAGAGAAAGGAAAGAAAGACAGGGAAGGAAGGGAAGTGTAAGGAAGAGAAGGGAGAGGGGAAAGAGAGGAATGAAGGAAAGAGAAAGAGGGAAGGAAAGAAAGAGAGAGAGAAGGAAGGAAGGAAAGAGGAAGGAAAAGGAAGGAAAGAAGGAAATATTTTGTAGACGCAGCGATATGGTTTGGCTGTGTCCCCACCCAAATCTCAAATTGCAGCTCCCAAAGTTCCCACGTGTCATCGCACTTACCCAGTGGGCAGTAACTGAATCACAAGGGCAGGTCTTTCCCTTGCTGTTCACATGATAGTGAAGATGTCTCACGAGATCGGATGGTTTTATAGAGGGCAGTTCCCCTGCACACGCTTTCATGATTGTGAAGCCCTCCTCAGCCATATGGAACTGTGAGTCCATTAAACCTCTTTCCTTTATCTTTTACCCAGTATCAGGGCAGGCGCAGTGACTCATGCCTGTCATCCCAGCACATTGAGAGGCCGAGGCAGGAGGATCACCTGAGGTCGGGAGTTCAAGACCACCCTGCCCAACACGGAGAAACCCTGTCTGTACTAAAAATACAAAATTAGCTGGGCGTTGGGGCACGTGCTTGTAATCCCAGCTGCTCAGGAGGCTGAGGCAGGGGAATCACTTGAACCCGGGAGGCGGAGGTTGCAGTGAGCAGCGATGGCAGCATTGCACTCCAGCTTGGGTGACAAGAGCGAAACTCCGTCTCAATCAATCAATCAATCAATCAATAACCTAGTTTCAGGTATGTCTTTGTTAGCAGCCTGAGAACAGAGTTATATATACAGAGTCTTGCTATGTTGCCCAGGCTGGTCTCAAACTTCTGGGGTAAGTGATGCTATCACCTCAACCTCTGAAAGTGATGGGATTACAGGCGTGAGCCACCATGCCCAGCCTCCATGAGTCTGATTTTAACCCATCTCTTTTGTATTTCTCAGTCCTTGTCCACACATCTCATCACACACGTGCGCAGCAAACAGACATGCCGTGTGAAGCTAGGCACAGCTCTCCAAGAGAACTCTAGTCAACTTGTCGTCTGTGGGACATCGGCTGTATTTCTGTTCCTTTCCTTCTTTTCTGTCTCTTTCTCCTATTTCCCAAATCTCCGTTGTGTTTCTGATTTGTTTACATCGCTTTCGGCAAAAGGAAAACACAATGGTAAGTGGGGTTTATAAATCTATCTTCGTTATCAAGGGAAGATTGAAACGGCATGGAGGCAAATGAAATTAACCGTGCATGTGACACGCCGTTGACAAAACGCTGATAAGTGCAGAAAGACTGTTTAGAAGGAAACATATGTCCAAAAAAAAAGAAAAAATAAAGGATCTTAATCATGGTTTAAGCTTATCTGATGGATTTCAACAGAAACGCATCAAGTCTAATCGAATGTTTACATGCGCTTTTGATGGTTTCTGCATTCTGTGTGATGAGATAACGTTTAAAAAAAAGTTGAAACGCAAAGAACTCAAGGATTCTTCTAAAGGGAGAGTGGAGTTTACTACATTCAACATGGACGGCTTCTCTTCTGTATTTCAACAGGGTTATCATCTGCGAATTTGGAGATTCTCTGAGAGCTTCACGGCATCCTGGGTGTCAAACTCTTTCAAAATTCATACTTTAAACTATCTGACAACATGGGATTGGGTTTTGGCATTCTCTAGGTCTACTGAGAGAGGTTCTGGAATGCAATTTAACTTTAAATGCCTGCCTATCATCTATCTATCTATCTAACATCTATCTGTCTTTCAGTCATCTATCCATTCATCTCATCTATCTACCTACCTATCTATGAATTCATCCATCACATCTATCTATCCATCCATCCATCCATTCATCCTTCCATGTATCCATCTAAGTGTCTATCTGTGAATCTATCTATCTATCTATGTATCTATCTATCATCTATATCTATCTATCTATCTACCTATCTATCTATGTATCTATCTATCTAGTCATCCATCTCATCTATCTTCCTATCTATCTATGTATCATCTATCTACTTACCTATTTTCTATCATCTGTCAATCAATCTATCTATAGATCCAGCATCTATCTACCTTATCTGTTATCTATCTATCGTGTGTCCATCTATCTACTATCACCTATCAATCTGTCATCTACCATCTGTTTATCTACCCATCTCATCATCTGTCTATCAACTACCCATCCATCTTGATTTATCTATTTATCTATCTATCTATCTTTTTTTGTTTTTTTTTTTTTAGACAGAGTCTCGCTCTGTCGCCCAGGCTGGAGTGCAATGGCACAATCTTGGCTCACTACAAGCTCCACCTCCTGGGTTCACACCATTCTCCTGCCTCAGCCTCCCGAGTAGCTGGGACTACAGGCGCCCACCACCGTGCCCAGCTAATTTTTTGTATTTTTAGTAGAGACGGGGTTTCACTGTGGTCTTGATCTCCTGACATCGTGATCCGCCCGCCTTGGCCTCCCAAAGTGTTAGGATTACAGGTGTGAGCCACCGCGCCCTGCCCTATCTATCTATCTGTCTATCTATCATCTATCCATCCATCACATCTCTTTATCTACCCATTCATCTTATCTATTTGTCTATTTACCTATAATCGGTCTATCCATTTCATCTATCTATCTATCTATCTATCTATCTATCTACCTACCAAACTATCATCTATCTATCCATTCATCTATGCATATCTATCTATCTGTCTATGTGTCTATCTATGTATCTATTATCTATCTTTCCACTATCACTAATCTATCATCTATATATCCACCTATATCATCTATCATCTCTCCAGTCATGTCATCTATCATCCATCTATCTATGTATCTATGTATGTATGTGTCTATCTATCTATCTATCTATCTATCTATCTATCATCTATCTATCTATCATGAACCCAAAATATCTGAGACAGGTTTCAATCAATTTAGCAAGTTTATTTTGCCAAGTTTAAAGACACACCCATGAGACGGCCTCAGGAGGTCCTGACGAGAGGTGTTCAAGGTGGTTGGGGCACGGCTTGGTTGTATACATTTTAGAGAGACATGAGCCATCAATCAATATGTGATATTGTAAGCTGTGCATTGGTTTGGTCCGGAAAGGTGAGACAGCTCAAAGTGAGGAGGGGGCTTATAGGTGATAGGTAGGAATTCCCTAGTGGACAGATTGTGAGGGACATATGTGATCTTTATATCTCTGTAGCGATCTTATTTACGAATAAAATAGGAGGCAGGTTTGCCTGATGCAGTTTTCATATTGACTTTTTCCTTTGGCTTAGTGATTTTGGGGTCCTAAGATTTATTTTTCTTCCTATCAATCAATCTATCTATCCATCCATCCATCTATTCATCCTTCCATCTATCCGATTATGTGTGCATGTATGTATGTATGTATGTATGTATATATGTATGTATGTATCTATCTATCTGTCTGTCCATCCATCCATCTATTCATGTATGTATGTATGTATGTATGTATCTATCTATCTATCTATCATCTGTCTATCTTTCTATCTGTCTGTCTGTCTGTCTATCCATCCATTCACCTATGCATGTATGTATGCATGTATCCATCCATCCATCTATTCATCTATGTATGTATGTATGTATGTATGTATCTATCCATCCATCCATCCATCCATGTATGTATGTATGTATGTATCTATCTATCCATCCATCTATCCATCTATGTATCTGTGTATGTGTCTGTCCATCCATCCATCCATCTATTCATGTATGTATATATCTATCCATCCATCCATCCATCCATCTATCCATCTATGTATGTATGTGTGCATCTATCTATCTATCTATCCATCCATCTATCCATCTATGTATGTATGTATGTGTCTGTCCATCCATTCATCCATCTATTCATGTATGTATGTATCTATCCATCCATCCATTTATTCATCTATGTATGTATATATGTATCCATCCATCCATCCGTCTATCCATGTATGTATATATGTATCCATCCATCTATCCATCTGTGTATGTATGTATGTATCCATCCATCCATCCATCCATCTATCCATGTATGTATATGCGTATGTATGTATGTATGTATCCATCCATCCATCCATCTATCCATGTATGTATATGCGTATGTATGTATGTATCTATCCATCTATGTATGTATGTATGTGTCTGTCTATCCATCCATCCATCCATCCATCTATCCATGTATTTATGTATCTATCCTTCCATCCATCTATGTATGTATGTATCTATCCATCAATTTATGTATGTATGTGTCCGTCTATCCATCCATCCATCCATCCATCTATCCAAGTATTTATGTATCTATCCTTCCATCCATCTATGTATGTATGTATATATTTATCTATCCATCATCTACCATCTATTTATCTGTCTCATCTATCTTTCTATTTATCGTGTATCTATCAATCATCTATCCACCCATCTCTTGCCCCTCCCCGTGTGTATGTACTTGTGTACTTACCTATCTATGGCAACCAGAGATATTTTACCGCCAGGAGATATTTTGCAAATATCTGGTGACAATTTTGGTTGTCACAACTGGGGAGGGGGTGGTCCTGGCACCTGGTGGGTGAAGCCCAGGGTCTCTGCTCAACACCATACAGTGCCCAGGACAGCCCCACCACAGAGAATCCTCCATCCCCAAATGTCAGCAGAGCCTGGGCTGAGAGACTCTGAAATAGACAAGCATTAACTTCTCTCAGCTCTAGATTTGATAACTCTACAAAATGTCTGTTCCCTGCCACCTTCTCTGATTTTTCACTATTACAGTTCCCCCAAATAGAACACTGTAACTAACCACAATCACAAATACACTCAGAGCTAAAGCCTCATGGCCCCTATTGGAGGAAAAACAGGACCCAAGAAACAATTCCTGACATCCAGCTGACCCTTAGAGGTTTTGCTAGGACATTCAGAAGTCACTGTGGCTGTCCCCAGGGGCCCAGAGTCATTGTGAGAAGCTCAGAGGAGCTGGGGACCCCACGGATGGCAGCTGGGCATGGGGTCCTGCTTTGTGCAAAAGTCTTTTAAATTCAAATCTCCCCCCACCCCCTGGGCTGTAAAATCCCTCCTCCTGCCAGTAACACAGCTCTCCCTGGATTTACAGCTGCAATGTTTACCACCAGCCTGCTGAGCTCAGAGCTTAGAGCAAGGCTTACCATTTCAGAGCGAGTTTTCTTTTTTATTTTATTTTATTTTATTATTTTATTTTATTATTATTACGCTTTAAGTTCTAGGGTACATGTGCACAATGTGCAGGTTAGTTACATATGTATACATGTGCCATGCTGGTGTGCTGCACCCATTAACTCGTCATTTAGCATTAGGTATATCTCCTAAAGATTTCCCTCCCCCCTCCCCCCACCCCTCAACAGTCCCCGGTGTGATATTCCCCTTCCTGTGTCCATGTGTTCTCATTGTTCAATTCCCACCTATGAGTGAGAATATGCAGTGTTTGGTTTTTTGTTCTTGTGATAGTTTACTGAGAATGATGATTTCCAATTTCATCCATGTTCCTACAAAGGACATGAACTCATCATTTTTTATGGCTGCATAGTATTCTATGGTGTGTATATGCCACCGAGTTTTCACGAGGCCAGTCTACTTTCCAAGCAGAGACTCTAAGAATGCCTTCTAAGCTGTGCCGTAACTTTCCAAGTGGTTCTTCCTGCCTGCTGAATAAAGACTCACAGCATTGCTGTAGACAAAGGATTTAAGAGAGAGAAGGCCGGCCATGCCATGCGGGAGGTGGAGTACCTACTCAAATCTCAGAGATAGAGGTTTTTCAAACGCAGTGTTGTTACCAGAAAGGGGTCTTGATCCAGACCTCAAGAGAGGTTCCTGGTTCTTGCACAAGAAACATTCAGAGTGAGGTCATAGAGTAAAGTGAGAGCAAGTTTGTGAAGAAAGTAGAGGGGCCAGGCACGGTGGTTTGAGCCTGTAATCCCAGCACTTTGGCAGGCTGAGGCAGGTGGATCGCCTTAGGTCAGGAGTTCGAGACCAGCCTGGCCAACATGGTGAAACCCTGTCTCTACTAAAAATACAAAAATTAGCTGGTCGTGGTGGGCGCCTGTCATCCCAGCTACTTGGGAGTCTGAGGCAGGAGAATCGCTTGGATCAGAAAGGCAGAGGTTGCAGTGAGCAGAGACATTGTCACTGTAATCCAGCCCGGATAACAGAGCAAGACTGTCCCCCAAAAAAAAGAAAAAAGGAAGAGAAATAATGAAAAATTTTAAAAATAGCATAAAATGGAAATGTGAAATATAAAACATATAAATATGAATACATATAAATACAAATAATATAACAAATACATATAACAATACATATAATATAAATATAATTTAATTATACTTTAATTTTATTTATATTTTATTTTAATTGTATGTTAACCTTATGAAACATAATGTAATAAATACATAGGAATATAGATATGTATATACATATAATGTACATATAATAAATATAATTTTAACTTTATCTTTTAATTATATTTTAATTATAAAATATGGTAAATACATATAAATACATAGAAATACAAATACATGTGTACATATAATATAATGTAAATACATATAACAAATATAATTTTAATTGTATTTATATTTTATTTTAATTATATTTTAATTATCTCATCAAATATAATAAATACCTATAATATATACATATAAATAGAAATACATATATACATATAATATAATGTATATACATGTAATAAATATAATTTTAATTTTATTTATATTTTATTTTAATTATATTTTAATTATCTCATCAAATATAATATAATAAATACCTATAATATGTACATAGAAGTATAAATACATATATACATATAGTATAATGTAAATACATATAGTAAATGTAATTTTAATTTTATTTATATTTTATTTTAATTATATTTTAATTACCTTATAAAACAATAAATACATATAATATAAATACAGAAATATAAATACATGTATACACATAATGTAATGTGAATACATATAATTTTAATTTTATTTATATTTTGTTTTAATTATATTTTAATTATCTTATAATATATAATAAATAAATATAGACATAAATATAAATACATATATAATAATGTAAATACATATAAGCATATAATTTACTTTTAATTTTATTTGTTTTTTTAGTTATATTTTAATTATCTTATAAAATGTAAATACATGTAATATAAATACATATAAATATAAATACATATATACATATAATATAATGTAAATACATAATAAATACAATTTAATTTTAATGTTATTTATATTTTACTTTGTATTTCAATTATTTTATAAAATATAATACATATGCATATAAATATAAGTACATATCAGTATAAAAATGGCTGTGATCATCGCAAGGAAATATCAAATGCCCAGGAGTAAAGTCAATAATAAACACCCTGAGTGACTAGAGAGACAACTGCTAGTCTTGCAGGCACGTGAAAGAATCCTTTGAGTAGAGAAAGCGGGAAATGCAGAAGAAAAACATCTTGAGGTCCCCAAAATCACAAAACTAAAGGGAAAATGGAAGCTGGAAACCGAGGAGGGTAAAGCTGCCTCCCGTTCTATTCAAAGTCACCTCTGAGCTGGAGGCCCCCTCGCTGCTTTCAGTTGTCTCTACCTCTCTTGACAGAACTAATATACCTCTTCTACATATATTGATGGAGACCTTATGTCTCCCTAAAGTGTATGAAGCCAAGCTGTGCCTCATCCACTTTGGCCCCATGTCACTAGGACCTCCTGAGGCTGTGTTATGGGTGCACGTACTCAGCTTTGGCAAAATAAACTTTCTAAATGAACTGAGACCTGTCTCGGATATGGTGAAACCCGGTCTGTAGTAAAAATTCAAAAATTAGCTGGTTGTGGTGGGCGCCTGTCATCCCAGCTACTCAGGAGGCAGAGGCAGCAGAATCGCCTGGATCAGAAAGGCGGAGGTTGCAGTGAGCATAGACCTTGTCACTATACTCCAGTCTCGGTGACAGAGCTGTCACCTGTGGTGTAACTGTCCAAGTGGTTCTCCCTGCCTGCTCAGGAAGCTCAGGAAGGGTACTCAGGAAGCAAATGAAAGAAGGCTTTGGCCAGGTGCGGTGGCTCATGCCTGTAATCCCATCACTTTGGGAGGCTGAGGCAGGCGGATCACCTGAGGTCAGGAGTTCGAGACCAGCCTGGCCAACATGGCGAAACCCTGTATCTACTAAAAATACAAAAATTAGCCAGGCGTGGTGGTGGGCGCCTATAATCCCAGCAATTTGGGAGGCCAAGGCGGGCGGATCACTTGAGGTCAGGAGTTCAAGACCAGCCTGGCCAACATGGCAAAATCCCATCTCTAGTAAAAATACAAAAATTAGCCAGGCATGGTGGCTCACACCTGTAATCCCAGCACTTTGGGAGGCTGAGGTGGGCGGATCGCCTGAAGTCAAGAGTTTGAGACCAGCCTGGCCAACGTGGTGAAACCCCGTCTGTACTAAAAATACAAATATTAGCTGAGAGCAGTGGTGGACATATGTAGTCACAGCTACTCGGGAGACTGAGTCAGGATAATCGCTTGAATCCTGGAGGCAAAGGTAGCAGTGAGCTGAGATGACGCCATTCATTGCACTCCAGTCTGGGCCACAGAGCGAGACTCTGTCAAAACAAAATGGAACAAAAAGAATGCTTTAAGAAGTGGGCGGATCACAAGGTCCAGAGATTGAGACCATCCTGGCTAACACAGTGAAACTCCATCTCTACTAAAAATACAAAAAATTAGCCGGGTGTTATGGCAGTCACCTGTCATCCCAGCTACATGGGAGGCTGAGGCAGGAGAATGGTGTGAACCCAGGAGGTGGGCAGTGAGCTGAGATCACGCCACTGCAGTCCAGCCTGCGCGACACAGCGAGACCCCATCTCAAAAAAAAAAAAAAAAAAAAAAAGAATAAAAGGTAGAGAAGCCTGTGGTCCCGTGGGATGTATAGATTTCATTTTGTAAATATATCAGTATTTCCCAAATTAAAATACAGCCTTAATCCCTGCAGAAACTTTCTTTTTCAGGTCTGGAAATCAGTACACTGATTTCCAAATGTTTCTGTAGAAACATTAGCATGGCTAACATGGTGAAACCCTATCTCTACTAACAATACAAAATATTGGTTGGCCGTGGTGGCAGGTGCTTGTAATCACAGCTACTCGGGAGGCTGAGGCAGGAGAATCACTGGAACCCAGGAGGCAGAGGTTGCAGTGAGCTGAGATCGCGCCACTGCACTCCAGCCTGGGCGACAGACCTAGACTCTGTCTCAAAAATAAATAAATAAATAAATAAATAAATAAATAAATAAATAAAATAAAATAAAATAAGAATCCCCTGTCCCTTCCTTTTGTGGTTCAAGACACCGGGTGTGACGTTTGCAATGCAACAGAACCAGGTATAACTGGTGAGTCTTTCCACATCCTGGTCATGGAGGTCTTCATACCTCAGAAGGAAAAGTTATCTTTATTCATTTATTTCCTAAAGTTCTCTTTATTTATTTATTTATTTTCCAAAGTTCTCTTGATTTATTTCTTTATTTCCTAAAAACCAGCGAAAATCAGGTCTCAGCAAGAACAGACAAGAAACTCCTTTATAAAGATAATAATCAATGAAAGCTGTAAGGCAGGATCCCGTAAACAGACAGACAGATCAGTAACGAGAAGTAACACAAAGGGCCGGGCACGGTGGCTCACGCCTGTAATACCAGCACTTTGGGAGGCTGAGGCGAGCGGATCACGAGGTCAAGAGATCGAGACCATCCTGGCTAATGTGGTGAAACCCCGTCTCTACTAAAAATACAAAAAATTAGCTGGGCGTGCTGGCGTGCACCTGTCATCCCAGCTACTCAGGAGGCTGAGGCAGGGGATTTGCTTCTACCCAGGAGGTGGAGGTGGCAGTGAACTCATATTGCACCACTGCACTCCAGCCTGGGCCACAGAGTGAGACTCCGTCTCAGAAAATAAAATAAAATAATAATAATAAGTAACACACTGAGATTTTATGACGTGACAGAGGTGGTTTTTCAAATTTATTCCATTAAAAAAATCCAAGATATCTGTGTGTCACAAAATATATACAAAATTAAAGGGAAGTTCAGAGACCACATGGAAAATACATTCTAAACCAAAGCATCATTAGTACACATGGGGCTGTTTCAAATCAAACATGAAGTTTCCCCCAGTGAAAAAGTCAAACGGTTCAAAATAAATGGCCGGAATCAAAAGAACACGTTCGATTTCAATAAAGATTACAGAAATACTTTCTTTAAAACAAGGAGACCCCACTTGAATTTTCTATATTGCATAATGCTTTTGTGCCCTGAAGGTCCTCCAGAGGCCGCACACAACAAGAAAATTTTTTGCTGGGAGAGGATTTTGTTGAAAACTCAGAAGCTTTGAAAATGCCCATTCTCTTGGCTGGGCGTGGTGGCTCACACCTGTCATCCCAGCACTTTGGGAGGCCGAGGTGGGCGGATCTCCTGAGGTCAGGAGTTCGAGACCAGCCTAGCCAACATGGTGAAACCCCGTCTCTACTAACAATACATAAATTAGCTGGGTGTGGTGTCAGGCGCCTGTAGTCCCAGCTACTCAGGAGGCTGAGGCAGGAAAATCTCTTAGAACCCGGGAGGTGGAGGTTGCATTGAGCCGAGATCGGGCCATTGCACTCCAGCCTGGGTGAGAAGAGGGAGACTGTCTCAAAAATATATATATAATAAAAATAAATAAATAAATAAAAATAAAATAGGCTGGGCGCAGTAGCTCACGCCTGTAATCCCAGCACTTTGGGAGGCCGAGGCAGTGCATCACCTGAGGTCAGGAGTTTGAGACCAGCCTGGCCAACATGGTGAAACCTCGTCTCTACTAACAATACAAAAATTAGCTGGGTGTGGTGTCAGACGCTTGTAATCCCAGCTACTCAGACGGCTGAGGCAGGAGAATCTCTTTGATTCTCCAACAGGGAGGTGGAGGTTGCGGTGAGCAGAGATCAAGCCACTGCACTCCAGCCTGGGTGTGAAGAAGGAGACCGTCTCAAGAAAAAATAATATAATAAAATAAACAAATAAAAAATAAAATAGGCCAGGCACAGTAGCTCACACCTGTCATCCCAGCACTTTGGGAGGCCGAGGTGGGCAGATCACCTGATGTCAGGAGTTTGAGAGCAGTCTGGCCAACACAGTGAAACCTTGTCTCTACTAAAAATAAAAAAATTAGCTGGGCGTGGTGGTGTACATCTGTAATCTCAACTACTGGGGAGGCTGAAGGAGAAGAATCGCTTGAAGCCGGGAGGCGGAGCTTGCAGTGGGCCGAGATTGCACCACTGCACTCCAGCCTGGGCGACAAAAGTGAAAAAACAGAAAGAAAAGAAAAGAAAAGAAAAGAAAATGCCCATCCCATTGGATCCAGGCATTGCATTTTTTACTAAGTGTTACAAAGTCAAAATGAGCAAGGAGAAATCACAGCAAAAAGAAAATTATACAGTGCAAACATGCCCAAAATGAGAAGCATGTCTGTGTGGAAGGAGAGAAGAAGAGAAGATTTGTGGGGAAGAATTTTGTCTTTTTTATTGTGTACTTTAGAGATTTTCTACATGTATGGGTGAAAAATAGATATATGTAAAAATATAATAGGTGAAAAATGGAATAAAATCACATATATGAAAAATAGAATTAAAAATGATGGGCTGAGTGTGGTGGTTCGTGCTGGTAATCCCAGCACTTTGGGAGACTGAGGTGGGGAGATAGCTTGAGCCTAGGAGTTTGAGGCCAGCCTGGGCAACAAATAATACAAAATAATAATCTCTACAAATAATACAAAAAAATTCATCCTCCTGCCTCAGCCTCCCAAGTAGCTGGGACTACAGGAGTGTGGAGTCCCAGCTACTTGGGTGTGGTGGCCCACACCAATGGTCCCGCCTAATTGGGAGGCTGAGGCAGGAGGATTGTTTGAGCCCAGGAGGTGGAGGATGCAGTGAGCTGTGGTCATGTCACTGCACTCCAGCCTGGGTGACAGAGCGAGACTCTGTCTTTAAAATAAAACAGCAGGCCAGGCGCGGTGGCTCATGCCTGTAATCCCAGCAATTTGGGAGGCCAAGGCAGGGGGATCATTCGAGGTCAGGAGTTCGAGACCAGCCTGGCCAACATGGCAAAACCCCATCTCTTCTAAAAATACAAAATTAGCTGGGCGTGGTGTCACACACCTGTAATCCCAGCTACTCAGGAGGCTGAGGCAGGAGAATCGCTTGAACCTGGGAGGCGGAGGTTGCAGTGAGGCAAGATCATGCCACTGCACTCCTGCGTGGTCTCCAGAGCGAGACTCCCTCTCAAAACAAGGTGCAGCGAGAGAGAAGGGAGAGACAGAGGAGCCAGGAGAACACATGAGGAATAGAGAATGGAAGAAAGAGGCTCAAGCTCACACCCTGGAGAAGGAGAGGAGCAGGCTTGGCCACCCAGAACCGTATCCACAGTGCAGAGAATGCTGTAGTTACAAGATACAAATAGGAATGTCTTGATCTCCTTACCTCAGTGAACATGGCAATGCATAGTTATCCTATTTATTTATTAATTAGTATCATTATTATTTTGACACAGAGTCTTACCCTGTCACCCAGGCTCGAGTGCAGTGGTGCCATCTCTGCTCACTGCAACCTCCGCCTCCCGGGTTTAAGCGATTCTCCTGCCTCAGCCTCTGGAGCAGCTGGGACTACAGTTGCGTGCTACTGCGCCCGGCTAATTTTTATATTTTTAGTAGAGGTGGGGTTTCACTATGTTAGCCAGGCTGGTCTCAAACTCCTGACCTCAGGGGATCTGCCCGCCTCGGCCTCCCAAAGTGCTGGGATGACAGGTGTGAGCCACCACACCCGGCCAGTTATCCCATTTAAATAAACAATTAAGTGTGCAGCAGTGGATGACTTCAGCAATGAGTTAGAAGAGGACCGAGAGACCCAGAGGAGGTGAAGGAGATTTCATTCCAATTCCTCGTCCACGATGGCTGTGCGGCCTCCCCGCTTCCCTCAGAAGATGATGCTGAAATCCCGTTGTGTCTACTGTGATGGCAGATAGGGAACAGCCAGATTCTCAAGGTGTCCCCGGCCATATCTGTTCCCGTTTTCTCCTCGGACAGGCCATACCAGCGAGAGCGGAAATTCAGTTTTAATAAGACAGCCCCCCCAACCTATTTCTGAAGGCAGTTTGCGGGGTGACCTCAGTGTGGATTGCAAATATAGAATTCATATGTGCTGGGCTTCCTGACTGTAATTACCTATCAAAAGTTTCAGGGTTTCAATGAAATTCTTTATGAAGCATCAAATGATCTCACGGCAGAGTCTCACCCCCACCTCTCCCTCTCTATATATTCCTGGGACAGAGAATTGATTCTCAGGATTGATTCTCACGTTTCATACACAGGACAGACAAGCGTATTTGGCATTTTAATCCCATCCCAAGGTGTTTGTGTGGAATTACTTTTCCTCATGGAATATTTCCTTTCTCCTCATGTGCTGGAGAACAGCTACCCACTACTCTCCATGCAGTGTGGCAGGAGGAGAGAGAAGGGTTGGCTCTGCAAAATCCTTCATCTTGGCTGGGTGCAGGGGCTCACACCTGTCATCCCAGCACTTTGGGAGGGTGAGGCGGGTGGATCACCCGAGGTCAGGAGTTCGAGAGCAGCCTGGCCAACATGGTGAAACCCAATGTTGGGTGAAACCCCAGTTTGTTAAAAATAGAAAAAATTAGCTGGGCGTGGTGGCAGGTGCCTGTAATCACAGCTACTCGGGAGGCTGAGGCAGGAGAATCACTGGAACCCGAGAGGAGGAGGTTGCAGTGAGATGAGATCATGCCACTGCACTCCAGCCTGGGAGACAGGGCGAGGCTCTGTCTGAAAAAATAAAATAAAGTAAAATAAAATAAAATAAAGTAAAATAAAATAAAATATAATAAAATAAAAAGAATCCACTGTCCCTTCCTTTTGTGGTTCAAGACACTGGGTGTGACGTTTGAAATGCAACAGAAGCAGGTAGAACTGGTGACTCTTTGCACGTTGTACTCATGCAGGTCTTCATACCTCAGAAGGAAAAGTTCTCCTTATTTATTTATTTTTTTTGAGAAGGAGTCTAGCTCTGTCAACCAGGCTGGAGTGCAGTGGCGCGATCTTGGCTCACTGCAAGCTCTGCCTCCTGGGTTGACGCCATTCTCCTGCCTCAGCCTCCAGAGAAGCTGGGACCACAGGTGACCGCCACCACGCCCAGTTAATTTTTGCATTTTTAGTAGACACAGGGTTTCACCATGTTGATCAGGCTGGTCTCGAAGTCCTGACCTCAGGCGATCTGCCCGCCTCAGCCTCCCAATGTGCTGGGATGACAGGCGTGAGCCACCTTGCCTGGCCGGACGTCCACTCTTAAATACAGGTGGACTTTCCAGGTTGACCCTTCTGGCTGGTGGACTTACAGGTGCAGCAAATCCCACTATTTCATTCCTTTCATTGCTTACATCTCCTATTGACTTCTCAGAGTCCATTATATCATTCTCATGCCTTTGCGTCCTCATAGCGTAGCTCCTACTTATAAGTGAGAACATAATGATGATTGATTTTCCATTCCTGAGTTACTTCACTTAGAATCATGGCCTCCAGCTCCATCCAGGTTGCTGCAAATGCCGTCATTTCATTCCTCCTTATGGCTGAGTAGTATTTGGGGTAGATACCAAACTTCCAAGTATCTTAGTCACTTTCAGGGCTGGGACTAGAGTAAGGCATTCATCTAGGGCAATAGATTTATTTCATTATTATTATCATTATTAATATTATTATTATTATCTGAGACGGAGTCTCGCTCTTGTTCCCCAGGCTGGAGTGCAGTGGCGCGATCTCAGCTCACTGCTACCTCCGCCTCCTGGGTTCAAGCAATTTTCCTTCCTCAGCCTCCTGAGTAGCTGGGATTACGGGCACCTGCCACCAACCCCAGCTAATTTTTGTATTTTTAATACAGATGGTGTTTCACCTTGTTGGCCAGGATGGTCTCGAACTCCTGACCTCTGGTGATCCACCGCCCTTGGCCTCCCAAAGTGTTGAGATTACAGGCGTGAGCCCGTGTCTGGCTGGGCACCAGATTCAAAACCTGAGTCACTGAGACAAGTAATAATTTATGGCAATGATTTTGAAAAATCCAGAAGAATGCCACAAGTCTGCAATGAACACAGTAGCGACATCTTAAGGAAACAGGTGCAGGTAAAGACAGGTAGAAGTGGCTAGCTGCCGTGGCTCACACCTGTTATCCCAGCACTTTGGGAGGCCGAGGAAAGGCACGAGGATCGCTTGAGCCCAGGAGTTTGAGACCAGCCTGGCCAACATAGCAAGACCCCATCTCTACAAAAACTGTGACAAATTAAGTGGGCATGACGGCATGACCCTGTAATCGGAGCTACTTGGGAGGTTGAGGTGGGAGGAGGGCTTGAGTCACAGTGAACTGTGAATGAGCCTCTGGACTCTAGCCTGGGTAACAGGGACCCTGTTGTCTAAAAACAGAAATCAAGAGAAATCCAACAACGGTGTGATGAACACAATGGCAACATTTTATAAGTAGACGGATGCGTGTACATACAGATAGAGTAAGTTACTGAGACCTACGTGAGCTTAAAGAGCGAAAAATAGGCCGGGCGCAGAGGCTCACACCTGTCATCCCAGCACTTTGGGAGGCTGAGGCGGGCGGATCACGAGGTCAGGAGATCGAGACCATCCTGGGTAACACAGTGAAACCCCGTTTCTACTAAAAATACAAAAAAATTAGCCAGGCTTAGTGGCGGGTGCCTGTAGTCCCAGCTACTCGGGAGGCTGAGGCAGAAGAATGACGTGAACCCGGGAGGCAGAGCTTGCAGTGAGCCGAGATCGCACCACTGCACTCCAGCCTGGACGACAGAGCGAGACTCTGTCGAAAAAAAGAAAGAAAGAAAGAAAAGTAAGAAAGAAAGAAAGAAAGAAAGAAAGAAAGAAAGAAAGAAAGAAAGAAAGAAAGAAAGAAAGAAAGAAGAAAGGAAGGAAGGAAGGAAGGAAGGAAGGAAGGAAGAAAGGAAGGAAGGAAGGAAATAAAGAGAAAAAAAGAAAGAAAGAAAGACAGAGGGAAAAATACCGTGATCCTTTTTTTTGTTTGTTTTTTGAGATGGAGTCTTGCTCTGTCCCCAAGGCTGGAATACAGTGGCGTGATCTCGACTCACTGCAACCTCCACCTCCCAGGTTCAAGCTATTCTCCTGTCTCAGCCTCCCGAGTAGCTGGGATTACAGGCACCTGCCACCACACCCGGCTAATTTTTGTATTTGTAGTAGAGGCAGGGTTTCACCATGTTGGCCAGGCTGCTCTCGAACTCCTGACCTCAGGTGATTCGCCCACCTTGGATTCCCATAGTGCTAGGATTACAGGCATGAGCCACCACGCCTGGCCAGTGCTGCTTTTTATAATGACAAAACAGGTGCCTGTCCCACCTCACAACTCAGCCCTTGGGTAGGTGTTGAGCCCCAAGTAGCTTCAATCACACCTGTCAGAGTCACAACGAAATGTTTCTTATTTTAGAAGCACATTCTCTGGTTTTCTTTTCTGTTTTTCTTTTTTAACACACAAATATATTTTTAATATAGTTCTAAGAGAAGAAAAAGCAGGTCATAAAACTGTAATATGTTTTCCTAATATTTTATTTATTTTTCATTAGTACTATTTTTTAGATTTGCCAGCATGTCGAAAAGAACCTTTATTACTTTCTGTAATTGCCTCTTATGCTTTGTTACCAGATGCCTTTGGAGCAGGAGCCTCTGTGGCAGGTGTTTCTTCTATTTTGGGACTGGAGTCTTTTTTGTTGTTGTTTTGTTTTGTTGAGAGGGAGTCTTGCTCTGTCCCCCAGGCTGGAGTGTAATGGTACCATCTCGGCTCACCGCAACCTCCGCCTCCCAGGTTCAAGCGATTCTCCTGCCTCAACCTCCCCAGTAGCTGGGATTACAGGCACCTGCCACCACGCCTGGCTGATTTTTGTATTTTTAGTAGAGACGGGATTCCACCGTGTTAGCCAGGCTGGTCTTGAACTCCTGACCTCGTGATCCACCCACTTCAGCCTCCCAAAGTGCTGGGATTACAGGCTTGAGCCAGTGTGCTTGGCCGGTGCTGAAGCTTTTTGACCCTTCTGAGCTTTTGGAGCAGGTGCCTCTGTGGATGTAACCATCATCTCACTGTATTGGCAGGTGTTTCTTCTATTTTAGGAGCTGGAGTTTTTGAGTCCTCTGAACATTTGGAGCAGGTGCTGCCTTCTGGCCTGTGGTTTTCTGGGAAAGAATCTTCTGGGCTGAATCTTCTGGGCCTTCTTACCCACAGCGGTCATCTTTTTTGCTGGAACTTTAGCAGCAGCAGCTGCAGCAGCAGCAGGTGCTTTTTTGGAAGAAGCTTTCAGGATAGCTGCCTTTGGAAGCTTCTGAACTTTATTCTTGATGATTCTGTTCCTCATTTTCTTTGCCTTCATAACTTTAAAATGATCCAAATCTGTCATCTTGGCTTTTTGGAGAAGCTTTCAGGAGAGCTGCCTTTCGAAGCTTTTTTTTTTTTTTTTTTTTTTTTGAGATGGAGTCTTGCTCTGTTGCCCAGGCTGGAGTGCAATGACACAATCTCAGCTCACTGCAACCTCCACCTCCCAGGTTCAAGCGATTCTCCTGCCTCAGCCTCCTGAGTAGCTGGGATTACAGGCATGCACCACTACACCCAGCTAATTTTTGTATTTTTAGTAGAGACAGGGTTTCACTGTGTTAGCCAAGCTGGTCTCAAACTCCTGACCTCGTGGTCTGCCCACCTTGGCCTCCCAAAGTGTTGGGATTACAGGCGTGAGCCACCACACTCAGCTGGATAACTTCTTGAGTGGTGATTTTAGAGGTATTGGTGCACACCCGAGCCGTGTACACCGTACCCAATGCATGGTCTTTTATTTCCGGCCACCCCCGAGCCTGTCCCCCAGATTCCCCAAAATCCATGTATCATTCTTATGCCTTTGCATCCTGCTAGCTTAGCTCTCACTTATGAGTGAGAACATAGGATGTTGGTTTTCCATTCCTGAGCTACTTCACTTAGAATAATGGTCCCCAACTCCATCCAGATTGCTGTGAATGCCATTGATTCATTTCTTTTCATTCATTTCTTTTCATGCCTGAGTAGTATTACACTTTATATATACAGTGCTGTGTATATATACAGCACTATATACATAGACATATGTATATATTGTGTGTATATATATTCAGCACTATATATATAGACATATGTACAGTGTGTGTATATATATTTACACACACATATTGTGTGTAAATATATATACACACACACTATATATATATATGTATATATACCCCAGCTTCATAAGCTCCCACTTATGAGAGAGAACAAAGGATGTTTGGTTTTCCATTCCTGAGTTAATTCACTTAGAATCATGGTCCCCAATTCCATCCAGGTTGCTGTGAATGTCATTCATTCATTCCTTTTCAAGGCTGAGTAGTATTCCAATAAATATATAGTGTGTGTATACATATATTCAGCACTATATATAGACATATATATAGTGTGCGTATATGTATACACACATATTGTGAGTAAATATATATACACACACTGTAAATATATATACACACACAACATATCTATATATATATATAACCACAGTTTCATAAGCTCCCACTTATGAGGGAGAACAAAGGATGTCTGGTTTTCCATTCCTGAGTTACTTCACTTACAATATTGGTTTCCAATTCCATCCAGGTTGCCATGAATGCCATTCATTCATTCCTTTTCCTGGCTGAGTAGTATTCCATTATATATATACAGAGTGTGTATACATATATTCAGCACTATATATATATAGACTATATATAGTGTGTGTGTATATATATATCCTATATATGTATATCATATATATCATATATATATATCGAGATATATATCACTTTTTTTTTTTTTTAGATGGAGTCTCACTCTGTCGCCCAGGCTGGAATGCAGTGGTGTGATCTCAGCTCACTGCAACCTCCACCTCCCGGGTTCAACCGATTCTTGTGTCTCAACCTCCCCAGTAGCTGGGATTACAGGTGCCTGCCACCACACCTGGCTAATTTTTGCATTTTTAGTAGAGATGCTGTTTCACCATATTGGTCAGGCTGGTCTTGAACTCCTGACCTGGTGATCCACCCACCTCAGCCTCCCAAAGTGCTGGGATTACAGGGGTGAGTCACCGCTCGCAGCCTGCACAGCATTTTCTTTATCCACTCGTTGCTGGATGGGTCTTGGGGCTGGTTCCATGATTTTGCAGTTGCAAACTCTGCTGCTATAAATGTGCCTGTGCAAGTGTCTTTTCCACATAACGACTGCTTTTCCTTTGGTAGATACCCAGTCGTGAAATTGCTGGACGTAATGGTACTTCTATTCTCATTATTTTAAGGAGTGTCCGTGAGCTCTCCTTTCCTAGCATATTTTTAAGTGCAGGAGACAATATTGCTGGCTGTAGGCATGGCACTGTACAGCAGATCTTTAGAACGTAAGGATGTCTGGCCAGGCGCGGTGGCTCACGCCTGTGATCCCAGCACTTTGGCAGGAGGAGACCAACGGATCACCTGAGGTCAGGAGTTCAAGACCAGCCTGGCCAACATGGTGAAATTCTGTGTCTACTAAAAATACAAGAATTAGGCTGGGCGCGGTGGCTCACGCCTGTAATCTCAGCACTTTGGGAGGCCGAGGCGAGCGGATCAAGCGGTCAGGAAATCAAGATCATCCTGGTTAACATGGTGAAATCCCGTCTGTACTAAAAATACAAAAATTAGCCGGGTGTGGTGGCAGGTGCCTGTAGTCTCAGCTATTCAGGAGGCTGAGGCAGGAGAATGGTGTGAACCCAAGAGGCGGAGGTTGTAGTGAGCCAAGATTGCACCACTGCACTCCAGCCTGAGCAACAGAGCGAGACTCCATCTCAAAAAAAGAAAAAAAAAAAAAGAATTAGCTGGTCATGGTGGCGGGGTCCTGTAGTCCCAGGTACTTGCGAGGCTGAGGCAGGAGAATCGCTTGAACCTGGGAGGTGGAGGTTGCAGTGAGCTGAGATTGTGCCACTGCACTCCAGCCTGGGTGACAAAGCGAGACTCCATCTCAAAATAATAATAATAATAATACTGATAAAATAAAAAATAAAAAAGAACATAAAGACATCCTCAGGGAAGCATGCATCTCCTCTGCCCTATAGTTTGAGATACTGACTGACAATCCCTTCTCCTTGCAAATGCTCAACACAGAATTGCTGAGGCCATTGGAACATCACAGAGCCCTCACTCCATGCTTCATGAATCTTGCCTCTTTCTGTATTTTTTTATTTTTTGTAGAGATAGCGGAGGGGGGAATCTCACCATATTGCCCAGGCTGGTCTCGAACTTCTGGCCTCAAGCCATCCTCCTGCCTCAGCCTCACAAAGTACTCACAGGCATGAGTCACCGCCACGTGGATGAATCATGTGTCTTTTTACCTGCAACCATGTCCATCAACCCTCACCGGTGTTCGTCAATATTATCAAACATTATTATTGTTATCATTAAATATGAAATAATAATTATTAAATATAAATTAAATATTTAATTTATATTTAATAATATATATAATATATATATTATATAGCTATTAAGTGATGCTAAATAAATTGAATATTGATTAAATATTTAATTTATATTTAATCAATATTTAATCAATATTTCTATTGACTTATATTTCTGTTTTATATTGCATATATTGCAATATGCATATAGATGCATATCTATTGCATAGATATATATGCATAGCTATATATGCATATACAAATATATGGATAAATGCAAATATATGGATATATAGATATATGCATGTTTATATTTTAATTAAATATTTAATTAATATCTAATAATAATCACGAATGTTTAATATTAATAATTAAATATCAATTATTAATTATTTAATTAAAATATAGGTATATGCATATATATTAAATGTTGCTCAACATTTTCCACATCTCACAACTTTCACAGCTGATCCAGCCATATGTTTTGATGTCAGGGGACCCCCCCCAGTATCCCTCCCTCTCATTGCCAGGTGCCCACACCGAGGTGACCTGGGGACCCCACTTTCACAGGCCTGGATTGTGACGGAGTCTGAAGCATTCACCATTGGTGGGGCATGCTCTGGTGATCAGTGGGAAGTGAGTGTGGAAGGTGAGACAGCCAGGAGACAGACGATGTCTCCTGTAACAAAGCATGAGCACAGGAGAAAAGAAAGAAATAAAAGAAAAGAAAGAAAGAAAGGAAAGAAAGAAAGATGACACCACAGCCTGTGCACGGTGGCGCAAGCCTGTAATCCCAGCACTTTCGGAGGCTAGACAGTTGGGTCATCTGAGGACAGGAGTTCAAGACCAGCCTGACCAACATGGTGAAACCCCATCTCTACTAAAAATACAAAAATTAGCCAGGCATGGTGGAGGGTGCCTGTAATCCCAGCTACTTGGGAGGCTGAAGCAGGAGAATCGCTTGAACCTGGGAGGCGGAGGTTGCAGTGAGCTAGGCATGGTGGCAGGTGCCTGTAACCCAGCTACTAGGGAGGCTGAGGCAGGAGAATCGCTCGGACCTGGGAGGTGGAGGTTGCAGTGAGCTGAGCTTGTGCTACTGCCCTCCAGCCTGGGCGACAAGAGCAAAACTCCATCTCAAAAATATATGATCAAAAAATAATAATAATAAAATAAAATATATGATCAACACAATGTAAATTAGACAATTTATAGTCATACAGCGTCCATCGCTACCTCACCCACAGTGGGAGAGAAAAATTAAAAAAAAAAAAAACAGTTTTAGGACGATCCCCATGAAATTGTCAAAACCAGCCGTCTTCTAAATATCTGACTGGGGCTGTCAGAAAACAGACTTCCGAGAAGAATACAAATCATTGTTTCCAGCCGTAATAACAGACTTCAAAGCTGAGAGAATATGAAAAATTCATCATGTGTCTACTTGAAACGAGGGATGTAAATTATGCCACTTTGTCTATATTTGTATAATATGTTCTTGTTGGCAAATACGGGATCCGTTCATTGTTTCGTTAAATACCTGACAATTCTGTAACAGTTGCAAAGATGGGTGCTTAAATCAGCGTTTCCCACTCTAGGACGGCAAAGAAAACAAAAATAAAGAAATAAAACAGGGTCAGAGAGAAGGAGAGCCGGGGGAAACTTTATCTAAATCAGTTGCTTGGACCTGGTGTGCGGTGGCTCAGGCCTGTCATCCCAGCACTTTGTGAGGCTGAGACGGACGGATCACTTGAGGTTGGGAGTTCAAGACCAGCCTGGCCAACATGGTGAAACCTCGTCTCTACTAAAAATGCAAAAATTACCAGGTGTGGTGGCACGTGCCTGCAATCCCAGTTGCTTGGGAGACTGAGGTATGAGGATAGCTTGAACGCTGGAGGTGGAGCTTGCAGTGAGCTGAGATCGGGCCAGTGCACTCCAGCCTGGGTGAACAGAATGAGATTCTGTCTCAAAAAAAAAAAAAGAATTTCTTGAATTCATTCTCGAGGTCGGGGTATGTGATGCGAAGCTCTCCTAAATGCTGAGAAGATGCAAACAGTGTTTTGGTGCATGTCTGTTATCCCAGCTACACGGGAGGCTGAGATGGGAGAATTGCTTGAGCCCAGGAGGTTGAGGCTGCAGTGAGCTGAGATTGCACCAGTGCACTCCAGCCTGGGTAACAGAGGGAGACCCTGTCTCAAAAAAAGAAAAAAAGACATGGAAATAACATTTGATGAAGAAGATGAGGAAAGCCCACCCTTTAGCTTTCAAACTGCTCCAATTTTTTTTTTTTTTTGAGACAAATTCTTGCTCTGTTGCCCAGGCTGGAGTGCAGTGGCGTGATCTCAGCTCACTGCAACCTCTGCCTCCCGGGTTCAAGCAGTTCTTCTGCCTCAGCCTCCCGAGTACATGGGATTACAGGCGCCTGCCACCACGCCCAGCAAATTTTTGTTTTTTTGCTCGAGACCAGGTTTAGTCATGTTGGCCAGGCTGGTCTTGAACTCCTGACCTCAGGTGATCCACCCGCCTCGGCCTCCCAAAGTGCTGGGATTACAGGCATGAGCCACGGCGCCCAGTGCAATTTTTCCAAATTCTTAAGTCACATGTACCCCAGATGCAAGTACTCATACCTCAGACAAGGCAAGAAATTATGATTTTTCCTGCTGACTAAGAAATTCTCATATCAAAGTATCCCTTGAATAATATAGCCTGGTTATTCCAGTTTGCATATCTTTTGTTTTTTTGAGACAGTGTCTCACTCTGTCACCCAGGCTGGAGTGCCATGGCATGATCTCGGCTTGCTGCAAACTCCACCTCGTAAGTACGATTCTCTGGCTTCAGCCTCCTGAGTAGCTGGCATTACAGGTGCCCTCTACCACACCCGGCTAATTTTTGTATTTTTTCTTTTTTTTTTTTTTTTTAGTACAGACCAGGTTTTACCTTGCTGGCCACGTTGGCCTCAAATTCCTGACCTCAAGTAATCTGCCTTCTTCGGCCTCCCAAAGTGCTGGTATTACAGGTGTGAACCACCGTGCCCAGCCTCCAGTTTGCATATCTTGCTGATAGGTTTAATTAGCTGAATGAGCCCAATTTGATAATACAGGTGGGCAATATTGCTTTCCTGCTGCACACAGGGTCATAGATGAAATGACATCTATCCTCGGTATTCAAAGCAGTTGAATACATTCTGGTTTGCAATTTTGACTGATTTGGTAAGAGGTGGGGGCTGAGGAATCTCAATCCAATTTTTTAGGTTAGTGTTTTGTTTCGTTTCTTTTTGAGACTGAGTCTTGCTCTGTTGCCCAGGCTGGAGTGCAGTGGTACAATCTCAGCTCACTGCAACCTCCGCCTCCTGGGTTCAAGCGATACTCCTGCCTCAGCCTCCCAAGTAGCTGGGATTACAGGCACCTGCCACCATGCCGGGCTAATTTTTGTATTTTTTGTAGAGACGTGCTTTCACCATGATGGTCAGGCTGGTCTAGAACTCCTGACCTCTGGTGATCCACCTGCTTCGGCTTCCACAAATGCTGGGATTACAGGTACGTGCCACCACGCCTGGCTAATTTTTGTATTTTAGTAGACATGGGGTTTCACCATGATGGTCAGGCTGGTCTGGAACTCCTGACATCTGGTGATCCGCCCGCCTCGGCCTCCCAAACTGCTGGGATTACAGGTACGTGCCACCACGCCCGGCTAATTTTTGTATTTTAGTAGAGACAGGCTTTCACCATGATGGTCAGGCTGGTCTCGAACTCCTGACCTCAGGTGATCCGCCCACCTTGGCCTTCCAAAGTGCTGGGATTACAGGCGTGAGCCACCGTGCCAGGCCTCTGGTTTGCAATTGTGACTGAGCTGGTAAGAGGTGGGTGCCAAGGATTCTCAATCTGTTTTTTTAGTGTTTGTGTTTTGTTTTATTTTGTTTTTGAGACAATATCTTGCTCTGTTGCGTAGGCTGGAGTGCAGTGGTGCAATCTCAGCTCACTGCAGCCTCCACCTTCTGAGCTCAAGCCATCCTCCTTCCTCAGCCTCCCAAGTAGCTGGGACTATAGGCATACATACCACATCCAGATAATTTTTTTTTTCTTGGTACAGACAGGGTTTCACCATGTTGCCCAGGCTGGTCTCAAACTCCTGACCTCAAGTGATCCACCCGCCTCGGCCTCCCAAAGTGCTGAGATTACAGGCGTGAGTCACCGCACCCGGCCACTTTTTTTCTTTTCCTTTTTTTAAATAACAGCACCATTGCACAGCTCATGAGTGCTACAGAAAACACACGTTAAATGCTTTCCACCAAATTTTGACTTTTTATTGCGGTTAAAAATAAACAAGTACCAGAAAATCAGATCTTTTTGTAAAATGTTAAGCACGTATTATGGTTAACGTACACAGGGTAATTGAATTTGATTCGAGTTCATTTACTCTTGCCAAATCAAGCCCCACCGAACAGGTTTTAGTTGTTGTTAGAGACTCAGCTTTGAAATGTCCATTTATCTCTTCCTTTCAACTTCTGGATGTGTTGAAGTGGGGAAAATCCTGTGAGTATAATTTACATGTTACTGCTGCTTTCCTCGCTAAGGAGTGCCTGATGACTTCTTTATATGGCGCATCTGAAAGCAAACTCTGAAATGAGGCCGGGCGCCGTGGCTCAAACTCTGAAATGAGGCCGGGCGCCGTGGCTCACGCCTGTCATCCCAGCACTTTGGGAGACCGAGGAGGGCAGATCGCCTGAGGTCAGGAGTTGGAGACCAGCCTGGCCAACATGGTGAAACTCCGTCTCTACTAATAATACAAACACTAGCCTGGCGTGGTGGCGGGCACCTGTCATCCCAGCTACTTGGGAGGCTGAGGCAGGAGAATCGCTTGAACCTGGGAGGCCGAGGTTGCAGTGAGCTGAGATGGCGCCATTGCACTCCAGCCTGGGCCACAGCGAGACTGTCTGAAAAAATAAAAATAGTCACTCATGAGCATCGCCTTATTTTCCATTGTTACTGGTTACTGATAAATTCAGCGAAATACTGGTTTTATAATTTTACGGTTGCTAGAAGTTGCGTCTCACTTTATTTGATGATTTAGTGGTCTTGCATTCTTTTAATTTATTCTGGGTGAATTCTCTATGTCTATTCTTTCTTCAACTTCAAATTTTGATCTCTGCACAATTTTCTGCAATTTGTTTTTTATTTTTTGGTTTTTTTGTTCTTTCACGCCCCCTATCGTCTTCTTGGGCTCTTCGACATATTAGTCATATTTTATTTTGTCTTTTCTATATCATTCTTTGTTTCATTTCTATTTTCCTATCCTCTATTTCTCTCTCTCTCTTTTTTCTTTTGAAACAGCGTCTCGCTCTGTCACCCAGGCTGGAGTGCAGTGGCGTGATCTCGGCTCACCACAACCTCCGCCTCCTGGGTTCAAGCGATTCTCCTGCCTCAGCTTCCCGAGTAGCTGGAATTACAGGCACCTGCCACCACGCCTGGCTAATTTTTGTAGTTTTAGTAAAGACGCAGTCTCACCATGTTGGCCAGGATGGTCTCGAACTTCTAACCTCAGGTGATCCACCTGCCTGGGCCTCCCAAATTACGGGTATTTTGTTGCTGTTGTTTTTGAGATGGAGTCTCGCTCTGTCGCCCAGGCTGGAGTGCAGTGGCACGATCTCGGCTCACTGCAACTTCCATCTCCCAGGTTCAACTGATTTTTCTGCCTCGGCATGCCGAGTAGCTGGGATTACAGGCATGCGCTAGCATGCCTGGCTAATTTTTCTACTTTTTAGTAGAGAGGGGTTTCACCATGTTGGCCAGGCTGATCTCGAACTCCTGATCTCTGGTGATCTGCCCACCTCAGCCTCCCAAAGTGCTGGGATTACAGCCGTGAGCTACCGCACCCAGCCAAAAAGATATCTTAAAAGATCTCAGCATCTCATCTCACTGTAACCTCCACCTCCTGGGTTCAAGTAATCCTCCTGCCTCAGCCTCCCAAGTAGCTGGGATTACAGGCGTGCGACACCACGACTGGCTAATTTTTGTATTTTTAGTAGAGACAGGGTTTCACCGTGTTGGCCAGTCTGGTCTCGAACTCCTGATCTCATGTAATCCACCTGCCTCGGCTTCCCAAAGTGCTGAAATTACAGATGTGAGCCACCACGCCCAGCAAAGCTTTTTCTAACTCGATAGCTTGAGAACTTGCTTTCCTTTTGTTTTTGTGACGTGCTGAACCCCAGGATTACTTTCTAAAAGATTCTGCTGTTCCCTACACCATTCTTTTTCATTATGGCAAAATACGTATAATGTCATATGCACCATTTTAACTGTTTTTCTTCTTCTTGAGACCACTCTTTTGTGTCTTGTTGTGGTTGTTTTCTTGTGTTTTTTAGAGACAGGGTCTTCTCTTTTTCTTTTTTTTTGAGATGGAGTCTTCCTTTGTCGCCCAGGCTGGAGTGCAGTGGCACGATCTCCACTCACTGCAAGCTCTGTCTCCCAGGTTCATGCCATTCTCCTGCCTCAGCCTCCCAAGTAGCTGGGACTACAGGCACCCGCCACCGCGCCTGGCTAATTTTTTGTATTTTTAGTAGGGACTGAGTTTCACCGTATTAGCCAGGATAGTCTCGATCTCCTGACCTCGTGGTCTGCCTGCCTCGGCCTCCCAAAATGCTGGGATGACAGGCGTGAGCCACTGTGCCTGGCCAAGACAGGATCTTGTCTTTTTGCCCAAGCTGGAGTGCAGTGGCGTGATCACACCTCACTGCAGCCTCCATTTCCTGGGCTAAACGGATCCTCCAACCTCAGCCTCCCAAGTAGCTGGGAATCCAGGTGTGAGCCACTGTACCACGCTGAGAACAACTTTTTGCATTTTTAAAATTTAATTCTGTGCAATGTTCATTACTGCCAACCAAATGTACCCTTTTCCACAAAAGAAAGCATTTTTTTTTCCTGTGTATAGCAATAAAATTTTTTAAGATCGTGGTAGAGAGCACATAATATAATCTCTGCTATTTTAGCCATTGTAAATAAGAGTACAATTTGGCCGGGCATGGTGGTTCACACCTGTAATCCCAGCACTTTGGGAGGCTGAGGCAGGCTGATCAGGAGGTCAGGAGATTGAGACCATCCTGGCCCACATCGTGAAACCCTGTCTTTACTAAAATACAAAAAATTAGCCGGGCACTCTGGTGTGCACCTGTAGTCTCAGCTACTCGGGAGGCTGAGGTAGGGACATTGCTTGAACCCAGGAAGTGGAGGTTGCGGTGTGCCAAGATCGCGCCACTGCACTCCAGCCTGGGGAACTAGAGTGAGACTCCATCTGAAAAAAAAAAAAAAGAAAAAAAGTTAAATATTCTTCCATGTTCATTGTTGCCAACCGAATGTACCCCTTTCCTCAAAAGAAAGCTTCTTTTCCTGTCTATAGCAATATATACTTTTTAAAAATTGTGGTAGAGCACACATAATATAATCTCTGCAATTTTTGCCATTTTAAAGAGTATAATTTGGCCGGGCGTGGTGGCTTATGCCTGTAATCTCAGCACTTTGGGAGGGCAAGGCGGGTTGATCACCTGAGGTTGGGATTTCAAGAAAAGCCTGGTCAACATGGCAAAACCCTGTCTCTACTAATAGTACAAAAATTAGCCGGGTGTGGTGGTGTGTGCCTGTTATCCTAGCACTCTGGGAGGCCGAGGTGGGTGGATCACATGAGGTCAGGAGTTCAAGATCAGCCTGGCCAAAATGGCAAAACCCTGTCTCTACTAATAATACAAAATTTAGCCAGACGTAGTGGCACATGCCTGTAATCCCAGGTACTCGTAAGGCTGAGGCAGGAGAATCACTTGAACCCGGGAGGCAGAGGTTGCAGTAAACTGAGATTGCACCACTGCACTCCAACCTGGGCAACAAGAGTGAGCCTCTATCTCAAAAAAAAGAAAAAAAATTAAATATTGTGCAATGTTCATTGTTGCCAACTGAATGTATCCTTTTCCTGAAAAGAAAGCTTCTTTTCCTGTCCATAGCAATATATATTTTTTTAATTGTGGGGGAGCACACATAATATAATGTCTACTATTTTAGCCATTTTAAAGAGTACAATTCATCCAGGCATGGTGGCTCACGCCTGTAATCCCAGCATTTTGGGAGGGCAAGGCGAGTGGATCACCTGAGGTTGGGAGTTCAAGAAAAGCCTGGTCAACATGGCAAAACCCCGTCTCTACTAATAATACAAAAATTAGCCGGGTGTGGTGCTGCGTGCCTCTAATCCCAGCACTTTGGGAGGCTGAGGTGGGTGGATCACCAGAGATCAGAAGTTCGAGATCAGCCTGGCCAACATGGTGAAATCCTGTCTCTACTAAAAATACAAAATATTAGCTGGGCCTGGTGGTAGATGCCTGTACTCCCAGCTACTCAGGAGGCTGAGGAAGGAGAATCACTTGAACCCGGGAGGCGGAGGTTGCAGAGAGCTGAGATCGCGCCATTGCACTCCAGCCTGGGGAACAAGATCAAAACTCTATACCCCTCAAAAAAAAATAGTACATTCAAATAATTGTGCAACCATTGTCACTAACCACCTCCAGAATATTTTCATCTTCCCAAACAGAAACTCTCTCCCCATGAAACACCAATTCCCCATTTCACCCCCCAGCCTCTGCCACCCGTAGTTCTAGTTTCTGACTCTATGAAATGTTTGCCTGTTCCAGGCATTTTAGATAAGTGGAGTCATACACTATGGGGTCTTTCCTGTCTGGGTTCTCTCACTGGGCCTGATGTCCTCAAGGTTCACACATGCCACAGCCTGCGTCTGACCCTCATTCCTTTTCCTGGCTGTATAGTGTTCCATTGTGTGTCTCTTCTCCCACCGGGCCTGATGTCTTCAAGTTTCACACATGCCGCAGCCTGCGTCTGACCCTCATCCATTTCCCTGGCTGTATAGTATTCCATTGTGTGTCTCTCCTCTCACTGGGCCTGAGGTCTTCAAGGTTCACCCATGCCGCAGCCTGCGTCTGACCCTCATTCCTTTTCCTGGCTGTATAGTATTCCATTGTGTGTCTCTTCTCTCACTGGGCCTGATGTCTTCAAGGTTCACCCATGCCGCAGCCTGCGTCTGACCCTCATTCCTTTTCCTGGCTGTGTAGTATTCCATTGTGTGTCTCTTCTCTCACTAGGCCTGATGTCCTCAAAGTTCATTCACACTGCAGCCTGCATCTGATTCTCATCGCTTTTCCTGGCCATATAGTATTCCACTGTGTGTCTCTTCTCTCACTGGGCCTGAGATCTTCCAGGTTCAATCACACTGCAGCCTGCATCTGACCCTCATTCCTTTTCCTGGCTGTATAGCATTCCATTGTGTGTCTCTTCTCCCACTGGGCCTGATGTCTTCAAGGTTCACCCACGCCACAGCCTGTGTCTGACCCTCATTCCTTTTCCTGGCTGTATGGTATTCCATTGTGTGTCTCTTCTCCCACTGGGCCTGATGTCTTCAAGGTTCACCAATGCCGCAGCCTGCGTCTGACCCTCATTCCTTTTCCTGGCTATATGGTATTCCGTTGTGTGTCTCTTCTCCCACTGGGCCTGATGTCTTCATGGTTCACCCATGCCACAGCCTGCGTCTAACCCTCATTCCTTTTCCTGGCTGTATAGTATTCCATTGAGTGTCTCTTCTCTTGCTGGGACTGATGTCTTCAAGGTTCATTCACACTGCAGCCTGCATCTGACCCTCATTCCTTTACCTGGCTGTATAGTATTCCATTCTGTGTTTCTTCTCTCACTGGGCCTGATGTCTTCAATGTTCACCCATGCCGCAGCCTGCTTCTGACCCTCATTCCTTTGCCTGGCTGTATGGTATTCCATTGTGTGTCTCTTCCTTTGCTGGGCCTGAGATCTTCCAGGTTCATTCACACTGCAGCCTGCATCTGACCCTCATTCGTTATTGCTGGCCATATAGTATTCCACTGTGTGTCTCTTCTCCCACCGGGCCTGATGTCTTCAAGTTTCACCCATGCCGCAGCCTGCGTCTGACCCTCATCCATTTCCCTGGCTGTATAGTATTCCATTGTGTGTCTCTTCTCTCACTGGGCCTGATGTCTTCAATGTTCACCCATGCCGCAGCCTGCTTCTGACCCTCATTCCTTTTCCTGGTTGTATGGTATTCCATTGTGTGTCTCTTCCTTCACTGGGCCTGAGATCTTCCAGGTTCATTCACATTGCAGCCTGCATCTGACCCTCATTCCTTTTTGCTGGTCATATAGTATTCCATTGCGTGTCTCTTCTCCCACCGGGCCTGATGTCTTCAATGTTCACCCATGCCACAGCCTGCATCTGACCCTCATTCCTTTTCCTGGCTGTATAGTATTCCATTGTGTGTCTCTTCTCTCACTGGGCCTGATGTCTTCAAGGTTCACCCATGCCGCAGCCTGCGTCTGAACCTCATTCCTTTTCCTGGCTGTGTAGTATTCCATTGTGTGTCTCTTCTCTCACTGGGCCTGATGTATTCAAGGTTCATTCATGCTGCAGCCTGCATCTGACCCTCATTCCTATTCCTAGCTATATAGTATTCCATTTTGTGTCTCTTCTCTCACTGGGCCTGATGCCTTCAAGGTTCATTCACACTGCAGCCTGCGTCTGACCCTCATTCTTTTTCCTGGCTGTATAGTATTCCATTGTGTGTCTCTTCTCTTACTGGGCCTGATGTCTTCCATGTTCACTCACACTGCAGCCTCTGTCTGACCCTCATTCCTTTTCCTGGCTGTGTAGTATTCCATTGTGTGTCTCTTCTCTCACTAGGCCTGAGGTCTTGAAGGTTCATCCATGCTGCAGCCTGCTTCTTACCCTCGTTCCTTTTCCTGGCTGTGTAGTATTCCATTGTGTGTCTCTTCTCTCACTGGGCCTGATGTCTTCAAGGTTCATTCACACTGCAGCCTGCATCTGACTCTCATTCCTTTTCCTGGCTGTATAGTATTCCACTGTGTGTCTCTTCTCCCACTGGGCCTAATGTCTTCAAGGTTCACCCATGCCGCAGCCTGTGTCTGACCCCCATTCCTTTTCCTGGCTGTGTGGTATTCCATTGTGTGTCTCTTCTCCCACTGGGCCTGATGTCTTCAAGGTTCACCCATACCGCAGCCTGCGTCTGACCCTCATTCCTTTTCCTGGCTGTATGATATTCCATTGTGTGTCTCTTCTCCCACTGGGCCTGATGTGTTCAAGGTTCACCCATGCCGCAGCCTGCGTCTGACCCTCATTCCTTTTCCTGGCTGTATGGTATTCCATTGTGTGTCTCTTCTCCCACTGGGCCTGATGTCTTCAAGTTTCACCCATGCCGCAGCCTGCGTCTGACCCTCATCCATTTCCCTGGCTGTATAGTATTCCATTGTGTGTCTCTTCTCTCACTGGGCCTGATGTCTTCAATGTTCACCCATGCCGCAGCCTGCTTCTGACCCTCATTCCTTTTCCTGGTTGTATGGTATTCCATTGTGTGTCTCTTCCTTCACTGGGCCTGAGATCTTCCAGGTTCATTCACATTGCAGCCTGCATCTGACCCTCATTCCTTTTTGCTGGTCATATAGTATTCCATTGTGTGTCTCTTCTCCCACCGGGCCTGATGTCTTCAATGTTCACCCATGCCACAGCCTGCATCTGACCCTCATTCCTTTTCCTGGCTGTATAGTATTCCATTGTGTGTCTCTTCTCTCACTGGGCCTGATGTCTTCAAGGTTCACCCATGCCGCAGCCTGTGTCTGACCCTCATTCCCTTTCCTGGCTCTATGGTATTCCATTGAGTGTCTCTTCTCCCACTGGGCCTGATGTCTTCAAGGTTCACCCATGCCGCAGCCTGCATCTGACCCTCATTCCTTTTCCTGACTTTATAGTATTCCATTGTGTGTCTCTTCTCTCAGTTGGCCTGAGATCTTCCAGCTTCATTCACACTGCAGCCTGCATCTGACCCTCATTCCTTTTCCTGGCTGTATAGTATTCCATTGTGTGTCTCTTCTCCCATTGGGCCTGATGTCTTCAAAGTTCACCCATGCTGCAGCCTATGTCTGACCCTCATTCCTTTTCCTGGCTGTATGGTATTCCTTTGTGTGTCTCTTCTCTCACTGGGCCTGAGATCTTCCAGGTTCATTCACACTGCAGCCTGCTTCTGACACTCATTCATTTTTACTGGCCATATAGTATTCCATTGTGTGTCTCTTCTCCCACTGGGCCTGATGTCTTCAATGTTCACCCATGCCGCAGCCTGAGTCTGACCCTCATTCCTTTTCCTGGCTGTATAGTATTCCATTGTGTGTCTCTTCTCTCACTAGGCCTGAGGTCTTCAAGGTTTACCCGTGCTGCAGCCTGTGTCTGACCCTCATTCCTTTTCCTGGCTGTGTAGTATTCCATTGTGTGTCTCTTCTCTCACTGGGCCTGAGGTCTTCAAGTTTCATTCACACTGCAGCCTGCATCTGACCCTCATTCCTTTTCCTGGCCATATGGTATTCCATTGTGTGTCTCTTCTCTTACTGGGCCTGATGTCTTCCTGGTTCATTCACACTGCATCCTGCGTCTGACCCTCATTCCTTTTCCTGGCTGTATAGTATTCCATCGTGTGTCCCTTCTCTCACTGAGCCTGGTGTCTTCAAGTTTCAGCCATGCTGCAGCCTGCGTCTGACCCTGATTCCTTTTCCTGGTTGTGTAGTATTCCATAGTGTGTCTCTTCTCTCACTGGGCCTGAGGTCTTCGAGGTTTATCCATGCTGCAGCCTGCGTCTGACCCTCATTCCTTTTCCTGGCTGTATAGTATTCCATTGTGTTCCCAGAGCAAATTCTGTTTACGTGTTCATCCACTGATGGGCGCCTCTGTTGCTTCCATGTTTGAACTGTTGTGAGTCATGACACTATGAACTTGTGTATAGCAGTATGATCTGTTTTTCTAGGAAAATTTGGAGATGAAAAAAATATGTTCACCCATGAGATCATGTCATTTGCATGGACGTCGATGGAGTTGGAAGCCATTATCCTCAGCAAACAAACACAGGATCAGAAAACCAAACACTGCATGTTCTCTCGCATAAGTGGGAGCTGAACAATGAGAACACATGGACACAGGGAGGGGAACGTCACACACTGGGGCCTTCCAGGGGTGGAGGAGTGGGAGGGAGAGCAACAGGAAAAATAACTAATGCATCGTGGGCTTTATACCTAGGTGACAGGTTGACAGGTGCAGCAGACCACCATGGCATGTGTTTACCTATGTAGCAAACTTGCCCACCCTTCCCCCATACCCGAGAGCTTAATTTTTTTTTTTTTTTAAGATGGAGTCTCACTCTGTCGTCCAGCCTGGAGCACAGTGGCGCGATCTCAGCTCACTGCAAGCTCCACCTCCCAGGTTCACGCCATTCTCCTGCCTCAGCCTCCTGAGTAGCTGGGACTACAGGTGCCTGCCACCGCACCCGGCTAATTTTTGTGTTTTTAGGAGAGATAGGGATTCAACATATCAGCCAGGATGGTCTCGATCTCCTGACCTCGTGATCTGCCTGCCTCGGCCTCCCAAAGTGCTGGGATAACAGGCGTGAGCCACTGTGCCTGGCACCCCAGAGCTTAAAATAACATTTTTAAAAAAGTTTACATAGTACAAAGAAAAAAAGCATAATTATTTTCATAGTCATTAACTAGAGAATAAGACAGAGACTATTTGAGTCACAAAAGTGATGTGTGATTGTCACAGCTAAGTGGAAACAGGGCTGGTATAATTTGCATCTTCACCTTTTCAAGGCTGGGAGTGCGGTGGTCCATGTCTGTGATTTCAGCACTTTGGGAGGCCAAGGCAGGTGGATCACCTGGGGTCAGGAGTTCGAGACCAGCATGACCAACTTGGCAAAACCCCATCTGTACTAAAGATACAAAAATTAGCCGGTCACAATGGCTGGTGCCTAGAATCCCTGCTACTCGGGAGGCTGAGGCAGGAGAATGGTGTGAACCCAGGAGGCGGAGCTTGCACTGAGCTGAGAAGGCGCCATTGCACTCCAGGCTGGGAGACAGAGTGAGACTCCGTCTCAAAAAATAACATAATATCCTACTCTGAATTCAACAGTCAATTAAAAACATAGTCCATAATTTCCCTTCTATCAGAATCTGCAGCCTACGCTTTCATTTCTTTCTTGTCGGCTAGTCCTTCCATCAAGGTAGGACATTTCTGCCTTACGAACCATGCCCTGTGTTTTGGGCACCCGTAAAATATGTCTTTAAAATCGCTTGAACTCTTTTTATTTATTTATTTATTTATTCTGAGACAGAGTCTTGCTCTTGTCACCCTGGCTGGAGTCCAGTGGCACGATCTTGGCTCACTGCAACCTCCGCCTCCCGGGTTCAAGCAGTTCTCCTGGCTCAGCCTTCCGAGTAGCTGGGATTACAAGTGCCACACCGCCACACCCGGCTAATTTTTGTATTTTGTAGTAGAGACGGGGGTTTCACCACGTTGGCCAGGCTGGTCTCAAACTCCTAACCTCGTGATCCACCCGCCTCGGCCTCCCGAAGTGCTGAGATGACAGGCGTGAGCCACCGCACCCGGCCAGAAAAAATCACCCGAACTTTTTTAACGTTTGGAAAGAAGTCCCTGGTTGTGTTCCGTCTGTTGGAGGCACCACGATGGAATGGGAACCATCTGTGCTAAAGGCACTCGTCCTCATTTTTCACAACAAATCCGTCTGGCCTCTTGCTGTGTTCATGAGCTCTCTGCAGAGAAAGCTTGTTCATCCCGGCTCTTTTCTACTCAGCTCGCATTCAGGTTCCTGCAGACCTCGGATAATCTCTTCTGGAGGGGATCTTTTCCAAACCTTTGATCTGCCCTGTTTTATTTATGTGAAGTAATTCCAGTGTCTGCAGAACCGGTGGGGAGGATCAAGCCAGCTCTGTCCTGATCCAACACGTGCGATCCCCCGTTAGTGCACAAGCCTGGGGTCTGCTTTTTCGGGAGGCACCCCCCACCGAGTCTGAAGCGGGCGTCTAATCCTCAAGCGAAAGAACTTCCCGCTTTTATACACAGGAAAAACTGCACCCTGGGTTCTAATACAGCGATCTGTGACTTTTCCGAGGCTGTCTTGGCGAGGGTATTTCTCAGCCTAATAACCGTGTCAATATTAGGTCAATAATATCCAACACCTGTGATAACTTCAGCCTGCCAGGCAGAAATTTACCGTGCTGATCGAAAGACATTCTCCCAAGGCAAACATTGGAAATTAATGTTTTAAAAACCTTTTCTGATTCCAGAAGGAAAGGCTGTTTTAGAAAGACAACTGGCGTTCTAGGGGAGAAAGATGGTCCTCGTTGAAATGCACGGATTATGCATGACAAATTCGGAATTGGATGTTGCCAGTAAATGAAGAGAGCTGTTTGGAAAAGGCTGGTAAATAGGAAGGTTTTCTGTACAAAGAGAAGTGACTCACACATTTAAGAGTTTATGCAGCCAGCAGACACATGAAAGAATGCTCATCATCACTGGCCATCAGAGAAATGCAAATCAAAACCACAATGAGATACCATCTCACACCAGTTAGAATGGCAATCATTAAAATGTCAGGAAACGACAGGTGCTGGAGAGGATGTGGAGAAATAGGAACACTTTTACACTGTTCATGGGACTGTAAACTAGTTCAACCCTTGTGGAAGTCAGTGTGGTGATTCCTCAGGGATCTAGAACTAGAAATACCATTTGACCCGGCCATCCTGTTATTGGGTATATACCCAAAGGACTATAAATCATGCTGCTATAAAGACACATGCACACGTACGTTTATTGTGGCACTATTCACAATAGCAAAGACTTGGAACCAACCCAAATATCCAACAACGATAGACTAGATTAAGAAAATATGGCACATATACACCATGGAATAGTATGCAGCCATAAAAAAGGATGAGTTCATGTCCTTTGTAGGGACATGGATGAAATTGGAAACCATCATTCTCAGTAAACTATCACAAGGACTGAAAACCAAACACCGCATGTTCTCACTCATAGATGGGAATTGAACAATGAGAACACATGGACACAGGAAGGGGAACATCACACTCTGGGGACTGTTGTGGGGTGGGGGGAGGGAGGAGGGATACCATTAGGAGATATACTTAATGCTAAATGGCAACAACTCCAGCTCGGGAACAAAGATGTTCTATGTGTGCTTTTAAAAACTTTTTATTTTACAAAAAATTGGCAACTAATAATTGCATATTTTTAAGGTGCACAAGATGACGTTTTGATATATGTATCACTGTGGAATAATTACATCATGTTAATTCACGTATCTGTCACTTCAACTGCTTAATCTTTTTTGAGTAAAAACATGTAAAATCTGTTCTTTTATCAGTTTTGAATTATACATCATCTATTAACTGTTGCCACCATGCTGGGCTAGAATGTTTTCTTCTGTCACTAGAATGCATCCTTTCTGTCAGACTGAAACTTTGTATCATTTCACCAATGTTTCCCCCTTTTTTTCTTCTTCTTCCTCCTCCTCCACCTCCCCCTCCTCCTCCTCCACCTCCCCCTCCTCCTCCTCCCTCTCCTCCCCTCCCCTCTCCTCCCCTCCCCTCCACTCTCTTCCCTCCCCTCCCCTCACCTCTGACTTCCCCTCCCCTCCCCTCTCCTCCCTCCCCTCTCCTCCCCTCCCCTCCTCTCCCCTCCCCTCTGCTCCCTCCCCTCCCCTCCCCTTTCCTCCCCTCCCCTCCCCTCCCCTCCCCTCCCCTCCCCTCCCCTCCCCTCTCCTCCCCTCCCCTCCCCACCCCTCCCCTCTCCTCCCCTCCCCTCCCCTCTCCTCCCCTCCCCTCCCCTCTGCCTTCCCCTCCCCTCCAATCTCCTCCCTCCACTTCCCTCTCCTCCCTCCCTTCCCCTCCCCTCCCCTCCCTCCCCTCTCCTCCCCTCCCTTCTCCCCACTCTCCTACCTCCCCTCCCCTATCTCTTCCCCTCTCCTCGCTCCCTTTCCCCTCCCCTCTCCTCCCTCCACTCCCCTCCCCTCTCCTCCTTCCCCTCCCCTCCCCTCTCCTCCCTCCCCTCCCCTCCCCTCTCCTCCCTCCCCTCCCCTCCCCTCTCCTCCCTCCCCTCCCCTCTCTTCCCTCACCTCCCCTCTCCACCCTCCCCTCACCTCCCCTCTCCTCCCCTCCCCTCCATTCCCCTCCCCTCCCTCCCTGCCTCTCCCCTCCCCTCCCCTCCCCTCCCCTCCCCTCTCCTCCCCTCCCCTCCCCTCTCTTCCCTCCCCTCCCCTCACCTCTGACTTCCCCTCCCCTCCCCTCTCCTCCCTCCCCTCTCCTCCATTCCCCTCCCCTCCCTCCCCTGTCCTCCCCTCCCCTCCCCTCCCCTCTCCTCCCCTCCCCTCCCCTCTCCTCTCCTCCCCTCCCCTCTCCTCCCCTCCCCTCCCCTCTCCTCCCCTCCCCTCCCCTCTCCTCCCCTCCCCTCCCCTCTCCTCCCCTCCCCTCACCTATGACTTCCCCTCCCCTCCACTCCCATCTCCTCTCCTCTCATCTCCTCTTGCTTTTCTTTTCTTTTTTCCTTTCTTTTTAGACAGAGTCTTACTCTGTCACCCAGGCTGGAGTGCAGTGGCCTGATCTCAGCTCACTGCAACCTCCGCCTCCTAGGTTCAACCAATTCTCCTGCCTCAGTCTCCCGAGTAGCTGGGATGACAGGCACCTGCCACCACGCCCGGCTAATTTTTCTGTTTTTAGTAGTGACTGGGATTTGCTGTGTTGGCCAGGCTGGTCTCGAAGGCCAGACCTCGTGATCCACCTGCCTCGGATTACACTTTTTTACATTCCACGTAGAGGTGAGAGCACGTGGTATTTGTTTGTCTGAGCCTGGCTTATTTCCCTCAACGTCACGTCCTCCAGGTTCATCTTGTTTTTCCAGGCTGAAGACTGTTCTGTTTTGTGTGTCACACATCTTGTGGCCTGTGTCATAGAAAACGTTTTCCCCCCAAACCCATACCCCGACCGGGATGCTCCATGCCCTCTCACTGTGCTTATGGGCCCCACAGGAAGGCTGTTATTGTGTCCCCTACTTCTAGTCTTAAGCAAATACAACTGTTGTTTTGCTAAATTTGCCTTTTCTTTCTTTCTTTCTTTCCTTTCTTTCTCTTTCTTTCTCCCTTTTCTCCTTCTTTCTACCTCTCTTCTTTCTTCTTTTCTCTTTCTCTCTCTCTTCTTTGTTCTTTTTTCTTTCTCCCTCTCTTCTTTCTTTCTTCTTTCTCTTTTCTTTCTTTCTCTCTTTCTCTCATTTCTTTCTTTCTCTTTTCTATTTCTCTCTCTGTCTCTTTTCTTTCTTTTCTTCTTTCTCTTTTCTTTCTTTCTCTTTCTGTTTCTTTCTCTCTTTCTTTCTCTTTCTCTCTTCTTTCTTTTTTCTTTCTTTCTCTTTTTTCTCTCTCTCCTTTCTTTGTCTTTCTCTCTTTCCTTCTCCTTTCTTTCTCTTTCTCTTACTTTCTTTATCTCTCTCCTTTCTTTCTTTCTGTTTTCTTTCTTCCTCTTTCTCTTTCTTTCTCTCTCTTTCTTTTTTCTTTCTTTCCCTTTCTTCTTCCTTTCTTTCTCTCTCTTTTCTTTCTTTCTCCCTTCCTTTCTTTCTCTTTATTTCTTCTTTGTTTCTTCCTCTCTCCTTCCTTCCTTCAATCTTTCCTTCCTTCTTTCCTTCCTTTCAAGACAGAGTCTGATTGTCACCCAGGCTACAGTGCACTGGCACAATCTCAGCTCACTGCAACCTCTGCCTCCCGGGTTCAAGTGATTCTCCTGCCTCAGCCTCCTGAGTAGCTGGGATTACAGGCACTCGCCACCACACCCAACTAATTTTTTAATATTTTCAGTAGTGACGGGGTTTCACCATGTTGGCCAGGGTGGCCTCAAACTCCTGGCCTCAAGAGATCCACCCGCCTCGGACTCATAGAATGCTTGCATTACATGAACCACCCTGCCCAGTCCTAAATTTGCTTTTTATGGGGATGCCTTTGCAAAGGTAGCCTGAAGCTACATTAAGGCTGTTGTACATGAGCCGGTCACATGACAGTCTGCGTAAAAGTAGAAGAAGTAAAGGAAAATCACAATCTTCCAAAGGCTGTGATAACCAAGGGTAGAGTCATATCCCAACACGAGTGAGTGGCTGGATTCTCTATCCGTCCCGGAGAAAGGATCGGGGTCACTGGGAACAAGGTTTATTATGAGACAACTTGAGATGTCTTCCAGCAGGAAAACCACCAAAACACTCTGGAATAGGATTGCTTGGGGCAGAAAGGTCTTCACCAGACCACATGCTTTGTAAGCACCTGGCTGTACACAGAACTCTGTCCGGGAAATGCTGGGTGAACAGAACACGCTGTCCAGCGGGCTTGGGAGGGCCTCATCTTGTGCCAGCTTCAGCCAATTGGAAAAAAATAAAAGATGAGCCGATTATGTAAGGCCTGACCTGGTACTGAGGGCTCTCCGAGCATAAATTAACTTCCCCACACAGCCTGGCTGTGAGGTAGGTAGGAAGGTGGATGGTAAACGTGTGTGCCAGTTTTCACCTGGACCTCAGAGACCCGTGTCAGCAAAGGCCACACAGTGAGCCTGATGGAGGAAGCGTAGAAACTCTCAGGCATCCGCCAAGCCCAGTCTCATACTTTGGCAGGGAAGATTTTATTAAAATGATTAAGGACCGGCTTGGTGATCCTGGGAAACGTTGTTGAAAAATGAAAGTTTGGGCCTCTTAGTTAATGGTTTAATTATGCATCTCAGGATTTGCAAAGAGCACAGTAACCTTCCAGCCTTTCATTTCTAGAGACAATCGGCCAGTTTATACTTAGGGGAAAATGAAGGATGAGCTGAAAGAATGGCAGAAAGTCCATCCTCCAAGCTCTTCCTGGAAACACAGAAAAGAAAGAGGTGTCCTCAAAAAACACCAGCCCACACGTTGACGTCAGCTCCTCCTGCGAGATGAGCCAGGCACATTTATTAAGCAGCCGTTTGGCTGGAAAAATGGCCAGTGCACCTCGGTCTGAATTTCTCTCCTGTGTGTCCAAGGATCAAGGCAGGCAGTGAGGTTGGCAGAATTATGAATCTCAATCAAATTTGTTCTATGACCTGATAGAAACACCAGCACACTGTATGAGTCTGTTGTTGAAGTCTAACTTCCAGAACGCTGCGCACACTGCTGATCATAAACACAGAGATACAAGTATTCATGAATCGTCCCCCGGCTGCAGCCCAGGATTTCTCTAGAGGTGCTAATGGAGGCCGCTCACATTTGTGGGATAAAAAGGTTTGCGATGAACAGTCTTGCCTGGGGCGCAGAAGGTGAGGAGCTGTGTGTGGCTTTTGCGTTTTCCTTCATGATGGAATGTGAGTCTTTGATGCCGGCTGGATCCACGTTTTATGAGGCGGAATTTTTAATATTGAAAGTCAGAAAGGGCTAGGTGGTCTTTGGAGTCCCAGTGGGTGAAGTCAAAGTAAAGGAATGTGGTCAAAAAAAAAATCACCTTGATTTTTCTTACCCAGAGGTTGCTAAATTGTGAGTCTAATTTTTTCAAATGAAATCTGAAATCAGACCAATTTGGAGTGTGGTTACCTAGGATCTGCCTCCAACGGGCCCACATCACCAGCCCTCATGTTCAGCACTGAATTTCCATCACTATTCTGCAAGACGAGATCACGCCAGGAATACCTCCACCAACCCAATGTCTGACTCAAAACTTTGCAGACTAGGAAAGACCCAAAAGAAAGTATGAAATCGGGGCCAGGTGTGGTGGCTCACGCCTGTCATCCCAGCAAATTTGGAGGCTGAGGTGGGTGGATCACCTGAGGTCAGGAGTTCAAGAGCAGCCTGACCAACATGGTGAAACCCCGTCTTTACTAAAATACAATTAGCTGGGCACAGCTGTGGGGACCTGTAGTCCCAGCTACTCGGGAGGCTGAGTTTGGAGAACTGCCTGAACCTGGGAGGCAGAGGTTGCAGGGAGCAAATATCATGCTGCTGAACTCCAGCCTGGGTGACAGAGTGACATTTCATCTCAAAAAAAGAGGAAGAAATGGCCAGGCGTGGTGGCTCACACCTGTAATCCCAGCACTTTGGGAGGCTGAGGCGGCGGATCACCTAAGGTCAGGACATCCAGACCAGCCTGGCCAACATGGAGAAACCCCGTCTCTACTAAAAATACAAACAAAATTAATCGGGCATGGTAGTGGGTGCCTGTAATCCCAGCTTCTTGGGGGGCTGAGGCAGGAGAATTGCTTGAACCCGGGAGTCAGAGGTTGCAGTGAGCTGAGATCGCACCATTGCACTCCAGCTTGGGAACAGAGTGAGACTCCATCTCAAAAAGAAAAAGTTAACATTCTTTCACCCAGATTTCCTAGTCTTTATTTTAGCTGTAACATCCCCTGTAGGAAAAACACCTGTTTCCATCTTTCTAAAGACATATTCCTGAAACCACACTTGGAGAGTTTTACAGAGCAGGAGCTGCAGAGAGAGGAATAAAAAATCCTGGCTGTGCACAATGGCTCATGCCTGTCATCCCAGCAATTTGGGAGGCCGAGGTGGGCGGATCACCTAAGGTCAGGGGTTCAAGACCAGCCTGACCAACATGGAGAAACCCTGTCTCTACTAAAAATACAAAAATTAGTCAGGCGTGGTGGTGCATGCTTGTAATCCCAGCTACTCCACAGGTTAAGGCAGGAGCATCGCTCGAACCCGGGAGGCAGAGGTTGCCATCAGCCAACATCGTGCCAATGCACTCCAGCCTGGGCAACAAAAGCAAAACTCCATCTCAAAAAAAAAAAAAAGAAAGAAAGAAAGAAAGAAAAAAGAAAATCAGAGACTCCCTGGCAGATCTCAGGATATGACTCCCCCAGGGTCGCCAGAGCTGACTGCATTAGCACGGCCCTGTGATCACTGGATAAATGGTCTTGGTGGGAGAGGAGGCTGGCGTGATCAAATGGTGTGTCCGCCGGTGCTGACAGGTGAGGTTCGGGGTTACCCACATGGCCCGCCTGGGCCTGGTCCACCAGCGCAGGGAAGGAGGAGCAGAGCCCAGCTCGGTGCATTTGGAGGCGGTTACCAGGGAAACCAGGGGACAAGCTCAGACGCTCAGGGACGGCCTCTCCACCCAGGCACGTGGAGCCTCATATTAATCAGCAGCCAGGCAGGAGCTGGCAGCCCCTTACCCAGACGGATACACGCAGAACTGGGGCTCCTGGCAGTGGCTCGTCACGGCTGATATCTGCCCCAGTGGTCGTGTTGAACCGGGACGTCATGTCTGTAGGAAAGGGGGGACGGATGTCTGTCTGGACACGGTGCAAGGTACATCGCTGTCTGATCTTTCCGAAAAGTCAGCGTTTGTGGCTTGAGCTGGAGGCTTTGAAAGGCGAGGGCGTCGGAAGCTTCATCTCAGGGAGCTGTCGTGTGGTATTACCTTGTAGCAGCACCAACCGGCCCTGTCCAGACTGACTTACCTGGGGCGGGTTTTCCAGGAGGAAGAGCACAGTGACTCTGTTTCCTCAGCGGTTTCCAAGCACTCCTGGGGACCTCTGTTTGTGAGAAGGCCAACATCTGTGTCTGTTTGATGGGCTTGGTGGGATACTCTGATCCATGCACCTGCCACTGAAGCTCTCTCTGCAAACGTTCTATGATGACTTAGGGGAGGCGAAGACACAGAGTTGGAGACCAAGGCTGGTTTGTTCTTCAGCCTTTTGACTCTTCATCTGCGACATCATTGCATCTGTTTGAATATTTTTCAAAAATTTATCAAAAACACAGAGGCACTCTGATGAAGATCCCCACACTATTCACAAGGGGAAACATACAGAATAGACCGATGTGTGTTTCATTTGCTTTTCCCTGATGATTATTGATTGTCTTAGTCTGTTTTCATGCTGCTGATAAAGATACAACCGAGGCTGGGGACGGTGGCTCACGCCTGTCATCCCAGCACTTTGGGCGGCCGAGGTGGGTGGATCACCTGAGGTCACGAGTTTGAGACCATCCTGGCCAACATGGTGAAACCCGTCTCTACCAAAAATACAAAAATTAGCTGGGCATGGTGGTGAGCACCCGTAGTCCCAGCTACTCGGGAGGCTGAGTCAGGAGAATGGAGTGAACCTGGGAGGCGGAGGTTGTAGTGAGCCGAGATCGCACCACTGAACTCCAGCCTGGGCGACAGAGCAAGACTCCGCCTTAAAAAAAAAAAAAAGAGACCTACCCGAGAGTGGGTAATTTATAAAAAAGAAAGAAAAAGAGGTTGAATGGACTCACAGTTCCTTCCCAAAAGCTCACTGCAAAAACACAACGTGGGGATCACTGCAGCAGTACACATTTTTTGTTTGTTTGTTTGTTTTGAGACAAGTTCTTACTCCATCACCCAGGCTGGAGTGCAGCGGCACAATCGTGGCTCACTGCAACCTCCGCCGCCCAGGTTCAAGTGATTCTCCTGCCTCAGCCTCCCGAGTAGCCGGGAATACAGGTGCCTGCCACCACGCCTGGCTAATTTCTTGTGTTTTTAATAGAGATGGGGTTTCACTATGTTGACCAGGCTGGTCTCGATCTCCTGACCTCATGATCTGCCAGCCTCGGCCTCCCAAAGTGCTGGAGTTATAGGCGTGAGCCACCACGCCCGGCCTAAATGTTTTTTGATTGGATGGTTGGTTGGTAAAGTCTAGGCTGTTAGTGCACCTGTTCACAGGGTAGTGTACATTGAAACCCAGAGGTAATTTTTCATGCCTCAGTCCCCTCCTGTCATCCCATCTTCTGAGTCTCCCATGTCCACTAGTCTATACTATATGTCCCCGGGTACCCAGAGTATAGCATCTTCTTATAAATGAAAACATGTGTTTTTTTTTTTTCTGTTCCTGAGTTACTCTAGTTGGGAAAGTCATCTCCAGCTCCATCCAAGTTGCTGCAAATGACATTATTTTGTTCTTTTTCATGGCTGAGTAGTATTCCATGGTGTATATACACCACATTTTTTTTTTTTGAGATGGAGTCTCACTCTGTTGCCCAGGCTGGAGTGCAGTGGTGCAATCTCGGCTCTCTGCAACCTCCGCCTCCCGGGTTCAAACGTTTCTCCTGCCTCAGCCTCCCGAGTAGCTGGGATGACAGGTGCCCACCAACACGCCCAGCTCATTTTTTTTTCTATTTTTTTGTATTTTTAGTAGAGACGGGGTTTCACCATGTTGGCCTGGCTGGTCTTGAACTCCTGACCTCAGGTAATCCGCCCGCCTTGGCCTCTCACAGTGCTGAGATGACAAGTGTAAGCCATCTCACACCCGTTTCTTTTCTTTCTTAATTAGCATGTGAAATTGTTCTGCAACACTCCTGACTCTTCTATAGAAGTGTGATGTCCACAAGAAGGAATTTAGGGAGAGCAAGCTTGCTTCTGCACTCTCCAGGAAAGGCAGGTCTGCACGGCTAGGGGGGTCAAGCTCTTGTAGGAAGGAAAGAATGCTCCAAGACGTACTCTGAACCCTGGAGGAACGCAAGCTTCGGCTCCGAAGCGTTCCGAGGAGGCCAAACTGCCACTAATCACCCCGAATTATCCATAAGGGGAGGCGTTGGGGAGCTGGTAATCCGTGGAGATGGAAGGTAATTACTTAATCACTCGCATTTGTAAATCGCATTATTGGAAAAGAAATTACTCTGGTGATCGAATTACAGATATTTATCTGCTAATAGCCCTGATTAACTGGCGATGTTAATCTGTCATTTTGAAAGCCAATATTAACAGCATCAATCTCGCCGAAAAAATAAACAGTTTACGGGAAATAAAACCGGGAGTAATGGAAAGTACTGCGTGTCAGAGCTGCCAGATCTAGGGTGCTGCTGAGTGGAGTGGCCGGGGTCCCCGTTAGCCCTTTATGAGCTGCAAAATACCCTCTGGCTGGGAATGGTTCAGACAGGGCTGACTCTAACAGGCTCAGAGAAGCTGAGGAAAAACACCCAGGGAAAATGCATTTGAGAAATATCCCAAAGATTCTAGACAGGGGTCCCCCAGGGAACACCCTGCACGTGTAGTTACGCAGTTCACGCTCCATAAAAAGGATCCCCTGGAATTCCAAGTAAGGAAGTATTGAGTTATCCAGCAGACACCGGGTGGGTGCGTTTTACATCCACTTTAGCCAAATCGATAATCTCAGAGTGAGACTCCATCTCAAAGAAAGAAAAATTACCAAATAGTGTCAAAAGAATAGCTATGTCTTTTTCAGACAACGATTTGATGCTTCTTTTTGGAAAATTAGCAAGATTTGAGGATGGGGTTTGGATTTGCTCAAGAAAAGTATTATGGCAGGATCTGGATCTTTAGCAACTCCCTCTCTACTAAAAAAAAAAAAAAAAAATTAGCCAGGCGTGGTGGCGGGTGCCTGGAATTCCAGCTACTAGGGAGGCTGAGGCAGGAGAATCGCTTGAAAGGGAGTCGATTGGCTGTAAATGTAAAGGAATCCTCCACAATCTGAAAACCGTGGGCTGAACGGTGTCTCCCCTGGAAAGCGTGTTGAAATCCAGACTCTGGTGAACGTAACCTGATTTGCAACAGGGTCTTTGATTTGGAAATTTAACATGATATCCGCAGGGTGGGCCCTGATGCAATAGGACTGGTGTCTTTCTAAGAAGAGGAGATGAGCTGGGCACGGTGGCCCACGCCTGTAATCCCAGCACTTTGGGAGGCTGAGGCTGGGGGATCACTTGAGGTCGGGAGTTCAAGACCAGCCTGACAAACATAGAGAAACCTCGTCTCTACTAAAAATGTAAAATTAGCCAGGCGTGGTGAGGCGTGCCTGTAATCCCAGCTACTCAGGAGGCTGAGGCAGGAGAATCGCTTGAACCCAGAAGGCAGAGGTTGTGGTGAGCCGAGATCACGCGATTGCGCTCCAGCCTGAGCGACAACAGTGAAACTCCATCTGAAAAAACAAAAATAAACAAAATAAAGAAACAAACAAACAAAAAAAAAACAGAAGGGAGATGAGGACACAGACACACACAGAGAGGGACGACCCTGTGAGCACACAGGGAGAAGACGGTGTCTCCAAGCCCAGGAGAGAGGCCTCAGGAGGAACCAGCCCTGCCCATACCCTGATCTCAGATGTCCAGCCTCCAGGACTGTGGGAGAATCAATGTCTGTTGTTTCTAAGCCACCCAGCCTATGGTATTCTGTGATAGCAGCCTGAAATGGACTAACACTTCTCATAAGAAGAGGAGATGAGGACACAGACACACACAGAGGGATGACCCTGTGAGGACACAGGGAGAAGATGAATTCCCCAAGCCCAGGAGAGAGGCCTCAGGAGGAACCAGCCCTGCCCATACCTGGATCTCGGACCTCCAGCCTCCAGGACTGTGGGAGAATCAATGTCTGTTGTTTACAATCCACCCAGTCTATCGTATTCTGTGATAGCAGCCTGAGATGGACTAAGACATCCCATAAGAAAAGGAGATGAGGACACAGACACACACAGAAGGGCGACCCTGTGAGGACACAGGAAGAAGACGGCATCTCCAAGCCCAGGAGAGGGGCCTCAGCAGGATCCAGCCCTGCCAGCATCTTCGCTGGAGGCTTCTGTTCTCTGAAAGAGTGAGAGGAGAGTATTCTATCTTTCAAAGCCCCCCAGTGTGTGATAGTTGGTGATGGCCACCCCGGGAAACCAGTGCAACAATCTCCCTGCATTTTGCTTTTTGCATTTTCTCAGCCAACTCTCAGAAACGGAAGCAAGGAGATGCACAAGGAGACACACACCAGCCCATCTTTTTTTTTTTTCTTTGAGAAGGAGTCTCGCTCTGTCGCTCAGGCTGCAGTGCAGTGGGGCAATCTGGGATCACTGCAGGCTCCGCCCTCCGGGTTCACGCCATTCTCCTGCCTCAGCCTCCCGAGTAGCTGGGACTACAGGCACCCACCACCACGCCCGGCCCATTTTTTTGTATTTTTAGTAGAGACGGGGTTTCACTGTGTTAGCCAGGAGGGTCTCGATCTCCTGACCCGGGGATCCGCCTGCCTCGGCCTCCCAAAGAGCTGGGATGGCAGACGTGAGCCTCCATGCCCGGCCCCACTAGCCCATCTTAAACTGCATCCTTTGTCAGCCCTGGGTGGCCGGGATTCGTGTTTGGAGAGGTCCCTGGCAAAGGCCGTCATTGCCATGATCCGCCTACCCGCAGTCCCACACCCGAGAGAGGAATGAATGGATAATGTCACCCTGTGCACAGAGCACCCGACATTATCTGTTGGGGAGAAGAGATGGTGTTTCCTTCCTTACTCTTTAATTTTTTAATTTTTTAAATGTCACCGTGTGTACAGAGCACCCAGCATTATCTGTTGGGGAGAAGAGACATTGCATCCTTCTTCCTCTTTTAAAACTAAAGGTACTGGCAGGGCGTGAGGACGGAGTGATGTCTATCTGAGTTAGCTTTACAAAAATGTGCATCTTCCAAAACTCTGTTCATCCTTCTCACAGCCTGTTTCTCCTGTGCTTGATGCTTCCTGCCTTCAAACATCAGATTCCAAGTTCTTCAGTTTTGAAACTCGGACTGGCTGTCCTTGCTTCTCAGCCAGCAGACGGCCTATGGTGGGACCTTGTGATCATGTCAGTTCATACTTAGTAAACTCCCCTTTATTTATATATGTATATATGTAAGTATTCCATTAAGAATACCATATATAGTCTGGGCACGGTGGCTCACTCCTGTCATCCCAGCGCTTTGGGAGGCCCAGGTGGGCGGATCATTTGAGATCAGTAGTTTGATGCCAGTCTGGCCAACATGCTGAAGCCCCTTCTCTACCAAAAATACAAAAATTAGCAAAGTGTGATGGTGGGTGCCTGTAAACCCAGCTACTGGGGAGGCTGAGGCAGGAGAATTGCTTGAACCCAGGAGGCAGAGGTTGCAGTGAGACTCCGTCTCAAAAAATAAATACATTAATTAAAACAATGCAGCACCATGAGACGCCTGCCAATGAGAAAGAAATAGATAATCAGGCACGCTGCATGGAAAACACATTAAAACAGTGAGTCACATTCTCTCTGACTCATGCAGCTATGACCACCTGTTCTGGATTGAATCGTGTCCCATACTCGTGGGTATAACCTTATTTGGAAAGAGGATCTTCAGAGGTATAATCAAGTAAAGACGAATTCATGAGCATGAACCCCCATGCAATAGCTCTGGGCTTCTTATGAAAAGAGAAGTTGTATATTGCAGCACTATTTACAACAGCAAAGACTTGGAACCAACCCAAATGCCCATCAATGCTAGACTGGATAAAGAAAATGTGGCATATAGACACCATGGAATACTATGCAGCCATGAAAAAGGATGAGTTCATGTCCTCTGTAGGGATGTGGACGAAGCTGGAAACCATCATCCTCACTAAACTCACACAGGAACAGAAAAGCAAACACTGCATGTTCTCACTCATAAGTGGGAGTTGAACAGTGAGAACACATGGACACAGGGAGGGGAACATCACACACCCGGGCCTGTCAGGGACTGGGGGGCAAGGGGAGGAAGAGAATTAGGACAAATACCTAAAGCATGCAGGGCTTAAAACCTACATGACAGGGTGACAGGTGCAGCAAACCACCCTGGCACATGTATACCTGTGTAACAAACCTGCACATTCTGCACATGTATCCCAGAACTTAAAGTAAAATAAAAATAAATAAATAAAAAGGAGGTGAAACTTTGAGGAGACATTCTCCAGAGTCTCATTCTGTCACCCAGGCTGGAATGCAGTGGCACAAACTCAGCTCACTGCAACCTCCACCTCTCAGGTTCAAGTGATTCTCCTGCCTCAGCCTCCTCAGTAGCTGGAAATACAGGTGCCCACCACCACGCCTGGCTAATTTTTATATTTTTTAGTAGAGAGGGGGTTGCACCATGTTGACTAGGCTGGTTTTCAAACTCCAGACCTCAGGTGATCCACCCACCTTGGCCTCCCAAAGTGCTGGGATGACAGGCGTGAGCCACCGCACCTGGCCCTGGTTTTCCTTTTCTTAAATTAATTTTTATTCATTTATTTATTTTTCTTTAGAGATGGGGTCTCACTGTTTTGCCCAGGCAGGTCTCGAATTTCTGGGTTCAGGTTATCTTCCTGCCTGAGCCTCCCAAAGTACTATATTTCTTGTTTGCACATTCCCTTCCACAAATTTTTCTTTCTTCCTTCTATTCACATCAATTTTCTTGGTAGGTCCATGGGAACCTCTTTCAATTGAAATGTCCAGAACCTTCCATAATATTATTCTTGAGCAAATCTAAACCCCGTATTCAAATCTTGCTAATTTTCCAAAAAGAAACATTATCAAATCATTGTCTGAAAAAGGCACAGTTATTCTTTTGACCGTATTTGGTAATTTTTTTTTGAGATGGAGTCTCACTGTGTCGCCCAGGCTGCAGTGCAATGATGCCGTCTCAGCTCACTGCAACCTGTGTCTGCCAGGTTGAAGCAGTTCTCTGCCTCAGCCTCCCAAGTAGCTGGGACTACAGGCGCCCGCCACCACTCATGGCTAATTTTTGTGTTTTTAGTAGAGACGGAGTTTCACCATGTTGGCCAGACTGGTCTCGAACTCCTGACCTCAGGTGGTCCACCCACCTCAGCCTCCCAAAATGTTGGGATGACAGGCGTGAGCCACCGTGCCCGGTCAGGTTGGTTTTTTTTGTTTGTTTGTTTGTTTGTGTGTTTGTTTTCTGGTTTTGTAAACTGGAATGAGAGCAATGTGGATATTCATTGACTTCATCTGTCCAATAATTGGCTAATTTGTTCCTTTTAGTCCAAAACATCCATTCAGAATCAGATGAATGGCACCCCCAAGGCATATTAAATATACAATGTTTTCACCTTAAATAATTTCATTTCAACTCCCTTTACCTTGTGGGTTTTTTTTTTTTTCTTTTCCTGGAGGTTTCATAAATGGTGAGGTGCTGGCTAGCCTGTTCCACATTAGGTGTTTAAGAGAATCTTTGTTCCCATCACCCAAAAATGTTTTGACATCTCAGTTCTAGACAGATGAATCTTTGCCGTTCTCCCCTGGTGTTTCGTAGATTTGTTAACTCGTTTTCTCTAATAACCTTGACTTTCTATTCTACCTTGTGAGTTTCTAAGTGGGTCCCATAGCATCCCTGGTGTCTCCTCAGAAAAACTAATTTCACTTGGATTGAGTTGTACGTTTTCATCTGTCTTCTCTTTCTAAGTACTTGACACCCCAAAGCACGTTTTTGATCTGTTTCTGTAACCTGCCCAAAGTGGTCACCAACATTTTTTGGTCAATGAACTCTAACATTCCACCCTGTGTAAAAAAAAAAGTGTTATATGTAATGAATATATTCACTTTTATATATAAATATTCCATTAGAAATATTTGTATTCTATATTATATAATATTATATATGGAATAGCTATAAATATTCCATTACAAATATTTTGTATTATATATATTATATATTGTATATATATGTATTTCCATTAGGAATGTTTTATATTTTATATATATATTATTGTATTATATATTGTATATATATGTATTTCCATTAGGAATATTTTATATTTTATATATATATATATCATATATTGTATTATATATTGTATATATGTGTATTTCCATTGGGAATATTTTATATTTTATATATATCATATATTGTATTATATATTGTATATATATATGTATTTCCATTAGGAATATTTTATATCTTTTATATATATCATATATTGTATTATATATTGTATATATATGTATTTCCATTAGGAATATTTTATATTTTATATATATATCATATATTGTATCATATATTGTTTATATATGTATTTCCATTAGAAATATTTTATATTTTATATATATTATATATTGTATTATATATTGTTTATATATGTATTTCCATTAGGAATATTTTATATTTTATGTATATCTTATATTGTGTTATATATTGTATATATATATGTATTTCCATTAGGAATATTTTATAGTTTATATATATATATCATATATTGTTTATATATTGTATATGTATGTATTTCCATTAGGAATATTTTATATTTTATGTATATATCATATATATATAAATAAACATTTTACATATAACAGGGAGTGAGTCATTAGTCGCCTACCAGACTTTGGTGTGGAATCTTACAGGGAGGTGGTTTTTCTCCTACTGCAGAATTATTGCTGGCAGAGAGTTTGGAGTCCTGGTCATTTATAATGATCCCCTGGGTCCAGTCTCTGATCACTTGCAGATGTGGGCCCTGGTGAGCCACAGGCCCTGGCAGGAAAGGCAGTTCTTGCAGGCAGCAAAACAGGGGTTTGTCTGCACCAAAGAAGAGCCATCATTGAGGGCCTGGGCCAAGAAGAAGGCTTGGAGGACACACCCATGAAGAGGAATGCAAGGTGTTTATTCCAAGCGTGGATGGAAGCAAGCCTGTGTCCACAACACCTCAAGTTACCCCAAAAGGAACAAAGTCATGTCATTACCTGTGTTCTGGGCACTGTTGCCTGGGACCTCCCTGAGACTATCTGAAATCTTCGCTAAGAAAATGTCATCAAGGAGATGGGGGAAGCCAGCCTTCTTTCCTGTAAGCCAGAGAGGGGTGTTATCACAGAAGCATGACCTACAGTTACTCAAAGGAACACAAAACAGGAATTTCCCTCTGCCTATGATGTACAAGAAATTCCCACATCTACAAAACACGAGGATGCTCTCTGTCCTACCTTTTGGGCTAGAAAAAATGTTGCAGAATGTGGCCGGGTGTGGTGGCTCACACCTGTAATCCTAGCACTTTGGGAGGCCAAGGCAAGTGGATCATAAGGTCAGGTGACTGAGACCGTCCTGGCTAACACAGTCTGTAATAAAAATACAAAAAAAAAAAAAAATTAGCTGGGAGTGGTGGCACACACCTGTAGTCCCAGCTACTTGGGAGGCTAAGGCAGGAGAATCACTTGAACCTGGGAGGCAGAGGTTGCAGTGAGCCAAGATTGCACCACTGCACTCCAGGCTGGGTGACAGAGTGAGACCCTGTCTCAAACAAACAAACAAAATTTTGCAGAATGTTAAATATAAAGAAATTATGAAATCAATCTCCATAGAGGACTCCTTTGAATATCTCATTGGACAGATCCAGAAATTGCAAGAAGTAGCAATAAAATAGAGTCTTTTACAGAAAAAATAAAAAAATCCAGCCGCAAGGACAATGTCACAAATGTAATTCAAAATATATAGACACATTATCTCTTAGAGTGATTGATATGGTTTGGCTGCGTCCGCACCCAAATCTCATCTTGAATTGTAGCTGCCATAATTTCCACGTGTTGTGGGAGGGACCTAGTGAGAGATAATCAAATAATGGGGGCAGTTTCCCCCATACTGTTCCTATGATAGTGAATTACTCTTGGCCAGGTGCAGTGGCTCACGCCTGTAATCCCAGCACTTTGGGAGGCCGAGGCAAGTGGATCACCTGAGGTCAGGAGTTCGAGACCAGCCTGACCAACATGGCCAAACCCCGTCTCTACTAAAAACACAAAAAATAGCTGGGTACTGTGGCGGACGCCTGTAGTCCCAGCTACTCGGGAGGCTGAGGCATGAGAATCACTTGAACTGGGAGGTGGAGTTTGCATTGAGCCGAGATTACGCACTGCACTCCAGCCTGGGTGACAGAGTGAGACTCCGTCTCAAAACAAAGAAATGAAACCTCTTCCCTTTATTAACTATCCAGTCTGCAGCATGCCTTTATCAGCAGCATGAAAACAGACTAGTACAGTAATTAATATCCTTAAATAGTGATGGAGACATGTCAGTGAGAACTATCAAGAAAACCGATCCTGTGATTTCTCTCTAGATCGTCCAAAGCAAACCCAGCCATCTTTCCTTACAACCCAAAGTTAGTTTTAGTTGACATCAGAGGCTTCTTTTGTTCGTTACCACATAACAGCACTTTTCAAGTCCAATTTGCCATTCACAAAAATCGAGTAATAGAGCCATAATGCTTTTCTGATCTGCATTCACATATAGAGTCATCCCCAAAACAGGTGTCCTTTCTTCACAGATCTCCCCAGAAAGACTCACAGATTTCTCCACAGGTTTTCGTTTTTGCTCGAAAACTGCATTTTGTACAGACTCTATTAGATGCATGGCACTGAAAAAATATTTTGCTTTACATGCCGAGCACTCTTTCTGGTGTTGTAAATATTTCAGCCAAATTGCTCTAACATGCGTTACTGGTGACTTTCGATTCTTTCTCACAGCTTCTTTGGTGAACAATTGGGGGTTTGGGGTTGTGCCCGTCTGTGGAGGAAAAGTTAAATATTAAATTTGAACTCGGCTGGGCAGAGTGGCTCACACGCCTGTCATCCCAGCAATTTGGGAGGCCGACGCGGATGGATCACCTGAGGTCGGCAGTTCGAGACCAGCCTGACGAACATGAAGAAACTCCGTCTCTACTAAAAATACAAAATTAGCCAAGCGTGGTTGTGGCAGGTGCCTGTCATCCCACCTATTCGTGAGGCTGAGACAGGAGAATCACTTGAACCCGAGAGGTGGAGATTGAGCCATTGCACTCCAGCCTGGGCGACAAGAGCAAAACTCCATCTCAATAAATAAAGAAATAAATAGATTCGAACTCAGTTGAATGTGGACACAAACAATGGTCACCAAGTCCCGGAACAGGTTGCGTGAGCCCACTTGAGGCGTTCATCCAAGGCTATTTTGGAGAAATCTCTATTTCAATCTATTCCTATACATCAGTTATTGAAAAACAACAGACAATCACAAAAACAAGTTGACCTTCTTCTGTTCCTTGAGCCCAGTCGAGAGGGGCCCTTATGATGGGGCCTCATGCCAAACAACTAGTTACAAAAAGAGCTAGGGTCCCACACCACGCTGAAGCTTCATGAGACCTCTCCTCATCTGTGCATGGATGACTGGCCGAATCTGGATCTGTTGCTTCCCAGTCTGGTGGTGAATCCTCCATAGTCTGGTGAGTGTAGCTATCTTTTCCCTTCTCGCTTCTCATTACAATTTGCTTATTATATCAATCTGCTTATTGTGTCCATCTATTTATTATATCATTTGATTATTATTCTATCATTTGCTTAATTATTTGCTTATTGTTATTATTACTGTCATTATTATTTTCTTGTGACAGAGTCTTGCTCTCTCGCCCAGGCTGGAGTGCAGTGGTGCAATCTCAGCTCACTGCAAGCTCCGTCTCCCGGACTCACACCATTTTCCTGCCTCAGCCTCCCGAGTAGCTGGGACTACAGGCACCTACCACCATGCCCCGATAATTTTTTGTATTTTTAGCAGAGACGGGGTTTCACCGTGTTAGCCAGGATTGTCTCTATCTCCTGACCTCATGATCCGCCCGCCTCAGCCCCGCAAAGTGCTGGCATTACAGGTGTGAGCTACTGCGCCCGGCCTATTATTTGCTTATTATATCTGCATTGCCATTGACATGGGATAAAGGTTGTTTACCCCTTCAGGGTATTGTGTGTGTCTTTTCTTCTCCCCTCACGCGTTTCTTGCAGAGAACACTGTCTTGTGTGGTGGTTAATGTCATCCACAACCTTAACACTTGCAGTTAGACTGTGAGTTCTTTGGGGATTAAAATTCTGTCTTGTTCTTGTCTTTGGTTCTTAAAGTTATTTTCTCATCCCTTTGCATTATAGCAAGTAAAACAAAAAATAAAAATGGGTGGCCGGGCACGGTGGCTCACGCCTGTCATCCCAGCACTTTAGGAGGCCGAGGCAGACGGATCACGAGGTCAGGAGATTGAGACCATCCTGGCTAACGTGGTGAAAACCCGTCTCAACTAAAAATACAAAAAATTAGCCGGGCGTAGTGGCGGGGGCCTGTAGTCCCAGCTACTTGGTAGGCTGAGGTAGGAGAATGGTGTGAACCCCGGAGGCGGAGCTTGCAGTGAGCCGAGATTGCACCACTGCACTCCAGCCTGGGCGACAGAGCGAGACTCCATCTCAAAAAAAAAAAAAATGGGTATAAGTTTCATAATTAGAAAACAGATGAATCAATTTATTCAGAAAATGTTGAAGAGTTTTATAACTAGGAACTCTGTGCACATTGTGTAAAACCAAGAGATACATTCCTTGCCTACATGGAGCCCATGGTCTTTACAGGGTGTTGGACAATACACAGGTAACCACACAGAAGGGCATGTGACTCTAGCTTGTGCTAAAGTGGACACAGGGGTGGATGTCAGTGGCCACCACAAAGTTCCATCTTTGGATCTGATATGGTTTGGCTGTGTCCCCCCCCAAATCTCACCTTGAATTGTAGCTCCCATAATTCCCACGTGTTGTGGGAGGGACACAGTGGGAGATCATTGAATCACGGGGTTGAGTCTTTTCCGTGCTGTTCTTGTGATAGTGAATAAGTCTCACGAGGTTTGATGCTTTGATAAGGGGAACCTCTTTCTCTTGGCTCTCCTTCTCTCCTCTTGTTTGCCACCATGGAAGACATGTTTTTCCCCTTCTGCCATGATGGTGAGGCTTCCCCAGCCACTTGGAACTGTGAGTCCACTACACGCTTTTCTTTCTTTTTTTTTTTTTTTTGAGACAGAGTCTCACTCTGTCGCCTGGGCTGGAGTACAGTGGCATGATCTCTGCTCACTGCAACCTCCACCTCCCGGGTTCAAGCGATTCTCCTGCCTCAACCTCCCGAGTAGCTGTGAATACTGGTGCCCGCCACTACGCTCTGCTAATTTTTTGTATTTTTAGTAGAGACGGGGTTCCACCATGTTGGCCAGGCTGGTCTCAAACTCCTGACCTTGTGATTCGCCCGCCTCAGCCTCCCAAAGTGCTGGGATTACAAGCATGAGCCACCATGCCCAGCCATTACACGCCTTTCTTTTGTAAATTTCCCAGTGTTGAGCTTGTCTTTAACAACAGCATGAAAACGAATTAATACAGGGTCACACCCACATGGGGTTGCAAGATAATCTGAAAAACATCTTTTCCCATTTTTCCCATTGAGTAGATCTCTTCCCAGACTTTCTTCCTCTCGTCCTCTTTGCTCCTGTCCTTCCCCTACCTCCACCCAACGGCTATGAGATCAGGAGGTCTTCAACTTGGAGAACATTGATTTATTCCAACCACAGATGATGGCACCACAGAGTCTTCTGCTCCTGGGAGGATGGCTTTCATGTTTGCTGATTTCTTAGACGTCCACATCACCAAAGCAAACACACCTTTTTTTTTTTTTTGTAATATTAACTCTGTCCGTGCAGTTCAGGAGGTCTTCAAGGTCACCTACAGGTCTAAAAATGTGCTAGAGAGACTCACAGAGCTCAGAACAGCTGTTAGACTCATGGTTATGGTTTATTACAACAAAAGAATACAGGCTAAAGTCAGCAAAGACTAAAGCCTTACAAGGTGGAGTCCAGGAGACTCCAGGTATGAGATTCCCAGTGTCCCCTCTTGGTGAAAGCATGCAGATGGTGATTAGTTCTTCTAAGACTCTCCTAGGTTCTTCTAATACACTCCTGGAGTATTTCCAATCAGGGAGGCTCCCATGAGTTTGATATCCAGTTTTCATTGAAGGTCAGTCACAGGTATGGTTGGTCACCAGTGTGACTAATCTGTCTCCAGCCTCTCCAGAGGTCAACCTGATATAGGAGGGTGCAGGTCCCCCACCATCAATTACATTCTGTTTTCATTTTGTTTTTGTTTGAGATGGAGTTTTGCTCTTGTTGCCCGGCTGGAGTGCAACAGCACAATCTCGGCTCACTGCAACCTCCGCCTCCCGGGTTCAAGTGATTCTCCTGCCTCAGCTTCCCAAGTAGCTGGGATTACAGGTGCCCACCACCATGCCAGGCTAATTTTTGTATTTTTAGTAGAGACAGGGTTTCACCATGTTGGCCAGGCTGGTCTCGAACTCCTGACCTCAGGTGATCCACCCACCTCAGCCTCCCAAAGTGCTGGGATTACAGGCATGAGACACTGCGCCCAACCAATTGCATTGTTAACATGGACTCTCTGGCATGGCCCTAAGGGATTGGGTAAGCAAAGATACTCTTATCCAACAAGGGTTTTAAAGCTACCTCCCAGAAGCCAATCAAGTGCCAAATATTTCACTGGGCAAGACAAATCCTTTGCCACATGACCCTGGAAATTAATACATGTGGTAGTTTCCTTCCACAGCAATGATGCATGACCTTAACTTACTTAACTAACCTTGTAGTATAGCATTTGTGCATTAAAACACTGAAGATTGGGCTGGGCGCAGGTGCTCACGCCTGTATTCCCAGCATTTTGTGAGGCTAAGGCAAGCGGATCACGAGGTCGGGAGATTGAGACCACGGTGAAACCCCATCTCTACTAAAAATACAAAAAATTAGCTGGGCGTGGTGGCGGTCGCCTGTAGTCCCAGCTACTCGGGAGGCTGAGGCAGGAGAATGGCGTGAACCCAGGAGGCGGAGCTTGCAGTGAGCCGAGATCACACCACTGCACTCCAGCTTGGGTGACAGAGTGAGACTCCATCTCAAAAAAAAAAAATTAAAGATCGGATCAGAAAGTCAAGAGATCGAGACCATCCTGGTCAACACAGTGAAACCCCACCTCTATCTAAAATACAAAAATTAGCTGGGCATGGTGGCCCATACACGTAGTCCCAGCTCCTCAAGAGGTTGAGGCAGGAGAATGGCATGAACCTGGGAGGCAGAGCTTGCAGTGAGCCAAGATCACACCACTGCACTCCAGCCTGGGTGACAGAGAGAGACTCCATCTCAAAAAAAAAAGAAAAAAAGTAAAGATTGGATCACAAGGTCAAGAAATCAAGACTGTCTTGGTCAACATGGTGAAACCCCATCTCTACTAAAAATACAAAAATTAGCTGGGCATGGTGGCCCATACCTGTAGTCCCAGCTCCTCAGGAGGCTGAGGCAGGAGAATCCCTTCAACCCGGGAAGTGGAGATTGCAGTGAGCTAAGATCGCACCACTGCACTCCAGCCTGGGTGACAGAGCGAGACTCCATCCCAGAAAAAAAAAAAATTAAAGATCTGTCTTGATAACCCCCTTGATGCCCCATGAGTGAGGGAGGGAGGGATCTCCTACCCTAAATAGTATCCGATAGCCAGATGCACCACACCCAACACTGCATAGGTGAGATTGAGATCTATCCACAGTTTACTAGTCATAGAAGGTTACTGCTGGAGTAAGAGGACACCGTCTGCCATGCAGGACCCTGGGAAGGTTGCATTTGAGAGCAGAGTGAACCAGCAGAAGTTGTAGGAAGTAGACTTTGTAGTCACAAGAGGGTGTGGTGCCCCCTGGTTCCCGTGAGAAGACGTGATTGGCTCCTTGCAGCTATGAGTAAAAGAGTGTTTGTGCAGCTATAACAAAATATCCAAGACTGGGCAATTCAGAAAGAACAGCCATTTATTTCTTACAGTTCTGGAGGCTGAGAAGTGGCAGATCGAGGTCCCGACAGATTCAGTTTGAGTAATTTTATGGGCTCGGTGGGAGGGAAAATCCATGAGTTTGAAAAGTTTTCATAAGGTATGCCCCCTGCTCAACAGGAATGGCTCCCCACCCGGTGAGTTCTATTTTATCTATTCTATCTATCTGTCTATCTGTCTGTCTGTCTGTCTATCTATCCTCTATCCTTGTATCTATCAATCTTTCTTCCCATCATCAATTATCCATCTATCTATCCATCTATCCATTATCCATATATTCATCTATCATCTATCTATCATCTATCTATCTATCCTCTAGCCATGTATCTATCCATCTATCTTTCCATTATCTATCTATTATCCATCTATCCATCATCTATATATTCATTTGTCTATCATCTATCAATCTATCCTCTATCCATGTATCTATACATCCGTCTTTCCATTATCAATCTATTATCCATCTATCTATCCATCATCTATATATTAATCTATCATCTGTCTACATATATCTATCATCTATCATCTGTCTATCATCAATCTGTCTATCATCTATCTATCTATCATCTATCTATCTATATACCTATATATCATCTATCTATGTGTCATCTATTTATCTATCTATCTATCTATCTATCTATCATCCATCATCTAGCTAGCTAGCTAGCTATCATCTATGTATCTTTCTATCATCTATGTAGCTATCTATCATCTATCTATCTGTTATCTATCTAGCTATTATCTGTCTATTTATCTATGTATCTATCATCTATCTATCTATGTATCTATCATGTATCTATCAATTACCTGTCATCTCTCTCTCTCTCTCTCTCTCCCTGTATCTTATCTATTCTAGCTGTTCTAGTTGATGGGAGAACTCGCCACATAGGGAGCCATTCCTGTTGACTAGGGGGCATATCTTATGAGAACAGAGAAACTCTTGGTTAGGATTTGGGGTCTCCTGAGGCTCTAAGACGTAAAAGCATCAGCACTTGAAACTTTCAGTCTTACAATGTAACAGCCCCTTTCCTTGCAGTAATGAGTAGAACAGTGTCATTATCTGTTTGGGCTGCTGTAACAAAACAACAAAGACTGGGTAATTTTAAAAGAACAAAAATGTATTTCTTACAGTTCTGGAGGCTGGGAAGTCCAAGAACCAAGTAGCCAAGCATCAATTGATTCCGTTGTCCGGTGAGGGTTCCTGTCTGCTTCCAAGATGAAAACTTGTCAGTGTTTCCCCTGCGGGGAGGAATGCTATGTCCTCACATAGCAGAAGGCAGATGAGCAAGAGAAACCTAAATGCTGTATGAAGCCCCTTTATAAGGCCCTAATCCCCCCTATGAGGGAGGAGCCATCATGGTCTAATCACCTCTTTAAGGCCTGTTAATACCATCACTTTGGCCATCAAATTTCAACACTTGCATTTTGAAGGAAATACGTTCAAACCATATCAGACAGAAATTATATGGCCAGCTCTATGGTTCCTCTACTTATACTAACCATTATTTAAATAAGTAAAAGGCATGCTGGCTGGGTGCAGTGGCTCACATCTGTAATCCCAGCACTTTGGGAGGCTGAGGCAGGAGGATTGCTTGAGCCCAGAAGTTTGAGGCCAGCCTGGGCAACATAGCAAGACTCTGTCTCTAAAAAATAAAAATTTTTAAACTAATTAGCCAAGTCTGTTGGCATATGTCTGTAGAAAGAGCTACTTGGAAGGCTGAAGCAGGAGGATTGTTTGAGTCTAGGAGTTTGAGGCAGCAGTGAGCTATGACCACACCACTGCACTCCAGCCTGGGAGGAAAAGCAAGACCCAAAACTCTAAAAAAAAAAAAAAAAAAAAAAAAAAAAAGAGGGTGGTGACCTTATATAGGAGATAGATGGTGGAAGGCATTCCAGAGAAGGCAAGCAGTGAGTAGATGTTGCAGGTCCATTCTCAGCCCTGAGACAGGAGGTCCATTAAGTATTTTAGCTGGAATGCATTGTAAAGAAGAGAAAAAGAAGCTGAGAGCTGCTGTGCTGTCCTTGTGGGCCTGAGCTGTAGTTTTGTCTTTCTTTCAACAGCAACAGGGAAGGTGTTGCATGTTCTTCAGCAGCTGGGAAATGTTAGCAGGAGTGCCCCCCACCTTCAAGTAGGCCTTCACCTCCAAGTGGCCTCCACCTCCAAGTTAGTCTCCAACTTCTAAATTGGCCTCCACCTCCAAGTTAGCCTCCAGTTTCCCAGTTGGACTCTACCTCCTAGTTGGCCTCCACAACCAACTTGGACTCAACTTCCAAACTGGCCTCCACCTCCAAGTTAGCCTCCCACCTCCAAATTGACCTCACCTCCATGTTAGCCTCCACCTTGAAATTAGCCTCCAATCTCCTAACTGGACTCTACCTCCTAGCTGGCCTCCAACCTACATGTTGGCCTCCACATCCAACTTGGACTCCAACCTCCAAATTGACCTCCACCTCCAAGTTAGCCTCCCACCTCCAAATTGACCTCACCTCCATGTTAGCCTCCACCTTGAAATTAGCTTCCAATCTCCTAACTGGACTCTACCTCCCAGCTGGCCTCCAACCTACATGTTGGCCTCCACATCCAACTTGGACTCCAACCTCCAAATTGGCCTCCACCTCCAAGTTAGCCTCCCACCTCCAAATTGACCTCACCTCCAATTTATCCTCCACCTTGAAATTAACCTCCAATCTTCTAACTGGAATCTAGCCTCCTAGCTGGCCTCCAACCTACATGTTGGCCTCCACATCCAACTTGGACTGCAACCTCCAAATTGGCCTCCACCTCCAAGTTAGCCTCCACCTTCAAGTTAGCCTCCAGTCTCCCACCAACTGGACTGTACCTCCTAGTTGGCCTCCAACCTACATGTTGGCCTCCACTTCCAACTTGGACTCCAACCTCCAAACTGGCCTCCACGTTCACGTTAGCCTCCAACATCCAAACTGGCCTCCACCTCCAAGTTAGCCACCACCTGCAAGTTAGCTAATTTACCAACTGGGAGATTATCAATCTGCATATTATATCAATCTGCCTATTATATCTTACTATGCCTCCAAGTTGGCCTCCACCATCAAGTTCACCTTCACTTCCACATTGGCCTCCACCGCCAAGATAAGTGGCCTCCACTGCCAAGTTGAGTGGCCTCCACCTCCAAGCTGGCCTCTACCTCCATGCTGGCTCTAACCTCCAAGTTGGCCTTCACCTCCAAGATGACCTCCAACCATCCAAATTGACCTCCAACCTCCAAGTTGACCTCCACCTTCAATTTGCTCTGAACATGGTTTGGAGAATATATCAATGGATGTATATGAAAGTAGTGTGACCAGTGGAGAAGTTGTTGTGGCCACTTGGACGTGACTGATGGACAGGTCTCCAATGGTTCATCAACCCGAGGCTCCTTTCCTTAGAAACCACCCTGACTCAACAGACCAGAGACCACATCTAAAGTCTACAGAAGAGCTGATAGCAGGTTCTGTCTGAGATAAACCACTGTCTCAATTTCTCCCCATGTCCACCCGGTTCTGATCATGGTGCCTGGGTAAAGGTAGCCTGCCCTGTGTTTGTCTATTGTCTGAACAATTTCCAAATCACTGCCTCATCTGTAGCTCATTCTCCAAGGTCACTAACATGTGTCCTGACTGTCCACAAGGAAGGAGTGAGATTTCTCTTTCGGTCCTTGCTCCATCCTCAAAACTTGGGCACCTCATCATATGAACTTTCCCTTTGATGGTCTTTTTGTTTCTTGCACTTCAAATCTGGCGGCCCAGGAAGTGTGGGCTTTGTCCTAGGCTCCGATTGTCACATGCCTTCTCCACGCTTAGTAAGGGGTTTTTGTACAATTAACCAGGTTTCTCTGATTCCTTCATTCTTTGCCCCTTGGAAAAACTGCATGAACACAATCTTATCTGTTCCCAATCTTAACTGTTCTTTGATTCCCTCAAGCTCCTGCATCATTACCTATCTGGCCTGTGGTTTAGCTCCTTGTCTGATTGCTTTGTGTTATTTTTCTTACAGTTGCCTTTTCCATCTGCCCTAAAGACTCAAATCATGAAAGCAAGACGATGAAGAGGTAGACGGATTAGGGCAGAGGCCGGGCAGGGAGGCGGGAGACGTGGGCTTCTTCTAAACAAGGTGTGAGATCTGCTGTAGAAGCCAACTTACCAGGGCTTTAGGCAATACAGCCAAGCCAGCCAAGATCTCTGGGGCTGTCCTGGGAGTGCTCCCAAACCCAAGGTTGGACTTCTGAGGTCTAGAGAGGAACACCACAGGCTCATGTTTCACTAGCCTGTTGGGACCACGGCTAATTCCACAGCCTTTTGGCTCCTTGGGAGGATATCACACCTCTCTTGGAACCCAAACCCTTGTGGCCCTCCCGTGATCCAGCGCCACCTCTCTAAGAACCTTTATAAGAAGAAGACATGAGGATCTTTGATCAGCCTCCTTCTTTTGCAGCTGAAAATATATTGAATGTCAGTAAAAGGTCTCATCTATTTTTATATATCTATCTCTGTCTGTCTATGTGTCTAGCTATCATCTATCCATCTATCTATCTATCTCTCTATCTATGTGTCAATCTATGTAGTTATCTGTTTGTCTGTCTGTCTATCTATGTATCTATCTATCTATGTGTCTATTTATCTATCTGTGTATCGATCTATCTATCTGTCTGTCTGTCTATCTATGTGTCTATCTATCTATCTATCTATTGGTCTATCTATCTATCTGTGTATCTATCTATATATCTATCTATCATCTATCTATTTATCTACCTATTGGTCTATCTATCTATCTGTCAATCTATGTATCTATTTGTCTATCTATCTATCTATCTATCTATCTATCTATCTATCTATCTATTGGTCTATCTATCTATGTATCTATCAATCTATCCTTCTATCTATCCATCCATCTATCCATCTCCATCCATCTATCATATCAATTGATCTATCTATCCATCTATCCTATTGATGTATCAATCTATCCTCCATCTATCTGTCCATCTCTACGCATCTATCCTATCAACTTATCAGTCTATCCTTCTATTTATCTATCTCTCTATGTATCTCCATTCATCTATCCAATTGATCTATCAATGTATTCTTCTATCTATCCATCTATCTATCTACCTACCTACCTGCCTATCTATTTTATCTAATCTATCTATCTGTCCATCTATCTACCCATCTATTATCTTTATCTATCTCTATCTATCATCCATCTTTCTATGTCTTTATCTAGCTCTCTATCGATCTCTATCTATCTCTTTCTCTATCTGTATCTATCCATCCATTCTTCTGTCCATTCATCTGTCCATCCGTCTATCTATCTATCTCTATCTGTCTCTATCTATCTGTCTATCTATCTATCTATCTATCTATCTATCTATCTATCCATTCTTCTGTCCATTCTTGTGTCTGTCAATCTGTCTATCTATCCGTCTATCTATCATCTATCTGTCCATCCATCCATCCATCTATCCATCCATCCACCCATTCATCCATTCACCTATCCATCTATCAATCCATCGATCCATCCATCCCTCTATCTTATGTATCACAGCCGGACCATGCAGAAGACAGAGGGCTGAGGAATGGGAGCTTCTGGTGAGGTCTGTGGCTGCAGCCATGAACCCCTCCAGTTAATGTGACTGTATCGGGGAGAACTGGCACCATTGAGGGGGAAGTTGTAGCTGTGAAGAGAACAGGACCCAGTGATTGTTGTTGAAGACCATCTGTGCACGATCTGAGGCAGAGCTGGAACACTCAGGTGACGAGTTCCTCACTGAAGGTCAATTTGGACCATCCCAAGAGTCCCCCTGGTAGCACAGAGAGATACTGATCTCCCACAGCAGGTACAAAGAAAGTAAAAGATCGGGAACAAAGTTTGCTGGGACTGTCTGATGTCAAACCCCAGCTAACGGGCAGTATCAGGACATGATGGACACCACCTCAAGACATGGGATGGGGTGTCCTGGTATCTGTACCTTTGAGAGCTTTATTTTATTTTATTTTATTTTATTTAATATTTTATTTTATTTTATTATTTTATTTTATTTTATTTTATTTATTTTAATTTATTTTTTGAGACGGAGTCTCACTCTGTCACCCAGGCTGGAGTGCAGTGGTGCAACCTCAGCTCACTGCAACCTCCACCTCCTGGGTGACAGGCCCCACCGAGTAGCTGGGATGACAGGCATGAGACACCATGCCCAGTCCCAGCTTGGGTTCTGAACCCTTCAACACAGACTCTTTCTGAGAGAAAACAGGCCAGGCACAGTGGCTCATGCCTGTCATCCCAGCACATTGGGAGGCTGAGGCTGGTGGATTATCTGAGGTCAGGAATTTGAGACCAGCCTGGCCAACATGGAGAAACCCCATCTCTACTAAAAATACAAAAATTAGTCAGGCATGGTGATGGGTGCTTGTAATCCCAACTACTCGGGAGGCTGAGACAGGAGAATCACTTGAACCTGGGGGCAGAGGTTGCAGTGAGCCAAGATCACACCACTGCACTCCAGCCTGGGTGACAGAGCAAGACTCTGCCTAAGAAAATTACAAAATTAAAAGTAAATAAATACATAGGAAGTTGGCAACTAAAAAAAATCCAACTTGGCCAGGCGCGGTGGCTCACGCCTGTAATCCCAGGACTTTGGGAGGCCGAGCTGGGCAGATCACAAGGTCAGGAGATGGAGACCATGGTGAAACCCCATCCCTACTAAAAATACAAAAAATTAGCCAGGCGTGGTGGCAGGCACCTGTAGTCTCAGCTACTCAGGAGGCAGAGGCAGGAGAATGGCCTGAACCCAGGAGGCAGGGCTTGCATTGAGCTGAGACCCCATCACTGCACTCCAGCCTGGGCGACAGAGCGAGACTCTATCTCAAAAAAAAAAACAAAGAAAAAATCAAACTTTACTAGATAGGAGAACTGCTCAAAAAACAGAAAAAAACCTACAAATCACATTTTCTAATTATAAAAATATGATCATTTACATGAAAACGCTCTGTCTTACCAATAAGAAAGCTTATTAGTTAAAAGAAAAGAAACTGCATGTCTGTATATGCACATATGTATGTGGGCATGTGTGTCTGTACTTGTGTACATATGCAGTTGCTTTCCTCCACCAAAAGGTAAACTTTTGTTTTTTTATTTTGAGACGGAGTCTTGCTCTGTCGCCCAGGCTGGCGTGCAGTGGTGCGATCTTGGCTCACTGCAACCTCCGCCTTCCAGGTTCATGCCATTCTCCTGCCTCAGCCTCTGGAGTAGCTGGGATTACAGGCACCCACCACCCCTGGCTAATTTTTTGTATTTTCAGTAGAGACGGGGTTTCCCCATGTTGGCCAGGCTGGTCTCAAACTACCGACCTCAGGTGATCCGCCAACTTCAGCCCCCCAAAGTGCTGAGATTACAGGTGTGAGCCACCGCACCTGGCCTAAACTTTTTTTTTATTGGGATAAAATTCGCATACCATGAAATTCCCCTTAACTATCTTGCAGAGAACAGCTCAATGGTATTTAACACTTTCACCATGCTGTGAAACCATCAGTCTATTTCCTTCTAGAACACTCTCTTCAACCCAAGGAGATCCTGCACCCATTATCACTCATGCCCATTTCCTCTCCCCACACTAAGTCTCTTGAAATTTGTGACTTTGTTTGTCTTTCCTCCACAACGGCCATTCTCCTTAACTTTTAAAAAGCCATTTGCCCTCTCTTGTTTTTTTTTTTTTTTTTCTGAGACAGAGTCTCACTCTGTTGCCCAGGCTGGAGTACAGTGGTGTGATCTCAGCTAGCTGCAACCTCTGTCTCCCAGGTTCAATAAATTCTCCTGCCTCAGACTCCTGAGTAGCTGGGACTACCGGCACACACAACCATGCCCAGCTAATGTTTGTATTTTCAGTAGAGACGGGGTTTCACCATGTTGGCCAGGATGGTCTTGATCTCTTGACCTCATGATCCACCCTCTTCAGCCTCCCAAAGTGCTGGGATTACAGGCGTGAGCCACCGTGCCCCGCCCCCTCGCTTCTTTAATAAGACCCTGATTTCGTTTACAGGATCCTGCCCCAACCCAGGGGATGAACCAGGCAAGTCAATCTGTTCCCCATTTCTGCTGGCCAAGCTTCAGACTTGATAAAGGGTGTGGGACAAGCAAGGAAAAGAGGAACAGGGGAAAAACTATCTTTGCCTACGCCCTGCCTTTCTGCTAAGAATGCTATCTTGAGGATGTGATGTCTGGAGCTTCAGCAGCCACTTTGTGACTATGAGAAAACTGCTGTGCCCATGCCTTTCCTTCCTACCAGGAATGCTCTCTTGATTGTGTGATGTCCAGAGCTTCAGCAGCCACTTTGTGACTATGAGAAAACTCTGCCATACCCATGCCCTCACTTTCTGCTAGGTATGCTTTCTTGAGGGTGTAATGTCTGGAGCTTCAGCAGCCACTTTGTGAGTATGAGAAAACTCTGTTGTGCCCATGGCCTCCCTTCCTTCTAGGAATGCTCTCTTGAGGATGTGATGTCTGGAGCTTCAACAGCCACTTTGTGAGTATGAGAAAACTCTGTTGTGTGCATGCCCTTCCTTCCTGCTAGCAATGCTGTCTTGAAGTCATGATGCACGGAGCTTCAGTAGCCACTTTGTGATTTTGAGAAAACTCTCTTGTGCCCATGGCCTCCCTTCCTGCTAGGAATGCTCTCTTAAGGGCGTGATGTCCAGAGCTTCAGCAGCCACTTTGTAAGAATGTGAAAACTGTGTTGTGCCCATGCCTTTGCTTCCTGCTAGGAATGCTCTTTTGAGGGCAGGACATTCAGAGCTCCAGCAGCTGCTTTGTGACTATGAGGCACACTTTCAGACTGTGAGGCATTACCATGCAGGAGGATGTCATTACCAGTTCTTTATTTGCATTACTGTTCTTTTATTTGCATTACCTGTTCTTTATTTGCATTACTGTTCTTTTATTTGCATTACCTGTTCTTTATTTGCATTACTGTTCTTTTATTTGCATTACCTGTTCTTTATTTGCACTACACTCTGTTCTTTATTTGTACAAACGGCCTAGATTTCTCTGCCTGCATCACTGCAGCAAACACTCTATGGGACTTTGGCAAGAGCAAGAAATATTCTCACTTCACGTCTCCTCAATGCCTCCCAGCTATTTGTGCTGCTGTGATGATAGGTCTGTAGTAAGGAATATTCCTTCTCCCCAGGCTCCAGCAGGTACCTGGAAGAGGCATTCCTCGTAGTACTTCTGTTTGGTACTTTTCATCTCTAGGAAAGGAGTGGGAAAATCGCCTGCCTAAGTGTAGCCATACAGAGTAGCTAATGAAGTTCATGCATGAGGGCGTATGGGTCATCAAGCCCTTTTTAAGATTTACATTCCTCCAACTTCTTCTAAAGAACAGCATACTGGCCAGGTGCAGCAGCTCACGCCTGTAATCCCAGCACTTTGGGAGGACAAGGCAGGCAGATCACCTGAGGTCAGGAGTTTGAGATCAGCCTGGCCAACATGGTAAAACCCTGTCTGTACTAAAAATAGAAAAATTAGCCAGGTGTGGTGGCACGTACCTGTAGACCGAGCTACTTGGGAGGCTGAGGCAGAAGAATCGCTTGAACCCGGGAGGCAGAAGTTGCAGTGAGCCAACATCTTGCCGCTGCATCCCAGCCTGGGTGACAGAGAAAGGCTCCATCTCAAAAAAAAAAAAAAATGGAAACAAATAAGAAAGAAAGTATGAAAGAAAAGAAAGAAAAGAAAGAAAGAAAAGAAAGAAAGAAAGACGAAAGAAAGAAAGAAAGATGAAAGAAAGAAAGACGAAAGAAATAAAGAAAGAAAGAAAGAAGAAAGAAAGAAAGAAAGAAAAAAAGAAAGAAAGAAAGAAAAGAAAAGAAAGAAAGAAAGAAAAGAAAAGAAAGGGAGGGAAAAAACACACAAAATACCTCCTGCATTCATTAGTTCCAGCGCCAGGCAAAATGAGGTGCTGTTAAAATCCTAAGTTATTTATCTTCCGGCAAAGAAGAGATGCCGACTTATGTTTTATTAGGTAGCTCATAAATTACCTTTTCTTAGGCGACCACAATGCTGACATCTTGTGTGCATTCTTGTCTAGACCAGCGCCTCTTTTCCTTCCAGTTTCTGTAAGGGGGTCTTTTTTTTTTCCAATGTGCATCAGCCAGCTACTCACTTAAGCAGCTTCTCAGAAACCCTTTCAAGTTCTGAAGCATCTGCTAATAACACAGCCTTCCATCAAGGCTGTGTCTCCAATCATTCTTTCCAACGCAACCATCTTCCTTCTGCTCCCATAACATATGTTTGTAATCATGTAACACTCTCAGCCTGTTGCAGCAGCCCGTCACCTCTGCAACCCAGAGCTGCTCTACTGAACGCTGTCCAATGTCATTTATGCCGGATTTTAAATGCATTTTTCCTCTAGCACTCTTGGCTCTTTTAGGATCTCTCTCTCTCTCTCTCTCTCTGTTTTTTTCACATTGTACATGATTTCCTTTGTTTTATGCATGTTGGAAACTCAGACCATTTTGCAAGAATTCCATTTACCATGATGCAGACAGCAATCATAAAAGACGATGCTGGCATTCAGAATGGAAAAAAAAATTACAAAAGAATTCTTTGACATTTAGCCATGTCATGACTGATTTTTTTAAATGCAATCATTTTCCATTTGTCTTTAACGCTAGCATTTTTACAAGTGTGTTTAAATATTTGATAGATTTATATTTTAAACCTTTTAGCCCAGGTGCAGTGGCTCACGCCTGTCATCCCACCACTTTGGGAGGCCGAGGTGGGTGAATCACCTGAGGTCACGAGTTCGAGACCATCCTAGCCAACATGGTGAAACACTGTCTCTACTAAAAATACAAAAATTAACCTGGTGTGGTGGCGGGCACTTGTAATCCCAGCTACTCAGGAGGCTGAAGCAGGAGGATCACTTGAGCCTGGGAGGCAGAGGTTGCAGTGAGCCAACATCTTGCCACAGCACCCCAACCTGGGCGACAGAGAAAGACTTCATCTCAAAAAAAAAAAGAAAGAGAAAAAAGAAAGAAAAAGAAAGAAAGAAAGAAAAGGAAGGAAGGAAGGAAAAGAAAGAAAGAAAGAAAGAGAAAGAAAGAAGAAAGAATGAAAGAAAAAGAAAGGAAGGAATGGAAAGAAAAAAAAACCCAGCATACCTCCTGCATTCATTTGTTTAAGTGCAAGGCACAATGAGGTGGTGTTCAAATCCTAAGAGCCGAGATCATGCCACTGCACCCCAGCCTGGGCGACAGAGAAAGACTCCATCTCAAAAGAAAGAAAGAAAAGAAAGAAAGGAAAGAAAGAAAGAAAGAAAGGAAGAAAGAAAGAAAGAAAGAAAGAAAGAAAGAAAGAAAGAAAGAAAGAAAAGAAAAGAAAGAAAGAAGGAAAGAAAGAAAGGAAGGAGAAAGAGAAGAAAGAAAGAGAGAGAAAGAAAGAGAAAGAAAGAAAGAAGGAAAGAAAGAAGAAAGAAAGAAAAAAAACCCAGCATATCTCATGCATTCATTTGTTCCAGCACCAGTCACAACGAGGTGCTGTTCAAATCCTAAGAGCCGAGATCATGCCACTGCACCCCAGCCTGGGCGACAGAGAAAGACTCCATCTCAAAAAAAAAAAAAAAGAAAGAGAAAGAAAGAAAGGAAAGAAGGAGAAAGAAAGAAAGGAAAGATGGAGAAAGAAAGAAAGAGAGAGAGAAAGAAGAAAGAAAGAACGAAAGAAAGAGAGAGAGAGAGAAAGAAAGAAAGAAAGAAAGAAAGAAAGAAAGAAAGAAAGAAGAAAGAAAGAAAGAAAGAAAAGAAACAAGAAAGGAAGAAAAAAAAAAACCCAGCATACCTCCTGCATTCATTTGTTCCAGCGCCAGGCACAGTGAGGTGCTGTTCAACTCCTAAGAGCCGAGATCATGCCACTGCATTCCGCCTGGGTAACAGAGAAAGACTCCATCTCAAATAAATAAATACATAAATGAATAAAATGAACTACTCTCCTATTGACTTTGACTAGTCTACGTCTTTCTGGGTAGTGCCTTCACTCCTGTCTGACCCTTAGTGAATACCTCTAGGAATCTGTAATCAATATATTTATAATGAATCACCATCAGCTGTCCATGGTCCCAATGATTCCCATTGAATTTACCTCCAAGGGTGAAGATGCCCCTGTTTTCTGAGGGATCTCTTCCTCCTTGTGCCTTCTGCACCAAATCAAAATGTCCAATCTCAATGCTGGGGCTGGGATCATTGATGATTATCACGTGGGTTTCTCACATAGACTGTGGGTTGCATTTTTTTAAAATACATGGTCCAACAGCGTTTAAGGTCACTGTCATTGCCCCTAAACACACAGAGCGAGGCGTAGAACACAGAATCGAATGTACATATGTGCACACACACACACACACGCAATTGTTTTCCTAACTACGTGAGAAAAATCATTCGGTGCTTATCAAAAATGACTCTCCGGCCGGACACGGTGGCTCATGCCTGCAATCCCAGCAATTTGGTAGGCTGAGGCAGGCGGATCACCTGAGGTCAGGAGTTCGAGACCAGCCTGGTCAACAGGGTGAAACCCCCGTCTCTACTAATTAATACAAAAATTAGCTGGGCGTGGTGGTGGGCGCTAGTAATCTCAGCTACTTGTGAGGCTGAGGCAGGAGAATCACTTGAACCCAGGACGCGGAGGTTGCAGTGAGCTGAGATGCTCAGATCTTTTAAGATATCTTTTTGGCAGGGTGCGGTGGCTCACGGCGGTAATCCCAGCACTTTGGGAGGCTGAGGCAGGTGGATCACCTGGGATCAGGAGTTTGAGACTAGCCTGGTCAACATGGCGAAACCCCTTCTCTACTAAAAATACAAAAATTAGCCAGGCGTGGTGGCTTGTGCCTATAATCCCAGCTACTTGGGAGGCTGAGGCAGGAGAGTCGCTTGAACCCGGGAGGCCGAGACTGCAGTGAGCTGAGATCATGCCACTGCAATCCAGCCTGGGAGACACAGCGAGACTGTATCTCAAAAAAAAAAAAAAAAGGAAAAGAAAAACAAAGGAAGGTGTGATTATGGGAGAGAAGCCTAAACATTGAGGGGAACATCCTAAATCCCAGCAGCAAGGGAAGAAAGGCCAGGCGACAGGGCTTTTTTCTGCACAGAAGTAACTGATGTCTGACTCCATTTCTATGAAACGTGCTCAACAGGCAAATCCACAGAGAGGAAGTGAATTTGTGACTCTCAGAGGTTGGGGAGGGGGATGTGGAGTGACTGCTTGATGGGAATGGCGGTTTCCTTTTAAAGGGAATGAAGATTTTCTCAAACTACATAGAACTGGTGGTTGTACAGCACGGTGAATGTACTAAATGCCCCGTTCGTATAATTTAAAATAACTAACTTGATGTAATTTTTTTTTTTTGAGACAGAATCTTGCTCTGTCACCCAGGCTGGAATGCAATGGTGCGATCTTGGCTCACTACAAGCTCCGCCTCCCAGATTCAAGTGATTCTCCTGCCTCAGCTTCCCGAGTAGCTGGGATTACAGGCACCAGCCCCCACACCAGTATTTTTAGCAGAGATGGGGTTTCTCCATGTTGGCCAGGCTGGTCTCGAACTCCTGACCTCAAGTGATCCACCCACCTCGGCCACCCAAAGTGCTGGGATGACAGGTGTGAGCCACTGTGCCCGGTTATGTGATGTGTGCAAGTTTTTATTTGATAATTGTGAGTATTTCACACAAACGTGGGAGTACGGGGTATGCAACAAGCTTTTTAAAAAACAGAGGTATGTGATGTGAATCTTATCTCTATTTTTAAAAAAGCTTGTCACATGTCTCACACTCACAAGTTTGTGTAAAATAGTCACAATTATCAAATAAAAACTTGTACAGGGATATTCATAGCAGTGGTATTCACAGTAGCCAAAAAGTAGAAACAGCCCTACTGCCCATTTATGAATAAATGGGTAAACACAATGTGGCTCATCCATGCAATGCAATATGATAATGGAATATTATGTAGCCGGGAAAAGGAAGAAGGCTCTAACAAAAGGCTGCAACATGAATGCATTTTTGGAAACAGCCCTACTGCCCATCTATAAAGAAATGGATAAACACAGCATAGCTCATCTATGCAATGCAATATTATAATAGAATATTACGCAGCGTGGAAAAGGAAGAAGTCTCTAACAAAAGGCTGCAACATGAATGAATTTTTGCAACAGCCCTACTGACCTTCTATGAAGGAATGATAAACACGATGTGGTTCATCCATGCAATGGAATATTATGCAGCCTTGAAAAGGAACAAGGCTCTGACAAAAGCTGCAACAGGAATGAATCTTTGGAACAGCCCTACTGCCCATCTATGAAAGAATGGATAAACACAGCATGGTTCATCCATGTGATGCAATATTATAATGGGATATTATGCGGCCTGGAAAATAACAAGGCTCTGACAAAAGGCTGCAACATAAATGCATTTTTAGAAACAGCACTACTGCTCATCTATGAAGGAATGATAAACACAATATGGTTCATCCATGCAATGCAATATTATAGTGGAATATTATGCAGGCTGGAAAAGGAACAAGGCTCTGACAAAAGCAGCAACATGAATGAATTTTGGAAACAGCCCTACTGCTCACCTATGAATGAACGGATAAACACAACATGGTTCATCAACGCAATGGAATATTATGCCACCTGGAAAAGGAATGAGGCTCTGACAAAGGCTGCAACATGAATGAATTTTGGAAACAGCCCAATGCCCATCTGTGAATGAATGGAAAAACACCACGTGGTTCATCCATGCAGTGCAATATTATAATGGAATATTATGCAGTCTGGAAAAGGAACAAGGCTCTGACAAAGGCTGCAATGTGAATGAATTTTTGGAAACAGCCCTGCTGCCCATCTATGAAGGAATGACAAACACACCGTCATTTATCCATGCAATGGAATATTATGCAGTCTGGAAAAGGAACAATGTTCTGACAAAAGCAGTAACATGAATGAATTTTGGAAACAGCCCTACTGCCCATCTATGAAAGAATGATAAACACGATGTGGTTCATCCATGCAATATTATAGTGGAATATTATGCAGCCTGGAACAGGAACAAGGCTCTGACAAAAGACTGTATCATGAATGAATTTTTGGAAACAGTCCTACTGCTCATCTATGAATGAATGATAAACACAATGTGGTTCATCCATGCAATGCAATATTATAATGGAATATTATGCAGCTGGAACAGGAACAAGGCTCTGACAAAGGCTGCAATGTGAATGAATTTTTGGAAATAACCCTAATGCTCATCCATGAAGGAATGATAAACACAGCATCGTTTATCCATGCAATGGAATATTATGCAGTCTGGAAAAGGAATAAGGCTCTGACAAAAGGCTGCAACATGATTGAATTTTGGAAACAGCCCTACTGCCCATCTATAAATGAATGGATAATATCACATGATTCATCCGTGCAATGCAATATTATAATGGACTATTATGCAGCCTGGAACAGGAACAAGGCTCTGACAAAGGTTGCATTGTAAATGAATTTTTGGAAACAGCCCTACTGCCCACCTATGAAGGAATGATAAACACAGCGTTGTTTATCCATGCAATGGAATATTTATGCAGTCTGGAAAAGGAACAATGTTCTGACAAAGGCTGTAACAGGAATGAATTTTGGAAACAGCCCTACTGCCCATCTATGAAAGAATGATAAACACAATGTGGTTCATCCATGCAATGCAATATCATAATGAGATATTATGCAGCCTGGAACAAGTACAAGGCTCTGACAAAGGCTGCAATGTGAATGAATTTTTGGAAATAGCCCTAATGCTCATCTATGAAGGAGTGATAAACACAGCATCCTTTATCCATGCAATGGAATATTATGCAGTCTAGAAAAGGAATAAGGCTCTGACAAAAGACTGCAATATATATGAATTTTGGAAACAGCCCTACTTCCCATCTATAAAGGAATGGAAAAACACAACATAGTTCATCTATGCAATTCAATATTATAATGGAATATTACACAGCCTGGAACAGGAACAAGGCTCTGACAAAGGCTGCAATGTGAATGAATTTTTGGAAACAGCCGTACTGCCCATCTATGAAGGAATGATAAACACAATGTGATTCCTCCATGCAATGGAATATTATGCACCCTGGAAAAAGAAAAAGGCTCTGACAAAAGCTGCAACATGAAAGAATTTTTGGAACAACCCAAACAACCCGACTACCCATCTATGAATGAATGGATAGACATAGCATGGTTCATCCATGCAATGGAATATTATAATGGAATATTATGCAGCCTTGAAAAGGAACGAGGCTCTGACAGAAGACTACAACATGAATGAATTTTGGAAGCAGCCCTACCACCCATCTATGAAGCAATGGATAAATAAAGCATAGTTCATCCATGCAGTGGAATATTATGCAGCCAAAAAAAAGAACAAGGCTCTGACAAAGGCTGCAATGTGAATGAATTTTTGGAAACAGCCCTACTGTCCATCTTTGAATGAATGATAAACACAGTATGGTTTATCCATGCAATGGAATATTATGCAGCCTTGAAAAGGAGCAAGGCTCTGACAAAGGCAGAGACAGGTTGCAATGTGAATGAATTTTTGGAAACAGCCCTACTGCACATCTATGAATGAATGATACACACAATGTGGTTCATCCATGCAATGCCATATTATAATGGAATATTATGCAGCCTTGAAAAGGAAGGAGGCTCTGATAAAGACTGCAATGTGCATGAATTTTTGGAAACAGCCCTACTGCCCATCTATGAAGGAATGATAAACACAGTGTGATTCCTCCATGCAATGGAATATTATTCAGCCTGGAAAAGGAACAAGGCTCTGACAAAAACTGCCATGTGAATGAATTTTTGGAAACAGCCTTACTGCCCATCTATGAAATTATGATAAACACAATGCACTTCATCCAGGCAATGCAATATTATAATGGAATATTATGCAGCCTAGAACAGGAGCAAGGCTCTGACAAAAGACTGTATCATGAATGAATTTTTGGAAACAGGCCTACTGTCCATCTATGAATGAATGATAAACACAATGTGGTTCATCCATGCCATGCAATATTATAATGGAACATTATGCAGCCTGGAACAGGAACAAGGCTCTGACAAAGGCTGCAACATGAATGAATTTTTGGAAATAGCCCTACTGCTCATCTATGAAGGAATGATAAATACGGCATGGTTCATCCATGCAATGGAGTATTATGCAGCCTTGAAAAGGAACAAGGCTCTGACAAAATCTGCAACATGAATGAATTTTTGGAACAGCCCTACTGTCCGTCTATGAAAGAATGATAAACACAGTATGGTTCATTCATGCAATGCAATATTATAATGGAATATTATGAAGCCTGGAAAAGGAACAAGGCTCTGACAAAAACTGCAATGTGAATGAATTTTTGGAAAGAGCCCTACTGCCCATCTATGAAAGAATGATAAACACAATATGGTTCATCCAGGCAATGCAATATTATGATGGAATATTATGCAGCCTGGAAAAGTAACAAGGCTCTGACAAAGGCGGTAACGTGAATGAATTATTGGAAATAGGCCTACCGCCCATCTATGAAGGAATGACAAACACACCGTCGTTTATCCATGCAGTGGAATATTATGCAGTCTAGAAAAGGAACAATATTTTGACAAAGGCTGTAACATGAATGAATTTTGGAAACAGCCCTACTGCCCATCTATGAAAGAATGATAAACAACATGTGATTCATCCATGCAATGCAATATTATAATGGAATATTATGCAGCCTGGAAAATGAAGAAGTCTCTGACAAAAGGCTGCAATGTGAATGAATTTTTGGAAACAGCCCTACTGCCCACCTATGAATGAATGATAAACACAGGGTTTTTCATCTGTGCAATGCAATCCTATAATGGAATATTATGCAGCCTGGAAAAGGAATGAGACTATGACAAAGACTGCAATGTCAATGAATTTTGGAAACAGCCATACTGCCCATCTGTGAATGAATGGATAAACATCACGTGATTCATTCGTGCAATGCAATATTATAATGGAATATTATGCAGCCTTGAAAAGGAACAAGGCTCTGACAAAAGGCTGCAATGTTGATGAATTTTGGAAACAGCTCTACTGTCCATCCATGAAGGAATGGAGAAACACAGCATAGTTCATCCATGCAATGGAATATTATAATGGAATATTACACAGCCTGGAAAAGGAACAAGGCTCTGACAAAGACTGCAACGTGAATGAAACTTGAGGACATCATGCTCAGGGAGAAAAGCCAGGCACAAACACAAAAGCACACGTAGTGTATGATTCCCTTTTAATGAAACGTGCTGAACAGGTAAACTCCTAGAGAAAGATAGTGGATTTGTGGGTGCCAGGGCCTGGGAAGGAGAAATGGAAGTGACTGTTTAATGCGTACAGGGTGCGCTTTTGGGGGTGATGAGAAATTTCTGGACCTAGAGATTGGTGATGGTTGTACAACATTGTGAATGCACTAAATATCACTGACTCATTGAGTTTAAAACGGTTATAATGCTGAATTTTATATATTTGTATTTTGTCATCATAAAAAAGAGTGTACATTCCGAATTTTCTTTTTTAACAGGTGAGAGGTTGGGTAAAGAATCTTCCAGAATGGACGGACATGGTGACTCACCTCTGAAATCCCAGTACTTTGGGAAGTCAAGGTGGGCAGATCACCTGATGTCAGAAGTTCAAAACTAGCCTGGCCAACATGGTGAAACCCCGTCTCTGCTAAATATAAAAAAAAATTAGCCGGGTGTGGTGGTGCACGCCTTTATCCCAGCTACTTGGGAGGCTAAGGCAGCAGAATCGCTTGAACCTGGGAGGCAGAGGTTGCAGTGAGCTAAGATTGTGCCACTGCACTCCAACCTGGAGGACGGAGCAAAAACTCTGTCTAAAAAAAAAAAAAGAAAACTTCCAGAATGCTTGCCTTCTCCACACGCTATGTCACTTTTGCTGGTTGACCTAGAATCCATCCTTTTTTTTTTTTTTTTTTTCTCGAATGCAATCCAAACATACAAGCTGAAGCTGGCCACAATCACCACTTATAAAGTGTGATTGGTGTAATGGAGTTGAACTTCCATTTTTACTTACTTATTTTCATCATACCCAGAACGATTTATGTGGTTTCACACTTAGATGTCCAAAGGGTGCCGGCATTAAAGTGGTTTGTGCTGAATGCCGTTGTAATTAGGGAAGGGTTGGGGGCGTCCACTGGCATAATTGATACTCTAACCCGTAATTGGCACTCTAACTTCAAACACATTTTATTTATAATTTTTATTTATTTATTTATTTATAAAATAAAATTTTATTTACACAATGTGTTTCATTCACATTGCTGTCTTTGTCAGAAACCTGTTCCTTTTCCAGGCTGCGTAATATTCCATTATGAGTCCACGGTTTCTGTGAAGGTATCGCTCAAAAAGCCATAACAAAACAAAATGAAGTTCAGAGCCGTCATCACAGCCCAGAATGCTGGTGTTCACTTTGGCCCCATTAAGAGTCTAAGATGTTTTGGTGGGGAGCCCTGATATTCATTTCTGTGCTGCTGGAGACCTTGTAGAGAAATCTCAGCTTAACAAAGGCCAGAAGAGAAATGGCAGAAACGATTTGACATACTCTGGCTGGGATGCCTGGAGAATTATGCAATGATCCAGAATCATGTGGGTAAAGAAGGAGTTTGGGAAACTTTTGCTGTTTTTGTTTGTTGTTTGTTTGTTTTTGTGACGGACTTTCACCCTGTCACCCAGGCTGGAGTGCAATGGTGTGATCTCGGCTCACTGCAAACTCCACCTCTGGGGTTCAAGAAATTCTTCTGCCTTAGCCTCCCGAGTAGCTGGGATTACAGGCACACGCCACCAAGCCCGACTAATTTTATTTTATTTTTTTATTTTTTATTTTTTATTTTTTTGAGATGGAGTCTTGCTCTGTCTCCCAGGCTGGAGTGCAATGGCACGATCTTGGCTCACTGCAACCTCCGCCTCCCATGTTCAAGCCATTCACCTGCCTCAGCCTCAGGAGTAGCTGGGACTACAGGCATGCGCTACTGCGCCCAGCTAATTTTTATATTTTTAGTAGAGATGGGGTTTCTCCATGTTGGCCAGGCTAATCTCGAACTCTTGACCTCAGGTGATCTGCCCGTCTCAGCCTCCTGAAGTGTTGTGATTACAGGCGTGAGCCCCTGCACCTGGCCCAGCTAATTTTTTTTTTCTTTGAGACAGAGTCTTTCTCTGTCGCCCAGGCTGGAGTCCAGTGGCACAATCTCGGCGCACTGCAACCTCCGCCTCCAGGGTTCAAGCAATTCTCCTGCCTCAGCCTCCCAAGTAGCTGGGATTACAGGCACCCGCCACCATGCCTGGCTAATGTTTGTATTTTTAGTAGAGACGGGGTTTCACCATGTTGGCCAGGCTGGTCTCGAACTCCCGACCTCAGGTGATCCACCCACCTCAGCCTCCCAAAGTGCTGGAATGACAGGCGTGAGCCACCATGCCCGGCCAAGTCTGGGAAGGCTTTGACAAAAACATCGCTTTTCCTGGGAGTTGGTGGCACCAAATGACTGTTGACAAATTCTGTCAGGGTGAAATTGAGCCAGTTGTCACCTTCGGTCACCAGCAAATAAGCCAGTGTGACAGTTGTCACATCTTCTGTAGGCCTTAGCTCAAAGCAAATGTGGCTTGGTGTTTTCCTGGCCTGGTACAAACCTGACCATCTCCCTCTAAACTCTGCCCTCCTCTTTGGGCCTGAAGCAGACCCTGTCCCTTGTCAAACCTCATAGCAGGCTGGGCGTGGCTGCTCACGCCTACGATCAAAGCACTTTGAGAGGCTGAGGCAGGAGGATTGCTGGAGACTCGAAGTTCAAGACCAGCCTAGGCAACACAGTGAGGTCCTGTCTCTACAAAAAATGAAAAAATAGCTGGGCATGGTGGTAAGTGCCTGTGGTTCCAGCTACTCGGGAGGCTGAGGGAGGAGAATCACTGTAGCCCAGGAGGTTGAGGCTGCAGTGAGCTGTGATAATGCTGCTGTACTCCAGCATGGACAACAGAGCAAGACCCTGCTTATCTTCCTCAAAACACACACACACACACACACACACACACACACACACACACACACACAAACTCCTTAGGAATTATGGTTCACATATGATTTTTTTTTTTTGAGACAGAGTCTTGCTCTCTTCCCCAGGCTGGAGTGCAGTGGGGTGATCTCAGCTCACTGCAACCTCTGCTTCCCCAATTCAAGTGATTCTCCTGCCTCAGCCTCCCAAGTAGCTAGGACTAGAGGCACCTGATACCATGCCCGGCTAATTTTATATTTTTAGTAGAGACGCGGTTTTGCCATGTTGGCCGGGCTGGTCTCAAACTCCCGACCTCTAATGATCCACCCACCTCAGCCTCCCAAATTGCTGGGATTATAGGTGTGAGCCACCCCACCCGGCATTTCTTTTGTAAGTATTTTAACGCTGGTTGGACTCAAGGGCGACTAGTCCATGGAGTCAAGGACGATCAGTACTTTCCTTTGGATTTTTTTACATTTTAATTTTAATTTGTGTAGATTTACGGGTTCCATTTCCAGTTTTGCTCCACGGATATTGTGCGTGGTGAAGTCTCCGCCTTCAGCATCACCAAAGGTTTTGTTCAGTTCTCAAATCATTGATTCCAGGTACTGTTTAAAACCATTTTTTCAGGATAAATGTTAACTTGTTAAGTAAAGTAAGGCTAAGCAGGGAAAAAAAAGAAAAACACCTTTGGACTCAAAAGAGGCATGATATATTTTATATCGTGTTCTGCCTGATGGAGGGAAATAAATATTTCTGTGCTTATGCCTTGGAGGACCAGGTGAAGCCGCAGAGTGGACGCCCATCATTGTGTTGGAGGCTGTTTACTGAGATCCTACTATGTGCAAAGCTCTGAGCGGCACGTTGTGAGGAAGAATGAATGATTTGACCTCTGAAAACTCATGTCCCTACTAGGCTAATCCAACACGGGACAGATACAGAAAGGAGATAACGGCTGGGCACGGTAGCTCACACCTGTAATCCTAGCACTTTGGGAGGCTAAGGCAGGAGGATCATGAGGTCAGGAGTTCGAGAGCAGCCTGGCCAACAAGGAGAAACCCCATCTCTACTAAAAATGCAAAATTAGCTAGGCATGGTGGCGGGTGCCTGTAATACGAGCTACTGTGGAGGCTGAGGCAGGAAAATCACTTGAACCCAGAAGGTGAAGGTTGCAGTGAGCTGAGATCATGCCACTGCACTCCAGCCTGGGCAACAGAGCAAAACACCATCCCCCAAACGAAAACAGAAACAAACAAACAAACAGAAACACAGGAGGGAGAGCTCAGCCTTATTTCTGCAAGGGTGACCAATGTGATTCACGAGGGATCAGGTAAATGGGGTTTTGCAGACTGCATAGGAGTTTGCCAGGGAGATTTAGGAGAGTTTGTGGGGAGGGATCAATACTTGCAAATGCTTAGAGGTGTGGTTGTGGGCATCTTTAACGGGAATAGCAGAAAGGGGGTTGTATGAAGACAGAATCAAAGGGAATGTTATTATTTCTCCAAACAAAGCAGGTACCCCCCAAATCAGGGCATTTTTCTTTATCGTTGTTCTTATTTTAATTTGTCCTCCCAGGCTCTGCCGTTAGGACTCTCGGCTCTTGAGCCTTAATTTTTGCCTTCACTTTTATCTTAATAGTTACATATATATTTAAGATGTTAGTTAGGTATTCTTAATACCCCAACACAATTTTATAGTTGATTTTTTTTATGGGGGTTAGGTAGAGGTCCCTTTTAACACTCTAATGCAATCTGTCCAACCGTCACAAATATATAAACAGAGACATTAAGAATAACGGACACCCATCGCTTCTCCCACCCCATCCAGCCCTCTGCGACGCTACCCACAACCCAAGGTGACCCTTTGTGGAGTTTGGTATCCTTCATTTTCTGAATTTCCTTTGATACTTCACTTTATTGCATTTCTCTATTTTAATTGTCTCTAACTTTATGTAAAGTGTATATCATGCTCTATGTAATTTTTTGAGACCAGCATTTCTCACTGAAAACATCATTTCAAAGATTCATCCATACTGGATTTCTGCTGTGTCTTCATTTTGGTGGCTCCGTAATATCCCAGCAGGTGAATATTCCACAACTTATGGATGCGTCCTTCTGCCTATGGGCATTAGGTTATTTCCTCGTAGAAACAGGAAATGGAAATAGGAATATTTCTATGGGGTATTTTGGGGCAGGGCTACTGTAAACATTTTTAGACATGTTACCTGATGGGCAAATCAAGACTGCCGTGAGACACGCTTTTCACACCAATATTGAAAGACAGGACTAGCTGGATTTCCTAGGCCAACTCGGAATTCCTAAGTCTAGGTGGGGAAGGTGATTGCACCCACCTTGTAACTCAGCTCACACCCAACCAATCGGGTAGCAAAGAGGGAGCTCACTAAAATACAAATTAGGCTAAAAGCAGGAGGTAAAGAAATAGTCAAATCATCTATTACCTGAGAGCACAGGGGGAGGGACAATTATTGGAATATGAACCCAGGTATTTGAGCCGGGAGGGGGCAACCCCCTTTGGGTCCCCTCCCATTGTATCAGAGCTCTGTTTTCAAGCTGTTAAATCTTGCAACTGCACACCCTTCTGGTGCATGTTTGTTCCGGCTCGAGCTGAGCTTTCGCTCGCCGTCCACCACTGCTGAACGCTGCCGTTGCAGACCCACCGTTGACTTCCACCCCTCTGGATAGGGCAGGGTATCTGCTGTGCTTCTGATCCAGCAAGGCACCCCCTGCCACTCACAATCATTGTTCCTGCGTGGCTAAGTGCCCAAGTTTGTCCTAATGGAGCTGAACACCAGTCGCTGGGTTCCAGGGTTCTCTTCCGTGACCCATGGCTTCTAATAGAACTACAACACTCACTGCATGGCCCAAGGTTCCATTCTTGGAATCCATGAGGCCAAGAACCCCAGCTCAGAGAAGAAAAGACTTGCAGCCATCTTGGGAGTGGGCGGCTGCCATCTTGGGAGTGGCCCACTCCCATCTTGGGAGTGGTCTGTCCCCATCTTGGGAGCTCTAAGACCAAAGACCTGCCCGTAACGATATGATTGGCAAAAATGTTAAAAATGAAGCATTCTGACGGTTGCAGATGTTGCCGTAGGTGCCAGAGATTGGCTTTCCTCAACATTGTAGGGCAAAATGTCTGTCTCGACCACCATTTTGGAAAGGGGTTTGGCCTCATCTTAAAGTTGAGAAACACGGGTTCCCCAGCCCAGCAATTGTACTCTGGATGTGTCCCCAAGATGAACTCCAGCCTTTAGGTATTGTCAGAGGCACTGGAACTGGAACAACTTCAGCTTGAATAGGGGCTGGGTAAAATGAGGCTGAGACGTACTGGGCTGCATCCCCAGATGGATAAGTCATCCTAAGCTACAGGATGAGTTAGGAGGTTTGCACAAGACACAGGTCACAAAAACCTTGCTGATGAAACAGGTTTCAGTAAATAAGCTGAATGAAACCCACCGAAACCAAGATGGCAATGAGAGTGACCTCTGGTCGTCCTCACTGCTACACTCCCACCAGCACTAAGACAGTTTACAAATGCCATGGCAATGTCAGGAAATGACCCTATATGGTCTAAAAAGGGGAGCCATGAATTATCCACCCCTTGTTTAGCATAAATCCTTTCCTGGGGGCTCCAGGCCTCCTCCCTCTCTGGGGGGTCTGGAATGGCATCCCTGGGCTGTGGCCTCATCACTCCAGTCTCTACCTCCACTCACAGGTTTTTGGGTTAGAATATGAAACATATCTTTTTTGGGATACATAGTTCAATCCACTTCAAATGTATCTAGTTCTCTCTGGAGGCTCTAGGGAGGATCCTTCCTGCCTCTCCCAGCTCCTAGGGGATCCAGAGTCCCTGAGCTTGTGGCTGCATCACTCCAGTCTCTGCCTCCGTCTCCAGGTGGCCTTCTCCTGTGTGTTTGTGTCTCCTCTTCTGTCTCTTGAAAAGACACTTGTCATTGCATTTAGGGCTTACCCTACTCTACCCCAGGATGATCTCATCTCAAGGCCCTTCACTTTATCACATCTACAGAGACCCTATTTCTAAATAAGTTCTCACTCCAGGTTCTGGGCTTTCAGATGTGGACAGATCTTTCTGGGGGCCACTGTTCAATCCAGTACAATTGTATCCAGTTCCCTCTGGAGGCTCTAGGGGAGGATCCTTCCTGGCTCTCCCAGCTCCTGGGGGATCCAGCATCCCTGGCCTTGTGGTCCCATCACTCCAGTCTCTGCCTCTGTCTCCATGAGACCTTCTCCTCTGTGTCTGTGTCTCCTCTTCTGTCTCTTATGGGGACAGCTGTCATTGGATTTAGAGTCCACCCTAATCCAATATGACCTCACCTTAACTTGACTAAAACTGCAAAGAGTGTATTTCCAAAGAAGGTGATGATCAGAGATTCTGAGTGGATGCGAATTTTGGAGAGGACACAGTTCCATCCTCTGCAGAGTGTCTTGTGCTGTCTCCAGTGTCCTTATCTGCCAGAGACCCTGTGGGCGTTGAGCAAGGTGGTCCTCCTGTGTCACCACCTCCGGGGTCTTACCTTTCACCAGGTGTGCCCACCTGGTGGCCGAATGGTGCAATGTGAAATGATCTTTGCTCTCCGCTCCCTCATCTCTCTCTCTCTGTGTCCCTCTCTCTCTCTCTCTCTTTCTGTTTCTCCTCCATGCTGGTCCTGTCCACACCACCTCATCCTGCCGTGTGGACCCCATTCTCATCCACTCAGCAAGGGAGGAAAGTGCTCACGTGAAAACAGGTGAAGATGTGAAGAGGGGCTTCGGAACATGGAGCCAGGGCAAGAGGGTGGGTAACACTGGGATGGAGCCCACAGCATTCTTTGCTTATCCCTGCAGCTGCCTGGGGGCTTTGTCTGCATTCGCTCCTCTCCACCATCCACAGCTTCTCACTCTTCCTCCATGTGGTACACATTTTCCTGCCCAGGAGCTGCTCCCTGAGCTCGGGATGCTCTCCCTCTAGATCTCTGCATGGCTGTCACCTTCCTGTCCACACTTAGCAAGACCCACAGTTGTTTCGTTCAGTCTTTGGGGGCAGCTGTCTCCTGAGCAAGACCAACTCTCTCAAGCCTAGAATGTGAGTCAAGGAAGCAGCCAGGAGCTGAACCAGCATCACTAAAGCTACATCCGCGTCTTCCCAGGAAATGATGGTTTAGAATCATCCTTGTGCACCTGCCAGGATTGTTAGACTCAAAACATAAACAAAGAAAAATAAAAAGTGGGCTGGACACAGTGGCTCACGCCTGAAATCCCAGCACTTTGGGAGGCCAAGGTGGGCGGATCACCTGAGGTCAGGAGTTCGAGACAAGCCTGACCAACATGGAGAAACCCCATCTCTACCAAAAATACAAAATTGGCCGGGCGTGGTGGTGCACACCTGTAATCCCAGCTACTTGGGAGCCTTAGGCTGGAGAATCGCTGGAACCTGGGAGGAGGAGATTGAGGTGAGCTGAGATTGGGCCACTGCACTCCAGCATGGGCGACAGAGCGAGACTCCATTTCAAAAAAAAAAGAGGAACCGTATTTGCAAACTATGCCTCTCTGAAATGCGTTAATTTTAATATATAAGACACTTAGGGCCGGACACACTGGCTCACACCTGTAATCTCAGCACTTTGTGGGGCTGAGGTGGGCAGATCACGAGGTTAGGAGATCGAGACCATCCCGGCTAACACGGTGAAACACCGTCTCTACTAAAAATATTTAAAAAATTAGCCTGACGTGGTGGCGGGCACCTGTAGTCTCAGCTAATGGGAAGGCTGAGGCAGGAGAACGTCATGAACCCGGGAGGCGGAGGATGCATTGAGCTGAGATCGCAACATTGCACTGCAGCCTGGGTGACAGAATGAGACTCCATCTCAAAACAAAACAAACAAACAAAAATTCACAAAGTGAGTGAGATGGCTTGGCCCGTGTGCGCCGACAGTACCTTGCAGAGGAAGCTTTCATGGGATTTTCAGAACCGGTCAGCTGCTCAGGAAGCTCCTCCTGTAGCAGGAAGATGGGGAGGATATTGAAGTAAGACGCGTCCGCTAGGAATAGGCCATCAATGCAAGTACTTCCATTCCAAGTTCCATTCCACATTCCATTCCACGTTCCATTCCGCGTTCCATTCCACATTCTACTCCATTCCATTCCACATTACATTCCATTCCATTCCCCATTCCATTCCACATTCCATTCCATTCCATTCAAACTCCATTCCATTCCATTCCACATTCCATTCCATTCCATTCCATTCCACATTCCATTCCATTCCATTCCATTCCCTTCCACATTCCGTTCCAGATTCCATTCCATTCCATTTCACATTCCATTCCATGTCATTCCACATTCCATTCCACATTCCTCTCCAATACATTCCATATTTCGTTCGATTCCATTCCTCATTCAATTCCATTCTATTCCATTCCACGTTCCATTCCACATACCATTCAATTCCATTCTACATTGTATCCCACGTTCCATTCTATTCCATTCCACATTCCATTCCGCATTTCATTGCATTCCATTCCAACTTCCCTTGCATTCCATTATACATTCCATTCCATATTCCATTCCATTCCTTTCCACATTCCATTCCACATTCCATTTCATTCCATTCCACATTCTATTCCACATTCCGTTCCTTTCCATTTCACATTCCTTTCCATGTTCCATTCATTTCCATTCCATGTTCGATTCCACATTCCATTCCATTCCATAACAAATTCTTTCCACATTCCAATCCACATTCCATTTGATTCCATTCCACATTCGATTCCATTCCACATTCTATTCCATTCCATTCCATATTCCTTCCCATTCCATTTCACATTGCAATCAATTGCATTCCATATTCCATTCCATTCCATTAAATATTCCATTCCATTCCATTCCACTTTCCATGTCATTCCATTCCACATTCCATTCCACTCCATTATATTACATTCCATTCCACATTACCTTCCATTGCATTCCACATTCTATTCCATTCCAGATGGCATTCCGTTCCATTCCACATTCCATTTCATTACACATTTCATTCCATTCCATTCGACATTCCATTACGTTCCATATTCCATTCCATTCCATTCCACTTTCCATTGCATTCCATTCCACATTGTATTCCACATTCAATTCCATTCCATTCCATTCCATTTTCCATTGCATTCCATACAAAACTCCAGGGCATTCAATTCCACATTCCATTCCTTTCCATTCCATTCCATATTCCATTCCACATTCCATTCCAACTCATTCCAATTTCCACTCTATTCCATTCCACATTCCATTCCATTCCATTCCACATTCCATTATATTCCATTCCATTCCGTTCCATTCCACATTGCATTCCACATTCCATTCCATTGCTTTCCACATTCCATTCCATTCCATTCCACTTTCCATCCCATTCCATTCCACATTCCTTTCCATTCCATTCCATTCCATTCCAATTTCCCTTCCGTTCCATTGCACATTCGATTCCATTCCATTCCACATTGCATTCCATTCCACTCCACGTTCCATTCCATTCCATTGTACATTCCATTCCATTCCAGATTGCATTCCTTTCCATTCCACATTCCATTTCATTCCACATTCCATTCCATTCCACATTCCATTCCATTCCACATTCCATTCCATTACATGCCATTCCATTCCACATTCGATACCACATTCAATTACATTGCATTCCACATTCCATTCCATTCAATTCCACTTTCCATTCCATTCTATTCCACATTCCGTTCCATTCCATTCCACATTCCATTCCAATCCATTCCACATTCCATTCCACTCCATTCCATTCCACATTGCATTCAATTCCATTCCAAATTCCAATCCATTCCATTCCACATTCCATTCCATTCCAAACCATTCCATTCCACGTACAATTCCATTACATTCCACGTTCCATTCCATTGAATTCCAAGTTCCATTCACTTCTATTCCACATTCCATTCCACTAAATTCCACATTGCATTCCACATTCCATTCCATTCCATTCTACATTCCATTCCACGTTCCATTCCATTCCATTCCACATTCCCTTAACATTCCTTTCCATTCCAGTCCACATTCAATTCCATTCCATTCTGTTCCACATTCCATTCCATTCCATGAAATTCCACATTCCATTCCATTCCATTGCATTCCGCATTCCATTCCATTCCATTCCACATTCCATTACATTCCATTCCATTTCACTTTCCATTCGATTACATTCCACATTCCATTCCATTCCATTCCAGTTTCCATTCGATTACATTCCACATTCCATTCCATTCCATTCCACATTCCATTCCATTCCATTCCGCATTCCATTCCACATTCCATTCCGTTCCATTCCAGATTCCATTGCTTTCCATTCCACATTCCATTCAATTCCATTCCGCATTCTATTCCATTCCTCATTCTCTTCCATTCCATACCATTCCATTCTACGTTCCATTCCACTCTATTCAAAGTTCCATTCCATTCCATTCCACATTCCATTCCATTCCATTACATATTCCATTCCAAATTGCAATCCATTCCATTGTACATTCCATTCCATGTACCGTTCCATTCCATTCCAAATTCCTTTCCACATTCCATTACATTTCATTCCATTCCAGTCCACATTCCATTTCATTCCATTCCATTCCACATTCAATTCAAAATTCCATACCTTTCCATTCCACACTCCATTCCATTCCGTTACGCATTCCATTCCATTCCATTCCACTTTCCTTTCCATTCCACATTCCATTCCATGCCCTTCTACATTCCATTCCATTTCATTCCACATTCCATTGCATTCCATTCCACATTCTGTTGCATTCCATTCCACATTTCTTTCCATTCCACATTCCATTCCATTCCATTCCACATTCCATTCCATTCCATTCCACATTCCATTCCATTCCATTCCACATTCCATTCCATTCCATTCCATTCCACATTGCATTCCATTCCATTCCACATTCCATTCGTTTCCATATTGCATTCCATTCCATTCCACATCCAATTCCATTCCATTCTACATTCCATTCCATTCTGTTGCACAATCCATTCCATTCCTCATTCCAGTGCATTCCATACCATTTCATTCCATTCCATTCCACGTTCCATTCCATTCCATTCTATGTTCCAATCCATTGCATTCCACTTTCCATTCCCTTCCATTCCAAGATCCATTCCATTCCGTTCCACATTCCATTTCATTCCATTCCACATTCTATTGTACATTCCATTCCATGTTCCATTCCATTCCATTCCACATTGCATTCCACATTCCATTCCATTTTATTACATTCCAGTCCACATTCCATTCCACTCCATTAAATTCCTCTTTTCATTCAGTTCCATTGCATTCCACACTCCATTCGATTCCATTCCACATTCCATTCTGCATTCCGTTACATATCCCATTCCATTCCATTACATTCCGCATCCTATTGAATTCCATTACACATTCCATTCCATTCCATTCCATTCCACATTCCATTCGATTCCATTCCACATTGCATTCCATTCCATTCCACATTCCGTTGCATACCATTCCACATTCTATTCCATGCCATGCCAAATTTCATTAGACATTCCATTCCATTTAATTTCACATTCCTTTAGATTCCATTCCATTCCATTCCATTCCACGTTCCATTCCTTTCCATTCCAAGTTCCATTCCATTCCATTCCAAATTCCATTCCATTCCATTCCATTCCACCTTCCATTCCATTCCGTTCCACTTTCCATTCCACGTTCCATTCCTTTCCTTTCCAGATTCCATTCCATTCCATTCCACATTCCATTCAATTGCATTCCACATTCCATTCCAATCCACGTTCCGTTCCATTCCATTACACATTCCTTTCCGCATTCCATTCCACGTTCCATTCCATTCGATTCCATTCCACAATCCTTTCCATTCCATTCCGCATTCCATTCCATTCCACTTTCAATGCCATTCCATTCATTTCCTTTCCGCATTCAATTCCACATTCCTTTCCACACACTTCCATTCCACATTCCCTTCCATTCCATTGCATTCCCTTCCACATTCCATTCCATTCCATTCCACATTCCATTCCATTCCATTCCACATTCCATTCCATTCCATTCCACATTCCATTCCATTCCACAGTCCATTCCACTCCTTTCCAGATTCAATTCCATTCCATTGCACATTCCGTTCCAGTCCTCATTCCATTCCATTCCATACCATTCCATTCCATTCCATTCCACGTTCCATTCCATTCCATTCCACATTCCCTTCCATTCCATTCCACATTCCATTCCAATCCAGATTGAATTCCATTCCATTCCACCTTCCATTGCATTCCATTCCACTTTCCATTCCATTCCATTCCGCATTCCATTCCATTCCTCATGGCATTCCATCCCATACCATTCCATTGCATTCTATAAAACGTTCCATTCCATTCCATTTCACTTTCCATTACATTCCTTTTCATTTCAGTCCACATTCCATACCATTCCATTTCATACCACATTCCTTTCCATTGCATTGCACATTCCATTCCATTCCATTCAATATTCCTTTCCATTCCATTCCACGTTCCATTCCGTTCCAATCCACTTTCCATTCCATACAATTCCAAGTTCCGTTCCATGTTGCATTCCACGTTCCATTCCAGATTCCATTCCATTCCGCTTTCCATTCCACTTTCCATTCCATTCCTTTACATTACACATTCCATTAATTTCTATTCCAGTCCACATTCCTTTCCATTCCATTGCATTCCCCATTCCATTCCACATTCCATTCCATTCCGTTAAACACTCCATTCCATTCCTTTCCACATTCCACATTGCATTCCATGTTCCATTCCACGTTCCATTCCATGGCCCACTCCACTTTCATTTACATTTTCCACTCCATTCCATTCCACGTTCCATTCATCATTCCATTACATCTACTCCACATTCCCTTCCATTCCATTCCTTATTCCATTCCATTCCTCATTCCATTCCATTCCATAACACATTCCATTCCGTTCCATTCAACATTCTTTTCCATTCCATTCCACATTCCATTCCATTCCATTCCACATTCCATTTCATTCCATTCCACATTGCATTCCATTCCATTCCGCGCTGCATTCTATTCCCTTCCACATTCCATTCCAAATTCTATTCCATTCCATTCCACATTCCATTCCACATTACATTCCATGTTCCATTCCACGTTCCACTCCATATTCCTTTCCACGTTCCATTCCACGTTTCATTTGACATTCCATTCCATATTCCATTCCACGTTCCATTCCAGGTTCCATTCCATTCCATTCAACCTTCCGTTCCACATTAAATTCTATTCCATTCCACATTCCTTTCCACGTTCCATTCCACGTTCTATTCCATTCCATTCCATGTTCCATTTCAGGTTCCATTAAATTCCATTCCACATTCCATTCCACATTCCATTCCATTCCATTCCATTTCACATTCCTTTCCACATACCACTCCATTCCATTCCACATTCCACTCCATTCCATTCCACATTCCATTCCTCATTTCTCTCTATTACATTCCACATTCCATTGCACATTGCATTCCACATTCCATTCCATTCCATTACATGTTCCATTCCACATTCCGTTCCACATTCAAATCCTTTCCATTCCACATTCCATTCCACATTCCCTTCCATTCTATTCCATTATACATTCCACTCCATTGCATTGTGTATTCCTTTCCACATTCCATTCCACATTCCATTCCATTCCATTCCACATTCCATTCCATATGCTATTCCACCTTCCATTCCACCCTCCATTCCACGTTCCATTCCAATTTCCATTCCACTTTAATTTCCACCATCCATTCCACATTGCATTCCACATTCCATTCCACGTTCCAAGTCATTCCATTTCACATTCCATTGCACGTTCCATTCCATGTTCCATTCCAAGTTCCGTTCAACGTTCCTATCCACGTTGGATTCCACTTTCCATTCCATGTTCCATTCCATTCCATTCCACCTTCCATTCCACATTCCATTCCATTCTGTTCCACATTCCACTCCATGTTCCATTCCACATTCTATTCCATTCCATTCCACGTTCCATTTCATGGTCCACTACATTCCATTCCACATTCCATTCGACATTCCTTTGCATTCCATTCCACATTCCATTCCAATTTCCACTCCATTCCATTCCACATTCCACTCCATTCGATTCCACATTCCATTGAACATTCCATTCCACATTCCATTCCACGTTCCATTCCACATTCCATTCCACATTCAATTCCATTCCATTCCAAATTCTATTCCACATTCCATTCCATTCCATTCCATTCCACATTCCACTCCATTCCATTCCGTATTCCATCCCTCATTCCATTCTACATTCCATTCCTCATTCCATTCCATTCCATTACACATTCCACTCCATTCCATTTCGTATTCCATTCCACATTCCATTCCATATTCCATTCCACATTGTATTCCATTCCATTTCACATTCAATTCCATAATCCACTCCACGTTCCATTCCATGTTCCATTGCGCACTCCATTCCAGTTTCCATTTCATTGCCTTCCACAATCCATTCCACATTCCATTCCATTACATTCCACAATCCATTCCATTCCACATTCCACTCCACTTTCTATTCCATTCCATTCCACATTCCCTTCCATTCCATTCCTTTCCATTAGACATTCCATTACATTCCATTCCCCATTCCATTCTACGGTCCATTCCACGTTGCATTCCAACTTTCTTTTCACTTTCCTTTTCACGTACCATTTCAGGTTCCATTCCTCATCAAATTCCATTGCATTCCTCACTACATTCCACTTTCCCTTCATTGCATTCCACGTTCCATTCCACATTCTATTCCATTCCATTCCACATTCCATTCCATTCCACATTGCATTCCATTCCACATTCCATTCCTTTCCATTCCAGTTTCCATTCCATTACGTTCCATTCGACACTCTATTCCATTTCATTCCATTCCACATCCTATTCCATTCCTTTCCAAATTTCATTCCATTCCATACCACATTCCATTCCACATTCCATTCCATTCCATTCCATATTCCATTGTACATTACATTCCATTCCATTCCACATTCCATTCTATTCCATTCCATATTCCATTCCATTTCATTTCACATTCCATTCCACTCCATTCCATTCCAGGCCACAATCCATTCCATTCCATTCCACATTCCATTCCATTCCATACCACATTGCATTCCACATTCCATTCCATTCCATTCCACATTCCTTTCTACATTCCATTCCATTCCATTCCACCTTCCATTCAATTCCATTCCTCATTCCATTCCAGTCCAGTCCACAATCCATTCCATTCCCTTCCATATTACATTCTATTCTATTCCACATTCCATTCCACATTCCATTACATTCCATTACAGATTCAATTACACATTCCATTCCACATTCCATTCCATTCCAAATTCTATTCCATCCTATTCCACGTTCCATTCCGCAATCCATTCAATACAGTTTCACTTTCCATTCCATTGCATTCCATTCCACACTGAATTGAATTCCATTTCACAATCCATTCCATTCTATTCCACATTCTAGTCCTCATTCCATTCCATATTCCATGCTATTCCATTCCGCATTCTATTCCGCATTCCATTCAATTCCATTTCACATTGCATTCCATTCGATTCCATTCCACCTTCAATTGAATTCCTTTCCACATTCCATTCAATTCCATTCCACATTCCATTCTGTTCCATTCCATTGCACTTTCCATTCCACTTTCCATTCAACGTTCCATTGCACTTTCCATTCCATTCCATTACACCTTCCATTCCACATTCCATTGCAAATTCAATTCCATTCCATTCCACATTCCATTCCATATTCCATTCCACTTTCCATTCCCCGTTCTATTTCACATTCCATTCCATTTTCCATTTCATTGCATTCCACACTCCATTCCACATTCCATTCCGTATTCAATTCCATTCAATTAAACCTTCCAATCCATATTCCGTTCCATTCCATTCCATATTCCATTACACATTCCATTCCATTCCGTTCCATTCCATTCCACATTCCATTCCACTACATTCTACATTCCCTTCCATTCCTTTCCTTTCCATTCAAGATTAAATTCCACATTCCATTCCATTCCATTCCCCATTCTATTCCACTGTCCATTCCACATTCCATTCCACGTTCCTTTCCACTTTCCATACCGCTTTCCATTCCATGTTCTATTCCACGTTAAATTCCATTGCATTCCACATTCCATTCCACATTCCCTTCCATTGCATTCCATGTTCCAATCCACGTTCCATTCCATTCCATTCCTTTCCTCATTCCATTCCATTCCATTCCATTTCACGTTCCATTCCATTCCTTTCCATTCCATTCCATTCCACAATCAATTCCATTCCGTTCCAAATTTCATTCATTTCCATACCACATTCCATTCCGCATTCCATTCCATTCCACTCCATTCCATTCCACATTCCATTCTACATTCCGTTCCATACCATTCCACGTTCCATTCAATTCCATTCCACAATCCATTCCATTCCATTTCACATTCCATTCCATTCCATTCCAGTCAACTTTCCATTCCATTCCATTCCACAGTCCATTCCATTCCATACACATTCCCTTCCACATTCCATTCCATTCCATTCCACATTCCATTCTACAGTCCTTTCCATTCCATTCCACATTCCATTCTTTTCCATTCCACACTCCATTACATTCCATTTCACATTAAATTCAATTCCATTCCTTTGCAGTCCTCATTCCATTCTATTACATTCCACATTACATTCCATTACTTTCCACATTCCAGTCCACATTCTATTCCCTTCCATTCCACATTCCAGTGCACTTTCTATTCCATTCCATTCCACATTCCGTTCCATTCCATTCCGCAATCCATTTCTTTCCATTCCACATTCTATTCCAGATACCATTCCACATTCCATTCGAAATTCCCTTCCCTTCTATTCTACATTAAATTCCGCTTTCCATTCAATTCCATTATTTCCATTTTCATTCCATTCCATTCCATTACACACTGAATTGCCTTCCAATCCACATTCCATTCCATTCCATTGCACATTCAATACCACTTTCCATTCCACATTCCATTCCGTTCCATTCCACATTCCATTCCACATTCCATTCCACATTGCATTTCAAACTCCATTCCATTCTATTCCACATTCCATTCCGAATTTCATTCAATTCCAGTTCACTATCCATTACATTCGATTGCATTACACATTCAATTGCATTCCATTCCACATTCCATTCCATTGCATTCCACATTCCATTTCCTTCCATTACGCATTCCATTCCATTCCATTCCGCTTTCCATTCCATTCCAATCCATTCCACATTCCATTTAATTCCATTCCTTTACTCATTCCATTTCATTATGTCACACATTCCATTCCTTTCCATTCCATTCCATTCCACATTCCATTCCATTCCATTCCATTCCATTCCCTATTCCATTCCATTACTTTCCATTCCACATTCCATTCCACATTGCATTAAATTCCGTTCCACATTGTGTTCCATTCCGTTCCACATTGTGTTCCATTCCATCCAGCATTCCATTCCATTCCATACCACATTCCATTCCACGTTCCATTCCGCGTTCCATTCCACCTTCCATTGCATTCAATTCCAGATTCCATTCCACTTTCCATACCATTCCTTTCCACTTTGCATTCTACTTTCCATTCCATTCCATTCCTCATTCCATTTCTTATTCCACTCCACATTCCACACAATTGCATTCCACATTCCATTCAATTCCATTCCATATTCCTATCCATTCCGTTCCCTATTCCACTCCATTCCGTTCCACATTCCACTCCATTACATTCCATTCCACATTCCATTCCACTCCATGGCAAATACCATTCCACATTCCATTAAATTCCATTCTACATTCCATTCCATTCCATTTCACATTCCATTCCACATTCCATTCCATTCCTTTCCACATTCCATTTCATTCCATTCCACATCCATTCCATTCCATTCTGCATTCAACTCCATTCCATTGCATTCCACTTTCCATTCCATTCCATTCCACATTCCATTCCATTCCATTCCATTCCACATTCCAGTCCACATTCCATAGCATTCTATTCCACATTACTTTCCACATTCCAGTTCATTGAAATCAACATCCATTCCTTTCCATTCCATACCGCATTCCAATACTTTGCATTCCACATTCCATTCCATTCCATTCCACATTCCAGGCTGCTTTCCTCTCCATTCCATCACATTACGTTCCACATTCCACTCAATTCCATTACATTCCACCTTCTATTTCACTCCATTCCATTCCAAATTCCATTCCATTTCACTTCTCCTTCCATTCTGTTCCATTCCACATTCCATTCCACGTTCCATTCCATTCCACATTTCATTCCATTCAATTTCACATTTCATTCCACATTCCATTCCATTCCATCGCATTCCATTCCACATTCCATTCCACATTCCATTCCATTGCATTCCATATTCAATTCCAAATTCCATTCCATTCCATTCCATTTCTCCATTCACTCAATTCCATTCCACATTCCATTCCACATTCCATTGCATTCCATTTCAAATTCCATTCCATTCCATTCCACCTTCCACTTCTTTCCATTCCATTCCACATTCCCTTCCATTGCATTCCACTTTCCATTCCATGACATTTCACATTCCGTTACATTCCATTCCACCCTCCATTCCACGTTCCATTCCATTCCATTCCAATTCACTTTCCATAGTACATTCCATTCCATTCCATTCCACCTTCTACTTCATTCCATTCCGTTCCATACTCCATTCCATTCCGTTCCACATTCCATTACATTCCATTCCACATTTGATTCCATTCCATTTCAAATTCCATTCCTTTCCCTTCCAACTTCCATTCCATATTCAATTCCATTCCATTCCATTCCACTCCACATTCCATTATATTCCATTCCATTCCAAATTTCATTCCATTCCCTTCCTTTTTCCATTCCATATTCAATTCCATTCAATTCCATTCCACTTCACATTCCATTACATTCAGTTCCATTCCAAATACCTTTCCAATCCATTCCACATTCCATTCTACTCCTTTTCTCATTCCATTCCATTCCATTCCACATTCCATTCCATATACCTTTAAACTGCATTCCATTCCATTTCATTCCACATTCTATTCCGTTCCATTCCATTCCACATTCCATTCCATTCCATTCCATTCCATTCCAGATACCATTCCATTCCATTCCGCATTCCATTCCATTCCCTTCCACTTTCCATTCAACTTTCCCTTCCATTCCATTCCACATTGCATTCCTGTCCACTCCATTCCAATCCACATTCCATTCCTTTCCATTCCAAATTCCATACCATTCCGTTATACATTCCATTCCATTCCAAACAACATTCCAATCCATTCCTTTCCATTCCATTCCATTCCACATTCCATTCCGCTCCATTCCTTTCTAAAATCCGTTCCATTCCATTCCTCATTCCATTCCGTTACATTCCATTCCACATTCCTTTCCATTCCATTTAATTCCATTCCTTCCCATTCCGCATTCCCTTCCCTTCCATTCCATTCGGTAATCCACTCCATTTCATTCCACATTCCATTCCATTCCATTTCAAGTTCCATTCCCTTCCATTCTATTCCATTCTATTCCATTCCACATTTCATTCCATTCCATTCCACATTCCGTTCCATTCCATTCCATGTTCCATTCCATTCCATTCCACCTTCCATTCCACATTCCTTTCCATTCCATTCCACGTTCCATTCCATTCCATTACAAATTCCATTCCACATTCCATTCCATTCTATTCCACATTCTATTCCATTCCAATACACTTTCCATTCGGTTCCTTTTCACTTTCTATTCCATTCCATTCCACATTCAATTCCATTCCTTTTCGCATTCCTTTCCATTCCACTCCACATTCCATTCCATATTCCATTCCATTCCATTCCATTCCACATTCCTTTCCATTCCATTCCACATTCCATTCCTTGTTCCCTTCCATTCCATTCCATTCCATTCCTTTCCTTTCCATTGAATTCCACACACAATTGCATTCCATTGCAATTCAAATTCCATTCCATTCCATACCATATTCCATTCCATACCATATTCCATTCCATTCCTTTCCATTCCACAATCCCTTCCATTCCATTCAACATTCCATTCCATTCCATACCACATTCCATTCCAAATTCCATTCCATTCCTTTCCACATTCCATTTGACATTCCATTCCATTGCATTCCACATTCCACTCAACTCCATTCCACATTCCTTTCCACATTCCATTTCACATTCCATTCCATTCGTTTCCATTCCATTCCATTCCATTCCACTTTCCATTCCACATTCCATTCCTTTCCATTCCATTCCATTCCACATTCCATTCCATTCCATTACATTACTTTCCACATTCCATTCCACTACATTCCATTCCACATTCCATTCTATTCCATATTCCATTTCATTCAATTCCACGTTCCATTCCTTTGCATTCCACATTCTATTCCATTCCATTCCACATTCCATTCCACTTTCCATTCCTTTCCATTCCTCATTAAATTCCACATTCCATTGCTTTCCATTCCATTCTATTCCACATTCCGTTCCGTTCCATTCCATGCTCCTTTCCATTCCAATCCACATTCCATTGCATTCCATTCCAGATTCAATTCCATTCGATTCGATTCCATATCATTCCACATTCCATTCCATTCTGCAATCCATTCCATTCCATTCCACTTTCAATTCCATTCTATCCCACTTTCTATTCTACATTCATTTCCATTCCATTCCATATTCCATTCCATTTCATTCCAAATTACATTGAATTCCATTATATATTCTATTCCATTTCACGTTCCATTCCATTCCATATAATTCCAATTCACACACAACTCCACTACATTCCACATTCCATTCTTTTCCATTCCAAATTCCATTCCACTTTGCATTCCACGTTACATTCTACATTCCTTTCCCCATTCCATTCCATTCCGTTCCACGTTCCACTCCATTCCATTGCATTACAAATTCCATTCGATTCCATTCCATCCCACATTCCATTGCATTCCATTCCACTTTCCATTCCACATTCCACTCCATTCCGCATTCCATTTCATTCCATTCCACATTTCATTCCATTCCATTTCACGTTCCATTGCACATTCCACTCCATTCCATTCCGCATCAAATTCCATTCCTCATTCCATTCCATTCGATTCCATTCCAAATTCCACTGCATTCAATTCCACTTTCCATTCCATTCTTTTCCATTCCATTCCATTCCACATTCCATTCCATTCCATTCCTCTCCATTCCGCAATCCATTCCATTCCATTCCACTTTCCGTTCCATTCCAATCCACTTTCCATTCCACATTCCTTACAATTCCATTCAACATTCAATTCCATTCCATTCCAAATTCCATTGAATTCCATTCCACATTCCATTCCATTCCAGTTCACATTCCATTCCTTTACATTCCACCTTACATTACATTCCGTTCCACATTCCATTCCACTTTCCATTCCACTTTCCATTCCATTCCATTCCACATTCCATTGCACATTCCATTCCATTCGATTCCACATTCCATTTCACATTCCTTTCCACATTCCATTGCACTCCATTCCACAATCCATTCCACATTCCATTCCATTCCATTACACATTCCATTCCACTCCATTACACATTCCATTCCACATTCCTTTCCACTTTCAATTCCATTCCATTCCTTTCCACCAACCATTCCATTCCATTACACCTTCCTTTGCATTCCATTCCACAATGCATTCCATTCCACTCCACGATCCCTTCTACATTCCATTACACCTACCATTCCATTCCATTCCACTTTCCATTCCACTTTCCCTTCCACTTTCCATTCCATGTTAAAGTCTACAAACCATTCCACATTCCATTGCACATTACATTCCATACCACATTCCAGTCCACATTTCATTCCACGTTCCATTCCACGTTCCGTTTAACGTTCCTTTCCACGTTGAATTCCAAGTTCCATTCCACGTTCCATTCAATTCCATTCCACGTTCCATTCCATTCGGTTCCACATTCCACTCCGTTCAATTCCACATTGCACTCCATTCAATTTCACATTCCATTCCACGTTTCACTCCATGCCATTGCACATTCCATTGCACTATCCATTCCATTCCATTCCATTCCATTCCTCCTTCCATTCCACTTTCCATTCCAGATTCCATTCCACTTTCCTTTCCTTTCCATTCCACATTCCATTCCACATTTCATTGCATTCCATTACACATTCCAATCCACATTCCATACCATTTCATTCCACATTCCTTTCCAAATTCCATTCCGTTCCATTCCACTTTCCATTCCAATACATTCCATAGTCCATCGCATTACATTTCACATTCAATTTGATTTCATTCCACCTTCCATTCCATTGCATTCCACATTGCATTCCATTCCATTCCACTTTCCATTCCACTTTCCGTTCCACGTTGTAATCCACGTTGCATTACACGGTCCATTCCACGTTCCATTCCAAGTTACATTCCACATTCCATTCCACGTTCCATTCCACGTTCCATTCCACTTTCCATTCCATGTTCCATTCCAAGTTCCATTCCACATTCCATTCGAAGTTCCATTCCTCATTCCTTTCCATTCCACATTCGATTCCACATTCCATTCCACATTTCATTCTACCCCATTCCACATTCCACTCCATTCAATTCCACATTCCATTCCATTCCATTCAACATTACATTCCACATTTTACTCCATTCCATTCCACATTGCACTGTACATTCTGTTCCACATTCGATTCCACATTTCATTCCATTCCATTCCACATTCCACTCCATTCAATTCCCTTCCACATTCCACTCCATTCCATTCAACATTCCCTTCTGCATTCCTTTCCATTCCATTCCACATTGAACTACACTTTCCATTCCATTTCATTCCATTCCGCAATTCATTCCATTCCATTCCACATTCCATTCCATTCCATTCCACATTCCATTCCATTCCACATTCCATTCCATTCCATTCCACATTCCATTCCATTCCATTCCATTCCACATTCCATTCCATTCAATTCCAATCCATTACACATTCCATTCCACATTCCATTCCATTCCACTTTCCATTCCCCATTCCATTCCATTCCATTCCAGGTTCCATTCCATTCCATTCCATTCCATTCCACATTCTATTCCATTCCATTCCATTCCACATTCCATTCCATTACATTCCATTCCACATTCCATTCCATTTCATTCCATTCCATTCCATTCCATTCCACATTCCATTCCATTCCATTCCAATCCATTTCACTTTCGATTCGATTCCATTCCATTCCATTCCACATTCCATTCCATTCCATTCCAAACAATTGCACATTCCATTCCACATTCCATTCCATTCCACTTTCCATTCCCCATTCCATTCCATTCCATTCCATGTTACATTCCATTCCATTCCATTCTGCAATCCATTCCATTCCATTCCACATTCCATTCCATTCCATTCCGTCCCACATTCCATTCCATTCCATTCCATTCCATTCCATTCCACATTCCATTCCAATCCATTCCAATCCTTTCCACATTCAATTCCATTCCACATTCAGTTTCATGTTCCATTCAATTCCCTTTCACATTCCATTCCATTCCATCCCATAAAATTCCACATTCCTTTCCATTCCAATTCAAATTCCATTCCATTCCATTCCACATTCCAATAATTTCCATTCCACATTGCATACTATTCCATTCCATTCCACATTCCATTCTCTTCCACATTCCATTCCACATTCCATTCTATTCTACATTCCATTCCCCATTCCATTCTTTTCTGTTCCACATTCCATTCCATTACATTCCACATTCTATTACATTCCATTCCAAATTGCATTTCGTTTCATTCCACGTTGCATTGCATTCTATTCTACATTCCATTCCAAATTCAATTCCATTTCATTCCACATTCCAATCCACATTCCATTCCATTCCATTCCACTTTCCATACCAAATTCCATTCCACCTTCGATTCCACGTTCCATTCCATGTTCCATTCCACCTTCCTTTCCAATCCATTCCACATTCCTTTCCACATTCCATTCAAGGTTCCATTCCATTCCATTCCACATTCCATTACTCATTTGAATCCATTCGATTTCACATTCCATTCCACATTCAATTCCACATTCCTTTCCATTCCATTTGACATTGCATTCCACTTTCCATTCCATTCTATTCCACATTCCATTCCAAATTCCATTCCACATTCCATTGCACATTCCTTTTGACGTTTCATTCCTTTCCATTCCACATTCCATTCCACATTCCATTCCCTTCCATTCAACCTTCCATTCCACATTGCATTCCATTCCATTCCACATTCCATTCCACTTTCCATTCCTTTCCATTCCACATTGCATTCCATTTCATTCCAAATTCCATTCCAATCCATTGAACTTTGCATTCATTTCCATTCCACGTTGCCTTCAATTCCATTCCAATCCCCATTCCATTCGAAATTCTGTTCCATTCCATTCCACATTCCATTATCATTCCATTCCATTCCATTCCACATTCCATTCTCATTGTTTTCCATTCCATTCCATTCCATTCCGCAGTCCATTCCTTTCCATTTCACATTCCATTCCATATTCCATTAAAAGTTCCATTCCACGTTCCTTTCCACATTCCATTCCACGTTCCATTCCACCTTCCATTATTGTCCTTTTCACATCCCATTCCACATTCCATTCAACGATGCATTCCATTCTATTCCACATTCCATTCCACATTCCATTCCGTTCAATTCCTCATTGCATTCCACTTTCCATTCCACATTCAATTCCGCGTTCCCTTCCATTCCTTTCCACATACCATTCCACATTGCATTCCACATTCCAATCCACGTCCCATTCCAAGTTCCATTCCACGGTCCACTCCACGTTCCTTTCCACGTTCCTTTCCATGTTCCATTCAACGTTCCATTCCATTCCTTTCCACATTCCTTTCCACATTCCATTGCATTCCATTCCACGTTCCATTCCATTCCACATTTCATTCCACATTCGATTCCATTCCGGTACACATTCCATTTAACATTCCATTCCATTCCATTCCACATTCCATTCCACTTTCCACTCAATTTCATTCCACATTACATTCCACATTCCATTTCATTCCATTCCACATTCTATTCCATTCCATTCCATTCTATTAAACATTCCATTGCATTCCACATTTTAATCCATTACATTCCACATTCCATTTCACATTCCATTCCATTCCATTCCATATTCTATTCCACATTCCGTTCCACATTCCATTCCACTCCCTTTCACATTGATTTCCACATAACATTCCATTCCTTTTTACATTCCATTCCATTCCATTCCGCATTCCATTCCATTGCATTCCCTATTGCATTCCATTCCATTGCATAAATCATTCCATTACAAATTCCATTCCACATTCCATTCGATTTCATTCCACATTCCATTGAGTTCCATTCCACATTACTTTCCACATTCCATACAATATTCCATTCCATTTCATTCCACTTTCCATTACACATTCCATTGCACATTCTCTTCCACTTCCCATTCCATTCCATTCCACTTTCCATTCCTTTCCATTCCACATTCGATTCCACTTTCCATTCCATTCCATAATACATTCCATTCCATTCCATTCCACATTCCACATTCCATTCCACTTCCCATTCCACGTTCGTTTCTACATTCCATTCGACGTACCCTTCCACGTTCCATTCCATTCCATTACATGTTCTATTCCACGTTCCATTCCAGTTTCCATTCCTTTCCACTCCACGTTCCATTCCGCATTCCATTCCATTCCATTCCACGTTCCATTCCATTTTCCATTCCATTCCATTCTGACCCATTTCACATACAATTCCATTCCATTCCACTTTCCGTTCCATTCCTTTTCAGATTGCATTCCATTGCATTCCATTGTACTTTCCATTCCATTCCATTCCGTTCCATTCCACATTCCATCCCATTCCTATTCCAATTCCATTCCATTCCTTTGCATTCCATTCCATTCCATTCCTTTCCACATTCCAATGCATTCTACTCCACATTCCCTTCAATTTCTATCCATTCCACTTTCCATTCCTTTCCATTCCACGTTCCATTACACGTTCCTTTCTTCTTTCCATTCCATTCAATTTGACATTCCATTGCACATTGCATTCCATTCCATTCTACATTCCATTTCACATTCCATTCAATTCCATTGCACCTACCGTTCCACGTTGCATTCAGTTCCAATTCAACTTCCACTCCATTCCAATCCACATTCCCTTCCATTCCATTCCAGCTTCCATTCCATTAAATTCCATTTCATACCAATATGCACACCATTCCATTCCAAATTCTATTCCGTTCCATTCCACGCTAATTTTCCTTCCATTCCAATCCATTCCACATGCCATTCCACATTGTATTCCATTCCATTCCACTTTCCATTACAATATCCATTCCATTCCGTTACACATTACATTCCAGATTCCATTCCATTCCACATTGAATTCCACATTGTATTCCATTCCATTCCACATTTCATTAAATATTCCATTCCTTTCCATACCACATTGCTTTCCATTCCTTTCCATATTCCATTCCATTCCACATTCCACGTTCCATTCCACATTCCATTCCAAGTTCCATTCCATTTCATTCCACTTTCCATTCTATTGCATTCCTCATTTCATTCAACTTTCCATTCCACATTCCATTCCATTACATTCCGTATTCTATTCCACCTTCCATTCCACCTTCCATTCCACATTCCATTCCACATTCCATTCCACGTTCCATTGCAATTCATTCCTTTCCGCATTCCATTCCATTCCATTCAATTCCTTTCCTTTCCATTCCACCTTCCATTCCACATTCCATTCCACATTCCGTTCCTTTCCATTCTCCTTTCCATTCCGCGGTCCATTCCACATTCCATTCCTCATTAAATTCCATTCCATTCCACATTCCATTCCATATTCCATTCCATTCCACACCACATTCCTTTCCACATTCCATTCCGTTCCTCTCTACATTCCATTCCATTCAATTCCACATTCCATTTCATTCCATTCCATTCCACATTCCATTCCATATCATTCCACATTCCATTCCATTCCATTCCACATTCCATTCCATATTCCACTCCATTCCATTCCACATTCCATTGTACATTCCATTCCATTCCACATTTTATTCCATTCCACTCTCCATTCCTTTCCTATCCACATTCCTTTCATTCAATTACATTCCATTTCACATTCCATTTGACATTGCATTCCATTCCATTCCCTGTTCCATTCCACATTCCATTCAATTCCATTCCACATTACATTCCACATTCCATTCAATTCCATTCAACATTCCATTCCATTCCAATCCACATTCGATTCTATTCCATTCCACCTTCCTTTCCATTCAATTCAATTCCATTCCATTCCACATTCCATTCCATTCCACATTCCGTTCCATTCCATTCCATTGCATGTTCCATTCCATTCCACTCCACGTTCCACTCTATGTTCCATTCAATTCCATTCCTCATTTCATTTCATTACATTACACCTTCCATTTAATTCCATTCCACTTTCCATTCCAAATATCATGCCATTCCATTCCACAATCCATTCCATTACATTCCTCATCCATTGCCTTGCTTTCCACATTCCTTTCCACATTCCATTCCATCCCATGCCACATTCCATTTCACTTTCCTCTCCGTTCCGTTCCAAATTCCATTCCACATTTCATTCCTTTCCATTCCATTCCATTCCAATTTCCATTAAACTTTAAAATCCATTCCATTCCACATTCCATTCCGATACATTGCATTCCAGTCCTCACTCCATTCCAATAAATTTCAATCCACAATCCTTTCCATTCTATTCCACATTCCATTCCATTCCACTCCACATTCCATTCCACTCCACATTCCATTCCACATTCCATTCCATTCCACCTTCCATTCCATTCCATTCGACATTCTATTCCACATTCCATTCCATTCCATTCCCCATTCCATTCCATGCCATTCCACATTCCATTCCACATTCGATTCCATTCCATTAGTCCATTCCATTCCACATTCCATTAAATTCCATTCCACCTTCCATACCATTCTCCTCCATTCCATTCAAAATTCCATTCTATTCCATTCAATGCCAAGTACTAGTCCATTCCATTCCACATTCCATTCCACATTCCATTCCATTCCACATTTCATTCCACTTTCCTTTCCATTCCATTCCACATTCTTTTCCGCATTCCTTTGCATTTATTCCACTTTCCATTCCATTACATTCCACATTCCATTCCATTCCATTCCAAATTCCATTCCATTCCATTCCAGTCCACATTGCATTCAATTCCATTTCAGTCCACATTCCATTCCATTACTTTCCTGTCTACATTCCATTACATTCCATTCCAGTCCACATTCCATTCCATTCCATTCCATTCCATATTCCATGCCATTAAATTACACGTTCCATACCCCATTTCATTCCATTCCATTCCACATTCCATTCCTCATTCCATTCCATTCCATTCCACATTCCTTTCCATGCCATTCCACATTCCATTCGGCATTCCTGTCCATTCCATTCCACATTCCATTCCACATGCAATTCCACGACATTCCATGCCATTCCACATTGCATTCCACATTCCATTCCATTGCATTCCACGTTCCATTCAATGCCATTCCACGTTCCATTCCACCTAATTTCCATTCCACGTTGCATTCCACGTACCATTCCATTCCATTCCACTTTCCACTCCATTCCATTCCACTTTCTATTCCACTTTCCGCTCCCCATTCCATTCCACATTCCATTCCATTCCGTTCCACCATGCACTTCATTCCATTCCACCTTCCACTTCATTCAATTCCATTCCATATTCCTTTCCATTCCATTCCACATTCCATTCGATTCCATTTCAAATACAATTCTATTCCGTTCACTTCCATTCCACATTCCATTCCATTCCATTCCATTCCATTCCATTCCACATTCTATTTCATTCACTTCCACATTCCATTCCATTCCATTCTACACCATTTTACATTCCTTTCCAATCCATTGCACCTTCCATTCCATTCCATTCCCCTTTGCATTCCATTCCATTCCATTTCACCTTCCATTCCACTTTCCATTCCACATTCCATTCCACTTTCCATGCCACTTTCCACTCCATGTACTGTTCCATTCCCTTCCACGTTGCATTCCACGTTAAATTCCACGTTCCATTCCACCTTCCATTCCACGTTCCATTCAAGTTCCATTCCATTCCATTCCACATTCCATTCCACATTTTACTCCTTTCCATTCCATTTTCCATTCCAGGTTCCATTCCACTTCACATTACACGTTCCATTAAATTGCATTCCACATTCCATTTCACGTTCCATTCCATTTTCCATTCCACGTTCCATTCCACCTTACATTCCACTTTCACTCCACTTTCAATTCCACGTTCCATTCCACTTTCCATTCCACGTTCATTTCTACGTTCCATTCCACGTTCCATTCTATTCCATTCAACATTCCATTCCACATTCCATTCCATCCCATTCCACATTCCTTTCCTCATTCCATTCCACGTTCCATTCCATGATCCAATAAATTCCATTCCACATTTTTTCCACATTCCATTCCATTCCATTCCAATTTTAATTCCAATCCATTCTATTTCACATTCCCCTTCCATTCCATTCCACATTCCATTCCACATTCCATTTCATTCCATTCCACATTCCATTCAATTCCATTCCACAATCAATTCCACATTTCATTCCACATTCCATTGCACGTTAAATTCCTTTCCATTCCTCATTCCATTTCATATTCCATCCCTTCCATTCCACATTCCATTGCACATTCCATTCCATTCCATTCTACGTTCGTTTCCAAAAAACATTCCATTCCATTCCACATTCCATTCCATTCTATTCCACATTTAATTCCATTTCATTCCATTCCAAATTCCATTCCATTCCATTCCACATTCCATTCCATCCCATTCCACCTTCTGTTGCATTTCATTCCACATTGCATTCCATTCCATTCCACTTTCAATTTCACGTTCCATTTCACTTTCCACTCCACTTTCCATTCCATTAAATTCCATGTTCCATTCCACGTTCCATTCCATTCCATTCCACATTCCATTCCACATTCCATTACATTCCATTCCACATTCCACTCCATTCCATTCCACATTACACTCCATTCCATTCTATTCCACATTCCACTCAATTCCATTCCACATTCCATTCCATTTCATTCCATATTACATTCCAGATTCCATTCCATTACATTCCACATTCCACTCCATTCCATTCCACATTCCATTCCACATTCCACTCCATTCCATTCCACATTCCATTCCACATTCCACTAAATTCCATTCCACATTCCGTTCCAGATTCCTTTCCACATTCCATTCCATTCCATTCCACATTGCACTCCATTCCATTCCATTCCACATTCCATTGCATTCCTTTCCCCATTCCATTCTATTCCATTCCACATTCCATTCCATTCCATACCACATTCCATTCCATTCCGTTTAAAATTCTATTTCATTCCATTCCATTCCATTCCACACTCCGTTGCATTCCATTCCACATTCCATTCCATTCTATTCCACATTCCGCTCCTCTTCATTCCATTCCACATTCCATTCCTCATTCCATTCCACATTCCTTTCCATTCTATTCCACATTCCACTCTGTTCCATTCCATTCCACATTCAATTCCATTCCATTCCACATTCCATTCCACAATCTTTTCCACATTCCATTCCATTCCATTCCTTTCCTTTCCATTCCACATTCCACTCCAAATTCCATTTCATTTAATTCCCCATTCCATTCCAAATTCCATTCAATTCCTTTCCACGTTCCATTCCACATTCCATTCCATTCCATTCCACATTTCATTCCATTCCATTCCATTCCATTCCAAATTCCATTGCATTCCACACTACATTCCATTCCATAACCCTACTGTTTCACGTTTTATTCCACTTTGAATTCCACGTTCTTAGGCATTCCATTCCACTTTCCAGTCCACGTTCCATTCCATTTTCCATTTCACGTTCCATTCCACGTTCCTTTCCACGTTCCATTCCACTTTCCATTCCACATTCCTTTCCATTCCATTCCTCATTTTATTCCAGATTGCTTTCCATTACATTCCGCATTCCATTCCGCATTGCATTCCATTCCATTCCACATTCCATTCCACATTCCATTCCACATTCCTATCCACTTTCTGTTCCATTCCATTCCACGTTTCATTCCATTCCATTCCACATTCCATTCCATTAATTTCCACGTTACATTCCACTTTTTATTCCACTTTACATTCCATTCCATTCCACGTTCCATTCCACATTCCTTTCCATTTCTTTCCACATTGCATTGAATTCTGTTTCACGTTCCACTCCACATTGCATTCCATTTCATTTCACTTTCCATTCCAGATTTCATTCCATTGCTTTCCCCATTCCATTCCATTCCATTCCACATTCCATTCCACATTGCACACCATTACATTTCACGTGCATTACATTCCAATCCATTCCATTCCATTCCCCATTCCATTCCATTCCATTCCATTCCATTCCACTTTCCATTCCATATTCCATTACATTCCATTTCACATTCCATTCCACATTCCTTTCCAATCCATTTCACATTGGCTTAAGTTTCATTCCAGTCCATTACACATTACATTCCCATTGCATTTCACTTTCCATTCCAAGTTACATTCCATTTTCCATTTCACATTCCATTCCACGTTCCATTCCACATTTAATTCCTTTCCATTTCATATTCCATTCCACATTCAATTCTGTTGAATTCCACACTGCATTCCACTCCATTCCATTCCACATTGCATTCCATTCCATTCCATATTCCATTCCATTCCTTTCCAAATTCCATTCCATTCCATTCCACAATCCATTCCACATTCTATACTATTACACTTTCCATTCCAGATTCCATTTCACATTCTATTCCATTCCACGTTCCATTCCTCGTTCCATTCGACGTTCTGTAAAACATTGTGTTCCATTTCATTCCACAATCTATTCCACCTTCCACTTCATTGCACGTTCCATTCCACATTCCATTCCACATTCCATTCCCTTCCATTAGACATTCCATTTCATTACACATTCGATTCTTTTCGATTCCACATTCCATTCCATTCCATTCCATATCTGTCCACATTCCATCCCCTTACATAGCATTCCAGATTCCATTCCTTACCATTCCACCTTCCATTCCATTCCATTCCACGTTCCGTTCAGGTTCCATTCCACGTTCCATTCCTTGTTCCATTCTACGTTCCATTCCACGTACAATTTCACGTTCAAATCCCTGACATTCCACTTTCCATTCCATGTTACATTCCACGTTCCATTACATTCCATTCCATGTTCCATTCGACGTTACATATCACATTCCATTTCAAGTTCCATTCCATTAAATTCCACGTTACATTCCACTTTCTATTCCATGTTACATTCCTTTCCATTCCACGTTCCATTGCACGATGCATTCCACATTGCATTCCATTCCATTGCACACTCCATTTTACATTCCATTCCACTAAATTCCACATTCCATTGCACATTCCATTCCATTCCATTCCACTTTGCATTCCACACAGCATTCCATTCCATTCCACATTCCATTCCATTCCATTCCACATTCCATTCCTTTCTTTTCCACAGTCAATTCCATTCCATTCCGCATTGCATTCCACGTTTAATTCCATTCCGCATTCCATTCCACATTCCATTCCATTAAATTCAACTTACCATTTCACATTCCATTACATTAATTTCCGCATTCCATTCCACATTTGATCCCACTCTATACTCCATTCTATTCCACATTCCTTTCCATTCCCTTCCACATTCCATTCCACATTCCATTCCATTCCATTCCATAATCCATTCCACCATCCACTCCATTCCATTCCACGTTACTTTCTATTCCATTCTACATTCCATTCTATTCCACTCCACATTCCATTCCATTCCATTCCACATTCCATTCCACGATCCTTTCCATTGCATTCCATTCCATTCCACATTGCATTCCATTCCACTACACCTTCCATTCCACATTGCAATCCAATCCATTGCACATTCCATTCCACATTCATCCCATTCCACATTCCATTCCATTCCATTCCACCTTCCACTCGATTCCACATTCATTCCACATTGCATTCCTTGCCATTCCGCATTCCATTCTGCATTCCATTCCATTCCATTTCACATTCCTTTCCATTCCATTCTCCATTCCATGCACGTTGCATTCCATGCACGTTGCATTCTATTCCATTTCAAATTGCATTCCACATTCCGTTCCATTCCATTCCAAGTTCCATTCCATTCCCCATTCCATTCCACATTCCATTCCATTCCATTCCACATTCCATTCCATTGCATTCCGCATTCCTTTCCACATTCCATTCCATTGCATTCCGCATTCCTTTCCACATTCCATTCCATCGCACATTTCATTCCACATTCCATTCCATTCGATTCCACATGCCTTTCCACTTTCCAATTCATTACATTCCGCATTCCATTCCACTTTATATTCCATAAAATTCTGCATTACATTCCACATTCCATTCCATTTCTTCCCCTTTCCATTCCTTATTCCTTTACATTCCATTCCACGTTCCAACCCATGTTATATTTCATTCCATTCCACATTCCATTCCATTCTGTTCCTTTCCATTTCGCATTCCATTCCATTCCACATTCCGTTCCTTTCCTTTCCACGTTCCATTACATTCAATTCTATGTACCATTCCACATTCCATTTCATTGCATTCTGCACTCCATTCCACATTCCATTCCAATAAATTCCGCTTTGCATTCCGCATTCCATTGCATTCTATACTCCATTCCATTCCATATTCCATTCCATTCCACAATCCATTCCATTTCATTCCACATTCCATTCCGCATTCCATTCCATTCCATTCTGCTTTGCATTCAACATTCCATTCCATTCCATTCCACATTCCATTCCATTCCATTCCATATTCCAATCCACAATCCACTCCATTCCATTCCACGTTCCATTCCATTCCATTCCACATTCCATTCCATTCCACTCCGCATTCCATTGTACCTCCCATTCCTATCCATTCCACATTGCATTCCCCATTCCATTCTAAATTCCATTCCCCATTCCATTCCACATACTATTCCATTCCATGCCGCATTCCATTTCACATTCCATTGCATTCCATTCCGCATTCCATTCCACATTCCATTCCATTCCATTCGACCATCCATTCCATTCCCTTCCACATTCCATTCCATTCCATTCCACATTGTATTCCACATTCCATTCCACCTTCCATTGCATTGCATTACATATTCCATTCCATTATATTCTCTTCAACATTTCATTCCATTCCACTCCATTCCATTCCACATTCCATTACAAATTCCGTTTCATTCCACTCCATTCTATTCCGCATTCCATTCCACATTCTATTGCATTCCATTCCACATTGCATTCTACTTTCCATTCCACGTTCCTTTTAATTCCACTAAACGTTCCATTTAATTCCACTCCACATTCCATTCCACATTCCATTCCACGTTCCTTTCCACGTTCCATTCCATTCCATTCCACATTCCATTCCATCCCATTCCACATTCCATTCCATATTCCATACCATTCTTGTCCATGTTACAATACAATCCATTCCACAATCCATTCCAAATTCCATTGTAATTCATTCCATATTCCATTTCACCCCATTCCACATTCCATTCCCTTCCATTCCATTCTACATCCCAATCTATTCCGTTCAGCATTCAATACCATTCCATTCCACATTCCATTCCACTTTCCATTCTACATTCCATTCCATTCCATTCCACATTGCCCTCCTTTCCATTCCACATTCCACTCCATTCCATTCCATTTAACATTCCATTCCAATCCATTCCACATTCTATTCCATTCCATTTCACATTCCATTCCATTCCATTCCACATTCCATTTCATTCCATTCCACATTGCATTCCACTCTATTCCACATTCAATCCCACTCAATTCCACGTTCCATTCCACATTCCATTCCATTCCTTTCCATTTCACATTCCATTCCATTCCATTCCACATTCCATTCAACATTCCATTCCACATTCCATTCAACATTCCATTACATTCCATTCGACATTCCATTTCACATTCCATTATATTCTATTTCACATTCCATTACATTCCATCTCACATTCCATTACATTTTATTCCACTCAAAATTCCATTCCACCTTCCATTCCATTCCATTCCACATTCCATTAAATTCCATTCCACATTTAATTCCATTCAATTCAATTACATATTCTTTCCACATTCCATTCCTTTCCACTTTCCATTCCACATTCCATTCCACATACCTTTCCACGTTCCATTCCACATAACTTTCCACGTTCCATTCCACATTCCATTCCACATTCCATTCCACCTTCCATTCCATTACATTCCACATTTCATTCTACATTCCATTTCATTCCATTCCACACAGCATTTCAATCCATACCACATTCCATTCCATTCAATTCCACATTCCATTCCATTCCACTTTACATTCCTCTTTCCATTACACGTTCCATTCCACATTCCATTCCTTTCCGTTACATGTTCCTATTCACATTCCCTTCCACATTCCATCCCATTACACGTTCCATTCCATATTCAATTCTATGTTATATTCCACGGTCCATTCCAATCCATTCCACGTTCTATTCCACATTCCATTCCATTCAATTCCACATTTCATTTCATTCCATTCAATGTTCCATTCCACATTCCTTTCCATTTCTTTCCACATTCCATTCCATTCCACATTCCCTTCCACTCCATTCCTTTCCATTCTGCTTTCCATTCCATTCCATTTCACATTCCATTCCGTTCCACATTCTATTAAATTGTATTCCACATTCCATTCCACATTCCATCCCATTCTCTTCCACATTCCATTCCACATTCGATTCCATTCCATTCCACATTCCATTCCACATTCCATTCCAATCCATTCCACATTGCATTGCATTCAATTCCATTCCATTAAATTCCATATTCCGTTCCATTCCATTCCACATTCCATTCCATTCCATTCCACGTTCCGTTCCATTCCTTTCCACATTCCATTACTCATTCCATTCCACATACCATTCTACGTTCCATTACACATTCCATTCTACATTCAATTCCACATTCCATTCCATTCCATTCCATTACAAATTCCATTTCACTAGGAATTCCACATCATTCCGCATTGCTTTACAATCCACTCCACATACCATTTCATTCCATTCAACATTCCATTCCTTTCCATTCCACATTCCATTCCATTTTCCATTCCATATTCCATTCCATGCCACTCCATTCCATTCCAAATTCCATTCCATTCCATTCCACATTCCGTTCCCTACCATTCCTCATTCCACTCAGTTGCATTCCACATTCCATTCCGCATTCCATTCCATTCCATTCCACATTCCATTCCATTCCATTTCACATTCCGTTCCCTTCCATTCCACATTCTATTCCACATTCCATTCCATTCCATTCCATTCCAATCCATTCCATTCCATTCTACGTTCCATTCCATTCCACATTCCATTCTACATTCCATTCCATGTTCCACTCCACATTTCATTCCATTCCGTTACACTTTCCATTCCACATTCCATTCAATTACATTCCACATTCCATTCCATTCCATTCCACATTCCATATCACATTCCTTTCCATTCCATTCCAAATTCCATTCCACATTCCATTTCATTCCACGTTCCATTCCACAATGCATTCCATTCCATTCCAAACTCCTTTCCATTCCATATTCCATTCCATTCCATTCCACTTTGGATTCCCCTCCATTCCATTTCAAATTCCATTCCACAATCCATTCCATTCCACATTCCCTTCCACGTTGCATTCCATTCCATTCCACATTCCATTCCATTGCATTCCGTTCCACATTTCATTCCATTCCATTCCACATTCCATTCCACATTACACTCCACATTCTATTGCATTCCATGCCACATTCCATTGCACATTCCATTCCACATACCTGTCCGCATTCCATTCCAATTCATTCCACATACCAGTCGAAATTCCATTCAATTCCACTCCACTTTCCATTCCACATTCCATTCCATTTCACTTCCCATTCCACATTCCAATCCACATTCCATTCCAACTTCCTTTGCATATTCCATTCCATTCCATTCCAGATTCCATTCCGCATTTCATTCAATTCCATTCCACATTCCATTCAATCCAATCGACATTCCACTCGATTGCATTCCATATTATATTGCATTCCAATCCACATTCCATTCCTTTCCATTCCATATTCAATTCCATTTCATTCCACATTCCATTCCCTTGCATTCCATTCCACGTTCCATTCCATTCCATTCCACATTCCATTCCATTCCACATTCCATTCCGTTCCATTCCACATTCCATTCCATTCCATTCCACATTCAATTCCATTCCCTTCCACACCGCATTTCTTTCCATTCCATATTCCATTGTATTCCATTCCACATTCGTTTCCATTCAATTCCACGTTCAATTCCATTCCATTAAACGTTCCATTCCACATTCCATTGTCATTCCATTCCATTCCATTCCACATTCTATTCCATTCCATTCCATATTCCATTCCATTCCACATTCCATTCCATTCCATTCCGCATTTCATTCCACATTCCATTCCACATTCCATTCCATTCCATTCCACATTCCATTCTATTCGAATCCGCGTTCTATTTCACTTTCTATTCCATTCCATTCCACATTTCATTCCACATTCCATTCCATTCAATTCCATTGCAATCCACATTCCATTCCAAATTCCATTCTATTCCTCCATTCAGCATTCCATTCCACATTCCATTCCATTCCACCATTCAACATTCAATTCCATTCCATTCCACATTCCATTCCATTTCATTCCACATTTCATTCCACATTCCATTCCATTACATTACATTCCATACTACATTCCGTTCCACATTCCGTTCTATTGCATTCCACATTGTATTCCGTTCCATTCCATTCCATATTCCATTCCACATTCAATTCCACACCACGTTCCATTCCTCTTTCCATTCCACATTCGTTTCCACGTTCCATTCTACATTCCATTCCGTTCCACATTTTATTCCACATTCCATTCAATTCCTTTCCACATTATATTCCACGTTCCATTCCAAAGTCCTTTCCATTACATTTCACCTTCCATTCCACATTCCATTCAATTCAATTACACATTCCATGGCACATTTCATTCCACATTCCATACCGCATTCCATTCCATTCCATTCCACATTCCATACCACATTCCACTTCTTTCCATTCCACATTCCGTTCCATTCCATTCCACATTCCACTGCATTCCATTCCACGTTCCATTCCACATTCCATACCACATTCCATTCCTTTCCATTCCACGTTCCATCCCATTCCATTCCACATTCCTTTCCATTCAATTCCACGTTCCATTCCACATTCCATACCAAATTCCATTCCTTTCCATTCCGCATTCCGTTCCATTCCATTCCATTCTACATTCAATTCCATTCCATTCCACGTTGCATTCCATTCCGCTGCATACCACATTCCATTCCATACCACCTTCCATTCCACATTGCATTCCACATTCTATTTCAAGTTCCATTCCACATTCCATTCCATTCCATTCCAAATTCCATTCCATTCCACATTCCATTCCATTCCATTCCACACCGCATTCCATTTCATTCCATTTTGCATTTCCTTCCATTCCACATTCTATTCCGTTCCATTCAACATTCCATTCAGTTCCATTCCATTCCATTCAATTCCATTCCACATTCCATTCCATTCCATTCCATTCCTCCTTGCATTCCATTCCATTCCATTCCACATACAATTCCACATTCCATTCAATTCCATTCCACTTTCCATTCCAGTTTCCATTCCATTTCATTTCACATTCCATTCCATTCCATTTCAAATTCCATTCCATTCCATTCCTCATTCCATTGCATTCCATTTCATTTCACATTTCATACCATTGCATTCCACGTACCATTCCACTATCCATTTCACACTGCATTCCATTCCATTCCACATTCCATTCCAAATTCTATTTCATTCCATTCCACTTTACATTACATTCCATTCCACATTCCATACCATTCCATTCCACTTTACATTCCATTCCATTCCACATTCTATTCCATTCCATTCCACTTTGCATTGCACATTCCATTCCACGTTCCATTCCACATTCCTTTCCAATTAATTCCACATACCATTCCACATTCCGTTCAATTCCATTTCACATTCCATTCGACATTCCATTCCATTTCATGTTCCATTCCACATTCCATTCCACATTCCATTCCATTCCACGTTCCATTCCACATTCCAATCAATTCCATTCCACATTTCAAACCATTACATTCAACATTCCATACCGCGTTCCATTCCATTCCATTCCACATTCCATTCGAAATTCCATTGTATTCCATTCCACGTTCCATTTCATTCCATTCCACATCCCATTCCACATTCCATTCCAATCCATTGCACATTCCATTCCATTCCACATTCCTTTCCATTCCATTGCACATTCCATTTCACTTTCCATTCCATTCAATTTCCATTCACATTCCATCTCACTTTCCATTGCATTCAATGCAACATTCCGTTCCATTCCATTCCACATTCCATGCCATTCCATTTCACAATCCGTTCCGCATTCCTTGCCATTCAATTCCATTCCACATTCCATTCCATTGTATTTCACTTTCAATCCCAGCACATTCCACATTCCATTCCGTTTTATTCCATTTCAAGTTCCGTTGCATTCCATTCCAAGTTCCGTTCCATTGTATTTCACTTTCAATTCCAGCACATTCCACATTCCATTCCGTTTTATTCCATTCGAAGTTCCGTTGCATTCCATTCCAAGGTCCATTCCATTCCATTTCATGTTTCATTCCATTCCATTTCATGTTCCATTCCATACCATTCCACGTTCCATTCCATTCCATTGCACGTTCCATTTCACATTCCATTCCATTCCATTTCACGTTCCATTCTATTCCATTAGACGTTCCATTCCACATTCCATTGCATTCCATTCCACATTGCATTCCATTCCATTCCATATTCCATTAATTTCCATTGTATTCCTCATTCCATTCCATTGCATTCCATTCCACCTTCCATTCCAATCCTTTCCATTCCACTTTCCATTTCACATTACATTCCACATTCCATTCCATTCCATCGCATTCCACGTTCTATTCTACATTCCGTTCCATCCCTTTCCACATTCCTTTCCATTCCATTCCACATTCCATTCCATTCCATTTCATTCCAGATTCCATTCCATTCCATTGCATTGCATTCCACATTCAATTCCATTCCATTCAATTCCTTTCCACAATCCGTTCCATTCCATTCCACATTCCATTCCATTCCATTCAATTCCTTTCCACAATCCGTTCCATTCCATTCCACATTCCATTCCATTCTATTCCGCATTCCATTCCATTCCGTTCCACATTCCACTCCCTTCCTTTCCATTGCATTCCACATTCCATTCCACATTCCATTCCATTCCACTTTGCATTCCATTCCATTCCTTTCCATATTCTATTGCATTCCATTTTACATTCCTTTCCATTCCATTACATTCCACCTTCCAATCCACATTCCATTCCATTCCATTCTACATTCTGTTACATTACCTTCCATATTCCATTCCACATTCGATTCCATTCAACATTCCATTCCATTCCTTTCCACATTCCATTCCATTACATTCCATATTACATTCCACATTCGATTTCTTTCCACATTCCATTCCATTCCATTGATTCCATTCCATTCCACATTCCATTCCATTCCATTCCACATTCCATTGCATTCCAGTTCACATTCTATTAAACACTCCATTCCATTCCATTAGACATTCCAATCCACATCGCATTCCATTCAACCCCTCATTCAATTCCACATTCCATTCAATTCAGTTCCACATTGCATTCCATATTCCATTTCACATTCTATTCTACATTCCGTTCCATTCCATTCCATTCCACATTCCATTCAATTCGATTCAACGTTCCGCGGCACATTCCATTTAATTCTGTTCCACTTTCCATTCCACATTCCATTCCATTCAACTTTCCATTCTATTCCGTTCCACATTCCATTCTATTCCATTCCACTTTCCAGCCCTTTCCATTTCACACTTCATTCCATTCCATTCCATATTGCATTGCGTTCTATTCCACTTTCCCTTCCATTCCATTGCATCTTCCATTCCATTCCATTAAACATTCCATTCCACATTGCATTCCTCATTCCATTCCATTCCATTCCGCATTCCATTTCATTCCATTCCACATTCCATTCCATTTGATTCCGCGTTACATACCATTCCTTCCACATTCGATTCCACATTCCATTCCACGTTTCATTCCACATTTCATTCCATTCGATTCCACATTCCTTTCCACTTTGCATTCCATTCCCTGCACCATTCCACTTTCAATTCCTCTTTATATTCCACATTCCGTTCCACATTCCATTTCATTCCATTCTACATTTCTTTCCATTACATTTCACATTGCATTCCACTTTCCACTTCGTTCCTGATTCCATTCCATTCCATTCCACATTGGATTCCATTCCATTCCACTTTCCATTCCACATTGCATTCCATTTCATTCCGTATTCTACTGCATTCCATTCCACATTCTATTCCATTCCATTCCAAATTCCATTCCATTCCATTAAACGTTTCATTCCACTTTCCATTCCTCATTCCTTTCCATTCAATTCCACATTCCACTCCATTCCTTTCCACTCCATTCCATTCCATTCCATTCCATTCCCTTCAATTCCATTCAATTCCATTCCATTCCACATTCCATTCCATTCCATTCCACATTCCATTCCATTCCATTCCACATAGCATTCCATTCCGTTCCATTCCACGTACAATTCCACATCCCATTCCATTTCATTCCACATACCATTCCACATTCCATTAAATTCCATTCTGCATTCTATTCCACTTTCCATTACCTTCAATTTCACATTGCATTCCATTCCATTCCATTCCATTCCACAGTCCATTCCATTCCATTCCATTCCACATTTCAAACCATTGCATTTCACGAACCATTCCAATATCCATTCCACTTTGCATTCCATTCCATTCCACAATCCATTTCACATTCCTTTCCGTTCCATTCCACATTCCATTCTATTCCATTCCACATTCCATTCCATTCCATTCCATTCCACATTTAATTACATTCCATTCAAAGTTGCATTCAATTCCATTCCACGTTCCATTCCATTCCATTAAAATTTCCTTTCCATTCCATTCTATTGCATTCCACTTTCCATTCCAATCCATCCCAAATTCCATCCACCTTCCATTCCACATTCCTTTCCGTTCCATTAAACATCCCATTCCTTTCCACATTCCATTCCACATTATATTGCTTTCCATTCCACATTCCATTCCATTGCATTCCACATTCCATTGCATTCCATTCCATTCCATTCCACATTCCATTCCACATTCCATTCCTTTCCATTCCACATTCCATTAAATTCTATTTCAAATTCCATTCCATTCCATTCCATTCTATTCCATTCCACATTCCATTGCATTACAATCAACATTCCATTCCATTGCATTCCATTCCGTATTCCAGTCCATTCCATTCAATGATACATTCCACTTTCCGTTCCGCATTCCTTTCCATTCTATTCCACATTCCATGCCACATGCCATTCCATTCCATTCCAAATTCCATCCCACATTCTATTCCATTCCATTCAACTTTTCATTGCGTTAAAATCCGTTACATTCCATTCCATTACTCATTCCATTCCACATTCCATTCTACATTCAATTCCACATTACTTTCCGTTCTATTCAACATTCCATTACATATTCTATTCCATTCCACTCCACATTCCTCTCCACATTCCATTCCGCATTCAATTCCACATTCCATTCTATTGCATTCCTCATTCCATTACACATTCCATTACATTCCATTCCGCATTCCATTCCAAAGAGCATTCCATTCCATTACATTCCAAATTTCATTCCACATTCCATTCCATTCTACGTTCCATTCCACAATCCATTCCACATTGTATTCCACATTCCCTTGTACATCTCATTCCACTCCATTCCACTTTCCATTCCACATTCCATTGAATTCCATTCCAAATTCCTTTCCATTCCGTTCCACATTCTATTCCACATTCCTTTCCAATCCATTCCACATTCCATTCGATTCCCTTCCACATTCCATTACATTCCATTCCACATTGCATTCCATTCCATTCCTTTCCACATTCCATTCCACATTCTGTTCTATTCCACGTTCCATTCCACATTCCACTGAACATTCCATTTCATGTTACACCCCACATTCCATTACATTCCATTCCACATTCTATTCCACATTCCATTATATACCACTCCACATTCCTTTCCATTCCATTGGACATTCCATTCCATTCCATTCCACATTCCATTCCACGTTCCATTCCACATTCCATTCCACATTCCATTCCATTCCAGTTTCCATTCCACATTCCATTTCACATTCCATTCCATTACACGTTACATTCCCCTTTCCATTCGACATTCCATTCCACGTTACATTCCATTTCATTCAACGTTCCATTCCACATTCCTTTCCATTCCATTCCACATTGCATTCCACATTCGATTCCACAATTGATTCCACATTGCATTCTATTCCACGTTCCATTTCACATTTCATTCCACATTCCCCTCCCTTACACAATCCATTCCACGATCCTTTCCACATTTCATTCCATAACATTCCACGTTCCATTCCACATTCCATTCCACTCCATTCCACATTCCATTCCATTGCATTCCACATTGCATTCCACATCATTTCCATTCCATTCCATATTCCTTTCCACATTCCTCTCCATTCCATTTCAGTTTCCATTGCATTGCATTCCATTCCATTCCATTCCATTCCACATTCCATTCCATTCTATTCCGTTCCACCTTCCATTCCATTCCATTCCGTTCCACATTCCATTCCACATTCCATTCCATTGCATTCTACATTCCGTTTTGTTGCATTACACATTCCAATCCACATTCCATAACATTCCATTCCACATTCCTTCCACATTAAATTCCACATTCCATTGCATTTCATTAAACATTCCATTCCATTCCACCTTCAATTCCACTTTATATTACATTAAATTCCACAGTCCATTCCATTCCTTTTCACATTCAATTCCATTCCATACCACATTCCATTCCATTGCTTTACACATTGCATTCCACATTCCATATCATTCCTTTCCACGTTCCATTCCACGTTCCATTCCACATTCCACTACTCATTTTATTCCATTCCATTTCATATTCCATTCCACTTTCCATTCCATTCCATTCCACATTCCATTCCACATTCCGTTCCATTCCATTCCACATTCCATTCCACTGCATTCCACATTCCATTCCACTTCATTCCAATCCACATTCCATTTCATTCAATCCCACATTCAATTCCTCTGCATTCCACATTCAATTCCATTCCATTCCATTCCATTCCATATTCCATTCTAATCAATTCCACATTGAATTCCATTCCATTCCATGTTCCATTCCATATTCCTTTCCATTGCATTCCACATTCCATTCCACTTTCCATTCCATTGCATTCCTTACCACATTCCATTGCATTCCATTGTACATTCCATACCATTCCATTCCACATTCCATTCTGTTCCACTCCATTCCACATTCCATTGCATTCCATTCCATATTCCATTCCATTCCGTTCCACAATGTATTCCACATTCCATTCCACTTCACAATGTATTCCACATTCCATTCCATTCCACGTTCCATTCCACATTCCATTCCACATTCCATTCCATTCCACGTTCCATTCCACATTGCATTCAACATTTGAATCCATTCCATTCTACGTTCCATTACACATTCCATTCCATTCAATTCCACATTCAATTCCATTCCGTTCCCCATTCCATTCCATTCCTTACCATTCCACAATCCATTTCACCTTCAATTCCATTACAAGTTTCTTTCCACGTTCCATTACACATTCTATTACATTCCACGTTCCATTCTACTTTCCATTCCACGTTCCATTCCACATGCCATTCCATTCTATTCAACTTTCCATTCCACATTCCCTTTCATTCCATTCCACATTCTATTCCATTTCTGTCCAGATTCCATTCCACATTCCATTTCCTTCCATTCCACATTCCATTCCATTCCATTCCTCATTGCATTCCACATTCCATTCCATTCCTTTACACTATCCATTCAATTTCATTCCACATTCCATTCCACATTCCATTCCATTCCATTCCACTTTCCATTCCACATTCCATTCCACATTGCATTGCATTCCATTCCATTCCATTCCACATTCCATTCCATTCCATTCCACTTTCCATTCCACATTCAATTCCACATTGCATTGCATTCCATTCCATTCCATTCCACATTCCATTCCATTCCATTCCACTTTCCATTCCACATTCAATTCCACATTGCATTGCATTCCATTCCATTCCACATTTCATTCCTTTCTATTCCACAATCCATTCCACATTCCATTCCTTTCCATTCCTCATTACTTTCCACGTTCCTTTCAACATTCCATTCCACATTCCATTCCAAGTTCCATTCCATTCCATTCCACATACAATTCCATTCCATTCTGCGTTCATTCCACGTTCCATTCCACTTTCCATACCACATTCCATTCCATTCCATTGCATTCCACATTCCATTCCATTCCTTTCCGCATTCCATTCCACGTTCCATTTTATTCCATTCTGCTTTCCATTCCACATTCCAATCCTTTCCTTTCCACATTCCATTCCACAATCCTTTCCATTCCATTCTGCATTCCATTCCACTGTATTCCACTTTCCATTGCATTCCACATTCAATTCCATTCCATTCCACATTCCTTTGAATTTCGTTGCACATTGCCTTCCATTCCATTCCACTTTCCACTCCTTTCCATTTCCCATAGGATTCATCATTCCATTCCATTCCATTCCACATTCCATTATGCATTCCATTCCATTCCATTCCACATTCCATTCCATTCTATTCCACATTCCATTCAACATTCCATACCATGTTCCATTCCATGTTCCATTCCACATTTCTTTCCACGTTCCATTCTATGTTGCTTTCCACGTTCCATTTCTCGTACCATTCCACATTCCATTTCTCGTTCCTTCCCACGTTCCATTCCATTCCATTCCAAAATACATTCCACATTCCCTTCCATTCCATTCCACGTTGGATTCCTCTCTACTTTCCAATCCATTCCACATTCCATTCCACATTCCATTCCATTCTATTCCAGATTGCATTCGATTCCATTAAACATTCTTTTCCATTCCATTCCACACTCATTTCCATTCCATTCCACTTTCCGTTCCATTCCATTCCATTCCATTCCATTATGCATTCCACAATCCATTCCATTCCATTGCATTCCACATTTCATTCCATTCCATTCCACATTGCATTCCATTCCATTCCATTCCACATTCCATACCATTTCATTGGGCAATCCGTTCCATTCCATTCCAAATTCCATTCCACTTCATTTGGCATTCCATTCCATTCCATTCCAGATTCCATTCCATTCCATTCCGTATTCTTTTCCATTCCATTCTATTCCATTACACATTCCATTACATTCCATAGCATTCCATTCCACATTCCCTTCCACATTCCATTCCATTCCTTTCTACATTCCATTCCATTCCAATCCGCATTCCATTCCATTCCATTACACATTCCATTGCATTCCATTCCACTTTCCATTCCATGTTCTCTTCCACATTCCATTCCACATTCCATTCCACATTTCATTCCATCTTCCTTTCCACGTTACATTCCACGTTTGATTCCTCTTTCCATTACTCATTCCATTCCACAATCTATTGCATTACATTTCACATTCTATTCCACGTACCCTTGCATTCCTTCCCTCAATCAATTCCACATTGCAATCCCTTCAGTTCCACATTCCATTCCATCATCCATTCCACTATCTTTTCCACGTTCCATTCCACGTTCTACTGCAGTTTCCAGTCCACTTTCCATTCCATGATCCATTCCACATTGCATTCCATTCCAATCCATTCTTCTTTCCGTTTGACATTCCTTTCCATTCCATTCCATTCCACATTCCATTCCACACCATTCCACATTGCATTCCATTGCAATTCAAATTCCATTCAATTCCATTCAAAATACAATTCCATTCCATACCACATTCCATTCCATTCCATTCAACATTGCATTCAATTGCAATCCAAATTCCATTCAATTCCATTCAAAATACCATTCAATTCCATTCCACATTCCATTCCACATTCCATTCCATATTCCATTCCATTCCATTCCACATTCGATTCCACATTCCATTCCGTTCCTTTCCATATTCCATTCCATTCCATTCCATTCCACAATCCATTCCACATTCCATTCCTTTCCACCTTCCATTCCACATTCCATTCCACATTTCATTCCATTCCACATTCCATTCCATATTCCATTCCATTCCATTCCACGTTCCATTCCAGATTCCATTTAATTCCATTCCACATTCCAAACCACCATCCATTCCACATTCCACTACATTCCAGGTTCCATTCCACTCCATTCCACGTTCCATTCCACATTCCATACCACATTCCATTCCATTCCACGGTCCATTCCACGTTCCAATCCATGTTCCATTCCACATTGCATTCCTTTCTATTCCGTGTTCCATTCCACATTGTAGTCCATTCCATTCCACAATGCATTTTATTCCATTCCACTTTCCATTCCACATTCCTTTCCATTCCATACAACATTCCATTCCACATTCCATTTCATTTCATTCCACTTTCCATTCCACATTCCATTCCATTCCATTCAGCTTTCCATTCCAGATTCCATTATACAATCTGTTCCGCTTTCCATTCCATCCCATTCCACAATCCATTCCACTTTTAATTCCATTCCATTCCACATTGCACTGCATTCCATTCCATTCCATTCCACTATACCTTCCATTCCATTCCACAATCCATTACACGCTTCAGTACATTCCATTCGATTTCATACAACATTGCATTCCACATTCCATTCCATTCCATTTCACATTCCATTGCTTCCATTCCATTCCATTCCACATTCCATTCCTTATTCCATTCCATTCCTTTCCACAATCCATTCCACTTTCCATTCCATTCCATTCCACTCCACTCCATTCCACATTCCATTCCAAATTCCGTTCCGCAATCCATTCCACATTCCATTCCATTGCATTCCACATTCCATTCAACCATTCATTCCATTCCATTCCACTTTCCATTACAATCCATTCCACATTACATTCGACATTCCATTCCATTCCATTCCACATTCCATTCCATTCCGTTCTGCAATCAATTCCACATTCCATTCAAATTTCCATGACATTCCTTTCCACATAACATTCCGTTCAATTTCTCATTCTATTCCACATTCTATTCCATTCGATTACACATTCAAATACATTCCATTCCGCATTCTATTCCACATCTCATTCCATTTAATTCCACATTCCATTGCACTTTACATTACACATTCCAATCCACATTCCATTCCATTCCATTCCATTCCATTCCACATTTCGTTCCAGATTCCATTCCTTTCCATATTCCATTCCATTCCATACCACATTGCATTTCATTCCATTCCATATTCTGTTCTATTCCATTCCTCATTGCATTCCATTCCATTCCATATTCTATTCTATTCTATTCCACATTCCCTTCCATTCCATTCCACTTTCCTTTCCATTCTATTCCACTTTCCATTCCACATTCCATTCCAGATTCCTTTCCCTTTCATTCCATTCCACATTCCATTCCATTCCATTCCACATTCCATTCCAAATTCCATTACATTCCATATTCCATTCCATTCCATTCCACGTTGCATTCCATTCAATTCCATATTCCATTCCATTCCATTCCACATTCCATTCCATTTCATTCCATATTCCATTCCATTCTATTCCACGTTCCATTCCACAGTCAATTCCACATTCCATTCCATTCCATTTCAAATTCCATTCCACATTCCATTCCACATTCCATTCCATTCCATTCTGTTCCACATTCCATTCCATTTCATTCCACATTCTATTCCCTTCCATTCCAGATTGCATTCCATTCCATTCCATTCCACATTCCATTCCATATTCTATTCCATTCCACGTTCCATTCTACATTCCATTACACATTCGATTCTACGTTCCATTCCACATTCCATTCCATTCCATTCCTCATACCATTACCCATTCCATTCAATTCCATTCCACATTCCATTCCACATTCCATTCCATTCCATTTCACAATCTATTCCACATTCCATTGAATTCCGTTGCACATTCCATTCCATTCTATTCCACATTCCATTCCACATTCCATTCCACTGCAAACCATATTCCATTCCACATTCCATTCCATTCCATTCCACATGGCATTTCATTCCATTTCGCATTTCATTTCATTCCATTCCACATTATATTCAATTCCATTCCACGTTCCATTCCATTGCATTCCACATTCCATTCCATTCAATTACATATTCCATTCCATTCCACGTTTCTTTCCACTTTCCTCTCCAAGTTACTTTCCATATTTAATTGCATGCCACTCCACATTCCACTCCACATTCCATTCCATTCCTTTTCACTTTCCATTCCATTTCATTCCACATTCCATTTAACATTCCATTCCATTCCATTCCACATTGCATTCCACAATCTATTCCACATACCATTACAATCCTCATTACATTCCTCTGCATTCCTCTTTACATTCCGCATTCACTTCCACATTAAATTCCATTCCATATTCCATTCCCCATTCCATTCCTCGTTTCATTTCACATTCCATTCCATTCCACTCCACGTTCCATTCCACATTCCATTATATTCTATTCCACATTCCATTCCACAATCCATTTCACAATGTATTCCACATTCCAGTACATTCCTCGTTCCATTCCACTGCATTGCACTTTACATTCCACATTCCATTCCACATTCCATTCCATTCCACCTTCCATTCCCCATTGCATTCCTCATTCCATTCCCCATTCCATTCCACGTTCCATTCCCCATTCCATTCCACGTTCCATTCCACATTCCATTCCACTCCACTCCATGTTTCCTTCCACATTCCATTCCTTTCCGTTCCACATTCCTCTCCATGTCATTCCACATTCCATTCCAAATTCCATTCCATTCCATTCAACATTCCATTCCACAATCAATCCCACATTCCATTGCACATTCCATTCCAATCAACGTTCCATTCCACATTGCATTCCACATTCAATTCCATTCCACGTTCCTTTCCACATTCCATTCCATTCTATTCCACATTCCATTACACATTCCATTCATTTCCATTCCACATTCCATTCCATATTCCTTTACATTCCATTCCACGTTCCATTCCACGTTACATTCCATTCCATTCCACATTCCATTCCACATTATATTCCATTCCATTGCACATTGCTTTCCATTCCATTCCACACTCCATTCCAATCCATTCCACATTCCATTCCATTCCATTCCATTTCACGTTCCCTTCCATTCCATTCCACATTTCTTTCCGTTCCATTCTACATTCCGTTCCACGTTCCTTTCCATTCAATTCCACATTCCATTCCACGATCCGTTCTACGTTTCCTTACATGTTCCATTCCAAGTTCCATTCCGCGTTGCATTCGACTTTCCATTCCATAACATTTCACGTTCCATTCCGCGTTTCATTCAACTTTCCATTCCGTAACATTTCACGTTCTATTCCACGTTCCATTCCACTCCATTCTACATTCCATGCCACATTCCATTCAATTCCATTCCATATTCCATTCGACATTCCATTCCATTCCTTTCCATTCCACATTCAATTCCATTCCATTCCACATTACATTCCACATTCCATTGCATTCCATTCCATTCCACATTCCAATCCATTCCATTCCACATTACTTTCCTCTTTCCATTCTCCAATATATTCCACATTCCATTCCATTCCACGTTCCATTCTCATTCCATTCCACATTCCATTCCACAATCCATTCCATTTTCTATTCCAGATTCCGTTCCACAATCCAATCCACGTTCCATTCCATTCCATTCCACTTTCAATTCCACGATCCATTCCACAATCCTTTCCACGTTCCATTCCATTCCATTCCTAGTTACATTCCACGTTCCATTCCATTAAATTCCACGTTCCATTCCACATTCCATTGCACATTCCATTCCACGTTCCTTTCCGTTCGATTCTACTTTCCATTCCACTTTCCATTCCATTCTGTTACACGTTCCATTCCACATTCCATTGCACATTCCATTCCACATTCCTTTCCACATTCCATTCAACTTTCCATTCCATGTTGCATTCCACGTCCCGTTCCATTCCATTCCATGTTCCATTACACATTCCATTCCATTCCTTTCCACCATCCATTGCACATTCCATTACCAGGTTCCAATGCACATTCCATTCCACTCCATTCCACTTTCTATTCCACATTCCATTCCGTTCTATTCTACGTTGTATTACACATTCTATTCCATTCCATTCCACAATCCATTCCACATTCCATTCCACGTTCCGTTCCACTTTCCATTTCATTCCATTCCATGATACATTCCACATTCCATTTCATTCCATAATGCCTTCCATTCCACATTCCATTCCGTATTCCTTTCCACATTCCATTCCGTTTAATTCCACATTCCTCTCCACATTCCATTCCACATTCCATTCCTCATTCTATTCCGCATTGCAGTCCACATTCCATTCCATTCCATTACACATTCCGTTACACATTCCATTCCATTCCACATTATATTCCACTTTCCCTTCCACATTCTATTCCATTCCAATCCAGATTACTTTCCACATTCCATTCCATTCCATTCCACATTCCATTCCACTTTCCATTCCACATTCTCTTCCACATTCCATTCCATTAAATTCCAAATTCCAGTGAAAATTCCGTTCCATTCCATTAAACATTCTATTCCACATTCAATTCCAAATTCCATACCATACCATTCCACATTCTATTCCACGTTCCATTCCACATTCCATTTCATTCCATTCCATGATACATTCCACATTCCATTCCGTTCCATAACACGTTCCATTCCACATTCCATTCCATATTCCTTTCCACATTCCATTCCGTTGAATTCCACATGCCACTCCACATTTCATTCCAGATCCCATTCCTCATTCCGCATTGCAGTCCGCATTCCATTGCATTCCAATACACATTCCATTCCATTCCATTCCACATTCTGTTCCAATTTCCTTTCCACATTCTATTCCATTCCAATCCAGATTCCTTTCGACGTTCCATTCCATTCCATTCCACATTCCATTCCACTTTCCATTCCACATTCCGTACCACGTTCCATTCCATTAAATTCGACATTCCAGTCAACATTCCCTTCCATTCCATTAAACATTCTATTCCACATTCCATTCCAAATTCCATTCCATTAAATTCCACATTCCATTCCATTGCATTCCACATTCCATTCCATTCCATTCCACATTCCATTTCAAATTCCATTGCATTCCATTCAATAGTCCATTCCACATTCCATTCCATTCCTTTCCACATTCCATTCCACAATCCATTTCACTTTCCCTTCTACATACAATTACATTGCTATCCACGTTCCACTTCTTTCCATTCCACGTTCCATTTCATTTCATTCCACGTTACAATTCATTGCATTTCAAATTCGATTCCACATTCCATTTCACATTCCATTCCATTCCGTTCCATTGTATTCCACATTCCATTCCATTCCAATCCACATGCCATTCCATTTCACATTCCATTCCATTCCATTCCATTGCATATTCCAATCCCTTGCATTCCACCTTCCATTTAATACCATTCAACATTCCATTCCACTTTCCATTCTTTTAAAATCTATTCCACATTCCATTCCGCTCCATTCCACATTCCATTCCACATTCCATTCCATTTCATTCCACATTCCATTCCATTCCATTCCATTCCAATCCATTCCATTCCACATTCCATTCTTTTCCAGTCCACATTCCTTTCCATTCCGTTCCACATTCCATTCCTTTCCAGTCCACTTTCATTACATTCCATTCCACATTCCATTCCATTCCATTCTACATTCTATTCTACCTTCCATTCCATTTTATTCTATTCCACTTTCCATGGCATTCCATTCTATTCCACATTCCATTTCTCTCCATTACACATTCCATTCTATTCCATTCCACATTCCATTCCACTTTCCATTCCACGATCCTCTCTATGACCCATTGCATTCCATTCCACATTCCATTCCATTCCATTCCACATTCCATTCCACATTCCATTCCCTTCCATTCCACATTCCATTCCATTCCATTCTACATTCCACTCCACATTCCTTTCCTTTCCACATTCCATTTCACATTCCTTTCAACACTCCATTCCATTCCATTCCACATACCTGTCCACTTTGCATTCCATTCCATTCCACATTCCATTCCATTCCATTCCACATTCCACGTTCCATTCCAAGTTCCATTCCAAGTTCATTCCGTTCAATTCCACGTTGCATTCCACTTTCCATTCCATTCCATTCCATTCCACATTCCATTCCATTGCATTTCACTTTTCATTCCACATTGCATTCCACATTCCATTCCACATTCCATTCACCATTCAATTCCACATTCCATTCCATATTCCATTTCTTTCCATTCCACATTGCATTCCACATTACATTCCATTCCACTTTCCATTCCATTCTATTCCACATTCCATTGCGCATTCCATTCCATTCCAAATTCCATTCCATTCCATTCCATTCCATTCCATATTGCATTCCACATTCAATTCCATTCCATTCCACATTCCATTACTTTCCATTCCACATTCCATTCCATTGTACATTCCATTGCCTTCCACATTCCATTCCATTCCATTCCAAATTCCATTCACTTCGATTCCATTCAATTGCACATTCCATTTCACATTCCATTCCATTCAATTGCACATTCCATTACACATTCCATTCCCTTCCATTAAAAATTTCATTCCATACCATTCCAATCCATTCCACTCCACATTCCATTATATCCCATTCCATTCCACCTTCCACTCCATTCCTTATTCCTTTCCATATTCCATTTCATTCCACATTCCATTCCATTCCATTCCACGTTCCATTCCATTCCATTCCATTCCAATCCACATTCCATTCAATTTCATTCCATTCCTCATTCCATTCCTTTCCATTCCATTCCACATTCCATTCCATATTCCATTCCATTCCATTCCACCTTCCACTCCACATTCCATTCCACATTTCATTCCTTTCCATTCCACATGCCTTTCCACATTCCATTCCATTCCATTCCTCATTCATTCCACAATCCATTCCACTCCATTCCACATTCTGTACCACATTGCATTCCACTCCATTGTACATTCCATTCCTTTTCATTCCACATTCCGTACCACATTCCATTCCATTCCATTCCTCATTCCATTTAATAACATTCGACATTCAATTCCACATTCCATTCCACTTTCCATTCCATTCCACTCCACGTTCCCTTCAACATTCCATTAGGCATTCCATTCCACGTTCCATTCCGCGTTCCCTTCCATTCCTTTCCACTTTCCATTCCATTCCACTCCACGTTCCCTTCAACATTCCATTAGGCATTCCATTCCACGTTCCATTCCGCGTTCTCTTCCATTCCTTTCCACTTTCCATTCCAAGTTCTATTTCATTCCATTCCCCATTCCATTCCATTTTATTCCCCATTCCATTCCATTCCATTCCACATTCCATTCCATTCCATTCCACATTCCATTCAATTCCATTCCACGTTACCTTTCACTTTCCATTCCACGTTCCATTCCACGTTCCATTCCTTTCCATTCCACTTTCCATTTCATTCAATTCCACGTTCTATTTCATTCCATTCCACGTTCCATTCCACATTCCTTTTGACATGCCATTCCACCTTGCATTCCATTCCATTCCGTTGAATTCCATTCCACATTCCATTCCATTCCATTCCAATTCACCTTCCATTCAATTCCACGTTCCATTCCATTCCATTATATTCGAGTCCAAATCCTATTCCATACCATTCCGCCTTCCATTCCTTTCCATTCCACATTTCGTTCCTTTCCATTCCACATTCCATTCTATTCAATTCCACATTCCATTCCATTCCATTCCTTTTCATTCCACATTCCCTACCATGGCATTCCATTCCACATTGCATTCCTTTCCATTCCACATTCCATTTCTTTCCATTCCACACTGTGTTCCTTTTGATTCCACATTCTGTTCCATTCCATTCCATTCCCTTCCACATTCCTTTCCACATTCTATTCCCTTCCATTCGACATTCCTTTCCATTCCATTCCACATTACTTTCCATTAAATTCCATTCCATTGAACATTTCATTCAACATTCTACTCCCTTCCATTCCACATTCCATTCCATTCCCTTCCACATTCCATTCCACACTTCATTCTCTTCCATTCCACATTCCATTCCATTCCATTCCACATTCCATTCAACGTTCCATTCCACTTTCCATCCCACTTTCCATTGCATTCCATTCGGCATTCCATACCATTCCTTTCCATTCCTTTCCTGATTCCTTTCCATTCTACTTCACTTTCTATTCCACATTCCATTCCATTCCATTCCACATTCCATTCCATGCCACTGCACATTCCATTCCTTTCCATTCTACCTTTCATTCCACATTCCATTCCACGTTCAATTCCATTCCATTCCACGTTGCATTGCACGTTCCATTCCACATTCCATTCCACTTTCCATGCAATTCCATTCCACGTTCCATACCACATTCCATTCCACGTTCCATACCACATTCCATTCCATTCCATTCCCAGTTCCATTCCACACTCCATTCCTCTTTCCATTCCATGCTCCATTCCACATTCCATTCCATGTTCAATTCCAGATTCTATTGCAAGTTATATTCCACGTTCCATTCCATTCCATTCCAGGTTCCACTCCACATTGCATTCCACTTTACATTCCTCATTCCATTTCACATTCCATTCCGTTCCATTCCACGTTGCATTCCACAATCCATTCCACATTCCATTCCATTCCATTCCACATTGCATTACACGTGCAATTCGATTTCATTCCACATTCCATTCCACATTGCATTCCATTCCAGTCCACATTCTAATTGACTTTCCAATTTATTCCATTCCACATTCGATTCCATTCCAGTCCACATTCCATCCCACATTTCATTCCACCTTTCATTCCATTCCATTCCACGTAACATTCCACCTTCCATTCCAGAATCGATTCCATATTCCACTGCATTCCATTCTACATTCCATTCCATATTGCATTCCATTCCTATCCACATTCCATTCCACATTCAATTCCATTCCATTCCAAATTCCATTCCACTCAATTCCACGTTCCATTCCATTCAATTCCACGTTCCTTTCCACATTCCATTCCACATTCCATTCCTAGTTCCTGTCCACATTCCATTACACATTCCGTTCTACGTTCCATTCGACTTTCCATTCCAACCCTTTCCACGTTCCATTCCACATTCCATTCCATTCCGTTTCATTTTCCATTCCATTCAATTCCATATTCCATTCCATTCAATGCAACATTCCATTCCATACCATTCCGCATTCCATTCCATACCATTCCTTTCCTCTTTCGATTCCATTCCGTTCCACATTCCATTCCTTTCCATTTCGTTCCATTCCATTCCATTCCATTCCACATTCCAGACCATTCCGTTCCATTCCACATTCCATTCCACAGTCCATTCGACATTCTATTCCACATTCCATTGCATTCCATTCCGCGTTCCATTCCAATTCATTCCATTCCATTACACATTACATTCCACATTCCATTCCCTTCTATTCCACATTCCATTCCACATTCCATTCCACGTTCCATTCCACTTTCCATTCCACGTTCCATTCCATTCCAATCAATTACATTCCATTCCATTCCATTCCTTTCCATTACACATATCATTCCACAACCCATTCCCTTCCATTCCACATTCCATTCTATTCCCTTCCACTTTCCATTCCACTTTCCATTCCACGTTCCATTCCACTTTCCATTCCACGTTCCATTCCATTCCATTGAACTCCATTCGATTCTATTCCATTCCAGTCCATTGCACTCTGGATATCTTTGCATTCCATTCCAAATTTTATTCGACATTCCATTCCATTCCATTCCACTTTGTATTCCATTCCATTCCACATCCCACTCGGCATTCTATTCCATTCCATTCCACATCCCATTCCACATTGTGTTGCATTCCGTTCCACATGCCATTCCACTTTCCATTCCACATGCCATTCCAATCCATTCCACGTTCCATTTCATTTTCCATTCCACAGTCTATTCCACATTCCATTACACGTTCCATTCCATTCCTTTCCACGTTTCACTCCACTTTCCATTCCTTTACATTCCACGTTCCCTTCCACAATCCATTGCACATTCCCTTCCACGTTCCATTCCATTTCATTCCATTCCACATTCCATTCCACTCCATTCCACATACCATTCCACACTCCATTCCATTACATTTCATTCCATTCTACGTTCAATTCCACATTCCATTCCATTCAATTCCACGTTCCACTCCATTGAATTCCATATTGCATTCCATTCCACATTCCAGACCATTCCGTTCCATTCCACATTCCATTCCACAGTCCATTCCACATTCTATTCCACATTCCATTGCATTCCACTCCGCTTTCCATTCCATTCCATTACTCATTCCATTCCACATTCCATTCCCTTCTATTCCACATTCCATTCCACATTCCATTCCACGTTCCATTCCACTTTCCATTCCACGTTCCATTCCATTCCATTCCATTCCATTCCATTCCATTCCTTTCCGTTACACATATCATTCCACATCCCATTCCCTTCCATTCCACATTCCATTCTATTCCCTTCCACTTTCCATTCCACGTTCCATTCCACTTTCCATCCCACATTCCATTCCACGTTCCTTTCCATTCCATTGAACTCCATTCAATTCTATTCCATTCCAGTCCATTGCACTCTGGGTATCTTTGCATTCCTTTCCAAATTTTATTCGACATTCCATTCCATTCCATTCCACTTTGTTTTCCATTCCATTCCACATTCCACTCGGCATTCTATTCCATTCCATTCCACATCCCATTCCACATTGTGTTGCATTCCGTTCCACATGCCATTCCACTTTCCATTCCACATGCCATTCCAATCCATTCCACGTTCCATTTCATTTTCCATTAAACAGTCTATTCCACATTCCATTACACGTTCCATTCCATTCCTTTCCACGTTTCACTCCACTTTCCATTCCTTTACATTCCACGTTCCCTTCCACAATCCATTGCACATTCCCTTCCACGTTCCATTCCATTTCATTCCATTCCACATTCCATTCCCCTCCATTCCACATACCATTCCACACTCCATTCCGTTACATTTCATTCCATTCTACGTTCAATTCCACATTCCATTCCATTCAATTCCACGTTCCACTCCATTGAATTCCATATTGCATTCCATTCCACATTCCAGACCATTCCGTTCCATTCCACATTCCATTCCACAGTCCATTCCACATTCTTTTCCACATTCCATTGCATTCCACTCCGCTTTCCATTCCATTCCATTACTCATTCCATTCCACATTCCATTCCCTTCTATTCCACATTCCATTCCACATTCCATTCCACGTTCCATTCCACTTTCCATTCCACGTTCCATTCCATTCCATTCCATTCCTTTCCATTACACATATCATTCCACATCCCATTCCCTTCCATTCCACATTCCATTCTATTCCCTTCCACTTTCCATTCCACGTTCCATTCCACTTTCCATTCCACGTTCCATTCCACGTTCCTTTCCATTCCATTGAACTCCATTCAATTCTATTCCATTCCAGTCCATTGCACTCTGGGTATCTTTGCATTCCTTTCCAAATTTTATTCGACATTCCATTCCATTCCATTCCACTTTGTTTTCCATTCCATTCCACATTCCACTCGGCATTCTATTCCATTCCATTCCACATCCCATTCCACATTGTGTTGCATTCCATTCCACATGCCATTCCACTTTCCATTCCACATGCCATTCCAATCCATTCCACGTTCCATTTCATTTTCCATTCCACAGTTTATTCCACATTCCATTACACGTTCCATTCCATTCCTTTCCACGTTTCACTCCACTTTCCATTCCTTTACATTCCACGTTCCCTTCCACAATCCATTGCACATTCCCTTCGACGTTCCATTCCATTTCATTCCATTCCACATTCCATTCCACTCCATTCCACATACCATTCCACACTCCATTCCATTACATTTCATTCCATTCTACGTTCAATTCCACATTCCATTCCATATTCCATTCCACATTCCATTCCATTCCATTCCACATTCCATTCCATTCCATTCCACATTGCATTCCATTCCATTCCATTCAACATTGTATTCCATTCCATTCCATTCCAAATGCCATTCCACCTTCCATTCCATTCCACATTACATTCCGCATATCATTCCACATTACATTCCACGTTCCATTCCACATTCCATAGCACATTGTATTCCACGTTCCATTCCACATTCCATTCCATTCCATTCCACGTTCCATTGCATTGCATTCCACATATGATACCGCATTCCATTAAATTATATTCCACATTACATTCCACATTCCATTCAATTCCATTCCTTATTGCTTTCCATTCCATTCCACATTGCATTCCATTCCAATCCACATTCAATTCCATTCCTTTTCACATTCCATTGCATTATATTTCATTAAACATTGCATTTGATTCCAATCAACTTTCCATTACATTCCATTTCATTCAACGTTGCAAGCTATTCCAATCCACATTCCATTCCATTCCATTCCACATTCCATTCTTTTCCAATACATTGCATTCCATTCCATTCCTTACTACATTCCACTCCATTACATTCCATTCCGCATTCCTTTACATTCCGTTCCGCATTCCATCCCGTTCCGTTCCATATTCCATTCCATTCCATTCCATTCAACATTACATTCCATTCCAATCCACGTTCAATTCCGTTCCATTTCACATTCTATTCCATTCAATGCCATTCCTTTCCATTCCACATTCCATTCCATACCAATCCACATTTCATTCCACATTCCATTCCACATTCCATTCCATTCCATTCCATTGCATATTCCATTCCCTTCCATTCCACATCCCGTTCCATTCCAGATTCCTTTCCATTCCATTCCACTTTCCAGTCATTTTTATTCCACATTCTCTTACTTTCCATTACGCTTTCCATTCCATTCCATTCCACAATAAATTGCACATTCCATTACACTTTCCATTCCGCAATCTATTCAACATTCCATTCCACTTTCCCTTCCACGTTCCATTCCACGTTCCATTCCACTTTCCATTTCATTCCATTCCACGTTCCATTACACATTCCATTCCATTCCATTCTACATTACATTCCACATTCCATTCCACATTCCATTTCATTCCATTCCACATTCCATTCCAAAGATTGCATTCCACTTTCCATTCCAAATTCCATTTCACATTCCATTCCATTCTACGTTCCATTTCACATTCCATTCCATTACATTCCACATTCCTTTACACTTTCCATTCGATTGCATTCCACATTCCTTTCCAAATTCCATTCCATTGCATTACATATTCCATTCCACATTACTTTCCATTCCAATCCACATTCAATTCCACATTCCTTTCCGTTCAATTCCACTTCCCATTCCACATTCCCTTCCGTTACATTCCACGTTCATTTCCATTCCATTCCCCTTTCCATTCTATTCCTAGGCATTCCACTCAATATTCCATTCCATTCCATTCCATTCCATATTCCATTCCATTCCATTGCACAATCCATCCTACATTCCATTTCATTCCATTCCACATTCCGTTCAATTGCATATCACATTCCATTCCATTTCTTTTCACACTCGATTCCATTGCATCCGATTCCAGTCCACCTTCCATTCCATTCTATTCCACATTCCATTCCATTCCATTCCATTCCATTCTTTCCATTCCACATTCCATGCCATTCCATACCATTCCACATTGCTTTCCAATCCATTCCATTCCATTGAACATTCCATTCCACATTACATTCAATTCCATTTCACATTCTATTCCACAATCAATTCCGTTCCATTCCATATTCCATTCCACATTCCATTCATCTTCATTCCACATTTCATGCAACATTCCATTTCACCTTCCATTCCATTTCATTGGACATTCCAATCCATTCCATTACAAGTTCATTTCCATTCCGTTCCACGTTCCATTCCATTCCATTCCACAATCCATTTCACATTCCATTCCATTCCTCGATTCCACATTCCATTCCAATCCATTCCACATACCATTCTATTCCATTACCCATTCTATTCCATTCTATTCCATTCCCTTCCATTCCACATTCCACTCCACGTTACATTCCACATTCCATTCCACTTTCCATTACCCATTCCTTTCTACGTTCCTTTCCACGTTGAATACCACGTTCCATTCCATTCCATTCCGTATTCCATTTCATTCCATTCCACCTTCCGTTCCATTGCATTCCATATTCCTTTCCAGATTACATTCAATTCCATTCCACATTTCATTCCATTGCAATCCACATTCCATTCCATTACATTCCACTTTCCTTTCCATTTCATTCCACATTCCAATCCATTTGCTTTCCATTCGATTCCATTCCACATTCCGTTCCATTCCTTTCCACATTCCATTCCATTCCACATTCCATTCCAGTCCATTTCCCATTCTTTCCACTTTCAATTCCATTCCATTCCTCAATCCATTCCTTTCCAATACATTGCATTCCATTCCATTCCATTCCATTTCACATTCCACTCCTCTCCATTTCGTTCCACATTCCTTTTCATTCCATTCCACATTTCATTCCACATTCCATTCCATTCCATTCCACATTGCATTCGCATCCACTCCATTCCATTCCACATTCCTTTCCATTCCATTTCACATTCGATTCCACATTCCATTGCATTCCATTCCATGCTCAATTCCATATTTCATTCCACTTTCCAATCCGCATTAGATTGCATTACTTTCCACATGCATTCCATTCCAAATTCCATTCCATTCCATTCCACGATCCTTCCATTGCATTCCACGTTCCATTCCGCATTCCATTCCATTCCACATTCCATTCTATTTCATTCCACCTTCCATTCCACATTTCATTCCATTCTATTCCACATTCCGTTCAATTCCATTCCATTCCACATTCCGTTCCGTTCCATTCAACGTTGTATTCCATTCCATTTCATGTTCCATTGCTTTCCATTCCAAATTCCATTCTACATTCCACTTCATTCCATTCCATATCATTCCATCCCTTTCCAGATTCCATTCAATATTCCATTCCATTCCAGATTACATTCCACATTCCATTCCATTCCATTCCATCTTCCATTCAACTTTCCATTCCACATTCCAATCCACATTCCATTCCACATTCCATTGTACACTCCATTCCATTCCATTCCACGTTACAATCAATTCCAGAACATTTTCTATTCCATTCATTCCACAATCCATTCCACATTCCTTTCCACTTTCAATCCCACGTTCCATTACATGTTCCATTCCACTTTTCATTTCATTCCATTTCACGTTGTATTAAACTTTCCATTCCGCGTTCCATTCCACATTTCATTCCATTCCATTTCATACTCCATTCCACATTCCATTCCATTCCGTTCCATTCCTTTCCACTTTCCATTCTATTCCATTCCATGTTCCATTCCGTTCCATTACATGTTCCATTCCTTCCCATTCCACGTTCCATTCCACATTCCATTCCATTCCATTCCACTGTCCATTCCATTCCATTTCACATTCCATTCCACATTCCATTCCACCTTCCATTCCATTCCATATTCCATTCTACATTCCATTCCGTTCAATTCCACATTCCAATTCATTGTATTCCACATCCCATTCCATTTAGTTCCACTTTCTCTTCTACATTTCATCCCATTTCATTGCACATTCCATTCAATTGCATACCACATTCCATTCCTTTCCATTTCACATTTAATTGCATTCAATTCCATTCCATTCCACATTCCATTCCATTCCATTCCATTACACATTCCAATCTATTCCATTCCACATTCCTTTCCATTCTACATTCCATTCCACATTCCATTCCATTCCTTTCCACATTCCCCTCCATTGCATTCCACATTCCATTCCACATTCCATTCTATTCCATTGCACCTTCAATTCCATTCCATTCCACATTCCATTCTATTCCATTTCACATTCCATTCCATTCATTACACATTCCATTCCATTCCATACCTCATTCCATTTCATTACATATTCCATTCCATTCCACTTTCCATTCCATTCCATTCAACGCTCCATTCAACTTTCCATTCCATTCCATTCCTGGTTCCATTCCACATTCCATTCCATTGCATTCCACATTCAATTGCACATTCCATTTCATATTCCATTCCATTCCATTCCACTTTCCATTCCAATTCATTCCACTTTCCTTTCCACTTTCCATTCCATTCCATTCCATATTTTAATCCTTTCCAATGCATTCCAGTCCACACTCCATTCCAATCCATTCCATTCCATATTCCATTCCATTCCAATCCATGCCATTCCACATTCCATTTCATTCCACATTCCATTCCACATTCCATTCAATTCCATTCCACATTACATTCCATTCCTTCCCACATTCAATTCCATTCCAACCCACATTCCATTCCTTTCCATTCCACTTTACATTCCTTTCCATTCTACAGTCCACATTCCATTCCACGTTCCATTCCACGTTATGTTCCACGTACCATCCCGTGTTCCATTCCACGTTCCATTCTATCCATTCCACGTTCCATTCTATTCCATTCCACGTTCCATCCACATTGCATTCGATTCCATTCCACATTCCATTCCAGTTTCCATTCCATTTCATTCCGTTCCACATTTCATTGCATTCCATTCCATTTCATATTCCACTCCATTCCATTTCAATTTCCATTTCACATTCCAGTCCATTCCATTCCACATTCCATTCCGTGTCATTCCACATTCCATTCCACTTTCCATTATATTCCAATCCACATTTCATTCCATTCTATTCCATTCAAGTCCACATTGCATTCCATTCCATTCCATTACACATTCCATTCCATTCCATAACAAATTCCATTCGATTCCATTGCACATTCCATTCCATTGCATTCCACGTACAATTCCATTACATTCAACTTTCCATTCCATTCCATTCCATGTTTCATTCAACGTTCCATTCCACTTTCCATTCCATGTTCCTTTCCACGATCCATTCCATTACACCCCATGTTCCATTCCACCTTCCATTCCACATCCTATTCCATTCAATTCCACGATGAATTCCATGTTCCATTCCATGTTCCATTCCCCTTTCCATTCCATTCCATTCCACGTTACATTGCAAGTTCCATTCCACATTCCATTCCACATTCCATTCCACATTCCATTCTATTCCATTCCATATTCCATTCCATTACATTCCACATTCCATTCCATTCCATTCCACATTGCATTCCATTCTATTGCATTCCACATTCAATTCCACATTGCATGCCACATTGCATTCCATTGCATTCCACATTCCATTCCAATCCATTCCACATTCCTTTCAACTTTCCATTCCATTCCATTCCACATTCAACTCCATTCCGTTCCATTCCTCATTCCATTCCATTCCATTCCATTCCATTCCACATTCCATTCCATTCCATTCCACATTCCTATTCTTTCCATTCCACAATCCCTTCCACATTCCATTCCATTCCATTCCTCATTCCATTCCATTCCATTCCAGATTCAATTCCATTCCGCTTCATTCCATATTCCATTCCGCATTCCATTCCACTCCATTCCATGTTCCATTTTATTTCATTCCACGTTCCATTCCATTCCATTCCAATTTCTACTCCATTCCATTCCACGTTCCATTACACATTCCATTCCATTACACATTCCATTCATTTCCATTACGCATTCCATTCCACGTTCCATTCCAGATTCCGTTCCACTTTCAATTCAGTGTTCCATTCCACGTTCCATTACACCTTCCATTACACATTTGATTACACATTCCATTTCATTCCAATCCACATTCCATTGCACATGCCATTCCACGTTCCATTCCAAATTGCATTCCATTCAATTCCATTCCCTTCCCCATACCATTCAACATTCCATTCCATTCCTTTCCATTCCACATTCCATTGCACATTCCATTCCACATTCCTTTCCATATTCCATTCCATTCCAATCCATTCCACATTCCATTCAACATTCCATTCCATTGCATTCCACATTCTATTTCAAATTCCATTCCATTGCATTCCACATTCCATTCCACATTCCATTCCATTCATTTCCATTACATATTCCGTTCCATTCTACTCCATTCCATTCGACGTTTCATTGCATTCCATTCCACCTTCCATTCCATTCCATTCCGTTTTCTAATCCAGTTTCCATTCCATTTCATTCCACGTTCAATTCCTTTTAATTCCACATTCGATTCCTTTCAATTCTACATTTCATTCCATTCCATTCCATTCAAGTCCTCATTCCATTCAATTCCATTCCATTCCAAACTAAATTCCATTGCATTTCAGTCCACATTCCACTCCATTGCATCCCATTCCATACCACATTCCAATTCAGTACATTCCACATTCCATTCCATTACTTTCCACTTTCTATTTCATATTAAATTCCATTCCATATTCCATTCCATTCCATTCCATTCCACATTCAATTCCATTCCTTTCTACCTTCGATTACATTCCGTTTAACATGGCATTCCATTCCATTTCACATTCCACTCCATTCCACATTCCATTCCATTCAAATCCATTCCATTCTACATTCCATACCATTCCACTTTCCATTCCATTCCATTCCGCATTCTAATTCACCCTCGATTGCATTCTGTTCAACATTCTTATCCACTTTCCATTCCACATTCAATTTGTTTCCATTCAATTCAACATTCCATTCCATTCCATTCCATTCCACATTCCAATCCATTCCATTCCACATTCCTTTCCATTCTACATTCCATTCCACATTCCATTCCATTCCTTTCCACATTTCCCTCCATTGCATTCCACATTCCATTCCACATTCCATTCCATTCCATTGCACCTTCAATTCCATTCCATTCCACATTCCATTCTATTCCATTCCACATTCTATTCCATTCATTACACATTCCATTACACATTGCATTCCATTCCATTCCACATTCCATTCCATTCCATTCCATTTCAAATTCCATACCATTCCGTTACATTCCATTCCAAATTCCATTCCATTCCATTCCATTCCATTCCATTCCATTCCATTCCATTCCACTTTCCATTGCATTCCAATCCACATTCCTTTCCATTCCATTCCCTTCCATATTCCATTCCATTCCACGTTCCATTCCACGTTCCATTCCACTTTCCATTCCAATTCATTCAACATTCCATTCCACCTTCCATTCCTTTCCACATTCCATCCCACATTCCATTCCATTCCGTTACACATTTCATTGCATTCCATTCCACATTATATTTTATTCCATTCCACATTCCATTCCAAATTCCTTTCCACGTTCCATTGCACTTTCCATTCCACGTTCCTTTCCACGTTCCATTCCACGTTCCATTCCACGTTACATTCCATGTTCCATTCCGCGTTCCATTCCATTCTATTCCGCATTCCATTTCACATTCCATTCCTTTGCAACCCACATACAACTCCATTCCATTCTACATACCTTTAATCATTCTTCTCCATACCATTTCGCATTCCATTCCACATTCCATTACCATCTATTCAACATTCCACACCGCTCCATTCCACTCCACATTCCATTCCATTCCAATCCACATTCCATTCCACATTCCATTGAATTCCAATCCACATTGCATTCCATTCCGTATTCCATTCCATTCCATTCAACATTCCATCCCACATTCCATTCCATCCCATTCCACATTTCATTGCATTCCATTCCACATTGCATTGCATACCATTCCACATTCCATTCCTTTCCATTCAAAATTGCATCCCACATTCCATTCCATCCCATTCCACATTTCATTGCATTCCATTACACATGGCATTCCATTCCATTCCACATTCCCTTCCACATTCCATTACACTTCGCCTTCCGCGTTCCATTCCACTTTCCTTTCACGTACCATTCCAAATTCTTTTCCACTTTCCATTCCACGTTCCATTTCGTTTAATTCCACATTCCATTCCTTTCCATTCCACATTCTATTCCACATTCCATTCTATTACCTTCCATTTCATGTTCCATTCCATTCAAATCCATTCCACATCCCATTCTCTTCCATCCCACATTCCATACAATTCCATTGCATATTCCATCAAATATTAGATTCCATTCCATTTTACATGCCATTCCATTCCAATCCATATTCCACTACATTCCGTTTCACATTCCATTCAATTCCACTGCATTCTGTTCCATTCGATTACACATTCCCTTACATTCCATTCCACGTTCCATTGCAAGTTCCATTCCACGTTCCATTCCAAGTTCCATTCCACGTTCCATTCCTTTTCATTCCGCATTCCATTCCACATTCCATTGCACATCACACTGCTTTCCATTCAACATTGCCTTTCATTCCATTTCACATTCCTTTCCATTTCATTCCATTCCATTCCGCATTCCATTCCTTTCCATTCCACGTTCCATTCCAAGTTCCATACCATGTTCCATTCCACATTCCATTCCACGTTCAATTCCACGTTCCATTCCACGTTCCATTCCACTTTGCATTCCTCATTCCCTTCCACATTCCATTCCACATTCCATTCCATTCCACCCCACATTCCATTCCATTCCACTCTATTCCAATACACATTCCATTTTATTCCATTCCATTCCACATTCCACTCTAATCCATTCCATTCCACATTCCATTCCACATTCCACTCCATTCCATTCCACATTCGATTCCACTTTCCATTCCATTCCTTTCCAAATTCCATTCCACATTCCTTTCCTTTCCATTCCATATTCTAATCCATTCCATTCCACATTCCATTCCATGTTCCATTCCACGTTCCATTCCACTTTCCCTTCCACTCTCCATTCCATTCCACATTCCTTTCCGTTCCATTCCACATTCCATTCCACATTCCATTCCTCCTTGTATTCCATATTCCATTCCACATTTCATTCCATTCCATTCCACATTCCATTCCACGTTCCATTCCTTTCCATTCCACTTTCCTTTCTATTTTTCATTACACGTTCCATTCCATTCCATTCCACTTTCCATTCTATCTTCCATTAGAAGTTCCATTCCACTTTCCATTCCACGTTCCGTTTCTTTCCATTCCACATTACAGTCCACATTCCATCCATTCCATTCCACATTCCATTAAATTCCATTCAACATTCCATTTCATTCCACGTTCCATTCCACGTTCCATTCCACGTTGCATTCAACATTCCGTTCCACGTTCAAATCCATTTCATTCCACGTTCCATTCCATTCCATTCCATCTTTCGTTTCATTCCATTCCACGTTGCATTCCACATTCCATTCCACTTTCCGTTCCGTGTTCCATTCCACATTCCATTCCATTCCATTCCACTTTCCATTCCATTCCACGTTCTATATCATTCCATTCCATTCTATTCCATCTGCTCCATTCTATTACAAATTCCATTCCATTCCATTCCACGTTCCATTCCACATTCCATTCCACATTGCATAGCATTTCATTACACAATCCATTACATTGCATTCCACTTTTCATTCCACATTCCATTCCATATTCCATTCCACTTTCCATTCCACGTTCCATTCCATTCCATTGCACATTCCATTCCCCTTTCCACTCGATTACATTTCACGTTCCATTCCAGATTCCATTGCCCATGGCATTCCACGTTCCATGCCACATTCCATTTCACGTTGCATTCCACATACCTTTCGGTGTTCCATTCCATTGCAATCCACTTTCCATTCCACATTCCATTCCATTCCATTCCACATTCCACTCCACATTCCATTCCTTTCCATTACACATTCTATTCCACATTCCATTCCACATTCAATTCCATTCCATTGCATACCACATTCCATTCCACGTTGCTTTCCACATTCCGTTTCACATTCCGTTCCACATTCCATTCCAAATTCCTTTGCACGTTCCATTCCATTCCATTCCACGTTCCACTGCACATTCCATTGCATTCCATTCTGCTTTCTATTCCACATTCGATTCCACATTCCATTCCACATTCCTTTCTGTTCCATTCCACATTCCAATATGTTCCATCCCATATTCCATTCCACATTCCATTCCATTCCTTTCCATATTCCATTCCACAATCCATTCCATTCCATTCCACATTCCATTCCACATTCCACTCCCAACAATTCCCTGTTAAATTCCAAGTTCCATGCCATTCCATTCCATTCCATTCCACATTCCATTCCACGTTTCATTCCACATTCCATTCCACGTTCCATTCCATTCCATTCCATTCCTTGTTACATTCCATATTCTATTCCACGTTGCATTCCATAACCCATTCCATTTCATTCCACATTCCATTCCATTCCTTTCCACATTCCATTTCATTCCATTCCACGTTCCATTCCACGTTCCATTCCACTTTCCAATCCACGTTCCATTCCATTCCATTCCGCATTCCATTCTATTCCATTCCACATTCCACTCCATTCCAATCCTCATTCCTTTCCACATTAAATTCCATTCCATTCCACGTTCCGTTCAACAATCCATTCCACGTTCCACTCCAAGATCCATTCCACGTTCCACTCCATGTTCCATTCCATTGCATTCCATGATCCATTCCACGTTCCTTTCCACATTCCATTTCATTACATTCCACCTTCCATTCCACTTTCCGTTCCATTTCATTACACGTTCCATTCCATTCGATTCCAGGTTCCATTCCACATTCCATTCCACATTGCATTCCACATTCTATTCCACATTCCATTACATTCCATTTCACATTCCATTCAATTCCATTCCACATTCCACTCCATTCCATTCGACTTTCCATTCCATTCCATTCCACGTTCCGTTTCTTTCCATTCCACGTTACATTCCATATTCCAATCCATTCCATTCCATTCCACATTCCATTCCATTCCATTCCTTTCCATTCCATTCCACATTCCATTCCATTCCATTCCACATTCCATTCCATTCCATTCAACATTCGATTTCATTCCATGTTCCATTCCACGTTCCCTTCCACATTCCATTCCATGATCAATTCCATTCCGTTCCACATTCCATTCCACATTCCATTCCATTCCATTCCACACTCCATTTCTTTCCACTGCACATTTTATTCCACATTCCATGGCACTTTCCATTCCATTCCATTCCACTTTTCATTCCACATTCCAATCCATGCTCCATTCTATTACATTCCACGTTCAATTCCAACTTCCATTCCACATTCCATTCCACATTCCATTGCAATGCATTCCACGTTCCATTTCACGTCCCATTCGACAGTCCATTCCACATTCCCTTCCACTTTCCATTGCGTTATATTCCACATTCCATTCCACATTGCATTTCACATTCCATTCCAAATTCCATTGCACAATCCATTCCACATTCCTTTCCACTTTCCATTAAACAGTCCATGCCACATTCCACTCCATTCCATTCCACATTCCATTCCACATTGCATTCCTTTCCAGTGCACATTGCATTCCACATTCCATTCCATTCTATTTAAACATTCCATTCCATTCCTTTCCACATTCCATTTCACCTAAAATTCCGTTCCATTCCATTCCACATTCCATTCCATTCTATTCCACTTCCCGTTCCACATTCCGTTCCAGTCCATTCCAAGTTCCATTCCACTTTACCTTCCACATTCCAATCCACATTGTTTTCCATGTTCCATTCCATTCCATTCCACGTTCCATTCCACATTCCATTCCTCATTCCACACCATTCCATTTCCTGCCATTCTGCATTCCATTCCATTCTATTCAACATTGTATTCCACATTCCTTTATATTCAATTCCACATTCCATTCCACATTTCATTCGATTCCATTCCACTTTCAATTCCACTTTCCATTCCACATTCCACTCCACTTTCCATTCCAAGTTCCATTCCACGTTCCACACCATGTTCCATTCCATTCCATTCCACGATCCATTCCACGTTCCATTCCACATTCCTTTGCATTCCCTTCCACATTCCATTCCACATTCCATTGTACATTCCATTCTATATTCCATTCTATTCCATTCCACATTCCATTCCATTCCATTCCACATTCCATTGAATTCCATTCCGCATTCCACTCCATTACATTCCTCATTCCTTTCCACATTAATTTCTATTCCATTCCACTTTCCACTCCATATTCAATTCCACGTTCCATTCCAAGATCCATTCCACGTTCCTCTCCACGTTCCATTCCATTGCATTCCAAGATCTATTCCACTTTTCATTCCACATTCCATTCCATTCCATTCCACTTTCCATTCCATTGCATTACACGTTCCATTCCATTCCGTTCCAGGTTCCATTCGACATTCCATTCCATATTGCATTCCACAATCCATTCCACATTCCATTCAATTCCTTTCTACATTCCACTGCATTCCATTCCACATTCCATTCCGTTCCATGCCACGTTACATTCCACATTTAATTCAACCTTCCATTACACATTCCATTCCATTCCATTCAAAATTCCATTTCATTGCATTCCACATTCAATTCCACATTCCATTCCATTCCATTCCAAATTCCATTCCACTTTCCATTCCATTTCATTCCACATTCCATTCCACATTTCATTCCTTATTGCATTCCACATTCCCTTTCCCATTCCATTCCATTCCATTCCACCTTCCATTCCATTCCACATTCCATTCCATTTTATTCCCCTTTGCATTCCATTCCAGTCCAGATTCCATTCCACGTTCCATTCTATTCCATTCCATGTTCCATTCTACTTTCCTTTAGTCGTTCCAATCCATTCAATTCCACATTCCATTGTACATTACATTAGTGGTTCCATTCCACGTTCCATTCCACGTTCCGTTTCTTTCCATTCCACGTTACATTCCATATTCCATTCCATTCCATTCAACATTCCATTGCATTCTATTCAACATTCCATTTCTTTCCACGTTCCAATCCACGTTCCATTCCACGTTCCATTCCACATTCCATTCCACGTTCAATTCCATTCCATTCCACATTCCATTCCATTCCGTTCCATGTTTCATTTCATTCCATTCCACGTTGCTTTCCACATTCCATTACACTTTCCATTCCATGTTCCATTCCTCATTCCATTCCATTCGATTCCGCTTTCCATTCCATTCCACGTTCCATTTCATTCCATTACACGTTCCATTCCACATTCCATTTGACATTCCATTCCGCCTTCCATTCCATTCCATTCCTTTCCACTACACATTCCATTCCATTCCATTCCACTTTCCATACCATTCAATTCCAAATTCCATTCTATTCCATTCCATTCCATTGCACTACTTTCCATTCCATATTCCATTGCATAGCATTCCTCATTCCATTCCATTCAATATTCCATTCCATTCCATTCCACTCCATAATCCATTCCATACCATTCCATTCCATTCCATTCTTGAATCCTTTCCATTTTATTTCACATTCTATTCCACACTCCATTCCATTCCGATCCACATTCCGTTCGACATTCCATTCCACTTTCCTTTCCATTCCATTCCACGTTAAATTCCACTTTCCATTGGAAGTTGCATTCCACTTTGCATTCCACATTCCATTCCATTCCACTCCACATTCCATTCCATTCCATTCCACTTTGCATTCCATTCCATGTTCCATTTCTTTCCACTACACGTTTCATTCCACATTCCACTTCACATTCCATTGCACTTTCCATTCCATTCCATTCCTTTCCATTCAACATTCCTTTCCATTCCCTTCCACTTTCCATTCCGTTCAATTCCACATTCAATTCTACTACATTCCATTCCATGGCACTAGTTTCCATTCCATGTTCCATTCAATACCTTTCCTGAATCCATTCCATTCCATTCCATTCCATGTTCCATTCCATTCCATGCCATTGCGTATTCCATTCCATTCCATTCCATTCCATATTCCATTCCATTCCGTTCATTCCATACTCCACTGCATTCCATTCCACATTCCATTCCATTCCTTTCCATTCCACATTCCAATCTATTCCATTCCATTCCAGTCCACATTCCATACCATTCCATTCCATTCCACATTCCATTCCACATTCCATTTCACCTTCCATTCCACATTCCATTCCACATTCCATTTCACCTTCCATTCCAAATTCCATTCCCTTCCATTCCACATTCCATTACATTCCATTCCACTTTCCGTTCCACGTTCCATTCCACTTTCCATTCCATGTTCCATTCCATTCCATTCCGCAATCCATACCATTCCGTTCCATTTCATTCCTGACTCCTTTCCATTCTATTTCACATTCTATTCCACACTCAAATCCATTCCGTTCCACATTCCATTCCACATTCCATTCCATTCCATTCCACATTCCATTTCTTTCCACTCTACATTTTATTCCACATTCCATGCCACCTTCCATTCAATTCCATTCCACGTTCCGTTGCACATTCCATTCCATTCCATTCCACTTTGTATGCCACATTTCTTTCCACATTCCATTCCACATTGCATTGTGTTGCATTCCCATTCCAATACATTCCATTCCAGTTTCCACTACACATTCCATTACATTCCATTCCACATTCCATCCCATTCCATTTCACATTCCATTCCACATTGCCTTGCATTCCCTTCCACATTCCCTCCCACATTCCATTCCACATTCCATTCCATCTTCCATTCCATACCATTCCACATTCCATTCCACATTCTGGTCCATTCCATTCCATGTTCCATTCCACGTCCATTCCACGTTCCATTGCACATTGAATTCCACATTCAATACCACGTTCCATTCCATTCCATTCCACTTTCCAATCCACTTTCCATTCCATTACATTCCACTTTCCTTTCCACAATCCATTGTGCTTTACATTCCAATTTCCATTCCACATTCCATTCTACGATCCATTCAACGTTCCATTCCACTTTCCATTTCATTCCATTCCACGTTCCATTGCACTTTCCATTGTACTTTGCATTCCAAGTTCCATTCCACATTCCATTCCTCTTTCCATTGCATTCCATTCCAAGTTCCATGACATATTCCTTTCTATTCCATTCCACGTTGCATTCCACATTCCATTCCACGTTCTATTACATGTTCCATTCCATTACATTCCACGATCCATTCCACATTCCATTCCACATTCCATTCCACTTTCCTTTCCACAATGCATTCCTCATTCCATTCCACATTCCATTCATTACATTCCATATTCCACTCCACATTCCATTCCATTCCATTCCACACTGCATTCAACTTTCTATTCCTTTCCATTCCTCATTGCATTCCCCATTCCATTCCATTTCATTCCACATCCCATTCCTCATTGCATTCCACATTGCATACCACATTCCCTTTTTCATTCCATTCCATTCCATTCCATTCCACAATCCATTCCACATTCCATTCCTATTCATTCCACATCCCATACGACATTGCATTCAGCATTCCATTCCTTTCCATTCCACATTCCATACCACATTCCATTCCATTCCATTTCATTCCACATTCTATTCCTCATTCCATTACACGTTCCTTTCCATTCCATTCCACGTTCCATTCTACTTTCCATTACACGTTCCATTCCATTCCATTCCACCTTCCATTCTACATTTCATTAGAGGTTCCATTGCACGTTCCACTCCACTTTCGATTCCATTCCATTCCACGTTCCATTCTATACTCCATTCCATTCAATTCCATTCCATTCCACTTTCCATTCCATTCCATTCCAGTTTACATCCATTCATTTCCACATTCCATTGCATTCCATTCCATTCCATTCCACATTGTATTCTGTACCATTCTGCATTCCTTGGTATTCCATTACACATTCGATTCCATTCCATTCCACCTTCAATTGCATTCCATTCCACCTTCCATTGCATTCCATTCCACGTTCCATTCCACTCCATTCCACATTCCAGACCATTCCAATCCATTCCGCATTCCATTTCACATTCCATTCAATTGCATTCCACATTCCATTCCATTCCATTCCTCATACCATTCCATTCTATTCCATTTTCCATTCCATTCCATTCCATTTTCCATTCCATTCCATTCCATTTTCCATTCCATTCCATTCCATTCCATTACACGTTCCATTGCACTTTCCATTCCCTTCCATTCCACATTCCATTCCATTCCATTCCAAATTCCATTCCACATTCCATTCCACGTTCCATTCCATTCCATTCCATTCCATTCAATCCTATTCCATTCCATTCCATTCCGGATTCCTTTCCTATCCATTCCAAATTATATTCGACATTCCATTCCATTCCATTCCACATTCTATACCATTTCATTCCACATTTCTTTCCATTTCATTTTACGTTCCATTCCTTTCCATTCCAACTTACATTCCACTTTCCTTTCCACGTTTCATTCCACATTCCATTCCACGTTCCATTCTACATTCCATTCCATTCCATTCCACATTCCATTACACGTTCCACTCCATATTCCATTCCAAGTCCCATTCCAGATTCCATGCCATTCCCTTCAATGTTCCATTCCATAACAGTCCATATTCCATTCAAGTCCATTCCATTCCACATTCCATTTCACATTCCATTTCCTTCCATTCCACATTCTTTTCCATTCCATTCCACATCCCATTCCATTCCATTCCATTCCGCATTCCGTTCCACATTCCTTTACCTTCCATTCCACATTCTTTTCCATTCCATTCCACATTCCATTACAAGTTGCCTTCCACGTTCTTTTACACGTTCCATTCCATTCCATTCCATTCCATTCCACATTGCATTTCACATTCCATTTCCTTCCATTCCACATTCTTTTCCATTCCATTCCACATCCCATTCCATTGCATTCCATTCCTCATTCCGTTCCACATTCCATTACCTTCCATTCCACATTCTTTTCCATTCCATTCCACATTCCATTCCACGTTGCATTCCACGTTCTTTTACGTGTTCCATTCCATTCCATTCCAATCCATTCCATTCCACATTCCATTCCTTTCCATTCCACATTCTATTCCACATTCCATTCCATTCTACGCTGCATTCCACATTCCATTCCATTGAATTCCACATTTCGCTCCATTCCATTCCACATACCATTCCATTCCATTCCACGTTACATTCCACATTATGTACCACCTTCCATTTAACATTCCATTCCATTCTATTACAAATTCCATTCCGTTTCATTCCACGTTTCATACCACATTCCATTCCACATTCCATTGAATTCCATTACACAATCCATTCCTTTGCATTCCACGTTTCGTTCCACGTTCCATTCCATATTCCATTCCATTTTCCATTCCACGTTCCATTCCATTCCATTCCACATTCCATTCCACTTTCCATTAGATTACATTTCATATTCCATTCCAGTTTTAATTGACCATGGCATTCCACTTTCCGTGCCACATTCCATTTCACGTTGCTTTCCACGTTCCTTTCGAAGTTCCATTCCATTGCAATCCACGTTCCATTCCACATTGTATTCCATTCCATTCCACATTCCATTCCTTTCCATTCCACATTCTATTCCACATTCCATTGCATTCCAATTCACATTCCACTCCACATTCCATTCCATTAAATTCCACATTCTATTCCATTCCATTCCACGTTCAATTCCACATTCCATTCTATACCATTTCACGTGCCATTCCTCATTGCATTCCGCATTCCATTCCCCCTTCCATTGGAATGTGGAGTGAAATGAAATGGAATGGAATCGAATGTGGAATGGAAACAGGAATGGAACGTGGAATGTAATGGAATGGAATGTGGAATGGAATTTGGAATGTAATGTAGAATGGAATGTGGAATGGAACGTGGAATGCTATGGAATGGAACAGAATGGATTGTGGAATGGAATGTGGAATGGAAAGTGGAATGGATTGTGGAAAGGTATGGAATGGAACGTGGAATGCAATGGAATGGAATGAGGAATGGAACGTGGAATGGAATGCAATGGAACGTGGAATGGAACATATAAGGGAATGTGGAATGGAATGTGAAATGCAACGTGGAATGGAAACGAATGGAAAGTGGAGTGGAATATGGATTGGAATGGAAGGTAACTTGGAATGGAATGTGGAATGGAATGTGGAATGAAAGGTGAAATGGAAAGTGGAATGGATTGGAATTGAACGTGGAACGGAATGTGGAATGGAATGTGGAATGGAATGCAATGCAAGGTGGAATGGAATGTGGAATGCAATGGAATGGAATGTGGAATGGAATGGAATGGAATGTGGAATGGAACGGAATGCAATTTGAAATGGAATGTGGAATGGAATGTGGAATAGACAGTGGAATGGAATGGAATGTGCAATGGAACATGGAATGAAATGGAATGGAACGTGCAATGAAACTTGGAATGGAACATGGAATTGAAGGTGTAATGGAATGTGGAATGCAGCGTGGATTACAATGTGGAATTGAATGTGGAATGGAATGGAATGGAATGTGGAAAGGAATGGAATGGAATGTGGAATGGAATGGAATGCAAAGTGGAGTGGACAGTGGAATGGAATGTGGAATAGAAAGCGGAATGGAATGGAATGGAATGTGGAATGGAATGCGGATTTCAACGTGGAATGGAACGGAATGGAATGTGGAATGGAAAGTGGAATGGCATGGAATGGAAGTTGGAATGGAATGTGGAATGGAACGTGAAATGCAATGTGGCATGGGACCTGGAATAACATGGGCAATGGAATGTAGAACGGAAATTGGAATGTAATTTAATGGAAAGTGGAATGGAATGTGGAATGGAATGGAACATGGAATGGAGTGTGGAATGGAATCTGGAATGGAATCTGGAATGGAACGTGGAATGGAATGGCATGGAATGTGGAATGGAATGGACTGTAATGTGGAATGGAAAGTGGAATGGAATGTGGAATGGAATGGAATGGAATTTGGAATGGAATGGAATGGAATGTGGAATGGATTGCAGAATGGAATGCGGAAAGTAATCTGGAATGGAATGGAATGCAAAGTGGAATGGAATGGAGTGTAAAGTGGTATCGAATGTAATGTAATGCGTAATGAAATGTGGAATGGAATGGAATGGAATGTGTGATAGAATGAGAAATGTAATGGAATGGAATCCGGAATGGAATGGAATGGAATTGAAAAGGAAACGGAATGTGGAATGGAACGTGGAATTGAATGGAAAAAATGTGGAATGGAAGGTAATGGAATCTGGAATCGAATGTGGAATGAAATGGAATGGAATGTGGAATGGAACTTGGAATGGAAGGTGGAATGGAATGGAGTGGGATGTGGGATGAAACGTTGAATGGAATGTGTAATGGAACGTGGAATGGAACATGGAATGAAATGGAGTGGAACGTAGAAAAGAACATGGAATGGAATGTGGAATGGAACGTGGAATGGAAAGGAATGGAATGTGGAATGCAATAAAATGCAATGTGGAAAGGAATGGAAAGGAAAGTCGATTATAAAGTGGAATGGAATGGAAAGGAATCCAGAATGGTAAGGAATGGAATGGAATGGAATGGCATGGAATGGAATAGAATGGAACGAGGAATGGAACGTGGACTGGAACGTGGAATGGGATGTGGAATGCCATGGAAAGTAATGTGGAATGGAAGGGAATGGAATGTGTAATGGAGGGTGTAATGGAATGGAATGGAATGGAATGGAACGTGGAATGGAACTTGGAATGGAACGTGGAATGGAATGTGAAATAGAATGGAATGGAAGGTGAAATGGAAGGGAATGGAATGTGGAATGGAATGTGTAATGGACTGGAATGTGGAATGGAATAGAATGGAAAGTTGAATGAAATGAAATGGTATTTGGAATGGAAGGATGAATGGAATGTGGAATGGAATGGTATGGAATGTGGAATGGAATGGAATGTGGAATGGAATGGAATGGAAAGTGGAATACAATGGAATCGAAGGTGGAATGCAATGGAATGGAATGGAATGTGCCATGGTATGGAATGGATTAAGGAATAGAATAGAATGGAATGTGGAATGGAATGGAATTGAAAGTGGAAAGGAAAGCAAAGGAATGTGGCATGGAATGGAATGGAATCCAATGGAAGGTGGAATGGAATGTGAAATGGAATGTGGAATGGAATGGAATGGAATGTGGAATGGGATGGAATGGAACGTGGAATGGAAAGTGGAATCGAACATGGAATGCAATGTTGAATCGAATGTGGAATGGAATGGAATGGAATGGAATGGAACTTGGAGTTTAACATGGAATTTTTGGTAATGGAGTGTGGAATATAATATGGAATGGAATGTGGGATGGAATACAAGGCAATGTGGAATGGAATGTGGAATGGAATGGAATGGATTGTAGAATGGAATACGGAATGGAATGTAATGGAATGTGGAATGGAATATGGGATGGAACGTAATGGAATGTGGAATGGAACGGAATGGAATGTGCAATGGAATGTGGAATGGAATGTGGAATAGAAAGTGGAATGGAATGGAATGGAATGTGCAATGGAACGTGGAGTGGAATGGAATAGAACGTGCAAAGGAATTTTGAATGGAACGTGGAATGGAATGTGAAACGGCATGTGGAATGCAAAATGGATTGGAAAGTGGAATGGAATGTGGAATGGAATGGAATGTGGAATGGAATGTGGAATTAAATGCAACAGAAGGAGAGTGGAATGTGGAATGGAATATGAATTGGAATGCAATGGAATGTGAAATGGAATGTGGAATGGAATGGAATGGAGTGTGGAATGGAATGTGGAATGGAAAGTGGAATGGAATGGAATGTGGAATGGAAGGTGGAATGGAATGGAATGGAATGTGAAATGGAATGTGTAATGGAACATGGAATTGAACGTGGAATGGAATGGAAAGGAACGCGGAATGGAACATGGAATGGAACGTGGAAAGCAACGTGCAATGGAACGTAGAATGGAATGTGGGATGGAATGTGGACGGGAATGTGGAATGTAACGGAATGTATTGGAATGGAATGTGGAATGGATCGTGCAATGTATCGTGAATCAGAATGAGGAATGGAGAATGGAATGGAACGTGAAGTGGAAAGTGGAATGGAATGTGGAATGGAATATGGAATGGAACGTGAAATTGAATGGAATGGAATGTAGAATAGAACGCGGAATGGAATGGAATGGAATGTGGAATGGTATGTGGAATGTTATCGAATGGAATAAGGAACAGAATATGGAAAGGAAAGTGGAATGGAATGGAATGGAATTTGGAATGGAACGTGGAATGGGATGGAATGGAATGTGGAATGGAATGTGAAATGAAAATGGAATGAAACGAGGAATTTATTGTGGAATGGAAAGGGCAATGGAATGTGGACGGGAACATGGAATGGAATGGAAAGATAAGTGGAATGGAACTCGGAAAGAATGGAATGGAACTTGGATTGGAATGTGGAATGGAATCTGGAATGGAAAGTGGAATGGAACGTAGAATGGAATGGAAAGGAATGTGGAAAGAAATGGAATGAAACTTGGAATGCAATGTGGAATGGAATGTGGCATGGAAGGTGGAGTTGAACGTGGAATGAAGTGGAATGGAACTTGGAATGGAATGTGAAATTGATTGGAATGTTATGTGGAATGGAATGCAATGGAATGTGGAATGGAAAGGAATGAAACGTCAAATGGGACGTGGAAGGGAACAGGGAATGCAACGTGGAATGGAACAATGAATGGAATGTGGAATGCAATGGAATGGAACTTGGAATAAAATGTGGAATGGAATGGGGATTGGAATGTGGAATGCAACGATGAATGGAATGCAATGGATCATTGAAAGAAATTGAATGGAACGTGGAATGGAATGTGGAATGGAATGGAATGGAATATGGAAGGGAATGGAATGGAATGTGAAATGGAAAGGAACGGAAAGTGCAATGGGATGTGGAATGGAACATGAATTTCGAGGTCGAATGGAACGTGGAATGGAATGTGGAATGGAATGGAATGGAATGTGAAATGCAAAGGAATGGAATGTGGAATGGAATGTGGAATGGAGTGGAATGGAGTTAAATGTGGAATGGAATGGAATCGAATTGAATGAAGTGTAGAATGCAATGTATTGGAATGTGGAATGGTGTGGAAGGGAATGGAATGGAATGGAATGGAATGTGGAATGGAATGGAAAGGAATGTGGAATGGAATGGAATGGAATGTGGAATTGAATGGAATGGAATGTTGAATGGAATGGATTGAAAGGTGTAAAGGAATGGAATGGCACGTGGAATGGATTGTGAAATGAAATGTGGAATGGATGGATTAATGGAACGGAATGGAATGTGGAATAGTTTAGAATGGAATGGAATGTGCAATGGAATGCGGAATGGATGGTGGAATGGAATGGAATGGAATGTGCAATGGAATGGAATTGAAGGTGTAATGGAATGGAATGGAATGGATAGTGAAACAGAATGTGGAACGGAATGTGGAAAGGAATGTGTAATTGAATGTGGAATGGAATGAAATGGAACGAGGAATGGAATGGAATGGAACGTGGAATGGAATGGAATGGAAAGTGAAATGGAACGTTTAATGGATCATGGAGTGGAAAGAGGAATGGAATGTGGAATGGAATGTGGAATGGAATGGAATGGAGTGCGATATGAAATGTGGAAGGGAATAGAATGGAATGTGGAATGGAATGTGTAATGTAGTGCAATGGAATGAGAACGGAAAGTGGAATGGAATGGAATGGAATGTGGTATGGTAAGGGGAATGGAATGGCATGGAATGCGGAATGCAATATGGAATGGAATGTGGAATGGAATGCGGAATGGAATGTGGAAAGAAATGTGGAATAGAATGGAAAGGAATGTGGAATGTAATGTGGAATGTAATGGATTGGAAAGTGGAATGGAATGTGGAATTGAATGGAATGGAATGTGGAATGGAATGGATTGGAATGTGGTATGGAATGGAATGGAACATGGAAAAATTGTGGAATGGAATGTGGAATTGATGGTTTAATAGAATGTAATGGAATGTGGAATAGAATGGAATGGAAAGGATTGTGGAATGGAATGTGGAATGGATCATGGAATGGAATGAAATGGAATGTGTAACGGAATGGAATGGAACGTAGAATGGAATGGAATGGAACATGAAATGGAATGTGGAATGGAAAGTAGAATGGAATGGAAAGGATTGTGGAATGGAATGTGGAATGGATCGTGGAATGGAATGAAATGGAATGTGTAACGGAATGGAATGGAACGTGGAATGGAATGGAATGGAACATGAAATGCAATGTGGAATGGAAAGTGGAATGGAAAGTGGGATGGAATGGAATGGAATGCAGAATGGAACATGGAATGGAAGATGGAATGGAACGTGGAATGGAATGTGGATTTGAATGTGGAATGAAATGCAATGGAATGGAATGGAATGTGGAAAGGAATGTGGAATGGAATGGAATGAGGACTGGATGGTGGAATGGAATGTGGAATGGAATGTGGAGTGGAATGTGGAATTGAACTGAATGAAACGTGGAATGGAATGTGGAAAGCAATGTGGAAAGGAACGTGCTATTTAACGGAATGGAATGGGCAATGGAACGTGGAATGGAATGTGGAATGGATCGTGGAATGGAGTGGAAAGCAATGTGGAATGGAACGTGGAAAGGCATGTGGAATGGATAGTGGAATGGAATGGAGTGGAATGTGAAATGGAATGTGCAATGGAATGTGTAATGGAACGTGGAATGGAACGGAATGAAAATTGGGCTTCAACGTTGAATGGAACGGAAAGGTACGTGGAATGCAATGTGCAACGGAATGTGTAAAGGAACGTGGAATGGAATGGAAAGGAACGTGGAATGGAACGTGGAATGGAACGTGGAATGGAATGGAATGGAATGTGAAATGCAATGTGGAAAGGAATGTGGAATGGAATGCGGAATAGAACGGAATGGAATGTGGAATGGAAAATAGAATGGAATGTGGAATGGAAAGTGAAATGGAATGTGGAAAGGAACGTAACGGAATGTGGAATGCAATATGGAATGGAATGTGGAATGCAAAGTGTAATGGAATGAAATGGAATGTGGAATGGAAGGTGGAATGGAACTTGTAATGAAACTTGGAATGGAACGTGGAATGGAATATGAAAGGGAAAGTGGAATGGAAGGCGGAATGGAACAGAACGTGGATTTGAATGTGGAACGGAATGCGGAATAGAAATTGGAATGGAATGTGGAATGGAATGTTCAATGGAAAGGAGTGGAACGTGGAAAGTAATGGCATGGAATGTGGAATCGAACGGTATGGAATTGAATGGAATGTGGAATAGAATTTGGAATGGAACGTGCAATGGAATGGAATGGAACGTAGAATGGAAAGTGGAATGGAATGTGTAATGGATGGTGGAATGAAACGTGGAATGGAATGGAATAGAAGGTGGAATGGAATGTGGAATAGAATGTGGAATGCAACGTGGAATGGAATGGAATGGAACGGGGAATGGAGTGGAGTAGAAAGCGGAAAGGAATGTGGAATGCAATGCAATGGAATGAGGAATGGAAAGGAATGGAATGTGGAATGGAACTTGGAATGGATTGTGGAATGGAATGTGGAATGGAACGGAATGGAATATGGAATTGAGTGTGGAATAGAATGGAATGTCGAATGTAATGGAATGGAATGTGGAATGGAAAGTGGAATGGAATGTGGAATGGAAAGGAATGTAATGTGTAATGGAATGTGGAAAGGAAAGTGGAATGGAATGGAATGTGGAATGGAACATGGAATGGAATGGAATGGAATCTGGAATGGAATGTGGAAAGGAATGTGGAATCGAATGGAATGGCATGTGGAATGGAATGTAGCTGAATATTGATTGAAATCAAATGGAACTTGGAATAGAATGTGGAATGGAATGTGGAATGGAATGTGGATTGGAATAGAATTGACTGGAATGGAATTGGAATGGAATGGAATGGAAAGTGGAATGCAATGGAATAGAAAGAAATAAGCAATTGAATGGAATGGAATATGGAATGGAATGGAATGGAATGTGGAATCGAATCGAATAGAATGTGGAAAGGAATGTGGAATGGAATGGAACGGAATGTGGAATGAAATGGAATGGAAATCAGAAAAGAATGTGGAATGCAATGGTGAAAGGAATGTGGAATGGAATGGAATCGAATGCAAAGTTGAATGGAATGGAGTGGAACGTGGAATAGAAGGGAATGGAAAGGAAATTAAGGTGGAATGGTACATAATTTAATGTGGTATGCCCTGGAATTGAAAGAAATTTGGAATTCAATGGAATGGAATGTGGAATGGAATGGAATGCAATGTGGAGTGGAATGGAATGGAACGTGAAATGGAATGTGGAATGGAATGTGGAATGGAATCTGGGATGGAATGGAATGGAATTGAATGGAATGTGGAATGGAATGGAATGCAATGTGGAATGGAATGTGGAATGGAATGGAATGGAATGTGGAATTTAATGGAATGAAATGTGTAATGGAATGGATTGGAATGTGGAATGGAATGGAAGCTTGGATGGAATGGAAAGGGATGTGGATTGGAAAGGAATGGAATGTGGAATGGAATGTGGAATGTAACGGAATGGAATGTGTAATGGAATGGAATTGAATTTGGAATGGAATGTGAAATGGAATGGAATGGAATATGGAACGGAATGTGGAATATAATGGAATGTAATGTGGAATGGAATGCAATGGAATGGTATGTAATATGGAAAGGAATGGAATGGAATATTTGATGGAATGAGGAAAGGAACGTAGAATGGAATGTGGAAAGGAATGGAGAATGGAACGTGGAATGGAATGTGTAATGGAATGGAAAGGAATGTGAAATGGAATGTGGAATGCAATGGAATGGAATACTGAACGGAAGGTAATGGAATGTGGAAAGGAATGGAATGCTATAGAATGTGAAATGGAATGGAATGGAATCAAATGGAATGTGGAATGGAATGGAATGGAAATTGGAATGGAACGGAATGGAATGTGTAATGGAATGAAATGCAATCTGGAATAGAATGGAATGGAAAGGAATGTGGAATGAAATGCAATGGAATGTGATGGAAAGCAGAATGGAATGGAAAGAAATGTGGATTGCAATGGAATAGAGTGGAAAGTGGAATGGAATGGAATGGAATGGAACGTGGAATAGAATGGAATGGAATGTGGATTGGAATGTGGAATGTAATGGAATGAAATGTGGAATGGAACGTGGAATGCAATGGAATGGAATGTGGAATGGAATGTGGAAAGGAATGTGGAATCAAATAGAATGGCAAGTGGACTGGAAAGTAAAGGAATGTGTAATGAAATGGAATGGAAAGTGGAATAGATTGTGGAATGGAATGTGGAATGGAATGTGGAATGGAATGGAATGGAATGTGGAATGGAATGGAATGGAATGTGGATTGGAATAGAATGGTGTGCAATGGAATTGGAAAAGAATGGAACGGAAAGTGGAATGCAAAGGGATCGAAAGAAGTAAGCAATTGAATGGAATTGTATGTGGAATGGAATGGAATGGAATGTGGAATCGAATGGAATAGAACGTGGAATGGAATGTGGAATGGAATGGAATAGAATGTGGAATGAAATGGGGAATGGAATGTGGAATGGAAAGGAATGGAAAGTGGAATGGAATGGAATGGAATGTGGAATAGAAGGGAATGGAATGGATTTTAATTCTGAATGGTATTTAATTGAATGTGGAATGCCATGGAATTGAATTAAATGTAGAATTCAATTTAATGGAATGTGGATTGGAATGGAATGCAATGTGGAGTGGAATGTAATGTGGAATGGAATCTGGAATTGAATGAATTGGAATGGAATGGAATGTGGAATGGAATGGAATGGAATGTGGAATGGAATGTTGAATGGAATGTGGAATGGAAGGTAATGGAATGTGGAAACTAATGGAATCGAATGTGGAATGGAATCGAATGGAATGTGGAATGGAATGGAATGGAATGTGGAATAGAAGGGAATGGAATGGAATTTAAGGCGGAATGGTATGTAATTGAATGAGGAATGTAATGGAATTGAATTAAATGTGGAATTCAATGGAATGGAATGTGGATTGGAATGGAATGCAATGTGGAGTGGAATGGAAAGGAACGTGGAATGGAATGTGGAATGGAATCTGGAATGGAATGGAATGGAATGGAATGGAATGTTGAATGGAATCTAGAATGGAATGGAATGGAATGGAATGGAATGTGGAATGGAATGGAATATGGAATGGAATGAGGAATGGGATGTGGAATGGAATCTAATGGAATGTGGAATCTAATGGAATCGAATGTAGAATGTAATGTAATGGAATGTGGAATGGAATAGGAGCTTGGATGGAATGCAATGGAATGTGCATTGGAAAGGAATGGAATGTGGAATTTAAGGTGGAATGGATTGAAATGGAAAGGAATGGAATTGAATGGAATGGAATGTGGAATGGAATGGAATGTGGAACGGAATGGAATGGAATGGAATGTGTAGTGGAAGGGAGTGGAAGGTGGAATGGAATGTGGAATGGAATGGAATGAATTTGATTGGAATGGAATGTGGAATGGAATGGAATAGAAAATATAATGGAATGGAATGGTATGGAACGTGGAATGCAATGAAATGGAATGGAATGAGTAATGGAATGGATTGGAATGTGGAATGGAACTTAATAGAAAGTGGAATGGAATGGAATAGAATGGAATGGAAGGTGGAATGGAATGGAATTCCCTGTGGAATGGAATGGAATTGAATGTGGAATGTAATGTAATGATATGGAATGGAATGTGGAATTGAATGGAATGAGAAGTTGACTGGAATGGAAAGTAATTGGTAATAGAATGCGGAATGGAAAGGAATGGAAAGGGAATGGAATGTGAAATGGAATGTGGAATGGAACATGGAATGGAATGGAATGGAATGGAACGCGGAATGGAATGAAATGGAACAGGGAATGGAATGGAATGGAACGTGGAATGGAAAGGTGTGGACCGTGGAATTGAACGTGGAAAGGAATGGAATGGAACGTGGAATGGAACGTGGAATGTTATGTGGAATGGAATGTGGAATGGAATGTGGAATGGAATGTTTAATGCAATGGAATGGAATGTGGAATTGAAGGTGGAATGGAATGGAATGGAACGGAATGTGCAATGGAATATGGAATGGAATGGAATGGAAAGTGGAAAGGAATGGTATGGAATGTGGAGTGGAATGGAATGGAATGGAACATGGAATGGAATATGGAATGGAACGTGGAATGGAATGTGGAATGGAATGTAATGGCACGCGGAATGGAATGCAATGGAATGTGAAATGGAATGGAATGGAATGTGAAATGGAATGGAATGGAATGGAATGGAAAGTGAAATGGAATGTGTAATGGAATGTGAAATGGAATAAGGAATGGAATGTGGAACAGAAAGAAACGGAACGTGGAATAGAATGGAAAAGAAGGTTGAATGGAATGAAATGGAACGTTGAATCTAACCTGGTATGGAACGGTGAACGGAACGTGGAAAGGAATGTTTAAATGAATGTGGAGTGCAATGGAATGGAACTTGTAAGGAAATGTGGAATGGAATGAAATGGAATGTGGAATGGAATGTGGAATGGAGAGGAATAGAATGTGGAATACAATGCAATAGATTGTGGAATGGAATGTGGAATGGAATGAAATACAATGTGGAATGGAATAGAATGGAATGTGGAATGCAATGGAGTGGAATGTGGAATGGAAGGGAATGGAATGTGGAATGGAATGCAATGGAATGGGATGCAGAATGCAAGGGAATGGAATGTGGAATGCAATATGCAATTGAATGGAAAGGAGTGGAAAGGAATGTGGAATGGAATAGAAAGTAACAGGGAATGGAATGGAATGGAATGTGGAATGGAATGGAATGGAATATGGAATGAAATGGAATGGAATTAAATATGGAATGGAATTGAATGGAATGTGTAAAGGAACGTGGAATGGATTGGAAGGCAACATGGAATGGAATGTGGAATGGAACGTCTAATGGAAGCTGGAAAGGAACTTGGAATGTAATGGAATGGAACGTGGAATGTAATGTGGAATACAATGTGGAATATAATGGTATGGAAAGTGGAATCGAATGGAATGGAATGTGGTATGGAATGTGGAATGGAAAGGAATGGAATATGGAACGGAATGTGGAATGTAACGTAATGGAATTTGGAAGGGAATGTGGAATGGAATGAGGAATGGAATGTGGAATGAGATGGAATGGAATGTGGAAAGAATTTGGAATGGAATGAGGAATGTAATGTGGAATGAGATGGAATGGAATGTGGAAAGAATTTGGAATGGAATGGAAAGGAATGTGGAATGCAATGGAATAGGATGTGGAAGGTATTGTGCAATGGAATGTGGAATGGAATGTGGAATGAAATGGAATGGAATTTGGTATGGAATGTGGAATGGAATGGAATGGAATTTGGAATGGAATGGAATGTAATGTGGAATGGAATGTAGAATGGATTGTGGAATGGAATGTGGAATGGAATATGGAATGGAAAGTGGAATGTAATGTTGAATAGAAAGTAAAATGGAATGTGTAATGGAAAAGAATGGAGTGTGGAATGGAACGTGGAAAGGAATGGTATGGAATGTGGAATGCTACGTGGAATGGAATGTGGCATAGAATGGAGTGGAATGTGGAATGGAATGTGGAATGGAATGTGAAATGGAACGTGGAACGCAACGGAATGGGATGTGGAATGGAATAGAATGTGGAATGGAATGAAATGGAATGGAATATTATGTGGAATGGAATGGAATGTGGAATGGAACGTGGAATGGAAAGTGAAATGGAATGTGTAATGGAAAGGAATTGAATGCGGAATGGAATGTGGAATGGAATGGTATGGAATGTGGAATGGAATGTGGAATGGAATGCCAAATGGAATGTGGAATGAAACGTGGAATGTAATGGAGAGGAATGTGTAATGGAATGGAATGGAATGTGCAATGGAATGTGGAATGGAATGGATTGGAATGTGGACTGGAATGTGGAATTGAATGGAATGGAATGTGGTATGGAAAGTGGAATGGAATGTGTAATTTAATGTGCAATGGAAAGAATGGAATGTGGAATGGAATGGTATGGAATGTGGAATGGAATGTGGAATGGAACGTGGAATGGTTTGGAATGGAAAGTTTAATGGAAAGGAATGGAATGGAATGTGGAATGGAATATAGAATGGAATGGTGTGGAATGTGGGATAGAATGTGAAATTGAATGGAATAGAATGTGGTATGGAATGTGGAACGGAATGTGTAATGGAATGGAATGGAATGTGGAATAGAATGTGGAATGGAACGTGAAATGGAACTGAATGGAATTTGGAATGGAATGTGGAATTGAACGTGGAATGGAACGTAGAAAGTATTGTGCAATGGAACGTGGAATTGAATGTGCAATGGAATGTGGAATGGAATGTGGAACTGAATGGAAATGAAAGTGCAATGGAACGTGGAATGGATTGGAATGGAACATGGAATGGAACTTGGAATGGATCAAGGAAAGGAAATGTGGAATGGAATGGGGAATGGAACGTGGAATGGAATGGAATGGAATGTGGAATGGAATGTGGAATGGAATAAGGAATGGAATGTGGAATGCAATGAAATAGAAAGTGGAATGGAATGTGGAATAGAATGTGGAATGTAATGTGGAATGGAATGGAATGGAATGTGGAATAGAAGGTAATGGAATGGAATGTGGAATAGAATGTGGAATGGAATGTGTAATGGAATGGAATGGAATTTGCAATGGAATGGAATGGAATGTGGAATGGAATGTAATGGAAAGGAAGGTGAAATGGAATGTGGAATGGAATGTGAAATAGAATCTGCAATAGAATGTGGAACGGAACACGGAATGGAAGGTGGAATGGAATGTGGTATGGAATGGAATGGAATGGAATGTGCAATGGAATGTGGAATGGAATGGAAAGGAATGTGGAATGCTATGGAATGGAATGTTGAAAGGAATGTGGAATGGGGTGTGGAATGGAATAGAATGGAATGGAATGGAATAGAATGCGGAATGGAATGGAAAGGAATGTGGATTGGAATGGAATGGAATGGGAAATTGAACGGAATGGAATGTGGAATTTAATGTGGAACGGATTGAAATGAAATGGAATGCAATGGAATGGAATGGAATGTGGAATGGAATGGAATGGAATGAAATATGAAATGGAATGGAATGTAATTCGGAATGGAAAGTCATGGATTGGAAAAGAATGTGTAATTCAACGGAATGGGAAGTGGAATGGAATGTAATAGAATTTGGAATAGAATGGGGTATGGAAAGGAATTGAAGGTGGAATGAAATTTGAAATGGAATTTGGAATGGAACCTGGAATGGAATCTAAAGGAACGTGGAATGGAATGGTATGGATCGTAGAATGGAACGTGGAATGGAATGGAATGGAACGTGGAATGGAAAGGGGAATGGAATACGGAATGGAATGTGGAATGGAATGTGGAATGCAATGGAATGGAATGTGGAATTTAAGGTGGAATGGAATGGAATCGAACGAAATATGCAAAGGAATGTTTAATGGAATGAAATGGACTTTGGAAAGGAATGTTATGGAATGTGGAATGGAATGGAATGGAATGTAAATTGGAATGAAATGTGGAATGAAATGTGGAATGGAATATGGAATGGAATGTAATGGAAAGTGGAATGGAATGAAATGGAATGTGGAATAGAATGAAATGGAATTTGCAATGGAATGGAATGGAATGGAATCGAAAGTGAAATGGAATGTGGAGTGGAATGTGAAATGGAATGTGTAATGGAATGTGTAAGGGAATGGCATGGAATGTGGAATGGAATGGAACGGGATGTGGAATGGAATGGAACGGGATGTGGAATGGCATAGAAAGTGAAATGAAATGGAATGGAACGGAATTTGGAATGGAATGGAACGGAATGGATTGGAATGTAATGTGGAATGGAATGGAATGGAATATGGAATAAAATTCAATTTGGAGTGGAATGAAGTGTAATGGAATGTGAAATGGAATGGAATGGAAACTGGAATGGAATAGAAAGGCATGTGAAATGGAATGGTATGGAATGGAATGTGGACTGGAATGTGGAATGGAAAGTTGACTGCAATGTTGAATGGATTGGAATGGAATGTGTAATGGAACGTGGAGTGGAATGGTATGGTATGGTTAATAGAACGTGGAATGGAACTAGGAATGGAACGTGGAATGGAACGTGGAATGGATTAGAATGGAAAGTGGAATGCAGTGCAATGGAATGTGGAATGGAATGGAATAGAATTTTGTATGGAATGTGGAATGGAATGGAATGCAGAGTGGAAAGTGGAATGGGATTGAAAGCCGAATGGAATGTGGAACGCAATGGAATGGAATGTGCCATGGAATGTTGAATGGAATGTGGAATGGAATGGAAAGGAATGGACTGGAATGTGGAATGGAAAGGGGAATGGAATGGAAAATAATGGAATGTGGAATGGAATGGAATGGAATGTGGAATGGAATCTGGAATGGAATGGAATGGAATGGAATGTGGAATGGAATGTGGAATGTAATGGAATGGAATGTAGAATGGAATATGGAATGGAATGTGAAATGAAATGTGGAATGGATTGTGGAATGCAATGTGGAGTGGAACGGAATGCAGTGTGGAATGGAATGTGGAGTCAAGTGTGGAATGGAATGTAAAATGGAACGGAATGTAAAGTGGAATGCAATGCGGAATGGAATGTGGAATGGAACGTAAAATGGAATGGAATGGAATGTGGAATGGAACGTGAAGTGGAATATGGAAAGTATTAGAAGGTGGAAAGTAAAGGAATGGAAAGTGGAATGGAAAGGAATGGAAAGTGGAATGGAATGTAGAAAGGAATGTGGAATGGAATGGAAAGGAAAGGAATGTGGAAAGGAATGGAATGCTATGGAATGGAAGGTAGAATGGAATGGAATGGAAAGTGGAATGGAATGGAATGTGGAAAGTAATATAATGGAATGTGAAATGGAATGGAATGGAATGGAATGTGGAATGAAATGGAAGGTAGAATGGAATGGAATGTGGAATGAAATTTAACGGAATGTGGAAAGGAATGTTAAACGGAGAGGAATGTGGAATGGAATGCAATGGAATGTGGAATGGAATGCAATGGAATGTGGAATGGAATGGAATGGAAATGTGGAATGGAATGTGGACTGGAATGTGGAATGGAATGGAATGGAATGGAATGGAATGGAATGTGGAATGGAATGGAAAGGAATGTGGAATGAAATGTGGATTGAATGTGGAATGCAATGGAATAGAATGTGGAATGCAATGGAATGGAATGTGGAATGCAGTGGAATGTGGAATGGAATAGAATGGAATGGAAAGAGGAATGGAATGGAATGGAAGGTGGAATGGAATGTGGAATGCAATGGAATGGAATGATGAATGGAATGTGGAATGGATTGCAATGGAAACTGGAATGGAATGGAATGCGGAGTTGAAAGAGGAATGGAATGGAATGGAAGGTGGAATGGAATATAGAATGGAAAGTGGAATGGAACGTGGAATGGAATGTGAAATGCAATGGGATTTAATGGAAAGTGGAATAGAAAGGAACGGAAAGGAATTTGGAATGGAATGGAATGGAATGTGGAATGCAACGTGTAATGGAATGTGGAATGGAAATTGCAGTGGAATGTGGAATGCAATGGAATGGAATGGAATGGAATGTGGAATGGAATAGAAAGTGGAATGCAATGGGATGGAAAGTGGAATGGAATGGAATTCAATGGAATGGGGATTGCAAAGGAATGGTATGTGGAATGGAAAGGAATGTGGAATGCAATAGAATGGAAAGGAAATGGAATGGAATTAAATGGAATGTGGAATGGAATGGAATGTGGAATGGAGTGGAATGGAATGGAATGGAAAGGGAATTGAATGGAATGGAATGGAATATGGAATGGAATGGAATGTGGAATGGAATGGAATGGAATGTGGACAGGAATGTGCAATGGAATGGAATGGAATGTGGAATGGAATGGATTGGAATGCATTATGGAATATAATGTAATGGAATGTGGAATGGAACGTGGCATGGAATGGAATGCAAAGTGGAATGGAATGTTTAATGGAACGTCTAATGGAACGTTGAATGGAACTTGGAATGGAATGGAATGGAGCATGGAATGAAATGAGGAATGGAATGTGGAATGGAATGGAATGGAATGTGGAATAGAATGAAATGGAATGTGGTATGGAATATGGAATGGAATGTGGAATGTAATGTAATGGAATGTGGAAGGTAATGTGGAATGGAATGTGGAAGGTAATGTGGAATGGAATGTGGAATGGAATGTGGAATGGAATGGAACGGAATGTGGAATGAACTGGAATGCAATGTTGAATGGAATGGATTGTAATATGGAATGCAATGGAATTGAATGTGGAATGGAAAGTGGAATGGAATGGAATGGAATGGAATGTGGAATGCAATGGAATGGAATGTGGAATGGAATGTCGAATGGAATGAAATGGAATGTCGAATGGAATGTGCAATGGAGTGTGGAACTGATGGAATGGAATGTGAAATGCAATGTGGAATGGAATGTGGCATGGCATAGAATGGAATGTGGAATGGAATAGAATGGAAAGTAATGTGGAATGGAATGTCAAAAGGAACGGAATGGAATGTGGAATGGAAGGTGGAATGGAACGGAATGGAATGTGGAATGGAAGGACGAATGGAATGTGGAATGGAATGAGGAATGGCATGGAATGGAATGTGCCATGCAATGTGGAATGGAATGGAATCAAACGTGGAATGGAATGTTGAATGGAATGGAATCGAATGGAATGTGGAATGTAATGGAATGGAATGGAAAGTGGAATGGAATGGAATGGAATGTGGAATGGAATGGAATGGAATGTGGAATGGAATGTGGAATGGAATGTGGAACGGAAAAAGGAATGGAATGGAAGGGAATGTGGAATGGAATGTGGAATCGAACGTGGAAAGAAATGTAGAATGGAACATGGAATGGAACGTTGAATGGAACATGGATTGGAATGGTATGTAAAGGAAAGTGGAATGGAATGGGTTGGAACGGAATGTGGAATGGAATGGAAAGGAATGTGGAATGGATCAGACTGGAATGTGGAATGGAACTTGGAATGGAACGTGGAATGGAAAGTTGAGCGGAATGTGGAATGCAATGTGTAATGGGACGGAATGGAATGGAATGTGAAATGGAAAGGAATGTGGAATGGAATGGAATGGAATGTGGAATGGAATGGAATTGAATGGAATGTGGAATGGAATGTAATTGAATGTGGAATGGAATGTAATGGAATGTGCAATGGAAAGGAATGTGGAATGGAATAGAATGGAAAGGGAAAGGAATGGAATGGAATGGAATGTTGAATGGAATGGAATGTTGAATGGAGTGAAAAGGAAAGTGTATGGAATGGAATGGTATGGAATGTGGAATGGAATGGAATGTGAAATGGAATGGAATGGAATGTGGAATTGGATGTGCAATTGAAAGGAATGGAATGGTAGGGAATGTGGAATGGAATGAAATGGAATGTGGAATGGAATGGAATGCAATATGGAATGGAATAGAATGGAATGTGGAATAGAACGTGGAATGGAATGTAATGGAACATGGAATGGAACGTGGAAAGGAACATCTAAAGGAAGGTGGAATGGAACTTGGAATGGAATGGAACGGAATGTGAAATGGCATGTGGAATGGAATGTGGAATGGAATGGAATGGAATGTGGGAGAGAATGGAATCGAAAGTGGTATGGAACGTGGAATGTAGTGGAATGGAATGTGTAATGGAATGCGGAATGTAATGTAATATAATGTGGAAGGGAATGTGGAAGGGAATGTAGAATGAAATGAAATGGAATGTTGAATGGAATGTGGAATGGAATGGAATGGAAAGGAATGCGGTGTGGAATGTAGAATAGAATGGAAAGGAATGTCAAATGGAAAGAAATGGATTGTAGAATGGAATATGGAAGGGAATGGAATGGAATGGAATGTGGAATAGAATGGAATGAAATGGAATGAGCAATGGAATGAGGAATAGAATGTGGAATGCACTGTGTAATGGAATGCAGTGGAATGTGGTGTGGAATGGAATGGAATGTGGAATGGAATGGAATGGAATGGAAGGTGAAATGGAATATGGAATGGAATGTGAAATGGAATGTGGCATGAAATGTGGAAATAAATGAAATGGAACGCGGAATGGAATGTAATGGAACATGCAATGAAACCTGGAATGGAACATGGAATGGAAGTTGGAATGGAATGTGGAATGGAATGTGGAACGCAATGGAATGGAATGTGGAAAGAAATGTGTAATGGAATGGAACAGAATGCTGAACGGAATGCAATGGATTGTGGAATGGAATGTGGAATGGAATGGAATGGAAGGTGGAATGAAATGGTAAGTGGAATGTAACGGAATGGAACATGGAATGGAGCATGGAATAGAACGTCTAATGGAACCTGGAATGGAATGTGGAATGGTATGTGGAATGGAGTGGAATCGAATGTGTAATGGAATGCTAAATGGAATGGAATGAAATGTGGAATGCAATGTGGAATGGAATGGAATGGCATGTGGAATGCAATGTGGAATGGAATGGAATGGAATGTTTAATAGAATGTGGAATGGAATGTAATGGAATGTGGAATGGAATGTTGAGTGGCATGTGGAATGGAAAGTGGAATGGAATTTACTGGAATGTGGAATGGATTTTGGAATGGAATGTGGAATGGAACAGATTGTAATGTGGAATGGAAAGTGGAATGGAATGTGGAAAAGACAGTGGAATGGAATGGAGTTGAATAGAATGTGGAATGGAACGTGGAATTGAATGGAAAGGAACGTGGAATGGAATGTGGAATGGATTGTGGAATGGAACGAGGAATGGAATGCGGAAAGGAACGTGGAATGGAAAGTGAAATGGAAAGTGGAATGCAATGGAAAGGACTGTGGAATGGAATGGAATGGAACGTGGAATGGAATGGAATGGAATGTGGAATGGATTGTGGAATGGAATGGATAGTGGAATGGAATGGAATGGAAGGGATTGTGAAATGGAATGGAATGGAATGGTATGGCATGTGGAATGGAATGGAATGGAATGCGGAATGGACTGTGGAATGTAATGGAATTGAACATGGAATGGAACGTGGAATTGAATAGAATGGAAAGTGGAATGGAATGGAATGGAATGTGGAATGGAATGTGGAGTGGAATGGAATGGAATGGGGAATGGAATGGAATGGTTTGTGGAATGGAACGTGGAATGGAATGTGGAATGAAATGTGGAATGCAATGCTATGTGGAATGGAATGGAATGGAATGCAATGAAATGTGGAAATGAATGGAGTGTAAAGTGGAATGGAACGGAAAGGGAAGTGGAATGGAATGGAAAGGAATGGAATGTGGAATGGAATGGAATAGAATGCAATGGAATGGAAAGGGGAATGGAATGTATTGGAATGTGTAACGGAATAGAATGTGGAATGGAATGAAGTGGAATGGAATGTGGAATGGAATGGAATGGAATGTGGAATGGAATGGAATGGAATGAAGTGTGGAATGGAATGGAATGGCATGTCAAATGGAATAGAATGTGGAATAGAAAGGAATGGAATGGAATGGGGAATGGAATGCAATGGAGTTGAACGGAATGTGGAATGGAATGGAATGTAATGGAATGGAATGGGGAATGGAATGGAATGGAATTGAATGGAATGTGGAATGGAATGGAATGGAATGTGGAATGGAATAGAATGTGGAATGGAATGAAATGGAATGGAATGTGAAATGGAATGGAATGGAATGTGGAATGGAATGGAATGTGGAGTGGAATGGAATGGAATGGAATGTGGAACGGTATGTGCAATGGAATGGAATGAAATGGAATGGAGTGGAATGGAATGGAATGGAATGTGAAATGGAATGGGATGGAATGGAATGGAATGTGGAATGGAATAGAATGGAATAGAATGTGGAATGCAATGTGGAATGCAAAGCAATGGAATATGAAATGGAATGTAGAATGGAATGGATTGGAATGTAATGAAATGTGGAAGTGAATGGAATGGAATGGAATGGAATGTGGAATAGTTTGGAATGTAATGTGGATTGGAATTTAATGTGTTGGAATGTGTAATGGAAAGTAATGGAACGGAATGGAAGGTGGAATTGAATGGAATGGATTGTGGAATTGAATAGGATGCGAAATGGTATGAAATGGAATGAAATGTAGAACGGAATTTAATGTAATGTGGAGTGGAATGGAATGGAATGAAATAGAACGTGGAATGGAATGGAAAGGAATGAGGAATGGAATAGATTGAGTAATGCAATGGAATGGAACGGAAATTTTAATGGAATGTAATGGAATGGATTGGAATGGAATGTGGAATGGAACGGAAAGGAATGTGGAATGGAATGGAATGGAATTAAAAGTGGAATGGAAAGGAAGGGAATGTGGACTGGAATGTGGAATGGAATGCATACTGTAGAGTGGATTGGAAAGGAATGGAATGTGGAATGGAATGGAATGGAAAGTGTAATGGAACTTGGAATGGAATGGAATGGCATGTGGAATAGAACGTGGAATGGAACGTGGAATGGAATATGGAATGGAACGTGGAATGGATTAGAATGGAACGTGGAATGCAATCGAATGGAATGTGGAATGAATGGAAGGGAATGTGGAATGGAATGGAATGGAATGTGGAATGGAATGTGGAATGGAAGGGAAGGGAATGCGGAATTGAATGTGGAATGGAATGGAAAGGAATGTCAAATGGAAAGAAATGTATTGTGGAATGGAATGTGGAAAGCAATGGAATGGAAGGGAATGGATTGGAATGTGAAATGGAATGGAAGGGAATGTGGAATGAAATGTGCAAAGGAATGGAATGGAACGGAATGTGGAATGGCATGTGGAATGGAATGGAGTGGAATGTGGAATGCAAAGTGGAATGGAATGGAATGGAATGCGGAATGGAATCTGGAATGCAGTTCAATGGAATATGTAATGGAATGTGGAATGGAATGGAATGTTAAATGGAATGGAATGGAACGGAATGGAAAGGGAATTGAATGGAATGGAATGGAATATGGAATGGAATGGAATGTGGAATGGAATGGAATGGAATGTGGACAGGAATGTGTAATTGAATGGAATGAAATGGAATGGAATGTGCAATGGAATGGAATGGAATGTGGAATGGAATGGATTGGAATGCATTATGGAATATAATGTAATGGAATGTGGAATGGAACGTGGAATGGAATGGAATGCAAAGTGGAATGGAACATGGAATGGAACGTCTAATGGAACGTTGAATGGAACTTGGAATGGAATGGAATGGAGCGTGGAATGAAATGTGGAATGGAATGTGCAATGTAATGGAATGAAATGTGGAATAGAATGGAATGTAATGTGGTATGGAATATGGAATGGAATGGAATGGAATGTGGAATGTATTGGAATGGATTGTGGAAGGTAATGTGGAATGGAATGTGGAATGGAATGGAATGGAATGTGGAATGAAATGGAAAGCAATGTTGAATGGAATGGATTGTAATGTGGAATGGAATGGAATGTGGAATGGAATGGAATGAAATGTGGAATAGAATGGAATGTAATATGGAATTTAATGGAATGTAATGGAATGTGGAATGGAATCGATTGGAATGGAATGGAATGTGGAATGGAATGGAATGTGGAATGGAATGGAATGTGGAATGGAATGGAATGGAATGTGGAATGGAATAGAATATGGAATGCAATGAAATGGAATGCAATGTAGAATGGAATGGGATGGAATGTGGAATGGAATGGAATGGAATGGAAGGTGTAATGTATTAGAATGTGAAATGCAATGGAATGGAATGGTTTGTCATGGAATGTGGAATGGAATAGAATGTGGAATGGAATGAATTGTAATGGAATGTGAAATGGAACGGAATGGAATATGGAATGGAATGGAATGGAATGTGGAATGGCATGGAACGGAATATGGAATGGAATAGAATATGGAATGAAAGGAATGGAATGAAATGTGGAATGGAATGGAATGGAATGGAATGGATTGGAATGGAATGTGTAATGGAGTGGAATGGAATGTACAATGGAATCGAATGTGGAATGGAATGAAATGGAATAGAATGTGACATGGAATGGAGAGGAATCTGGAACGTAATGGAATGGAATGTGGAATGGAATGGAATGAAATGTAATGTGGACTGAATGTGGAATGGAATGTGGACTGCAATGTGGAATGGAATGGAATGGAATATGGAATGGAATGTGAAATGGAATGTGGAACGGAATGTGGAATGGAATGTGGAATGCAATGTGGAATGGAATGGACTGGAATGTGGAATGGAATGGAATGGAATGTGGAATAGAATAGAATGTGGAACGGAATGAAATGGAATGGATTGTCAAGTGGAGTGGAATGGAATGGAATGGAATGTGGAATGGAATGGAATGGAATGGAATGTGGAATGCACTCATCCCAAAGAAGTTTTTATGTGAAGATATTTTCTAGACAGAAGCATTCTCAGAAACTTCTTTGTCATTTGGAGATTGAACGCACAGAGTTGAAACTTCCTTTTCATAGAACAGTTCTGCAACACTCTTGTTGTGGAAACTGCAAGTGGATATTTAGTGCGATTGCTGCATCTAGTGGAAAAGCAAATACATTCAGATGAAAACTAGATAGAACCGTTCTCTAGAAACTTCTTTGTGATGTGTGCATTCGACTCACAGAGTTGAACTTTCCTTTTGATAGAACAGTTTTGAAACACTCTTTTTGTGGAGTCTGCAACTGGATATTTGGAGCGCTTTGAAGCGTATTGTGGAAAAGGAAACATCTTCATATAAAAACTAGATAGAAGCATTCTCAGAAACTTCTTTGTAATGTGCACATTCAACTCACAGAGTTGAAACTTCCTTTTGATATAGCTGTTTTGAAACACTCTTTCAGTAGATTCTGCAAGTGGATATTTGGAGTGCTAAGAGGCCAACACTGGAAAAGGAAATATCTTCACATAAAAACTAGACGGAAGCATTCTCAGAAACTTCCCTGTGCTTTATGCATTCAAGTCACAGACAGGAACCTTCCTTTTGAAAGTGCAGTTTTGAAACAAACTTTTTGTAGAATTTGCTAATGAATGTTTGGAGTGATTTGAGGCCTATGCTGGAAAACGAAATATCTTCCCATAAAAACTAGACAGAAGCATTCTCAGAAATTTCTTTGTCATGAGTGCATTCATCTCACACACTTGAACCTACATTTTGAAAGAGCAGTTTTGAAACACTCTTTTTGCAGAATCTGCAAGTGGATATTTTGAGCGTTTTCAGGCCTTTGCTGGGAAATGAAATATCTTCACCTGAAAACTACACAGAGGCATTCTCAGAAACTACTTTGTGATGTGTGCATTCAACTCACAGAGTTGAACCTGCCTTTTGATAGAGCAGTTTGGAAACAGCCTTTTTGTAAAATCTGAAAATAGATATTTGGAGCCATTTGAGGCCTATGCTGCAAAAGGAAATCTCTTCACAGAAACACTAGACAGAAGCAGTCTCAGGAACATCTGTGTGATGAGTGAATTCAACTCAAGGAAGTGAACCTTCCTTTGGATAGAACAGTTTCGATACACTCCTTTTGTAGAATCTGCAAGTGTTTATTTGGAGTGCTTTGAGGACTATGATGGAAAAGGATATCTCTTCACATAAAAACGAGACAGATGCATTCTCAGAAGCTTCTGTGTCATGAGTGCATTCAGCTCACACCCTTGAACTTTCCTTTTGATAGAGCAGTTTTGAAACACTCTTTTAGTAGCATCTGTAAGTGGATATTTGGAGGGCTTTTATGCCAATGCTGGAAAAAGAAATATCATCACATAAAAATTGGCAGAAGCATTCTCAGAGACTTCTTCGTGATGAGTGCATTCAACTCACAGAGTTGAACGTTCCTTTTGATAGAACAGTTTTGAAACATTCCTTTTGTAGGATCTGCAACTGTTTATTTGGAGCGCTTTGAGGTCTATGTTGGAAAAGGAAATATCTTCACATGAAAACTAGACAGAAGTATTCTCAGAGACTTCCCTGTGCTATCTGCACTCAACCCACATAGTTGAACCTTCCTTTTGATAGAACAGTTTTGAAAATCTCCTTTCATAGAATCTGCAAGTCGACATTTGGAACGCTTTGAGGCCTATGCTGGAAAAGGAAATATCTTCACATAAAAACTAGATAGAAGCATTCTCAGAAACTTCTTTGTGATGTGCACATTCAACTCACAGAGTTTAAGCTTCCTTTTGATATAGCTGTTTTGAAACACTCATTTAGCAGAATCTTCAAGTGGATATTTGGAGTGTTAAGAGGCCAAAACTGGAAAAGTAAATATGTTCACATAAAAACTGGACGGAAGCATTCTCAGAAACTTCCCTGTGCTTTATGCATTCAAGTCACAGAGAGAAACCTTCCTTTCAAAAGCGCAGTTTTGAAACCCTCTTTTTGTAGAATTTGCTAGTGGATGTTTCAAGGGATTTGAGGCCTATGCTGGAAAACGAAATATCTTCCCATAAAAACTAGACAGAAGCATTCTCAGAAGTTTCTTTGTGATGAGTGCATTCAACACACAGGCTTTAACTTTCCCTTTGAAAGAGCAGTTTTGAAACAGTCTTTTTGTAGAATCTGCAAGTGGATACTTTGAGCGTTTTGAGGCCTTTGCTGGGAAATGAAATATCTTCACCTGAAAAGTAGACAGAAGCATTCTCAGAAACTACTATGTGACGTGCGCATTCAACTCACATAGTTGAAGCTTCCTTTTGATATAGCTGTTTTGAAACCCTCTTTCAGTAGAATCTGCAAGTGGATATTTGGAGTGTTAAGAGGCCAACACTGGAAAAGGAAATATCTTCACATAAAAACTAGACAGAAGCATTCTCAGAAACTTCCCTGTGCTTTATGCGTTCAAGTCACAGAGAGGAACCTTCCTTTTGAAAGCGCAGTTTTGAAACACTCTTTTTGTAGAATTTGCTAGTGGTTGTTTGGAGCGATTTGAGGCCTATGTTGGAAAACGAAATATCTTCCATAAAAACTAGAGAGAAGCATTCTCAGAAACTTCTTTGTGCTGTGTGCATTCAACTCACAGAATTGAACCTGCGTTTTGATAGAGTAGTTTGGAGACAGCCTTTTTGTAAAATCTGCAAGCGGATATTTGGAGCGATTTGAGGCCAATGTTGCAAAAAGAGATATTTCCACATAAACCCTAGATAGAAGCATTCTCGGAAACTTCTTTGTCATTTGGGGATTGAACTCACAGAGTTCAACCTTCCCTTTCATAGAGCAGTTCTGCAACACTCTTGTTGCGGAAACTGCAAGTGGATATTTGGTGCGATTGTGGCATCTAGTGGTAAAGGAAATACATTCAGATGAAAACTAGATAGAACCTTTCTCAAAAACTTCTTTGTGATGTGCGCATTCAACCCACAGAGTTGAAGCTTCCTTTTGATATAGCTGTTTTGAAACACTCTTTCAGTAGAATCTGCAAGTGGATATTTGGAGTGCTAAGAGGCCAACACTGGAAAAGGAAATATCTTCACATAAAAACTAGATGGAAGCATTCTCAGAAACTTCCCTGTGCTTCATGTATTCAAGTCACAGAGAGGAACCTGCCTTTTGAAAGCGCAGTTTTGAAACTGTCTTTTTATAGAATTTGCTAGTGGATGTTTGGAGCTGTTTGAGGCCTCTGCTGGAAAACGAAATATCTTCCCATATAAACTAGACAGAAGCATTCTCAGAAACTTCTTTGTGGTGTGTGCATTCAACTCACAGAGTTGAACCTGTCTTTTGATAGAGAAGTTTGGAAACAGCCTTTTTGTAAAATCTACAAGTGGATATTTGGAGCGATTTGAGACCTATGCTGCAAAAAGAAATATCTCTACATAAACCCTAGACAGAAGGATTCTCAGAAACATCTGTGTGATGAGTGCCTTCAACTCACGCATTTGAACTTTTCTTTTGATACAACAGTTTTGAAACACTCCTTTTGAAGAACCTGCAAGTGTTTATTTGGAGCGCTTTGAGGCCTATGATGGAAAAGGAAATATCTTCACATAAAAACGAGACAGAAGCATTCTCAGAAACTTCTGTGTGATGAGTGTATTCAACTCACAGAGTTGAACCTTTCTTTTGATAGAGCAGTTTTGAAGCACTCTTTTAGTAGCATCTGTACGTTGAGATTTTGAGGGTTTTTATGCCAATGCTGGAAAACGAAATATCATCACATAAAAACTAGACAGAAGCATTCTTAGAAACTTCTTCATGAAGAGTGCATTCAACTCACAGAGTTGAACGTTACTTTTGATAGAAGAGTTTAGAAACACTCCTTTTGTAGGATCTGCAACTGTTTATTTGGAGGGCTTTGGGGACTATGTTGGAACATGAATTATCTTCACATAAAAACTAGACAGAAGCATTCTCAGAAACTTCCCTGTGCTTTCTGCTTTCAACCCACAGAGTTGAACCTTCCTTTTGATAGAACAGTTTTGAAACACTCTTTTTGTGGAGTCTGCAAGTGGATATTTGGAGAGCTTTAAAGACTATGCTGGAAAAGGTAATATCTTCACCTAAAAATTAGATAGAAGCATTCTCAGAAACCTCTTTGTGATGTGCTCATTCAACTCACAGAGTTGAAGCTTCCTTTTGATATAGCTGTTTTGAAACACTCTTTCAGTAGAATCTGCAAGTGGATATTTGGAGTGCTAAGAGGCCAACACTGGAAAAGGAAATATCTTCACATAAAAACTAGACAGAAGCATTCTCAGAAACTTCCCTGTGCTTTCTGCATTCAACCCACATAGTTGAACCTTCCTTTTGATAGAACAGTTTTCAAAATCACTTTTTGGAGAATCTGCAAGTCGACATTTGGAATGCTTTGAGGCCTATGCTGGAAAAGGAAATATCTTCACATAAAAACCAGACTGGAGCATTCTCAGAAACTTCTGTGTGATGTGCATATTCACCACAGAGATTTGAAGCTTCCTTTTGATATAGCTGTTTTGAAACACTCTTTCAGTAGAATCTGCAAGTGGATATTTGGAGTGTTAAGAGGCCAACACTGGAAAAGGAAATATCTTCACATAAAAACTAGACGGTAGCATTCTCAGAAACTTCCCTGTGCTTTATGCATTCAAGTCACAGAGAGGAACCTTCCTTTTGAAAGCACAGTTTTGAAACAATCTTTTTGTAGAATTTGCTAGTGGATGTTTGGAGTGATTTGAGGCCTATGCTGGAAAACGAAATATCTTCCCATAAAAACTAGACAGAAGTATTCTCAGAAACTTCTTTGTGACGACTGCATTCAACTCACAGAGTTGAAACTTCATTTTGAAAGAGCAGTTTTGAAACACTCTTTTTGTAGAATGTGCAAGTGGCTATTTGGAGCGTTTTGAGGCCTTAGCTGGAAAATGAAATATCTTCACCTGAGAAATACACAGAAGCATTCCCAGAAACTTCTTTGTGATGTGTGCATTCAATTCACAGATTTCAACCTGCCGTTTGATAGAGCAGTTTGGAAACAGCCTTTTTGTAATATCTGCAAGTGGATATTGGAGCGATTTGAGGCCTATGCTGCAAAAGGAAATATCTTCACAGAAACCCTAGACAGAAGCATTCACAGGAACTTCTGTGTGATGAGTGCATTCAACTCACGGACTTGAACCTTCCTTTTGATAGAACAGTTTTGAAACACTCCTTTTGTAGAATCTGCTAGTGTTTATTTGGAGCACATTGAGGCCTATGATGGAAAAGGAAATATCTTCACATTAAATACGAGATGGAAGCATTCTCAGAAACTTCTTTGTGCTGTGTGCATTCAACTCACAGAGTTGAACCTGCCTTTTGATACAGTAGTTTGGAAACAGCATTTTTGTAAAATCTGCAAGTGGATATGTGGAGCGATTTGAGACCTATGCTGTAAAAAGAAATATCTCCACATAAACCCTAGACAGAAGCATTCTCAGAAACTCCTTTCTCATTTGGGCATTGAACTCACAGAGTTGAACCTTCCTTTTCATAGAGCAGTTCCGCAACACTCTTGTGGAAACTGCAAGTGGATATTTGGTGCGATTGCGGAATCTTGTGGAAAAGGAAATACATTCATATGAAAACTAGGTAGAACCATTCTCAGAAACTTCTTTGTGATGTGTGCATTTTACTCACAGAGTTGAACCTTCCTTTTGGTAGAACAGTTTTGAAACACTCTTTTCGTGGAGTCTGCAAGTGGACATTTCGAGCGCTTTGAGGCCCTTGCTGGGAAATGAAATATCTTCACCTGAAAACTAGACAGAAGCATTCTCAGAAACTTCTTTGTGATGGGCGCATTCAATTCACGGATTTGAAGCTTCCTTTTCATATAGCTGTTTTGAAACACTCTTTCGGTGGAATCTGCAAGTGGATATTTGGAGTGTTAAGAGGCCAACACTGGAAAAGGAAATATCTTCACATAAAAACTAGACAGAAGCATTCTCAGAAACTTCCCTGTGCTTTATGCATTCAAGTCACAGAGAGCAACCTTCCTTTTGAAAGCACTGTTTTGAAACACTCTTTTTGTAGAATTTGCTAGTAGATGTTTGGAGCGATTTGAGGCCTATGCTGGAAAATGAAATATCGTCCCGTAGAAACTAGACAGAAGTATTCTCAGAAACTTCTATGTGATGAGTGCATTCAACTCACAGACTTGAACCTTCATTTTGAAAGAGCAGTTTTGAAACACTCTTTTTGTAGAATCTGCAAGTGGGTATTTTGAGCGTTTTGAGGCCTTTGCTGGAAAATGAAATATCTTCACCTGAAAACTACACAGAAGCATTATCAGAAACTACTTTGGGATGTGTGCATTCAATTCAGAGAGTTGAACCTGCCTTTTGATAGAGCAGTTTGGAAACAGCCTTTTTGTGAAATCTGCAAGTGGATATTTTGAGGGTTTTGAGGCCTATGCTGCAAAAGGAAATATCTTCACAGAAACCCTAGAGAGAAGCATTCTCAGAAACTTCAGGGTAAATAGTGCATTCAATTCACGGACTTGAACCTTCCTTTTGATAGAACAGTTTTGAAACACTCCTTTTGTAGAATCTGCAAGTGTTTATTTGGAGCGCTTTGAGGCCTATGATGGAAAAGGAAATATCTCCAAATAAAAACGAGACAGAAGCATTCTCAGAAACTTCTGTGTGATTAGTGCATTCAACTCACACACTTGAACTTTCCTTTTGATAGAGCAGTTTTGGAACACTCTTTTAGTAGCATCTGTAAGTGCATATTTGAAGGGATTTTATGCCAATGCTGGAAAACGAAATATCATCACTTGTAAACTAGGCAGAAGCAATCTCAGAAACTACTTCGTGATGAGTGCATTCAACTCACAGAGTTGAAAGTTCCTTTTGATAGAACAGTTTTGAAACCCTCCTTTTGTAGGATCTGCAACTGTTTAATTGGAGGGCTTTGAGGCCTATGTTGGAAAAGGAAATACCTTCACATAAAAACTAGACAGAAGCATTCTCAGAGACTTCCCTGTGCTTTCTGCATTCAACTCACATAGTTGAACCTTCCTTTTGAAAGAACAGTTTTGAAAAACTATTTTCTTAGATTCTGCAAGTTGACATTTGGAACGCTTTGAGGCGTATGCTGTAAAAGGAAATAACTTCACATAAAAACTAGATAGAAGCATTCCCAGAAACTTGGTTGTGATGTGCGCATTCAACTCACAGAGTTTAAGCTTCCTTTTGATATAGCTGTTTTGAAACACTCTTTTAGTAGAATCTGCAAGTGGATATTTGGAGTGTTAAAAGGTCAACACTGTAAAAGAAAATATCTTCACATAAAAACTACACGGAAGGATTCTCAGAAACTTCCCTGTGCTTTATGCATTCAAGTCACAGAGAGGAACCTTCCTTTTGAAAGCGCAGTTTTGAAACACTCTTTTTGTAGAATTTGCTAGTGGATGTTTGGAGCGATTTGAGGCCTATGCTGGAAAACGAAATATCTTCCCATAAAAACTAGACAGAAGCATTCACAGAAACTAATTTGTGATGAGTGCATTCAACTCACAGACTTGAACCTCATTTTGAAAGAGCAGTTTTGAAACACTCTTTTTGTAGAATCTGCAAGTGGATATTTGGATCGTTGTGAGGCCTTTGCTGTGAAATGAAATATCTTCACCTACAAATTACACAGAAGCATTCTCAGAAACTACTTTGTGATGTGTGCATCCATCTCACAGAGTTGAACCTGCTTTTTGATAGAGCAGTTTGGAAGCAGCCTTTTTGTGAAATCTGCAAGTGGATATTTGGAGCGATTTGAGGCCTATGCTGCAAAAGGAAATATCTTCACAGAAACCCTTGACAGCAGCATTCTCAGGAATTTCTGTGTGATGAGTGCATTCAACGCACGGACTTGAAACTTGCTTTTGATAGAACAGTTTTGAAACCCTTCTTTTGTAGAATGTGCTGGTGTTTATTTGGAGCGTTTTGAGGCTTATGATGGAAAACGAAATATCTTCACATAAAAACGAGACAGAAGCATTCTCAGAACCTTCTGTGTGATGAGTGCATTCAACTCACACACTTGAACTTTCCTTTTGATAGAGCAGTTTTGAAACACCCTTTTAGTGGCATCTGTAAGTGGATATTTTAAGCGTTTTTATGGCAATGCTGGAAAAGGAATTATCATCACATAAAACTAGGCAGAAGCTTTGTCAGAAACTTATTCATGATGAGTGCATTCAACTCACAGAGTTGAAGGTTCCTTTTTATAGAACAGTTTTGAAACACTCTTTCAGTAGAATATGCAAGTGGATAATTGGAGTGCTAAGAGGCCAACACTGGATAAGGAAATATCTTCACATAAAAAGTAGACAGAAGCATTCTCAGAAACTTCCCTGTGCTTTGTGCATTCAACCCACATAGTTGAACCTTCCTTTTGATAGAAAAGTTTTGAAAATCTCTTTTCGTAGAATCTGCAAGTCGACATTTGGAACGCTTTGAGGCCTATGCTGGAAAAGGAAATATCTTCACATGAAAACTAGATAGAAGCATTCTCAGAAACATGTTTGTGATGTGCACATTGAACTCACAGAGTTGAAGCTTCCTTGTGATATAGCTGTTTTGAAACATTCTTTCAGTTGAATCTTCAAGTGGATATTTGGAGTGTTAACAGGCCAACACTGGAAAAGGAATTATCTTCACATAAAAACTAGACGGAAGCATTCTCAGAAACTTCCCTGTGCTTTATGCATTCAAGTCAGAGAGAGGAACCTTCCTTTTAAAAGCGCAGTTTTGAAACACTCTTTTTGAAGAATTTGCTAGTGGATGTTTGGAGCGATTTGAGGCCTACGCTGGAAAACGAAATATCTTCCCATAAAAAATAGGCAGAAGCATGCTCAGAAACTTCTTTGTTCTGTGTGCATCCAACTCACAGACTTTAACATTCCTTTTGAAAGGTCAGTTTTGAAAACACTCTTTTTGTAGAATCAGCAAGTGGATATTTTGAGCGTTTTGAGGCCTTTGCTGGGAAATGAAATATCTTCACCTGAAAATTAGACAGAAGCATTCTCAGAAACTTCTTTGTGATGTGGCATTCAACTCACAGAGTTGTAGCTTCCTTTTGATATAGCTGTTTTGAAACACTCTTTCAGTAGAATATGCAAGTGGATATTTGGAGGGCTAAGAGGCCAACACTGGAAAAGGAAATATCTTCACATAAAAACTAGACGGAAGCATTCTCAGAAACTTCCCTGTGCTTTATGCATTCAAGTCACAGAGAAGAACGTTCCTTTTGAAAGCACAGTTTTGAAAAACTCTTTTTGTAGAATTTGCTAGTGGATGTTTGGAGCGATTTGAGGCCTATGCTGGAAAACGAAATATCTTCCCATAAAAACTAGACGGAAGCATTCTCAGAAACTTCTTTGTGCTGTGAGCATTCAACTCACAGAGTTGAACCTGCCTTTTGATAGAGTAGTTTGGAAACAGCCTTTTTATAAAATCTGCAAGTGGATATTTGGAGCGATTTGAGACCTATGCTGCAAAAAGAAATATCTCCACATAAACCCTAGACAGAAACATTCTCAGAAACTTCTTTGTCATTTGGGGATTGAACTCACAGAGTTGAACCTTCCTTTTCATAGAGCAGTTCTGGAAAATTATTGTTGTGGAAACTGCAAGTGGATATTTGGTGCGCTGCGGCATCTAGTGGAAAGGGAACTACATTCAGATGAAGACTAGATAGAACCGTTCTCAGGAACTCCTTTATGATGTGTGCATTCTACTCACAGAGTTGAACATTCCTTTTGATAGAACAGTTTTGAAACACTCTTTTTGTGGAGTCTGCAAGTTTATATTTGGAGCGATTGGTAGCCTATGCTGGAATAGGAAACATCTTCTCATAAAAACTAGATAGAAGGATTCTCAGAAACTTATTTGTGATGTGTGCATTCAACTCACAGAGTTCAAGCTTCCTTTTGATATAGCTGTTTTGATACACTCTTTCAGTAGAATCTGCAAGTGGATATTTGGAGTGCTAAGAGGCCAACACTGGAAAAGGAAATATCTTCACATAAAAACTTGACGGAAGCATTCTCAGAAACTTCCCTGTGCTTTATGCATTCAAGTCACAGAGAGGAAACTTCCTTTTGAAAGCGCAGTTTTGAAACTCTATTTTTGTAGAATTTGCTAGTGGATGTTTGGAGCGATTTGAGGCCTATGCTGGAAAACGAAATATATTAACATAAAAACTAGACAGAAGCATTCTCAGAAACTTCTTTGTGATGAGCGCATTAAACTCACACACTTGAAACTTCATTTTGAAAGAGCAGTTTTGAAAAACTCTTTTTGTAGAATCTGCAAGTGGATATTTTGAACGTTTTGAGGCCTTTGCTGGGAAATGAAATATCTTCACCTGAAAAGTACACAGAAACATTCTCAGAAACTGCTTTGTGATGTGTGCATGCAACTCACAGAGTTGAAACTGCCTTTTGATAGAGCAGTTTGGAAACAGCCTTTTGTAAAATCTGTAGGTGGATATTTGGAGCGATTTGAGGCCTATGCTGCAAAAGGAAATATCTTCACAGAAACCCTAGACAGAAGCATTCTCAGGAACTTCTGTGTGATGAGTGCATTCAACTCACAGACTTGAACCTTCGTTTAGATAGAACAGTTCAGAAACACTCCTTTTGTAGGATCTGCAAGTGTTTATTTGGAGCGCTTTGAGGCCTATGTTGGAAAAGGAAATATCTTTACATCAAAACTAGACAGAAGCATTCTCAGACACTTCCCTGTGCTTTCTGCATTCAACTCACATAGTTGAACCTTCCTTTTGATAGAACAGTTTTGAAAAACTCTTTTCATAAAATCTGCAAGTTGACATTTGGAACGCTTTGAGGCCTATGCTGGAAAAGGAAATATCTTCACATAAAAACTGGATAGAAGCATTCTCAGAAACTTGCTTGTGATGTGCGCATTCATCTCACAGAGTTTAAGCTTCCTTTTGATATAGCTGTTTTGAAACACTCTTCTAGTAGAATCTTCAAGTGGATATTTGGAGTGTTAAGAGGTCAATACTGGAAAAGAAAATATCATCACATAAAAACTACACGGAAGCATTCTTAGAAACTTCCCTGTACTTTATGCATTCAAGTCACAGAGAGGAACCTTGCTTTTGAAAGTGCAGTTTTGAAACACTCTTTTTGTAGAATTTGCTAGTGGATGTTTGGAGCTATTTGAGGCCTATGCTGGAAAACGAAATATCTTCCCATAAAAACTAGACAGAAGCATTCTCAGAAACTTCTTTGTGATGAGTGCATTCAACTCACAGACTTTAACCTTCATTTTGAAAGAGCAGTTTTGAAACACTCTTTTTGTAGAATCTGCAAGTGGATATTTGGAGCGTTTTGAGGCCTTTGCTGGGAAATGAAATATCTTCACCTGCAAACAACACAGAAGCATTCTCAGAAACTACTTTGCAATGTGTGCATTCAACTCACAGAGTTGAACATGCTTTTTGATAGAGCAGTTTGGAAACAGCCTTTTTGTAAAATCTGCAAGTGGATATTTGGAGCAATTTGAGGCCTATACTGCAAAAGGAAATATCTTCACAGGAACCCTAGACAGAAGCATTGTCAGGAACTTCTGTGTGATGAGTGCATTCAACTCACGGACTTGAACCTTCCTTTTGATAGAACAGTTTTGAAACACTCCTTTTGTAGAATCTGCAGGTGTTTATTTGGAGCACTTTGAGGCCTGTGATGGAAAACGAAATATCTTCAACGAGACAGAAGCATTCTCAGAAACTTCTGCATGATGCGTGCATTCAACTCACAGACTCGAACTTTCCTCTTGATAGAGCAGTTTTGAAACACTCTTTTAATAGCATCTGTAAGTGGATATTTGAAGGGGTTTTATGGCAATGCTGGAAAAGGAAATAACATCACATGAAAACTAGGCAGAAGCATTCTCAGAAACTGCTTCATGATGACTGCTTTCAGCTCACAGAGTTGAACGTTCCTTTTGATAGGGCAGTTTTGAAACACTCTTTCAGTAGAATCTGCAAGTGGATATTTGGAGTGCTATGAGGCCAACACTGGAAAAGGAAATATCTTCACATAAAAACTAGACAGAAGCATTCTCAGAAACATCCCTGTGCTTTCTGCATTCAATCCACATAGTTGAACCTTCCTTTTGATATAAAAGTTTTGAAAATCTCTTTTTATAGAATCTGCAAGTCGACATTTGGAATGCTTTCAGGCATATGCTGGAAAAGGAAATATCTTCACATAAAAACTAGATAGAATCATTCTCAGAAACTTCCCTGTGCTTTATGCATTCAAGTCACAGAGAGAAACCTTAATTGTGAAAGCGCAGTTTTGAAACATTCTCTTTGTAGAATTTGCTAGTGGATGTTTGGAGCGATTTGAGGCCTATGCTGGAAAACGAAATATCTTCCCATAAAAACTAGACAGAAGCGTTCTCAGAAACTTCTTTGTGATGAGTGCGTTCAACTCACAGACTTTAACTTTCGTTTTGAAAGAGCAGTTTTGAAAACACTCTTTTTGTAGAATCTGCAAGTGGATATTTTAAACATTTTGACACCTTTGATGGGAAATGAAATATCTTCACCTGAAAAATACAGAGAAGAATTCTCAGAAACTTCTTTGTGATGTGCACATTCAACTGACAGAGTTGAAGCTTCCTTTTGATATAGCTGTTTTGAAACACTCTTTCAGTAGGATCTGCAAGTGGATATATGGCGTGTTAAGAGGCCAACACTGGAAAAGGAAATATCTTCACATAAAAACTAGATGGAAGCATTCTCAGAAACTTCCCTGAGCTTTATGCATTCAAGTCATAGAGAGGATCCTTCCTTTTGAAAGTGCAGTTTTGAAACACTCCTTTTCTAACCTAGGCCTCAAAGAGCTCTAAATAAACACTTGCAGATTCAATGAAAACAGTGTAGAGTGGATGGGAGATTCCAATCCATTCAATTCCATTGCATTCTACTCACAGAGTTGAACCTTCCTTTTGATAGAACAGTTTTGAAACACTCTTTTTAAAGAATCAGCAAGTGTTTATTTGAAGCGCTTTGAGGCCTACGTTGGAAAAGGAAATATCTTCCCATAAAAACTGGACCGAAGCATTCTGAGAAAATTCTTTGTGATGAGTGCATTCTAGTCACAGAGTTGAAGCTTCCTTTGATAGAATAGTTTTCAAACACTCTTTTTTAGAATTTGCAAGTGGATAGTTCTGCGCTTTGAGGCCTATGTTGGAAAAGGAAATTTCTTCCCATAAAAACTAGTCCGAAGCATTCTCAGAAACCTCTTTGTGATGAGTGCATTCTACTCAAAGAGTTGAACCTTCCTTTTGACAGAACAGTTTTGAAACACTCTTTTTGGAGATTCTGCAAGTGTTTATTTGGAGCGCTTTGAGGCCTATGCTGGAAAAGAAACAATCTTCACTTAAAAACTTGACAGAAGCATTCTCAGAAACCTTTTCTGATGTGCGCATTCAACTCACTCAGTTGAACCTTCCTTTTCGTAGAGCAGTTTCGAAACACTCTTTTTCTAGAATGTGCAAGTGGGTATTTGGATTGTTAGGGGGCAAACACTGGAAAAGGAAATATCTTCCCATAAAAATTAGACAGAAGCATTCTCAGAAACTTCTTTTTTGATGAGTGCATTCAACTCACAGACTTTAACTTTTCTTTCAAAAGAGCAGTTTTGAAACACTCTTTTTGTAGAATCTGCAGGTGGATATTTAGTGTGCTTTGAGGCCTATGCAGCAAAAGAAAATATCTTCATGTAAAAACTAGACAGAAACATTCTCCAAAACCTCTTTGTGATGTGTGCATTCAAATAACAAAGTAGAACCTTCCTTTTGATAGGGCAGTTTTGAAACACCCTTTTTGTAGAATCTGCAAGTGGATGTTTGGAGGGCTTTGAGGCCTATGCTGGAAAAGAAAATATCTCCACCTAAAAACTAGACAGAAGCATTCTCAGAAATTTCTTTGTGATGAGTGCATTCAACTCACATGGTTGAAAGTTCCTTTTGATAGAACAATTCTGACACAATCTTCTTGTAGGATCTGCAAGTGGATATTTGGATCACTTAAGGCCTATGCTGGAGTAAGAAATAATTTCACATAAAAACTATATTGAAGCCTTCTCAAAAACATCTTTGTGATGTGTGCTTTCAACTCACAGAATTGAAACTTCCTTTGGATAAAGGAGTTTTGAAACCCCATATTGTAGAATCTGCAAGTGGATAGTTTTAACACTTTGAGGCCTAGCCTGGAAAAGGGTATATCTTCACATAAAAACCGGACAGAAGCATTCTCAGAAACTTACCTGTGCTTTATGAATTCAACTCACAGACTTGAACCTTCCTTTTGATAGAACAGTTTGGAAACACAATTTTTGTAGAATCTGAAAGTGGATATTTGGAGCGCTTTGAGTCCTATGCAGGAAAAGGAAATACCATCACATAAAAAGTAGACAGAAGTATTCTCAGAAACTTCTTTGTGATGTGTGCATTCAACTCACAGAGTTGAACCCTGCTATTGAAAGAGCAGTTATTAAACACCCTTTTTGTAGGATCTGCAGGTGGATATTTTTGGCGCTTTGAGGCCAATGCTGGAAATGGAAATATGTATTCATAAAAACTAGACAGAAGCATTCTCAGAAACTACTCTATGTTTTATGATTTCAACTCACAGAGTTGAACCTTCCTTTTGATAGTGCAGTTTTGAAACACTCCTTTTGTAGAATTTGCAAGTGGGTATTTGGAGCGCTTTGAAGACTATGCTGCAAAAGGAAACATCTTCATATAAAAATTGGACAGAGGCCTTCTCAGAAACTACTTTGTGATGAACGCATTCAGCTCACAGGGTTGAATCTTCCTTTTGGTAGAACAGTGGTGAAGCACTCTTTTAGTAGAGTCTGAAAGTGGATATTTGGAGCTCTTTGAGGCTTATGATGGAAAAGGAAATATCTTCACATAAAACCTAGACGGAAGTATTCTCAGAAACTTCATTGTGATGAGTGAGTTCAAATCACAGAGTTGAACCAACCTTTTGATTGAACAGTTTTGAAACACTCTTTTTGTAGAATCTGCAAGTGGATATTTGGAATGTTTTGAGGCCTATGCTCGAAAAGGAAATTTCTTCATATAAATACTAGACAGAAGCATGCTCAGAAACTTCTTTGTGATGAGTGCATTGTACTCACAGACTTTAAATTTCCTTTTGATAGAGCAGTTTTGAAACAGTCTTTTTGTAGAATATGCAAGTTTATATTTGGTGCGATTTGAGGGCTAAGCTGGAAAAGGAAATATCTTCACATAAAAACTGGACAGAAGTATTCTCCTGTCTTCTTTGTGATGTGTGCATTAAACTAACAGAGTAGACCTTCCTTTTGATAGAGCAGTTTTGAAACACCCTTTTTGTAGAATCTGCAAGTGGATATTTGGAGCGATTTGAGGCCGATGGTGAAAAATGGGATATCTTCGCATAAAAACGAGATAGAAGCATTCTCAGAAACTTCCCTGTGCCTTATGCATTCAACTCACAGACTTAAAACTTCCTTTTGAAAGAGCAGATTTGAAACACTTTTTTTGTAGAAACTGCAAGTGGATATTTGGAGCGCTTTGAGTACTACGCAGGAAAAGGAAATATCCCCACATAAAAATTAGAGAAAAGCATTCACCGAAACTTCTTTGTGATGAATGCATTCACCTCACAGAGTTGAACCTTCCCTTTGATGGAACAGCTTTGAAACACTCTTTTTGTAGAATCTGCAAGTGGATATTTGGAGTGCTTTGAGGTCTACGGTGGAAAAGGAAATATCTTCACATAATAACTAGACGGAAGCATTCACAGAAACTTCTCTGTGATAAGTGCATTCAACTCACAGAGTTCAACCTTCCTTTTGGTAGAACAGTTATGAAACACTCTCTTTGTAGAATCTACAAGAGATTATTTAGAGCTCATTGAGGCCTATGCTGGAAAAGAAATTATCTTCCCATAAAAACTAAGCAGAATCATCCTCAGAAATATTTTTGTGATGAGGGCATTCAAATCACAGACTTGAACCTTCTTTTTGATAGAGTAGTTTTGAAACACTTGTTTTGTAGAATCTGCAAGTGGATATTTGGAGCGCTTTGAGGTCTATGCTGGAAAAGGAAATATCTTCACATCAAAACTAGACAGAAGCATTCTCAGAAATTTCTGTGTGATGAGTGCATTCAACTCACAGACTTGAACTTCCTTTTGATAGAACAGTTTTGAAACATTCTTTTTGTAGAATCTGCAAGTGGGTATTTTGAGGGATTTGAGGCCTATGCTGCAAAAAGAGAAATCTTCACATAAAAACTAGACAGAAGCATTCCCAGAAACTTCCCCATGCTTCATGCATTCAACTCACAGACTTGAACCTTCCTTTTGATAGAGCAGTTTTGAAACACTCTTTTTGTAGAATCTGCAATTGTATATTTGGGGTGATTTGAGGCCTATGATGAAAAAGGGAATATCTTCACCTAAAAACTAGACAGAAGCAATCTCAGAAACTTCTGTGTGATGAGTGCATTGAGCCCACAGAGTTGAAACTTCCTTTTTTTAGAACAGTTTTGTAACACTCTCTTTGTAGAATCTGAATGTGGATACTTGGTGCGCTTTGAGGCCTATGCTGGAAATGGAAATATGTCCTCATAAAAACTAAGCAGAAGCATACTCACAAAGTTCTTAGTGATGAGTGCATTCAACTCAGAGACTTAAACCTTCCTTTTGATATAGCAGTTTTGAGACACTCTTTTTGTAGTATCTGCAAGTGAATATTTGGAGCGCTATGAGGCCTACGCTGTAAAAGGAAATATCTTCACATAAAAACTATACAGAAGCATTCTCAGAAACATCTCTATGATGAGCGCATTGTACTCACAGACTTGAACTTTCTTTTTGATGAGCAGTTTTGAAACACTCCTTTTGTAGAATTTGCAAGTGGATATTTGGTGTGCTTTGAGGCCTAATCTGGAAAAGGAAATATCTTCACATAAAAACTAGACAGAAGCATTCTCAGAAATTACTTTGTGACGAGTGCATTCAACTCACAGGGTTGAACTTTCCTTTTGATAGAACAGTTTTGAAACATTCTTTTTGTAGAATCTGCAACTGGATATTTTGAGCGATTTGAGGCCTATGCTGCAAAAAGAGAAATCTTCACATAAAAACTAGACAGAAGCATTCCCAGAAACTTCCCCATGCTTCATGCATTCAACTCACAGACTTGAACCTTCCTTTTGATAGATCAGTTTTGAAACACCCTTTTTGTAGACTCTGCTAGTGGATATTTAGAGCGATTTGAGGCCTATGGTGAAAAAGGGGATATCTTCACATAAAAACTAGATAGAAGCATTCTCAGAAACTTCCCTGTGCTTTATGCAGTCAACTCACAGACTCGAAACTTCCTTTTGAAAGAGCAAATTTTAAATACTCTTTTTGTAGAATCTGCAAGTGGATACTTGGTGCGCTTTGAGGCTTATGCTGGAAAACGAAATATCCTCACATAAAAATGAGACAAAAGCATTCTCCGAAACTTCTTTGGGATGAATGGATTTAGCTCACAGAGTTGAAACTTTCCTTTGATGGAACAGTTTTGAAACACTCTTTTCGTAGAATCTGCAAGTGGATATTTGGAGTGCTTTGAGACCTATGCTGGAAAAGGAAATGTCTTCACATAATACCTAGACGGAAGCATTCTCAGAAACTTATCTGTGATGAGTCAGTTATGAAACACTCTTTTTGAAGAATCTACAAGAGATTATTTGGAGCTCATTGAGGCCTATGCTGGAAAAAGGAATATCTTCATATAAAAACTAGACAGAAGCATTCTGAGAGACTTCCCTGCGCTTTGTGCATTCAACTCACACTCTTGAACCTTCTTTTTGAAAGAGCAGATTTGAAACACTCTTTTTGTAGAAGCTGCAAGTGCATATTTGGAGCGCTTTGAGGCCTATGATGGAAAAGGAAATATCCTCACAGAAAAATTAGACAAAAGCATTCTCAGAAATTTCTTTGTGATGTGTTCATTTAACTCACCGAGTTGAACTTTCCTTTTGATAGAACAGTTTTGAAACAGTCTTTTTGTAGAATCTGCAACTGGATATTTGGAGCATTTTGAGGTCTATGCTGGAAAAGGAAATATCTTCACATAAAAACTAGATAGAAGCATTCTCAGAAATTTCTTTGTGTTGAGTGCATTCAATTCACAGGGTTGAACTTACCTTTTGATAGAACAGTTTTGAAACACTCTGTTTGTAGAATTTGCAAGTTTATATTTGGAGCGATTTGAGGCCTATGCTGCAAAAAGGGAATATCTGAGCGTAAGAACTAGACAGAAGCATTCTCAGAGACTTCCCTGTGCTTTATGCATTCAACTCACACTCTTGAACCTTCCTTTTGATAGAGCAGTTTTGAAACACTCTTTTTGTAGGATCTGCAATTGGATATTTGGAGTGATTTGAGGCCTATGATGAAAAAGGAAATATCTTCACCTAAAAACTAGACAGAAACATTCTCAGAAACTTCTGTGGGATGAGTGCATTCAACCAACAGAGTTGATCCTTCATTTTGATAGACTAGTTTAGAAACACACTTTTTGTAGAATCTGCAAGTGGATGTTTGGAGGGCTTTGAGGCCTATGCTGGAAAAGGAAATATCTTCACCTGAAAACTAGACAGAAGTATTCTCAGAAACTACTTTGTGATGAGGGCATCCAACTCACAGGGTTGAAACTTCCTTTTGATAGAACAGTTTGGAAACAATATTTTTGTGGAATATGTAAGTGGATATTTGGAGCACTTGAGGCCTATGCTGCATTGAGAAATAACTTCACATAAAAACTATATTGAAGCATTCTGAAAAACATCTTTGTGATGTGTGTCTTCAACTCACAGACTTGAAACTTCGTTTTGATAAAGCAGTTTTGAAACACCATTTTGTAGAATCTGCAGGTGGATAATTTTAGCACTTTGAGGCCTAGGCTGGAAAAGGGAATATCTTCACATAAAAACTGGACAGAAGCATACTCAGAAACTTCCCTGTGCTTTAGGAATTCAACACACAGACTTGAGCCTTCCTTTTGATTGAGCAGTTTTGAAACACTGTTTTTGTAGTACCTGCAAGTGGATATTTGTAGCGCTTTGAGGCCTATGCTGGAAAAGGAAATACCATCATATAAAAACAAGACAGAAGCATTCTCAGAAACTTCTTTGTGATGTGTGTATTCAACTCACAGAGTTGAACCTTCCTTTTGAAAGAGCAGTTACAAAACACTCTTTTTTTAGAATCTGCACGTGGGTATTTTTGAATCTTTGAGGACAGTGCTGGAAAAGGGAATATCTACACATAAAAACTAGACAGAAGAATTCTCAGAAACTTCTCTGTGTTTTATTATTTCAACTCACAGAGTAGAACCTTCCTTTTGATAGAGCAGTTTTGAAACACACTTTTTATAGAATCTGCATGTGGACATTTGGAGCGATTTGAGGCCTATGCTGGAAAAAGGAATATCTTCATATAAAAACTAGACAGAAGCATTCTGAGAAACTTCTCTGTGCCTTGTGCATTCAACTCACACTCTTGAACCTTCTTTTTGAAAGATCAGATTAGAAACACTCTTTTTGTAGAAACTGGAAGTGCATATTTGGAGCGCTTTGAGGCCTATGATGGAAAAGGAAATATCCTCACAGAAAAATTAGACAAAAGCATTCTCAGAAATTTCTTTGGATGAGTGCATTTAACTCACTGAGTTGAACTTTCCTTTTAATAGAACAGTTTTGAAACAGTCTTTTTGTAGAATCTGCAAGTGGATATTTGGAGCATTATGAGGTCTATGCTGGAAAAGGAAATATCTTCACATAAAAACTAGACAGAAGCATTCTCAGAAATTTCTTTGTGATGAGTGCATTCAACTCACAGGGTTGAACTTTCCTTTTGATAGAAGAGTTTTGAAACACTCTTTTTGTAGAATCTGCAAGTGCATATTTGGAGCGATTTGAGGCCTATGCTGCAAAAAGGGAATAACTTCACATAAAAACTAGACAGAAGCATTCTCAGAAACTTCCCCATGCTTTATGCATTCAACTCACAGACATGAGCCTTCCTTTTGATTGGTCAGTTTTGAAACACTCTTTTTGTAGTATCTGCAAGTGGATATTTGAAGAGATTTGAGGCCTATGATGAAAAAGGAAATATCTTCACCTAAAAACTAGACAGAAGCACTCTCAGAAACTTCTTTGTGATGAATGCATTCAGCTCACAGTGTTGAACCTTCCTTTTGATAGAACAGTTGTGAAACACTATTTTTTGTAGAATCTGAAAGTGGATATTTGGAGCTCTTTGAGGCTTACGATGGAAAAGGAAATATCTACACATAAAATCTAAATGGAAGTGTTCTCCGAAACTTCTTTGTGATAAGTGCATTCAATTCACAGAATTGAACCATCCTTTTGATTGAACAGTTTTGAAACACTCTTTTTGTAGAATCTGCAAGTGGATATTTGGAAGGCTTTGAGGCCTATGCTCGAAAAGGAAATATCTTCATATAAAAACTAGACGGACGCATCCTCAGCGACTTCTTTGTGATGACTGCATTAAACTAACAGAGTAGAACCTTCCGTTTGATAGAGCAGTTTTGAAACACCCTTTTTATAGAATCCGCAAGTGGACATTTGGAGAGATTTGAGGCCTATGCTGGAAAAAGGAATGTCTTCACATAAAAACTAGACAGAAGCATTCTGAGAAACTTCCCTGCACTTTATGCATTCAACTCACAGGCTTGAAGCTTCCTTTTGAAAGAGCAGATTTGAAACACTCTTTTTGCAGTATCTGCAGGTAGATATTTGGAGGGCTTTGAAGCCTATGCTTGAAAAGGAAATATCCTCACATAAAAACTAGACAAAAGCATTCTCAGAAACTTCTTTGTGATGAGTGCATTCAACTCACAGAGTTGAACTTTCCTTTTGATAGAACAGTTTTGAAACACTCTTTTTGTAGAATCTGCAAGTGGATATTTGAGCGCTTTGAGGCCTATGCTGGAAAAGGAAATATCTTCACATAAAAACTAGATGGAAGCATTCTCAGACACTTCTCTGTGATGATTGCATTCAACTCACAGGGTTCGACATACCTTTTCATAGAACAGTTTTGAAGCACTCTCCTTGTAGAGTCTACAAGATATTATTCGGAGTGCTTTGAGGCCTGTGCTGGAAAAGGAAATATCTTCCCATAAAAACTAAGCAGAACCATTCTCAGAAACATTTTGTGATGAGTGAATTCACCTCACGGACTTGAACCTTCCTTTTGAAAGAGCAGTTTTGAAACACTCTTTTGGTAGAATCTGCAAGTGGATATTTGGAGCACTTTGAGGCCTATGCGGGAAAAGGGAATATCTTCACAAAAAAAGTGACAGAAGCATTCACAGAAATTTCTTTGTGATGTGTGCATTCAACTAAAAGAGTTGAACCTTCTTTTTGATAGAACAGTTTTGAAATACTCTTTTTGTAGAATCTGCAAGTGGATATTTGGAGCGATTTGAGCCCTATGCTGCAAAAAGGGAAAATCTTTACATAAAAACTAGATAGAAGCATTCTCAGAAATGTCTTTGTGATGACTGCATTCAACCCACAGAGTTGAACTTTCCTTTTGATAGAACAGTTTTGAAACACTCTTTTTGTAGAATCTGCAAGTGGATATATTAATTCTTTGAGGTCTATGCTGGAAAAGGAAATATCTTCACATAAATACTAGATAGAAGAATTCTCAGAAACAACTTTGTGAGGAGTGCATTCAACTCACAGACTTGAACTTTCTTTCTGATATAGCAGTTTTGAAACACTCTTTTTGTAGAATCTGCAAGTGAACATTTGGAGGGATTTGAGACCTATGCTGGAAAAAGGAATATCTTCACATAAAAATTAGACAGAACCATTCTGAGAAACTTGCCTGTGCTTTATGCATTCAACTCACAGACTTGAACCTTCCTTTTGAAAGAGCAGATTTGAAACACTTTTTGTAGAAACTGCAAAAGGATATTTGGAAGGCTTTGAGGCCTATGCTGGAAAAGGTAATATCCTCACATAAAAACTAGACAAAAGGATTCTCAGAAACTTCTTTGTGATGAGTGCATTCAACTCACAGAGTTGAACTTTCCGTTTGATATAACAGTTTTGAAACACCCGTTTTGTAGGGTCTGCAAGTGGATATTTGAGCACTTTGAGGCCTATGCTGGAAAAGGAAATATCTTCACATAAAAACTAGACGGAAGCATTCTCATACACTTCTCTGCGATGACTGCATTTAACACACAGAGTTCAACATTCCTTTAGATAGAACAGTTTTGAAACACTCTATTGGTAGAATCTGCAAGAGATTATTTGGAGCGCTTTGACGCCTGTGCCGGAAAAGGAAATATCTTTCCATAAAACATGAGCAGAAGCATTCTCAGAAACTTTTTTGTGATGAGTGCTTTCATCTCACAGACTTGAACATTCTATCTGATAGAACAGTTTTGAAACAATCTTTTGGTAGAATCTGAAAGTGGATATTTGGAGTGCTATGAGACCTTTGTTGGAAAAGGAAATATCTTCACATAAAAACTGGACAGAATTATTCTCAGAAACTTCTTTGTGATGTGTGTATTCAACTCACAGTGTTGAACCTTCCTTTTGAAACAGCAGTTTGAAACACACTTTTAGTAGAATCTGCAGGTGGATATTGGGAGCGCTTTGAGGCCTTTTATGGAAAAGGAAATATCTTCACATAAAAACTAAACAGATGCATTATCAGGAACTTCTTTGTGATGTGTGCACTCAACTCACAGAGTTGAACATGACTTTTGATAGAGCAGTTTTGAAACACCCTTTTTGTAGAATCTGCAAGTGGATATTTGTAGCTCTTTGAGGCCTCAGCTGGAAAAGGAAATATCTTCACATTAAAACTACAGAGAAGTATTCTGAGAAACTTCTTTGTGATGAGAACATTCAGCTAACGCATTGAACCTTCCTTTTCATAGAACTGTTTTGAAACACTCTTTTTGTAGAATCTGCAAGTGGATATTTGGAGAGCTTTGAGGCCTATGATGGAAAAGAAAATATCTTCACATAAAAACTAGACAGAACCATGCCCAGAAACTTCTCTGTGATGAGTGCACTGAAGTCAAAGAGTTGAACCTTCCTTTTGATAGAGCAGTTTTGAAACACACTTTTTGTAGAATCTGCAAGTGAATATTTGGAGCTCATTGAGGCCTATGCTGGAAAAGGAAATACCTTCACGTAAAAACTAAACAAAGGATTCTCAGAAAATTCTTTGTGATGTGTGCATTCAATTCACAGAGTTGAACAGTATTTTTTATGGAGCAGTTTTGAAACACCCTTTTTTCAGAATCAGCAAGTGGATATTTTGAGCGCTTTGAGGCCTATGCTGGAAAAGAAAATATCTTCACATAAAAAGTAGAGTGAAGCATTCTCAGAAACTTCTTAGTGATGAGTGCATTCAACTCACGGATTTGAACCTTCGTTTTGATAAAGCGGTTTTGAAGCACACTTTTGTAAAATCTGCAGGTGGATATTTGGAGTGCTTTGAGGCCTACACTGGAAAAAGGAATATCTTCACATAAGAACTTGACAGAAGCATTCTGAGAAACTTCCTCATGCTTTATGCATTCAAATCAAAGAGTTGAACCTTCCCTTTGATAGCGCAGGTTTGAAACACTCTTTTTGTAGAATCTACAGTTGGATATTTTGAGCTCTTTGAGGTCTATCCTGGGAAAGGAAATAACTTCACATAAAAACTAGATTGAAGCATTCTCAGAAACTTCTTTGTAATGTGAGCATTCAACTAACAGAATCGACCCTTCCTTTTGACAGAGCAGTTTTGAAACACCCTTTTTGTAGAAACTGCAAGTGGATATTTGTAGCCCTTTGAGACCTAAGCTGGAAAAGGAAATATGTTCACAAAAAGCTAGACGGAAGAATTCACAGAAACATCTTTATGATGAATGCATTTAACTCACAGACTTGAACTTTCTTTTAATAGAGCAGTTTTGAAACACTCTTTTGGCAGAATCTGAAAGTGGATATTTGGAGCTCTATGAGGCCTATGCAAGAAAAGGAAATATCTTCACATAAAAAGTAGACAGAAGCATTCTCAGAAACTTCTTTGTGATGTGTGCATTCAACTCACAGAGTTGAAACTTAGTGTTGAAACAGCAGTTTTGAAACACACTTTTTGTAGAATCTGCAAGTGGATATTTGGAATGTTTTGAGGCCTATGCTGGAAAAGGAAATATCTTCACATAAAAACTAAACAGAAGCATTCTAAGAAACTTCTTTGTGATGTGTGCATTCAACTCACAGGGTTGAACCTTACTTTTGATAGAGCAGTTTTGAAACACCCTTTTTGTAGTATCTGCAAGTGGATATTTGGAGCGCTTTGAGGCCTATGCTGGAAAAGGAAATATCATGACATAAAAACTAGACGGAAGCATTCTCAGAAACTTCTATGTGATGAGTGCATTCAACTAATGGAGTTGAACTTTCCATTTGATACAGTAGTTTTGAAACACCATTTTTGTGGAATCTGCAAGTGGATATTTGGAGTGCTTTGAGGCCTATGCTGGAAAAGGAAATATCTTCACATAAAAACTAGAGAGAAGCATTCTCAGAAACTTCCCTCTGCTTTATGCATTCAACTCACAGACTTGAACTTTCCTTTTGATGCAGCAGTTTTGAAACACTCTGTTGGCAGAATCTACACGTGGATATTTGGAGCGCTTTGAGGCCTAAGATAGAAAAGAAAATATCTTCACAGAAAAACTCGATGGAAGCATTCTAAGAAACTTCTTTGTGATGACTGAATTCAACTGACAGACTTGAACCATCCTTTTGATAGAGGAAATTTGAAACACTCTTTTTTTAGAATCTTCAAGTGGATATTTGGAGCACTTTGAGGCTTATGATTGAAAAGGAAATATCTTCACATAAAAACTAGACAGAAGCATTTTCAGAATCTTCTCTATGATGAGTGCATTCAACTTACAGAGTTGTACTTTTCTTTTCATGCAACAATTTTGAAACACTCTTTTTATAGAATATGCACGTGGATATTTGCAGCTTTTTGAGACCTATGGTGCAAAAGGAAATATCTTCAAATAAAGACTACACAGAAGCCTTCTGAGAAACTTCTTTGTGATGTGCACAGTCAACTCACAGAGCTGAACCTTCCTTTTGATAGAACACTTTTGAAACATTCTTTTTGTAGAATCTCCAAGTTATTATTTGGAGTGATTTGAGGCCTTTGCTGGAAAAGGAAACAACTTCAAATAAAAACTAGATTGAAGCATTCTCAGACACTTCTTTGAGATGTGTGCATTCAGCTTACAGGCTTGAACCTGCCTTTTGATAGAGCAGATTTGAAACACTCTTTTTGTAGAATCTGCAAGTCAATATTTAGAGCACTTTCAAGCCTATGCTGGAATAGGAAATATCTTCACATAAAAACAAGACAGAAGCTCTATCGGAAACTTCTTTTTGATGAGTGCATTCAACTCACAGAGTTGAACCTTTCTTTTGATAGAACGGTTTTGAACCACTCTTTTTGTAGAATCTGCAAGTGGATATTTGGAGTGCTTTGAGGCCTATAATGGAAAAGGAAATACCTTCACATAAAAACTAGACAGAAGCATTCTCATAAACTTCTCTGTGATGAGTGCATTGAACTCCCTCAGTTGAAATTTTCTTTTGATAGAAAAGTTTTGAAACACTCTTTTTGTAGAATCTGCAAGTGGATATTTGGAGCACTATGAGGCCTATGCTGGAAGACGAAATGTCTTCCCATAAAAGTTATACAGAAGAATTCTCAGAAACATCTTTGTGATGAGTGCATTCAACTCACAGAGTTGAACTTTCCTTTTGATAGAGCAGTTGAAAAACTCTTTTGGTAGAATCTGAAGGTGGATATTTGGAGCGCTATGTGGCCTATGTTATAAAAGAAAATATCTTCACATAAAAACTAGACAGAAGCATTTTCAGAAACTTCTTTGTGATGTGCACATTCAATTCACAGAGTTGAACCTTGCTTTTGAATCAGCAGTTTTGAAACACACTTTTAGTAGATTCTGCAAGTGGATAGATTGAATGCTTTGAGGCCTAAGCTGGAAAAGGAAATATCTTCGCATAAAAACTAAACAGAAGCATTCTCAGAAACTTCATTGTGATGTGTGCATTCAATTCAGAGAATTGAAGCTTACTTTTGATAAAGCAGTTTTGAACCACCCTTTTTGTAGAATCTGCAAGTGGATATTTGGAGCGCTTTGAGGCCAATGCTGGAAAAGGAAATATCTTCACATAAAAACTAGACAGAAGCATTCTCAGAAACTTCTTTGTGATGTGTGCATTCAACTCACAGAATTGAACCTTCCTTTTGATAGAGCAGTTTCGAAACACCCTTTTCGTACAATCTGCAAGTGGATATTTGGAGCGCTTTGAGGTCTATGCGGGAAAAGGAAATATCTTCACATAAAAACTAGACAGAAGCATTCTCAGAAAGAGTGCATTAAACTGACAGAGTTGAAACTTCCTTTTGATAGAATACTTTGGAAACACTCTCTTTGTAGAATCTGCAAGTGGATACTTGGAGTGCTTTGGGGCCTATGCTGGAAAAGGAAATATCTTCACACAAAAACTAGACAGAAACATTCTCAGAAACTGCTTTGTGATGAGTGCATTCAACTCGCAGAGTTGAATCTTCTTTTTGATAGGACAGGTTTGAAACAGTCTTTTTGTTCAATCTGTAAGTTTATATTTGGAACGCATTGAGACCTATGATGGAAAAAGAAATATCGTCACATAAAAACTAGACAGGTGCATTCTCAGAAAGTTCTCTGTGATGAGTGCATTCAACTCACAGAGTTGAACTTTCCTATTGATAGAAGAGATTTGAAACACACTTTTTGTAGGATCAGCAATTTATATTTGGAGGGCTTTGCGGCCTATGCTAGAAAAGAAAGTATCTTCACACAAAAATTAGACAGAAGCATTCTCAGAGACTTCTTTGTGATGAGTGCATTCAACTCACACAGTTGAACCTTCCTTTTCATAGAAGTGTTTTGAAACACTCTTTTTGTACAATCTGCATGTGGATATTTGGAGCGCTTTAAGGCCTATGATGGAAAAGGAAATATCTTCACAAAAAACTAGAAAGAAGCTTTCCAAGGAACTTCTCTGTAATGATTGTATTCAACTCACAGATTGAACCTTCCTTTTGATTGAGCAGTTTGGAACACCATTTTTGTAGAATCTGCAAGTGGATATTTGGAGCAATTTAAGGCCTGTGCTGGAATAGGAAATATATTCACATAAAAACTAAACAGAAGCATTCTCAGAAACTTCTTTGTGATGTGTGCATTCAACTCACAGAGTTGAACCATACTTTTGATAGAGCAGTTTGCAAACACCCTTTTGTAGAATCTGCAAGTGGATATTTGGAGCGCTTTGAGGCCTATACTGGAAAAGTAAATATTTTCACATAAAAACTAGACAGAAGCACTCTCAGAAACTTCTTTGAGATGAGTGCATTCAACTCACAGAGTTTAAACTTCTTTTTGATAGAGCAGTTTTGAAACAACCTTTTTTAAAATCTGCAAGTGGATATTTGGAGCGCTTTCGGGCCTATGCTGGAAAAGGAAACATCTTCACATAAAAACTAGACAGAAGCATTCTCAGAAACATCTTTGTGATGAGTGCATTCAACTAACATAGTTGAACCTTCCGTTTGATATAGCAGTTTTGAAACACCATTTTTGTGGAATCTGTAACTGAATATTTGGAGCACTTTGAGGCCTATGCTGGAAAAGGAAATATCTTCATATAAAAACTAGAGAGAATCATTCTCAGAAACTTCACTGTGCTTTATGCATTCTACTTACAGACTTGAACTTTCCTTTGAATAGAGCAGTTTTGAAACACTCTTTTTGTAGGATCTGCAAGTGGATATTTGGAGCACTTTGAGGTCTATTCTGGAAACGGAAATATCTTCACACAAAAAATTGACGGAAACATTCTAAGAAACTTCTTTGTGATGAGTGAATTCAAACCACAGGCTTAAACCATCCTTTTGATAGATCAGTTTTCAAACACTCTTTTTGTAGAATCTGCAAGTGGATATTTGGAGGGCTTTGAGGCCTATGCTGGAAAAGGAAATATCTTCACATAAAAAATAGACAAAAGGATTTTCAGAAACTTCTCTGTGATGAGTGCATTCAACTCAAAGAGTTGCACCTTCCATTTGATAGAACAGTTTTGAAACACTCTTTTTGTAGAATCTGTAAGTAAATATTTGCAGTGCTGTGAGGCCTATCCTGCAAAAGGAAATATCTTCACATAAACACTAGACAGAAGCATTCTCAGAAACTTTTTGTGATGTGCGCATTCAACTCACAGAATTCAACCTTCCTTTGATAGAACAGTTTTGAAACACTCTTTTTGTACAATCTGCAAGTTGATATTGTTGCGCTTTGAGGCCTGTGCTGGAAAAGTAAATAACTTCACATAAAAACTAGATGGAAGCATTCTCAGAAACTACTTTGGGATGTGTTCATTCAACTCACAGGCTTGAACCTTCCTTTTGTTAGAGGAGTTTTGAAACACTCTTTTTGTAGAATCTGCAAGTGGAAATTTGGAAAATTTTGGGGCTTATGATGGAAAAGGAAATACCTTCTCATAAAAACTAGACAGAAGAATTCTCAGAAACTTCTCCGTGACGACTGCATTCAACTCATAGAGTTGAACCTTCCTTTTGACAGAACGGTTTTGAAACACTCTTTTGAACAATCTGCAAGTGGATATTTGGAGTGCTTTGAGGCCTATGCTGGAAAGGGAAATATCTTCACATAAAAACTAAGCAGAGGCATTCTCAGAAACTTCTTTATGATGAGTGCATTCAACTAACAGATTTGAACCTTCCTTTTCATAGAGCAGTTTTGAAACACTCTTTTTGTAGCATCTGCAAGTGAATATTTGGAGTGCTTTGATGCCTAGGCTGGAAAAGTAAGTATCTTCACATAAAAACTAGACAGAAGCATTCTCAGAAACTTCTTTGTGATGTGCACATTCAACTCACGGATTTGAACCTTCCCTTTGATAGAGCAGTTTTGAAACACTATTTTTGCAGAATCTGCAAATGAATATTTGGAGTGCATTGAGACCTATGATGGAAATGGTAATATCTTCACATAAAAACCAGACAGAAGCATTCTCAGAAACTTCTCTGTGATGAGTGCATGCAACTCACAGAGTTCAACCTTCCTTTTGATATAACAGATTTGAAACACTCTCTTTGTAGAATCTGCAAGTGGATATTTGGAGCGCTTTCAGGTGTATACTTTAAAAGGATATACCTTCACATAAAAAATAGACAGAAGCATTCTCCGAAACTCCTTTGTGATGAGTGCATTCAACTCACAGACTTGAACATTCCTTTTGATAGAGCAGTTTTGAAACACTCTTTTTGTAGAATCTGCAAGTGAATATTTGGAGGACTTTGAGGCCTATGCTGGAAATGGAAACATCTTCACATTAAAATTAGTCAGAAGAATTCTCCGAAACTACCTTGTGATGAGTGCATTTCACTCACAAATTTGAACCTTCCTTTTGATAGAACAGTTTTGAAGCACTCTTTTTCTAGAATCTCCAAGTGGATATTTTGAGCTGTTTGTGGCCTATGCTGGAAAAGGAAATATCTTCACATAAAGACTAGTCTGAAGCATTCTCACAAAATTATTTGTGATGAGTGCATTCAACTCACAGAGTTGAAACTTCCTTTTGATAGAAAAGTTTTGAAATACTCTTTTTGTAGAATCTGGAAGTGGATATTTGGAGCACTTTGGGGCCTACAATGGAAAAGGAAATATCTTCACATAAAAACTAGATAGAAGCATTCTCAGAAACTTCTCTGTGATGAGTGCATTCAACTCACAGAGCTGAACCTTCCTTTTGAAAGAACAGTTTTGAAAGACTGTTTTTGTACAATCTGCAAGTGGATATTTGGAGCACTCTGAGGCCTATGCTGGAAATGGAAATATCTTCACATGAAAAATAAGCAGAAGCATTTTCAGAAACTTCTTTGTGATGAGTGCATTCAACTCCCAGACTTGAACCTTCCTTTAGTTAGAGCAGTTTTGAAACACTCTTTTTGTAGAGTCTGCAAGTGGACATTTGGAGCGCTTTGAGGCCTATGCTGGAAAATTAAATATCTTCACATAAAAACTAGACAGAAGTACTCTCATCAAATTCTTTGTTATGAGTGCTCTCAACTCACAGAGTTGAACCCTCTTTTTAATAGAACAGTTTTGAAACTCTCTTTTTAAAGAATCTGCAGGTGGATATATAGAGTGCTTTGAGGTCTATGATGGAAAAGGAAGTATCTGTGATGTGTCCATTCAACTCACAGACTTGAACCTAACTTTTCATAGAGCAGTTTTGAAACACTCCTTTTGTAGAATCTGCAAGTGCATGTTTGGAGCACTTTGAGGCCTATGCTGGAAAAGGAAACATCTTCTTACAAAAATTAAGTAGAAGCTTTCTCTGAAACTTCTTTGTGATGTGTGCATTCAACTCACAGAGTTGAACCTCCGTTTTGGTAGAACAGTTTTGTAAAACTCTCTTTGTAGAATCTGCAAGTGGATATTTGGAGGGCTTTGAGGCCGATGCTGGGAAAGGTAATATCTTCACATAAAAACTAGACAGAAGCATTCTCAGAAACATCTTTTGATGAGTGCATTAAACTCACAGGCTTGGACCTTCCTTTCCATAGAGCAGGTTTGAAATACTGTTTTTGTAGAATCTGCAAGTGGATATGTGGAGCACTTAGAGGCCGATGTTGGCAAAGGAAATATTATCAGATAAAAACAAGACAGAAACATTCTCAGAAAATTTTCTGAAATTAGTTCATTCAACTCACAGAGTTGAACCTTCCTTTTGAGAGAACAGTTTTGAAACATTCTCTGTGTAGAATCTGCAAGTGTATATTTGGAGAGCTTTGGGGACTATGCTGGAAAAGGAAATATGTTCACATAAAAACTAGACAGAAACATTCTCAGAAACTTCTTTGTGATGTGTGCATTCAACTAACAGTGTTGAACCTTCCTTTTGATAGAGCAGTTTTGAAACACCCTTTTTATGGGATCTGCAAGTGGATATTTGGAGAGCTTTGAGGCCTATTTTGGAAAAGGAAATATCTTCACATAAGAACTGGACAGAAACATTCTCAGAAACTACCCTGTGCTTTATGAATTCAACTCACAGACTTGAACCTTCCCTTTGGTAGAGCAGTTTTGAAACACTCTTACTGAAGAAACTGCAAGTGGATATTTGGACCGCTTTGAGGTCTATGCTGGAAAAGGTAATATCTTCACATAAAAATTAAGCTGAAGCATTCTCAGAAACTTCTTCATGATGAGTGCATTCAACTGACAGACTTGAACTTTCCTTTTGATACAGCCGTTTTGAAACACTCTTTTTTTTGAATCTGCAATTGGATATTTGGAGCGCTTTGAGGCCTATGCTGGAAAAGGAAGTGTCTTCACATAAAAACTAGACAGAAGCATTCTCAGAAACTTCTTTGTGATGTGTGCACTCAACTCACAGTGTTGAACCTTCCTTTAGGTAGAGAAGTTTTGAAACACCCTTTTTGTAGAATCTGAAAGTGGATATTTGAATCGCTTTGAGGCCTATGATGGAAAAGGAAATATCTTCACATAAAAACTTGACAGAAGCATTCTAAGAAATTTCCCTGTGCTTTATGAATTCAACTCACAGACTTGAACTTTCCTTTTGATTGAGTAGTTTTGAAACACACTTTTTATAGAATCTGCAAGTGGATATTTGGAACATTTTCTGGCCTATGCTGGGAAAGGGAATATCTTCACATAAAAACTAGACAAGCATTCTAAGAAACTTCCCTATGCTTTATGAATTCAGCTCACAGACTTGAAGTTTCCTTTGATAGAGCAGTTTTGTAACACACTTTTTGTAGAATCTGCAAGTGGATAATTGGAGTGCTTTCTGGCCTATGCTGGAAAAGGGAATATCTTCACATAAAATGAAGACAGAAGCATTCTCAAAAATTTCACTTTGCTTTAGGCATTTAACTCACAGACTTGAACCTTCCTTTTGATAGAGCAGTTTCAAAAAACTCTTATTGTGGGATCTGCATGTGGATATTTGGAGCGATTTGAGGCCTATGCTGGAAAAGGAAATATCTTCACATAAAAACTAGACAGAAACATTCTCAGAAACTTCTTTATGATGAGTGCACTCATCTCACAGAGTTGAACATTACTTTTGATAAAACAGTTTTGAAACACTCTTTTTGTAGAATCTGCAAGTGCATATTTGGAGCATTTTGAGGCCTATGATGGAAAAGGAAATATCTTCATATAAAAACTAGACAGAAGCATTCTCAGAAATTTCTCTGTGATGAGAGAATTGAACTCACAGAGTTGAACTTTCCCTTTTATAGAACAGTTTTGAAACACTCTTTTTGTACAATCTGCAAGTGGATATTTGGAGCGCTTAGAAACCTATGCAGGAAAAGGAAACATCTTCACATAACACCTAAGCAGAAGCATACTCAGAAAGTTCTTTGAGATGAGTGCATTCAACTCACAGATTTGAAACTTCCTTTTGATAGAGCAGTTTTGAAACACTCGTTTTGTAGTATCTGCAAGTGGATATTTGGAGCGCTTTGAGGCGTATGCTGGAAAAGGTAATATGTTCACATAAAAATTAAGCTGAAGAATTCTCAGAAACTTCTTCATGATGAGTGCATTCAACTGACAGACTTGAACTTTCCTTTTGATAGAGCCGTTTTGAAACACTCCTTTTGTGGAATCTGCAATTGGATATTTGGAGTGCTTTGAGGCCTATGCTGGAAAGGGAAATATCTTCACATAAAAAATAGACAAAAGCATTCTCAGACAGTACTTTGTGATGAGTGCATTGAACTCGCAGAGTTGAACGTTTCTTTTCATAGAACAGTTTTGAAATACTCCCTTTGTAGAATCTGCAAGTGGATATTTGGGCGCTTTGAGGCCTACTATGGAAAAGGAAATATCTTCATATAAAAACTAGACAGAAGCATTCTCAGAAACTTCTTTGTTATGAGTGCATTCAACTCACAGACTTGAACCTTCCTTTTCATAGAACAGTTTTGTAAGACACTTTTTGTAGAATCTTCAAGTGGATATTTGGAGCGCTTTGAGGCCTATGCTGGAAAGGGAAATATCTTCAAATAAAAACTAGACAGAAGTATTCTCAGAAACTTCCCTGTGATGAGTGCATTGAACTCACAGAGACGAACCTTCCTTTTGATAGAAGAGTTTTGAAAAACTCTCTTTGTAGAATCTTCAAGGGGATATTTGGAGTCCTTTGAGACCCATGCTGTAAAAGGAAATATCCTCACATAAAAACTAGACAGAAGCATTCTCAGAAACTTCTTTGTAATGTGTCCATTCAACTCACAGAGTTGAACATTCGTTTTCATAGAGCAGTTTCGAAACACAATTTTTGTAGAATCTGCCAGTGGATATTTGGCGATATTTGAGGACTATGCCAGAAAAGGGAAAATCTTCACATAAAAATATTAAAGAAGCATTCACAGAAACTTCCCTGTGATTTATGCATTCAACTCACAGACTTGAACCTTCCTTTTGATACAGCAGTTTTGAAATACTGTTATTGTAGAATCTGCAAGTGGATATTTGTACCGCTTTGTGTTCTATGCTGAAAAAGGAAATATCGTCACATAGAAACTAGACAGAAGCATTCTCAGAAACTTCTTGGTGATGAGTGCATTCAAATCACAGTGTTGAAACTTCCATTTGACAGAACACTTTTGAAACACTCTTTTTATGGAATCTGCAAGTGGATATTTGGAGCGCTTTGAGGCCTATGATGGAAAAGGGAATATCTGTGATGAGTGCCTTCAACTCACAGACTTGAAACTTCCTTTTGATAGAGCAGTTTTGGAACACTCCTTTTGTAGAATCTGCAAGTTGATATTTGGAGTACTATGAGGCCAACAGTGGAAAAGGAAATATCTTCACATAAAAACTAGACAGAAGCACTCTCAGAAACTTCTTTGTGATGAATGAATTCAACTCACAGAATTGAACCTTCCTTTTGATAGAACAGTTCTGAAACATTCTTTTTATAGAATCTGCAAGTGGATGTTTTGAGGGCTTTGAGGCCTATGCTGGAAAAGGAAATATCTTCACATAAAAATTAGACAGAAAAAATCTTAGAAAATTCTTTCTGATGAGTGCATTCAACTCAAAGACTTGAACCTTCTTTTGATAGAGCAATTTTGAAACACTTTTTTGTGGAATCTGCAAGTGGATGTTTGGAGCAATTTGAGGCCTATGCTGCAAAAGGAAATATATCCACATAAAAAGTAGACAGAAGCATTCTCAGAAACTTCTTTGTGATGTATGCATTCAACTCACCGTGTGGAACCTTCCTTTTGATAGAGCAGTTTTGAAACACCCATTCTGTAGTATCGGCAAGTGGGTATTTGGAGCGCTTGAGGCCTATGCTGGAAAAGGAGATATTTTCGCATCATAATTAGACAGAAGCATTGTCAGAAACTTCCCTGTGCTTTATGAATTCATCTCACAGTCTTGAACATTCCTTTTGATAGTTCAGGTTTGAAACACTCTTTTTGTAGTATCTGCAATTTGATATTTGGGGTGTTTGAGCGCTGTGCTGGAAAAGGAAATATCTTCACATAAAAACTAGACAGAAGAATTCTCAGAGACTTCTTAGTGGTGAGTGCATTCATCTCACACAGTTGAACCTTCCTGTTGATAGAACAGTTTTGAAACACTATTTTTGTAGAATCTGCAAGTGGATATTTGGAGTGATTTCAGGCCTATGATGGAAAAGGAAATAACTTCATTATAAATTAGACAGAAGCATTCTCAGCAACTTCTCTGTGATGAGTGCATTCAACTGATAGTGTTGAACCTTCCTTTTGATAGAACAGTTTTGAAACTCTCTCTTTGTAGATTGTGGAAGTGGATACTTGGAGCGCTTTGATGCCTACACTGGAAAAGGAAATATCTTCACATAAAAAATAGACAGAAGCATTCTCAGAAACTTCTTTGTGATGAGAGCATTCAACTCACGGATGTGAACCTTCCTTTTGATAGAACAGTTTTGGAGCATTCTTTTTGTAGAATCTGCAAGTGGATATTTGGAGCGCTTTGAAGCCTATGCCGGAAAAGGAAATATCTTCACATAAAAACTATACAGAAGCATTCTCAGAAACTTCTTTTTGATGAGTGCATTCACCTCACAAAGTTGAACCTTCCTTTTGACAGAAGAGTTTTGAAACACTCTTTTTGTGGAATCTGCAAGTGGATATTTGGAGCCCATTTGAGGTCCATACTGGAAAAGGAAATAAATTCACATAAAAACTAGATTGAAGCATTCTCAGAAACGTCTTTCTTATGTGTGCATTCAACTCACAGACGTGAACCTTCCTTTTGATAGAGCAGTTTTGAAACACTCTTTTTGTAGAATTTGCAAGGGTATATGTGGAGCGCTTTGAGGCCTATGCAGGGAAACGAAATATCTTCACATAAAAACAAGATAGAAGCATTCTCAGAAACTTGTTTGTGATGTGTGCATTCAAATCACAGTGTTGAATCTTCCTTTTGATGGAGCAGTTTTGAAACACCCTTTTTGTAGAATCTGCAAGTGGATATTTGGAGCGATGTGACTCCAATGCTGGAAAAGGGAATATCTTCACATAAAAACTAGACAGAAGCATTCTCAGAAACTTCTCTGTGCCTCATAAATTCAACTCACAGACTTGAAACTTCCTTTTGATAGAGTAGTTTTGAAACACTATTTTGTAGAATCTGCAAGTGGATATTTAGAGTGATTTGAGGCCTATGCTTGAAAACGAAATATCTTCACATCATAAGTAGACAGAAGCATTCTCAGAAAGTTCTTTGTGATGTGTGCATTCAACTTACAGAGTTGAACATTCCTTTTGATAGAGCTGTTTTGAAATACCCTTTCTGTACAATCTACAATTGGATATTTGAAGCGATTTGTGGCTTATGATGGAAATAGAAATATCTTCACATACAAACAAGACTGAAGCATTCTCAGAAACTTCTTTTTGATGAGTGCATTCAACTAACAAAGTTGAACCTTCCTTTTGATAGAAGAGTTTTGAAACACTCTTTTTGTTGAATCTGCAAGTGGATATTTGGAGTGCTTTGAGGCCTATGCTGGAAAAGGAAATAAATTCACATAAAAACTAGATTGAAGCATTCTCAGAAACGTCTTTCTTATGTTTGCATTCAACTCACAGACGTGAACCTTCCTTTTGATAGAGCAGTTTTGAAACACTCTTTTTGTAGTATTTGCAAGGGTATATGTGGAGCGCTTTGAGGCCTTTGCAGGAAAACGAAATATCTTCACATAAAAACAAGACAGAAGCATTCTCAGAAACTTGTCTGTGATGTGTGCATTCAACTCACAGTGTTGAACCTTCCTTTTGATAGAGCAGTTTTGAAACACGCTTTTTGTAGAATCTGCAAGTGGATATTTGGAGCAATGTGAGGCCAATGCTCGAAAAGGGAATATCTTCACATAAAAACTAGACAGAAGCATTCTCAGAAACTTCTTTGTGATGTCTACATTCAAGTTATAGAGTTGAAACTTCATTTGATAGAGCAGTTTTGAAACACTCTTTTTTTAGAATCTGCAAGTGGATATTTGGAGCAATTTGAGGCCAAACCTGGAAAAGGAAATATCTTCACCTAAAAACTAGACAGAAGCATTGTCAGAAACTTCTTTGTGATGCGTGCCTTCAACTCACAGAGTTGAACCTTCCTTTTGATAGAGCAGTTTTGAAACACTCTTTTTGCAGAATTTGCAAGTATATATGTGGAATGCTTTGAGGCCTATGCTGGAAAATGAAATAACTTCCCATAAAAAGTAGAGAGAAGCATTGTCAATAACTTCTTTTTGATGTGTGCATTCAACTCACAGAGTTGAACCTTTCTTTTGATAGAGCAGTTTTGAAACCCTCTTTTTGTAGAATCGGCAAATGAATATTTGAAGCCCTTTAAGGCCTATGCTGTAAAAGGAAACAACTTCACATAAAAAACTAGACAGAAGCATTCTCAGAAACTTCTTTGTGATATGTGCAGTCAATTCATAGAGTTGAACCTTCTTTTTGATAGAGCAGTTTTCAAACACTCTTTTTGTAGAATCTGCAAGTGGATATTTGGAGCGACTGCGGCCTCTGGTGGAAAAGGAAATATCTTCATATAGAAACTAGACGGAAGCCGTCTCAGAAACTAATTTGTGGTGTGTGCTTTCAACTCACAGACTTGTACCTTCTGTTTTGTAGAGCAGTTTTGAAACACCTTTTTTTGTAGAATTTTCAATTGGTTATTTACAGCGCTTTGACGCCTATGCTGGAAAAGGAAATATCTTCACATAAAAACAAGAGAGAAATGTTTTCAGAAACTTCTTTGTGTTGTGTGCATTCAACTCCCAGAGTTGAACTTTTCTTTTGATAGAGCAGTTTTGGAACACTGATTTTAGAGGATCTGCAAGTGTATATATGGAGCGCTTTGAGGACTATGCTGGAAAAGGAAATATCTTCACATAAAAACAAGACAGAAGCATTCTCAAAAATTTCTTTGTGACATGTGCATTCAACTTATAGGGTTAAACCGTCCTTTTGATACAGCAGCTTTGAAACACTCTTTTTGAAGAAGTTGCATGTGAATACTTAGAGCACTTTGATGCCTAAGCTGGAAAAGGAAATATCTTCACATAAAAACTAGAGAGCTGCATTTTCAGAAACTTCTTTGTGATGTTCGCGTTCAACTCACAGAGCTGAACCACCCTATTCATACAGCAGTTTTGAAACACTCATTTTGCAGAATCTGCAAGTGGATATTTGGAGCGCTTTGAGGCCTAAGCTGGAAAAGGGAATATTCTCACATACAAACAAGAGAGAAGCATTCTCAGAAACTTCTTTGTGATGTGTGCATTCAATTCACAGTGCTGAACATTCCTTTTGATAGAGCAGTTTTGAAACACTCTTTTTCTAGAATCTGCAGGTGGATATTAAAGCACTTCGAGGCCTAGGCTGGAAAAGGAAATATCTTCACTTAAAAACTATACAGAAGCATTCTGAGAAATTTCTTTGTGATGACTTCATTCAATTCACAGAGGTGAATCTTCCATTTGATAGAGCAATTTAGAAACACTATTTTTGTAGAATCTGCAAGTGAATATTTGGAGCGCTTTGAGGCCTATGCTGGAAAAGGGAATATCTTCACCTTAAAACTAGACCGAAGCATTCTAAGAAACTTCTTTTTGATGTGTGCATTCAACTAACAAAGTTAAAACTTTGTTTTCATAGAGCAGTTTTGAAACACTCTTTTTGTAGAATCTGCAAGTGGATATTTGGAGTGTTTTGAGGCCAATGCTGGAAAAGGAATTATATTAACATAAAAACTAGACAGCAGCATTCTCACAAACTTCTTTGTTCTGTGTGCATTCAACATGCAGAGTTGAATCTTCCTTTTGATAGAGCAGTTTTGAAACAATCTTTTTGCAGAATCTCCAAGTCAATATTGGGAGCGCTTGGAGGCCCATGCTGGAAAAGGAAACATCTTCATATAAAAACTAGACAGAAGCATTCTCAGAAACTTCTTTGTGATGTCTACATTCAAGTCATAGAGTTGAACCTTCCTTTTGATACAGCAGTTTTGAAACACTCTTTTTGTAGAATCTGCAAGTGGATATTTGGAGCGATTGTGCCTCTGGTGGGAAAGGAAATATCCTCATATAGAAACTAGACGGAAGCCTTCTCAGAAACTAATTTTTGGTGTGTGTTTTCAACTCACAGACTTCTACCTTCTGTTTTATAGAGCTGTTTTGAAACATCTTTTTGGTAGAATTTTCAATTGGTTATTTGCAGCGCTTTGAGGCCTATGCTGGAAAAGGAAATATCTTCACTTAAAAACTAGAGAGAAGCGTTTTCTCAAACTTCTTTGTGATGGGTGCATTCAACCCCCAGAGTTGAACTTTCTTTTGATAGAGCAGTTTTGAAACACTGTTTTTAGAGGATCTGCACGTGTATATATGGAGTGCTTTGAAGACTATGCTGGAAAAGGAAATATCTTCACATAAAAACAAGATAGAAACATTCTCAAAAATTTATTTGTAACGCGTGCATTCAACATATAGAGTTAAACCATCCTTTTGATACAGCAGCTTTGAAACACTCTTTTTGTAGTATTTGCGTGTGAATACTTAGAGCACTTTGAGGCCTAAACTGGAAAAGGGAATATCGTCACATGAAAACAATAGAGAAGCATTCTCAGAAACTTCTTTGTGATGAGTGCATTCAATTCACAGTGCTGAACATTCCTTTTGTTAGAGAAGTTGTGAAACACTCTTTTTCTAGAATCTGCAAGTGGATATTTGGAGCACTTTGAGGCCTATGCTGGAAAAGGAAATATCTTCACTTAAAAACTAGACAGAAGCATTCTCAGAAACTTCTTTGTGATGTCTGCATTGAATTCACAGAGTTGAACCTTCCTTTTGATAGAGCAGTTTTGAAACACTATTTTTGTAGAATCTGCAAGTGAATATTTGGAGCGCTTTGAGGCCAATGCTCTAAAAGTAAATATCTTCACCTAAAAACTAGACAGACGCTTTCTAAGAAAGTTCTTTTTGATGAGTGCATTCAACTAACAAATTTGAACTTTTTTTGATAGAGCAGTTTTGAAACACTCTTTTTATAGAATCTGCAGGTGAATATTGGGAGTACTTTGAGGCCAGTGCTCCAAAGGTAAATATCATGAAATAAAAACTAGATAGAAGCATTGTCAGAAACGTCTTTATGATGTGTGCATTCAACTGACAGAGTTGAAGCTCCTTTTTGATAGATTAGTTTTGAAACACTCTTTTTGTAGAATCTGCAAGTGGTTTTTTGGAGCGATTTGAGGCCTTGGTTGGAAACCGGATTAAATTCTCATAAAAACTAGACAGAAGCATTCTCAGAAACTTCTTTGTGATGAGTGGATTCAACTCACAGAGATGAAACTTCCTTTTGGTAGAGAAGTATTGAAACACTCTTTCTGTAGAATCTGCAAGTGGACATTTGGAGCTCTTTGAGGCCTTCGGCAAAAAAGGAAATATCTTCACATAAAAACAAGACAGAAACATTCTCAGAAACTTCTTTGTGATGTGTGCATTAAACTGACAGAGTTAAACCTTCCTTTTGATAGAGCAGATTTGAAACACTCTTTTTGTAGGATCTGCAAGTGGATAATTGGAGGGTTTTGAAGACTTTGTTGGAAACGGGAATACCTTCAACTAAAAACTAGACAGTAGCATTCTCAGAATCTACTTTGTGATGTGTGCATCTAACTCATAGAGTTGAACATACCTTTTCATAGAGAAGTTGTGAATCATTCTATTTGAAGAACCTGCAAGTGGATATTTGGACTGCTTAGAGGCCTTCATTGGAAATGGGAATATCTTCACATAAAAGCTAGACAGAAGCATTCTCAGAAACGTCTTTTTGATGTGTGCATTCAACTCACGGAGTTTAGCATAACTTTTGATTGAGCAGTTGTGAAACACTCTTTTTGTACAATCTGCAAGGGGATACTTGGACCGTTTTGAGGCCTTCTTTGGAAACAGGAATATCTTCATATAAAAACTAAAGAGAAGCATTGTCAGATACTTCTTTGTGATGTGTGCATTCAACTCACAAAGTTGAACCTTCGTTTTGATGTAACAGTTTCGAAACACATTTTTTGTAGAATCTGCAAGGGGACATTTAGAGCGCTTTGAATACTTCATTGGAAGTGGGAATATCTTCAAATAAAAACTAGACAGAAGCATTCTTAGAAATTACTTTGTGATATGTGCATTCAACACACAGAGTTAAACATTTCCTTTGTTAGAGCAGTTTTATAACACTACTTTTGTAGAATCTGCAAGTGGACATTTATAACTTTTAGAGGACTGGCGTGGAAAAAGAATTATCTTCAAATAAAAACTAGACAGAAGCGTTCTCAGAAATTTCTCTGTGATGTGTGCATTCAACTCACAGAGTTGAAATTTCCTTTTCATAGAGCAGTTGTCAGACACTCTTTTTGAAGAAACTGTAAGTGGATATTTGCACCAATTTGAGGCATTCCTTGGAAACACGAATATCTTAACAAAAACTAAACAGAAGCATTCTCAGAAATTTCTTCATGATGTGTACATTCAACTCAGGGTGCTGAACATAACTTTTCATAGAGCAGTTTTGAAACACTGTTTTTGTAGAATCTGAAAGTGGATATTTGGAGCGCTTGAGCCTTCATTGGAAACGGGAATATTTTGAAATAAAAAACAAACAGAAGCCTTCTCAGAAACAACCGTGTGATGTGTCCATTCAACTCAGAGAGTTGAACCTTTCCTTTGATAGAGCAGTTTTGAAATAATCTTTGTAGAATCTGAAAGAGGACATTTGAAGGGCTCTGAGGGCTATGGTGGAAAAGGAAATATCTTGAAATGAAAACTAGACAGAAGCTTTCTCAGAAACTTCTATGTGATGTTTGCATTCAACTCGCAGGGTTGAACATACGTTTTCCTAGTGCAGTTGTGAAACACTCCTTTTGAAGAACCTGCAAGTGGTTATTTGGACCGTTTTGAGGCCTTCATTGGAAACCGGAATATCTTCACATAAAAACTAGACAGAAGCATTTTCAGAAACATTTTGTGATGTTGGCATTCAACTCAGAGGGTTGAACATAACCTTTCATAGAGCAGTTTTAAAACACTCTTTTTGTAGAATCTGCAAGTGGATATTTGGAGTGCTTTGAAGACTTTGTTGGAAACGGGAATATCTTCAAATGACCACCAGACAGAACATTCTCAGAAACTTCTTTGTGATGTGTGCATTCAAATCACAGAGTTGAACCTTTGTTTTCAGAGAGCAGTTTTGAAGCACACTTTTTGTAGAATCTGCAAGTGGATATTTGGCGTACTTTGAAGCCTTTTTGGAAATGGGAATACCTTCAAATAAAAACTAGAAACAAGCATTCTCAGAAAGTACTTTGTGATGCATGCATTCGAATCACCGAGTTAAAACTTCCTTTTCATATAGCAGTTTTGAAACACTCTTTTTTAGGAATTTGCAATGAGATATTTGGAGATATTTGAAGCCTTCGTTGGGAACGAGAATATCATCAATTTAAAACTGGACAGAAGCATTCTCAAAAACTACTTTCTCATATGTGCATTCAAACCACAGAGTTCAAACTTTCTTTTGATAGAGCAGTTTTGAAATACTCTTTTTGTAGTATCTGCAGATGGATATTTGGAGCGCTTTGAGGCCTATGGTAGTAAAGGAAATATCTTCACCAAAAAAATAGACAGAAGCATTCTCAGAAACTTCTTTGTGATGTGTGCATTGAACTCACAGAGTTCAACATAACTTTTCATTGAGCAGTTTTGAAACAATCTTTTTGTAGAATCTGTAAGTGGATCTTCGGAGCGCTTTGAGGCCTTCGTTGGAAACGGGAATATATTCACATAAAAACTACAAAGAAGCATTCTCAGAAACTTACTTGTGATGTGTGCATTCAATTCACAGAGTTGAACCTTCCTTTTGATAGAGGAGTTTTGAAACACTTTTTTTGTAGAATACACAAGAGGACATTTGGAGTGCTTTGAGGCCTTCAGTGAAAAAGGAATTATCTTCACAAAAAAACTAGACAGAAGTATTCTCAGAATTTCTTTGTGATGTGTGCATTCAACTCACAGAGTTAAACCTTCCTTTTGATAGAGCAGTTTTGAAACTCTCTTTTTGTACAATTTGAAAGGGGATATTTAGACCGTTTTGGTGTCTTTGTTGGAAACGGGTATATCTTCAAATAGAAACTAAACAGAAACATTCTCAGAAACTACTTTGTGATGTGTGCATTCAACTCACAGAGTTCAGCCTTCCTTTTGATAGAGCAGTTTTGAAACACTCTTTTTGTAGGGTCTGCAGGTGGATATTTGGAGCTCTTTGAGACCTATGGTAGAAAAGGAAATATCTTCACAAAAAAATTAGACAGAAGCATTCTCAAAAACTTCTTTGGGATGTGTGCATGCAACTCACAGAGTTGAACCTTTCTGTTGATAGAGCAGTTTTGGGATACTTTTTAATAGATTCTGCAAGTGGACATTTTGAGCGTTTTGAGGCCTTTTTTAGAAAAGGAAATATCTTCACATAAAAACTAGACAGAAGCATTCTCAGAAACTTTTTTTGATGTGTGCATTCAACTCACAGAGTTGAACATAAATTTTCATGGAGCAGTTTTGTAACACTCTATTTGTAGAATCTGCAACTGGATATTTGGACCGCTTTGACGCCTTCATTGGAAACAGGAATATCTTCACATAAAAACCAGACAGAAGCATTCTCAGAAACAACATTGTGATATGTGCATTCAACTCACAGAGTGGAACATAATTTTTCATGGAGCAGTTTTAAAACGCTCTTTTTGTAGAATCTGCAAGGGCATATTTGGACTTCTTTGGAAACTTAGGACTTCTTTGGAAACTTAGGGGCTTCTTTGGAAACTGGAATATCTAAACATAAAAACTAGACAGAAACATTGTCAGAAACTTCTTTGTGATGTGTGCAGTTAACGCACAGATTTGAAACTTCCTTTTGATAGAGCAGTTTTGAAACACTCGTTTTGTAGAGTCTGCAAGTGGATATTTGGAGCACTTTTAGGCCTATTGTAGAGATGGAAATATCTTTACATAAAAACTAAACAGAAGCATTCTCCAAAACTTCTCTGTGATATGTGCATTCACCTGACAGTATTGAACCTACATTTTGATAGAGCACTTTTGAAAAACTCTTTTTGTAGAATCTGCAAATGAATATTTGGAGTGCTTTGAAGCCTTCGTTGGAAATGGGAATATCTTCAAATAAAAATTAGACAGAAGCATTCTCAGAAACAACGTTGTGATGTGTGCATTCAACTCACAGAGTTGAACTTGTCTTTTAATAAAGCAGCTTTGGAACACTCTTTTTGTAGAATTTGAATGAGGACATTTGTAGCACTTTTAGGGCTTTGGTGTAAAAGGAAATATTTTCAAATTAAAACCAGAAAGAAGCATTTTCAGAAACTTCTTTATGATGTTTGCATTCAACTCACCGAGTTGAACACACCGTTTCATAGAGCAGCTGGGAAACGCTGTTTTTGAAGAAACCGCAAGTGGATATTTGGACTGATTTGAGGTCTTCCTTGTAAACGAGAATATCTACACATAAAAACTAGACAGAAGCATTCTCAGAAACTTCTTTGCGATGTGCGCATTCAGCTCACAGAATTGAAAATTCCCTTACATAGAGCGGTTTTGATACAGTTTTTTGCAGAGTCTGCAAGTGGATATTTGGAGCGCTTTGAGGCCTATGGTGGAAAAGGAAGTATCTTCACATAAAATTTAGACAGAAGCATTATCAGAAACTTCCTTGTGATGGGTGCATTCAACTCATGGAATTGAACCTTCATTTTAGTAGAGCAGTTTTGAAACTCTCTTTTTGTAGAATCTTCAAGTAGACATTTGGAGAGCTTTGAGGCCTTCAGTGGAAAAGGAAATATCTTCACATTAAAACTAGACAGAAGCATTCTCAGAAACTTCATTGTGATGTGTGCATTCAACTCACATAGTTGAACCTTCCTTTTGATAGAGCAGTTTTGAAATACTCTTTTTGTAAAATCTGCAATTGGTTACATGGGTTGTTTTGAAGCCTTTGTTGGAAACGGGAATATCTTCACATATAAACTAGACAGAAGCATTCTCAGAAACTTCTTTGTTTTGATTGCAGTAAACTCACAGAGTTGAGCCTTCCTTTTGATAGAGCAGTTTTGAAATAAACTTTATGTAGGATCTCCAAGTTGACATTTTGAGCAGTTTCAGGACTTCGGTTGAAAAGGAAATATCTTCACATAAAATCTAGACAGAAGCATTCTCAGAAACTTATTTCTGTTGTGTGCATTCAACTAACAGAGTTGAACATAACTTTTCATACAGCAGTTTTGAAATTCTGTTTTTGTAGAATCTGCAAGTGGAAATTTGAAGCCCTTTGAAGCCCTCATTCGAAACGGAAATATCTTGGAATAAAAACTAGACAGAAGCATTGTTAGAAACTACTTTGTGATGTGTGCATTCAACTCAGAGAGTTGAACATTTCTTTTGATAGAGCACTTTTTAAACACTCTTTTTGTAGAATCTGCAAATGTACATTTGTAGTGCTTTGAGGGCTATGGTGGAAAAGGTAATATCTTCTTATAAAAACTAGACAGAAGCATTCTCAGAAACTTATTTGTTATGTTTGCATTCAGCTCACAAAGTTGAACATACCTATTCATAGACAAGTTGTGAAACACTCTTTTTGTAGGATCTGCAAGTGGATATTTGGACCACTTTGAGGCCTTCATTGGATATGGGATTATCTTCACATAAAACCTAACAGAAGCATTCTCAGAAAATTCATTGTGATGTGTGCTTTCAACTCACAGAGTTGAACATAACTTTTCATTGAGCAGTTTTGAAACACTCCTTTTGTAGAATATGCAAGTGGACTTTTGAAGCGCTTTGAGGCCTTCGTGGAAAGGGAATTATCTTCACATAAAATCTGGTCAGAAGAATTCTCAGAAACTGCTTTGTGATGTGCACATTCAACTCACAGAGTTGTAACTTTCTTTTAATGGAGCAGTTTTGAAACACTCTTTTTGTAGAAACTGCAAGTGGATAATTGGTGCTCTTTGACCTCTGTGATGGAAAAGGAAATATCTTCACATGAAAACAACACAGAAGTATTCTGAGAAACTTCTTTGGGATGTGTGCATTCAACTCAAAGAATTGAGCCTATCTTTTTATTGAGCAGTTTTGAATCTCACTTTTTGCAGAATCTGCAAGTGGGTGTTTGGAGAGCTCTGAATCTTACTGTGGAAAAGGAAATATCTTCACATAAATACTACACAGAAGCATTCTGTAAACTTCTTTGTGAGCTGTGCGTTCAACTCATAGAGTTGAACTTATCTTCTCATTGAGAAGTTTTCAATCTCTCATTTTGTAGAATCTGCAAGTGGATATTTGGAGCCCTTTGCATAATATGGTGGAAAAGGAAATATCTTCAAATAAAAACTACATAGAAACAATCAGAGAAACAACTTTGTGATGTGTGCATTCAGCTCACAGTGTTGAACCTGTCTTTCGGTTGAGTAGTTTTGAATCTCTCTTTTTGCAGAATCTGCAGGTGGATATTTGGAGCCCTTTGAGGCTTATAGTGGAAAAGCAAATATCTTCACATAAAAACTACACAGAATGATTCTGAGAAACTTCTTTGTGATGCATGCATTCAACTCCCAGAGTTGAACCCATCTTTAGATTGAGCAGTTTTTAATCTGTCTCTTCCAGAATATGCAAGTGGATATTTTTAGCCCTTTGTGGCCTATGGTGGAAAAGGAAATATCTTCAAATAAAAACTACACAGAAACTTTCGGAGAAACTTCAATGTGATAGGTGCATTCATCTCACAGTGTTGAAGTTAACTTATGCTTAAGCAGTTTTGAAACAGTCTTTTTGTACAGTCTGCAAGTGGATATTTAGAGCGCTATGAGGCCCACAGTGGAAAAACAAATATCTTCAGACAAAAACTACACAGAAGAATTCTGAGAAACTTTTTGGGATGCGTGCATTCATCTCACAGAGTTGAAACTTTCTTTTGATTGAGCAGTTTTGGAACACTCTTTTTGTAGAAGCTGCAAGTGAATATTTGCAGTCCTTTGTTGCCTACGGTGGAAAAGGAAATCTCTTCACATGAAAACTGCACAGTAGCATTCTGAGAAACTTCTTTGTGATGTGTGCATTCATCTCACAGAATTGAAACTTTCTTTTGATTGAGCAGTTTTGACACACTCTTTCCGTAGAATCTGCAAGTGGATAATTGAAGCCCTTTGAGGCCTGCTGTGGAATAGGAAATATCTTCACGTAAAAACTACTCAGAAGCATTTTTGAGAAACTTCTTTGTGATGTTTGCATTCAACTCACAGAGTTGAATCTATCTTTTGATGGAGCAGTTTAGAATCTCTCTTTTTGTAGAATCTGCAAGTGGATATTTAGACCACTTTGTGCCCTGTGATGGAAAAGGAAATAACTTCAAATAAAAACTACACAGAAGCATTCTCAGAAACTTCTTTGAAATGTGTGCATTCAATTCACAGAGTTGAACTTATCTTCTCATTGAGCAGTTTTGAATCTCTTTTTGAAGGATCAACAACTGGATATTTTGAGCCCTTTGTGGCCTACTGTGGAAAAGGAAATATCTTCAAATGAACACTACTCAGAAGCATTCTAAGAAACTTTTCGTGATGTGTGCATTCAACTCAATGAGTTGTACCTACCTTTCTATTGAGCCATTTGGATTTCTCTGTTCATAGAATCTGCAAGTGGATATTTGGAGCGCTGTGACTCCTACTGTGGAAAATAAAATACTTTCCAATAAAACCACACAGAAGCATTCTGAGAAACTTCTTTATGATGTGTGCATTCAACTCACAGAGTTGAACCAATCTTTTGATTGAGAAGTATTGAATCTCTCTTTTTGGAGAATCTGCAAGTGGATGTTTGGAGAGCTTTGAGGCTTTGTGGAAAAGGAAATATATTCACATAAAAACTACACAGAAACATTCTGAGAAACTTCTTTGCAAGGTGTACATTCAAATCACACAGTTGATCTTATCTTCCCATTGAGCAGTTTTGAATCTCTCTTTTTGGAGAATCTGCAAGTGGATATTTGGAGCCCTTTGTGCCGTATGGTGGAAAAGGAAATATCTTCAAATAAAAAGTACAGAAAATCATTCAGAGAAAGTTCCTTGTGATGTATGCATTGAACTCATAGAGCTGAACCTGTCTTTTGATTTAGCCATTTTGAATCACTCTTTTTGCAGAATCTGCAGGTGGATATTTGGAGACATTTGAGGCCTATTGTGGAAAAGCAAATATCTTCTCATAAAAACTACACAGAAGCATTCAGAAAAACTTCTTTGGGATGTGTGCAATCAACTCACAGAGTTGAACCTTTCTTTTGATTGAGCAGTTTTGAATCTCTCTTTTGCAGAATCTGCAAGAGGATATTTGGAGCCCTTTGTGGCCTATGGTGGAAATGGATATATCTTCAAATAAAAACTGCACAGAAACATTCTGAGAATCTTTTTGAGGAGTGCACTCATCTCACAGGGTTGAACTGATCTTATCATTGAGAAGTTTTGAAATACTCTTTTTGTAGAATCTGCAAGTGAATATTTGGAGCCCTTTGAGGCCTACCGTGGAAAACCAAATATCTTCAGATGAAAACTACACAGAAGCATTCTGAAAAACCTCTTTGTGATGTGTGCATTCATCTCACTGAGTTGAAACTTTGTTTTGATTGAGCAGTTTTGAAACAATCTTTTCCTAGAATCTGCAAGTGGATAATTTGAGCCCTATGAGGCCTATTGTGGAAAAGGAAATATCTTCAGATAAAAACTACTCAGAAGCATTCTAAGAAACTTCTTTGTGATGTGTGCATTTAACTCACAGAGTTGAATCTATCTTTTGATTGAGCATTTTAGAATCTCTCTCTTTGTAGAATCTGCACGTGGATATTTGGAGCCCTTTGGACCCTATGGTGGAAAAGGAAATATCTTCAAATAAACGTTACACAGAAGCATGCAGAGAAACTTTGTGATGTATGCATTCAACTCACAGAATTGAACCTATCTTTTGATTGAGCAGTTTTGAAACTCTCTTTTTGCACAATCTGCAGTTGGATGTTTGGAGGGCTTTGAGGACTATTGTGGAAAAGGAAATATCTTCACATAAAAACTACACAGAAGCATTCTGAGAAACTTCTTTGTGAGGTGTGCATTCAACTCACAGAGTTGAACTTATCTTCCAATTGAGCAGTTTTGCGTCTCTCTTTTTGTAGAATCTGCATGTGGATATTTGGAGCCCATTGTGACCTATGGTGGAAAAGGAAATATGTTCAAATGAAAACTACACAGAAGAATTCAGAGAAACTTCTTTGTTATGTAGGCATTCAACTAACAGGGCTGAACCCATCTTTTCATTGAGCAGTTTTGAATCTCTCCTTTTGTAGAATCGGCAAGTGGATTTTTGGTGACCTTGGCACCCCATAGTGGAAAAGGAAATATCTTCAAATAAAAACTACACAGTAGTATTTAGAGAAACTTCTTTGTGATGTATGCAATCAAAACTCAGAGTTGAACCTATCTTTTGATAGAGCAGTTTTGAATCTCTCCTTTTGAAGAATATGCAGGTGGATATTTGGAGCCTTTTGAGGCCTACAGTGGAAAAGCAAATCTCTTCACATAAAAACTACACAGAAGCATTCTAAGAAACTACTTCGGGACGTGTGCATTCAACTCACAGAGTTGAACCTATCTTTTAATTGAGCAGTTTTGAATCTCTCTATTTGCAGAATCTGGAAGAGGATATTTGGAGTCCATTGGGTCCCATGGTGGAAAAGAAAATATCTTCAATTAAAAACTACACAGAAACATTCAGAGAACCTTCTTTGTGATGTGTGCATTCATCTGATAGGGTTCAACCTATCTTATGATTGAGGAGTTTTGAAACACTCCTTTTACAGAATCTGCGAGTGGATATTTGGTGCGCTTTCAGGCCTACCTTGGAAAAGCAAATATCTTCAGATAAAAACTACACAGAAGCATTCTGAGAAACTACTTTGTGATGTGTACATTCATCTCACAAAGTTGAACTTTTCTTTTGATTGAGGAGTTTTGAAACACTATTTTTGTAGAATCTGCAAGGGGATATTTGGAGCCCTTTGAGGTCTATTGTTGAAAAGGAAATATCTTCACATAAAAACTACACAGAAGCAGTCAGAGAAACTTATTTGTGATGTGTGCATTCATCTCACAGAGTTGAACATTCCTTTTGATTCAGCTGTTTTGAAACACTCTTTTTGTAGAATCTACAAGTGGATAATTGGAGCCCTTTGCACCCTATGGTGGAAAAGGAAATATCTCCAAATAAACCCAGAAACTTTTTCGTGATGTGTGCATTCAACTCACAGAGTTGAACCTATCTTTTGATTGAACAGTTTTGAATCTCACTTTTTGTAGAATCTGCGAGTGCGTATTTGGATTCCTTTGCACCCTATGGTGGGAAAGGAAATATCTTCAAATAAAAAGTACACAGAAGCATTTTCAGAAACTTTTTCTTGATGTGTGAATTCAACTCACAGAGTTGAACCTATCTTTTGATTGACCAGTTTTGAATCTCTCTTATTGTAGAAACTGCAAGTGGATATTTGGACCTCTGTGAGGCCTACGGTGGAAAATCAAATATGTTCACATAGAAACTTCACAGAAGCATTCTGAGAAACTTCTTTGTGATGTCTGCATTCAACTCACAGGATTGAGCCATCTTTTGATTGAGCGGTTTTGAATCTCTCTTTTTGAAGAATCTGAAGAATCTGCAAGTGGATGTTTGCAGAGCTTTGAAGCCTATTATGGAAAAGGAAATATCTTCACATAAAAACTACACAGAAGCATACTGAGAAACTTCTTTGTGATGTGTGCACTCTTCTCACAGAGTTGAGAATTTATTTTGATTGAGCAGTTTTGAAACACTCTTTTTGTAGAATCTGCAAGTGGATAATTTGAGCCCTTTGAGCTTTACTGTGGAAAAGCAAATATTTCAAATTAAAACTAACCAGAAACATTCTGAGAATCTTCTTTAGGATGTCTGCATTCAAATCACAGAGTTGAATCTATGCTTTGATTGAGCAGTTTTTAATCTCTCTTTTTGCAGAATCTGTTAGTGGGTATTTGGAGCCCTTTGCAGCCTAAGGTGGAAAAGGAAATATCTTCAAATAAAAACTACAAAGAAATAGTCTCAGAAACTTCTTTGTGATGTGTGCATTCATCTCACAGGGTTGAACCTATCTTACGATTGAGCAGTTTTGAAACACTCTTTTTGTAAAATCTGCAAGTTGATATTCGGAACGCTTTGAGGCTTACTGTGGAAAAGCAAATATCTTCAGATAAAAACTACACAGAAGCATTCTGGAAACCTCTTTGTGATGCGTGCATTCATTTCACAGAATTGAAACTTTCTTTTGATTGAGCAGTTTTGAAACACTGTTTTAGTAAAATCTGCAAGTGGATATTTGGAGCTTATTGAGGACTATTGTGGAAAAGGAAATATTTTCACATAAAAACTACACAGAAGCATTCTGAGAAACTTCTCATTGATGTGTGCATTCATCTCAGAGAGTTGAAACTTTCTTTTTATTGAGCCGTTTTTAAACACTCTTTTTCTAGTATTTGCAAGTGGATAATTGGAGCCCTTTGAGTCCTATTGTGGAAAAGGAAATATCTTACCATAAAAACTACTCAGAAGCGTTCTGAGAAACTTATTTGTGATGTATGCATTCAACTGACAGGGTTCAACATATCTTTTGATTGAGCAGTTTTGAATCACTCATTTTTAGAATCTACAAGTGGATATTTGGAGCCCTTTGAGGCCTATTGTGGAAAAGGAAATATCTTCACATAAAAACTACACAGAAGCAGTCAGAGAAACTTATTTGTAATGTGTGCATTCATCTCACAAGGTTGAACCTATTTCATGATTGAGCAGTTTTGAAACACTCTTTTTGTGGAATCTGCAAGTGGATATTTGGATCGCTTTCAGGCCTACCATGGAAAGGCAAATATCTTCAGCTAAAAACCACACAGAAGCATTCTGAGAAACTTCTCTGTGAGGTGTGCATTCAATTCACATATTTGAACCTCTCTTTTGAATGAGCTGTTTTGAATCTCTCTTTTTGCAAAATCAACAAGTGGATGTTTGGAGAGTTTTGAGGCCTATTGTGGAAATGGAAATATCTTCACATAAAAACTACACAGAAGCATTCTGAGAAACTTCTTTGGGATGCGAGCACTCAACTTACAGAGTTGAACTTATCTTTTGATTGAGCAGTTTTGAATCTCTCTTTTTGCAGGATCTGCATGTGGATATTTGGAGCCCTTTGCAGCCTATTGTGGAACAGGAAATTTCTTCAAATAAGAACTACTCAAAAGCATTCTGAGAAACTTCTTTGTGATGTGTATTCATCTCACAAGGTTGAACCTATCTTATGATTGAGCAGTTTTGAAACATTCTTTTTGTGGAGTCTGCAAGTGGATATTTGGAGTGCTGTGAGGGCTTCTAGGGAAAATCAAATATATTCACATAAAAATTACACAGAATCATTCTGATAAACTCCTTTGTGATGTGTGCATTCAACTCACAGAGTCGAACCTATCTTTTGATTGAGCAGTTTTTAATCTCTCTTTTTGCAGAATCTGCAAGTGGATGTATGAAGAGCTTTGAGGCCAATTGTTGAAAAGTAAATATCTTCACATACAAACTAAAAAGAAGCATTCTAAGAAACTTCTTTGTGAGGCGCGCATTCAACTCACAGAGTTGAACTTATCTTCACATTGAGCAGTTTCAAATCGCTCTATTTGTAGAATCTGCAAGTGGATATTTGGAGCGTTGTGAGGCCTGCTTTGGAAAATCAAACATGTTCACAGAAAAGCTACACAGAAGCATTCTGAGAAACTTTTTCTGATGTGTTCATTCATCTCAAAGTGTTGAACCTATCGTTTGATTGAGCAGTTTTGAATCTCTCCTTTTGCAGAATCTGCAAGTGGATGTTTGGGGATCTTTGAGGCCTATTGTGTAAAAGGATATATCTTCACAAAGAAACTACATGGAAGCATTCTGAGAAACTCCTTTGTGAGGTGTCCATTCAACTCACAGAGTTAAACTTATCTTCTCATTGAGCAGTTTTGAGTCTCTCTTTTTGTGGAATATGCAAGTGGATATTTGGAGCCCTTTGCACCCTGTGGTGGAAAAGGAAATATCTTCAAATAAAAGCTACACAGAAGCATACAGAGAAACTTCCTTGTGATGTGTGCTTTCGTTTCACAGAGTTGAACCTTTCTTTTGATTTAGCAGTTTTGAAACACTCTTTTTGTAGAATCTGCAAGTGGATAATTGGAGACCTTTGAAGCCTATTGCAGAAAAGGAAATATCTTCATATAAAAACTACTCAGAAGCATTCTGAGAAACTTCTTTGTGATGTGTAGATTCAACTCACAGAGTTGAATCTATGTTTTGATTGAGCAGTTTTGATACACTCTTTTTGTAGAATCTGCAAGTGGATATTTGGAGCGTTGTGAGGCCCACTGTAGAAAATCAAATATGCTCACATAAAAACTACACAGAAGCATTCTGAGAAACCTGTTTGTGATGTGTGCATTCAACTCACAGAGCTGAAATTTTCTTTTGATTGAGCAGTTTTGAATCTCTCTTTTTGCAGAATCTGCAAGTGGATGTTTGGAGAGCTATGAGGCCTATTGTGGAAAAAGCTGTATCTTCACATAAAAACAATACAGAAGCATTCTAAGAAAGCTCTTTGTGATGTGTGCATTCGGCTCACAGAGTTGAACTTATCTTCTCATTGAGCAGTTTCGAATCTCTCTTTTTGTAGAATCTACAAGTGGATATTTGGAGCCCTTTGCGCCCTATGGTGGAAAAGGTAATATCTTCAAATAAAATCGACACAGAAGTATTCAGAGAAACTTCTTTGTGATGTATGCATTCATCTCACAGAAATGAACTTATCTTTTGATTGATGAGTTTTGAATCTCCCTTTTTGCAGAATTTGCAGTTGGATATTTGGAGCACTTTGAGGCCAATGGTGGAAAAGCAAACATCTTCACATGAATACTACACAGAAGCATTCTGAGAAACTATTTTGAGATGTGTGCATTCAACTCCCAGATTTTAAACTTTCTTTCATGGAGCAGTTTTGAATCTCTCTTTTTGCAGAATCTGCAAGTGGATATTTGGAGCCCTTTGCAGCCAATGGTGGAAAAGGAAATATCTTCAAATAAAAACTACACAGAAACATTCTGAGAAACTACTTCCTGATATGTGCATTCATCTCACAGGGTTGAACATATCTTATGATTGATCAGTTTTCAAACACTTTTTTTGTAGTATCTGCAAGGGGATATTTGGAGCGCTTTGAGGCCTACCATGGAAAAGCCAGTATCTTCAGATAAAAACTACACAGAAGCATTCTGAGAAACTCCTTTGTGATGTGTGCATTCATCTCAGAGTTGAACTTTTCTTTTGATTGAGCAGTTTTGATACACTCTTTTTGTAGAATCTGCAAGTGGATAATTAGAGCCCTTTTTGACCTATTGTGGAAAAGGAAATATCTTCACATAAAAAGTAGACAGAAGCATTCTGAGAAACTTCTTTCTGATGTGTGCATTCAACTCACAGAGCTGAAATTTTCTTTTGATTGAGCAGTTTTGAATCTCTCTTTTTGCAGAATCTGCAAGTGGATGTTTGGAGAGCTATGAGGCCTATTGTGGAAAAAGCTGTATCTTCACATAAAAACAATACAGAAGCATTCTAAGAAAGCTCTTTGTGATGTGTGCATTCGGCTCACAGAGTTGAACTTATCTTCTCATTGAGCAGTTTCGAATCTCTCTTTTTGTAGAATCTACAAGTGGATATTTGGAGCCCTTTGTGCCCTATGGTGGAAAAGGTAATATCTTCAAATAAAATCGACACAGAAGTATTCAGAGAAACTTCTTTGTGATGTATGCATTCATCTCACAGAAATGAACTTATCTTTTGATTGATGAGTTTTGAATCTCCCTTTTTGCAGAATTTGCAGTTGGATATTTGGAGCACTTTGAGGCCAATGGTGGAAAAGCAAACATCTTCACATGAATACTACACAGAAGCATTCTGAGAAACTATTTTGAGATGTGTGCATTCAACTCCCAGATTTTAAACTTTCTTTCATGGAGCAGTTTTGAGTCTCTCTTTTTGCAGAATCTGCAAGTGGATATTTGGAGCCCTTTGCAGCCAATGGTGGAAAAGGAAATATCTTCAAATAAAAACTACACAGAAACATTCTGAGAAACTACTTCCTGATATGTGCATTCATCTCACAGGGTTGAACATATCTTATGATTGATCAGTTTTCAAACACTTTTTTTGTAGTATCTGCAAGGGGATATTTGGAGCGCTTTGAGGCCTACCATGGAAAAGCCAGTATCTTCAGATAAAAACTACACAGAAGCATTCTGAGAAACTCCTTTGTGATGTGTGCATTCATCTCAGAGTTGAACTTTTCTTTTGATTGAGCAGTTTTGATACACTCTTTTTGTAGAATCTGCAAGTGGATAATTAGAGCCCTTTTTGACCTATTGTGGAAAAGGAAATATCTTCACATAAAAAGTAGACAGAAGCATTCTGAGAAACTTCTTTCTGATGTGTGCATTCAACTCACAGAGTTGAACCTTTCTTTTGATTGAGTAGTTTAGAAACTCTTTTTGCAGAATCTGCAGGTGGATATTTGGAGCCCTTTGAGGCCTACTGTGGAAAACCAAATATCTTCACATAAAAACTACACAGAAGAATTCTGAGAAATTTCTTTGGCATGTGTGCATTCATCTCATAGGGTTCAACTTATCTTTTGATTGAGCAGTTTTGAATCTCTCTTTTTGCAGAATCTGCAAGTGGATATTTGGAGCCCATTGCGGCCTGTGGTTGAAAAGGAAATATCTTCAAATAAAAACTACACAGAAACATTCTGAGAAACTTCTTTGGGATGTGTGCCATCATCTCACAGGGTTGAACCTATCTTCTGATTGAGCAGTTTTGAAACAATCTTTTTGTATAATCTGCAAGTGGATATTTGGAGCACTTTGAGGCCTACTGTGGAAAAGCAAATATCTTCAGATAAAAACTACACAGAATCATTCTGAGAAACTTCTTTGTGATGTGTGCATTCATCTCACAGAGCTGAACTTTTCTTTCGATTGAGCAGTTTTGAAACTCTCTTTTTGTAGAAACTGCAAGTGGATATTTGCAGCTATTTGAGGCCTGTTGTGGAAAAGGGAATATCTTCCCATAAAAACCAGATAGAAGCATTCTGAGAAACTACTTTATGATGTATACATTCATCTCACAGAGTTGAAAGTTTGTTTTGATTGAGCAGTATTGAAACATCCTTTTTGTAGAATCTGCAAGTAGATAATTGCAGCCCTTTGAGGCCTATTGTGGAAAAGGCAATATCTTCACATAAAAATTACTTAGAAGACTTCTGAGAAAGGTTTTGTGATGTGTGCATTCAACTCACAGAGTTGAAAATATCATTTGATTGAGCATGTTAGAATCTCTCTTTTTGTAGAATCTGCAAGTGTATATTTGGAGCCCTTTGCACTCTGTGGTGGAAAAGGAAATATCTTTAAATAAAACCTACACAGAAGCATTCTCAGAAACTTCTTCCTGATGTGTGCGTTCAATTCACAGAGTTGAACCTAATTTTTGATTAAGTTGTTTTGAATCTCTCTTTTCGTAGAATCTACAAGTGGATATTTGGAGTGCTGTGAGGCCTTCTGAGGAAAATCAAATATGTTCACAGAAAAAGTACACAGAAGCATTCTGAAAAACTCCTTTGTGATGTTTGCATTAAACTCACTGAATTGAACCTACCATTTTATTGAACAGTTTTCAATCTCTTTTTGCAGAATCAGCAAGTGGATGTTTGGAGAGCTTCGAGGCCTATTGTGGAAAAGGACATATCTTCACTTAAATACTAAACAGAAGTATTCTGAGAAACTTCTTTGTGAGGTGTGAATTCAAAACTCAGTGTTGAACTTATCTTCTCATTGAGCTGATTTGAATCTCCCTGTTTGTAGAATCTGCAAGTGGATAGAAAAAATATATCTTCCAATAAAAGCAACATAGAAGCATTCAGAGAAACATCTTTGTGATGTATGCATTCAACTCAAAGCGTTGAAACTATCTTGTGATTGAGCAGTTTTGAATCTCTCTTTTTGTAGAATCTGCAGGTGGCTATTTAGAGCCCTTTGAGGCCTACGGTGGAAAACCAAATACCTTCGCATAAAAATTACACAGAAGAATTCTGAGAAACTCCTTTGGGATGTGTGAATTCAACTCACAGTGTTGAACCTATCTTTTGATTGAGCAGTTTTGAGTCTCTCTTTTTGCAGAATCTGCTAGTGGATATTGGGAGCCCTTTGTGGCCTACGCTGGAAAAGGAAATATCTTCAAAAAAAAAAACTACACAGAAACATTGTGAGAAACTTCTCTGTGATGTGTGCATTCATCTCACAAGTTTGAAGCTATCTCATGATTCAGCACTTCACACTTTTTTAATTAATTAATTTATTATTATTATACTTTAGGTTTTAGTGTACATGTGCACAATGTGCAGGTTAGTTAAATATGTATACATGTGCCATGCTGGTGCGCTGCACCCACTAACTACTCACCTAGCATTAGGTATATCTCCCAATGCTGTCCCTCTCCACTCCCCCCACACCACAACAGTCCCCAGAGTGTGATGATCCCCTTCCTGTATCCGTGTGTTCTCATTGTTCAATTCCCACCTATGAGTGAGAATATGCAGTGATTGGTTTTCGGTTCTTGCGATAGTTTACTGAGAATGATGATTTCCAATTTCATCCATGTTCCTACAAAGGACATGAACTCATCATTGTATATGGCTGTATAGGATTCCGTGGTGTATATGTGCCACATTTTCTTAATCCAGTCAATCATTGTTGGACATTTGGGTTGGTTATGTGTGCATGTGTCTTTATAGCAGCATGATATATAGTACTTTGGGTATATACCCAGTAATGGGGTGGCTGGGTCAAATGGAATTTCTAGTTCTAGATCCCTGAGGAATTGCCACACTGACTTCCACAATGGTTGAACTAGTTTAGAGTCCCACCAACTGTGTAAAAGTGTTCCTATTTCTCCACATCCTCTCCAGCACCTGTTGTTTCCTGGCTTTTTAAGGATTGCCATTCTAAGTGGTGTGAGATGGTATCTCATTGTGGTTTTGATTTGCATTTCTCTGATGGCCAGTGATGGTGAACATTTTTTCATGTGTTTTTTGGCTGCATACATGTCTTCTTTTGAGAAGTGTCTGTTCATATCCTTCGCCCACATTTTGATGAGGTTGTTTGTTTTTTTCTTGTAAATTTGTTGGAGTTCATTGTAGATTCTGGATATTAGCCCTTTGGCAGATGAGTAATTTGCGAAAATTTTCTCCCATTTTCTAGGTTGCCTGTTCACTCTGATGGTAGTTTCTTTTGCTGTGCAGAAGCTCTTTAGTTTAATTAGATCCAATTTGTCAATTTTGGCTTTTCTTGCCATTGCTTTTGGTGTTTTAGATATGAAGCCTTTGCCCATGCCTATGTCCTGATTGGTAATGCCTAGGTTTTCTTCTAGGGATTTTATGGTTTTAGGTCTAATATTTAAGTCTTTAATCCATCTTGAATTGATTTTTGTATAAAGTGTAAGGAAGGGATCCAGTTTCAGCTTTCTACATATGGCTAGCCAGTTTCCCAGCACCATTTATTAAATAGGGAATCTTTCCCCATTGCTTGTTTTTCTCAGGTTTGTCAAAGATCGGATAGTTGTAGATATGCGGCATTATTTCTGAGGGCTTTATTTTGTTCCACTGATCTATATCTCTGTTGTCGTACCAGTACCATGTTCTTTTGGTAACTGTAGACTTGTAGTATAGTTTGAAGTCAGGTAGTGTGAGGCCTCCAGCTTTGTTCTTTTGGCTTAGGATTGACTTGGTGATGTGGCTCTTTTTTGGTTCCATATGAACTTTGAAGTAGTTTTTTCCAATTCTTTGAAGAAAGTCATTGGTAGCTTGATGGGGATGGCATTGAATCTGTAAATTGCCTTGGGCAGTATGGCCATTTTCACGATATTGATTCTTCCCACCCATGAGCATGGGATGTTCTTCCATTTGTTTGTATCCTCTTTTATTTCCTTGAGTAGTGGTTTGTAGTTTTCCTTGAAGAGTTCCTTCACTTCCCTTGTAAGATGGATTCCTAGGTATTTTATTCCCTTTGAAGCAATTGTGAATGGGAGTTCACTCATGATTTGGCTCTCTGTTTGTCTGTTGTTGGCGTGTAAGAATGCTTGTGATTTTTGTACATTGATTTTGTATCCTGAGACTTTGCTGAAATTGCTTATCAGCTTAAGGAGATTTTGGGCTGAGACAATGGGGTTTTCTGGATATACAATCATGTCTTCTGCAAACAGGGACAATTTGTCTACCTCTTTTCCTAATTGAATACACTTTATTTCCTTCTCCGGCCTAATTGCCCTGGCCAGAACTTCCAACACTATGTTGAATAGGAGTGGTGAGAGAGGGCATCCCTGTCTTGTGCCAGTTTTCAAAGAGAATGCTTTCAGTTTTTGCCCATTCAGTATGATATTGGCTGTGGGTTTGTCATAGATAGCTTTTATTATTTTGAGATACGCCCCAACAATACCTAATTTATTGAGAGTTTTTAGCATGAAGCGTTGCTGAATTTTGTCAAAGGTATTTTCTGCATCTATTGAGATAATCATGTGGTTTTTGTCTGTGGTTCTGATTATATACTGGATTACATTTATTGATTTGTGTATATTGAACCAGCCCTGCATCCCAGTGATGAAGCCCACTTAATCATGGTGGATAAGCTTTTTGATATGCTGCTGGATTCGATTTGCCAGTATTTTATTGAGGATTTTTGCGTCAATGTTCATCCAGGATATTGGTCTAAAATTCTCTTTTTTGGTTGTGTCTCTGCCCGGCTTTGATATCAGCATGATGCTGGCCTCATACAATGAGTTAGGGAGGATTCCCTCTTTTACTATTGATTGGAATAGTTTCAGAAGGAATAGTACCAGCTCTTCCTTGTACCTCTGGTAGAAATCGGCGGTGAATCCATCTGGTCCTGGACTTTTTTTGGTTGGTAAGCTATTGATTATTGCCACAATTTCAGCTCCTGTTATTGGCTTATTCAGAGATTCAACTTCTTCCTGGTTTAGTCTTTGGAGAGTGTATGTGTCATGGAATTTATCCATTTCTTCTAGATTTTCTAGTTTATTTGCGTAGATGTGTTTGTAGTATTCTCTGATGGTAGTCTGTATTTCTGAGGGATCGGTGGTGATATCCCCTTTATCATTTTTTATTGCATCTATTTGATTCTTCTCTCTTTTTTTCTTTATTAATCTTGCTAGTGGTCTTTCAATTTTGTTGATCCTTTCAAGAAACCAGCTCCTGGATTCATTAATTTTTTGAAGGGTTTTTGTGTCTCTATTACCTTCAGTTCTGCTCTGATTTTAGTTATTTCTTGCCTTCTTCTAGCTTTTGAATGTGTTTGCTCTTGCTTTTCTAGTTCTTTTAATTGTGATGTTAGGGTGTCAATTTTGGATCTTTCCTGCTTTCTCTTGTGGGCATTTAGTGCTATAAATTTCCCTCTACACACTGCTTTGAATGCATCCCAGAGATTCTGGTATGTTGTGTCTTGGTTCTCGTTGGTTTCAAAGAACATCTTTATTTCTGCCTTCATTTCGTTATGTATCCAGTAGTCATTCAGGAGCAGGTTGTTCAGTTTCCATGTAGTTGAGCGGTTTTGAGTGAGATTCTTAATCCTGAGTTCTAGCTTGATTGCACTGTGAACTGAGAGATAGTTTGTTATAATTTCTGTTCTTTTACATTTACTGAGAAGAGCTTTACTTCCAAGTATGTTGTCAATTTTGGAATAGGTGTGGTGTGGTGCTGGCATTCTCCATATTTCCTGAATCTGAATGTTTTCCTGCCTTGCTAGATTGTGGAAGTTCTCCTGGATAATATCCTGCAGAGTGTTTTCGAACTTGGTTCCATTCTGCCCGTCACTTTCAGGTACACCAGTCAGACATAGATTAGGTCTTTTCACATAGTCCCATATTTCTTGGAGGCTTTGCTCGTTTCTTTTTATTCTTTTTTCTCTAAACTTCCCTTCTCACTTCATTTCATTAATTTCATCTTCCATCACTGATATCCTTTCTTCCATTTGATCACATCATCTCCTGAGGGTTCTGCATTCTTCACGTAGTTCTCAAGCCTTGGTTTTCAGCTCCATCAGCTCCTTTAAGCACTTCTCTGTATTGGTTATTCTAGTTATACATTCTTCTAAATTTTTTTCAGTTTTCAACTTCTTTGCCTTTGGTTTGAATATCCTCCCATAGCTCAGAGTAATTTGACTGTCTGAAGCCTTCTTCTCTCAGGTCGTCAAGGTCATTCTCCATCCAGCTTTGATCCATTGCTGGTGAGGAACTGCATTCCTTTGGAGGAGGAGAGGTGCTCTGCTCTTTAGAGTTTCCAGTTTTTCTGCTCTGTTTTTTCCCCATCTTTGTGGTTTTATCTACTTTTGGTCTTTGATGATGGTGATGTACAGATGGGTTTTTGGTGTGGATGTCCTTTCAGTTTGTTAGTTTTCCTGCTAACTGACAGGACCCTTAGCTGCAGGTCTGTTGGAGTACCCGGCCGGCCTTGTGAGGTGTCAGTCTGCCCCTACTGGGGGGTGCCTCCCTCTTAGGCTGCTCGGGTGTCAGGGGTCAGGGACCCACTTGAGGAGGTAGTCTGCCAATTCTCAGATGTCCAGCTGCGTGCTGGGAGAACAACTGCTCTCTTCAAAGCTGTCAGACAGGGACATTTAAGTCTGCAGAGGTTTCTGCTCTCTTTTTGTTAGTCTGTGCCCTGCCCCCAGAGGTGGAGCCTACAGAGGCAGGCAGGCCTCCTTGAGCTGTGGTGGGCTCCACCCAGTTCGAGCTTCACAGCTGCTTTGTTTACCTAAGCAAGCCTGGGCAATGGTGGGCGCCCCTCCCCCAGCCTCGCTGCCGCCTTGCAGTTTGATCTCAGACTGCTGTGCTAGCAATCAGTGAGACTCCGTGGGCGTAGGACCCTCTGAGCCAGGTGCAGGATACAATCTCCTGGTGCACCGTTTTTTAAGCCCTTCAGAAAAGCACAGTATTCGGATAGGAGTGACCCGATTTTCCAGGTGCCGTCTGTCACCCCTTTCTTTGTGTAGGAAAGGGAACTCCCTGACCCCTTGCACTTCCCGAGTGAGGCAATGCCTTGCCCTTCTTCAGTTCACGCACGGTGCATGCATCCACTGACCTGCGCCCACTGTCTGGAACTCCCTAGTGAGATGAACCTGGTACCTCAGATGGAAATGCAGAAATCACCTGTCTTGCATAGCTCATGCTGGGAGCTGTAGACTGGAGCTTTTCCTATTCGGCCATCTTCAGTTCACACTTTTTATAGAACATGCAAGTGGTATTTTTTGTGCTTTTTGCCCATGGTGGAAAAGGAAATATCTTCAAATAACAAAATTAACAGAAGCATTCTCAAAAACTTCTTCATTATGTGTGCATTCAACTAAGAGTGTTGAATTTATCTTTTGATTGAGCAGTTTTGAGTCTCTCTTTTTGTAGAATCAGCAAGTGGATATTTGGAGCACTGTGAGGCTAACTGGAAAATCAAATATGTTCACATAAAAACTGCACAGAAGCATTCTGACAAACTTCTTTGTGATGTGTGCATTGAGCACACAGAGATGAACCAATCTTTTGATTGAGCAGTTTTGAATCTCTCTTTTTGTAGAAATTACAAGTGGATGTTCAGAGATCTCGGATTCCTATTGTGGAAAAGGGAATATCTTCAAATAAAAACTACACAGAAGCATTCTGAGAAACTTATTTGTGAGGTGTGCATTGAACTCACAGAGTTGAACCTATCTTTTGATTGAGCAATTTTGAATCTCTCTTTTTGCAGAATCTGCAAGTGGATATTTGGCACCCTTTGCAGCCTATGGTGGAAAAGGAAATATCTTCCAATTAAAACTACAGAAAAAATTCTGAGAAACATCTTTGTGATGTGTGCATTCATCTCACAGGTTTGAAACTTTCTTTTCATTGAGCTGCTTGGATATACTCTTTTTGTAGAATCTGCAAGTGGATATTTGGAGCCCTTTGAGGCCTACTTTGGAAAGGAAAATATCTTCACCTAAAAATTAGACAGAAGCATTCGTAGAAATTTCTTTGTGAAGTGTGAATTCAACTCACAGAGTTGAACTTATCTTCTCATTGAGCAGTTTTGAATATCTCTTTTGTAGAATCAGCAAGTGGATATTTGGAGCACTTTGCACCCTATGGTGGAAAAGGAAATGTCTTCAAATAAAAACTACACAGAAGCATTCTCAGAAACTTCTTTGTGATGTGTGTATTCAACTCACAGTGTTGAATCTGTCTTTTGATTGAGCAGTTTTGAATCTCGCTTTTTGCACAATCTGCAGGTGGATATTTGGAGCCCTTTGTGGCCTACTGTGGAAAACCAAATATCTTCACCTAAAAACTACACAGAATAAGTCTCAGAAACTTCTTTGTAATGTGTGCATTCATGTCACAGGGTTGAACCTATCCTTTGATTGGGTAGTTTTGAATCTCTCTTTTTGCAGATAAGTGGATATTTGGAACACTTTGCGGCCTATGGTGGAAAAGGAAATATCTTCAAATAAAAACTATACAGAAACATTCTGAGAAACTTCTTTGTGATGTGTGTAGTCATCTCACAGGGTTGAACTTATCTTAAGATTGAGCACTTTCGAAACACTCTTTTTAAAGAATTTACAATTGGATATTTGGAGCGCTGTGAGGCCTACCGTGGAAAAGCAAATATCTTCAGATAAAAACTACACAGAAGCATTCTCAGAAACTCCTTTAGAATGCATGCATTCATCTTACAGGGTTGAACCTATCTTATGATTGAGCAGTTTTGAAACGTTCTTTTCCTAGAATCTGCAAGTGGATATTTGGAGTGCTTTTTGCCCTGTGGCAGAAAAGGAAATATCTTCAAATAAAAACTAGACAGAACCTTTCTCAAAAACATCTCTGTGATGTGTGCATTCAACCCACAGAGTTGAATCCATCTTTTGATTGAGCAGTTTTGAATCTCTCTTTTTGTAGAATCTGCAGGTGGATATTTGGAGAGTTGTCAGGCCTAATGTGGAAAATCAAATATGTTCACATAAAAACTACACAGGAGCGTTCTGAGAAACTTCACTGTGATGTGTGCATTCAACTGGGAGCTGAACCTATCTTTTGATTGAGCAGTTTTAAATCTCTCTTTTTGCAGAATGTGCAAATGGATATTTGGAGCCCCTTTTGGCCTATGGTGGAAAAGGAAATATCTTCAAATAAGAACTACACAGAAACATTTTGAGAAACTTCTTTGCAATGTGTGCATTCATCTTACAGAGTTGAACCTATCTTTTGATTGAGCTGTTTTGAATCTCTCTTTTTGCAGAATATACAGGTGGATATTTTGAGCCCTTTGAGGCCTACTGTGGAAAAGCAAATATCTTCACATAAAAATTACACAAAAGCATTCCAAGAAACTTCTTCATGATGTGTGTATTCAACTAATAGTGTTGAACCAATCTTTTGATTGTGCAGTTTTGAATCTCTCTTTTTGCAGGATCTGCATGTGGATATTTGGAGCCCTTTGCAGCCTATGGTGGAAAAGGAAATATCTTCAAATAAAAACAACCCAGAAACATTCTGAGAACTTCTTTTTGATGTGTGGATTCATCTCACAGTGTTGAAACTTTCTTTTGATTGAGCAATTTTGAAACAGTCTTTTGGTAGAATCTGTATGTACATATTTGGAGCTCTTTGTGGCCTATTGTTGAAAAGGAAATATCATCACATAAAAACTACACAGAAGCATTCTGAGAAACTTATTTGTGATGTGTGCATTCATCTCACAAGTTTGAACTTATTTTATGATCTAGCAGTTTTGAAACACTCTTTTTGTAGAATCTGAAAGTGGATAATTGGAGCCCTTTGAGGCCTATTGTGGAAAATGAGATATCTTCAAATAAAAACTACTCAGAAGCATTCTGAGAAACTTCTTTGTGATGTGTATTCATCTCACAGGGTTGAACCTATCTTATGATTGGGCAGTTTTGAATATCTCTTTTTGTAGAATCTGCAAGTGAATATTTGCAACCCTTTGAGGCCTACTGTGGAAGAGCAAATATCTTCAGATTAAAAATACACAGAAGCATTCTGAGAAACTTCTTTGTGATGTGTTCATTCATCTCATAGAGTTGAACATTACTTTTGAGGGAGCAGTTTAGAAACTCTGTTTTTTTAGAATCTGGAAATTTATATTTGGAGCCCTTTGAGGCCTATTGTGGAAAAGGAAATATCATCATGAAAACTACACTGAAAGATTCTGAGAAACTTCTTTGTGATCTGTGCATTCATCCAACAGAGTTGAATCTTTCTTTTGATTGACTAGTTTCGAAACACTCTTTTTGTAGAATCTGTAAGTGGATAATTGGGGCCCTTTGAAGCCTATTTAAAAAAAATAGTTTCATATAAAAACTACTCAGATGCATTCTGAGAAACTTCTCTGTGATGTGCGCAGTCAACTTACAGAGTTGAACCTATCTTTTGTTTGAGCAGTTTAGAATCTCCCTTTTTGTAGAGTCTGCAAGTGGATATTTGGAACCCTTACACCCTATTGTGGAAAAGGAAATATCTTCAAATAAAAACTACACAGAAGCATTCAGAGAAACGTTTTTGTGATGTATGCATTCAACTCACAGAATTGAACCTATCTTTTGATTGAGCAGTTTTGAATCTCTCATTTTCAGAATCTTCAAGTGTATGTTTGGAGAGCTTTGAGGCCTATTGTGGAAAAGGAAATATCTTCACACAAAAACTACACAGAAAGATTCTGAGAAACTTCTTTGTGATGTGTGCATTCAACTCAAAGTGTTGAACCTATCTTTTGATTGAGCAGTTTAGAATCTCTCTTTTTTAGAATCTGCAAGTGGATATTTGGAGTGCTGTGAGGCCTACTGTGGAAAAATAATATGTTCACGTAAAAACTATACAGAATCACTATGAGAATCTCCTTTGATGTCTACATTCAACTCACAGAGTTGAACTTATCTTTTCATTGAGCAGTTTTGAAACACTCTTTTTATACAATCTGCAAGTGGATATTTGGAGTCCCTTTGCACCCTATGGTGTAAAAGGACATATCTTCAGATAAAAACTACCCAGAAGCATTCTCAGCAACATCTTCGTGATGTATGCATTCAACTCACAGAGGTGAACCTATCTTTTGATTTTGCTGTTTTGAATCTCTCTTTTTGTAGACTCTGCAAGTGGATATTTGGAGTGCTGTGAAGCCTACTGAGGAAAATCAAATATGTTCTCATAAAATCTACACAGAAGCATTCTGAGAAACTACTTTGGGATGTGTGCACTGAACTCACAGAGTTGAATCTATCTTTTGATTGAGCATTTGAGCAGTATTGAATCTCTCTTTTTTCAGAATCTGCAAGTGGATGTTTGGAGAGCTTTGAGGCCTATTGTGGAAAAGGAAATATCTTCATGTAAAAACTACACTGAAGCATTCTGAGAAACTTTTTGTGAAGTGTGCATTCAACTCTCAGAGTTGAACTTATCTTCTCATTGAGCAGTTTTGAATCTCTCTTTTTGTAGAATCTGCAAGTGGATATTTGGAGTGCTGTGATGCCTAATGTGGACAATCAAATACGTTCACATAAAAACTACACAGAAGTATTCTGAGAAACTTCTTTGTGATGTGTGCATTCAACTCACAGAGCTGAACCTATCTTTTGATTGAGCAGTTTTGAATCTCTCTTTTTGCAGAATCTACATGTGGATATTTTGAGCCCTTTGAGGACTACTGTGGAAAAGCAAATATCTTCATATAAAAACTACACAGAAGCATTCTGAGAAACTTCTTTTGTATATTTGCATTCAACTCATAGAGTTGAACCTATCTTTTGATAGAGCTGTTTTGAATCTCTCTTTTTGCAGGATCTGTATGTGGATATTTGAAGCCCTTTGCAGCCTATGGTGGAAAAGGAAATATCTTTAAATAAAAACAACACAGAAATATTCTGAGAAACTTTTTTTGAAACTTTCTTCTGATTGGGCAATTTTGAAACCGTCTTTTTATAGAATCTACATGTGGATATTTGGAGCCCTTTGTGGCCTATGGTGGAAAAGGAAATATCTTTACATAAAAACTACACAGAAGCATTCTGAGAAACTTCTTTGTGATGTGTGCATTCATCTTACAGAGTTGAACCTTTCTTTTGATTGAGCAGTTTGGAAATACTCTTTCTGTAGAATCTGCAAGTGGATATTTGAAGCACTTTGAGTCCTATAGTAGAAATGGAAATGTCTTCACATAAAAACTACACAGTAGCATTCTCAGAAACTTCTTTGTGATGTTTGCATTCAACTCAAAGAGTTGAAACTATCTTTCAATTGAGCAGTTTTGAATCACTCTTTTTGTAGAATCTGCAAGTAGATATTTGGTGTCCTTTGCAGCCTATTTTGGAAAGGGAAATATCTTCACATAAAAACTACACAGAAGCATTCTCAGAAACTACTTTATGATGTGTGTATTCATCTCACAGAGTTCAATCTTTCTTTTGATTGAGCAGCTTTGAAACATCCTTCTTGCAGAATCTGCAAGTGAATTTTTGGAGCACTTTGTGGCCTGTTGTGGAAAAAGAAATATTTCCACATAAAAACTGTACAGAAGCATTTTGAGAAACTTCTTTTCAATGTGTGCACTAATCTCACAGAATTGAAACTTTCTTTTGATTGAGCAGTTTGGGAACACTCTTTTTGGAGAATATGCACGTGGATATTTGGAGCGCTTTGAGGCCTATGTTAGAAAAGGAAATATCTTCACACAAAAGCTGCACAGAAGCATTCTGAGAAACTTCTTTGTGATGGGCACATTCAATTGATGGAGTTGAACCTATCTTTGGAATGAACAGTTTTGAAACTCTGTTTTTTGTATAATCTGCAAGAGGATATTTGGAGACCTTTGTGACCTATGGTGAAAAAGGAAATATCTTCATATTAAAACTACACAGAAGCATTCTGAGAAACACCTTTGTGATCTATGCCTTCATCTCACAGAGTTCTAATTTTCTTTTGATGAGCAGTTTTCAAACACTCTTTTTGTAGAATCTGCCAGTGGATATTTGGAGCTCTTTGAGGCCTATTGCCAAAAAGGAAATATCTTCCTATAAAAACTACACAGAAGCATTCTGAGAAACTTCTTTGTTATGTGTGCATTTATCTCACTGAGTTGAACCTTTCTTTTGATTAAGCAGTTTGGAAACACTATTTTACAGAATCTGCAAGTAGATATTTGGAGCTCTTTGAGGCCTATTGTGGAAAAGGAATATCTTTAAATAAATACTACACAGAAGCATTCTGAGAAACTTCTTTGTGATGTGTGCATTCATCTCACAGAGTTGAACCTTTCTCTTGATTCAGCAGTTTGGAAACACTCTTTTTGTAGAATGTGCCAGTGGATATTTGGAGCACATTGATGCCTAATGTCTAAAAGAAAATATCTTCACATAGAAACTACACAGAATGATTCTGAGAAACTTCTTTGTGATGTGTGCAATCAACTCACATTGTTGAACCTATCTTTTGATTAAGCAGTTTTGAATCTCTCTTTTTGTAGAATCTGCAAGAGGATATTTGGAGCCCTATGTGGACTATTTCGGAAATTGAAATATCTTCACATATAAACCACACAGAAGCATTCTGAGAAACTCCTTTGTGATGTGTACATTCATCTCAGAGAGTTGAAATATTCTTTTGATTGAGCAGTTTTGAAGCACTCCTTTTATAGAATCTGGAAGGGGATATTTTAAGCAATTTGAGGCCTACAGTGGAAAAGGAAATATCTTCCCATAAAAGCTACATGGAAGCATTCTCAGAAACTTCTTTGTGATGTGTGCATTCGTCTCACAGAGTTAAAGCTTTCTTTTGATTGAGCGGTTTTGAAACAATCTTTTTGTAGAGTTTGCAATTGGATATTTGGAGTGCTTTGAAGCCTATTGTAGAAAAGGAATTATCTACTCATAAAAACTACACAGAAGCATTCTGAGAAACTTGCTGTGATGTGTGCCTTCATCACACAGAATTGAAACTTTCTCTTGATTGAGCAGCTTTGAATCTCTCTTTTTGTAGAATCTGCAAGTGGATAACTAGAGCCCTTGTGGCCTATTTTGGAAGGGAATTTTCTTCCATAAAAACTACACAGAAGCATTCTGAGAAACTTCTTTGTGATGTGTGCATTCATCTCACAGAGTTAAACCTTCCTTTTGATTGACCATTTTGGAAACACTCTATGCAGAGTGTGCAAGTGGATATTTGGAGCGATTTGAGGGCTATAGGGAAAAGGAAATATATTCACATAAAAATTACACAGAAGCATTCTGAGAAACTTCTTTGTGATGTGTGTCTTCATCTAACAGGGTTGAACATTTCTTTTGATTGAGAAGTTTTGAAACACTCTTTTTGTAGAATCTGCAAGAGGATATTTGGAGCAGTTGGAGGCCTAACGGGAAAAGGTAATATCTTCACATAAAAACTACACAGAAACATTCTGAGAAACTTCTTCATGATATCAGCATTCATCTCACAGAGTTGAACGTTTCCTTTGATTGAGGAAATTGGAAACCCTCTTTATGTAGGATCCGCAATAGGATATTTGGAGTTCTTTGATTTCTATTGTGGAAAAGGAAATATCTTCAAATAAAAACTACAGAGAGCCATTCTGAGAAAATTCTTTGTGATGTGTGCATTCATCTAAGAGAGTTGAAACTTTGTTTTGATTGAGCAGTTTTGAAACATCCTTTTTATAGAATCTGCAAGTGGATATTTGAAGGGCTTTGAGGCCTACTCTGGAAAAGGAAATATCTTCACATAAAAACTACACAGAAGCATTCTGAGAAACTTCCTTGTGAGGTGTGCATTCATCCACAGAGTTGAAGTTTTCTTTTGATTGATCAGTTTTGAAACACTGTTTTTGTATAACCTGCAAGTAGATATTTGGAGCACTTTGAGGCCTATGATGGAAACAGAAATATCTTCACATAAAAACTACACAGAAGCATTCTGAGAAACTTCTTTGTGATGTGTGTATTCTTCTCACAGAGTTGATCTTTTCTTTTGATGGAGCAGTTTTGAAACACTCTTTTTTTAGTATCTGCAAGTGGATATTTGAAGCGCTTTGAGGAATATTGTGGAACAATAAATATCTTCACATTAAAACTACAAAGAAACATTCTGAGTAACTTCCTTGTGATGTGTGCATTCATTTCACAGAGTTGAACTTTTCTTTTGATTAAGCAGTTTTGAAACACTCTTTTTGTAGAATCTGCAAGTGGATATTTGGAGCACTTAGAGGCCTATGGTGGAAAACGAAATTTCTTTATATAAAAGCAACACAGAAGCATTCTGAGAAACTCCTTTTTATATGTGCATTCATCTCCAAGAGTTGAATTTTTCTTTTGATTAGGCAGTTTATAAACACTCTTTTTGTAGAATCTGCAAGTGAATATTTGGAATGCTTAAATACCTGTTGTGGAAAAGGAAATATATTCACATAAATCTGCACAGCAGCATTCTGAGAGACATCTTTGTGATGTGTGCATTCATCTCAGAGTTGAACATTTCTTTTGATTGAGTAGTTTTGAAACACTCTTTCTGTAGAATCTGCAAGTGGATATTTGGTGCGCTTTGAGGCTTATGGTGGATAAGGAAATATCTTCACAGAATAACTACAAAGAAGCATACTGAGAAACAGCCTTGAGATGTGTGCATTCAACTCACAGAGTTGAACTTATCTTTTGACAGCAGTTTTGAAACTCTCTTTTTGTAGAATCTGCAAGTTGATATTTGGAACCCTTTGCAGCCTATTGTGGAAAAGGAAATATCTTCCAATGAAAACTCTACGGAAACATTCTGAAAAACATCTTTGTGATGTGGGCATTCATCTCACGGAGTTCATGCTTTCATTTGATTGAGCAGTTTTGAAACATTATTTTGGAGAATCCAGAAGTGGATATTTGGAGCTCTTTGAGGCCCATTGTGGAAGAGGAAATATCTTCACATGAAAACTACACAGAAGCTTTATAAGAACTTCCTTTGTGATGTGTGCATTCATCTCACAGAGTGGAACTTTTCTTTTGATTGAGCAGCTTTGAAACACTCTTTTTGTAGAATCTGCGGGTCAATATTTGGAGCACTTTGAGGCCTATTGTGGAAAAGGAAATATCTTCACAAAAAACTACACGCAAGAATTCTGAGACTCTTCTTTGTAATGTGAGCATTCAACTCACAGGTTGAAACTAACTTTTGATAGTGTAGTTTTGAAACTCTTTTTTTGCAGAATCTACAAGTGGATATTTGGAGCCATTTGCAGCCTATGGTGGAAAAGGAAATATCTTCACATACAAACTACACAGAAGCTTTCTGAGAAACTTCTTTTTGATGTGTGCATTCATCTCACAGAGTTGAAACTTTCTTTTTGTGGAGCAGTTTTTAAACGCTCTTTTTGTAGAATCCCCAAGTGGATATTTGGAGCACTTTGAGGTATACTGTGGAAAAGGATTTGTCTTCAAATAAAAACTACACAAAATCATTCTGAGAAACTTCTTGTGTTGTGTGCATTCATCTCACAGAGTTGTAACTTTCATTTGATTAAGCAGTTTTGAAACACTCTTTTTGTAGAACTTCCAAGTGGATATTTTGAGCGCTTTGAGGCCTATGGTGGAAAGGGAAATATTTTCACATAAAAATTACACAGAAGCATTCAGAGAAACTTCTTTGGGAGGTATTCATTCATCCCACAGATTTGAACCATTCTTTTGATTGAGTAGTTTTGAAAAACTTTTTTGTAGAATCCGCAAGTGGACATTTGAAGTGCTTTGAGGTCTATTGTGGAAAAGGAAATATCTTCACATAAAAACTACACAGAAGCTTTCTGAAAAAGTTCTTTGTGATGTGTGCCTTAATCTTGTGGAGTTTAAATTTTCTTTTGATTGAGCAGTATGGAAACACTTTTTTGTGGAAACTGCAAGTGGATATTCAGAGCACTTTGTGGCCTATGGTGGAAAAGGAAGTATCTTCACATAAAATCTAGACAGAACCATTTGGAGAAACTTCTTTGTGATGTGTGCATACATCTTCCAGATTTGAACCTTTCTTTTGAATGAGCAGTTTTGAAACACTCTTTTTGTTGAATCTTCAAGTGGATATTTTGAATGCTTTGAGATCTTTGTTGGGCTAGGAAATATCTTCACATAAAAACTAGACAGAAGCATTCTGAGAAACTTCTTTGTTATATGTGCATTCAACTCACAGAGTTGAGCATTTCTTTTCATTCAGCAGTTTGGGAACAATCTTTTTGCAGTATCTGCAAATGGATATTTGGAGCACTTTGAGGCCTATAGTGGAAAAGGAGATATCTTCACATAAAAATTAGACAGAAGCATTCTGAGAAACTTCTTTGTGACGTGTGCATTCATCTCACAGATTTGAACTTTTCTTTTGATTGAGCAGTTTTTAAACACTCCTTTTCTAGGATCTGCATGTGGATATTTGGAGTGCTTTGAGGCCTTGGGTGGAATAGGAAATGTCTTCACATAAAAAGTAGACAGATGCATTCTGAAAAACTTCTTTTTTTTATTGTACTTTAAGATTTATGGTAGATGTGCACAATGTGCAGATTAGTTACATATGTATACATGTGCCATGCTGTTGTGCTGCCCGCATTAAGTCCTCACTCAGCATTAGGTATATCTCCTAATGCTATCCCTCCACCCTCCTCCCACCGCACAGCAGTCCCCAGAGTGTGATGTTCCCCTTCCTGTGTCCTTGTGTTCTCATTGTTCAATTCCCACCTATAAGTGAGAACATGCGGTGTTTGGTTTTTTGTCCTTTCAATAGTTTACTGAGAATTATGATTTCCAATTTCATCCATGTCCCTGCAAAGGACATGAACTCGTCATTTTTTATGGCTACATAGTATTCCATGGTGTATATATGCCACATTTTCTTAATCCAGTCTATTACTGTTGGACATTTCGGTTGGTCCCAAGTCTTTGCTATTGTGAATAGTTCCACAATAAACATATATGTGTGCATGTGTCTTTATAGCAGCATGATTTACATTCGTTTGCATATATACCCAGTAATGGGATGGCTGGGTCAAATGGTATTTCTAGTTCTAGATCCCCGAGGAATAGCCACACTGACTTCCACAATGGTTGAATTCGTTTACAGTCCCACCAACAGTGTAAAAGTGTTCCTATTTCTCCACATCCTCTACAGCACCTGTTGTTTACTGACCTTTTAATGAATGCCATTCTAACTGGTGTGAGATGGTATCTCATTGTGGTTTTGATTTGCATTTCTCTGATGGCCAGGGATGGTGAGCATTTTTTCACGTTTTTTGGCTGCGTAAATGTCTTCTTTTGAGACTGTCTGTTCATGTCCTTTGACCACATTTTGATGGGGTTGTTTCTTTTTATCTTGTAAATTTGTTTTAGTTCATTGTAGATTCTGGATATTAGCCCTTACTCAGATGAGCATGTTGTGAAAATTATCTCTCATTTTGTAGGTTGCTAGTTCACTGTGATGGTAGTTTCTTTTGCTCTGTAGAAGCTATTTAGTTTAGTTAGATCCCATTTGTCAATTTTGACTTTTGTTGCCATTGCATTTGGTGTTTTAGACATGAAGTCCCTGCCCATGCCTATATCCTGAATGGTATTCATTAGGTTATCATCTAGGGTTTTTATGGTTTGGATTCACAGCCGAATTCTACCAGAGGTACAAGGAGGATCTGGTACCATTCCTTCTGAACCTAGTCCATTCAATAGAAAAAGAGGAAATCCTCCCTAACTCATTTTATGAGGCCAGCATCAATCTAATACCAAAGCATGGCAGAGACAGAACAAAAAAGAATTTTAGACCAATATCCTTGATGAACATTGATGCAGAAATCCTCAATAAAATACTGGCAAACAGAATTCAGCAGCACATCAAAAAGCTTATCCACCATGATCAAGTGGGCTTCATCCCTGGGATGCAAGGCTGGTTCAATATATGCAAACCAATAAATATAATTCAGCATATAAACAGAACCAAAGACAAAAACCACATGATTATCTCAATAGATGCAGAAAAGGCCTTTGACAGAATTCAGCAACCCTTCATGCTAAAAACTTTCAATAAATTAGGTATTGATGGGACGTATCTCAAAATAATAAGAGCTATCTATGACAAACCCACAGCCAATATCATACTGAATGGGTAAAAACTGGAAGCATTCTCTTTGAATACTGGCACAAGACATGGATGCCCTCTCTCATCACTCCTATTCAACATAATGTTGGAAGTTCTGGCCAGGGCAATTAGGCAGGAGAAGGAAATAAAGGGTATTCAATTAGGAAAAGAGGAAGTCAAATTACCCTGTTTGCAGAGGACATGACTGTATATCTAGAAAACCCCACTGTCACAGCCCAAAATCTCCTTAAGCTGGCAAGCAAATTCAGCAAAATCTCAGGATACAAAATCAATGTACCAAAATCACAAGCATTCTTATACACCAATAACAGAAAAACAGAGAGCCAAATCATGAGTGAACTCCCATTCACAATTGCTTAAAACAGAATAAAATACATAGGAATCCAACTTAAAAGGGACGTGAAGGACCTCTTCAAGGAGAACTACAAACCACTGCTTAATGAAGTAAAAGAGGAAACAAACAAATGGAATATCATTCCATGATCATGGGTAGGAAGAATCAACATCGTGAAAATGGCCATATTGCCCAAGGAAATTTATAGATTCAATGCGATCCCCATCAAGCTACCAATGACTTTCTCCACAGAATTGGAAAAATCTACTTTAAAGTTCACATGGAATCAAAAAAGATCCTGCATCGCCAAGTCAATCCTAAGCCAAAAGAACAATGCTGGAGGCATCATGCTACCTGACTTCAAACTATACTACAAGACTACAGTAACCAAAACAGCATGGTACTGGTACTAAAACAGAGATATAGATCAATGGAACAGAACAGAGTCCTCAAAAATAACACTGCATATCTACAAATATCTGATCATTGACAAACCTGAGAAAAGCAAGCAAAGCTGAAAGGATTGCCTACTTAATAAATGGTGCTGGGAAAACTGGCTAGCCATATGTAGAAAGCTGAAAATGGATCCCTTCCTTACACCTTATACAAAAATTAATTCAAGATGGATTAAAGACTTAAACGTTAGACCTAAAACCATGGAAACTACTTTTTGATGTGTGCATTCAAATCACAGTGTTGAACTTTTCTTTTGTTTGAGCAGTTTTGAAACACTCTGTTTGTAGAATCTGCAACTTGATATTTGGAGTGCTTTGAGGCCTATGGTGGAGAAGGAAATATCTTCACATAAAAACTAGACAGAAGCCTTCTGAGAAACATCCTTGTGATGTTTGCATTCATCTCACACAGTTGAAATCTTTTGATTGAGCAGTTTTGAACAACCCCTTTTGCAGAATCTGCAATTGGATATTTGGAGCACTATGTGGCCTATGGTGGAAAAGGAAATATCTTCGCCTAAAAACTAGACACAAGCATTCTGAGAAACTTCTTCATGATGTGTGCATTCAACGCTCAGAGTTGAACCTTTCATTTGATTGAGCAGTTTTGATATACTCTTCTAGAATCTGCAAGTGGCTATTTGGGGTGCTTTGCAGCCTATAGTGGAAAAGGAAATAACTTCACATTAAAACTACACAGAAGCATTCAGAGAAACTTCTTTCTGATGTGAGCATTCAACTCACAGAGTTGAACCTTTCCTTTTATTGAGCAGTTTGAAAACAGTCTTTTTGTAGTATCTGTAAATGGATATTTGGAGCGCTTTGAGGCCTACAGTTTAAAAGGAAATATTTTCACATAAAAACTAGACAGAAGGATTCAGAGAAACTTCTTTGTGATGTGTGCATTCATCTCACAGATTTGAAACTTTCTTTTTATTGAGCAGTTTAGACACTGTTTTTGTAGAATCTGCAAGTGGATATTTGGACAGATTTGCGACCTATAGTGGAAAAGGAAATATCTTCACATAAAAACTACACAGAAGCATTCAGAGTAACTTTTTGTGATATGTGCATTCATCTCACGGAGTTGAAACTTTCTTTTGATTCAGCAGTTTTGAAGCACTCTTTTTGTGGAATCTGCCAGTGGATATTTGGAGCGCATTGAGGCCTAGGATGGAAAAGGAAATATCTTCACTTAAAAACTAGACACAAGCATTCTGAAAAACTTCTTTGTGATGTGTGCATTCATCTCACAGAGTTGAACATTTCTTTTGATTGAGCAGTTTGGAAACAGTCTTTTGGTAGTATCTGCAATTGGATATTTGGAGTGCTTTGAAGCCTATAGTGGAAAAGGAAATATCTTCACATAAAAATTAGACAGAAGCATTCTGAGAAACTTCGTTGTGATGTGTGCATTCAATTCACAGAGTTGAACGTTTCCTTTGATTGCACAATTTGGAAACAGTCTTTTGTAGTATCTGCAAATGGATATTTGGAGAGCTTTGAGGCCTATGGTGGGAAAGGAAATATCTTCAAATAAAAACTAGATAGAGGCATTCTGAGAAACTTCTCTGTGATGTGAGCATTCATCTCACAGAGGTAAACCTTTCTTTTGACAGAGCAGTTTTGAAACACTCTTTTGGTCGAATCCGCAAGAGGTCATTTGGAGCACTTTGAGGCCCATGGTGGAAAAGGAAATAACATCACATAAACACTAGACAGAAGCATTCTGAGAAAATACCATGTGATGTCTGCATTCCTTTCAAAGAATTCAAAATTTATTTGGTTTGAGGACTTTTGAAACACTCTTTTTGTAGAATCTGCAATTGGATACTTGGAGAGCTTTGAAACCTATGGTGGAAAAAGAAATAACTTCACATAAAAACTAGACAGAAGAAATCTGAGAAACTTCTTCATGATGTGTGCATTCCACTCACAGGGTTAAACCTTTCTTTTGATTTAGTAGTTTGGAAACAGTATTTTTGTAGTATATGCAAATGGTTATTTGCGGTGCTTTGAGGCCTATAGAGGAAAATGAAATATCTTCACATAAAAACTAGACAGAAGAATTCTGAGAAACTTCTTTGTGATGCATGCAATCAATTCACAGAGATGAAACTTTCTTTTGATTGAGCAGTTTTGAAAACGTTTTTCATAGATACTGCAAGTGGATATTTGGAGCTCTTTGAGCCCTTTGGTGGAAAAGGACATATCTTCACATAAAAATTAGACAGAAGCATTCTGAGAAATTTCTTTGTGATGTTTGCATTCATCTCACAGAGTTGAACCTTTTTTTTTGATTGAGCAGTTTTGAAACACTCTTTTTGTAAAATCTGCACGTGGGTGTTTGGACTGCATTGGGGCCTATTCTGGAAAAGGAAACATCTTCACATAAAAACTACACAGAAGTAATCTGAGAAACTTCTTTCTGATGTGCGCATTCAACTCACAGAGTTGGAACTTTCTTTTGATTGAGCAGTTTTGAAGCACACTTTCTGTAGAATCTGCTAGTGGATATTTGGAGCGATTTGAGGCCTACAGTTGAAAGGGAAATACCTTCATATAAAAACTTGACAGAGGATTTCTGAGAAGCTTGTTTTAATGTATACATTCATCTCACACAGTTGAACTTTTCTTTTGTTTAAGCAGTATTGAAACACTCTTTTTATAGAACCTGCAGGTGGATACTTGGAGGGCTTTGAGGTCTATGGTGGAAAAGGAAATATCCTCACATAAAAACAAGACAGAAGCATTCTGAGAAATTTCCTTGTGATGTGTGTATTCAAATGACACAGTCGAACCATTCTTTTGATTGAGCAGTGTGGAGACAATCTTTTGGTAGTTTCTGAAACTGGATACTCGGAGCGCTTTGAGGCCTATGGTGGAAAAGGAAATATCCTCACATAAAAACTAGACAGAAGCATTCTGAGAAACTTCTTTGTGAAGTGTGCATTCAATTCATAGAGTTGAAACTTTCTTTAGGTTGAGCAGTTTTGAAACACTCTTTTTGTAGAATCTGCAAGTGGATATTTGGAGCACTTTGTGGCCTCTAGTGGAAAACAAAATATCTTCGCATAATTACTACAAAGAAGCATTCTGAGAAACTTCTTTGTGATGTGCACATTCATCTCACAGAGTTGAACCTTTCTTTTGATTGAGCAGTTTTGAAACACTCCTTTTGTGGTGTCTGAAAGAGCATATTTGCAGCGCTTTGAGTGCTAACGTGGAAAAGAAATATCTTCATATAAAAACTAGACAGAAGCATTCACAGAACCTTGTTTGTGATGTGTGCATTCATCGCACAGAGAGGAACCTTACTTTTGATTGAGCAGTTTTCAAACACTATTTTTGTAGAATCTGCAAGTGGAGATTTGGAGCGTTTTGAGGCCTAAGGGGGAAAAGGTAATATCTTCACATAAAAACTAGATAGAAGTATTCTGAGAAACATCTTAGTGATGTGTGCATTCATCTCACAGAGTAGAACCTTTCTTTTGATTGAGTAGTTTTGAAACACTCTTTTTGTAGAATCTGCAACTTGATAGTTTTAGCGATTTGTGGCGTATGGTGGAAAAGGAAATAACTTCACACAGAAACCAGATAAAAGTGTTCTGAGAAACTTCTTAGTGATATGTGCATTCAACTCACAGAGTTGAACCTTTCTTTTGATTGTGCAGTTTAGAAACACTCTTTTTTTAGAAACTGCAAGTGGATATTTGGAGAGATTTGCAGCCTATGGTGAAAAAGGAAATATTTTAACATATAAACTAGACAGAAGCATTCTGAGAAACCTCTTTGTAATGTGTGCATTCATCTCAGAGTTGAAACTTTCTTTTGATTCAATAGTTTTGAAACACTCCTTTGTAGAATCTGCAAGTGGATATTTCAAGTGCTTTGAGGTCTATGGTGTAAAAGGAAATATCTTCATTTAAAAGCTAAACAGAAGCATTCTGAGAAACTTCATTGTGATGTGTGCCTTCATCTCACAGAGTTGAAACTTCCTTTTGACAGAGCAGTTTTCAAACACTCTTTTTGGAGGGTCTGCAAGTGGATATTTGGATCGATTTGAGGTCTATGATGGAAAAGGAAACATCTTCACTTAAAAGCAAGACAGAGGCATTCTGAGAAATTTCTTTGTGATGTGTGCATTCATCTCACAACGTTGAACACTGCTTTAGATACAGCAGTTTTGAAACACTCTTTTTGTAGAATCTGCAAGTAGATAGGGGCCTAAGGTGCAAAAGAAATATCTTCACATAAACACCAGACAGAAGCATTCTGAGACACAACTTTGTGATGTGTGCATTCATCTCACCGGGCTGAACCTTTATTTTGATTGAGCAGATTTGAAACACTCTTTTTGTAGAACCTGCAAGTGGATATTTGGAGTTCTTTGTGGCCTCTAGTGGAAAGGGAAATATCTTCACATGATAATTAGACAGAAGCATTCTGAGAAACTTCTTTGTGATGTGTGCATTTATCTCACAGATTTAAACCATTCTTTTGATTGAGCAGTTTTGAAACACTCTTTTTGTAGAATCTGCAAATTGATAATTGGAGTGCTCTGAGGCCTATGGTGGAAAAGGAAATATCTTCACATAAAAACTAGACAGAAGCGTTCTGAGAAACTTTTTGTGATGTATTCATTCATCTCATGGAGTTGAGCCTTTCTTTTGATTGAGCAGTTTTGAAATACTCTTTTTGTAGAATTTGCCAGTGGATATTTTGAGGGCATTGAGACCTATGGTGGAAAAGGAAATATCTTCACATAAAAATTAGAAACATTCTGAGAATCTGCTCTGTGATGTGTGTGTTCATCTCACAGAGTTGAAGATTTCTTTTGACTGAGCAGTTTTGAAACACTCTTTATAGAATCTGCTGGGGATATTTGGAACGCTTTGGGGCCAATGGTGGAAAATGAAATATCTTCACATAAAAACTACACAGAAGCTTTCTGAGAAACTTCTTTGTGATGTGTGCATTCATCTCACAGAGGTGAACCTTTCTTTTGATTGAGTGGTTTTGAAAAACTCTTTTTGCAGAATCTGCAAATGTGTATTTGGAGCGCTTTGTAGACTATTGTGGAAAAGGAACTATCTTCACATAAAAGCTAGGCAGAAGCATTCTGTAAAACCTCTTTGTGATGTGTGCATTCATCTCACAGAATTGAACCTCTCTTTTCATTGAACAGTTTTGAAACACTCTTTTTGTGGAATCTGTAAGTGGATATTTGGAGGGCTTTGAGGCCTATGGTGGAAAAGAAATATCTTCACATAAAAACTTCACAGAAGAACCTGAGAAACTTCTCCATGATGTGCACTTTAATCTCACAGAGTTCAAACTTTCTTTTGATTGAGCAGCTTTTAAACACTCTATTTGTAGAATCTGCAATTGGAGATTCAGAATTCTTTGAGTCCTATGGTGGAAAAGGAAATGTCTTCACATAAAAACTACACAGAAGCATTCTGAGATACTCCTTTGTGATGTGTGCATTCATCTTACAGTGTTGAACCTTTCTTTTGATTGAGCAGTTTTGAAACCTCTTTTTGTAGAATCTGCAAGTGGATATTTGGAGTGCTTTGAGGCCTATGGTAGAAAAGGAAATATCTTCACTTAAAAATGACACAGAAGCATTATAAGAAATATCTTTCTGATGAGTGCATTCAACTCACAGAGTTGAACCTTTCTTTAGATTGAGGAGCTTGAGACACTCTTTCTTTAGAGTCTGCAACTGTATATTTGGAGCGTTTTGTGGCCTATGTTGGAAAAGGAAATTTCTTCAAATAAAAGGTAGACAGAAGTACTCTGTGAAACTTCTTTGTGATGTATGCATTCATCTCACAGATTTCAACCTCTCTTTTGATTGAGAAGTTTTCAAACACTCTTTTTGTTGAATCTGCAAGTGGATATTTGGAGCGCTTTGAGGCCTATGGTGGAGAAGGAAATATTTTCACATAAAAATTAGAGAGAAGCATTCTGACAAATTTCTTTGTGATGTGTGCATTCATCTCAGAAAGTTGAACTTTTCTTTTGATTGAACAGTTGTTAAACTATCTTTGTGTAGAATCTGCAATTGGATATTTGGAGCCCTTTGAGGCCTATGGTGGAAAAGGGAACACCTTCACGTAAAAACCAGACAGAATCATTCTCAGAAACTTTTTTGTGATGTGTGCATTCACCTCACAGAGTTGAACCTTTCTTTTGTTTGAGCAGTTTTGAAACGCTCTTTTCGTAGTACCTGCAAGCAGATATTTTGAGTGATTTTGGGCCTCTGGTGGAAAAGGAAATACCGTCACATAAAAGCTAGACAGAAGCATTCTGAGTAGCTTCTTTGTGATGTGTGCATTCATCTCACAGGGTTCAACCTTTCTTTTGATTGAGCAGTTTTGAAACACACTTTTTGTGCAATCTGAAAGTGGATATTTGGAGCCCTTTGGGGCCTATGGTGGAAAAGGAAATATCTTCCCAATAAACTAGACAGAATCATTCTGAGAAACTACTTTGCTATGTGTGTATTCATCTCTCAGAGTTGAATCTTTCTTTTGATTGAGCAGTTTTGAATCACTCCTTTTGTAGAATCTGCAAGTGGATATTTGGAGCACTTTACGGACTATTGTGGAAAAGGAAAAATATTCTCATCAAAACAAGACAGAAGCATTCTGAGAAACTACTTTGTGATGTCTGGTTTCAACTCACAGAGTTGAAACTTTCTTTTGTTTGAGCAGTTTTGAAACACATTTTTTGTAGACTCTGCAAGTGGATATGAGGAGCACTTTGCGGCCTAAGGTGGAAAAAGAAATATCTTCACATAAATACTGGACAGAAGCATTCTGAGAAACTTCTTTTTGATGTGTGCATTCATCTCACCAATTTGAAAATTTCTTTTTATTCAGCATTTTTTAAACATTCTTTTTGTACAATCTGCAAGTGGATATTTGGAGAGCTTTCAGACCTATGTTGGAAATGGAAATATCTTCACATAAAAACTAGACAAAAGCATTTGGACAAACATCTACGTGATATTTGCCTTCATCTCACAGAGTCGAACCTTTCTTTTGATTGAGCAGTTTTTAAACAATCTATTTGAAGAATCTGCAAGTGGATATTTGAAGATCTCTGAGGTCAACGCTGAAAAAGGAAATATCTTCATATAAAGATCAGACAGAAGCAGTCTGGGAAACTTCTTTTTCTTGTGTGCATTCATCCCAAAGAGTTGACCATTTCTATTTATTGAGCAGTTTGAAACACTGTTTTTTTAGAATCTGCAAGTGGATATTTGGAGCACTTTGAGCCCTTTGGTGGAAAAGGAAATATCTTCACATAAAAATTAGACAGAAGCATTCTGAGAAACTTCTTTGTGATGTTTGCATTCATCTCACAGAATTGAACCTTTCTTCTGATAGAGCAGTTTTGAAACACTCTTTTTGTAGAATCTGCAGGTGGATGTTTGGAGCGCATTGGGGCCTATGGTGGAAAAGGAAACATCTTCAAATAAAAACTACACAGTAGTAATCTGAGAAACTTCTTTGTGCTGTTTGCATTCAACTCACAGAGTTGAAACTTTCTTTTGATGGAGCAGTTTTGAAACAGTCTTTTTGTAGTATCTGCAAATGGATATTTGGAGTGGATTGAGGCCTATGGTGGAAAAGGAAATATTTTCACGTAAAAACTTGACAGAAGCATTCTGACAAACTTTTTTGTGATGTGTGCATTCATCTTACAGAGTTGAAACCTTCTTTTGATTGAGCAGTTTTGAAACAATCCTTTTGTACAATCCAGAAGTGGATGTTTGGAGCACCTTAGGGCCTATGGTGAAAAAGGTAATATCTTCCCATAAAAACTAAACATGAGAATTCTGAGAAACTTCTTTGTGATATTTGCATTCATCTCTCAGTGTTGAATCTTTTTTTTAATTGAGCAGTGTTGAAACACTCTTTTTCTACAATCTGCAAGTGGATATTTGGAGTGCTTTGAGGTCTATGGTAGAAAAGGAAATGTCTTCACGTGAAAACTAGACTGGAGCTTTCTGAGAAAGTTCTTTGTGATGTGTGCATTCAACCCACAAGGTTGAACCTTTATTTTGATTGAGCAGTTTTAAAACACAGTTTTTGTTGAATCTGCAAGTGGATAGTTTGCATGATATGCAATATTTACTGGAAAAGGAAATATCTTCACATAAAAACTTGACAGGAGCATTCAGAGAAACTACTTTGTGATGTGTGCATTCATCTCACACAGTTGAACCTTTCTATTAATTAAGCAGTTTTGAAGCACTCTTTTTGTAGAATCTGCAAGTGGTGATTGGAGCACTTTGAGGCCTATGTTGCAAAAGGAAATATCTTCACGTAAAAACTAGACAAAAGCATTCTGAGAAAGTTCTTTGTGATGTGTACATTCATCTCACAGAGTTGAAACTTTCTTTTGATTGAGCAGTTTTGAAACACTCTTTTTGTAGAATCTGAAAGTGCATAAATTGATCGCTTTGAGTCCTGCAGTGGAAAAGGAAATATCTTCACATAAAAACAAGACAGAAGCATTCTGAGAAACTTCTTTGTGATGTATGCATTGATCTCACAGTGTTGAACCTTTCTTTTGATTGAGCAGTTTTAAAACACTCTTTTTGTAGAATCTGCAATTGGATATTTGGAGCGTTTCAGGCCCATGGAGGAAAAGCAATTATCTTCACATAAAAACTAGACAGAAGTATTCTAAGAAATTTTTTTGTGATGTGTGCATTCATCTCACAGAATTTAACCTTCCTTTTGACTGAGCAGTTTTTAAACACTCTATTTGTAGAATCTGCAAGTGGATATTTGGAGCACCTTGAGGTCAATGGTGGAAAAGGATATATCTTCATATAAAAATTAGACAGAAGCATTTTGAGAAACTTCTTACTGATGTGTGTGTTCATCTCACATAGTTGAAGATTTCTTTTGGTAGAACAGTTTTGAAACACTCTTTTTGTTGAATCTGCCTTTGGATGTTTGGAGAACTCTGGGGCCTATGATGGAAAAGGAAATATCTTCACATAAAAACTACTCAGAAATAATCTGAGAAACTTCTTTGTGATGTGTGCATTCAACTCACAGAATGGAACCTTTCCTTTGATCAGTTTTGAAACACTCTTTTTGTAGCATCTTCAAATGTATATTTGGTGCGGATTCAGGCATACGGTGGAAAAGGACATATCTTCACATAGATACTAGACAGAAGCATTCTGAGAAACTTATTTGTGATGAGTGTATTCAATTCACAGAGTTAAAACTTTCTTTTGATTGAGCAGTTTTGAAACACTCTTTTGCAGAATCTGCCTGTGGATGTTTGCAGTTCTTTGGGGCCTATGGTGGAAAAGGAAATATCTTCAGAAAAACTAAACAGAAGCATTCTGAAAAACTCCCTTTTGATGTGTACATTCAATTCACAGAGTTGAACATTTCTTTTGATTGAGGAGTTTTGAAACACTCTTTTTGTAGTATCTGCCAACGGATATTTGGAGGAGATTGAGGCCTATAGTGGAAAACGACATATCTTCACATAAATACCAGAAAGAAGCATTCTGAGAAACTTATTTGTGATGTGTGTATTTAACTCACAGGGTTGAAACTATCTTTTGATTAAGCAGATTTGAAGCACTCTTCTTGTAGAATCTGCAGATGGATATTTGGAGCACTTTGAGGCCTATGGTGGAAAAGGAAGTATCTTCATATAAAAACTTGACAGAAGCATTCTGAGAAACTTCTTTTTGATGTGTGCATTCAACTCACAGAGCTGAACCCTTCTTTTGATTGAGCAGTTTTGAAACAGTCCTTTTGGAGGATCTGCAAGGGGATGTTTTGTGAGCCTTGGGGCCTATGGTGGAAAAGGAAATATCTTCACATAAAAACTAAGCAGGAGCATTCTGAGAAACTTCTTTGTGATGTTTGCATTCATCTCACAGAGTTGAATCTTTCTTTTAATTGACCATTGTTGAAACACTCTTTTTGTACAATCTGCAAGTGAATACTTGGAGCGCTTTGAGGCCTATGGTGGAAAAGACATATCTTCACATACGAAGTACACAGAAGCACTCTGAGAAACTTCTTTGTGATGTATGCATTCACCTCACAGTGTTGAACCTTTCTTTTGATTGAGCAGTTGTGAAACATTGTTTTTGTAGAAACTGCAATTGGATATTTAGAGTACTTTGAGACCTATGTCGGAAAAGGTAATATCTTCACATAAAAAAGAGACAGAAGAATTCTGACAAACTTCTTTGTGATGTGTGCATTCATCTCACAGAGTTGAATTTATCTTTTGATTGATCAGTTTTGAAACACTCTTTTTGTAGAATGTGCAAGTGGATATTTGGAGCGCATTGCGGCTTATGGTTGAAAAGAAATATATTCACATAAAAACTAGAAAGAAGCATTATGAGAAACTTCTTTGTGATGTGTGCAGTTATCTCACAGAGTTGAACCTTTCTTTTTATTGAGCAGTTTTGCAACACTCTTTTTGTAAAACCTGCAAGGGGATTTTTAGAGCGCTTTGAGGCCTATGGTGGAAAAGGAAATATTTTCCCATAAAAACTACACAGAAGCATTCTGAGAAACTTCTTTTTGATGTCTGCATTCTACTAACAGAGTTGAAGATTTCTTTTGACAGAGCAGTTTTGAAACACTCTTTTTGTAGATTCTGCAAGTGGATATTTTGAGTGCTTTGCCACCTGTGGTGGAAAGGAATATATCTTTACATAAAAACTAGACAGAAGCATTCTGAGAAACTACTTTGTGATGTGTGCATTCATATCTCAGAGTTGAACCTTTCTTTTGATTGAGCAGCTTTGAGAAACTCTTTTTGTAGAATCTGCAAGTGGATATTTGGAGCGCTTTGTGACCTATAGTCAAAAAGGAGATATCTTCACACAGAAACTAGACAGAAGCATTCTAAGAAACTTCTTTGTGATGTGTGCATTCATCTCACAGAGTTGAACTTTCTTTTGATTGAACTGTTTGGAACCAGTCGTTTTGTAGAATCTGTGAAGGGGTATTTGTGAGCCCTTTGAGGCCTATGGGGTAATAGGAAATATCTTCACATAAAAACTAAACAGAAAATATCTGAGAAAGTTATTTCTGATGTGTGCTTTAATCTCACAGTGTTGAAACTTTCTTTTGATTGGGCACTTTGGAATCAGTCTTTTCATAGAATCTGCAAGTGGATATTTGGAGCACTTTGAGACCTATGGTGAAAAAGAAATATCTTCACATAAAAAATAGACAGAAGCATTCTGAGAAACTTCTTTTTGAAGTGTGCATTCATTTAACAGACTTGAACCTTTGTATTGATTGAGCAGTTTGGAAACAGTCGTTTTGTAGACTCTGTAGAGGGATATTTTTCAGACCACTGAAGCCTCTGGGGAAATAGGAAATATCTTCAGATAAGAACTAGACAGAAACATTCTGAGAAACTGCCTTCCGATGTGTGCATTCATCTCACAGAGTTGAACCTTTCTTTTGATTGAGCAGTTTGGAAACTCTCTTTCTGTACTATCTGCAAATGGATATTTGGAATGCTTTGAGGCATACATTGAAAAAGGAAATTTATTCACATAAAAACTTGACAGAAGCATTCTGAGGAACTTCTTTTTTATGTGTGCATTCATTTTACAGTGTTGAACCTTTCTTTTGATTGAGTAGTTTTGAAACACTCCTCTTGTAGTATCTACAAGTGGATATTTGTAGTGTTTTGGACCTATAGAGGAAAGGATATATCTTCACCTAAAACCTAGACAGAAGCATTCTGAGAAACTTCTCTGTGATTTTTGCATTAATCTCACCGAGTTCAACCTTTTTTTTGATTGAGCAGATTGGAAACCCTCTTTTTATAGAATCTGCACGTGTATATTTGGAGCGCTTTGTAGCCTAAAGTGGAAAAGAAATAACTTCACGTAAAAACTAGACAGAAGCATTCTGAGTAACTTCTTGTGACTTGTGTGTTCATCTCACAGAATTGAATCTTTCTTTTGATTGAGCAGTTTGGAAACATTCCTTTTGTAGAATTTGCAAGTGGATATTTGGAGGGCTTTGGATATTTCCCTACAGTGGAAAGGGAAATATCTTCACATTAAAACTAGACAGAAGCATTCTGAGAAACTTCTTTGTGATGTGTGCATTCATATCACAGAGGTAAACCTTTCTTTTGATGGAGCAGTTTGGAAACAGTCGTTTTGTACAATCTGCAAAGGGACATTTGTGAACCTATTGAGGCCTCTGGGACAATAGGAAATATCTTCACATAAAAACTAGACAGAAACATTCTGAGAAACCTCCTTGTGTTGTGTGTGTTCATCTCACAGAGTTGAAACTTTCTTTTGATTGAGAAGTTTTGAAGCACTCTTTTTATAGAATCTGCAAGTGGATAGTTGGAGTGCTTTGCAGCTTATAGTTGAAAAGGAAATATCTTCACGTAAAAACTAGACAGAAGCATTCAGATAAACTTCTTTGTGATGTGTGCATTCATCTCACAGAGCTGAAACTTTCTTTATTTTGAAAAGTTTCAAATAAGTCGTTTTCTAGAATCTGCAAAGGGATATTTTGGAGCCCTTTGTGGCCTCTAGGGAAACAGAAAATAATTTCACATAAAAAATAGACAGAAACTTTCTGAGAAATTTCTTTGTGATGTGTGCCTTCTTCTTACAGAGCTGAAACTTACTTTTGATTGAGCAGTTTGGAAACAGTTTTTTGCAGAATTGGCAAATGGATATTTGGAGTGCTTTGCGGCCTCTGGTGGAAAAGGAAATATCTTTACATAAAAACTAGAGAGAAGCATTCTGAGAAACCTCTTTGAGATATGTGCATTCAACTCACAGAGTTGAACCTACCTTTTGATTGAGCAGTTGGAAACTTTCTTTTTGTAGCAACTACAAATGTATATTTGGAACGCTTAGAGGACTATATTTGAAAAGGAAATATCTTCACATAAAAACTAGACAGAAGCATTCTGAGAAACTTCTTAGTGATGTGTGCATTAATCTGGGGGAGTTGAAAGACTCTTTTGATTGAGGAGTTTGGAAACAATCTTTTTGTAGTGTCTGCATGTGGATATTTGGAGTGCTTTGTGGCCAATGGTGGAAAAGGAAATATCTTCACACAAAAACTAGACTGAAGCATTCTGAGAAACTTCTGTGTGATGTGTGCATTCATCCCACAGAATTGGACCTTTCTTTTCATTGAACAGTTTCGGAACACTCTTTCTGTAGAATCTTCAAGTGGATATTTGGAGAGCTTGGCAGCCTCTTCTGGGAAAGGAAATATCTTCACATAAAAATTAGACAGAAACATTTTGAGAAACTTCTTTTTGATGGGTGCGTTCATCTAGCCAAGTTGAACGTTTCTTTTGATTCAGCAATTTTCAAACACTCTTTTTGTAGAATCTGCAATTGGATTTTGCAGTGCTTTGAGGCCTACGTTCAAAAGGACATATCTTCACATAAAAACTAGACAGAAGCATTCTGAGAAACTTCATTGTGATGGATACATTTTTCTCACAGACTTGAAGCATTCTTTTGATTGAGTAGTTTTGAAACACTCTTTTTGTAGAATCTGCAGGTGGACATTTGGAGCGCTTTGAGGCCTATGGTAGAAAAGGAAGTACCTTAACATAAAAATTAGACAGAAGCATTCTGAAAAACTTCTTTGTGATGTTTGCATTCATCTCACAGAGTTGAACCTTTCTTCTGATTAAGCAGTTTTGAAACATTCTTTTTGTAGAATCTGCAAGTGTATATTTGGAGCGATTGGTGGCCTACGATGGAAAAGGAAATATCTTCACATAAAAACTAGACAGAAGCATTCTGAGAAACTTCTTTCTGATGCGTTAATTCAACTCACAGAGTTGAACAACTGTTTTGTTTGAGCAGTTTAGAAATAGTCATTTTGTAGTTTCTGCAAATTGATATTTGGAGGGCTTTAAAGCCTGTGGTGGAAAAGGAAATATCTTCATGTAAAAATTGGACAAAAGCATTCTGAGAAACTTCTTTGTGATGTCTGCATTTCCCTCACAAATTTGAACATTTCCTTTGATTTGGCAGTTTTGAAACACTCTTTTTGTGGTATCTGAAATTGGATATTTTGAGCGCTTTGCAGATTCCAGTGGAAAAGGAAATATCTCCACATAAAAACTCGACAGAAGCATTCTGAGAAACTGCTTTGTGATGTGTGCACTCATCTCACCAAGTTCAAACTTTCTTTTTATTGACCAGTTTTGAAATACTCTTTGGTTGAATCTGTAAGTAGATATTTGTTGTTATTAGAGGCCTTTTTTGAAAAAGGAAATATCTTCATATAAAAACTAGACAGAAGCATTCTGAGAAACTTCTTAGTGATGTGTGTATTCATCTCACAGAGTTAAACCACACTTTTGACTGAGCAGTTTGGAAACAGACTTTTTGTAGTATCTGCATGTGGATTTTTAGAGCACTTTGATGCCTATGGTGGAAAAGGAAATACCTCAACATAGAAATTAGAAAGAAGGATTCTGAGAAACTTCTTTCTGTTGTTTGCATTCATCTCACAGAGTTGAACCTTTCCTTTGATTGAACATTTTTGAAACACTCTTTTTGTAGAATCTGCAAGTGGATATATGGAGTGCTGTGAGGCTTATGGTGGAAAAGGACATATCTTCACATAAGAACTGTAAAGCAGGTTTCCTAAAACCAGCCTTGTGACGTGTGCATTCATCTCACAGAGATAAGGGTTTATTTTCTCTGTTCAGTCTGGAAAATCTGTTCTTGTACAATCGGAAAAGGGGTATTTTTGAGCACTTTGAGGCCTACGTTGACAAAGGAAATATCTTCACATACAAAGTAAAAAGAAAGTTTCTCAGATACTTCTTTGAGATATGTGCATTCATCTCACAGAGTTGAACCTCTCTTTTGATTGAGCAGTTTGGAAATGGTATTTTTGCAGAATCTGCAAATGGATATTTTTGAGCACTTTGAGGCCTATGCAGAAAAAGAAGCATCTTCAAAGAAAACTATAAAGAAGGTTTCTGAGAAACTGTTTTGTGATGTCTTCATTCATCTCACAGAGGTAAATGATTCTTTTCTTTGATCAGTTGGGAAACTCTGTTTTTTTAGAATCTGCTAAGGGATATTCGTGAGTGCATAGAGCCTTATGGTGAAAAAGGAGTTTTCTTCACATAAAAACTAGACAGAAGCCTACTGAGAAACTTCTTAGTGATGTGTGCATTCATCTCACAGAATTGAAACTTTCTTTTGATTGAGCAGTTTGGAAACATCTTTTTGTGGAATCTGTAAAGGGATATTTCTGAGCACTTTGAGGCCTATGGTGAAAGACAAAATATGTCCACATAAAAACTAGACTAAAGAATTCTGAGAAACTGCCTTGTGATGTATGCATTCATCTCACATATTTCAACAATTCTTTTGATTGAGCAGTTGGGAAACCGTCTGTTTGTAGAATCTGCAAAGGTATATTTGTCAGCACTTTGAGGTCTATGGTTAAAAGGAAATATCTTCACATAAAAACTATAAAGAAGGTTTGTGAACAACCTCTTTGTGATGTGTGCATTCATCTCACAGAGTTGAACCATTCCTTTGACTCAGCAGTTTGGAAACAGTCTTTTTTTAGGATCTGCAAGGGATACTTTTGAGGACTTTGAGGCCCGTGGTGAAAAAGGAAACACATTCACATAAAAACAAGATAGAAGCTTTCTGAGAAACATCTTTTTGATATGTGTATTCATCCCAGAGAGGTGAACCTTTCTTTTGATGAGCAGTTTGGAAACAGTATTTTGTAGAATTTCCAAATGTTTATTAGTTAGCACTTTGTGTCCTATGTTGAAAAAGGAACTATCTTTACATAAATACTAGACAGATTATTTCAGAGAAACTGCTTTGTGATGTGTGATTTCATCCCACAGAGTTAACCATTTCTCTTCATTAAGCAGATTGGAAATTCTGTTCTTGTAAAATCTGCAAAGGGATATTTGTCAGTGCTTTGAGGCCTATGGTGAAAAAGGAATTATCTTCATGTAAAAACTGGACAGAAGCTTTCTGTGAAACATCTTGGAGATGCGAGAATTCATCTCACAGAATTGAAACATCCTTTTGATTGAGCAGTTTGTAAACAGTATTTTGGTAGAATCTGCAAAGAGATATTTGTGATGCTTTGATGCCTATGGTGAAAAAGAAAATATTTTCACATGAAAACTAGAGAGAAGTTTTCTGAGAAACCTCCTTGTGATGTGTGCATTCATCTCACAGATTTGAACCTTTCATTGGATTGAGCAATTTGGATACAGTATTTTTGCAGAATCTGTAAAGGCATATTTTTGAGAGCTTTGAGGCTTATGATGAAATAGGAAATATCTTCACATAAAAACTAGACGGAAGCTTCCCAAGAAACTTCTTTGTGATGTGTGCATTCATCTCATAGAGCTCAACCGTTCTTTTGATTGAACAGTTTGAAAACAGTCTTTTTGTAGAATCTACAAAGGGATATTTATGAGTGCTTTGAGGCCTATGGTGAAAAAGGAAATATATTCACATAAAAAGTATAAACAAGATTTCTCAGAAACAGCTTTGTGATGTAAGCATTCATCTCACAGAGGTGAAATTTTCTTTTCTCTGGTCAGTCTGGAAACTGTTCTTGTAGAGTCGGCAAAGGGATATTTATGAGTCCTTTGAGGCCTATGGTGAAAAAAGAAATATCTTCACATAAAAATTAGAGAGAGGCTTTCTGAGAAACCTCCTTGTGACGTGTGCATTCATCTCACAGATTTGAAACTTTCATTGGATTGAGCAATTTGGATACAGTATTTTTGTAGAATCTGTAAAGTCATATTTTTGAGAGCTTTGAGGCTTATGATGAAATAGGAAATATCTTCACATAAAAACTAGACAGAAGCTTCCCAAGAAACTACTTTGTGATGTGTGCATTCATCTCATAGAGCTCAACCATTCTTTTGATTGAACAGTTTGAAAACAGTCTTTTTGTAGAATCTCCAAAGGGATATTTATGAGTGCTTTGAGGCCTATGGTGAAAAAGGAAACATATTCACATAAAAAGTATAAACAAGGTTACTCAGAAACAGCTTTGTGATGTAAGCATTCATCTCACAGAGGTAAACTTTTCTTTTCTCTGGTCAGTCTGGAAACTGTTCTTGTAGAGTCTGCAAAGGGATATTTATGAGTCTTTTGAGGCCTACAGTGAAAAAAGAAATATCTTCACATAAAAATTAGAGAGAGGCTTTCTGAGAAACGTCTTTGTGATGTGGGAATTCATTTCACAAAGATGAAACTTACTTTTGATTGAGCAGTATGGAAACTATCTGTTTGTGAAATATGCAAAGGGATATTTATGAGCATTTTGAGGCCAATGGTAAAAAAGGAAATGTATTCATATAAAAGGTATAAAGAAGGTTTCTCAGAAACAGCTTTGTGATGTGTGCATTGATCTCACAGAGGTAAATGTTTATTTTCTCTGATTAGTTTGGAAACTCTGTTCTTGTAGAATCTGCAAAGGGATATTTGTGAGTGCTTTGAGGCCTATGGTGAAAAAGAAAATATCTTCACATAAAAACTAGACAAAAGCTTTCTTAGTGGCTTCTTTGTGATGTGTGCAATAATCTCACAGAGTTCAACCATTATTTTGATTGAGGAGTCTGGAAACTGCCTTTTTGTAGAATCTGCAAGGGATATTTTTCAGGACTTTGAGTGCTATGGTGAAAAAGGAAATATCTTCACATAAACAATGGACAGAAGATTTCTGAGAAACCTCTTTGTGATGTGTGCATCCATCTCACAGAGTTCAAACATTTATTTGGTTGAGCAGTTGGGAAGAAGTCTTTTTGCAGAATCTGCAAAGGGATATTGCTGAGCACTTTGAGGCTTATGGTGAAAAAGGAAATACCTTCACATTAAAACTATAAAGAAGATTTCTGATAAAATTCTTTGTGATGTATGCATTCATCTCATGGAGTTGAACTATTTTTTGATTGAGCAGTTTGGAAACAATCTTTATGTAGAATCTGCAAAGGGATATTTTTGAGTGCTTTGAGTCCTAGGGAGAAAAAAAATATCATCACATAAAAAGTATAAAGACGGTTTCTAAGAAAGAGTTTTGTGATGTGTTCATTCATCTCACAGATGAAAACATTTGTTTTCTTTGATCAGTCTGGAAATTCTGTTCTTGTAAAATCTGCTAAGGGATATTTGTGAGCAGATGGAGGCCTATGGTGAAAAAGGAAATGTCTTCATATAAAAATTAGAAAGAAGCCTCCTGCAAAACTTCTTAGTGATGTGTGCATTCATCTCACAGATTTGAAACTTTCTTTTCTTTGAGACGTTTGGAAACAGTCTTTTTGTAGAACCTGCAAAAGGCTATTTGGAGCACTTTGAGGCCTATGGTGAAAAAGGAAATATATTCACATAAAAACAAGACTGAAGGTTTCTGAGAAACTTCTTTGAGGTGTGTGCATTCATCTCAAAAAGTTCAATAATTATTTTTATTGAGCAGTTTGGAAACAGTCTTTTTGCAGAATCTGCAAAGAGATATTTGTGAGGGCATTGAGGCCTATGGCTAAAAAGGAAATACTCACATAAAAACTTAATAGAAGCTTTCTGAGAAACTTATTTTTGACATGTGCATTCATCTCACAGAGTTGAAACTGTCTTTTGATGAGCAGTGTGGAAACAGACTTTTTGTAGAATCTGCCAAGGAACAATTTTGAGCACTTTGCATCCAGTGGTGAAAAAGGAAATACCTTCACATGAAAACTAGACAGAATGTTTCTGAGAAACCGCTTTGTGATATGTGCACTCATCTCCCAGATGTTTCTGTTTCTTTTCATTGAGAAGATTTGAAACTCTTTTCTTGTAAAATCTCCAAAGGGATATTTATGAGCCCTTTGAAGCATATGGTGAAAAAGGAAATATCTTCACATAAAAACTACACAGAAGCTTTCTGAGAAACATTCTGGTGATGTGAGCATTCATCTCACAGAGTTGAAACATTCTTTTGATTGAGCAGTGTGTGAAGAGTCTTTTTGTAGAATCTGCAAAGGGATATTTGTGAACCTTTTGAGGCCTATGGTGAAAAAGGAAATATCTTCACATAAAAACTAGAGAGAAGCTTTCTGAGAAACCTCTTTGTGGTGTGCATACATCTCACAGAGTTGAACCTTTCTTTTGATTGAGCAATTTGGTAAAAGTATTTTTGTAGAATCTGTAAAGGGATATTTGTGAGTACTTTGAGGCCAATGGTGAAAAAGCAAGTATCTTCACTTAAAATCTAGACAGAAGCATTCTGAGAAACTTCCTTGTGATGTGTGCATTCATCACAAAGTGTTAAACCTTTGTTTTGGTTGAGCAGTTTGGAAACAGTCTTTTTGTAGAATCTGCAAATGGATATTTGGAGTGCTTTGAGGCCTATGGTGAAAAAGGAAATATATTCACATAAAAACTAGACTGAAGGTTTCTGAGAAACTTCTTTGAGATGTGTGCATTCATCTCACAGTGTTCAATAATTCTTTTTATTGAGCGGTTTGGAAACAGTCTTTTTGTAGAATCTGCAAAGGGACATTTTTGAGGGCTTTGAGGTGAGGCCTATGGTGAAAAAGGAAATATCTTCACAGAAAAACTATAAAGAAAGTTTCTGAGAAACTTCTTCATGATGTGTGCATTCATCTCACAGAGTTGAAACATTCTTCAGATTGAGCAGTTTGAAAACAGTCTTTTTGTACAAACTGCAAAGGGATATTTAGGAGTGCATTGAGGCCTATGGTGAAAAAAGAATTATCTTCACATAAAAACTAGAAAGAAGCATTCTGAGAAGCTGCTTTAAGATATGTGTATTCATCTCACAGAGGTAAACATTTCTTTTCATTGAGCAGTTTGTAAACTCTGTTATTCTAGAATCTACAAAGGGATATTTTTGAGTGCTTTGAGGCCCACATTGAAAAAGGGACTATCTTCACATAAAAACTAGTGAGAAGCTTGCTGAGAAACTACTTTCTGATGTGTGCATTCATCTAACAGAGTTGAAACTTTCTTTTGATTGAGCAGTTTGGAAAGTCTTTTTGTAGATTCTGCAAAGGTATATTTGGGAACGCATTGAGGACTATGTTCAAAAAGGGAATATCTTCACATAAAAACGAGAAGGAGGTTTTCTGAGAAACTTCTTTGTGATGTGCACATTCGTCTCACAGTGTTGAACCACTCTGTTTATTGAGCAGTTTGGAAACATTCTTTTCATAGAATTTGCAAAGGGATATCTGGGAACACGTTGAGGCATATGGTGAAAAAGGAAATATCTTCACATAAATAGTATAAATAAATTTTCTGAGTAACTCCTTTCTGACATGTGTATTCATCACACAGAAATAAAAGTTTACTCCCATTGAGCAGTTAGTTTTTATGTGAAGATGTTTCCCTTTTCACCATAGACCTCAAACTGCCTATATATATATCCCTTTGCAGATTCTACAAAAAGACTGTTTCCAAACGGCTCAAAGAAAGTTTCCACTCTGCGAGATGAATGCACACATCACAGAGAAGTTTCTCAGAAAGTTTCTGTCTACTTTTTATTTGTTGATACTCCCTTTTTCACCATAGGCCTCAAACCACTCATAAATAACCCTTTGCAGATTCTACAAAAAGACTGTTTCCAAACTATTCAATCAAAAGAAAGGTTCAACTCTGTGAGGTGAATGCACACATCACAAAGAAGTTTCTCAGAAAGCTTCTGTCTAGTTTTTATTTGACGATGTTTCCTTTTTCAATATAGGCCTCAAAGTGCTCACAAGTGTCCCTTTACAGAATTTACAAAAAGACCATTCCCAAACTGCTCAACCAAAACAAAGCTTCAACTCTTTGAGATGAATGCACACATCACAAAGAAGTTTCTCAGAAAGCTTCTGTCCAGTTTTTATTTGAAGGTATTTCCTTTTTCACCATAAGTCTCAAAGCATTCAAATTATCACTTTGCAGATTCTACAAAAACATTTTCCAACCTGCTCTATCTAAAGAAAGGTTCAAAGCTGTGAGAAGAAAGTACACATCAAAAAGAAGTTTCATAGAATGCTTCTGTCTAGTTTTTATGTGTAGACATTTCTTTTTTCACCATAGGCCAAAAAGGGATCCCAAATATCCCTTTGTACATTCTACAAAAGGACTGTTTCAAAACTGCTCAATCCAAAGACAGTTTCAACTCTTCAGAATGAATGCACACATCACAACGAAGTATCTCAGAAAGCTTCTGTCTAGTTTTTGTGTGAAGATATTTCTTTTTTCACCATAGGCTTCAAAGAGCTCACAAATATCACAAAGCATGTTCTACAAAAAGGCTCTATCCAAACTGGTCAATGAAAAGAACACTTCAAATCTATGAAATGAATGAGCACATGACAAAGAATTTTCTCAGAAAGCTTCTGTCTAGTTTTTATGTGAAGATATTTCCATTTTCACCATAGACCTGAAATCACCTACATACGTCCCTTTGCAGATTCTACAAAAAAATTGTTTCCAAACTGCTCAATCAAAGAAAGCTTTCTACTCTGTGAGATGAATGCACATATCACAGAGAAGTTTCTCAGAAAGTTTCTATCTAGTTCTTGTTTGTCGATACTCCTTTTTTCACCGTAGGCCTCAAACTGATCATAAATAACCCTTTGTAGATTCTACAAAAGGACTGTTTCCAAACTGCTCAATCAAAAGAAAGGTTCAACTCTGTGTGGTGAATGCACACATCACAAAAAATTTTCTCAGAAGGCTTCTGTCTAGATTTTATTTGTGGATATTTCCTTTTTCACAAGAGGCCTCAAAAAGCTCACAAATATCCCTTTGCATATTCTACAAAAAGACTGCTTCCAAACTACTCAATGAAAGAAAATTCAACTGTGTGAGATGAATGCACACATCACAAAGTGGTTTCTCAGAATACTTCTGTCTAGTTTTTATATGAAGATATTTCCTTTTTCACCACATGCCTCAAACCACTCAAAAACATCCCTTTGCAGATTCTCCAAAAAGACTGTTTCCAAACTGCTCAATCAAAAGAAAGATTCAACTCTTTGAGATGCATACACCCATCACAAAGAAGTTTCCCAGAAAACATGAGTCTAGTTTTTATGTGAAGACATTTCCTTTTTCACCATAAGCCTCAAAGCCTTCACAAACATCACTTTGCAGGTTCTATGAAAAGACTGTTTCCAAACTGCTCAGTGAAAAGAAAGTTTCAACCCTGTGAGACGAATGCACGCATCACAAAGAAGTTTTTCAGAAAGTTGCTGTCTACGTTTCATTTTTCGATATTTCCGTTTTCACCATAGGACTCAAACCAGTGAAACACATCACTTTGCAGATTCTACAAAAAGACGGTTTCCAAATGCCCAATGAAAAGAAAGGTTCAACTCTCTGAGACGAATGCGCACATCATGAAGAAGTTTCTCAGAATGCTTCTCTCTAGGTTTTATGTGAAAATATTTCCTTTTTCACTGCAGACCTCAAACCACTCATAAATATCCCTCTGCACATTCTACAAAAAGTCTGTTTCCAACCTGATAAGTCAAAAGAAAGTTTCAACTCTGTGAGATGAATGCATACATCACAAGGAAGTTTCTCAGACAGCTTCTGTCTACTTTTTATGTGAAGGTATTTCCTTTTTCACCATATGCCTCAAAACGCCTTCAAATATCCCTTTACAGATTATACAAAAAGACTCTTCCCAAACTGCTCAATCAAAACAAAGGTTAAACTCTGTGAGATGAATGCACACATCTCAGAGAAATTTCTTTGAAAGCTTCTGTGTAGTTTTTATGTAAAGATATTTCCTTTTACACGATAGGCCTCAAAGATCTCAAAAATGTCTCCTTACAGATTCTACAAAAATACTGTTTTTGAACTGGTGAATCAAAACAAATGTTCAACTCTGTGAGATGAATGCACACATCCTAAAGAAGTTTCTCAGAAACCTTTTTTGTAGGTTTAAGTGAAGATATTTCCTTTTCCACCATAAGCCTGAAAGCATTCACAGATATCTCTTTGCAGATTGTACAAAAAGACTATTTAAAAACTTCTCAATCAAAACAAAAGGTCAACTATGTGAGATGAATGCACACATCACAAAGAAGTTTCTCAGAAAGCTTCTTTTTAGATTTTATTTGTAGATAATTCCTTTTTCACCATAGGTTTCAAATTGCTCACAAATATTCCTTGCAGTTTCTAAAAAAGTCTTTTTCCAAACTACTCCATCAAAAGAGAGGTTCAACTCTGTGAGATGAACACACACATCACAAAGAAGTTTCTCAGAAAGCTTCTGTCTAGTTTTCATGTGAAGATAATTCCTTTTTCAACATAGGCCTCAATGGGCTCACAAATATACCTATGCAGATTCTACAAAAGACTATTTCCAAACTACTCAATCAAAAGGAAGATTCAACTCTGTGAGATGAATGCACACATCACAAAGAAGTTTCTCAGAGACCTTCTGTCTAGATATTATTTGTGGCTATTTCCTTTTTCACCATAGGCCTCAAAGGGCTCACAGATATCCCTTTGCAGATTCTATAGAAACACTGTTTCCAACCTGCTCAATCTAAAGAGGGGTTCAACACTGTGAGCCGAATGCACACATCCCAAAGAAGTTTCTCAGAATGCTTCTGTCTAGTTTTTATGTGAAGATATTTCCTTTTTCACCATAGGCCTCAAATCGCTCACAAATGTCCCTATGCAGATTCTACATAAAGACTGTTTGCAAACTGCTCAATGAAAAGAAAGGTTCAACTCAGTGAGACGAAAGCACACAACATGACGAAGTTTCACAGAATGCTTCTGTCTAGTTTTTGTATGAAGATATTTCCTTTTTCACCATAGGCCTCAAAGGATTCAGAAATATCACTATGCAGATTCTACAAAAAGAATGCTTCCAAACGGATCAATCAAAAGGAAGCTTCAACTCTGTGAGATGAAAGAACACATCACAAAGAAGTTTCTCAGAAAATTTCTGTCTAGTTTTTTTGTGAGGATATTTCTTTTTTCACGATAAACCTCAAATTGTTCACAAATACCACTTTGCAGATTATACAAAAAGCTCCCAAACTGCTCAATCAAAACAAAGGTTCAACCCTGTGAGATGAATGCACACAGCACAAAGAAGTTTCACAGAAAGCTTCTTTCTAGCTTTTATTTGTGGATATTTCCTTTTTCACCTTAGGCCTCAAACTGCTCACAAATATATTTTTGCAGATTCTCCAAAGAGACGTTTCCAAACAGCTCAATCAAAAGACAGGTTCAACTCTGTGAGATGAAAGCACACATCACAAAGAAGTTTCTCAGAATGCTTCTCTATAGTTTTTTTGTGAATACATTACCTTTTTCACCATATGCCCCAACATTTTCACAAATATACCTATGCAGATTCTATAAAAAGACTGCTCCCAAAATTCTGAATCAAAAGGAAGCTTCAAATGCATGAGATGAATGCATACACACCAAAGAAGTTTCTCAGAAAGATTCTGTTTAGTTTTCATGTGCATGTATTTCCTTTTTCACCATATGCCTCAAAGCGCCCAGAAATATCACTTTGCAGATTCTACCAAAAGACTGTTTCCAAAATGCTCAATGAAAAGAAACGTTCAAACCCATGAGATGAATGCACCCATCACAAAGAAGTTTCACAGAAAGATTCTGTCCAGATTTTATTAGTGGATATTTCCTTTTTCACAATTAGCCTGAAAGGCTCACAAAAATCCTTTGGCAGAATCTACTAAAACACTGTTTACAAACTGCTCAATCAAAAGAAAGTTTCAACTCTGTGTGATGAATGCACACATCACAAAGAAGATTCTCAGAAAGATCCTGTCTAGTTTTTATGTGAAGACATTTCATTTTTCACCATAGATGTCAAACCTCCTACATATATACCTCTGCAGATTATTCAAAAAGCCTGCTTCCAAACTGCTCAATCAGAAGAAAGGTTCCACTCTGTGAGATGAATGCACACATTATGAAGAAGTTTCTTAGAATACTTTTGTCTAGTTCTTATGTGAAGACATTTCCTTTTTCGCTGTAGGCAAAAATGGATTGCAAATATCCCTTTGCAGATCCTACAAAAAGATTGATTCAAAACTTCTCAATCAAAAGAAAGATTCAACTTTGTGAGACAAATGTACACATCTCAAAGAAGTTTGTCAGAAAACTTCTGTCAACTTTTCTGTGAATATATTTCTTTTCTCACCATGGGCCTCAAACTGCCCACAAATATACTTTTGCAGATACTTCAAAAAGACTGTTTACAAACTGCTCAATCAAAAGAAAGGTGAAGCTCTGTTTGATGAATGCATATATCACCAAGAAGTTTATCAGAAATCTTCTGTCTATTTTTTATTTGAAGATATTTCCTTTTTCACTGTAAGCATCAAAGTGTTCACAAATATCACCTTGCAGATTCTACAAATAGACTGTTTCCAAATTGCTCAATCAAAAGAAAGGTTCAACTCTGTGAATTGAATGCACACATCACAAAGAAGTTTCTCAGAAATCTTCTCTCTAGTTTTTATATGAAGATATTTCCTTTTCCACCATAGGCCCCAAAGCGCTCCAAATATCCACTTGCAGATTCTACAAAAAGATTGTTTCCAAACTGTTCTATCAAAAGAAGGTTCAACTCAGTGAGAAGAATGAACACATCACAAAAAAGTTTCTCAGAAAGCTTCTATCTAGTTTTTATGTGAAGATATTTCCTTTTTCACCATAGACCTCAAAGCTCTCTCAAATGTCTCTTTGCAGATTCTACAAGAAGACGGTTTCCAAACTTCTCAATCAAAAGGCAAGTTCATATCTGTGAGGTAAATGCACACATCATAAAGAAGTTTCTCAGAAAGCTTCTGTCTAGTTGTTATGGGATGATATTTCCTTTTTCAACATAAGCTTCAAAGCCTTCCGAAATATCAGTTTTCAGATTCTACAAAAAGTGTGTTTCCAAACTGCTCAATGAATAGAAAGGTTCAACTCTGAGAGATGAATGCACACATCACAAAGAGGTTTCTCAGAAATCTTCTGTCTGGTTTTTATGTGAAGATATTTCCTTTGTCACCATAGGCCTCCTATCACTCACAAATATCCCTTTGCAGATTCTACAAAAAGACTGTTTCCAATCTGCTCAATCAAGAGAATGGTTCAACTCTGTGACACGAAGGCACACATCACAAAGAAGTTTCTCAGAAATATTCTGTCTAGTTTTTATGTGAATATATTTTCTTTCTCACCATATGCCTTAAGACACTCACAAATATCCCTTTGGAGATACTCCAAAAAGATGGTTTCCAAACTGCTCAATCAAAAGAAAAGTTCAACACTGTGAAATGAATACACACATGACAAAGAAGTTTCTCAGAAAGTTTCTGTGTAGATTTTATTTGTAGATATTTCCTTTTTCACCATAAGCCTCAAACTGCTCACAAATATCCCTTTGCAGAATCTACAAAAAGACCGTTTCCAAACTGCTCAATCAACAGCAACGTTGAAATCTGTGAGATGAATGCACACATCACAAAAAAGCTTCTCAGAAAGTTTCTGTCTATTTTTTATGTGAAGATATTTCCTTTTTCAACATAAGCCTCAAATCGTTAACAAATATCATTTTGAAGATTCTACAAAAAGACTGTTTCCAAACTGCTCAATCAAAAGAAAGGTTCAACTCTGTGAGATGAATGCAGACATCACAAAGAAGTTTCTCAGGAAGATTCTTTCTAGTATGTATTTGTAGACATTTCCCTTCTCACCATAGGGCTCAAACCGCTCACAAATATCCATTTATTGATCTACAAAAGACTCTTTCCAAACAGCTCAATTAAAAGAAAGGTTCAACTCTTGAGATGAATGCACACATCAAATAGAGGTTTCTCAGAAAGCTTCTGTCTAGTTTTTATGTGAATGTATTTCCTTTTTCACCATTAGCCTCAAAGCTTTCACAAATGTCCCTTTGCAGATTTTACAAAAAGACTGTTTCCTAACTGCTCAATCTAAAGATCAGTTCCAAACTGTGAGATGCATGCTGACATCACAAAGAAGTTTCTCAGAAAGATTCTGTCTAGTTTTTACCTGAATATATTTACTTTCTCACCTTAGGCCTCAAACCGCTCACAAATATCCCTTTGCCGATTTTCCAAAAAAACACTTTACAAACTGCTCAATCAAAAGAAACTTTCATCACTGTGATATGAATGCTCACATCAAAGAAAAAAAGTGTCTCAGAAATCTTCTGTCTAGATTTTATTTGTGGATATTTCCTTTTTCACCATAAGCCATAATCTGCTTAAAAATATCCCCTTGCAGATTCTACAGAAAGACAATTTACAAACTGCTCAATCAAAAGAAAGTTTCAACTCTGTGAGATGAATGCTCACATCACAAAAAAGTGTCTCAGTAAGTTCTGTCTAGATTTTATTTGTTGATATTCCCTTTTTCACTTTACGCCATAAATCACTTAAAAATATCCCTTTGAAGATTCTACAAAAAGACTGTTTCCAAACTGCTCAATGAAAATAATGGTTCAACTCTTTGAGTTGAATGCACACATCACAAAGTAGTGTCACAGAAAGATTCTGTCCAGATTTTATTAGTGGATATTTCCTTTTTCACCATAAGCCTGAAAGGGCTCTCAAATATCCTTTGGCAGAATCTTTAAAAAGACTGTTTACAAACTGCTCAATCAAAGGAAACATTCAGCTCTGTGTGATGAATGCACTCATCACAAACAAGGTTCTCAGAAAGATTCTGTCTAGTTTTTATGTGAAGATATTTTCTTGTTCACCATAGGCCTCAAAGTGCTCCAAATATCCAATTGCACATTCTACTAAAAGACTTTTTCCAAACTGCTCAATCAAAAGAAAGTTTCAACTCTGTGAGATGAAAGTGCACATCACAAAGAAGTTTCTCAGAAATATGTGTCTAGTTTTTATGTGAAGATAGTTCCTTTTTCACCATAGGCCTCAAAGGGCTCACAAACATCCCTTTGCAGATTATACAAAAAGACTTTTTCCAAACTCCTCAATCAAAAAAAATGTTTAAATCTGTAAGATGAATGCACACATCACAAAAGAGACTCTCAGAATGCTTCTGTCTCGTTTTTATGTGAAGATATTTCTTTTTCAGCATAGGCTTCAAACCACTCAGAAATATCCCTTTGCAGATCACACAAAGAGACTGTTTCCAAACTGCTTAATGAAAAGAAACTTCAATTCTGTGACGTGAATGAAAACATTACAAAGAAGTTTCTCAGAATGCCTTGGTCTAGTTTTTATGTGAAGATATTACCTTTTTCACCATAGGCCTCAAACTGCTCACAAATATCCCTTTGCAGATTCTACAAAAACACTGTTTGCAAACTGCTCAATGAAAAGAAACCTTCAACTGTGTGAGACGAAAGCACACATCCCTCGAAGTTTCTCAGAATGTTTCTGTCTTGTTATTATGTGACGATATTTCCTTTTTCTCCATGGGCCTCAAATCCTTCCAAATATCCATTTGCAGATTCCACAAAAAGATTGTTTCCAAACTGCTCAATCAAAAGAAAGGCTCAACTCTGTGATATGAAAGCACACATCACAAAAATTTCTTAGAAAGCTTCTGTCTAATTTTATGTGTAGATATTTCCTTTTTCAGAATAGGCCTCAAAGTGCTCAGAATTGCCCCTTGCAGATTCTACAAAAAGACTGTTTCAAAACTGCTCAATCAAAAGAAAGGTTAAACTCTGTGAGAGGAATTTTTTCACCACTTGCCTCAAAGTACTACAAATATCCATTTGCATATTCTATGAATAGACTGTTTCCAAACTGCTCAAAATCAAAACAAATGTTCAACTTCGTGATATGAATGCACACATCACAAAGAATTTTCTTAGAAATCTTTTGTCTAATTTTTATGGGAAGATATTTGTTTTTCACCATAGGCCTCAAAGTGCTGCAAATATCCACTTGCAGATTCTACAAAAATACTGCTTCTAAACTGCTAAATCAAAGGAAAGTTCAACTGTGTGAGATGAATGCACACATCACAAAGAAGTTTCTCAGAAAGCTTCTGTCTAGTTTTTATGTGAAGATATTTCCTGTTTCACCATAAACCTCAAAGGGCTCACAAATATCCCTTTCTGGATTCTACAAAAAACAGTTTCCCAACTGCTCAATCAAAAGAAAGTTTCAACTCTGTGAGAGGAAAGCACACATCCCAAAGAAGTTTCTCAGAAAACTTCTATCTAGTTTTTCTGTGAAGATATTTCCTATTTCAACATAAGCCTCAATGGGTTCAGAAATATCCCTATGCATATTCTAAAAAAAGACTGTTTCCAAACTGCTCAGTGAAAAGAAAGTTTTAACTCCATGAGATGAGCACACATCACAAAGAAGTTTATGAGAATTCTTCTGTCTAGTTTTTATGTGAAGATATTTCCTATTTCACCGTAGGCCTCAAAGTGCTCGCAAATATCCCTTTGCAGATTTTATAAAAAGACTTTTCCCAAGCTCCTCTGTCTAAAGAAAGTTTCAACACTGTGAGATAAATGAACACATCACAAATACGTTTCTCAGAATGCTTCTATCTAGGTTTCATGTGAAGATATTTCTTTTTCACTATAGGGCTCAAACCGCTCAGAAATATCCCTTTGCATTTTGAACAAAAACACTATTTCCTAACTACTCAATGAAAAGAAAGTTTCAACTCTGTGAGGTGAATGCAAACATCACAAAAAAGTTTCTCAGAAAGCGTCTGTCTAGTTTTCATGTGAAGATATTTCCTTTTTCACCATAGGCCTCAAAGCCCACGAAATATCCATTTGAAGATTATACGAAAAGACTGTTTCCAAACTGCTTAATCCAAAGAATGGTTCAACTCTCTGAAATGAAAGAACACACCACAAAGGAGTTTCTCAGAAAGCCTCTGTCTAGTTTTTATATGAAGATATTTCCTGTTTCACCATAGGCCTCAAAGCGCTCTCAAATATCCCTTTACAATTCTGTGAAGAAAGTCATTGGTAGCTTGATGGGGATGGCGTTGAATCTGTAAATTACCTTGGACAGCATGGCCATTTTCATGATATTGATTCTTCCTACCCATAAGCAAGGAATGTTCTTACATTTCTTTATATCCTTTTTTATTTCATTGAGCAGTGGTTTGTATTTCTCCTTGAAGAGGTCCTTCATGTCCCTTGTAAGTTGGATTCCTAGGTATTTTATTCTCCTTGAAGCTATGAAGCCATAAAAAATGATGAGTTCATGTCTTTGTAGGGACATGGATGAAATTGGAAATCGTCTTTCTCAGTAAACTATCGCAAGAACAAAAAACCAAACACCGCATATTCTCACTCATAGGTGGGAATTGAACAATGAGAACACGTGGACACAGGAAGGGGAACATCACACTCTGGGGACTGTTGTGGGATGTGGGGAGGGATGAGGGATAGCATTAGAAGATATACCTAATGCTAAATGACAAGTTAATGGGTGCAACACCTCAGCATGGCACATGTATACATATGTAGCTAACCTGCACATTGTGCTCATGTACCCTAAAACTTAAATTATAATAATAACAAAATAAAAATAAATATAAAAATAAATAAAAAATAAGAAAAAAATATCCCTTTGCAGATTCTACAAACAGACTGTTTCCCAACTGCTCAATCAAAAGAAAAGTTCAACTCTGTGAGATGAATGCACACATCACAAAGTTGTTTCGCATAAAACTTCTGTCTACTTTTTATGTGAAGATATTTCCTATTCCACCGTAGGCCTCAAAGGGCTCACAAATATCCCTTTGCAGATTCCAAAAAAATACTGTTTCCAATTGCTCAATCAAAAGAAAGGTTAAGCTCTTTGGGATAAATGCACACATCACAAAAAACTTTCTCGGAATGCTTCTGTATAGTTTTTATGTGAAGATATTCCCTATTTCTCCATAGTCCTCAAAGGGCTCAAAACTATCCCTTTGCAGATTCCACAAAAATACCGTTTCCAAACCGCTCTATGAATAGTAAGGTTCAACTCCATCAAATGAATGGAAAAAATCACAAAGAAGTTTCTCAAAAAATTTCTGTCTAGTTTTCATATGAGGATACTTCCTATTTCACCATAGGCCTCAAAGGGCTCAAAAATATCCCTTTGCACATTCTACCAAAAGACTGCTTCCAAACTGATCAATCAAAAGAAAGCTTCTACTCTGTGAGAAGAAAGCACACGTCATAAGGAAGTTTCTCAGAATGCTTCTGTCTAGTTTTCTGTGAAGATATTTACTTTTTCACCATAGGATGCAAACTGCACACAAATATCCCTCTGCAGATAGTACAAAAAGACTGTTTCTGAATTGTGCATTCATAAGGTTCTACTCTGTGAGATTAATACACAAGTCAGAAATAAGTTTCTCAGACTGCTTCTGTCTATTTTTTATGTGAAGATATTTCTTTATCTCCATAGGCCTCAAAACGCTCAGATATATCCCACTGCAGATACTACAAAAAGACTGTTTCCAATCTGCTCAATAAAAAGAAAGCTTCTACTCTGTGAGAAGAAAGCACACATCATAAGGAAGTTTCTCAGAATGTTCTGTCTAGTTTTTATGTGAAGATATTTCCTATTTCACCTTAGGCCTCAAAGGGCTGACAAATATCCCTTTGCAGATTCTACAGTAAGACGGTTTCTGAACTGATCAATGAAAAGAAAGGTTCAACTCTGTGCAAGGAATGGACACATCACAAAGAAGTTCCTCAAAGTTCATCTGTTTAGTTATTATGTGAAGACATTTCTTTTTCACCGTAGGCCTCAAACCACTCAGAAATATCCCATTGCAGATTGTACAAAAAGACAGTTTCCAAACTGCTCAGTCAAAACAAAGGTTCAACACTGAGATGAATGCACACATCACAAAGACGTTTCTCAGAACACTTCTGTTTAGTTTTTCTGTGAAGATATTTCCTTTTTCACCATAGACCTCAAAGCACTCCAAATATCCATTTGCAGATTCTGCAAAAAGAGTGTTTCCAAACTGCTCAATCAAAAGAAAGATTAAACTCTGTGAGATGAATGCAAACATCACAAAGCAGTTTCTCAGAATGCTTCTGTCTAATTTTTATGTGAAGATATTTCCTTTTTCATCATAGGCCTTAAACTGCTCACAAATATCCCTCTGCAGATTCTACAAAAAGACTGTTTCCAAACTGCTCAATCAAAAGAAGGTTTCAACTCTGCAAGATGAAAGCACTCATCAAAAAGAAGTTTCTCAGAAAGCTTCTGTCTAGTTTTTATGTGAAGATATTTCATATTTCAACATAGGCCTCAATGGGCTTAGAAATATGCCTTTGCAGATTGTCCAAAGAGACTCTTTCCAAACTGCTCAATCAAAGGAAACGTTCAACATGTGAAATGAAAGTGCACATCACAAACAAGTTTCTCAGATGGTTTCTTTCTAGTTTTAATGTGAAGATATTTCCTTTTTCACCATAAGCTTCAGTGGGCTCAAAAATATCTCTTTGCAGATCCTACAAAAGGACTCTTTCCAAACTGCTCTAACAAAGGAAAGTTTCAACTCTGTGAGGCGAAATCACACATCACAAATAAGTTTCTCAGAAAGCTTCTGTCTAGTTTTCATGGGAAGATATTTCCTATTTCACCTTAGGCCATAAAGGGATAACAAATATTCCTTTACAGAATCTACAAAAAGACACTTTCCAAACTGCTCCACCAAAAGAAAATTTCAACTGTATGAGATTAATGGATGCATCACAAAGCAGTTTCTCAGAAAGCTTCTGTCTAGTTTTTATGTGAAGATATTTCTTTTTCACCATAGGCCTCAAACGTCTAAGAAATATCCCTTTGCAGATTGGACATAAAGACTGTTTCCAAACTTCTCAATCAAAAGAAATTTTTAACTCTGTGTGATGAAAGTACACATCACAAAGAACTTTCTCAGAATGCTTCTATCTAGTTTTTATGTGAAGATATTTACTTTTTCACCATAGGCCTTAAACTGCTCCCAAATATCCCTCTGCATATTATACAAAAAGACTGCTTCCAAACTGCTCAATGAAAAGAAAGTTCAACTCTGTGGGATAAAAGCACACATCACAAAGACGATCTTCAGAATGTTTCTCACTAAATTTTATGTGAAAATATTTAGACTTTCACCACAAGCCACAAAGCGCTCCAAATATCAATTTGCAGATTCTTCAAAAAGACTGTTTCCAAACGGATCAATCAAAAGAAAGTTTCAACTCTGTGAGATGAATGCAAACATCACAAAGAAGTTTCTCAGAATGCCTCTGTCTAGTTTTTCTGTGAAGATATTTCCTATTTCACCATGGTCCTCAATGGGCTCACATATATCCTTTCGCAGATTCTACAGAAAGACTGTTTCTGAACTTCTCAATGAAATGTTCAACTCTGGGAGATGAATGCACACATGAAAAAGAAGTTTCTCAGAATGCCTCTGTGTAGTTTTTATGCTAGGATATTTCTTTTTCACCACAGACCTCAAAACACTCAGAAATATCCCTTTGCAGATTGTACGAAAAGATGGTTTCCAAACTGCTCAATGAAAAGAAAGTTTCAACTCTGTGACATGAATATGCACATCACAAAGAAGTTTTTCAGAAAGCTTCTGTTTAGTTTTTAAGTGAAAATATTTCCTTTTTCACCATAGGCCTCAAAGCCCTCCAAATATCCTTTTGCAGAATCTACAAAAAGAGAGTTTCCAAACTGTTCAATGAAAAGAAAGATTCAAATCTGAGAGATGAAAGCACACATCACAAACAAGTTTCCCATAATGCTTCTGTCTACTTGTTTTGTGAAGATATTTTCTATTTCAATATAAGCCTCAAAGGGCTAACAAATATCCCTTTGCAGACCCTGCAAAAAGACAGTTTTTGAACTGCTCCATGAAAAGAAAATTTCAACTCTGTGAGACGAATGCACAAATAATAAATTAATTTCTCATAATGCTTCTGTCTAGTTTTTATGTGAAGATATTTCTTTTTCACCATAGGCATAAAACCGTTCAGAAGTATCCCTTTGTAGATTCTACAAAAAGACTGTTTCCAAACTGCTCAATCAAAAGAAAGGTTCAACCCTGTGAGATGAATGCACATATAACAAAGAAGTTTCTCAGAAATCTTGTGTCTTGTTTTTATGTGAAGATATTTCCTTTCTCAACATTGGCCTCAAAGTGATCCAAATATCCATTTGCAGATTCTACAAAAAGACTGTTTCCAAACTGATCAATCAAAACAAATTTTTAACTCTCTGAGATGAAAGCACAATAACAAAGAAGTTACTCAGACAGCTTTTCTCTAGTTTGTATGTGAAGATATTTCCATTTCACCTGAGGCCATAAAGGGCTCACAAATATTCCTTTGAAGTTTCTACAAAAAGACTGTTTCCAAAGTGCTCAATCAAAAGAAAGGTTCAACTCTGTGAGATGAATGGACACATCACAAAGAAGTTTCTCAGAATACTTCTGTCTAATTATTATGTGAAGATATTTCCTTTTTCACCATAGTCTTTAAACCACTCAAAAATGTCCCTCTGCAGATACTACAAAAAGACTATTTCCAAACTGGTCCATCAAAGAAAGTTTCAACTCTGTGAGATGAATGGACTCATCACAAAGAAGTTTCTCATAATTCTTCTGTCTAGTTTTTATGTGAACATATTTCCTTTTTCACCGTAGGACTCAAATTGCTCCAAATATCCATTTGCAGATCCTACAAAAAGAATGTTCCCAAACTGCTCAATCAAAAGATAAGCGCAACTCTGTGAGATGAAATCACACATGACAAAGAAGTTTCTCAGAAAGCTTCTGTCTACTTTTTATATGAAGGTATTTCCTTTGGCACCATAGGCCTTAAACTGCTCACAAATATAACTCTGCTTATACTTCCAAGAGACTTTCTCCAAATTGCTAAATCAAAAGAAACGTTCAACATTGTGAGATGAATGCACACATCACTAAGAAGTTTCCCAAAATGCTTCTGTCTAGTTATTACGTGAAGATATTTCCTTTTTCACTATAGTCTTTAAACCACTCAAAAATATCCCTCTGCAGATACTACAAAAAGACTGTTTCCAAACTGATCCATCAAAGAAAGTTTCAACTCTGTGAGATGAATGGATGCATCACAAAGAAGTTTCTCAGAATTCTTCTGTCTAGTTTTTATGTGAACATATTCCCTTTTTCACCATAGGACCCAAATTGTTCCAAATATCCATTTGCAGATTCTACAAAAAGACTGTTTCCAAACTTCTCAATCAAAAGAAAGGTGAAACTTTTTGAGACAAAAGCACACATCACAAAAAGTTTCTCAGAAAGCTTCTGTTTACTTTTTATATGAAGGTATTTCCTTTTGCACAATAGGCCTTAAACTGCTCACAAACATAACTCGGCTTATACTTCCAAGAGACTTTCTCCAAATTGCTAAATCAAAAGAAACGTTCAAATTTGTGAGATGAATGCACACATCACAAAGAAGTTTCTCAAAATGCTTCTGTCTAGTTTTCATGTGAAGATATTTATTTTTCACCATTGGCCTCAAACCACTCTGAAATATCCCTTTGCAATTTGTACAAAAAGACTGTTTCGAAACTGCTCAAAGAAAAGAAATGGTCAACTATTAGAGATGAATGGAAATGTCACAAATAGTTTTCTCAAAAAGCTACTGTCTAGTTTTTATGTGAAGATATTTCCTTTTCCACTATAGGCCTCAAAACGCTCCAAATATCCATTTGCAGATTCTACAAAAAGACTGTTTCCAAACCGCCCCATAAAAAGAAAGGTTCAACTCTGTGAGAGGAAAGTGCACATCACAAAGAAGTTTCTCATAAAGCTTCTATCTAGTTTTTATGTGAAGATATTTCATATTTCAACATAGGCCATAAGGGGCTCACAAATATCCATTTGCAGATTCTAAGAAAATACATGTTCCAAACTGCTAAATCAAAAGAAAGGTTTAACTCTGTGAGATGAATGGACACCTCACAAAAAAGTTTCTCAGAAAGCTTCTGTCTAGTTTTTATGTGAAGATATTTCCTATTTCACCATAGGTCTCAAAGGGCTCAGAAATATCCCTTTGCAGATTCTATGAAAAGACCCTTTCCGAACTACTGAATGAAATGAAAGTTTCAAATCTGTGGGATGAATGCACACATCACAGAGAAGTTTCCCAGAATGCTTCTGTCTGATTTTTATGTGAAGATATTTCTTTTTCACCATAGGCCTCAAACCACTGAGAAATATACCTTTACAGATTGTGCAAAAGACTGTTTCTTACCAGCTCCATGAAAAGGAAGATTCAGCTCTGGGAGATGAATACAAACATCACAAAGAAGTTTCTCCAAAAGCTTCTGTCTGGTTTTTATGTGAAGGTATTTCCTTTTTCACCATAGGCCTCAAACTGCTCACAAACATCCCTTTGCAGATTCTACAAAAAGACTGTTTCCAAACTGCACAATGAAAAGAAAGGTTAAACTCTGTGAGATGAAAGCACACATCACAAAGAAGTTTCTCAGAATGCTTTTGTATAGTTTTATGTGAAGAAATTTCCTTTTTCACCATAGCAATCAAAAGAACAGTTCAAATGTGTGGAATGAATGCACACATCCCAAAGAAGTTTCTCAGAAAACTTCTGTTTAGTTTTTTGTGAAGATATTTCCTTTTTCACCATGGGCCTCAAAGCACTCCAAATATCCACTTCAGATTCTATAAAAAGAGTGTTTCCAATCTGCTCAATCAAAAGAAAGGTTCAGCTCTGTGAGGTGAAAGCACACATCACAAAGAAGTTTCTTAGAAACCTTCTGTCTAGTTTATATGTGAAGATATTTCATATTTCAAAATAGGCCTCAAAGGGCTCAGAAGTGTACCCTTGCAGATGCTACAAAAAAGAGTGTTTCCAAACAGCTCTATCAAAAGAAAGATTTAACTTGGTGAGATGAATGCACACATTACATAGGAGTCTCTCATAATGCTTCTGTCTAGTTTTTTTGAGAAGCCATTTCCTTTTTCACTATAGGCCTCAGTCTGCTCATTAATAGCCCTCTGCAGATACTAGAAAAAGAGTCTTTCCAAATGCTCAATCAAAATAAAGGTTCAAATCTTTGAGATGAAAGCCCACGTCACAAAGAAGTTTCTCAGAAAGTTTCTGTCTAGTTTTTATGTGAAGATATTTCCTATTTCACCTTAGACCTCAAAGGGATCACAACTATCCCTTTTCAGATTCTACAAAAAACTCTTTCCGAACTGCTTCATTAAAGGAAAGGTTCAATTCTGTGAGATAAATGCACACATAAAAAATTAGTTTCTCAGAATGCTTCTGTCTTGTTTTTATGTGGAGATATTACTTTTTCACCATAGGTCTCAAACCGCAAACAGATATTCCTTTGCAGAATGCACAAAAAGTATGTTTCCACACTGCTCAATGAACAGAAAGTTTCAACTCAGTGAGATGAATGCAAACATCACAAAGAGTTTTCTCAAAATACTTCTGTTTAGGTATTATGTGAAGATATTTACTTTCTCACCATAGGCCTCAAACTGCTCACAAATATCCCTTTGCAGATTCTACAAAATGACTTGTTGCCAAACTGCTCAATGAAAAGGAAGGTCCAAATCTGAGATGAAAGCACGCATCACAAAGAAGTTTCTCAGAAGTTTCTGTCTAGATTTTATGTGAAGATATTTCCTTTTTTCACCATAGGCCTCAAAGCACTCCAAATATCCCTTTGCAGATTCTACAAAAAGAGTGTTTCCAAACTGCTCAACCAAAAGAGAGGTTCAACTCTTTGAGATGAAAGCACACAGTACAAAGAAGATTTTCAGAAAGCTTTTGTCTAGTTTTTATGTGAAGACATTTCCTATTTCACCATAGGCCTCAATAGGCTCACAAATATCCCTTTGCAGATTCTACAAAAGGACTCTTTCCAAATGGCTTAATCCAAGGAAAGTTTCAACCGTGTGATGTGAGTGCACACATCACAAAGAAGTTTCTCAGAATGCTTCTGTCTAGTTTTTATGTGAAAATATTTCCTGTTCACCATAGGCATAAAACGTTGCAAATATCCATTTGCAGATTCTACAAAAAGACTGTTTCCAACCTGTTCAATCAAAAGAAAAGTTCAACTCTGTGAGATGAAGGCACACATGACAAATAAGTTTCTCAGAAAGCTTCTGTCCAGTTTTTATTTGAAGATTTTCCCTATTTCACCATAGGCCTGAAAAGGCTCACAAATATCCTTTTGCATATTCTAAAAAAAGACTGTTTCCAAACTGCTCAATCAAAAGAGAGGTTCAAATATGTGTGATGAATGCACACATCACAAAGAAATTTCTCAGAATGTTTTTGTCTAATTTTTATGTGAAGATATTTCTCTTTCACCATAGGCCTCAAATGGCTCAGAAATATCCATTTGCAGCTTGTACAAAAAGACTGTTTCCAAACTGCTCAATCAAAAGAAAGTTTCAACACTGTGAGATGAATGCACACATCACAAAGAAGTTTCTCAGAAAGCTTCTGTTTAGCATTCATGTGAAGATATATCCTTTTTCACCATAGGCCTCAATGGGCTCAGAAATATCCCTTTGCAGATTCTACAAAAGGACTGTTTAGAAAACTGCTTAATCCAAAGAAAGGTTCACCTCTGTGAGTTGAATGCATACATCTCAAAGAAGTTTCTCACAACGGATCTGTCGAGTTTTTTTTGTGAAGATATAACCTTTTTAACCATAGGTCATAAACTGCTCATGAATATCCCTCTGCAGATACTATAAAAAGACTGTTTCCAAACTGCTGCATCCAAAGAAATGTTCAACTCTGTGAGATGAATACACCCATCACAAAGAAGTTTCTCAGAATGCTCCTGTCTGGTTTTTATGTGAAGATATTTCCTTTTTCACCATGGGCCTCAAAGTGCTCCAAATATCCATTTACAGACTCTACAAAAAGAGTGTTTCCAAACTGCTCATTCAAAAGAAAGGTTCAACTCTGTGAGATGAAAGCACACATCACAAAGTAGTTTCTCAGAAAGCTTCTGTCTAGTTTTTATCTGAAGATATTTCCTATTTCGCCATAGGCCATAAAGAGCTCACAAATATTTTTTGCAGATACTTCAAAAAGACTGTTTCCAAACTGCCCAACCCAAAGAAAGGTTCAACTCTGTGAGATGAATGGACACATCACAAAGAAGTTTCTCAGAATGCATCTATTCAGTTTTATGTGAAGATTTTTTTTTTCATCCTAGGCCCCAATGAGTTCAGAAATATCCCTTTGCAGATTCTAAAAAATAACTGCTTCCAAACTGCTCAATCTAAAGAAAGGTTCACCTCTGTGAGTTGAATGCACACATCACAGGGAAGTTTTCCAGAATGCTTCTGTCTACTTTGTATGTGAAGGTATTTCCTTTTTCACCATAGGCCTCAAACCGTTCACAACTATCCCTCTGGAGATACAACAAAAGGACTGTTTCCAATCTGCTAAATCAAAAGATAGGCTCAACAACGTGAGATGAATGCATGCATCACAAAGAAGTTTCTCAGAATGCTTCTGTCTAGTTTTAATGTGAAGATATTTCCTTTTTTCACCATAGGCCTCAAAGCACTCCAAACATCCATTTGCAGATTCCACAAAAAGACTGTTTCCAAGCTGCTCTATCAAAACAAAGGTTCAACTCTGTGAGATGAAAGCACACATCACAAAGAAGTTTCTCAGAAAGCTTCTGTCTAGTTTTTATGTAACGATATTTCCTATTTCACCACAGGCCTCAATGGACTCAAAAATATCCCTTTCAGATTCTACAAAAAGAGTGTTTCTGAACTTCTCAATGAAATGAAAGTTTCAACCCTGTGAGGTGAATGCACACATAAAAAGAATTTTCTCAGAATGCTTCTGTCTAGTTTTTATGTGAAGATATTACTTTTTCACCATAGGCCTCAAACTGCTCAGAAATATCCCTTTGCAGATTGAACCAAAAGACTCTTTCCATACTGCTCAATGAAAAGAAAGATTCATCTGTGTGAGGTGAATGCACACATAGAAAAGAAGTTTCTCAGAATGCTTCTGTCTAGTTTTTATGTGAGGATATTTCCTTTTTCACCATAGTCCTTAAACAATTCACAAATATCCCTCTGCAGATACTACAAAAAGACTGTTTCCAAACTACTCCATGAAAAGAAAGGTTCAACACTGTGAGATGAATGCACACATAAGGAAGAAGTTTCTCGGAATGATTCTGTCTAGTTTTTATGTGAAGATAATTATTTTTCACTACAGGCATCAAAAGGCTCAGAAATATCCATTTGCAGATTGTACAAAAATACTGTTTCCAATCTGCTCAATCAAAAGAAAGGTTCTGCTCTGTGATATGAATCCAGGCATCACAAAGAAGATTCTCAGAAAGCTGCTTTTTAGTGTTTTTGTGAAAATATTTCCGTTTTCACCATAGGCCTAAAAGCGCTGCAAATATCCATTTGTGGATTCTACAAAAAGACTGTTTTGAAACTGCTCAATCAAAAGAAAAGTTCAACTCTGTGACATGAAAGCACACATTGCAAAGCATTTTCTCAGAAAGATTCTGTCTAGTTTTTATGTCAAGGTATTTCCTGTTTCATCATAGGCTGTGAAGGGCTCACAAATATCCATTAGCATATTTTAAGAAGAGACTGTTTCCAAACTGCTCAAAGAAAAGAAAGGTTCAACTCTGTGAGATGAATGCACACATCAGAAAGAACTTTCTCAGAATGCTTCTGTCTAGTTTTTATGTGAAGATATCTCTTTTTCACCTTAGGTCTCAAATGGCTAAGAAATATCCCTTTGCAGATTTTACAAAAAGACTGTTTCCAAACTGCTCAATAAAAAAAGTTTCAACACTGTGAGATGAATACACACATCAAAAAGAAGTTTCTCAGAAGGCTTCTGTTTTCTTTTTATTTGAAAATATTTCCCTTTTCACCATAGGCCTCAATGGTCTCAGAAATATCTCTTTGCAGATTCTACAAAATGACTGTTTAGAAAACTGCTGGATCCAAATTACACCATTATGGCTCACACACTGCAGCCTCAACCTCCCCAGTGTTAGGCTATTCCTCAAGGGATCCTACAGCCTCCGCCTCCCAAAGTGTTGGGGTTACAGGCGTGAGCCACCAGCACCCGGCCTGAGTTAATACATCTGGTCTCACTACGTCTTAACCACACACCCATGAAGAACTCAAGTCAAGAGAGAGTTGGCAAGAGACTCTCAGCATTCTCTCCTGAAAGCAGTGAGGTGGATGGCAGACGTGTGTCCCGAGCTCCTGGGGTTTTAGGTGACCATGTGTAGAGGAGAGATTTCCAATGTTTACAGAGAGGCACGAGCCACAGTTATTCGGGGCATCCGAACACGAGATGGGGTTTCTGACAGCAACTTAAGGGCCAGGAAGGTCCAGAATCTGCCAAGGCACATGTCCCAGGGTGGGGCCAATGGAACCCACGGTAAAGGGACTCAGCAGTCCTCACAGAGAGGACTCCAGCCCTAGGCCCCACTGTGCAGACCAAATCAGAAGGAGGAGAGTCCTTCATTCTAAATGCCACATCCCTCCACTGAACTTGGGAGTGGATCTGTTCCCCAAACATGAGGTGACTTTCGCTTCACAATGGATCACAAGGGGCCGGGCTTTCCAGAGATGGCAGGATAAAGAAGTCATTCTGGCTCGGCCACCCCCATCCCCCGGTAACTGGTGAATTTAAATGAGCCAAGGCTGGCCGGGCTGGAGCCGCTACAGGGGGGAGGGGGGTGGGTGGGGTGGGGGTTTCCTGAGGCACTGCAGAAATTGGGCCTTTGCCTTGAGGATGACAGTGCTGCAGGAACCCGTCCAGGCTGCTATATGGCAAGCACTAAACCACTATGCTTACCGAGATGGGGTTTTCCTCACAGAAAGCCTTTATGCAGAAGTACACTCAGAAGAAGCCTTGTTTTTAATGGCGACCTGTTCTTACCTCCCAGGAAAGGCCTATAAAGCATATAGACTCTTGCAAAGACACAGTTGTCCTACACCACAATGCAAATACCTGCTTGCAAAATGTTGTGTTGATCTCAGTAAGCTTGCAGACTGGGAACAAATCTTATCTGGTGGAGTGTTTAATAAGCAGAAAAGCCATGATGATATTGTTACTGAGTTTGGTGATTCAGTTTGCTTTCCCCTTCCATTGTTGGGACGTGTATATTGCAAGACAGATGGGCTTGCTAAAGGATAAGAATGTTACCAAAAAAGACTTAGTTTAAATCCTTTCCTCTGGTATCCCTTTGAATCATTATGTGAAATAGGTGAAAAGCCAGATCCTGACCAAACATTTAAATTCACATCTTTACAGAACTTTAGCAACTGTCTGCCCAACTCTTGCACAACACAAGTACCTAATCACAGTTTATGTCACAGACAGCCTGAGACCATTCTTATGGAAACACCCTAGGACACAACTGAATTAAACAGAGTCAATTTAGAATCTTCCAATTCAAAGTACTCCTTGAATACAGATTCCCCAGTGTCTTTTATTGATTCAGCTGTAATTTCACCTGAAACTGTCCCACTGGGAACAGGAACTTCCATATTATCTAAACAGGTTCAAAATAAACCAAAAACTGGTCGAAGTTTATTAACAAGACCAACAGCTCTTAGTCCATTTACCCCAAGTTTTGGGATTTTGCCATTAGAAACCCCAAGTCCTGGAGATGGATCTTATTTACAAAACTACACTAATACACCTTCTGTAATTGATGTGCCATCCACCGGAGCCCCTTCAAAAAAGTCTGTTGCCAGAATTGGCCAAACTGGAGCAAAGTCTATCTTCTCGCAGAGTGGAAATAGCCGAGAGGTAACTCCAATTCTTTCACTAACAGAAAGTTCTGGTCCATAAATAACTACAACACCTCAGGTAATGAGCCCCACTATGACATCTCCCCCAAATGCACTGCATCGAAGAAGTTCATGACTCTTTACTAGTGACAGTTCCACAACCAAGGAGAATAGGAAGAAATTAAAAATGAAGTTTCCACCTAAAATCCCAAACAGAAAAACAAAAAGTAAAACTAATAAAGGAGGAATAACTCAATCTAATATAAATGACAACCTGGAAATTACAAAATTGGACTCTTCCATCAATTCAGAAGAGGAAATATCCACAATCACACCTCAGATTCAGGCTTTTAATCTACAAAAAGCAGCAGCAGAAGGCTTGATGAGCCTTCTTCATGAAAGGGGGAAAGGTTATTTAGCTTTATGTTCATACCACTGCAAAGAAGCTATAAATATTTTGAGCCATCTACGTTCTCACCACTACAATACTGGTTGGGTACTGTGCCAAATTGGAAGGTCCTATTTTGAACTTTCAGAGTACATGCAAGCTGAAAGAATATTCTCAGAGGTTAGAAGGATTGAGAATTATAGAGTCGAAGGCATGGAAATCTACAACACTTTGGCATATTCAAAAAGATGTCACTCTTTCATTTCTGTCAAAAGACTTAACAGACATGGATAAAAATTCGTCAGAGGCCTGGTGTGCTGCAGGGAACTGTTTCAGTCTGCAACAGGAACACGATATTGCAATTAAATTCTTCCAGAGATCTATCCAAGTGGATCCAAATTATGCTTATGCCTATACTTTATTAGGGCGAGAGTTTGTCTTACTAAAGAATTGGACAAAGCGTTAGCTTGTTTTCAAAATGCTATCAGAGTCAATCCTAGACATCACAATGCATGGTAAGTGGTAATGAATTGTAAAGACAAAGTCTTGTTGATGGTGCTGGTAGTCACTAAATTTTTCTTGTTCGATAGCTCTTTATTGTCATGAATTTGGTTACTAATACTTAGGAATGGTACATACTGGTCAATAACTTCAAACTAACTTTTTTTATGAAACGTATGTCTTTAACAAACTCTTCAGTTAACTAATGATAATAGAATACGAGATGCTTATACTCAACAGTTTCAGTCTTCTACAAAACTTTTGCAGATACTGCAGTTGTGTTTTGTTTGTTTGCTTGTTTAGTTTTGTTACTTGATTTGTTACTTTTTCTTCAAACGCAGAAATGGTGATTGGGACAAAAAGTGCTTGGGAAATTGGAAAGGAATAGCATAATTCACTTATTGGATAATAGAAAAAAACACTGAAAAAGTTCACTAGTTGCTTTTTGACAATGTTCCAGTTTATTGAGTTACTATTAATAACTTAATGTATCCTTTATTTAGCAGTATCTGTGTTTTACTTTTTTGTATTTGTGTATAAGTAGACACATAGGAAATTACTACCCAGGTCATATTGTTCTCAACTGAATAACATATGAAAAAGTTTGGTCCTACTTCTGCCTCAACACCATACTTACTGTTGACATTTATTGTATTTCTCTGGACTGACTTAAAAGTTTAAATATCAAGAGAAGGCCAGGCATGGTGGCTCATGCCTATCATCCCAGCAATTTGGGAAGCCAAGGCGGGCAGATCACAATGTCAAGAGACCAAGACCATATGGTGAAACACCGCCTATATTAAAAGTATAACAATTAGCTGGGCATGGTGGCAGGCGCCTGTAGTCCCAGCTACTCAGGAGGCTGAGGAAGGATAATTGCTTGAACCTGGGAAGTGGAGGTTGCAGTGAGCTAAGATTTTGCCATTGCACTCCAGCCTGGCCGACAGAGTGAGACGCTGTCTCAAGAAAAAAATAAAATAAAAATAAAATAAAATAAAATAAAATAAATATCGAGAAATTATAATTCTGAAGTAGTAACTCTGTGGAAGCTTTTTTGTCAGATACAGTTATCTTTGGGTTTAGTTAATATAGCAGTTGAGTTTTAACAATTGATTTGCTTCTAAATCTGAAGCATTATATTACTAAATTATCTTTTGATTTGTGATTATGTTGTTTAATGGATTATATATCATTTTGCAGTAGTAGTTGCAGTGCCTGAAAGATTGCCAAAAAAATAGTGCTAGCTATTGCTGACCAATGTAACAATCAACTTGCCAATATTGCCATCTCTTCCAATAGCTATGTTCTCCATAATATTTTAAGAACTCAGTTCTTCATAAGGCTTGTGTTGTTTTTGATTTTTTCCCAAGTCTGGTGGATCCTTGTGCTGTTCTTTTTTAAATGTGTATTGTCTGTCCAGCTATTCTGCAGGAGTCACATTCTTAAAAACCTTAACCATATCAAAAATTGTGTTTAAAGGAGGATTATTCAGACTGGCACGCTTTTAGTAGGAGGAGTTTAAATGCTGACGTATTTAGGTAACTCTAAATACTGAGCAACTTTATTCTATCTACAAAATAGATAGATTTTCTTTTCTTTTCACTTTCACTATCATTAGCACCATGTTTAATACCTTTTCTTCATCTATAACACAATTATAACGATATACAAAGCCACTCAAATAAAGCAGATATATTGTGCTTTAAAAAAAAAAAGAAGTCATTATATGGCACACAATGAGGTGTGACTCAAATCTGGAATCTCCAGTGAAAACCAATGAAACAGGGTCAAATCCCTTGTCTACTAAAAATAAAAAAATGAGCCAGGCGTGGTGGTGCTGAGGCAGGAGAATCACTCTAACCCAGGAGACAGAGGTTGCAGTGAGCTGAGATCACGCCACTGTACTCCAGCCATGGGGGGACAGAGCAAGACTCCCTCTCAGAAGCAAACAAACACAGAAAGCCAATAAAGGTGTTTAACACAACGTGTCAGGCTCAGGTCTCTTGACAGGATACATCCAGCACCTGGGGAAACGTTGATGGGTGGGGTGGAATCTATTTTGTGGCCTCAAGGAAGGGTTTGAGAGACAGTCCCACAAACGTGATGGCCTAAAGAAGCCCCTCCGCCCAAGAAGCGATATTCATTTGTATCCTGTAGCTACCCACGAGGGAGAATCAGGCTCTCTACAGACCCCCAAACCCCACCCCACCCCACCCCAACCCACACCCCGCTTCGTGAAATGAGCTCTCGCTCCATCAGGCTCTATTCAGGCCGTGTGGTTTTGTAACCTCCAGCATGTGTGCCTGGGTTGCGCGGTGGGGTTGGGGCGGCTGTGGACAGAGGAGGGGATAAAGTGGTGGTGTCCCATGGGTGCCCAGTACATGGGACGTGAATGGGGTGGCCAGAGCCTAGGGAACTCATTGCCTGTCAGGACGTCTCCCCTCCTGGTCCCCTCTCTGACCTACGCTCCACATCTTTGCAGTTCAGTGGGGACCTTGTGTGTGGAAGTCACCATCCCTTTGGACATTAGCTGAGGAAGGCCGGGCACCCAAGAGTCTCGCCAGAGTCAGGGCCTTTGGCAGGCTCACAAGGATGCTGAAGGTAACGGTTGGTGACAGTGATGTAAGTTGGAGGCCTCGGGCCAATGCAGAGGTATCCATTTGACCTTGGTGTGACAGGTCAGCTTTGTGGAGTCCCGAGCATTCTTCCAGAGACTCATCCAGTGCTAGCAAGCATGGTCCCGAGGATCCCATCTCCCAGAGGAAGCACTTGTTCCCACAGAATCCTGGGCAGGAAAGTTCTCAGCAGGTTTAGACTTCCTAGCCAAAAAGCCAAAGCCACTTCTGGGATTTTTTTTCAAAGAGCCAGTGGTTCCACAATGGGCCATGGGTAGTTGTGGAAATGGAGAGAAGTGTTTGCAGATACATATTTCAGACAGAACGGACAGGGCTTGGTCATAGGTCATGAAGGACATGAACAGATGCACATTGAGAAAACCCTCCCAGCATCCTAGGTGAACAGAGGTATGATTTTTTGAGACAGTCGAGCTAGATGCAACCCCAGATTTTAGGGTTGGATCTTTATTAATATGTAGTATCTATGATGTATCCAAGTCCAGAAATCAACTCTCCAGTTCTGTAGAGCATTTTGTAGGGAGATCAAATCTAGGATGTCTAAAGTTAAGAATTCAGGCCGTGGTAATGGATTAGATTAGAAGTACTTGAAATTATTTTGCCAAGAAAGAGAGGGCGGGAGATAGAGAGAGCCAGAGAGTGAGCGAGCAAGAGAGAGAGAGAGATGCAGAGACAGAGACAGAGAGACAGACAGAGAGACACAAAGATACACAAAGAGAGAAATACAGAGACAGAGAGATAAAGACACAGAGAAAGACAAAGATGGAAAGAGACAGAGAGAAACTGAAAGAGAGACAGAGACAGAAAAAGAGAGAGATAGACAGAGAGAGAGACAGACCGACAGGCAGACAGACAGGCAGAGAAAGAGAGTAAGACAGAAAGCAGACATACACACACAGAGAGACAGAGACAGTTGGAGAGACAGAGAGAAAGAAAGAGAGAGACAGACAGAGGGAAAGAGACAGAGAGAGAAAGAGACAGACAGAGGGAGAGACAGAAACAGATAGAGAGAGACACAGACAGAGACAGAGACAGAGAGAAACAGACAAGGAGAGAGAGACAGACAGACAGGAAGAGAAAGACAGTAAGACAGAAGACAGACACACAGAGAGAGAGACAGAGAGACAGAGACAGAGAGACAGACAGGCAAAGACAGAGAAAAAAACAGACAGGGAGAGAGAGAGACAGACAGGGAGAGAGAGAGAGAGATACTGACAGACAGGCAGAGAAAGAGAATAAGACAAGACAGACACAGTGAGAGAGACAGAGAGAGAGGCAGAGACAGCGAGACAAAGAAGGAAAGAGAGATACAGACAGACAGACAAAGAGACAGACAGAGAAAGGCGAGATGGACAGAGAGAGACAGAGAGAAAGAAAGAGAGAGAGAGAAAGGCAGGCAGAGAAAGAAAGAAAGAAAGAAGACAGACACTGTGAGAGAGACAGGCAGAGAGAAAAACACACAGAGACAGAGAGACAGAGAGAAAGAGACAGAGATAAAAACAGAGATGGACAGAGAGAAACAGACAGACAGGGAGAGAGAGAGACAGACAGACAGGCAGACAGAGAGAGACAGAAAGGCAAAGAAACGGAGTAAGACAGAAGACAGACACAGTGAGAGAGACAGGCAAAGAGAGAGAGAGAGAAATAGACAGGCAGAGAGAGAGAGACAGAGAAAGAGAGACAGAGAGACAGAGAGAAGAGGAGGAATGGCGTGGTCAGGAAATAATTACACATATTTTACAACGCTTTTGATTCTGTAAAGTGTGGCCGGGGTGTGCTTTGAAAACAACAACAACAGCAACAAGAGCAGCAGAAGCAGCAGCAAGAACAGCAGCAGCATTCACTTATGGATTTCTAGAAAATAAGATATTCTGAAGTAAACATCAACCGGCTCTCACTACACGTTGAGAGATTCACAAAAGCGCTAGTTAACAACAGGAGAAAACAGCAGCTAACATGTCTTGGGGAAAAGATACTCTTCCTGAAAATTGGGGATTTCTACTTCACCTGAAAAGAAATACATACGAAAAAGGAAAAACACGAAAAAAACAAAACAAAACAAAACAACAAACACGGGCCAAGGCACCATCCCTGGAAATCTTAAGTGAGCAAAGTATTAGTTTTCAGAAAACGTTTCTATTATGGGCAAATACTAAGAACGCCCAGACTAGAGCTGTGACACCATTCCCATTGTGAAACTATACTGGCTGGAGGGCGGAGAAACTAAAACATCATGATAAAAGGTGATGGAGACCCAGCCAGGGTGAAGCTTTCCTAGGGAGGGAGGCCTGAGGAGGGAAGTGGGAGGAAAAGACCCCACAACAGCAGACCCGCCCGCTTTCCCCCGCGGGTCAAGGGCTATGCCATCGGCCTGAGCTCCCTCCAGGGAAGTGTGACAGTGCCACCCCCATCTTCAAAAACGGTGGCCACTGAGTGAGGCCTGATGACCATCGTTGCAAATGTCATCCTGGCAAGAATGAGATCGACGGTAAGGAGTAGGGGAAGGGGAGAGAAGAGGGAGGCCCACCAGGGTGGCTCCCGAAGGATTCCAAGCAGGGTGTTGGGAGGCGGGAGGTGGGGGTTTTGTGGGGAACCCGCCTAATTGACTCACTAAATAAAGATAAAGGGACTTGGGTAGTGGGGGGAGCTGGGGGGGGACTTGAAAATTAAAGTGACCCCTCCTAAAACCCAAGTAGAAGAGTCTATGCACATGAAAGAAACCAACACACAAAGAAAACTAAAGCGCTGATAAAAGAACAGTAGGGCACCCGCCAGGGCGGAGGTTCCCTAGGCAACCAGGGAGAGAGGGAGGGACCTCCAGAAGGGAGAGAGAGAAACCCGTTGCCCAGGCTTAGTGAAGTAAGCAAGACCTCCCTCTATGTCACCTAGACTTTCAATAACAGTGGCCGCTAGATGATGCCCGAAGACAACCGATGCCTGCAAGTGTCAGTCAGCATGGAAAATAATGCATTCATTTATTTATTTATTTATTTATTTATTTATTTATTTATTTATTTAGAGACAGAGTCCTATTCACTCTACAGCCCAGGCTGTAGTGCAGTGGCATGATCTCGGCTCACTGCAGTCTCCGCCTCCCAGGTTCAAGTGATTCTCCCACCTCAGCCCCCTGAGCAGCTGGCATTACAGGTGCATACCCCACCGTGCCCGACTCAGTTTAGTATTTCTTGTAGAGACGGGGTTTTACCGTGGTGGCAAGGCTAGTCTCGAACTCCCAACCTCACGTGATCCCCTGCCTCGGCCTCCAGAAGTTCTGGGATGACAGACGTGAGCCACCATGCCCGGCCTTAACCATGTATTTTTGAGTTGAGGAGCTTATCAGGGAAATACGAGAAGTAGGGAAGCCACACGTGACAGAGAGAAAAGTCTGAAAATGTCCCTTCCATCTAAGTGGGGACCCGGCCTCGACCTCCCAAAGTCGTACACTGAGTGGTGAAGCATAACAAGGCCCGTCTGTCTGGATTCCTCTCGGCCTCTCTAAGCAGGCCCTTCTCACTTTCGTGGAAGGGGCAAGGCCCTCTCCATCATGGGGGGTCTGACAGACTGACAGAGAAAGGGACAGACATAGAAAGACAGAGATGGACAGAGATAGACAGAGAGAAACAGACAGAAAGACAGAGAAACAGAGACGAAGACAGAGAGAAACAGACAGACAGGGAGGGAGAGAGACAGAGAGAGAGGGACAGACAGAAACAGATGGAGAGGAAACAGAGAGAGAGACAGAGAAAGAGAGAAACAGACAGACACTCAGAGACAGAGAGAAACAGAAAGAGAGAGACAGAGAGAGAGAGAAAGAGAGGGAGAGAGAGACAGACAGACAGGCAGAGAAAGAGAGCAAGACAGAAGACAGACACAGTGAGAGAGACAGGCAGAGAGAGAGAGAAAGAGACAGAGAGAAAGAGAGAGACATACAGAGAAAGAGACAGACAGAGAAAGACAGAGATGGACAGAGAGAAACAGAATGAGAGAGACAGAGATAGAGAAAGAGACAGAAACAGACAGACAGGGAGGGAGAGAGACACAGACAGACAGAGAAAGACAGAGACAGAGAGAAACAGACAGAGAGAGACGGAGAGAGTGAGAGATATAGAGAGAGAAACAGAAAGAGAGGGGGAGAGAGAGACAGGCAGGCAGAGAAAGAGAGTAAGACAGAAGAGAGACACAGTGAGAGAGACAGGCAGAGAGAGAGAGAGACAGAGACAGAGAGAAAGAAACAGAGAGACAGACAGAGAAACAGACAGACAGAGATGGACAGAGAGAAACAGCAAGAGAGAGAGACAGAGACAGCGAGAGTGAGAGAGACAGAGAGAGAGAAACAGACAGGAAGGGAGAGAGACAGACAGAGAGAGAGACCGACAGGCAGAGAAGAGAGTAAGACAGAAGATAGGCACCCAGAGAGAGAGAGAGAGGAAAGAAAGAAAGAGAGAGACAGGCCAGGCGCGGTGGCTCATTCCTGTCATCCCAGCACTTTGGGAGGCTGAGGAGGGTGGATCAGGAGGTCAGGAGATCGAGACCATACTGGCTAACTCGGTGAAATCCCGTCTTTACTAAAAATACAAAAAATTAGTCGGGCTTGGTGGCGGGCGCCTATAGTCCCAGTTACTCAGGAGGCTGACGCAGGAGAATGACGTGAACCTCTGAGGTGGAGTTTGCAGTGAGCCGAGATGGTGCCACTGCACTCTAGCCTTGGCGACACAGTGAGACTCCATGGGAAAAAAAAAAAAAAAGAGAGAGACAGACAGACAGACAGAGAAAGAGACAGACAGAGAGAAACAGACAGAAAGAGAGACAGAGTGAGAGAGAACAGAAAGGCAGGCAGAGAGAGAGACAGGCAGAGAAAGAGAGCAAGACAGAAGACAGACACAGTGAGAGAGACAGGCAGAGAGAGACAGACACAGACAGACAGAAAGAGAGACTGACAGAGATGAGAGGGAGAGACAGAAACAGACAGAAAGAGAGACAGACAGACAGAGAGTGAGAGAGAGAGGGAGAGAGACAGAAAGGGAGGAAGAGGGACAGACAGAGAGAGAGAGACAGACGGGTAGAGAAAGACAGTAAGACAAGATAGGTACAGAGAGAGAGAGAGAGAGTGAGAGAGACAGACAGAGAGACTCAGAAAAAGAAAGAGAGAGACAGACAGAGAAAAACAGAGACAGACAGAGAGAGACAGAGAGAAACAGAGACAGACAGAGACAGAGAAAAACAGACAGAAAGAGAGAGACAGAGAGAGAGAAACAGACAGGGAGGGAGACAGAGAGAGATAGGCAGAGAAAGAGAGTTAGACAAAAGACAGACACAGTGAGACTGGCAGAGAGAGAGAGACAGAGATAGAGAGAAAGAGACAGACAGAGAAAGAGACAGATAGAGAAAGACAAAGACAGACAGAGAGAGACAGAGAGAAACACAGAAAGAGAGAAGGTCCTAGCCGAGTAGCGATATAGTGCCTTTTCTTTCATTTTCTCTTTCTTTTCTGGTTTTCTTTTCTTTTCTTTATTTCTTTTCTTCTCTTCTCTTTTCTTTTCTTTCTTTTCTTTTCTTTCTTTCTTTCTATTTATTTATTTAGAGACCGAATCTCACTCTGTCGTCCAGGTTGTAGTGCAGTGGCGCAATCCCAGGTCACTGCAACCTCCGCCTGCCTGGTTCAAGTGATTATCCTGCCTCAACCTCCCGAGTAGCTGGGATTACAGGTGCCTGCCCCAGCGCGCCCGACTCAGTTTCGTATTTTCAGTAGAGACGGGGTTTCACCATGTTGGCTAGGCTGGTCTTGAACTCCTGACCTCGTGGCCCACCCAACTCAGCCTCCCAAAGTGCTGGGATGACAGATGTGAGCCACTGCTTTCAGTGTACAGTGCCATTTATTAGAAATCACTCATGGGAACACACACTTATAGGTCATGTGTAGATATTTTATTTATTTATTTATTTATTTACTTATTTATTTATTTATTTTTTGCACGGGAAGGTGGGGGCACGGAGTTTCTCTCTTGCTGCCCAGGCTAGAGTGCAATAGCATAGGGGAGTCAAAGAGTCAACCTATGGCAGAGAGGACATGTCATTCTGAGTGTAAGGGCCACAGCAAAAGGTGGCAGGGCCGGTGCTTTTAAAGGCTGAAATCCCTGCGGCTCAGGCCTGTCGTCCCAGCACTTTGGGAGGCCCAGGAGGGCAAATCACTTCAGGTCAGGAGTTCAGTACCAACGCGGCCAACATGGAGAAAACCCATCTCCACTAAAAATAGAAAAATTAGCCGTCTGTCGTGGTGCGCGTCTGTAATCCCAATTACCGAAGAAGAATCACTGGAACCCGGAAAGCAGAGGTTTCAGTGAGCCAAGAGAGTGCCACTGCACTGCAGCCTGGGTGACAGAGCGAGAGAGACTCAGTCCAAAAAAAAAGAAACGAAGAAAAAAAGAAAGAACAGGCCCAAATACTACATTGTCAATGAATGTTCCCCCAAAAGGCTGGAAACCCCCTGACTCAGGTCAAGGAGATGGTGTTTCGTTTCACTTCTGTCTCTCTCTCTTTCCTTCTCTCCCTCTCTCTCTCTTTCTCCTCTAACTTTCATTTCTTGTTCAAGCATATATGTGCAAGATTGTTACATAGGTAAACTTCTGATGGGAGGTTCAGTGTGCAGATGATTTCATCACCCAGACACTGAGCGCAGTACTCGACAGTTTTCATGTTTCGTTTAGTTTTGGTTTCTCCTGACGCTCTCTCTCTTTCCACCCCTCCTCCCTCAAGTAGGCTCCCGCGTCTCTCGTGTCCCTCGTTCTGCCCACGCAGAACTCTCACTTATAAGTTCCCACTTATGGATGAGAACACATGGTATTTAACTGATTGTTGCTTTAATCTTCGGTGGTGGTGGTGAAAGAGGCATGACACTAAATCGACCCTTAGGACGTTCCCCTCTGTCCCCACCCCACACCCCCTCCCCCTACACACCCTCATTCCTGCACACACTCCTCAAACGCAGGAAAGGAAGAAAGACAGAAAGTAAAGTAAGAAGTCAGCATCCAAGGTGGTGGAGGGAGGGGATCTCAAAGGGCGAGCGAGTGATGAGGGTCGGGGGATATCTTGGCTGAGCTTGCAACAATGGGGGAAAGAGTTTCCAGCCCCACCACATCCCGTAATCCTCAGCCGTAGCCAGCCTTTGGGTGGGGTTGTGCCTGTAAAAGCTTCTGAATGGAGAGAAACACAAGGCAAAGGAAGGCATCAGCTCCAAGTCCAGGAAGCGAATAGGGCTTTGTGCATTTGAATGGGGCTTTAGAAGGCGGTGCTGCGGCTTCCAAAGCATTGCACCTTGCCTCGCCTCACCTCGCCTAGAGCGAGACTCCATCTCAAAATCAATCAATCAATCAATCAATAATAAAATAATCATCAATGAAAGATAGAAAGAAAGAAGAAAGGAAGAAAGAAAGAAAGAAAGAAAGAAAGAAAGAAAGAAAGAAAGAAAGAAAGAAAGAAAGAAAGAAAAAATAAAGAAAGAATCAGTACAGTGGTCGTGGTCGTGAATCATTCCCCGGAGTCCAGGCGCAGTGGCTCACGCCTGTCACGCCAGCAATTTGAGGCACCGGGTCAGGAGGGTTGCAAAAAAATGATGAGACCCTATCTGTGGAAAAACATTGAAAAATGAAGGCCAGGCTCGGTGACTCATGCCTGCTATCCCAGCACTTCGGGAGCCTGGGGAGGGCGGATCACCTGAGGTCGGGAGTTCAAGACCAGCCTGACCAACATGGAGAAGCCCCGTCTGCACTAAAAATACCAAATCAGCCAGATGTGGTGGCGCATGTCTGCAGTCCCAGATGCTGGGGAGGCTGACGCAGGGGAATCGCTTGAACATAGGAGGCAGAGGTTGTGGTGGGCCAAGATCACGCCATTGCACTCCAGTCTGGGCAACCAGAGAGAAACTCTGTCTTGGGAAAAAAATAAATAAATAAATAAAAATTATCTGGGCACGGTGGCGTGTGCCTGTGGTCCCAGGTACTCTACTCTGGAGGCTGAGGTGGAAGGATTGCTTGAGTCCAGGAGCATCCACGCTGCAGTGAGTGAGTTATGATGGCACCACTGCCAGGGTGACAGAGTGAGACGCTGCCTCTAAATCAGTCAATCAATCAATCAAATCACTGGAAGGCGCTCTCTGTGTCTTACTTTCAAAGGGTGTAGCTTTACGCCAAGCAGGCATGGTGCCTCACTCCAGTAATCCCGGCACTTTGGGAGGCTGAGGCAGGAGGAAAGAAGGATGGGAGGAAGGGAGGGAAGAAGAAAGGCAGGAAGGCAGTCAGGCAGGAAAGGAAGGAAGGAAGGAAGGAAGGAAGAAAGAAAGAAAGAAAGAAAGAAAGAAAGAAAGAAAGAAAGAAAGAAAGGGAGGGAGGGTGGGAGGGAGAAGAAGAGAGAAGAAAAGAGAAGAAAAAGAAAAGAAAAGAAAACGGGGAGAGGCATATCTCCTTGACTGGTAACTGCCCAGGATACAGCTGACTGAAGCCTCGACCTGTGGGGCCTCAAGTGTTCTTCTCCTTATCTCAGCCTCCCGAGTAGCTGCGACTACAGGCAGGTATTACCACGCAAAACTAATCTTATAATAATATTATAATTATTATTGAGACAGAGTCTCGCTCTGTCTGAATAATTGCCATGGCATGATCTCAGCTCACTGCAAACTCGGCCTCCCTAATTCAAGCAACTCGCCTGCCTCAGTCTCCTGAGTAGTTGTGATTACAAGCCTATGCCATCAGAACTGGTAATTGTTCTATTTTTCATAGAGATGGGGTTTCACTATGTTGGCCAGCCTGGTCTTGAATTCCTGGCCTCAAGTGATCAACCCACCTTGGCCTCCCAAAGTGCTGGAATGACAGGAGTGAGCCACTGTGCCCAGCCCAGATGATCTTTTTTATAAATTGTAGAGAAGGAGTTTTGTCAACCGCCGGGTGGAGGGTGGGGTGGGTTTTACTCAGACTGCGTACTGTGAAAACGGTAAATTAGTGTGGTTTGTGAACTAGATGTGGAAATTGTGTGTGTGTGTGTGAGAGAGAGAGAGACCAATCCCACCATGAGGACACGGAAATGCTGTTTGATTTGGGTACCTGTCTATTCACCTGTCTGTGTGTAGATGACTGAAGATTCCACAAATGAAGGTCAGCAGTATCTATTGAGCTGTTTCTCCCTCTCATGCGTCTCATGTGTGTGGTGGAGAAAGGAAAGAAAAGAGGTTCTGATGGGAAGTTGTCTTCATGCCTGAGGAAGCTGAAGGCAGGCTGACGGGACGGAGGACATCCTATGTGACATTTCCATACCTGGACACCCTTTACAATACTGGGGCTGCCAGTCCACCCTGTATGTCAACATACCCCCAAGAACAGCATGGTCCAGGGTGGTCCACTCTCATCCCATTCGGCCCACCTGGGGCATCTGCTGGAAGTCTTCACTGTAGGATTTGACACCATGGAATACTATGCAGCCATAAAAAATGATGAGTCAATGTCCTTTGTAGGGACATGGGTGAAACTGGAAACCATCATTCTCAGCAAACTATCACAAGGACAAAAAACCAAACACCGCATGTTCTCACTCATAGGTGGGAATTGAACAATGAGAACACATGGACACAGGAAGGGGAACATCACACACCAGGGACTGTTGTGAGGTGGGGGAAGGGGGGAAGGATAGCATTAGCAGATATACCTAATTCTAAATGACGAGTTAATGGGTGCAGCACAGCAACATGGCACACGTATACATATGTAACAAACCTGTACATTGTGCACATGTACCCTAAAACTTAAAGTATAATAATAATAAAATTTTAAAAAAAGAAAAAAGAAAGCGTCATCGCAGTTCCCTTGGGGTCACCAGGCAACGGCCAGCAGGGGAAGTGTGGTGGGACAAGAAGGGGGGCGGGGCATCAGCCTCAGAACTCGCTGGAAGGTGGCAGGCAGCCGGTGGTGGACGCTGAGTCAGAGACATCTGGCAGGATATAGATCTGGAAGGTGCATCAGTCCTCTCCCATACCTCTCCAACGGAAAATCCCACAGCGGCGGTGGGAGCCTTGGTTGGGGGAGAAGCAGGGACAAGGGGGAGAGGGAAGGAGGCCCCCGGGAGGATTTAGCACAGAAAACCCACCCAGGCAAGCTCCCTCCCTCCTATCGGGTCCAAGGTACACCCTGGGAGGCGGCAAGAGAAATGTTCACCCCATACTTTTTGTCTTTCTCTTTTTTTTTTTTGTCTTTTCCATTTTACAAGAGATGCTCATTTCAACAACCAGGCGGTGGATGTGACAGAAGAAGTGTCAAGGCCAGGAGACCAACCTGATCAACTGAGCAACACAAGTAGGAGAGCCCAGCTGAAAAAAATGAAAAAATAGGGGGAGGAGGAGGAAAGAAAAGAAAAGAAAAGAAAAGAAAAAAGAAAAACAATCACCAAGAAAGTTAAAATTCTCTAATGGTGTAGGCACAAAAAAGAGTGATTTCACGTCTTTTCCCACAACATGGATAGAGCTGGAAGCAAGTATGTACCCAGTGAACCGCCTTCTGCTTAAAAGTGGGAGGTAAACAGTGGGTACGCACAAGGTCATCAAGATGGAAATAACAGACACTCCAAAAGGGAGGTGGAGGACAACAGGGGGACGAGGGATGAATAAATCGCCAGTCAGAGACAACGTTTGCCACGTGGGTATTGGATACACTGGAGGTCCACTTCTACATCCGGAGGCAGTAGTATGCTGATGTGACAAACAAGCAGGTACACCCCCTAAGTCTGTAAAATACCAAAACAACGACGACAGCACCAGCAGCAGCAGCAGCAACAACAACAACAACAGAACAGAAGCTGGAATACAAAACCACCACCACCACCACCACAATCACCAGTTGGGGTTGGGGGAGGGTGGCCGTGCTCCAGGCCCTCAGGCTCAGTCCCCTCGGGTTTAAAAAAGAAAACAGCAGACTCATTCCTGCCTGTAGGCAGGAAAAATCCAATCAAAGTTCTCCATTGCTAGAAAGGGAAGTAGAATAAGGAGAAGGGCTTATTGATCTTGTGATCGATCGCGGCCATACATGTAGGAAAAAATTATATACAGACAGCAACACTTTCTACACTGCTCAAAAGCATCTTAGATCAGACGCACCACACTCCCTGGGGCTTGTGCCACTAGAAAGAAAAGACAGGCCGGGTGCGGTGGCTCATTCCTGTCATCCAAGCACTTCGGGGGGCTGAGGCGGGTGGATCACGAGGTCAGGAGATCGAGACCATCCTGGCTAACATGGTGAAACCCCATCTCTACTAAAAATACAGAAAATTAGCTGGGCCTGGTGTGGGCACCTGTAGTCCCAGCTACTCAGGAGGCTGAGGCAGGAGGATGGTATGAACACGGGAAGCACAGCTAGCAGTGAGCCGAGATAGAGTCACTACACTCTGGCCTGGGCTAAAGAGCGAGACTCCATCTCAAAAAAAAAATATATATATCTAAGCATAGTGCTGCATGCCTGTAGTCCCAGCTACTCAGGAGGCTGTGGTAGAACAATCACTTCACCCAGCAGTTTGAGGCTGCAGTGAGCTATGATCATGCCACTGCACTCTGGCCTGGGTGACAGAGCGAAACCCCTTCTCAAAACAAAGAACAACCAAAAACTTTCAAGAATACTCAGAGATAGTGTAGGTTTGGTTCCAGACAACCACAATAAGGCAAATGTTACAATCAAATTAGTCACATAAACATTTTGTTTCCCAGTACTTATAAAAGTTATGCTTAAACCGTGTTGTAGTCTAATGAGTAATTAATAATTATTAATTAATTAATTAGTAATCACATTATGTCTAAAAATCCATGTACATACCTTAACTTAAAATACCTCATTGCTGAAAAATATTAATGAATATCTGAACTTTACCAAGTCATAATCATTTGCTGGTGAGTGAAGGGGTGGCCTGCTCCTCCACACTTGTGGGTATTTCTAGTCAAGTGGGACGAGAGACTGAGAAAATAAGTAAGACACAGAGACAAAGTATAGAGAAGCACTTGTAGGCCCAGGAGACCAGCACTCAGCATACCAAGGACCTGCACAGGCACCGGCCTCTGAGTTCCCTCAGTTTTTATTGCTTATTATTTTCATTATTTGAGCAAAAAGGAATGTAGTAGGAGAGCAGGGTGATAATAAGGAGAAGTTTTTATTGCTTATTATTTTCATTATTTGAGCAAAAAGGAATGTAGTATGAGAGCAGGGTGATAATAAGGAGAAGTTTTTATTGCTTATTATTTTCATTATTTGAGCAAAAAGGAATGTAGTAGGAGAGCAGGGTGATAATAAGGAGAAGGTCAGCAAAAACATGTGAGCAAAATAATCTATGTCAATTAAGTTCAAGGGAAGGTACTATGACTGGATGTGCACGTAAGCCAGATTTATGTTTCTCTCCACCCAAACATCTCAGCGGAGTAAAGAATAACAAAGCAGCATTACTGCAAACATATCTGCCCTCCCATCATAGGGCGGATTTTCTCCTATCTCAGAATTGAACAAAGGTACAATCGGGTTTTATACTGAGACATTCAGTTCCCAGGGGCAACCAGGAGACAGTGGCCTTCCTCTATCTCAACTGCAAGAGGCTTTCCTCTTTTACTAATCCACCTCAGCACAGACCCTTAACGGGTGTCGGGCTGGGGGACAGTCACGTCTTTCTCATCCCATGAGGCCATATTTCAGACTTTCACATGGGGAGAAACCTTGGACAATATCCCACTTTCAAGGGCAGAGGTCCCTGCGGCTTTCTGCAGTGCATTTTTCCCCTCGTTTATTAAGATTAGAGAATGGCGATGACTATTACCAAGTATACTGCTTGTAAACATTTTGTTAACAAGGCACGTCCTGCACAGCCCTAGATCCCTTAAACCTTGATTTCATACAACGCATGTTTTTGTGAGCTCCAGGTTGGGTCTGAGTGGCTGGGGCAAAGTGGCTGGGGCAAAGCGGCTGGGGCAAAGCTACAAATTAACAACATCTCACCAAAGCAATTGTTTAAAGTACAAGTCTTTTTCAAAATGGAGTCTCTTATGCCTTTTCTTTCTATATAGACACAGTAACAGTCTGATCTCTCTTTCTTTTCTCTACAGTGAGGGTCTTGCCTCTATGTTGATGGCTGCTGACTGATCAGTATGGGGGCTGCTGAAGTTTGGGTACCTGTGTCAATTTCTTAAAACAATGAAGAGTGTTCCTTTCACAAAAGATTTCCCTGTAGCATGTGATGCTGTTTGATAACATTTTATCCACAGTAGAACTTCCTTCAAAATTGGAGTAAACCCTCTCAAACCCTGCTGCTGCTTTATCCACTAGGTTTATGGAATATTCTAAATCCTTTGCTGTTATTTCAACAATGTTCATAGCATCTCCACCTGGAGTAGATTCCATCTCAAGAAAATATTTTCTGTGCTCATCCATAAGAAGCAACTCCCCACTTGTTCAAGTTTCATCATGAGTTTACAGCAATTTAATCTCATCTTAAGGCCCTAATTCTAATTCTGATTGTCGTGCGATTTCTACCACATCTGTAGGGACTTCCTCCACTGACATCCTGAGCCCTCAAAGCCATCCATAACGTCTGGAATCAACTTCTTCCAAACTCCTGTTAATGTTGATATTTCAACCTCCTCCCATCAAGCACAAATGTTCTTAATGGCATTTGCTATTAAGGACATTTGTGATTCACGGGAGGAGTTTGAAATATCATGAAGGGATTAATGGTGAAACCTTTCCAAAAGGTTTTCAATTCAGTTTATCCAGACTCATCAAAGAAATTACTATCTATGACAGCTATACCTTTACAAAATGCATTTATTATTTAATAAAACACTTGAAAGTCAAAACCAGTCTTTGATCCACAGGCTGAAGGGTATATATTGTATTAGCAGCCATGAACATAACATTAATTTTCAAGTACATCTCCATCTAAGCTTCTGGGTAGCTAGGAGAATTATTAATAAGCAGCAATCTTTTTTCCTTTTTTCTTTTCTTTCCTTTTTTTTTTTTCTCCTTTATATAGTTTCCCTCTTGTTGCCCAGGATGGAGGGCAGTGGTGTGGTCTTGGCTCACTGCAACTTCCACCTCCAGGGTCCAAGCCATTCTTCTGTGTCAGCCTCCCAAGCAGCTGAAATTACAAGTACAACCACCATGCCCGGCTAATTTTTTTGTATTTTTATTAGACATGGGGTTTCATAATTTTCGCCAGGCTGGTCTCCAACTTCTGACCTCAGGCGATCCAACCACCTCGGCCTCCCAAAGTGCAGGGATTATAGGTGTGAGCCACTGAACCAGGCCAAGCAGCAATCCCTTTAAAGGACTCGTTTTTTTTTTGTTTGTTTGTTTTTTTCTGAGCAGTAGGTCTCAATAGTGGGATTAAAATATTCAGTAAACCATACTGTTAACAGTTGTGTTGTCACACAGACTGTGATGTTCCATTTATAGAGCACAGAAAGAATAGATTTTGAATAATTCTTAAGAGCCCTGAGATTTTCAGAGTGGTCAATGAGCATTGGCTGTAACTTAAAGTCACCAACTGCAGTGGTCCTCAAAGACAGTCAGCCCATCCTTTGAAGTTTTGAAGCCAAGTGTTGACGTCTCTCTATCGATGAAAATATTACATCTTCAGTAAGCTTAATCATTTCTAGCTTTTTACTTAAAGTGAGAGACGTGCAATTCTTCCTTCCATTTGAGCTCTTTGAGGCCACTGTGGTTACTAATTAAAACCCCCAGTGGGTGTCATCCTCCTCCCTCCTCAATCGAGTTCACCCACATCTCTGCATGGGGAATGGGACTTTCTGCACCACACACGCCCTGCATGCCTGGGGCTCTCCCACAGGGGGTTTTCATGAGCCAGGGAGCAAGGGCCGTCCCCCCGCTCCAGCCCAGCCAGGCTGTGCAGGCAGAAGGAATCTCTCAACCTGCCATTGCACGTGGGAATTTTTGTGTTCAATGCCCTGGCTCCTCTGGAAGTAGGACTGTCCCACCCTCAGACACCTCGGTGGCCTCCACACCCCAACAAATGCCAGGAGGATGAGGATCCGCAGCACGGTGGCCTGCTGGGCGCATGCTCAGTGGGACAGCTTGGGCCCCCTCAAGCTGAGTCACAGGGGCAAGGTGTGTTTGCACCACCCACGTCCCACCGGAGTCCGCGGTGGGTCTGGAGCCCCAGGTCGCCAGGGCGGGGTGGGAAACCAAAGACGGGGCACCTCCACCTCTGAAGCTAGCGACCCTGGAGGCCTCCACATCAAGCACAGATGCAAGCCATCCAGGCATCTCTCAACTGCTCCAGGAGCTGGGGCGCTCATCTACACTCACCTCCAGCCTGTTAGATGAGCTCCTGTCAACCCCAGAGTTTCAGCAAAAGGCACAACCTTTCCTAGGTCCAGCGCCACTGGGGAAGCTGAAGGAAGTGGAAGAGCCCACTCCGCTGGAACCACTCCTCAGCCAGGAAGAACACCGGGCTCTGCTGGAGAAGCTTTAGGACGTGGGGTTGGGGCGGGGTGGGGGCAGGGCGGCGGCCTCTCTTTAGCGGTGAACCTCTGACTCGGTATGGAGAGGCGTGTCTTCCCTTCCAGCTGACCTGCCTAGGATCTCTGAGTTCCAGGTCCCATGAGAGACTCCACTCAGAGGAGGGCTGTCATTCTTTCCTGAGCATCCCGGGGATCCCAGGGCCCGTCCAGGTACCGGGAGGTGGAGAGTCTACTGCTCATGCGTGGGTTAGCAGGCAGCAGCCTAGGTTTTCTAACAAGCTCAGGCGGAGCTCTCATACCTTCCCTCTTGTATCCCCGCCGCGTTCTTCAGTGGGACGGGCGGAGACCTCCATCCCGGGAAACACTGGCCTGGGCAGGTGCCAAGCCTACTCTTCTTTCCGCGTCTCGCTACCTCTGTCCCCCCCCCACCATCACTCGCCTACCCTTGCCCAGCCAGCTTCCTCGGCATCACCATGGAGTGCCTGACAGCTAAATGAAGACCCGAGACCCCACGCAAACCGGGGTGCTGCCCTTTATACGCGGGAGGGAACTGAGGCAGAGATGGGGAGAGGAATGGAGACAGAGAGGGAGGGAGCGATGGAGGGAGAAAAGAACAGATGGACCCAGGGACCATGGAAGGTTTGGAGGGATAGGAGGGAGAGAGGGAAGGAGGGAGGGAGGGAGGAAGGGGGGAACTGAGGGAGGGATGGAGGGAAAGAGGGAGGGAGGGTGGGAGCAAGAAACAAAGAGGGGAAGGCAGAGAGAAAAGCGGTCTTCTTCCTCCAGGACCAGCAGGATCTTGCACTCCGGGAAAATGTTGGGTGCCCAGGGCAGGCTAAGTGCTCGGCCCACAGCCGCGTCGGCCTGCAGGGCTCTCATCGGCCCTCTGGATCGCCAGCCTGGGTTACTTCATCTGGGAGCGATTCAGACGAATTTCGTCTCCAAAGGAATAAGCGAATTACACAGAGAGCAATGAGCCCAGACTCGGGTGATTGTCCATTTTTCATCCACATGGTTAACAGATGAGATAGCCCCACGTTGAGCCAGCAACGGAGCGTGAGGTGGATAGTCCCGCCCACACAGGAGTCACACTCAGGCCGACTGAAGCATGGTTTTGGGTTCCACATTCCTTTGTCTTCTGCAAGGGGGCCTGTTGCTCATGTGTCTCTAGTCCCCGAAAGCGTGACCATTTTGACTGTTTCTTTCCCGAGCTCTGTGGGGACACAGAAACCTCCAGAGAATAGTGAAAAAGCAGCATCGTGTTTTTGCTCTCCTTTCCAGTTTCCTCTTTGGAAACAGGTCATAGTGGAGACTCCCCATTTCTTAGGAAACAGGAAACCATCGTCAGGCCGTGATGCACCGGGCGTTTCTTTTCTCTGTAGTTTCGCTCTCGTTTTCTACATGAAAATGAACGAGATTCGTAAGGAATTAGAAAAGAATTTATGGTACACAAGTCTTGACTACTGTTGCATTCCACTTTGAAATCACTTTGAGCTAAAACAACAGTTTTCCAAGATTTAAAGAAAAATAGATTTTATAAAAGGGATTCTTTTATTCACTCAATACATAATTTAAGTTACTGAGAGTAACGAGTGATATTTTTTCCACTATAATTTGCTCTGATGAAAGAAATAATTCTTTTAACTCCTCACAAATGCTACATTTTCAGGACTAAAGGAATTACCAGTAGGCATTCTTTCTTCTTGATCTAAGTTATTTGTCTCTAAAATATGTCAAGTAAGCTTTTAAAGATTCAGGGAGGGGCAGTTTCATGATTTTTTCTCTCAGTAAATTTTGAGGTTACTCCTCTGGCTTCATCGCTTCACTGTGATCTTTTTCTTCCTCTTCTTTGTTATCTTCTTCCATTTTTTCATACTCTTCGGTGTCTAGAGGCTGAGGAATAAGCTGATTACCCACAGATACATAAGTGGTAATTCTCTGTTTAACTCTCTTTCCTTTCCTTTTGGGTGGAGCCCTTTGAGGAATCCCCTTGGCCTGCATCTCATCATTTATGAAATTTCTAAGTGTGAGTCGAATGTAAATACGAGCCAAGTCCTGTAGATTCCTGACAGTGATTCCTTACAGACTTGCAGTTGTGAGGGTTAGATTTAATTTTATATAAGGTTTAAATAATAGTTAAACTTATGTAACCGGATCTGAATTTGCATTTCCTCTATGAAAACTTCATTTATCTAATAACGAAATCAAATGATTGTAGACCTATTTACCTTAATTTTGTTGCAATCACTGTTGCAGGGTTGCTGTATATACATTCCGGGCAATATATGACTGTAATAACAATACAAAATACTGAATAATTTAGCTTGTAAAAATCCCACAAATTTTATGAAATTTCACAGCACAGCTACTTTTGTTTTGAATCTCTTTCCAAAAGACATGAGTAAAATATCAACTTCTCTCATAGAGATTTTAAGAGCAAAGCAAGAGAATTATTAAAATAGGACGTATGTACTTAACACAACTTTTTATATGGACCCTTTACATTTTCAGTATTTTAAAAAATGAGGTTATCTTAACTCTCTAGAATTTTTTTATTATTATTATACTTTAAGTTTTAGGGTACATGTGCAAAATGTGCAGGTTAGTTACATATGTATACATGTGTCATGCTGGTGTGCTGCAACCATTTAGCACTCGACATTTAGCATTAGGTATATCTTCTAAAGTTATCCCTCCACCCTCCGCCCACCTGACGACATTCCCCAGAGTGTGATGTTCACCTTCCTGTGTCCGTGTGTTCACATTGTTCAATTCCCCCCTATGAGTGAGAACATGCAGTGTTTGGCTTTTTGTCCTTGGGATAGTTTACTGAGAATGATGATTTCCAATTTCATCCATGTCCCTACAAAGGACATGAACTCATCATTTTTTATGGCTGCATAGTATTCCATGGTGTATATGTGCCACGTTTTCTTAATCCAATGTTGGACATTTGGGTTGGTTCCAAGTCTTTGCTATTGTGAATAGTGCCGCAATAAACATACTTGTGCATCTGTCTTTATAGCAGAATGATTTATAGTCCTTTGGGTATATACCCAGTAATGGGATGGCTGGGTCAAATGGAATTTCTAGTTCTAGATCCTTGAGGAATCACCACACCGACTTCCACAATGGTTGAACTAGTTTACAATCCCACCAACAGTGTAATAATGTTCCTATTTCTCCACATCCTCTCCAGCACCTGTTGTTTCCTGACTTTTTAATGATTGCCATTCTAACTGGTGTGAGATGGTATCTCATTGGGTTTTTGATTTGCATTTCTCTGATGGCCAGTGATGGTGAGCATTTTTTCATGTGTTTTTTGGCTGCATAAATGTCTTCTTTTGAGAAGTGTCTGTTCATGTCCTTCGCCCACTTTTTGATGGGGTTGTTTTTTTTTTCGTGTAAATTTGTTTGAGTTCATTGCAGATTCTGGATATTAGCCCTTTGTCAGATGAGTAGGTTGTGAAAATTTTCTCCCATTTTGTAGGTTGCCTGCTCACTCTGATGGTAGTTTCTTTTGCTGTACAGAAGCTCTTTAGTTTAATTAGATCCCATTTGTCAATTTTGCCTTTTGTTGCCATAGCTTTTGGTGTTTTAGACATGAAGTCCTTGCCCATCCCTGTGTCCTGAGTGGTAATGCCTAGGTTTTCTTCTGGGGTTTTTATGGTTTTAGGTCTAATGTTTAAGTCTTTAATCCATCTTGAATTGATTTTTGTATAAGGTGTAAGGAAGGGATCCAGTTTCAGCTTTCTACATATGGCTAGCCAGTTTTCCAGAACCATTTATTAAATAGGGAATCCTTTCCCCATTGCTTGTTTTTCTCAGGTTTGTCAAAGATCAGATAGCTGTATATATGCGGCATTATTTCTGAGGGCTCTGTTCTGTTCCACTGATCTATGACTCTGTTTTGATACGAGTACCATGCTGTTTTGGTTACTGTAGCCTTGTAGTATAGATTGAAGTCAGGTAGCGTGATGCCTCCAGCGTTGCTCTTTTGGCTTAGGATTGACTTGGCTATGAGGGCTCTTTTTTTGGTTCCATATGAACTTTAAAGTAGTTTTTTCCAATTTTGTGAAGAAAGTCATCGGTAGCTTGATGGGGATGGCATTGAATCTATAAATTACCTTGGGCAGAATGGCCATTTTCACGATATTTTTTCTTCCTACACATGAGCTTGGAATGTTCTTCCATTTGTTTCTATCCTCTTTTAATTCAAAGAGCAGTGGTTTGTAGTTCTCCTTGAAGAGGTCTTTCATGTCCCTTGTAATTTGGATTCCTAGATATTTTATTCTCTTTGAAGCAATTGTGAATGGGAGTTCACTCATGATTTGGCTCTGTTAGTCTGTTATTTGTGTATAAGAATGCTTGTGATTTTTGTACATTGATTTTGTATCTTGAGATTTTGCGGAAGTTTCTTATCAGCTTAAGGAGATTTTGGGCTGAGACAATGGGGTTTTCTAGATATACAATTGTGTCATCTGCAAACAGGGACAGTTTGACTTCCTCTTTTCCTAATTGAACACCCTTTATTTCCTTCTCCTGCCTAATTGTCCTGGCCAGAACTTCCAACTCTATGTTGAATAGGAGTGGTGAGAGAAGGCATCCCTGTCTTCTGCCAGTTTTCAAAGGGAATGCTTCCAGTTTTTGCCCATTCAGTATGATATTGGCTGTGGGTTTGTCATAGATAGCACTTATTATTTTGAGATATGTCCCATCAATATCTAATTTATTGAGAGTTTTTAGCATGGAGGGTTGTTGAATTTTGTCAAAGGACTCTTCTGTATCTATTGAGATAATCATGTGGTTTTTGTCTTTCATTGTGTTTATATGCTGGATTATATTTATTGATTTGTGTATATTGAACCAGGCTTGCATGCCAGGGATGAAGCCCACTTGATCATGGTGGATAAGCTTTCTGATGTGCTGCTTTATTTGGTTTGCCAGTATTTTATTGAGGATTTTTGCATCAATGTTCATCAAGGATATTGGTCTAAAATTCTCTTTTTTGGTTGTGTCTCTGCCCAGCTTTGGTATCAGGATGATGCAGGCCTCATAAAATGAGTTGGGGAGTATTCCATCTTTTTCTATTGATTGGAATAGTTTCAGAAGGAATGGTGCCAGTTCCTCCTTGTACCTCTGGTAGAATTCGGCTGTGAATCCATCTGGTCCTGGACTTTTTTTCGTTGGTAAGCTATTGATTATTGCCTCAATTTCAGAGCCTGTTATTTTTCTATTCAGAGATACAACTTCTTCCTGGTTTAGTCTTGGGAGGGTGTATGTGTCGAGGAATTTATCCATTTCTTCTACAATTTCCAGTTTATTTGCATAGAGGTGTTTGTAGTATTCCCTGATGGTAGTTTGTATTTCTGTGGGATTGGAGATTGTATCGCCTTTATCATTTTTTATTGCATCTATTTGATTCTTCTCTCTTTTTTTCTTTATTAGTCTTGCTAGCGGTCTATCAATTTTGTTGGTCCTTTCAAAAAACCAGCTGCTGGATTCATTAATTTTTTGAAGGGTTTTTTGTGTCTCTATTTCCTTCAGTTCTGCTCTGATTTTAGTTATTTCTTGCCTTCTGCTAACTTTTGAATGTGTTTGCTCTTGCTTTTCTAGCTCTTTTAATTCTGATGTTAGGGTGTCAATTTTGGATCTTTTCTGCTTCCTTCTGTGGGCATTTAGTGCTATAAATTTCCCTCTACACTGCTTTAAATTTGTCCCCGAGATTCTGGTATGTTGTGTCTTTGTTATCATTGGTTTCAAAGAAGATCTTTATTTCTGCCTTCATTTCGTTATGTACCCAGTAGTCATTCAGGAGCAGGTTGTTCAGTTTCCATGTAGTTGAGCAGTTTTGAATGAGTTTCTTCATCCTGAGTTCTAGTTTGATTGCACTGTGGTCTGAGAGACAGTTTGTTACAATTTCTGTTCTTTTACATTTGCTGAGGAGAGCTTTACTTCCAACTATATGGTCAATTTTCGAATAGGTTTGGTGCTGAAAAAAATGTATATTCTGTTGATTTGGAGTGGAGACTTCTGTAGATGTCTATTAGGTCCACTTGGTGCAGAGCTGAGTTCAATTCCTGGGTATCCTTGTTAACTTTCTGTCTTGTTGATCTGTCTAATGTTGACAATTGGGTGTTAAAGTCTCCCATTAGTATTGTGTGGGAGTCTAAGTCTCTTTGTAGGTAACTCAGGACTTGCTTTATGAATCTGGATGCTCCTGTATTGGGTGCATATATATTTAGGATAATTAGCTCTTCTTGTTGAATTGATCCGTTTACCATTATGTAATAGCCTTCTTTCTCTCTTTTGATCTTTGTTGGTTTAAAGTCTGTTTTATCAGAGACTAGGATTGCACCTCCTGCCTTTTCTTGTTTTCCATTTGCTTGGTAGATCTTCCTCCATCCTTTTATTTTGAGCTTATGTGTGTCTCTGCATGTGAGATGGGTTTCCTGAATACAGCATACTGATGGGTCTTCACTCTTTATCCAGTTTGCCAGTCTATGTCTTTTAATTGGAGCATTTAGTCCGTTTACATTAAAAGTTAATATTGTTATGTGTGAATTTGATCCTGTCATTATGAAGTTAGCTGGTTATTTGGCTCGTTAGTTGATGCGGTGTCTTCCTAGCCTCGATGGTCTTTACAATTTGGCATGATTTTGCAGTTGCTGTTACCAGTTGTTCCTTTCCATGTTTAGTGCTTCCTTCAAGATCTCTTTTAGGGCAGGTCTGGTGGTGACAAAATCTCTCAGCATTTACTTGTCTGTAAAGTATTTTGTTTCTCCTTTACTTATGAAGCTTAGTTTGGCTGGATATGACATTCTGGGTCCAAATACTTTTCTTTAAGAATGTTGAATATTGGCCCCCACTCTCTTCTGGCTTGTAGAGTTTCTGCTGAGAGATCCACTGTAAGTCTGAATGACTACCCTTTGTTCATAACCCGACCTTTCTTTCTGGCTGCCCTTAACATTTTTTCCTTCATTTCAACTTTGGTGAATCTGACAATTATGTGTCTTGGGGTTGCTCTTCTCGAGGAGTATCTTTGTGGTGTTCTCTGTATTTCCTGAATCTGAATGTTGGCCTGCCTTGCTAGATTGGGGAAGTTCTCTTGGATAATATCCTGCAGAGTGTTTTCCAACTTGGTTCCATTCTCCCCGTCACTTTCTGGTACACCAATCAGAAGTAGATTTGGTCTTTCCACATAGTCCCATATTTCTTGGAGGGTTTGTTCGTTTCTTTTTATTCTTTTTCCTCTAAACTTCCCTTCTCACTTCATTTCATTCATTTCATCTTCCATCACTGATACCCTTTCTTCCAGTTGATTGCATTGGCTTCTGGGACTTCTGCACTCTTCACGTAGTTCTCAAGCCTTGGATTTCAGCTCCATCAGCTCCTTTAAGCACTTCTCTGTATTGTTTATTCTAGTTATACATTCGTCTGATTTTTTTTTCGAAGTTTTTTAACTTCTTTGCCTTTGGTTTGAATTTCCTCCTGTAGCTCGTAGTAGTTTGATCATCTGAAGACTTCTCTCAACTCGTCAAAATCATTCTCCCTCCAGCTTTGCTCCGTTGTTGATGAGGAACTGCATTCCTTTGGAGGAGGAGAGGCACTCGGCTTTTTAGAGTTTCCAGTTTTTCTGCTCTGCTTTTCCCCATCTTTGTGGTTTTATCTCCTTTTGGTCTTTGATGATGGTGATGTACAGATGGGTTTTTGGTGAGGATGTCCTTTCTGTTTGTTATTTTCCTTCTAACAGACAGGACCCTCAGCTGCAGGTCTGTTGGAGTTTGCTAGGGGTCCAATCCAGACGCTGTTTGCCTTTGTAACAGCAGCGGTGGCTGCAGAACAGCATATTTTCATGAACCACGAATGCTGCTGTCTGATCATTCCTCTGGAAGTTTTGACTCAGAGGAGTACACGGCCGTGTGAGGTATCAGTCTGCCCCTACTGGGGGGTGCCTCCCACTTAGGCTGCTTGGAATTCAGGGGTCAGGAACCCACTTAAGGAGGCAGTCTGCCTGTTCTCAGATCTCCAGCTGCGTGCTGGGAGAACCATTGCTCTCTTCAATGCTGTCAGACAGGGACATTTAAGTCTGCTGAGGTTACTGCTGTCTTTTTGTTTGTCTGTGCCCTGCCCCCATAGGTGGAGCCTATAGAGGCAGGCAGGCCTCCTTGAGCTGTGGTGGGCTCCACCCAGTTCAAAGTTTCCGGCTGCTTTGTTTACCTACGCAAGCCAGGACAATTGCAGCGCCCCTCCCCCAGCCTCGCTGCCGCCTTGCAGTTTGATCTCAAACTGCTGTGCTAGCAATCAATGAGACTCCGTGGGCGTAGGACCCTCCGAGCCAGGTGTGGGATATAATCTCCTGGTGTGCCGTTTTTTAAGCCCGTCAGAAAAGTGCAGTATTAGGGTGGGAGTGACCCGATTTTCCAGGTCCATCTGTCACTCCTTTCTTTGACTAGGAAAGGGAACTCCCTGACCCCTTGCACTTCGCGAGTGAGGCAATGCCTAGCCCTGCTTCGGCTTGCACATGGTGCGCTGCACTCACTCTCCTGCACCCACTGTCTGGCACTCCCTAGTGAGATGAATCCAGTACCTCAGCTGGAAATTCAGAAATCACCCATCTTCTGCATCAGTCATGCTGGGAGCTGTAGACTGCAGCTGTTCCTTTTCGGCTATCTTGGCTGCACCCACTCTCTAGAATTTTTAAATTATATTTGGAATTGTTTTTTCTATAGTTCACTGTATAAAGTATTTGGTTTTTTAAAAAAAGCAAAATCATCGTTATGTGTGACTCTTGATAGGCCACAGAACAAGTGAATGAGCATGAGTGAGACCACTTTCTTAGATGTCCGTAAGTAGCAGGGCCATGGTAGACCTGGTCAGCGGATGCACTATAGCAGATGGAGCTTCTAGTTTACCTGAATATTTATCCTTGACAAGGTAGGGCTGAGCCTACACTTGCTTTGGATCTTTCTAGTACAAGAAATATTCACAGAAATTGTATCTAGATACCTTTTGTTTGGAAAATCCTGTTCAGAATCATAGTGTAATCTTTGGGACTCATGCCATGTTCATTTGACTTCTTCCCATATTTTTTATGTTTCTTTTGGTAAAACTATAATGGTTTTCATTTTTTACTTAATATCACACAATTAAACTGTCCATATTTGAGCTTTATTGTAGCTTACCAGTGATAAAAGACAGGTAGTAATTGTCATTGTTTCCTTGTTTGTTTTCCTAATAAGGCCTGAAAACAGCCATTCCTTATTAAGGAAGTGTGCAATGTAACATATTTGCTAGAGTTACATGGATTATATATTTCTTAAAGGGAAAAATTTGAGAGTATCTTGGATTACCACCAGGATTATTATTACAGTAGTTGCTCAGATTTGGTTAAGGAGCCAAATCAAATTATAGTGAAAGGATTATTATCTCTCTGCTAAGATTAAGATATTGTTTCAAAAATCTCAGCCCCTATAATTCCACAACATCTGAAAACAAGTGTTTGTGATCATGTGTAAGCATGAAATTGTTCCAAGTAAGTGAGGATATTTTAGTTATGTGAAAGGCAGTATCAATGGAAGGTTATTTGTTTTATACCAGTGGCTAGGATGGTGGAATTGGGGTTATTTCTACAGTTATTCTTAGATGATTACTAAACTGCTAAGAAATGCCCCATATGATTTGTATCTAGGAAAGAAAAAAATCAGTATCATACTGTTGTCATCTGTCAGAAATGTTCATTTTATTCTGAATTAAATATGGCTTTTGAAGTTACCTTGAATTCCTGGTGACCACATGTTTTTATCTGGAAAACCTGGGGAAAGTTGTCTGTCCCATCTACCCTGCTGTTTTTTTTTTTCTCGGTTGGAACTGCTGTTTAGATGATGCTTTTACTATGCAGGAGAGAGTTTTTGTTAAGGATATATTTGAAGATTCGGTTTTCCATAATGTCTTTCATTCTTTGACTTTGGCAAAGTGTACAGTAGATTTTCATGATCATTGCATACTTCTTGTCATTGAAATGTATTTTTATGTTTTTAAATGCATTCATTTTACACTTGTGACTTTATTATTGACTTTAAGAGGCAGAAATAAAAAAATAAAATTAAAAAAAAACGAAAATGAATGTGATCCACACACCTGCGTGTGTGAGACTATCACGGCAACAGCGACACCCACAGGCATTGCCACCTTCACGGAGAGGGCATGGAAAACCCAAGACTCTCATGGATGTTCAGTTCTACACTCTACCCTTCCAAGGTGGTTTCTACCTGAAATCGTGTGTGAGCCCAGAGAGAAACTTCCAGTTTCCATAGAATTCTGGAGAACTCAGAGAGACAGCCCCGGAAGCCCCCCTTTCCTGGCCGATCTGACCCCACCTTCACCTAACACACATGGACCTGTGTCTGTGGTCTCTGGCTTCAGAGGGCGGGTTATCCAGGGCCCTTGGGTACTCATGCATATTCGTGAAGGGGTGAAGCTGCTGGGTCTTTATAAGTGCCACTGGCGGGGTCGGACTCCTGACTGGACCTGCGTGCAGCACAAAGGCCAACTGAGGTGCATGGGAGCTGCCGGCCACTCTCTGCCCTTGTCTCTCCGTGAAATTCCGGCCAGGTGATCCCACGATGGCTCTCCCGACACCTTCTGACAGCCCTTTCCCTGCGGAAGCCTGAGGACGAGGACAGCAAAGGGAATCCTTTGTAACCTGAACGAAAAAGGTGCCCTGCCAGCATGCTTTGAGTGGAACCCTTACCTGAACTGGCCAGAGATACCTGCCTTTTACAGTCCAGGATTCAGATTTCTGTCAGAATCGAAGGTTCAGGCATCCAAGCCATGGTGGCAGGGAACCCACGCACACAGACTGCCTGTGCAATGTGGCCATCAAGGGTGCCACCCTCCCTCCTTGGTCGCCTTCACCCCCACCAGGGCGTGGGGTACAGGGGGCTTTCCTTAGCCAGGCAGCAAGGGTCACCCCTCTGCTGCAGCCCAGCGAGGATTCCCAGGCAGACGGAATCTCCCAACCTGCCGTGGGACACGGGGATTTTGGGTTTGCTATCCTGGCTCCTTCGGAAGTGGCGCTGACCCACCCTCAGACACCTGGGTGACCTCAGCACCCAAACAGATGGCAGGGGGACCAGGATCCACACTACGGTGGCCTTCTGGGTGTGTGCTCAATGGGACAGCTTGGGCCGCTCATGCTGAATCAAACAGATGGCAGGGGGACCAGGACCCACAACAAGGCAGCCTTCTGGGTACCTGCTCAGTGGGACAACCTGAGCTGCTCAGGCTGAGTCACAGGAGCAAGTTGTGCTTGCACCGCACACGTCCCACATGAGTCTGTATTGGGGCTGGGGCCAGGGTCTCCAAGTCACCAGGGCACGTGGGGATGCTAAGCCGAGGCACATCTACCTCTGCAGCTCGTGCCCATGGAGGCCTCTGCGTGTCAGAAGCAGATGTAAGCCATCCTGACACCCTCCCAACCGCTCCAGGAGCTGGAGCGTTCATCTGCACTCACATCCACCCAGCTATATCAACTCCTGTCGACCCCAGAATTTCAGCAAAAGGCACAGCCTTTCCTAGCAACGGAGCCACTGGAGGAGTTGAAGGACGTGGAAGAGCCCACTTTTCTGGAACCACTCCTCACCCAGGAAGAACACTGGGCTCAGTTGGAGGAGCTTTAGGATGCAGGGTTGGGAAAGGATGGGGACAGGGGGGTGGCCCTTCTTTCGCGGTGAACCTCTGGCTCGGTATGGAGACCTGTGTCTTCCCTTCCAGCTGACCTGTCTAAGATTCCTGAGTCCAGGTCCGGCAAGAGACTCCACAGAAAGGAGGGCTGTCATTCTTTTCTGAGCATCTCAGGGATTTCAGAGCCAGCACAGGTACTCAGAGATAGGCCGTCTACTGCCCATGCGTGGGTCGGCGGGCAGCCGGCTAGGGTTTGGGACCAGCCCAGGCAGGGCTCTCATCCCTTCCCCAGCTCCCCTACGTCTTGTACCCCCCCGCGCCCGCGTTCTTCAGTGGTGTAGGCGGAGACCTCCACCCCAGGAAACACCAGCTGGGGCAGTGGCCAGGCCTGCTCTCTTTTCCGTGGCTCAACTCCACTGCCTCCCCGCTCTACCATCACTCTAGCACCCGTGCCCAGCCACACTCCCTGGCATCACGTGGAGTGCCTGGCAACTAAATGTAGACCCCGAGATCTCTCACAACCTGTGGTTCTGCTCTTTCTAGGCGGGAGGGAAGCCAGGCAGAGATGGGGAAAGGAACGGAGACAAAGTGAGAGGGAGTGACAGAGGGAGGAAAGGACGGATGAACGGAGGGACCTTGGAAGGGATGGAGGGAGGGAGGGAAAGAAAAAGAGAAGAATGGAGGGAGAGAAGGAGGGAGAAATGGAGGTATGGATGGAGGGAGAGAGGGAAGGAGAGAAGAACAGAGGGAGGGAGAGAGGGAGAGAAGGAAGATTAGAGGGAAGGATGGACAGAGGGAGAAAAGGAGCAAGAAACAAAGGGAAGGCAAAGAGAAAAGCTGTCTTCTGCCTCCAGGACCAGCAGGACCTCGAACTCTGGGAAAATGTTGGGTGCCCAGTGCAGGTTGAGTGCTCGGCCAAAGGCTGTGTAGGCCGACGGTGCCCTCACCGGCCCTCGGGATTGTCAGCCTGGGTTACTTCATCTGGGAGCGATTCAGATGAATTCTACCTCCCAAGGAATGAGCGAATTCCCCAAAGAGCAGAGCCGAGACTCAAATGGTTTTCTGTTTTTCATCCACATGGCTCACAGATAGCCTATCCCCATGCTAAGCCTGCAACAGAGCACGAGGCAGATACTCCCATCTACACAGGAGTCACACTCAAGCCGAGTGAACCATGATTCCGGATTCCACGTTCCTTTGCCCTCTGCAAGGTGGCCTGTTGCTCACTGCTCTCTGGCCCCCGAAAGCGTGACCATGTGGACTGCTTGTTTCCCGAGCTCTGTGGGGACGCAGAAACCTCCAGCGAAGCGTGGAAAAGCGGCATTGTGTCTTTGCTCTCCTTTGCAGTTTCCAAACAGGCCATTTTGGAGACTCCCTATGTTGCAGGAAACAGGAATGCATCATCAGGCTGTGATGCCTCAGTCCCCTGCCCTGGCTCCAGGTCCACCGGGAGGCCTCCCTTTTGCTGACACTCGAGGCCTTCCCCCGGCTCACGAGCTCCCGAGCTTCCAACACATTGCGCCGGCTCAGGACAGGGTGTGCTCGGAGGCATCTGGGCCCGGCACCCACAGTTCTGGGATCCCCTCCAGTCCTCTGCCTTACCGCGGAAAAATTGTTTTGGATCCCTCGCTGCCCCTCCTACAAGGCCCCCTCTTGCCCCACACACCCAGAGCCGCCAGGGCTGCCCAGGGGCGAACAGCCTGCCCAGCCCTTTTTCTCACAACGCCCACACCATCGTCGCTTGTCCCGATGAGTAACCGCCCATGGCCAAAGGGAAGGGAAGGCCCTGATTTGCCCCACGCTGGCACTAGAGCCCCGGCAGCCTGATCCCGGGAAAGAGGGGCTGACGGACATCCAGACACACCACACCAACACCACGAGCAAACCCACCCCGACACACACACAGATACGCACGGGTGCACGCACACAGGCACACAATCACACACACGGACACACACACAAGGACATACAGGCAAAGACACAGACACAGCTTGAAAGAGAGCTAGGGAGACTGGGATGGAGAGATAGAAATGTAGGGAGAGAGAGAAAGGTGGAGGAGGAGAGAGACAGAAGGTGACAGAAGAGCGAGAGGTGGAGGGGGAAATAGAGAAAGGGAGACAGCGAGGGAGTTGTAGAGCAAGAGAGACAGAGCCTTGGAGAAGGAGGCTCTGCTCAGGTAGACAGGGCAACTTTGAGTAGGCCGGGGTGAGGTGGAGGGTGCTTGGGCCAGGCTAGAACAGGGGGTCAGGACCGCCCAAGTGGGAAAACCAACGGAGCCTTGAGACGTGTTTTTTTTTTTTTTTTTTTTTTTTTTTTTTTTTTTTTTTTCTTGGATTGGTTGGTTGCTTTGGGGGTGCGTTTCATAGGGTCCTTCTGTCTCCTAGGTGTGGTGGTCCCTGAGATTTGTAGAGTGCACCAGTCCATCAGGTGGAAGCTGTGGCACCAAGCGTGTCCACAGGGCCAGGCCTGGGTCTCTCTTGTGTCCTCAGGACTTGAGTTTACACGAAGTCAGTGGCAATGGGAAACAGGGTGCACAGCGACGGATTTATTCGTGGCTGGCGAAATCAGTGTCCTTCCCCTGGGGAAAGCAGCCCACATGTTCTGGAGCGGAGGTCTTGGCTGGTGACTGTGGGACCTGCTGCCCCAGCTTGGACAGTTGCAGTGGCACTTGATGAATGAATTGAATTGCCTGGGGTCCGGGGAGTGGGAAGACACCCCGGAGGGCAGGAAACCCTAGCCTGCGCCTTTGTGGTCTAGTACCTGCCACAGCGTCCCAGCTGGAGCCGGGCTTCTGGTGGGGCTGCAGCCAGGCAGAAGAGGTGGGATGCTGCCGCCTGGCGGTATTGCAGCTGCGGACCTCCACGAGGAGGTTTCATCTCGACATAAATGTTTTTCTTTCTTCAGATGATAGGTATCCTTACTTTTAGATTAGTGGTAACTCCACAAACTTAGAGGTACAAAATATGATTGCCCACACCTTATAATCGCATTACCACCTCCCATTACCATCAACTTTCCCCCTCCTCACCACCCTCAACCCGTAGACTAGGTCTCGCCATGTTGCCCAGGCTGACCTCAAACTCCCGGGCTTAAGTGATATGCCTGCCTTGGCCTCTCAAAGTGCTGGGATCAGCGGTGTGGGTCACCATGCCCAGCCAACCACCACCAAGTTTTGATTCAGCAGCACTGGGTCATGAAGCTAAGGACCCACAAATTTAGAAAAGTTTTTAAATATCATAACATTTCTGTGAGGAAATAGTATTTGTTATTACATTTTTAGACTCTTTTATAATGCTCTTTTTTTTTCCACTGAACACAGTACTAAGTAGTAATTGGAAAATCACAGCATAAGTCATATTACTTTTTCTAATACAGAGTCCTTGGCTGTTCTCTAAGCTAAACCTGATCACCTACATTGAGAAAAAGAAAAAGCCCCAGAATGTGAGGAGACAGGAGGCAGTAGCCAAACATCCAAAGAGGTGGGAGTGAATAAGGCAGATGACACAGATGAGATGTTCAAAGGTCAAGGAGAAAGCCAGATCTTAAAGTGTGGTTTGCGAAGCTATACTCCAATGGAGATCTTTTCTGAGAAGCTCTGGTTTCTTTCTCTTGCTTTTATTAGAGACAGACATCTTCTGCCCCATGCTCTTCAGTTTTCTAGGACTGGACTTCCCCTTCAACGATCATTCATCTAAGTTACAAATAAAATCAAACCCTTTGCATGGCTTGCAAGCGACTGGAGGACCTGGCTGCTTGCTCTTTTATTGCTTTTGAGGACATGGGACCGTCTGTGATTTTTAAGGAACTCTATGTTAAACATTTTCTAATTTCCATTTTGAGTCTTGTCTAAAATGTGTGAGTAGTGGAGATATTGGGATTTGGTTTAGAAATCGCAGAAACACCACATCCAGATGTCGTATGTTTTCTGCTTTATAACTTCATATCCTGTGAAGGTTTCAAATGTGATTCTACGGAAATTCATACTCAATAATTTTATCAGAACATTAAGCCTCTGCCCCATATAATAAAACCTAAAGTTATTTTACTTCAAAATTTTAAGTTTTTGGTATGTATTGACGTTAAAACTGTAAACACTCTGTGCCATAATTCCTAAACTGTAATATGGTTTAATGTATCTACTTTCTACATTTAAAACATGTACTTTGCCATTGAGTAACTTAGAATATTGCTGAGCATGTATTAAATACCCATTTGTTTCCTGATTTTTTAACAGTTATCATTTTATAATTTTGTCTTGTTTAGTTTGAAGCTTACTAGGATTTTGTCATTGATATGTAAGTGTGTGTATATATATATACACACACACAAGTATATATATAACAACATATGTAATTGATATATATCTATACGTTTTATATATGTGTATATACACACTTATGTGAATATATGCATGTGTACATAACATTAATTTTTTGACCAATAAAAATTGCATAATTATGCATTGTCTACATTATAATTTCATAGATATATATTGTAAAATGTTTAATACAATTAAGTTGATGAACATTTATATCACCTCACATGGTTATGATTTTGTAGTGAGAGCATTTGAGGTCTCCTATTGTTGTAGCAAATTTTAAGCATACAAAACACTGTTATTAACTACATTTTAAAGCTATACATTAGACCCCCAAAACTTATTTATCTTATAACTGGAAGTTTTTACTCTTTGAACACCTTATCATTTTTTCTACCTCCAGGCTTGGTCATTACCATTGTACTCTCTGCTTCTGTGAGTTCAGGCTTTTCAAATTCTCAATTTAAGTGAGAACATACAGTGTTTGTTGTTCTGTGCCCAGCTTATTTTGCATAGCATAATGTACCCAGGTCCATTCATGTTGTTGAAATAGCAGAATTTCATTCTTTTTTATGGGTGAATAATATTCAGTTGTCTATTTTACCACATTTTCCTTATCCATTCAGCATCTACATATAAGTCATTTTTTTAAAAAAGTACTCTTGACAGTTGTGAATAACGCTGCATTGAATACAGGGGTGCAGATTATTTTTGAGATGCTGATTTTATTTTGTTTATAGACAGAAGTGGAATTTTGGCATTGTACGATAGTTCAATTTTTTAAAAATACCTGCATACTAATTTTCATAATGACTCTTCCAGTTTACAACTCATTAAGACTGTACAGAAATATTTTGTCACATCCTTGTTAACACTTGTCATATCTCTTTTTTTTTGATATTAGCCATTCCAACTGCTGTAAAGTGGTATCTTTTCATTTGCAATTTTCTCATGAATGGTAATGTTTAGCATCTTTCTACACACCTGTTGGATATTTGAATATGTTTGTAAAAAATATTTAGTCTTGGTCGTTGGAGCCAAGATGGCCAAATAGGAATAGCTCCAGTCTACAAATCTCAGCTTGAGTGACACAGAAGATGGGTGATTTCTGCATTTCCAACTAAGGTACCAGGCTCATCTCACTGGGGAGTGCCAGTCAGTGGGTACCAGACAGTGGGTACAGCACACCACGCATAAGCCAAAGCAGGGCGAGGCATTGCCTTACTGGGGAACTGCAAGGGGTCAGGGAATTCCCTTTCCTAGTCAAAGTAAGGGGTGACAGAACGCACCTGGAAAATCAGGTCACTCCCACCCTAATACTGCGCTTTTCCAATGGGCTTCACAAACACCACACCAGGAGATTATATCCTGCACCTGGCTCAGAGGTACTTATGCCCATGGAACCTCACTCATTGCTAGCACAGCAGTCTGAGATCAAACTGCAAGGTGGCAGTGAGGCTGGGGGATGTGCGCCTGCCATTGCTCAGGCATCAGTGTGTAAACAAAGTGGCTGGGAAGCTCGAACTCGGTGGAGCCCATCACAGCTCAAGGAGGTCTGCCTGCCTCTGTAGGCTCCCCCACTGGAGGCAGGGCACAGACAAACAAAAGACAGCAATAACCTCTACAGATATAAATGTCCCTGTCCCACAGCTTTGAAGAGAGTAGTGGTTCTCCCAGCATGCAGCTGGAGATCTGAGAATGGGAAGACTGCCTCCTCAAGTGGGTCCCTGAACCCCGAGTAGCCTAACTAGGAGGCACCTCCCACTAGGGTTGGACTGACACCTCACATGGCTGGGTAGTCCTCTGAGAAAAAACTTCCAGAGTAACGATCAGGCAGCAGCATTTTTGGTTCAACAATATCTGCTGTTCTGCAAACACCGCTGCTGATACCCAGGCAAACAGGATCTGGAGTGGACGTCTAGCAAACTCCAACAGACCTGCAGCTGAGGGTCCTGACTGTTAGAAGGAAAACTAACAAACAGAAAGGACATCCACCCCAAAAACCCATCTGTACATCACCATCATCAAAGACCAAAGGTAGATAAAACCACAAAGATGGGGAAAAACAGAGCAGAAAAACCAGAAACTCTAAAAATCATAGCACCTCTCCTCCTCCAAAGGAACGCAGCTCTTCACCAGCAATGGAACAAAGCTAGATAGAGAATGACTTTGATGAGTTGAGAGAGGAAGACTTCAGAAGATCAAACTACTCCAAGCTAAAAGAAAAAGTTCAAACCAATGGCAAAGAAGTTAAAAACCTTGAAAATAATTAGACAAATGGATAACTAGAATAATCAATGCAGAGAAGTCCTTAAAGGAAATGATGGAGTTGAAAACCATGACACCAGAACTACGTGATGAATAAACAAGCCTCAGTAACCAACACGATCAACTGGAAGAAATGGTATCAGTGATGGAAGATGAAATGAATGGAATGAAGTGTGAAGAGAAGTTTAGAGAAAAAAGAATAAAAAGAAACGAATAAAGCCTCCAAGAAATACGGGACTATGTGTAAAGACCAAATCTACTTCTAACTGGTGGACCAGAAAGTGACCGGGAGAATTGAACCAAGTTGCAAAACAATCAGCAGGATATTATCAAGGAGAAATTCCCAAATCAAGCAAGGCAGGCCAACATTAAAATTCAGGAAATACAGAGAACACCACAAAGATACTCCTCGAGAAGAGCAACTCTAAGACACAACATTGTCAGATTCACCAAAGATGAAATGAAGGAAAAAATAGTAAGGGCAGCCAGAGATAAAGGTCGGGTTACCCACAAAGGGAAGCCCATCAGACTAACAGTAGATCTCTTAGCAGAAACTCTACAAGGAAGAAGAGAGTGGAGGCCAATATTCAACATTCTTAAAGAGAAGAATTTGGACCCAGAATGTCATATCCAGCCAAACTAAGCTTCATAAGTGAAGGAGAAATAAAATCCTTTACAGACAAGCAAATGCTGAGAGATTTTGTCACCACCAGAAATGCCCTAAAGGAGTTCCTGAAGGAAGCACTAAACATGGAAAGGAACAACTGGTAACAGTGACTGCAAAAACTTGCCAAATTGTAAAGACCATCAAGGCTAGGAAGAAACTGCATCAACGAACGAGCAAAATAACCAGCTAACATCATAATGATACGATCAAATTCACACTTAAAAATACTAACCTTAAATGTAAATGAGCTAAATGCTCGAATTAAATGGCACAGACTGGCAAATTGGAAAAGAGTGAAGACCCATCAGTGTGCTGTATTCAGGAAACCCATCTCACCTGCAGAGACACACATAGGCTCAAAATAAAGGGATGGAGGAAGATCTACCAAACAAATGGTAAAAAAAAAGACAGGGGTTGCAATCCTAGTCTCTGATAAAACAGACTTTAAACCAACAAAGATCAAAAGAGACAAAGAAGGCCATTACATAATGGTAAAGGGATCAATTCAACAAGAAGAGCTAACTATCCTAAATATATATGCACCCAATACAGGAGCACCCAGATTCATAAAGCAAGTCCTTAGTGACCTACAAAGAGACTTACACTCCCACACAGAAATAATGGGAGAGTTTAACACCCCATTGCCAACATTAGAGAGATCAAAGAGACAGAAAGTTAACAATGATACCCAGGAATTAAACCCAGCTCTGCACCAAGCGGACCTAATAGGCAACTACAGAACTCGCCACCCCAAATCAATAGAATATACATTATTTCCAGCACCACACCACACATATTCCAAAATTGACCACATACTTGGAAGTAAAGCACTCCTCAGCAAATGTAAAAGAACAGAAATCATAACAAACTGTCTCTCAGACCACAGTGCAATCAAACTAGAACTCAGGATGAAGAAACTCACTCAAAACCGCTCAACTACATGGAAACTGAACAACCTGCTCCTGAATGACTACTGGGTACATAACGAAATGAAGGCAGAAATAAAGATGTTCTTTGAAACCAACGAGAACAAAGACACAATATACCAGAATCTCTGGGACACATTCAAAACAGTGTGTACAGGGAAACTTATAGCACTAAATGCCCACAAGAGAAAGCAGGAAAGATCCAAAATTGACACACTAACATCCCAATTAAAAGAACTAGAGAAGCAAGAGCAAGCACATTCAGAAGCCGGTAGAAGGTAAGAAATAACTAAAATCAGAGCAGAACTGAAGGAAATAGAGACACAAAAAAACCCTTCAAAAAATCAATGAATCCAGGAGATGGTTTTGTGAAAAGATCAACAAAATTGATAGACCACTAGCAAGACTAATAAAGAAGAAAAGACAGAAGAATCAAATAGACGCAAACAAAAAAAAAATGACAAAGGGGATATCACCATGGATCCCACAGAAATACAAACTACCATCAGAGAATACTATAAACACCTCTATATAGATAAACTAGAAAATGTAGAGGAAATGGATAAATTCCTTGACACATACAGCGTCACAAGACTAAACCAGGAAGAAGTTGAATCTCTGAATAGACCAATAACAGGCTCTGAAGTTGAGGCAATAATTAATAGATTACCAACCAAAAAAAGTCCAGAACCAGATGGATTCACAGCCGAATTCTACCAGAGGTACAATGAGGAGCTGGTACCATTCCTTCTGAAATTATTCCAATCAATAGAAAAAGAGGAAATCCTCCCTAGCTCATTTTATGAGGCCAGCATCATCCTGATACCAAAGCCGGACAGAGACACAACCAAAAAAGAGAATTTTAGACCAATATCCTTGATGAACATTGATGCAAAAATTCTCAATAAAATACTGGCAAACCGAAACCAGCAGCACATCAAAAAGCTTACCCACCATGATCAAGTGGGCTTCAACCTTGGGGATACAAGGCTGGTTCAACATACGCAAATCAATAAATGTAATCTAGCATATAAAGAGAACGAAAGACAAAAACCACATGATTAACTCAATAGATGCAGAAAAGACCTTTGACAAAATTCAACATTTCATGCTAAAAACTCTTAATAAATTAGGTATTGATGGGACGTATCTCAAAATAATAAGAGCTATCTATGACAAACCCACAGCCAATATCATACTGAGTGGACAAAAACTGGAAGCATTCCCTTTGAAAACTGACACAAGACAGGGATGCCCTCTCTCACCACTCCAATTCAACATAGTGTTGGAAGTTCTGGCCAGGGCAATTAGGCAGAAGAAGGGAATAAAAGGCATTCAATTAGGAAAAGAGGAAGTCACACTGTCCCTGTTTGCGATGACACGACTGTATATCCAGAAAACCCCATCATCTCAGCCCAAAACCTCCTTAAGCTGATAAGCAACTTCAGCAAAGTCTCAGGATACAAAATCGATGTGCAAAAATCACAAGAATTCCTATACACCAATAACAGACAAACAGAGAGCCAAATCATGAGTGAACTCCCATTCACAATTGCTTCAAAGAGAATAAAATACCTAGGAATCCAACTTACAAGAGATGGGAAGGACCTCTTCAAGGAGAACTAAAAACCACTGCTCTATGAAATAAAATAGGATACAAACAAATGGAAGAACATTCCATGCTCATGGGAAGGAAGAATAAGTATTGTGAAAATTGCCATACTGCCCAAGGTAATTTATAGATTCAATGCCATCCCCATCAAGCTAACAATGACTTTCTTCACAGAATTGAAAAAACTACTTTAAAGTTCATATGGAACCAAAAAAGAGCACGCATCACCAAGTCAATCCTAAGCGAAAAGAACAAAGCTGCAGGCATCACGCTACCTGACTTCAAACTATACTACAAGGCTACAGTCACCAAAACAGCATGGTACTGGTACCAAAACTGAGATATAGACCAATGGAACAGAATATAGCCCTCAGAAAAAATGCCACAGTTCTACAACTATCTGATCTTTGATAAACCTGAGAAAAACAAGCAATGGGGAAAGGATTCCCTATTTAATAAATGGTGCTAGGAAAACTAGCTAGACATATGTAGAAAGCTGAAAATGGATCACTTCTTTACACCTTATGCAAAAATTAATTCAAGATGGATTAAAGACTTACATGTTAGACCTAAAACCATAATAACACTAGAAGAAAACCTAGCCAATACCATTGAGGACACAGGCATAGGCAAGGACCTCATGTCTAAAACACCAAAAGCAATGGCAACAGAGGCCAAAATTGGCAAATGGGATCTAATTAAACCACAGAGCTTCAGCACAGGAAAAGAAACCACCATCAGAGTGAACAGGCAACCTACAGAATGGGAGAAAATTTTTGCAATCTACTCATCTGACAAAGGGTTAATATCCACAATCTACAATGAACTCAAAAAAACTTACAAGAAAAAAGCAAACAACCCCATCAAAAAGTGGACAAAGGATATGAACAGACGCTTCTCAAAAGAAGACATTTATGCAGCGAAAAAACAGATGAAAAAATGATCATCATCACTGGCCATCAGAGAAATGCAAATCAAAACCACAATGAGATACCATCTCACACCAGTTAAAATGGCGATCATTAAAAAGTCAGGAAACAACAGGTGCTGGAGAGGATGTGGAGAAATAGGAACACTTTTACACAGTTGGTGGGACTGTAAACTAGTTCAACTATTGTGGAAGTTGGTGTGGCATTTCCTCAGGGATCTAGAAGTAGAAATACCATTTGACCCAACCATCCCATTACTGGGTATATACTCAAAGGATTGTAAATCATGCTGCTATAAAGACAGATGCACACATATGTTTATTGCGGCACTATTCCCAATAGCAAAGACTTGGAACCAACCCAAATGTCCAACAACGATAGACTGGATTAAGAAAATGTGGCACATATAGCCCATGGAGTACTATGCAGCCATGAAAAATGATGAGTTCATGTCCTTTGTAGGGACATGGATGAAGCTGGAAACCATCATTCTCAGCAAACTATCTCAAAGACAAAACCCAAACACCACATGTTCTCACTCATAGATGGGAATTGAACAATGAGAACACATAGACACAGGAAGGGGAACATCACACACCGGGGACTGTTGTGGGGTGGGTCAGTGGGGAGGGATAGCATTAGGAGATATACCTAATGCTAAATGACGAGTTAATGGGTGCAGCACAACAACATGGCACATGTATACATATGTAACAAACTTGCACCTTGTGCACATGTACCCTAAAAGTTAAAGTATAATAATATTAAAAAATAATGTTTAGTCTTTTGCCTATTTTTTAGTTGGGTATTATAATTATTATTGTTTAGCTTCTGATTTGTATGAGTTTCTGCTATATTTTGAATACTGTCCTTTTATCATATATGATTTTCAAATATTTTATCCCATCTTAAATGTTTTCTTTTTTTTGCTGTGCACAATAGTTTAATACACTACAACTTGATGTCTGGTTTTATTTCTATACTTTTGATATTATATTTAAAAAAATTGCCACGGCCAGTGTCATGGAGGCTTTTCCTATGCTTTTTTAAAGATTTTCTTTTAAGAATTTATGTATTAAATTTGTCTTAAGTCAATTTTTCTGTCTGGCGTAAGAAATATGATCAAGTTTTATTATTGTGCTTGTGAGTATCCAGTTTTCCCAGCACTAAGTATTGAAAAGGCTACACTTTTTGTATTGTGTATTCATAGTGCCCTTGTCAAACATTAACTTTAGATGCACAGATTTACTTCTGGTCTCTGTATTCTGTTCCATTGGTTTTTGTGTGGGTTCCTATAAACATACCATTCTATTATGTTTACTGTAGTCTTGAAATGTAGTTTTAAATAATAAAGTATAATGACCCCAGATTTCGTTTTATTCCTCATGATTGCTTTGGCCTTTCAATATTTCTTATAGTTTTACATACATTGCAGAATTTATTTTCTATTACTGTAAAAAGTGGCACAGAAATTTTGATAGGAAGTTGAATTAATATACAGATTGCTTTGGATAATATGGCTTTTAGACAATATTCTTCTAATCCATAAACATATAATATATTTACATTTATTTGTATTTTCAAAAATTTTTTCATCAATATATTTTATTTTTTATTGTAAAGATCTTTCACCACATTGTTTACATTTATTGCTAAGAAATCTATTAGTTTGTTGCTATTGTAAATGAGATTTTTTTCTTTTTTATTGGTTTGTTGCTAGCATACAGAAACAAAACTGATATTTGTATATTAATTGTATATTCTGCTTCTTTACTGAGTGCATTTATTAGATGCACTATTTATATATAGATGAATTAAACGCACTATTTAAATGTATTATTTAAGTTTTTTATATATAATATTATGTCATCTACAAACAGTGACGTTATTTCTTCTTTTCAATTAGGATCTTTTAGCTTCTCTTGCTTAATTTTTTGACGTAGGACTTAATTATTCTATGTAGGACTTCCAGTTCTATGTTAAAATAGAACCGTTAGAATGGGCATAATATAGACTTGCATTGGTGTTTGTGCATTTGAAGGAGCAAACACCTCTTTTCATTTTTTTTTTGTTGTTGTTGTTTTGTTTTTGAGATGGAGTCTCGCTTTGTCACCCAGGCTGGAGTGCTGTGGCACGATCTTGGCTCACTGCTACCTTCACCTCCTGGGTTCAAGCAATTCTCTGCCTCAGCATCCCGAGGAGCTGGGACTACAGGCGCCAACAACCATGCCCGGCTAATTTTTGTATTTTTAGTAGGGACAGTGTTTCACTATCTTGTCCAGGCTGGTCTTGAACGCCTGACCTCGGCCTCCCAAAATGCTGGGATTACAGGTTTGGGCCACCGTGCTCAGCCACCTCTTTTCATTTTTATAAACTGGTTTTAGTAGGTAAAGATCTTCATCTTTTGGGTCTCAAGGCTGATGAGATCTTTACTGGGTTTGCAGTAAAAAGGCTTGTAGCTGCATCACAAGGTCGCTTTCGAATCTGGAGTGAGTTTTACCTTTAGTGGGCTTGTTGCCAGGAGCACGTGTGGCTGTGAGTTCTGTCATGTTTTTTGGCAGGCTAGATTGTCTTCAGGGCTTTGTTCTGTGGAGCAGGCACTAGGACACGTTCTGCTATATGCTGGGCCTAATGGCAGATGTGTTGGTGAGTGTGGCTTCCACTGAGTACCCAACAGGGTTTCCCCAGTTTATCTACAAACAGTGACTTTTGAACTGTTTTGTGTGAGTCACGAGTATGATGTCCCCAGCTTTTTTCTTATTCCTCATGATTGGTTTGGCCATTCAGCCTACATTGTAGGCTTACATTTTCTATTACTATAAAAATTGGGACAGGGATCTTGATAGGGATTTGAGTTAACTTACAGATTGCTTTGGATAATATGACCCCTTATTAACCAAAGGGCCTGCCTTCTCAAAATGACCCTTTTCAATCTTGGGTTTTAGCAAGGTTTCATAAGGCCCTGTATCCCAAAGCTCACTATATTGCCCAGGCTGTTCTTGAACTCCTGGCCTGGCAGTCCTCCTGCCTCAGGCTCTTAAATGGAGGAGATTACTGTTATGAGCCAGTGTGCCTGGATCTCTCATAAAGTTACTTTGGTTGATGGATGGCTGACTAGTTTTTATTGCTGCAGGGGAATACAAAAGTAGGGACCCCCTATTCCACCACCTTGATAATGTCACTATCTCCATACATTTCTTCCTTATTTTGTTCTATTGTATGTTTATGTGTTATTTTAGGTTCAAATATTAAGACCAATAGGCTAGGATTTATACATTGTGTGAAAAGTAAATTAGATAGCCAGTAGGAACCCTATATATATTATAATGTTCTCCTATAAGATTAACTTTAGTGCAGGCAAAAAAGGGCTCATTAAAATTTTCATCCACTTTTTTCAACCTCTGTCCAAACTATAATATAATATGTGCCCCAATTTTTATTTTATCAATTACTTTTAACCATATTTCATAAAATTTATCTTTTTTATTTAGAAATGTAATGCTATTATTTGCTTTTAAAGGCTGTAATACAGCTTTTTTATTTTGTGAAATAATAGCACCAATATTACAAATATTTATAGTGTAAATACTTATTCACTTAAATCTTCCCATTAGAGAATTTCATTAATTATTGTAGTGTATATCTGTAAAATTGTACTGCCACTCACTACAGGGCAATGATTCAAAATGCCTGGTCTTCACAGATGCACAGTCACAGTTGAACATTGTAGTTATTTAGAAAAATTATTTTCTAGTGTTATATCAATGTTGCAAACAAGGTTTTATGGGTAAATATTTCTCCCATTCTGGTTTTGCAATTCCGTGTTAACTGTATTTTTATTTTAGGGTAGGTTCCTTGACATTGGTTTATAGTATTTTTGGTTTTACCTAAGTATTATTTTGAATGACAATGTGCAGCAACTTTTAATGTACAGTTTATGTCAATGTGCAGTTTAATTACAATATGAATCAGCCATATATTTATTCACAATTCAAGTTTAACAAACTTAATGAAAACTAAGCAAACTAACATTACATGATAAAGCCCCAATCAGCTATCTTATACTTAAGCAAATACACCAAAAAATAGTTTGTAGCTTTATTGCTGCTTTTGTTCAAACTATGGTTTATATTCCCTATGACCAAAGAAATTTCTGATATTTTCCTACCACGCTAAAGAAACAGACAAAAAGACAGTGATTATACTTTCAAGTAGCAGTTTGTTTAGAGCCCCAGATATTCCATCTGTAGACCAATATGCTCATATTTCTTTGTTTTAATAAGGCTGTAGCCCAAAACCTTACATTTTTGTGGATATTAAAGCTTTTCATTTCCATACCAAAGACAGGACAGTCCCATGATCTAAATCCAAGGGTGATGGCTTAGAGTGAGGACCATTTCTTGTTGACATGGAGATGGTTGAGTTGGTCTACAATAAATCTATGGGAGAGGCAGGTTGTGGTAAGTTGGAAGTGTTGGCTGCCTTCATGGTCTCAAAGTTCTCTGTCAAGTTCACCTCAGCACTGCTGTACTCCTGTTCTGCTCTCAGGTTTGGAATGCTTGGCCAGTAGTGGTTCTCCACATGGTTCTCAACTGCCAGTGCTTTCCTGATCCACTGCCTGCCAGAAATGCAATTGTAGCAGAGGAGGCTGGTAAGGGGACAGAAGCCAGAGATGGTAACAGGCCACTGCCTGGTGGGGGAAGAGAGGAGTGGGCTCTCAAACCTAGCTCACATGCCAAGTGCCTTTCTCATCCCAGCACCCAGTGGTGTACCCCATAATGTGCACTGCCTGGCCTGAGGTAAATGGAGAGCCCAGCTAAGGCATAAAGTTGAAAAGGGGCTTTCCAGAGTCAAAAGTGTGCTGGACATCTCACCAGCCATGGAAAGAGTGTTTGTCCTTGTGGCCACTTATAGACAATGATGGAAGCCTGCCCACATTTCAGGGCCTTCTGGAGTCTTCACTTGAGAGTTCAGCTCTGGCAACAGAGGAAACTTCTGGTGTCCAGAGATTCTCAGTGCCTGGTGGATGTAAAACCGATTGATGGAATCTGCTGGTTCCTGGGAGCACTGCTTGGCCATCCTTATCTGTGGGCCCCAGCCAAGGCACTGAAGAAAGCTTGGTCTCTGGCTAGCATTCTGGACTGCGAGACAGCGTGGCTGCAGCTAGCACTGGATGGAGAGAGTACAGAGTGGTGAAGTGGGGCTAGTGGGCATTCTGCCACATGGCCTAGAGTTTCTCGTGACTCTGGGCTGCCCAGGTGCAGTGAACAGAAAGGAATCAGGGAGTGGAGACCATTTCTAGGCCACAGCTCAGGGGTGGAGAACCCAGGCTGAGCCTGGTGATTGTCCCGTGTTGAGTAGATGAAGCTGGATTCCAGGGAGACCAAAGAAGCTCAGATAAACTCTGCAGGGCAGAGTATTCAGGGCATGAAAAGGACAAAATCACAAAACAAAAACTCTCCAGTCTTCAGTTAAATACTGATCAGCACATGTATGTGTGTAAGCTAAAAGTCTGGGGGAAAAAATACCTGAAGGAAACAGAAAGAAAAATGCTTGAACCTCCCACAGAACCAGGCATATTTGGTGTTCCCACCAGCAACAGTGGACAAATCTTATACTTTCCAGACGATTGGATGGAACACTCAGAAAAGAATTGCCTCAGCAGTGCGGAAGACTAGATCTAGGCCGAGGCTGCTAAGGTCCTAATTAACAAGACCTCAAAGAAAACCGTCAAAGAACCAAAATCTTTCCAGATAATTTAACTGCATCCTAGAACATAGCTCACTAATATTATAGGAACCCAACAATATCCAACAAACAATAAGATATATTTCATGTTGTCTGCCATCCAGCTGAAAATTACAAGGCATGTGAAGAAAAAGGAAATGTCTCAATAATGAGAAGGAAACTTGATCAATAGATGCAGAAATGGCAAATAAGATGGAATTAGTAAGCAATGATATTAAAACAGTTATTGTAATGATAACATTCCACAAGAAGGAAGTAAAGGAAGCTAGAACATGGACGTAGAGACATGGAAGACCCAGCTTGAACTTTTAGAGATGAAAAATACAATGTCTGAGATGAAAAATATACTAAATGGCATTTAAAATAGAATAAATGTTATACAAAAGAGGATTAGTCAACTGGAAGATGTAGCAGTAGAAACTATCAAAAATGGAACATGGAGAAAATAATGGAAAAAATTGAACAGAAAATCAGCACCAACAGGACTAATATATGTGTAACTGGAATTCCTGAAGAAGGTGGGGAGGAGTAGAAGAAAAAATATTTCAAAAAACTGTGGCTGAAAAAATTTAAATTTGAGAAAAACTGTAATCCCAGAGATCTAAGAACCAAGGAACCCTTAGCACAAGAGACATAAGGATGACACACTGAAGCACATCATAATCCAATTGCCCCAAACCAGTGACAAAGAGAAAATCTGAAAAGTTACCAAAGGGAAAAGGACATTATACAGAGAGGAACAAAGATGAAAATGGGCTGAGTGTGGTGGCACACACCTGTAATCCCAGCACTTTGGGAGGCTGAGGCAGGATGATCACTTGAGGCCAGGAGTTCAAGACCAGCATGAGCAACATGGCAAAACCCCGTCTCTACTAAAAACACAAAAATTAGCAGGGCATGGTGACACGCATCTGTAACCCCAGCTACTCAGGAGGCTGAGGCAGGGAGAATCGCTTGACCCCGGGAGGCGGAGGTTGCAGTGAGCTGAGATGGTGCCATTGCACTCCAGCCTGGGCAACAGAGTGAGATTCTGTCTCAAAAAAAAAGATGGCAGACATCTGGTTAGAAACAATGGAAGGCCAGATGTGATGGCACATGCCTGTTATCCCAGCACTTTGAGAGGCTAAGGCAGGATGATCACTTGAGCCCAGGAGTTCTAGACCAGCCTGGACAATATGGCAAAACCTGGCCTCTACATAAAATGCAAAACTTAGCTGGGTGTGTTGGCACATGCCTGTAGTCCCAGCTACTTGGGAGGCTGGGGTGAGAGGATATCTTGAACCCAGGAAGTAAAGGTTTCAGTGAGCTGCAATCATGCCACTGCGCTGCAGCCTGGGTGATAGAGCAAGACCCTGTCTCAAAAAAAAAAAAAAAACAGAAACAATGCAAACCAGAAGATGGTAAGAGAGACTTCTATAAAATACTTAAGGATGAAATGATTGTCAGTCTACAATTCTACACCCAGCAAAAATATCTTTCAAAGATGATAGTGCAATAAAGACTTTCAGACATTGAAAACTTGAGGAATACATTACCAGCAAGTCCTCACTGCAAGGAATATTAAAGGAAATCCTTCAGGCAGAGGGAAAGTGAAACCAGATGGAAGTCCAGATGTACATAAAAGAATGTAGAGCACCAGAGATGGCAAATGTGTGAGAAAAATACAACATTAAAAAGCATTTTTAAAAGACAATTGACGGTCTAAGGCAAAAAATGATAACAAGTTAATGTGAGTTTACAACACTTATAAAAGTAAAATGCATGAAAACAATAACACAAAACCCAAAAGGAGGGAAATGAATGGACACTGTTTTAAGGTTCTTATCCTCTATGTGAAGTGGTATAATGTTGATGGCAGACAATGCTAATTTAAATACATATACTGTATTAGTCTGTTCTTGTACTGTTATAAAGAAATGTCTGACACTTCTCAAAATAAGACATTTATGCAGCCAAAAAACACATGAAAAAATGCTCATCATCACTAGCCATCAGAGAAATGTGAATCAAAACCACAATATCATCACTGGCCATCAGAGAAATGCAAATCAAAACCACAATGAGATACCATCTCACACCAGTTAGAATGGCAATCATTAAAAAGTCAGGAAACAACAGGTGCTGGAGACGATGTAGAGAAGTAGGAACACTTTTACACTGTTGGTGGGACTGTAAACTAGCTCAGTCATTGTGGAAGTCAGTGTGGCGATTCTTCTAGAAATACCATTTGACCCAGCCATCCCATTACTGGGTATATACCAAAAGGATTATAAATCATGCTGCTATAAAGACACATGCACACATATGTTTATTGTGGCACTATTCACAATAGCAAGACTTGGAGTCAACACAACTGTCCAACAATGATAGACTGGATTAAGAAATTGTGGCACATATACACCATGGAATAGTATGCAGCCATAAAAGATGATGAGTTCATGTCTTTGCAGAGACATGGATGAAGCTGGAAACCATCATTCTCAGCAAACTACCGCAAGGACAAAAAACGAAACTCCTCCTGTTCTCACTCATAGGTGGGAATTGAACAATGAGAAGATATGGACACAGGAAGGGGGACATCACACAGCAGGGACTGTTGTGGGTTGTGGGGGAAGGGGTAGTGATAGTATTAGGAGACATACCTAATGCTAAATGACGAGTTAATGGGTGCAGCACACCAATATGACACATGTATTCATATGTAACAAACTTGCACGTTGTGCACATGTACCCTAAAACTTAAAGTATAATAATAATAATTTAAAAATAATAATAAATAAATTTAAAAAAAGAAATGTCTGAGACTGAGGCTGGGCATGGTAGCTTATGCCTGTAATCCCAGCACTTTGGGAGGCTGAGGCGGGTGTATTATGAGTTCAAGAGATTGAGACCATCCTGGCCAATATGGTGAAACCCTGTCTCTACTAAAAATACAAAAAAAAATTAGGTGGGCTTGGTGGCATATGCCTGTAGTCCCAGCTAAGCTACTTTGGAGGTTGAGGCAGCAGAATCACTTGAACCAGGGAGGCGGAGGTTGCAATGAGCAGAGATCACACCACTGCACTGCAGCCTGGGAGACAGAGTGAGTCTACGTCTCAAAAAAAAAATGTCTGAGACTGGGGAATTTATGATGAAAATAGTTTTAATTGGCTCACAGTTCTGCAGTCTGCACAGGAAACGTGATTCTGTCATCTGCTCGGCTTCTGGGGAGGCCTCAGGGAGCTTACAATCATGACAGAAGGCAAAGGGGAAGCAGGCGCATCTTATGTGACTGGAGCAGGAGGAAGAGAGAGAGGGGGAGTTGCCAAACACTATTAAACAACCAGATCTTGTGAGAACTCACTCTCTATGTGGTACCAAGCGGGGATGGTGTTAAACAATGAGAAACTGGCTCCATGATCCAATCACATCCCTCCAGGCCCCACGTTTGGCATTGGGGATTACATTTCCACATGAGATTTGGGTAGGGACACAGATCCAAACCATATGATATACCATAAACCATAGAGCAATGATTAAAACTCAAAACCAAATGAAGCAAAAATAGTTAGATGTAAAAGGTCAAAAAAGAAGATTAAATGAAATAAAAATACTCAACAAATTCAAAAGAAGTCATAGAAAGAAGAAAAGGAGAAGAAACTATAGATGACACAAATAGAAAGCAAAAAGGAAGATGACCAATTAAAACCAAACTCTCCGGCATTCCACCAGTTGAGGATGATTATTTAGCAACTCTCTGCCTCTGACAACAGTACCTGTCACACAGGTTTGTCATCAGAGCTTGTCACATGTGATATGGAACGCCTGCTGTTTGCAGACCTGCAATCATTATACATTAGCTTGTATTGTTGGTAGCAGAGACCCAGGCCTCTGTATTGGTCATGCTGAGAGCTCCCTTCTCATTGCTCTGTTTTCCTCCTCCTTTGATCCCTTTCTGTACTTCCACGCCCCACACCATCTGGTTGGAGAAGATTCTCAGCCTCTCGGTCTGCAAATGTTCAAAGTCCATGTATCAAATAGCCAACAAATGTATTTCAGTACGTTCATCTGCTACCCAGGGATCCAGGAGAAATGCTTTCCTTTCTGCAAGAAGTCCGTGGCTGCTGATGCCAACAATGTGTTCTGTCTGTCCTCTTCTCTTTTCTGATCTGCATATTCTCAACTGCCCTGCACTTCTGGGAAGTCTTTACACAGGGACAACTACGTGTTTTTGTAAGAAGATGAGAAGTCACCACTTTGGTAACCATCCATTAGACGTTCCAATATTGCTGCAGACATGGACTCTAGCATGTTCTCTTCTTCTCTGACACCCACCCCTTCCGGCATTGGCCACAGCAACTTGGGTTTGCTCTTCAGCTATTGCAGGGCCTACCTCTGGGGAACTGTGACTTGCTTTATACCCTATCCAATAACACAGTGTGTCCTTATACACAGTAGGTGTTCAATATACATCTGTTGAAGGGATTTCATCACAGTTAAATCTGTGGAGAGTTCAGCAGATAAGTGAGTGAGTTGCTCAAGATGATCAGAGGCTGTCTTATTCCATTTGGGCCACCGTAACAAAATATCTTAGCCTAGGGGGCTTATAAGCAGCAGAAATGTATGTCTCATAGGTCTGGATGCTGGCAAGTGGAAGGTCAAGGTAGTGTCTGTTGAGGGCCTGTTCCTTATAGAAGGCACCTCCTAGCTGTGTCCTCACATGGTGGAAGGAGAGAACAAGCTCCCTTGGCTCCCTTTTACAAGGCCACTTATCCCATTCATGGGGTCTTTGCTTTCATGATGAAATCGCTTCCTAAAGTCTTTGCCTCCTAATTCAAACCTAACCTATCAGGGGTTAGGTTTCAACACATGGATTTTAGGGGCACAAAAACATTGACTATAGCAGAGACATAGCTGTACCTGGGTCTGGGACCTTCTGGGTCCAGCTCCATTATGACAACCACACTGCCCATGGTCTCCCACATGACGTAATTCTGTTCTGTGACATTTTGCCCATGAGGCAGGGATGCAGTAGAGGCCTCTGTAGACATGGCTTGTTCTTGGGACGTCAGCATGGCTTTGTGATGCAGGCCTGGAAGAATCCACCAGCTGCCCACTCTCATGCCTGACTCAGGTTCGTGGGTCCCTCCAGGCACATGTCAGCCCCTCAAATTTTTCCTTGCCTCACCTACCTGGGTTCCCTTCTGAACTCAGGGAACATGGAGGAAGCCGGGAGTCTCTGTTTTTAATTCATGCTCTTGTCTCCTATTTGGGAACAATGCCCAGGCAAGGGAATCTCTTTCCTACTGTTTTCTAAGAACATCAGGGACTTCCTCCAAACTCTTCACCCACTCCCTCCACTAATCCCCACTCCCTCAGGGACACAGGGCACAAGCCCACTTCCTGTGTGAAGATCCTGCCACAGGGTGGCCCTTTGGTTTTCTGCGGGTATCCAGAAAAGAAGCTAAAGGTGAATGCACTCCAGAATCCAGGAGCACTGGCTATTTTCTCACCTTAGTTCAGAGAGCATCCCCACAGATACCCCTCGCCCCACCCCGGGCCCCCTGAATCCATACCATAAAATGTATGTGAGTTTGTTCAACTAGGGACCCCGCTGAGTATTTAATCCCTATTTAAAGATGATGTTTATTTTATTTTTGAGTTTAAATTAGTCAGCCTCAGGATACAGAATTAGATAAGGCCGGGATTTAGCTCCCCTGGAATGATTCATTTCACATCAAGCCTTCTTAACTCTTTGGCTGCAGAGGGGAAGTGACTGTGTCTTTCTCTGCAGAGTTGCCTGGGGCTGGCCAGGTGAATAGACATGCTCCCTCTTCCCTGTCCTGCCAGCCAGGGCACGGTGTGTGCTTATGATGCATGGAGTTAGAATACTAGCCTTTTCAAAACAACAGTCTTAAATCCTCACACAGGGAAATAGAGATAATATACAAGCACGAAAAAAAAGAAAAAGAAGCAGTCTTGAATTCTGCTACCTAAAGATAACCATTGTTACCATGTAGGCAAGCTTCCTTTCATGCTGTGTCAAGTGTTTAAAAAATATGGCTCAATATTACAAACACACAGGACTATGTAGAGGATAATGACATCAAACTTTCATGTACCTCCCAGTTGAAATTCAAACGTGGTAGCTTTTGGATGCATTTGCTCCAGAGTTTAAGGGAAGAAAATTACGGATTCAGCCATAATGTTCATGCTGACACTCGAGTTATATGTCCCTTTTCTAGTCCAGCTACCGCCTCTCTCCCCACCATTCTGAAGTCAATATGTGTCTTCCCATCCATGATTAATACCTAGTGTGCCTGTCCATGAAGAATGGATAGTGCTCTTTGGTCTGTTTTTTGCAATTTTATACAAATATCAGTCTGTACATACTCTCCTGAAAGTTGCTTTTTCCTTCAACAATATCTTCCAGATGAATCTAGAATCCTGCATTTCTGGTGAGCAGAGGATGCGCAACGCCCCCTTCAACCCCCACCCCAAGGTGATGCTGATGTTCTGGTCCAAGGCCTGCACATAGCCTGGTGAGGCTTGGGGTCTTGGGACAGGTCTGTTGTCAGCCCTTCCTTCTTAGGAAGCACAGCCAGATGACCTTGGGGCTGGAGACCTCACTATGCCCCTCGCCAGCAGTGCCCACATCCATCTTCATTCATCTTCATCAATATTTGTTATCACACTTTCTGATATTGTTCCTAGATTTTGCTGTGCAGCTGAATGCGTGCCTTGTGTTTCCCAGCCCTTCGGGTCTCCTCCTCTGTGAATAGCTCCTGGCCCATACGTCTGTTGGGTCTTTGGTTTCTCCTTGCTGACTTGTAAGTGTTTTTTTTTTTTTTTTTTTTTTTTTTTTTAGATGGAGTTTTGCACTTGATGCCTAGGTGGGAGTGCAATGGCATGATCGCGGCTCACCACAACTTCTGCCTCCCGGGTTCAAGCGATTCTCCTGCCTCAGCCTCCTGAGTAGATGGGATTACAGGTAAGTGCCACGACGTCCGGCTAATTTTGTATTTTTAGTAGAGACAGGGTTTCTCCATGTTGGTCAGACTAGTCTCGAACTCCCGACCTCAGGTGATCCACCCATCTCAGCTTCCCAAAGTGCTGGGATTACAGGCATGAGCCACCAGGTCTGGCCAATTTTGATTTTAATGATCTGGATATCAATGCTTTTTTGGCCAAATACCTTACAAATATGTTTTCCCTATTGGTGCACTGTATTAGTCCATTTTCACACTGCCGATAAAGACATACCACAGACTGGGAAGAAAAAGAGGTTTAATTGGACTTGCAGTTCCACATGACTGAAGAGGCCTCAGAATCATAAAGGGAGGTGAAAGGCACTTCTTACATGGCAGTGGCCAGAGAAAAATGAGGACGATGCAAAAGTGGAACCCCCTGATAAAACCGTCAGATCTCATGAGACTTACTCACTACCAGGAGAACAGTATGGGGGAACCGACCCCATGATTTCAATTATCTCCCACCAGGTCCCTCCCACGACACAGGAGAATTATGGGAGGACAATTCTAGGTGAGATTTGGGTGGGAACACACAGCCAAACCATATCATGCACTGTCTTTGTCTTTTAACTTTATTCATTGCCTTTTTTGTCAGATCAAAACTTCTACATTTAATACGATTGAATTTTTCACTAATTTCTTTTATGGTGTCCGTGTTTTTTGTCATATTAAAGAAAGTTTTTCTTTGCTTAGTGTCATAAAATCTGTCCTCTGTTTTCTTCTAAAAATTGGAAATCTGTTTCTCACATTCTGCTTTATTTCCTTTGTTCTTTGATTCGTAGGGATGTGAGGTAGAAATCTCTATCAGTTAACTCTTGCTTGGTAACAAGTAACCCCACACCTCAGAGGCCTACGACGATAGGCCACCATTTCTCACTCCTGAGCATGGGTTGCTTGGGAGGTTTCAGCTCGAACTGTGGTGGCTGAGCTGGATCTACTCCAAGTGTCTCTGATCCTCCTGGGTTTGGGGCCTGCCAGGGTGCCTTCTTCTCATGACAATGGCAGGAGTGCAAAGAACAAAGGGAAATGTGAAGGTCTCTTATCTTACTACACAGGATGAGAATGGGCAGACTATCACTTTACCACATCCATTGGCAAAAGTGAGTCACGTGGCCAAACCAGAAGTCAAGGGCAGGAAGTTTAAGTATGAATCCCATCTCCATGTGCTATGATTTCCTGGGCTTTCAACTTCTTAAGGCTGAATTGTTTTATTCTCACCTCCCCAGACTGCAGAAAACACATTTTCTCCAGGACTCGTTGAACCATACGGCAGAATGATTGTAGTTCACAAAGACTAGATGGAAGGTGCCATTTGGCCACTGACGCCACTTCCTTCCCCTTGTCCCCATCTGTGGCCTCTGTTCTGCTCCAATCTCCCTGTCATTCTGCCCAGGCCTTCCAGGCATCAGCCTCTTAATAGTTCCTGGCTTCGTTCCCTCTCTTAACTTCTATTATGTGAGGGTTTCCATCCTTATTTGGTGTAGGAGGACTGGACAGAGTCATCTCAGCCTGTCACGTCCCCACTCTCAGCACCTGGGTACCCCTGAGTTCTCAGCATGAGTGGGGTCCCCCAGTGTCTCCCTCCACGGCACGTTCTGAAGGCATAGGAGCTGGACTGACATTTGGGACACCTAAAACTTTGTTCCACTTCTGCCAGGACAACTTCCTTGGTCCAGGCAAATCATGGCAGCTCTCTATGCCTCATTTTTTTATTCCTCACACAATGGAATAACATAACCCTCAGTACTTACTTAAGGGAGGAGAAATGATTCCCCTGCCTTCTCCCCATTTCTGCATTTGCCGGAGCATCAGATTTTTATGTCTGGCCAAGGATATAGGGAAGGAAGAGCAGGTAAGCTTTGGGCCCAAAGAGGGCATTTAGGGGTTTCACTTAAGGAAAGAAAGCCAGGGGGCAGAGAGGGGTGGTGGAGCATGATCTTGGGCCAATGGTGAAGAACTAATGAAGTGCAATGTGCATGGGTTAAGTTGTGTAGCAGCCTGGGTCCCATCAAGAGATAGAAGCCACATAGTGGGTCTAACGGGGAAGTGTAGTATAAAGGATTGCAACTATGATAAAAGAGTCACTGTAAGACATAAAGCAATTCTGCCTGGTGCCCTAGTGCAGAGGGAGGTACCCAAGGAAGCACAGATTTGAAAGGTGTTCGGATGTCATAAAATGTGTTTCAGCCACCACATAAGAGACGTTTGTGGATTTGGGCAGGCTGGAGCTCGTCAGCAGCTTTTGCACAAGCACTAGGCCACCCACTGGAGTGCAGGTGAGGGAGCCGGTCGTGAGCCACTGGAATGCAGGGGAGGGAGCCGGCCATGAGCCACTGGTGTGCAGGGGAGGGAGCAGGCCGTGAGCTGTTGGGGCAGGTGAGGGAGCTGGCCATGAGCCACTGGAGTGCAGGTGAGGGAGCTGGCCGTAAGTCGTTGGTGCAGGGATGCATGGCGGGAGTCTGGCTGCCTTTGTAGGGCAGGAAGTCTCCAGAATGCTTGAGTCCCGCAGGGTCTGGCAGAAGGAATGGCAGCTCTGTGCGGACCCTCTAGAATACAGGTCACTGTGTGCAGGTTGTACAAGGGGTACAAGAGGGGTTCTGGGAAACTTTTCAGGAACTTTCAGACCACATGGGCCCTGCTACGTTTTGGTTTCCATGTCAAGATGTTGCAAGCCAAGGCTACAAGGTGGCTGAGGGACCAGGCCTAGGTCTGTTGTAGGGGCTTGAACATGATCAAGGCCCAGGCAGAGAGCTCCTGCCCCCTGCAGTCTCTCCATCCTCTACCTAGATGCCTGCAGAATGTTCACTTCCAGAGGGTATATTGAATAGTATTTCCCAGTTTATCACAGTGCACATATTGAAAGGTGCACTATGAGCTGGGAGGCAACAGACTGAAAACTGACACTGGAGACGCTGGCTCATAGCAACGAAGAGAAGCTGAAAAGGAGTGGGAAAGAACTAACTGTAATTTTACATCAACAATCTGCATCTTTGTTTCGATGGTTTGTGGCAACCAAAATGACGATTTTTTTTCCCTACTAGTTCAGACATAGCCTGAGACTTTTTTTTTTTTTTTAGATGAAGTCTCACTGTGTCACTCAGGCTGGGGTGCAGTGGCCTGGTGTCGGCTCATTGCAATCTCCACCTCCCGGGTTCAAGAGATTCTTCTGCCTCAGCTTCCAGAGTAGCTGGGGCTAACAGGCACTCACCACCACGACTGGAAAATTTTCGTATTATTAATAGAGATAGGGTTTCTCCATGTTGGTCAGACTGGTCTTGAACTCCTGACCTCAGGTGATCTGCCCAACTCTGCCACCCAAAATGCTGAGATTACTGATGTGAGCCACTGGGCCCGGCCGCCTGAGACATTTTGGGCAACAGCTGTGACAGAAAAAATGTGTATCCCTTCCGGGCATGGGATTTAAGAAGTGGCTCATGGCTGATTGTGTTTTCTTTGTTCTGTTTCTGGAACTGTGGGAGCATCTTCTGGGATAAGGGTCTATCTTTCTGAGTCTCTGAATGACTACGACCACCAGAGGCCTCTTGTTGACCCGTGATGGATGTGAAATCAATTGAGAAGTCAAGGCAGGTTGCGGTGGCTCACGCCTGTAATCCCAGCACTTTGGGAGACTGAGGCAGGCAGATCATGAAGTCAGGTAATCAAGACCGTCCTGATTAATATGGTGAAATCCAGTCTCTACTAAAAATACAAAAAATTAGCTGGGCGTGGTGGCAGGCGCCTGTAGTCCCAGCTACTCAGGAGGCTAAGGCAGGAGAATCTCTTGAACTCAGGAGGCGGAGGTTGCAGTGAGCTGAGATTGCACCACTGCACTCCAGCCTGAGCCACAGAACGAGACTCCATCCACCGCACCCCACTCCCTGAAAAAAAAAGAAAAGAAAAGAAGTCAACTTTGCTGTTGAAGCCACTGAGGTTTGGGGACTTTTTTGTCACACTGCATCACCTGTCCTGACCAATGCATGACTCATCTCATCCTTGGCACAGCCCCTGAGAGAAGGGGCTTTATCCTCATTTCACAAATGAAGAGTCAAGTCTCAGAGAGTTTAGCAGCATGAACAAGGTCACACAGCGAGGGGTGGAGCTTGGATTTGAATCCAGGTCTGTCTAACCTCAAAGACTGAAGTGGGGATGAAAATAAGTTGCCGTTGTTGTTTGCCTATCACCCAGGTGATGTAACTCTTGTCTAGGCTCTGTCTACGGGGGTTTTGTGACATATCTCTGCACTGATCATCCAGGTGATGAGACTCTTGTCTAGGTTCTCCTATCCTTGGATTGTAACATAGCAGGATCTTGGACTCATATCCTTTTAGGGATCATAGAAGTGAACACATCAAAGCTGCCACGATAAAGTGGAAAATTGGGCAATATTGCCAAACGCAGAATACCTGGGCTATATTTTGGTCTGAGATCACCATTTGAGATTCCTGGAAGTTACGGAATATGGAGGCCAACTCCCGTAGGGATGTTGTATAAGACTCCAATTTCTAAGTCAATGATCTCAACCCTGTGGATCAGCACTCTCCATGTAATGGGACATCTTAACCCATTTTGTGCTGCTATAACAGAATACCAAAGACTAGGGAATCTATAAATAAAGGAAATTTATTTCTTAGAGTTCTGGAAGCTAGGAAGTCCAAGGATCAGGGGTCTGCATCTGGTGAGGGGCTTCTTGCTGTGTTATCTCATGGCTGAAGGCAGCAGAGCAAGACTTTGAGAAAGAAAGAGAGCAAAAGGGGCTGAACTTTCTTTTAATACAAGCCCACTCCTAAGATAACTAACCCACCCCCAAGATAACTAGCCTATTCTTGAGATAGTGACATTAATCCATGCATGGGGGCAGAATCTCATAACCCAATCACTCTTATTACGCCCCACCTCTCATCACTGTCACATAGAGGATTAAGTTTCCAACACTTGAGCTCCGGGGGACACATGCAGACCATACATGGGGGATTGATGAGTATATGGGAGTGACCAGTCATGAATATTTTAGCTGAGAGTTGTGTTTGGGAGCTGAAGCCATGCACCATCATGGCAGGGCACACATAAACCTTTGAATGCTCTGAGGAATGAATATTGAACATTGTAACTCATGGCAGAAGGTGGAATATTTAAAAGGCAGAACTGCCTGGGTAAACTAAAAGAGTGAACAAAGAGCATGTAGCCTGTGGCTGGCTCCTCTTCTCTTCCCATCCCTACCTTTCACCTTTCTCTCTTTCTTTCCCTCCCTCTCTCTCCTTTCCATCCCTCCCTCCTTCCTTCATTTCTTCCTTCCTTCCTCTACCTTATTCTTTCTCTCCCTCCCTGCTTCCTTGTTTCTTTCCTTCTTTCTCTTTCCCTCTTTCTCTCCCTCCTTCCTTCTTTCTCCCTGTCATCTCCTTCAATCTTTCTCTCTCTCTCCATCTTTCTCTCCCTCCATCCTTCCTTCTCTCATTCTTTCCTTTCTTCTCTCTTTCCTTCTTTGTCCCCTTCCTTCCTTCCTCTCTCCCTCCATCCTGCCTTCCTTTATTCTGTCTTTCTTTGACTGATGTGTTCGGAGCCCAAGCACCCTGTGGGGTACTAAGTGGTACCAAAATTGACTCAAGAATCAAGAAGAAATAGAAAACCTAAGAAGTACTATAACATGAATAACATAAAACCTCTAGTAAAATAAAATCTTTCACAAAGGAAGGACTAGGCCCAGATGGTTGTATGAGCAAATTTTACACACTTTCAAAGAATGGATCATTCTACTTATGTCCCAAACAACTATAGTTAGGAATATTAATGCTTGATTTTTCAAGAGCTTCATTTCCTAAAATCTGTAGGTTCAAAGGTAGATTGGCATGTGTTGGAAATCCTCAAATGTTGTGCAGTTCCTTGGAGTTTTAGCATTAAAAAAGAAAGGACTTGCTTGCATTAACTTTGAATTTTGTAAGAGTTACCAGTTAATAGATATACTCTATGCATTTTTATACACTCTGATTTTATAGGAATGGAGGCATATCAGACAATTGGCTCCGCACCCAGGTTTTTTACTTTGTAACATATTTTGGACATCATTTTTGAGCATGCTATTAAAATTTATTTTTTTAATTAGCTGCATAGTATTCTATCATATGAATAACGATAATTTCAATAAACGGTAAGGTGATAATCATTAATGTGATTGATAAACATTAAGGTGATTTCTAGACTTTTTTTAATTAAAAAGATGGTATAATACTTCCTCCCATTCATACATAGTTCCAGGCATCATGAGTATGTCTGTAGGGTAAATTTCTGAAAATGAAATTGCTGAATCGGAGAGTATTTTCATTTATAATTTTGGTTTATATTGTTTAATCACAATTGATATAGTTTGTACTAATTTATAATCCCAGTAACAAGACGTCAGTAACACTTCAAACTCCACAACTTCACTGGCAGTGCTTGAAGTCACGATGCATATTGCCAGCCTCCCTTCAAGTAAAGTTCTATTAACTCTACAAAAATTTTATAGATGGCAGACGTTACATTTCCAGATAGCTTTGTGGTAACCAAAAAAAGAATTGATTTATAAGCAATTTGTATATCACACTGAGACAAAATATATTTGTGATAAATATCTTTGTTGTTAGGTATTTAAAACATCTCATGTATCAAGAAATCATAATTTAGATGGGGCCAAACTAGCCGATTAGAAGCAGCTGTGGCCCGTGGCTCTCACAGAGAGCAATAAAAACTGCGAGTGAATACTGCTCCTTCAATGGATGTATTCAGGTTCTTGCATTGGGACTAACTAGGCAGACAGCTAGACCCACAGAGAGTCAGGAAAAGCAAGTGGGTCAGTAACCCACCCAGGTGTGGCACGGAGCTAGCCGAGTCCCCACTTGCAGACAAGGGAGGCCATGAGTGATTTTGCAACCCTGCCTGGGAAACCATGCTTCTCTGATGGATCTTTGCAACCTGCAAATCAGGAGGTACCTTCATGAGCTCAGCAACCACGGCCTCAGGTTTGAAGCACAGAGCTGTGTGGAGTCTCAGCGGAGTGCTTGCTGGCTTACTGCAGCATGCATGGAAACCCAGGAATTTTGCATACTCTGCCCTGAGAATTCCAGCAAACCGGGAGATACATCTGTGCATTCCCTTAGGAAGGGGGCTGAATCCAGGGAGCCAAGTGACATCATTCTGAGGCCCCACTCCCACAGCACCACACAAGACCCATTGGCTTGGAATTCCAGCTGGCCAGTGGCAGCAGGCTGGAGAAAGCTGGAGGTGGACCGATTTCCCAGGGGGAGGGGCAGCTGCTCTCTCCGTGGTTTGAGTTGGCTGCTCTAGCCTGCTAGCACCAGGGATCAGGAGGAGTCCCCTATAACACAGTACAGCTGTTGTGACTGATCGTGGCCAGGCTGCTTCTTCAAGAGAGACTGAAATCTATCCTTCCTAACTGGACAGGGCCTCCCCATCAGAATTTTAGCAACTCCAGCTAGAGTTCTATGGACAGAACTCTGATTTCTCCCTGGGATGAAGTCCCCAGGGAGAGAAGTAGCTACTGTCTCCCCAGTTCAGCCAACTGAAACTTTCCAGCCTGCTGGCTCTGAAGACTCCTGGGGGTCAGAACAACACAACTGCTCTGCCAAAGGGCAGCCAAACTGCTTCTTTAAGCAGTCCCTGATCCTGTTCCTCCTGACTCGGTGAGACCTCCCAACAGGGGTCTCCAGACACCTCCTACAGGAGCGTTCCAGCCGGCATCAATTCTGTAGCCCCTTGGACTTGTGCTCCCAGAGGAAGGATCAGGATGCCATCTTTGCTGTTTTGCAGCCTTCACTGGTGATACCTCCAAGTGCAGGAGAGACTGATGTGACTAGGGTCTAGAGTGGAAACCCAAAAACCACAGAAGCCCTAGCCCTAGGGAAGAGTGGTCTGACTTTTTAAAAACAACAGAAAGTAACAACAACAACATCAACAAAAAGACCCCATGAAAACTCCGTTCAAATGTCAACAAAGTCAAAGGTAGATAAGCCCACAAAGATGAGAAAGTATCAACACAAAAACGCTGAAAACTCAAAAAGGCAGGATGCCTCTTCTCCTCTAAATGACAACAACACCTCCCAAGCAAAGGCATAGAACTGACCCGAGGCTGAGATGGCTGAATTGACAAAACTATGCTTTAGGAGGTGGATAATAACAAACTTCTCTGAGCTGAAGGAGCACGTTCTAACAATGCAAGAAGCTAAAAATCATAAAAGAACACAGTAGCTGATAACCAGAATATTCAGTTTAGAGAGGAACATAACTGACATGATGGAGCTGAAAAACTCAACATGAGAACTTCACAACACAACCACAACTATCACTCACAGAATAGGACAAGTGGAGGAAAGAATCTCAGAGCTTCAAAACTATCTGTCTGATATAAGACAGGAAGAGAAGAATAGAGAAAGAAGAATAAAAAAGAAAGAACATCAAAACCTTCAAGAATTATGGGATTATGTAAAAAGACTGAACTTAAGACAGATAAGGGTATCTTGACCCACCACGATCAAGATGGCTTCATCCCTGGGATACAAGGCTGGTTCAACACAGGCAAATCTATAAATGTAATTCATCACATAAACAGAAATAAACACAAAAATGACACGATTATCTCAATAGATGCAGAAAACGCCTTCAATAAAATCCAACATCCCTTCATGTTAAAAACTCTCAATAAACTAGGTATTGAAAGATCACACCTCAAAATAATATGAGCCGTATATGACAAACCCACTGCCAATATCATACTGAGTGAGAAAAAGCTGGAAGCATTTCCCTTGAAAACTGACACAAGAAAAGGATGGCCTCTCTCACCGCTCCTATTCAACGTAGTACTGGAATTTCTGGCCAGGGCAATCAGGTAGAAAAATGAAATAAAGATATTTAAATAGGAAGAGGTGAAGTCAAATTATCTTTGTTTGCAGATGACATAATCCTGTATCTAGAAAACCACATCATCTCAGCCCAAGAGCTTCTTAAGCTGATAAACCACATCAACAGAATCTCAGGATACAAAATCAGTGTGCAAAAATTGCTAGTATTCCTATACACAAACAACAGGCAAGTAGAGAGCCAAATCGTGAATGAACTTCATTCACAATTGCTACAAAGAGAACAAAATACATAGGAATACAGCTAACAAGAGAAGTGAAGAACCTCTTCAAGGAGGACTACAAACCACTGCTCAGAGTAATCAGATAGGACACAAACAAATGGAGAAGCACTCCATGCCCATGGATAGGGAAGAATTCATTCCTGAAAATGTCCATACTGCCCAAAGTAATTTATAAAAGAATTCAATGTTATTCCCATTAAACTACCAATGACATTCTTCACAGAATTAGAAGAAAGTATTTTAAAATTCTCATGAACCAAAAAAGAGTCCAAATAGCCAAGGCAATTCTAAGCAAAAAGAACAAAGCTGGAGGCATCACACTATACATCTTCTAACTACACTATAATGCTACAGTAACCAAAACAGCATGGTACAGGTACAAAAACAACCAATGAAACACAATAGAGAACTTAAAATAAGACCATACACATACAACCATCTGATCTTTGACAAACCTGACAAACACAAGCAATGGGGAAAAGATTCCTTATTTAATAAATCATGTTGGGAAAACTGGCTAGCCATATGCAGAAACTGAAACTGGACATGTTCCTTATACCTTATACAAAAAAAAACTCAAGATGGAATAAAGACTTAAACATAAGACCTAAAACCATAAAAACCATTGAAGAAAACCTAGGCAATACCATTCAGGACATAGGCACGGGCAAAGACTTTGTGACTAAAACACCAAAAGCAATGGCAACAAAAGCCCAAATTGACAAATGGGATCAGACTAAACTAAAGAGCTTTTGCACAGCAAAATAAACTATCATCAGAGTGAACAGACAACCTACAGATTGGGAGAAAATTTTTGCAATCTATCTGTCTGACAAAGGGCTAATATCCATAATCTACATAGACCTTAAACAAATTTACAAGAAAAAAACAGCCCAATCAAAAAGTGGACAAAGGAAACGAGCAGACACTTCTCAAAAGAAGACATTTACGTGGCCATCAAACATGAAGAAAAGTTCATATTCACTGGTCATTAGATGAATGCAAATTAAAACCACAATGAGATACGATCTCACGCCAGTTAGAATGGCGATTATTAAAAAATCAGGAAACAGCAGATGCTGATGAGGCTGTGGAGAAATAGGCATGCTCTTACACTGTTGGTAGGAGTGTAAATTAGTTCAGTCATTGTGGAAGACACTATGAAAATTCCTCAAAGATATTGAACCAGAAATACCATTTGACCCAGCAATCCCATTATAGGGTATATACCGAAGCATTATAAATTATTATACTATAAAGACACATGCACTGTATGTTTATTTCAGCACTGCCTGTTTATGTCAGCACTGTTCACAATAGCAAAGACTTGGAACCAACATAAATGCCCATTAATGATAAACTGGATAAAGAGAATGTGGCATATATACACCATGGAATACTATGAATTTATGTCCTTTCCAGGGACATGGATGAAGCTGGAAATCATCATTCTCAGCAAACTAACACAAGAAAAGAAAACCAGGCTAGGAGCAGTGACTCATGCCTGTAGTCTCAGAACTTTGGGAGGCTGAGGTGGGGAGTTTGAGATCAGCCTGACCAACATGGAGAAACCCCGTCTCTACTAAAAATACAAACAATTAGCCAGGAATGTTGTCACATACCTGTAATCACAGCTACTTGGGAGGCTGAGGCAGGAGAATCGGTTGAACCCAGGAGGCAGAGGTTGTGTTGAGCCGAGATCATGCCATTACACTCCAACCTGGACAACAAGAGTGAAATTTTGTCCAAAAAAAAAGAGAGAGAAAGAAAAAGAAAAAAGAAAAGAAAACCAAACACTGCATGTTCCTACTCATAAGTGGGAGTTGAACAATGAGGACACATGGACCCAGGGAGGGGAACACCACACACTGGGGCCTGTGATGGGGTGGGAGGCTAGGGGAGGAATAGCGTTAGGAGAAATACCTATGTAGATGACGGGTTGATGGGTGCAGCAAACCACCATCGTATGTGTATAACTATGTAACAAACCTGCATGCTCTGCCCATTTATCACAGAACTTAAAGTACAAAAAAGAAAACTTTACATAAATGCAAAAAGTCTAGAACAGCTAATATATTATAATGAAAAGTCAACTATAATCTCAGCTCAAAGAGAACACCATGAAATTATGAAGAGCTCTCCACAAATCTCTAAATTTATGTCCTCATAAGATTACATTTCTATTTCTTCTTGAATAATTTCCTCATTTTAGCTATGATTTAGAGACAGTAAGAAGGTAATTATGAGGAAAAAAATTCTCCTAACACTCCATTGAGAAATTTCTGCCTCATTTCACCATACACCTGAGTCTTAAGCAGTCACTTCTAATGTAGCTGAATAATAGATCCTCAACCAGCTGAGTCTATGAGTTGAATCCATGTATGTGAGATAAGGCCCCCAAGGAGAGGCAATAAGCTGTGAATGCCATCAGCTCATCTTTCTTCAGGCCTATATTTGTCATTGTCACTTGTAGAAGCAGGACAGCCCTGGCATTGGGATTGGCAGTAACAGAGAGCATCAAAGGGAAAACTAAACTTCCCTAATTTTTGGAAAAAAGCAGATTGGAAACAGACGGGCTCCAGCGTTTTCCATGTGTGAGGTCATTGCTCCAGGAAGTCTTGTTCAGGACATTTCTTGTCAGCAAAGCAGAAGTCGAACTATATTCCTACCTTCCAAGAGAATAGAACATAATGTCAGATTTTCTCACGGATTCCCACAAGTTAAAGAAACTTTCATGGTCTTATTTAACTGCTTAAGCATTTCAACTAAAAAATTATTTGTCTTTCAAATACACAGGAATCTGTTTGGAAAAATTTTAACCAGAAAAAGTTGGAATTCTAAAGTAAAAAATGCATAAGGCCATAAAAATTTTTTACATCTTTTAATTTACATGTCAACTGGGGAAAGAGAAACATTATCTGAAGTTTCCTTTTATACCATTAAGGACTTATTCTTTATTACCAGCAATACAGGGTGACTTATTCAGGTTGAATCTTGAAGGTAAACTTTAACTTAATTTTAAGTTTTGGCTAATTTTTAAGCATTTCTCAGTCACCTACCATGATTTCATCTCAGAAACCAAAATCTCAGTTTCATTTAGATTTTTGAAATATTAAAACAGAAGGTTAAATGCTTCAAAATAATACTCATGTAGAGACTTACATATGTGGACCAGAAATCTCCAGGTATTACAAAGTTTATGAGAACATAATAAATGTTGATACATACATTTAATTCTGAAATAAAAACTTACAACAAATAAAACTAACAAGTCAAGAAAATTTTGTAGGTTATACATTTTATGTCTAAAAATATAGGTATGAAACACTCAAGGATGGATAAAAGAAATCACAAGAGAAAACAGAAAATATGTAGAGACAAATTAAAAACATGAAATACCAAAAGTTAAGAGATACATCAAAAACAGTACCATAAGGGAAAAATTTATAGCTATAAGTGATTATAAAAAATAAGATACCGAATCAACAACTTTACTCCTAAGGAACTAAAAACAGAGGGAAAAAGAGGGACTACTAAAGAGGGACAACTAAAACTAGCAAAATTGAAAAAATGATAAAGATATCAGTGGAAATAACTGAAATAGAGAATAGAAAAACAATATCAAAAATAAACAAAGCCTAGTTTATTCCCTGAAAAAGATCAAAACTGACAAAATTTTATTTATATTGACTAAGAAAAAAAGTGAATATTCAAATTACTAAACTCAAAAATAAAATGGGTACATTACTAAGAAATTTTTGGAGTAAAAAAGGGATGTAGGAGAGTAACATAAGGAAGTATACACTAAAAAATTGAATAGACTAAATAAAATGAACTAATTCCTAGAAAGAAAAAACCTACTAAGACTGAATCAGAAAAGTTGGATAAACCTGTTCAGCAAGGAGATTCAGCAGGAAGATTGCATCAGTAATCAAAAACCCAGCAACAAAGAAAAGCCTGGACCAGATGGCTTCACTGTTGATTTCTACCCAAAGTTTAAAGCAGAATTAAAACCACTTTTTCTCAAACTTTTTCAAAATTTTGAAGAGGCGGTAATTTTTTCTAACTTATTCTATGAGTCCAGGATTACCCTGACACCAAGCCAGACAAAGGCACCATAAGAAAACGACAAAAAGAATCCCTTATAAATGCTGATGCAAAAATCCTCAACAAAATACCAGCAACTCAAACTTCGCAGTACTTTAAAAGGATTATGCACTATGAATGAGTATAATTGACTCCTGAAATAAAAGTATGTTCCAACACATGAAAATCAGCATAATATCACATTAACATAAAGAAGGAAAAAACCCTCATGTGATCATATTAATCAAAGGAGAAAAAGCATTTGTCCAAATTTAACCCACATTCATGATAAAATATAATTAGTAAACTATAAAAAGAAAGTAAACACCTTAACATAATGGTATACAAACAAACAAAACAAAACAAAAAAACACAGCTAACATGGTGAAAGACTGAAAGCTTTTACCCTAAGAGCAAAAACAAGGATGCTTGCTTTTACTACTTCTATTTAATATAGTACTGAAGGTTCTGGTTAGTTAAAACAATAAGGTGAGTAAAAGAACTAAAGATATTCCAATTTCTTAAAAAGTAAAATTATCTGTTTGCAGATGACATAACCTTATATAAAAATATTTTATAAAATATTTTTATATTTATAAAAATACTCAAAATACTTTATAAAAATACTTTATAAAAATATTTTAGTTTCTGTGAAATAAACTGTCAGCTGCAATAAATAAAATTCATCAAAACTGCATGAAACAAAATAATACACAAAAATTGTTGTATTTCTACAATAACAATAAACTATCTGAAGAAGAAGTCAAGACAACAGGGTCATGTATGATAGCATCAAAATAATAAAATACTTACGAATCCACTTAACCAAGGAAATGAAAAACCTGTAGAGCAAAAACTATAAACATCGCATGAAAGTATTAAAGATGACACAAATAAATGAAAAGACATCATGTGTTTATGGACTGGAAGACAAAATCTTCTCAAGGTGCCATTGTTATCTATAGTCTTCTACGTATTCAATAAAATCACTACAAAAATTCCAATATTTGCAAAAATAGAAAAACCTATTCTAAAATTCAGATGAAATCTCAAAAAACCCCAAGCACCCAAATCAATCTTAAAAACTAACAAAGTTAGAGGACTAACACCTCCTGGTTTCAAACTTCAGTATGCAAAACAATGCTGTACCAGCATTGAGATAGACGCAAAGACCAATGCAATAGAAATAAAGAACCAAATATATGGTCATGATTTTTAACAAGGGCGTCAACACTGTTCAACGGGGAAAGGATGATATTTTTTAAAATGGTGTTAAAAACGGATATTTACATCTATCTATCTATCTATCTATCTATCTATCTACTATCTATACATCCCAAATTAGCTTTTTGTCTGTCATGTATGTTGCAGATCTATTTCCCCAGTCTTTTGACTTTTGACTTTGAGGCAATTTTCTCTCATACAAAATTTTAATTTTTATGGAGTCAAATACAACCTTGGCGCCGATCTGGTTCCCGTACTGCCCGGCCTGCGTGAGCACGATTTCCTTCATGGCCAAGGCGTGATTACAGCGGCAGGAGAAACGCGAGAAGGAGAAGCAGACGCATAGCTACCCAGCACGCCGTCCGCCGACGCTGAAATCGCCCCGCGCCCACCCCCCTCAGCCTCGGATTCGGCTCCCAGAATAAGCAACAGCTTTACTTCCACACAGGTGTACCCACCTGTGAATCCCTTGCCGTTGAACGTCTGTTGGAAAACTCAGGTGTCCTTGCTGTGGTCCTTCCCACGTTGGGGAAAGCTGGTCAGCTGGAGAACTTCCTCCCACATCTTTAGTAAGACTAAATCCCCAGCTGAGCTGAAACTGAATTTTCCTCCCATGTGGGAGGGGAAGACTCTTGTTTCCATATTCACAGAGTGCCTTTGCACCTGTCCTAGATTGATAACATATTGTTGTAATTGATGAGTCTTTTCTTCTATTAGGGGACCTGTGCTTAGGAAAGGTCTTCCAAATGTTAACGCAACAGGATTTAATTATAAGTTTTACTTTGGAATAGTTCAAACCCACAGTAAGCTATGTGTGTTAGAGATAGTCAGGCGTCTGATTTAGCTACAGTCTTCTTTAGAGTAGGATTAGCCCTTTCACCTTTCCAGAGGACTGCGGTCTGCACACAGAGTGAAGGTAATATTGGATTCTTAAAGCTGAGGATAGGTGTTGGGATACACCTGCTGTGAAAGACGGGCCATGGCCACTTTGCAGGCTTTTAGATTACCCAAACTGAGGAGATATTTCTTCTGGTAAAGATTTTTCAGATGGGGTGGGGAATACCTCGATCTAACCAGTGAAGTTATCAGTAAGCATTAGCAAATATTTGAATCTCCTGCAGAAAGGTATCTGAGTAAATTAGAGTTGCCAGTTCTCACCTGGATAGGGTCCTTAATTTTGGACAAGTTTACATGGAGGAGAAAATTGCTGACCATTTGGGTCATGTCAGGCAAATAGCTCACAGGGCTGAGTCACCTCTTTTGGTGTCTTGAAAAGATTTACCCCTATAAACAAATGAGACATTAACAGAAACCAAGAATCCCTTCTAGGGTGAAAAGAATAATGAAAGTGCTGAATTATATTCCTATGATTGGTAGTTGGCATTAGTAATTTATTACCATCATTCAGCCAGCCAGAAGGGCCCTGGACTGAAATGCAAACCCTGGCCCATTTTTGTTCTTCTTCAAAGTGTTCTGGCCCAGTTCTATGTATGCTGTCCAGCACGCCCATAAGCTTCATTGGCCCTTTCAGTGCAGGGGCCTTGGCTGTGGCATCTACAAGGGCATTTCCTTTTACATGGACAGTCTCTCTTTTGATGTCCTCTGCAATTAATTATAGTCACTTTTTGGCAGCAAAGCAGCATTCTAACAAGCTCAAAATTTGAATGATGTTGTATGGAAAAGCCCTTGGGGGTCAGGAGTCCCTACACATTCCAAATTACAGCATAAGCGTGAAGCACTAAAAAGTCATACTTGGAATCAGTGTAAATGTTAACTTTTAAATCCTTTCCCAATTGCAGGGGCTGAGTAAGTTCAATTAACTCAGCTTTTTGAGCCTAGGTCGAGGCCAGCAAGACTTGTGCCTACTACTAATAGCATACCTACCCTTCTTGTTTTCCTGATGCATAAAACAACTTACATCTGTTAACCAATCTTCCTTGGGATGGTCAAGGGCCTCATCCTTCTAAAGTCTGGCCTGCTAGAATAAATTTGTTTCATAACCTGTGACATGCTTTGGCTGTGTCCCCAGTCAAATCTTATCTTGAATTGTAGCTCCCATAATTCCTATATTTCGTGGGAGGGACCCAGTGGGAGACAATTGAATCGGGAGATGAGTCTTTCCCATGCTGTTCTCGTGACAGTGAATAAGCCTCATGAGATCTGATGGTTTATTTATTAATTTATTTTTGAGACATAATCTTGCTCTGTTGCTCAGGCTGGAGTGCATTACCATGACCTTGGCTCACTGCAACATCTGACTCCTGGGTTCAAGCGATTCTCCTGTCTCAGCCTCCCGAGTAGCTGGGATTATAGGCGCCTACCACCATGCCTGTCTAATTTTTGTACTTTTAGTATAGACGGGGTTTCACCATGTTGGCCAGGCTGGCCTCGATCTCCTCACCTCAGGTCATCCACTGCCTTGGCCTCCCAAAGTGCTGGGATTACAGCTGATGGGTTTATAAAGGGGAGTTTCCCTACACAAGCTCTTTTGCCTGCTGCCATGTAAGAGATGTGACTTTGCTCCTCATTTGCCTTCTGCCATGAGTGTGAGGCTTCCCTGACCATGTGGAATTGTAAGTCAATTAAACCTCTTTTCTTTATAAATTACCCAGCCTCAGATATGTCTTTATTTGCAGCATGAGAACAGACTAATACAACCTGTATGCCAGAAAGGCTAGAAGCACCTGTGGACTCTGGCAGATAAGTAGCTGGGTTTATGGTTTGGCAGGCTTTAAGGGTTATGTCTAGAGTGTCTAGCAATAAGCCCTGATACTTTCATAAATGTTCTCTTATTATTCACTGCTGCACTTTAGCTTCTAGGACCACCTTCCCTTGGTGTGAGGTCAAAAACCTGTAGGTGCTGTTCTAATGTTAGTTTATTAGCTTTGCCTGCTAGAAAAGTGGTAGTGGAAATAGCTCTAAGACATCAAGGCCATCCTGAGGCCACCTGGTCAATCTGCTTAGAAAATTAGGCTGCTGGCCTTGGAATGTCCCCCAGTTTTGGGACAAGATTACCCAAGGCCTATGCCTTGCTTTTTGGTCACATAAAGAAAAAACGGTTCATCCAACTTGGGGACTCCCATGGCTGCAGCAGAGCCCAATTTCTCCTTGAGAATATTGAAGGTTTGCTTGCAGTTCTCATTACATTCTAGGAGCTCTAAATCTTTCCCTTTAGTGTATCATATAAAGACTTGACTACATGCCCAAATCTGGGCATCCATAAGCAGCAGTACCCAGCCATCTCTTAAAAAAGCCCACAGTCATTTTTTGGACAGGGACTGCTGGGTTACTAAAATAACTTTTTTATCTTCTAGGGAGTTTGATCAGTTCCAGAGGTTAAAACAGATTCCAAATATTTAAGTCTTTCAGTCAAAATCAGAGCTCTGTGTGGTGATGCCCTATATCTGCAAGTTCCCAGGAAATTTGCCAACTTAACTTTATTATTATGAGTCTTCTTTATTTGGGTTAGCAATGAGCAAGTCACCTACATACTGAATAATTGTGTCCCTTTCCAATTATAGATTTGTTAAGTCCTTAGCTAGAGTATTTTCAAAGAAGTGGGGGCTATCCCAGAACCCTTCAGTGATGACTGTCCAGGTTAGTTTTGTGGCTGAATGCATATCTGGATCAGTCCATTCAAAGGCAAACATATTATGAATCTAGATGCATTGAGATCCAGAAAAGCGCATCTTTCAGATTTAAGAATGTAAATGAGCTTGCATCCCCTGGGACATGGTAAGTATTGGGAACAATGAGGTGTATGGAGACAACTGCATTTCTTAATGCTCTAAGGGTTCTGACAAATCTGTACTTGCCATTAGGCTTTTTATCTGGTAACATGAGAGTATTGTAAGGAGACTCTCATGGGCTTAATAACTCATATGGCAAGAATTTGGCAATAAGGGGTTGAATTTCCCCTCATGCTTCTTGCCTTAAAATATATTGTCTCTTCTGAGGTCGAGAAGTACTAGGCTGAAGTTGGATTTCAATGGGGGAGGTGTTTAGTGCGTTTCCCAGAGCCTGTGTGGCCCAATCCTCAAGATTTACTTAAGACAACACCTCAGGTGGTAAATGTGACAGCTCATTCTTAACTTCTTTTTTCCCCTGATGGGTCAGGAACAAAAGTAACAGTTTCTATGCTTTATGATCTGTGAAGGTGACCATGACTTGGTCTCCTCAGTCAATAAACCTCTCCCCAGTAAGAGGTCAGGCAATCAGACAGTACTAAAAAGGCAGGAGAGAAACCTAGAGGCTCTGGAAGACAACTTAGAACATACAAAAAGGAGTGTTTTAGGGCTTGTCCATCATGAGAAGACAGAAGACCATTGAATTAAATCAGTACAGAGTAATCTGCTCCCATACCTAATACGAAGTTAATACTCCTACCTGCTTCTTCAAGAGTCACCTGAGGCTCCTCCATCTCTCGACAGCTAGTAGTCCAATGGGAGTGGAGGTAGGAAGTATCAGGCCCCGCCAATTTTGAGTCTGCTGGGCTCTGATGATGGCTCCCTTGGAAGCACAGTGCATTTCCTTCGGCAGAGGCTTACCGTCCTACAGAAGGCACACAGATTTATATCCAAGGCGCAGTGGCCCAGAGGCACAGACTGCGATTTTCACTTTCTCACTTCCTCTGTGAAAGCCAGGTGTTAAGGGGCTGCCTCTGAAGTGGTGGAGAGCACAAGGCTGCAGCTAGAAGCTGGGCCTCTTGGAAGATTTGCTTTATTTTACGTTTTCTCTGCTCAATTCCTGTGATGGAAAACTGCAAAATCCAAGTCTAAAATCTGATCCATGGGAGTCTAGAAGCCTAAGGCTGCTTTTGGCAACTTCCTGCAGATATAAGAAGGAGACCATGCTATAAATTAAACTCCTAGAAATGCCTGTCCCTTTTTGGAGTCAGGGTCAGTGTTAGTGTATTTCCTCAAGGACTAAATTATCCACCCTTCTAATAAGGCTAGGTTTTCATCTTTTCCCTGAGTAATTTTCCAGACTTTATAAAAATTAAAAAGCTGTATCACACTTTTTTTTTTTATTCCTTCACGGAGTCAATCATAATTTTTTCTCTCTATATCCTACTTTCTTCCTAATTCATTTGTTTTTTCTAGATTCTAGTTCTTTTGGGTCCTAGTCAGGCACTGCTGTGCCTCCTGCTTGATAGGTGTCATGCCCCTGGTTGCAGGTTGCCACCCTATTAGCATGTGCTCTAGTCACTCCCATAATGCACTGCTTTTCTACCATGCAGCAGGCGAACATAAATATATGCAAATCCTGCCTGGTCAGATCATACGTCAAGGTTAGCCTTTTAAATTTATCTATGAATTTTCCCAGAACCTCTGAAAACTGTTTTAGTTTTTCCTTGCATGTGGCTAATTCAGATATAGAAAAGTTTACATTTACCTATATAGTATGGGGAAAAGAAAGAGAGATCAGACTGTTACTGTGTCTATGTAGAAAGAAGTAGACATAAGACACTCCATTTTGTTCTGTACTAAGAAAAATTATTCTGCCTTGAGATGCTGTTAATCTGTAACCGTAGCCTCAACCCTGTGCTCACAGAAACATGTGCTGTGTCGACTCTAGGTTTAATGGATTTAGGGATATGAAGGATGTGCTTTGATAAACAAATGCTTGAAGGCAGCATGCTTGTTAAAAGTCATCAGCACTCCCTATTCTCAAGTACCCAGGGACGCAAAACACTGCGGAAGGCCACAGGGACAACTGCCTAGGAAAGCCAGGTATTGTCCAAGGTTTCTCCCCATGTGATAGTCTGAAATATGGCCTCATGGGAGGGGAAGGACCTGACCATCCTCCAGCCCGACACCTGTAAACGGTCTGTGCTGAGGAGGATTAGTAAAAGAGGAAAGCCTCTTTGCAGTTGAGGTAAGACAAAACCATCTGTCTCCTGCTCGTCCCTGGGCAATGGAATGTCTCAGTGTAAAACCCGATTGTGTATTCCATCTACTGAGATAGGAGAAAACTGCCTTAGGGCTGGAGGTGAGACATGCTGGAGGCAATACTGCTCTTTAAGTAATTGAGATATTTATGTATATACACATCAAAAGCACAGCACTTTTTTCTTTACCTTGTTTACGTTGCAGAGACATTTGTTCACATGTTTTCCTGCTGGCCCTCTCTCCACTGTTACCCTATTGTCCTGCCACATCCCCCTCTCCGAGAAATGCCCGATAATGATCAATAAATACTAAGGAATCTCAGAGATTGGTGCCGGCGCTGGTCCTCCGTATGCTGAGCTCTTGTCCCCTGGGCCCACTTTTTCTCTATACTTTGTCTCTGCATCCCTTTTCACAAGACTCTAGTTCTACCTGACGAGAAACGCTCACAAGTGTAGAGGGACAGGCCGCTCCTTCAATATAGTGTCCCTATTATCATCCGTCACTTCCCAGAGAGGGCAAATATTCAACTTTGCCAGCTGATAAGAGGCCCCACTACATGTTGTTCTGGTGAAGCACGGGTGTTTCAAGAGTGGGGTATGTACATAAGACAGGACTCGAAGGGCAGGGAGAAGATGATGAGCAGACACTGCATAACCCTGGAAAACTAGAATAAATTAATAATATGTTGCACACCTCACTAGAACTGGAAGGAATCTGATTGTGTTCTTATGGGGTGCTCGGACTGGCAGTGGGAGTTCAGTCCCAGCTATGAAAAGCCTAATATTAAGAGTAACTAGCATTAAAAGAATAATCAGTTATGTGCCATCCCTGTTTTGTCTTTTCCTCCATCAAACATATAGAAGCCCATTTTAATTTTTTATCCTGACCAAGCATCAGAGAAGCCTGTATATAATGTATTTCCTCCCTCTTAGTTTCTCTTCTATAAAACAAATGAAGCTGCAAAATAGGAGTCAGATGAAACAGGGGAAATAGGAAGACTGTAACTTGTATATTCTAATATATTAGTCCATTTTCTTTTATATATATATATACTTTAAGTTTTAGGGTACATGTGCACAATGTTCAGGTTAGTTACATATGTATACATGTGCCATGCTGGTGTGCTGCACCCATTAACTCGTCATTTAGCATTAGGTATATCTCCTAATGCTATTCCTCCCCCCAGTCCCACCCCACAACAGTCCCCAGAGTGTGAGGTTCCCCTTCCTGTGTCCATGTGTTCTCATTGTTCAATTCCCAGCTATGAGTGAGAACATGCGGTGTTTGGTTTTTTGTCCTTGCGATAGTTTACTGAGAATAATGATTTCCAATTTCATCCGTGTCTCTACAAAGGACATGAACTCATCATTTTTTATGGCTGCATAGTATTCCATGGTGTATTTGTGCCACATTTTCTTAATCCAGTCTATCATTGTTGTACATTTGGGTTGGTTCCAAGTCTTTGCTATTGTGAATAGTGCCACAATAAACACACGTGTGCATGTGTCTTTAAAGCAGCATGATTTATAGTCCTTTGGGTATATACCCAGTAATGGGATGGCTGGGTCAAATGGTATTTCTAGTTCTAGATCCCTGAGGAATCGCCACACTGACTTCCACAAGGGTTGAACTAGTTTACAGTCCCACCAACAGTGTAAAAGTGTTCCTATTTCTCCACATCCTCTCCAGCACCTGTTGTCTCCTGACTTTTTAATGATGTCCATTCTAACTGGTGTGACATGGTATCTCATTGTGGTTTTGATTTGCATTTCTCTGATGGCCTGTGATGATGAGAATTTTTTCATGTGTCTTTTGGCTGCATAAATGTCTTCTTTTGAGAAGTGTCTGTTCATATCCTTTGCCCAGTTTTTGATGGGGTTGTTTGTTTTTTTCTTGTAAATTTGTTTGACTTCATTGTAGATTCTGGATATTAGCCATTTGTCAGATGACTAGGTTGCGAAAATTTTCTCCCATTTTGTAGGTTGTCTGTTCACTCTGATGGTATTAGTCCATTTTCACACTGCTACGACAAATCTGACAAAACTCTCTCAGGAAAAAGTGACCTGCGGGGTTAAGAAAGCAGGGTCCATCTGCCCTATACCAGCTCATCAAAGATGGCGTTATGGTTAAGAAACGAGAGAAATCTGTTAAGAAAAAGTCTCATGTTCTCCATCTTGAGTGTAATTGTTTGCAAAGGGTTGTCATAAAAGAGGCTGTCACTAAACAGGCATATCTGATCTTATCATGTAGAGCTCTTAAATACCACATTTCAACTTCAGTCATGATGGCGAGGTTACTGCTGATCTTTTCTGATAATTATGGTAAAAAAAATTCTAGGTTCCAAGACAATTCTTTTTTTCAGTGTTACTTGGACAAGTGGCAAATTAAACAAGCAGTCAGTTCAGAGTCAGAGAATCGCTGAGGAAAGTAAAACTAAACTGTTTGGGGTCTCTGCCCTGGGGCAGCCTCCAGGCTACCGCAAAACAGTTGCGATGAGCAGAAAGGTGACAAGATGTAGAGCACTCAGTTGAGGGACCAAAAGCACAAGGTAGACAGTCCAAAAAGAGAAAGTGGCAAACATCTTGTTTAGCCAAATCCATTCTTCTCAATATTCCCCAGGGCCCCTAACCCTGTGGGCTTGGCCTCTAATCTGAGTTTGATAATAGTGGATAATCATTCTTGCCCACCAGAATGGCTTCACGACTCTAAAAGACAGCCCACTTGCCAGGTGTCAGCTGATTGATTCTGTGTGGATGGTTTTCCTTGGAGTGGGGGTCTTGTCTTGTTGTCCGTTCATGGTGTTGCTGAAAGATGTTGCTGGAAAAGAGGGTCCTGATACAGACCACAAAGTAGGATTCCTAGATCTTCTGCAGGAAAAAAATTGAGGTGAGGTAGAGAGCACAGTGAAAGAAGCAAGTTTATTAGAAATTACTCCATTACAGAGTTGGACATCCTCAGAAAACAAGAGCAGGAATGCATTGTCTTTTGTTAGTGTCTCTACTTAGAAGTAACTATAAAGATAAAGCATTATAATTAAACTTGGAAGGTGCAGATGTAGTCACTAAAGACGTGGCTATTCGTTTTAACAATAACCATTAACCCATTGACCTAAGCTAGCTCATTAATAATATCCCTACAAAAAATGCTGCACTCCTAGGACATTTATACATTTTTCAGGCTCGGTGGAAGATGTCTTGTATGACCACAAATATTCTGCAATTGTAATTTGTGGCCAGTTAAAAAATGTGACTATTTTCAGACCATGAACTTTAAACTTCTAGATTCCCTGTGAGTACCTAGCTACTCATATTAAGATAGAATATTCTAGTCATGTTTATTAAACTAGAAGCTAGGTAACCATGAGTTCCTCTAACACAGCAAGTCTACTCCTCAAGGAGAAAATGTATTTCTCAGGAATTTTGTGCATTTTGTTTAATGGAATTTGGTATGTTTACCAAAATGGCAGAAAAGAGTGAAATTACTCCTCAAAGATTTCTCAAGATTGGATATCAAATAAACAAAATGATTACAGTTAATATGCAATTTGATACAGTTGATATTCAAAAGAAATTTTGTTTGAAACAAAATGAGATTTTTATTGTTACTTATTTATTATTATTATTATTATTATTATTATTATTATTATTATTATTTTGAGACAGAGTCTTGCTCTGTTGCCCAGGCTGCAATGCAGTGCACTATCTTGGCTCACTGGAACCTGTGCCTCCATGGTTCAAGCAATTCTTCTGCCTCAGCCTCCCAAGTAGCTGGGATTACAGGCATGAATCACCACATCCAGCTAATATTTGTATCTTTAGTAGAGATGGGGTTTCCCTCTGTTGGCCAGGCTGGTCTCAAACCCCTGACAACAAGCGATCTGCCCACCTTGGCCTCCCAAATAGCTAGGATTACAGGCGAGAGCCACCACTCCCAGTCACAATGAGGTTTTTAAATAATTCTGATTTCCTGCTGTTGAGCAGGGAGCTGAGCAAATTCAACAGATCATGGGCCTATACTAGGGGAAGACTGAGGACAAACTCTAGAACACATGTGATTAAATTAATTACAATGGAAACCAAATCAAATTTAGTAAGGCCACACCTCTTAGTTGCAAGATGTTTCCCCGCATTTTGAAATGCGATGTTATTCCACGGAAAAGAAAACTAATGTTTATCTCCAGAGTAAAGAACAGAGTTCCCTGCAATGATTGACTGACTGAGAACTATGGCTCAAGATTTAAAATCCTTCTTTTTTCCATTTATAAACTAAAAATAAATTTCTAATCCCCTGTTGATTAAATGGACCTCTCTTCTTGGATAAGGACTTTCCAAAGTTAACCTGAAAAGCTAGTTCAAGCCACGGGTCACACATGCCTCATTATACTCTCCTCCCTTTTGTTTTAATTTTAATTTCAATTTCAATTTTTAATTTATTTTTCTGGGTACATAGTTGGTGTATATATTCATGGGGGTACATGACACACTTTGATGCAGTCATGCAATGAGTAATACATAATAAAAAACGGGGTATCTGTCCCCTCAAGCATTTATAGCTTGTGTTATAAACAATCCAATTATACTATTTTAGTTTTTTTAAATGTGGAATTAAATTATTTTTTGCTATAATCACCGTGTTGTGCTATCAAATGCTGTCTTATTCATTCTTTCTAACAATTGTTTTTTTACCCATTTAGCATCCCCACTATCCCCTTGTTCCCTCCCTGCCCTTCCCAGCCTCTGGCAACCATCCTTATACTCTCTACCTCTATGACACCAATTGTTTTGAATTTTAGCACCCACAAATAGTGAGAACATGTGACATTCGTCTTTCTCTGCCTGACATTTCACTTAACATGAAGACTTTCAGTTCCATTTATGTTATTGCAAATGGAAGGCTCTCATTCTTTCTTACAGCTGAATCCTATTCCATTGTGTATATGTACCACATTTTCTCTATCCAGTCATCTGTTGATGGACATTTAGGTTCCTTCCAAATCTTGGCTATAATAAAACTTGCTGTAGGAAACATGAGAGTGCCAATAGGTCTTTGATTTACTAATTTTTTTTCTTGTAGGCATATAATGAACAGTGGAATAGCTGGACCATATAGTAGCTCTAGTTTTAGTTATACCGGGAACATCCAAACTGTCCTTAAAGGTGCTCCCAACAGCAGTGTACAAGGGTTATTTCACTCGACATACTCACCAGCATTTGTTTTTGACTGACTTCTGGATAAAAGCCACCTTAACTGGGGTGAAATAATATCTCATTTTGGGTTCGATTTGCATTTCCATGATGATCAGTAATCTGGAGCACCTTTTCATTTTCCTGTTTCACATTTGTATGTCTTCTTTTCATAAATGTCTATTTAAATTTTTTGTCCACTCTTTATTTGAGTTATTATTTTTTTCTATGGAATTTTTTGAACTCAATATATTGTAGTGTATTAGTCTGTTCCTGCACTGCTATAAAAAAATACCCGAGACTGTGTTATCTATTTATTTACTGAGATGTAGTCTTGATCTGTTGCCCAGACTGAAGTGCAGTGGTGTAATCTCGGCTCACTGCAACCTCCATCTTCTGATTCAAGCAATTCTCTGCCTCAGCTCCTGAATAGCTGGGATTACTGGCACCTGCCACCATGCCTGGCTAATTTTTGTATTTTTAGTGGAGACAGGGTTTCACCATCTTGACCAGGCTGGTCTTGAACTCCTGACCTCGTGATCCACCCTCCTCAGCCTCCCAAAGTGGTGAGATTACAGGCATGAGCCATGGCACCTGGCAAGACTGGGTAATTTATAAAGGAAGTGGGTTTAATTGACTCACAGTTCCACATGGACGGGGAGGACTCAGGAAACTTCCAATAATGGCAGATGGGGAAGCAGGCACCTCTTACATGACAGCAGGAGAGAGAGCATGTATGTGACGCAAAGGCGGAAGAGTCCCTTATAAAACCATCAGATTTCATGAGAAATCACTCATTATCAGAAGAACAGCATGGGGGAAACCACCCCCATGATCCAATCACCTTCTACCAACCTCTCCCTCAACATCTGGGGATTACAATTCAATATGAGATTTGGGTGGGGACACAAATCCTAACCATATCATGTAGCTGTTAATTGCTTTTCAGATGGATAATTTACAAATATTTTCTCCCATTCTGTGGATTTTCTCTTCACTTTGTTTCTTGTTTCTTTCACTTTAAAAAGGCTTTCTGACTTTCTGTAATCCGATTTGTCCATGTTTGTTTTAGTTGTCTGTGCTTCTGGGGCATTATTTAAGGAATTTTTGCCCAAACCAATGCCCTAAAGAGTTTCTCCAATGTTTTCTTGTAAAAGTTTGATGGTTTGAGGCGTTAGGTTTAAGTATTTAATTCATTTTAATTTGATTTTTGTAAGAGGCAAGAAATAGGGTTCTAGTTTTATTCTTCTGCCTATGGCTTGCCAGTTTTCCCAGCCCTATTTATTACAAAAGCTGTCTCATTTTTTATTGTATGTTCTTGGCACTTTTGTTGAAAATCAATTTAGCTGCCCCTCCCATAGGATTCAAGAACACTGCTATGAGGGTCTGAATGTTTGTCCCTCTCATAGGATTCCAGAACACTGCTGCTGGGTTCCAAACGTTTGTCACATAAGATTCCAGAACACTGCTACGAGGGTCTGAATGTTTGTTCCTCACAGAGGATTCCAGAACACTCCTGCTGTGGTCTGAATGTTTGTCCCTCACATAGGATTCCAGAACACTGCTATGAGCGTCTGAATGTTTGTCCCTCACACAGAATGCCAGTTTTACCAGCCATATTTATTACAAAAACTGTCTTATTTTTTATTGTATGTTCTTGGCACTTTTGTTGAAAATTAATTTAGCTGTATGAGTTTGTTTCTCAGGTCTCTATTTCGTTCCATCTGTCTTTATGTCTGTTTTTATGCTAGTGTCATGTTTTAATTACTACAACTTAGTAGTATAATTTAAAACCAGGTAATGGAATTCCTCCAGTTTTGTTTTATATACTCAGCATAGCTTTGACTATTATGGTGTTTTGTGATGTTTCCATATAAACTTCAGAATTTTTTTTCTATATCTGTGAGGAATGTCTTCTTCTTTTTTTTTTTTTTTTTTTGGTGGCATCTTGCTCTGTCACCTAGACTGGAGTGCAGTGATGTGATCTGGGCACAATGCAACCTCCACCTCCTGGGTCCAAGCAATTCTTTGCCTCAGCCTCCTGAAGAGCTGGGATTGCAGGCACCCGCCATCATACCTGGCTAATTTTTTGTATTATTAGTAGAGGTGGGGTTTCACCAAGTTGGCCAGGCTGGTCTTGAGCTCCTGACCTCATGATCCACCAACTTCGACCTCCCAAAGTGCTGGGATTACAGGCATGAGCCACTGCCCCTGGCCTGTTATTTTGATAGAGATGGAATGAAATGTATAGATTGCTATGGATCGTATGGACATTTTTTTAAAAATACTAATTCTTCCAATCTGTGAAAATAAAAATATCTTTCCAATTTTTGGGTCCTTTTTCATTTCTTTTATCAGTGGTTTACAGTTTTAATTGTTGAGAACTTTTATTTCTTTGGTAAATTCCCACATATTTTGTTTTATTTGTGGCTACTGCAATTAGTATTACATTTTTGAATTCTTTTTCAGTTTGTTGACTGTTGGCATATAGAAACCCTACTGATTTGTATGTGTTGATTTTGTATTCTGCAAATTTACTCATGTTATTACCTCTAATAGATTTTGGTGGATGTATTAGGCCATTCTCATATTGCTATAAAAAGTAATCAGTGACTGGTTAATTTATAAAGAAAATTGGTTTAATTGGTTCATGTTTCTACAGGCTGTACAGAAAGCATAGCACTGGCTTCTGCTTCTGGGGAAGCCTCTGACAACTGACAAGGTGAAAAATAAATCCAGTGCTTGCACATCACATGGTAAGTGTGAGGGCAGGGGGGAAGTGTTACACACACTTATAGATAACCAGCTCTGATAAAAAATTACTATTGTGGGAATGGCACCAAAGGAAATTATGCCAAACTGTCTGTGGAAATCTTGCCCTCATGAATCAATCACCTCCCCTCTAGACCCACTTCCAACATTGAGGATTATATTTCAATATAAGATTTTGTTGGGAATACACATCCAAACTGTATCATTTTGCCCTTGGCCGTTCCAAATCTCAAATCCTTCTCATATTTCAAAATACAATCATGACTTCCCAATAATCCCCAAAGTCTTAACTAATTTCAGCCTTAACTCAAAATTCAAAAGTCTCATCTAAGACAAAGCTAATTTCTTCCTCCTATAAGCCTGTAACATAAAGAAACAAATTAGTTTCTTCCAAGATACAAATGAGGCAGAGACACTGGGTAAATACTCCTATTCTAAAAGGAAGAAATCAGCCAAAAGAAAGCAGTCACAGGATCTATGAAAGTCTGAAACCCAGAAGGGCAGTTATTGAATTGTAAGGCTCCAAAATAATCATTTTTGGCTCTGTGTCCCATTTCCAGGGCATGCTAATGCCTTGGGAAGGTTCTACCTTGTGACTTTGCATGGTTCAGCCCCCAGAGCTGCTCTCATAGGCTGGCATACTATGCCTCTGGCTTTTCAAGGTGCAAGGTGCAGGCTGTAGCTAGATCTACCATTCTGGGGTCTGAGGTCTGGAGGACAGAGATCCTCTCCTCACAGATCTACTAGGCCATGACCCAGTGGGGAGCCTTCCTGGGGACTGTCACCCCACGTTTCTTTTCTCCATTGTTTTAGTAGAGGATCTCCATGAGGGCTCCACGCCTGCAACATGCTTCTGCCTGCACACCCTGTCTTTTTCATACATCCTTTGAAATAAAGGTGGAGGCTCCCAAGTCTCAACTACTCGCATTTGGTAAACACACAGCCCTAACGCCACATGGACGCTACCAAGGTTATGGCTTGCACCCTCCGAAGCAGTGACTGGAGTTGCAACTGGTTCAATATGAGCTACACCTGGAGCTGAAGCAGTGGCAAGGATGAAGTGAGCCTTGTTCCAAAGCTACCCAAGGCAGCAGGTCCTAGACCTGATCCCAGAAACTATTCTCTTGTTTTAGGCCTCAGGGCCTGTGATGGGTTGCTGCCTTTCAGATTTCTAAAATGCCTTCAATTCCTCTTTCCCATTGTCTTGGCTATCAACACTTGCTTTTTTTATGTTATACAAATATCTCTAACAAGTGGTTGACCCATATGCTGCTTGAGTTCCTCTCTTATAAAAGCTTTTTATATTTCAGCCACATGACTAGGCTGCAAAATTTTCAAGCTTTTACACTACGCTTCTTTTGTAAGTATAAGTTACTACTTATTTTATTTTTATTTTTTTGCTAGAACATGTAAGCATAGGTTGTTAGAGGCAGCCAGGTCACATCGCAAATGCTTTGCTGCTTAGACATTTTTCCAACAGAAACCCTAAATCATCAATTTCAAATTCAAACTTTTTTATATCCCTAGTGCATGACAGAAATTCAGCCAACCACTTTGCTAAGACAACATGCATGACCTTTGTTTCAGTCCCAATAAGTTTCTAGTTTTCATCTGAGACCTTCTCAGCCCAGCCTTCACTCTCCAGATCACTATCAGCATTTTGGTCACAGACATTCAACCAGTCTCTAAGAAAATCTCAACTTTCCCTCATTTTTCTGTCTTCTGAATCCCACAAATTCTTCCAACTTCTGCCTGTTTACCCAATTACAAAGCTGATTCCACATTGTGGGGTATTCTTATAACTATTTTCCATTCCTTGGTGCCAATTTTTGTATTAAGCTATTTTTGAAACACTATGAGAGTGGGACTGGATAATTAATTTTTTACAAAGTAGGTTTAAGTGGCTTATGATTCTACAGGCTGTTGAGAAAACATAGTACTGGAATATGCTTTTGCAACACTATGAGAGTAGGACTGGATAATTTATTTTTTACAAAGTAGGTTTAAGTGGCTTATGATTCTACAGGCTGTAGAGGAAACATAGTACTGGTATGTGCTTCTGGGGACGTCTCTGGAAGTTTACAGTCATGGCAGAAGTTGAAGCAGAATCTTGCACATCACAGGGCAAAAAGCAGAAGCAAAAAACAGAGGGGCGAGTTGTTACACAGTTTTAAATAACCAGATTTTATGGGAACTCACTCACTATCATGAGGATAGCACCAAATGTTATGGTGCCAAGCCTTTTATAGTAATCTACCCCAATGGTTAAATCACCTTTCAACAGGCCCATCTCCATCATTGAGAATTACATTTAAATATGAGATTTGGGAGGGAACACACATTCAAACCCTATCAGAGGAGTATTTATGCCTTTTCCAATATAACATTATAACATTGGCAAAAAAAAAAAAAAAAGGTAATTTGACTTCTTTTCCAATTGGGATGCGTTTTATTGCTTTCTCCTGTCTGATTGCTCCAAATAGGACTTTCAGCATTATGTTGAATAACAGTGGTAAAAGTGGACATTCTTGTCATCTTCCAGATTTTAGAGAAAAGGCTTTTAGTTTTTCTCCACTTAGTGTGATACTAGCTGTGGGTCGGTCATATATGACTTTATTATGTTGAGGTATGTTCATTCCATACCCAGTTTTCAAAGGGCTTTTTATTATTAAAGAATATTAAATTTTATCAAAATTTTTTAGCATAATTGAAATGATTATATGGATTTTGTCCTTGTTTTTTTTTCTTTTTTTTTTTTTTTTTGAGATGTAGTCTCCCTCTGTCACCCAGGCTGGAGTGTAATGGCATGATCTCAGCTCAATGCAGCCTCTGCCTCCCGGGTTCAAGTGATTCTCCTTCTTCAGCCTCCTGAGTAGCTGGGATTACAGGTGCTCACCACCATGCCTGGCTAATTTTTGTATTTTTAGTAGAGACGTAGCTTCGCCACATTGGCTAGACTGGTTTCAAACTCCTGACCTCAGGTGATCCACCCACCTCGGCTTCCCAAATTGCTGGGATTACAGGTGTGAACCACTGTTCCTGGCCCCTTCATTCTCTTTATGTGATCTATCACATTCATTGATTTGCATATTGAACTATCCTTGCATCCCTGGAATAAATCCCACTTGGTCATTATGAATTACCTATTTATGTATTGTTCAATTCAGTTTGCTAGGGGTTTTGCAAATTTTTGCACCAATATTCTCCACTCCACTCTACTTCACTCTACTACTCCACTACATTCCAGTCCATTCCTTCCCACTCCACTCTACTCCACTCCACTCCATTCCATTAAACTCCAACCCTTTCCAATCCACTCCATTCCATTCCATTCCACTCCATTCCATTCCACTCCATTTCATTTCATTGCACTCCACTCCACTCCATTCCACTCAACTCCATTCCATTACACTCAATTCCACTCCACTCCACTCCATTCCTCTCCACTGCATTCCATTGCACTCCACTCCATTCCATTCCACTCCACTCTACTCCATTCCATTCCACTCCATTACATTCCACTCCACTCCACTCCATTCCCCTCCTATACATTCCTTTTCACTCCACCCCATTCCATTCCACTCAACTCTGCTCCATTCCCCTCCACTCCACTCCGTTCCATTCCATTCCATTTCACTCCGTTCCAATCCAATCCATTCCATTACACTCCACTCCACTCCATTCCATGCGGCTCCACTCCACTCCACTCCACTCCACTCTGCTCCATTCCATTTAACTTCATTCCACTCCACTCCTTTCCACTCCATAGAATTCCATTCCTCTACACTCCATTCCACTGCACTTCACTCTACTCCAATCTCCTCCACTCCACTCTATTCTGCTCCACTACAATTCATTCCACTCTACTCCATAACATTCCACTCCATTCCACTCCATTTCATTTTATTCTGTTCCACTCCACTCAACTTTTCTGCACTCCATTGTATTCCACTCCATTCCACTCCAATCCACTCTGTCCCACTTCACTCCATTCCACTACAATCCATTCCCTTCTACTCCACTCCATTCCATACAGTTCCATTCCACTGCACTCCACTCAACTCCATTCCACTCCATTCTATTCCATTCCACTCGAATCCACTCCATTCCACTCCACTCCATTCAATTCCACCCAATTCCACTCTGCTCCACTCCATTCCACTCCACTCCATTCCATTCCATTCCATTCCATAATTTTCCATTCCACTCCACTCCATTCCATTCCTCTGCACTCCACTCCACTCCTTTCCACTCCACTTCATTCCACTACACTCCCTTCCATTCCACTACACTCCACTCCATTCCACTACACTCCATTCCATTCCACTCCATTCCATTCCACTCCACTCCACTCCACTTCCATTCCACTCCACTCCACTTCATTACACTCCACTCCATTCCATTCCAATCCACTCCATTCCATTCTACTGCATTCCATTCCACTCCACTCCATTCCATTCCACTCCAATCCGTTCCACTCCACTCCATTCCACTCCATTCCATTCCATTTCACTCCACTCCTTTCCAGTCCACTCTACCCCACTCCACTCAATTCCACTCCATTGCACACCATTCCTCTTGACCCCATCCCATTCCACTCAACTTCCCTTTGTTCTTCTCCACTCCATTCCACTCCACTCCATTCCACTCTATTCTATTCCATTCCACTCCACTCCACTCCATTCGATTCCAGTCAATTCCACTCTGCTCCTCTTCATTACACTCCACTCCATTCTATTCCAGTCCACTCCACTCCACCACACTCCACTCCATTTCACTCCTCTGCCCTCCACTCCACTCCATTCCATTCCATTCCATTCCATTCCATTCCACTCCACTACATTCCACTCCATTCTCCTCCATTCCACTCCACTGCATTCCACTCCACTTCACTCCACTCCATTCCCTTCCACTCCACTCCACTCAACTCCACTCCACTCCATTCAATTCCACTCCACTCCATTCCACTCCATTCTATTCCATTGCACTCCACTCCATTCAACTCCACTTCACTTCACTCCATTCTACTCCATTCTATTCCATTCCACTCCACTTCATTCCATTCCAATCCACTCCATTCAATTCCACTCAATTCCACTGCACTCCACTCCATTCCACTCCACTGCATTCCATTCCACTCCGCTCCACTCCATTCCAAAACACTTCACTCCATTCCCTTCCCCTCCAATCCACTGCACTCCACTCCACTCCTCTCCATTCCACTCCATTCCCTACCATTCCACTCCACTCCATTCCACTCCACTTCACTCCACTCCCTTCCACTATATTCTATTCCGTTCCACTCCACTCCAATCCATTCCACTGCACTCCATTCCATTACACTTAATTCCACTATGCCCCACTCCATTACCCTCTACTCCTTTCCATTCCCCTCCACTCCATTCCATTTGTATCCACTCTATTCCATTCCATTCCAATCCATTCCATTCCACTCCACTCCACTCCACTCCATTCCACTCCTGTCCATTCCATTCCACTCCGCTACATTCCTTTCCACTCCACTCCATTCCATTCCACACCACTCTGTTCCATTCCATTACACTGCCTTCCACTCCAATCCATTTCACTGCTGTCCACTCCTTTCCACTCCACTCCATTCCATTCCACTCAACTCCACTCCATTAGACTGCACTCCACTCCACTCCATTCCACTTAACTCCATTCCATTCCACTCCAATCCATTCCACTCCAATCTACTCCACTCCATTCCAATCCACTCCTCTCCACTTCACTCCACTCTGTTCCATTCTGTTCCATTCTTTTCCATTCCACTATACTCCATTCCACTCCATTCTATTCCATTCCATTCCTCTCCACTCCATTCCAATCCAGTCCTTTCGATTCCACTCAATTCCACTGCACCCCACTCCATTCCACTCCACTCCATTCCATTCCACTCCAATCCATTCCATTCCAATAAATTTCACTACATTTTATTCAACTCCATTCCATTCCACTCCACTCCACTCCATTCCCTTCCATTCCATAGCATTCCACTCCACTCCATTACATTACACTCAACTCCATTCCATGCCCCTCCACTCCATTCCATTCCACTCCACTCCATTCCACTCCAATCCACTCTGTTCCACTCCGCTCCATTCCACTACAATCCATTCCATTCTACTCCACTCCATTCCATACAGCTCCATTCCACTGCACTCCACTCAACTCCATTCCACTCCATTCTATTCCATTCCACTCCATTCTATTCCATTCCACTCGTTTCTACTCCATTCCACTCCACTCCATTCCATTCCATTCCATCATATTCCATTCCACTCCACTCCACTTCCACTCCACTCCACTCCACTTCATTACAGTCCACTCTATTCCATTCCAATCCACTCCATTCCATTCTACTGCATTCCAATCCACTCCACTCCATTCCATTCCACTCCAATCCGTTCCACTCCACTCCATTCCACTCCGTTCCATTCCATTTCACTCCACTCCTTTCCAGTCCACTCTACTCCACTCCACTCAATTCCACTCCATTCCACACCTTTCCTCTTGACCCCGTCCCATTCCACTCAACTTCCCTTTATTCTTCTCCACTCCATTCCACTCCACTCCTTTCCATTCCACTGCACTCCATGCCACTCCACTGCGTTATATTCTGCTCCACTGCTTTCCACTCCACACCACTCCACTCCAATCCACCCCACTCCATTCCACTCTTTTCCATACCATTCCACTCCACTCCATTCAATTCCACTCCACTCCATTTCATTCCACTCCACTCCAGTCGTTTCCACTTCATTGCATACCACTCCACTCCATTCCATTCCACTCTACTCCTTTCCATTCCATGCCACTCCATTCCTTTCCATTCCAATCCACTCCATTCCACTCCCCTCCATTCCTCTTCAGTACATTCCACTCCATTTTATTCCATTCCACTCCATTCCATTCCATTACTTTCTTTTGACAGGATCTCACTCTGTCACACATGATGGTGTGGAGTTATACAATCTCAGCTCACATTTCATTTCACCATTCCATTTCATTGCATTCCAATGCACTCCTCTCCACTCCACTCAATTCCACTCTACTCCACTCCAATCCATTCCATCCCGTACCTTTCCAGTCTTTCCCATTACACTCCTTTCTTTGACAAGATCTCCCTCTGTCACACAGGCTGAAGTGCAGTGTCACAATCTCAGCACAAATTTCTTCCTTCCATTCCATTCCATTTCGTTCCACTCCACTCAATTCCACTCAAGTCCACTCCACTCCACTCCATGACACTCCAGTCCTCTCCATTCCAATCCATTCCATTGCACTCCACTCCACTCCATTCCATTCCACTCCACTCCATTCCACTCCACTCCATTCCATTTCACTCCACTACATTCCACTCCACTCCTTTCCATTCCAATCCAATCCAATCCATTCCAATCCAATCTAATCCATTCCACTCCTCTCCACTCCATTCCACTAAATTCCATTCAACTCCACTCCACTCCATGCTATTCCATTCCACTCCATTCCACTTCATTCCATTCCATTCCAATGCATTCCATTCCAATCCACTCCATTTCATTCCACTCCTTTCCATTCTATACCACTCCATTCCATTCCACTCCACTCCATTCGACTCCACTACATTCCATTCCAATACACTCCACTCCACTCCAATGCATTCCATTTCACTGCATTCCATTCCATTCCTTTCTTTCGAGAGTATCTCACTCTGTCACCCAGCCTGGAGTGCAGTGGCACAATCTCATCTCACATTCCATTCCGTTCCATTCCACTCCACTCCACTCTGCTCCATCCGCTGCATTCCATTCATTTCCATTCCATTTCATTCCACTGAATTCCACTTCGTTCCACTACAATCCATTCCATTCCTTTCCACTCGTTTCTTTCGACAGGATCTCCTTCTGTCACACAGGCTGTAGCTCTGTGGCAAAATCCCAATGCAGATTTCTCCATTTCGTTTCGGTCAATTCCATTCAATTCTTTTGCATTCCATTCTGTTCCTCTGCGTTCCACTCCACTCCACTCCACTCACTCCATTCCATAACATCCGATTCCATTTATCTACATTCAACTCCTCTCCACTCCACTGCACTCCACTCCACTCCATTCCACTCTATCCCATTACATTCTGCTCCATTCCACTGCATGCCACTCCGCCCCACTCCACTCCACTCCACTTCATTCCATTTCAGGCCATCCAATTCCATAGCATTCCATTCCTCTCCATTCCACTCCACTGCACTTCACTCCACTCCACTCCAGTCCACTCCGTTTCATTGCATTCCACTGCATTCCATTCCAAACCTTTCTTTCTAGACTATCTCACTCTGTCACCCAGCTTGGAGTGCAGTGGCACAATTAAAGCTCATATTTCATTATTCCACTCCATTCAGATCCTTTCCACTTCATTCCACTCCACTCCACTCCACTCTACTCCACTCCACTCCATTCCACTCACTACACTCCATTCCACTCCACTCCACTCCATTCCACTCCACTCCACTACACTCTTTTCCACTCCATTCCATTCCTCACTACTCAATTCCATTACACTCAACTCCACTCCATGCCACTCCACTACATTCCATTCCACTCCACTCCATTTCATTCCATTCCACTCCATTCCATTCCACTCTTTTCCATTCCATTCCAGTCCACTCCACTCCACTCCGTCCCACTCCATTCCATTACACTCCACTCCACTTCATTCAATTTCACTCCCTCTTCTCCACTCCATTCCAATCCACTCCACTCTTTTCCATTGCATCGCATTCCATTAAATTCCCCTCCACTCCATTGCATTCCACTGCACTCCATTTCATTCCACTACACTCCACTCCACTCCATTCCACTCCATTCCATTCCATTACCTTCCAGTCCATTCCTTCTCACTCCTCTAAAGTCAATTCCACTCCACTCCTTTCCACTCCACCTTACTCCACTCCATTTCATTCCATGTCACTCCATTCCATTCCATGCCACTCCATTCCATTCCATTCCTTTCTTTTGACAGGATCTCTCTCTGTCACCCATCCTGGTGTGCAGTGGCACAATCTCAGCTCACATTTCATTTCACCATTCCATTCCATTCCATTTCATTCCACTGCACTCCTCTCTACTCCATTCAATTCCACTCCACTCCTCTCCAATCTGTTCCATTCCATTCCATTCCAATCTTTTCCATTCCACTCTTTTCTTTCTACAGGATCTCATTCTGTCACACAGGTGTAAGCGCGGTAGCACAATCTCAGCACACATTTCTTCTTTCAATTCGACTCCATTCCATTTCCTTCCACTTCACTCCACTCCATTCCACTCCACTACACTCCACTCCATTCCAGTCCACTCCAGTCCATTCCACTGAACTCCATTGCACTCCATTCCACTCCATTCCATTCCACTCCACTCCATTCCTTTCCACTCCACCACACAACAAACCATACCGTTCCATTCCATCCCATTACACTTCACTTCACTCTATTCCATTCCTTTCCACTCCGCTCCATTCCACTCCATTAAACTCCACTCCACGCTAATCCACTCCACTGTACTTCAATCCAGTCAATTCCATTCCATTCCATTCTATTCCATTCCATTCCATTAAATTCCTCTTCCCTCCATTCCATTCCATTCCACTCCACTGCATTCCACTCCATTCCACTTCACTCCATTCCCCTCTACTCCACTCCACTCCATTCCATTCCACTCCACTCTATTCCATTCCACTCCATTCGAATCCATTCCATTTTATTCCACTCCACTCATCTCCACTCCACTCCACTCCACTCCATTGCATTCCATTCCATTCCATTCCATTCCACTCCACTTCATTCCATTCCACTCCCCTACACCCCATTCCACTCCATTCCACTCTACTCCACTCCATTCCACTCCATTGTATTCCATTCCACTCTGCTCCATTCAATTCCACTCATTTCCAATCCACTACTCTCCATTCCACTCCACTCGATTACATTCCTCTCCACTCCATTCCATTCGACTACACTCCATTCCATTGCAATCCACTGCACTCTTCTCCACTCCACTCCATTCCACTCCTCTCCACTCCATTCCATTCCACTCCATTCCATTCCACTCCACTCCACTCCATTCCACTCCACTCCATTCCATTCCTCACCAATCCATTCAATTCGTCTCCATTCCACTCAATTCCTCTGCACTCCATTCCATTCCACTCCACTCCATTTCAGTCCATTCCACTCCATTCCATTGCACTCCACTCCATTCCACTCCACTCCACTCCATTCCACTCCACTCTATTCCATTCCATGCCACTCCTTTGCACTCCACTCTACTCCACTCCACTCCACTCTATTCCACTCCATTCCATACCATTTCACTCCACTCAATTCCATTCCACTCAACTCCACTCCATTCCTCAACACTCCATTACACTCCATTCCATTGCATTGCACTCCACCCTCTCCAGTCCAATCCACTCCACTACATACCGCTCCAGTCCAATGCACTCCACTCCACTTAACTCCATTCCATTCCACTCCACTACATTCCAGTCCACTCCACTCCATTCCATTCCATTGCAGTCCACTCCACTCCACTCCATTCCACTCCACTCCATTCCATTTCATTCCATTCCTCTCCACTCCAATCTACTACATTCTAATCCATTCTATTCCACTCTTTTCCTTTCCACTCCACTCCACTCCATGGCACTCCGCTCCACTCCATTCCACTCCACTCCACTCCACTCCACTCAATTCCATTCCACTCTACTCCATTGCATTCCTTTCCATTCCACTCAACTCCATTTCATTCCACTCCATTCCATTCCATTGCACTCCACTCCTCTCCACTCCACTACATGCCATTCTTGTCCAATCCACTCCGCTCGGCGTAACTCCATTCCATTCCACTCCACAGCATTCCAATCCACTCCTCTTCATTCCATTCCATTCCACTACACTCGACTCCATTCTACTCCACTCCATTCCATTCCGTTCCATTCCACTGCACTGCAGTCCATTCCATTCCACTCCACTCCATTCCATGCAACTCCACTTCTTTGCACGCCACTGCACTCCAGTCCACTCCATTTCAATCCATTCCACTCCATTCCATCCCATTCCTTTCTTTAGACGTGGTCTCACTGTGTCACCCATGCTGGTGTGCACTGGCACAATCTCAGTTCACATTCCATTTCACCATACCATTCCATTCCATTCCATTGCAATGCACTCCACTCCAATCCACTGAATTCCATTCCACCCAAATCCATTCCATGCCATTCCATTCCAAATCCCTTCCATTCCACTCCATTCTTTCTACATCATCTCCCTCTGTCACACAGGCTGTAGAGCAGTGGCACAATATCAGCAAACATTTCTTCATTCCATTGCATTCCATTACATTCCATTCAATTCAACCTCACTCCTCTACACTCCACTCCACTCACTTCCACTTCACTCCATTCAATTCCACTCCATTTCATTCTAGTCCACTCCACTGCACTCCATTCCATTTCACTATGCTCCATTCCATTCCACTCCACTCCACTCCTTTGCATAAAGCTCCATTCCATTCCATTCCACTCCACTTCATTCCATTCCTTTCCACTGCCCTCCATTCCATTCCCTCCACTGCACTCCATTCCATTCCCTCCACTGCACTCCATTCCATTCCATTCCAGTCCATTCCAATCCATTCCATTCCAGTCCACTCCATTCCATTCCACTCCATTCCACTCCATTCCATTCCATTCCACTCCACTCCAGCCCACTCCACTCCATTCTACTTCAGTCCAATCCACTCCACTCCACTTCACTCCATTCCATTCCACTCCCCTGCATTTCACTCCACTCCACTCCATTCCATTCCACTACACTCCATTCCATTCCCCTCTGCTCAATTCCATTCCACTCCACTCCACTCAATTCCATTCCATTCCAATCCACTCCAATCCATTCCAGTCTTTTCCATTTCACTCCATTCCATTCCAATCCAGTCGGCTCCATTCCATTCTACTCTACTCCCTTCCTTCCCACTCCACTCCACTCCTCTCCACTCCACTCCAATCCTTTCCATTCCATTCCACCCCATTCCATTCCATTCCTTTCTTTGCACAGGATCTCATTCTGGCACAAAGGCAGCAGTGCAGTGGCACAAAGGCAGCAGTGCAGTGGCACAATCTCATCCCACATTTCTTTTCACCATTCCATTGCAATCCATTCCATCCCATTCCATTCCATTCTATTTCACTCCACTCCATTCCATTCCACTCCATTCCATTCCGTTCCAATCCACTGAATTCCATTCCACTCCATTCCATTTCATTCCTCTCCACTGCATTACTTTCCACTCCATTCCATTCTACTGCACGCCTTTCCATTCCAGTCCACTCCACTCCATTCCACTCTACTCCACTCAATTCCATTCCACTCCACTCCATTCCATTCCATTCCATTCCACTCCACACCATTCCACTCCATTCCATTCCACTCCACTCCATTCCACTCCACTCCCCTCCATTTCATTCAACTCCACTTCACTCCACTCCATTCTACACCTTTCCATTCCACTCCACTCCAGTCCATTTCATTCCACTGCAGTCCAAACCATGCAACTCCACTCCTTTGCACTCCACTCCACTCCTTTCCATTTCAGTCCATTCCACTCCATTGCGTTCCATTCCTTTCTTTGGAAAGGATCTCACTCTGTAACCAATCCTGGTGTGCAGTGGCAAAATCTCAGCTTACATTTCATTTCACCATTCCATTCCATTCCATTCTATTCGATTCCATTCCACTGCAAACCACTCCACTCAATTCCAATCCACTCCACACTCATCCATTCCATGCCATTCCATTTTAATCCCTTCCATTCGACTCCTTTCTTTCTTTTTTTTTTCTTTTATTATTATTATTATTATTATTATTATTATACTTTAGGTTTTATGGTACATGTGCGCAATGTGCAGGTAAGTTACATATGTATACATGTGCCATGCTGGTGCGCTGCACCCACCAACTCGTCATCTAGCATTAGGGATATTTCCCAATGCTATCCCTCCCCCCTCCCCCCACACCACAACAGTCCCCAGAGTGTGATGTTCCCCTTCCTGTGTCCATGTGTTCTCATTGTTCAATTCCCACCTATGAGTGAGAATATGCGGTGTTTGCTTTTTGTTCTTGCGATAGTTTACTGAGAATGATGATTTCCAATTTCATCCATGTCCCTACAAAGGACGTGAACTCATCATTTTTTATGGCTGCATAGTATTCCATGGTGTATATGTGCCACATTTTCTTAATCCAGTCTATCATTGTTGGACATTTGGGTTGGTTCCAAGTCTTTGCTATTGTGAATAATGCCGCAATAAACATACGTGTGCATGTGTCTTTATAGCAGCATGATTTATAGTCCTTTGGGTATATACCCAGTAATGGGATGGCTGGGTCGAACGGAATTTCTAGTTCTAGATCCCTGAGGAATCACCACACTGACTTCCACAAGGGTTGAACAAGTTTACAGTCCCACCAACAATGTAAAAGTGTTCCTATTTCTCCACATCCTCTCCAGCATCTGTTGTTTCCTGACCTTTTAATGATTGCCATTCTAACTGGTGTGAGATGGTATCTCATTGTGGTTTTGATTTGCATTTCTCTGATGGCCAGTGATGGTGAGCATTTTTTCATGTGTTTTTTGTCTGCATAAATGTCTTCTTTTGAGAAGTGTCTGTTCATGTCCTTTGCCCACTTTTTGATGGGGTTGTTTGTTTTTTTCTTGTAAATTTGTTGGAGTTCATTGTAGATTCTGGATATTGGCCCTTTGTCAGATGAGTAGGTTGCGAAAATTTTCTCCCATTTTGTAGGTTGCCTGTTCACTCTGATGGTAGTTTCTTTTGCTGTGCAGAAGCTCTTTAGTTTAATTAGATCCCATTTGCCAATTTTGGCTTTTGTTGCCATTGCTTTTGGTGTTTCAGACATGAAGTCCTTGCCCATGCCTATGTCCTGAATGGTAATGCCTAGGTTTTCTTCTAGGGTTTTTATGGTTTTAGGTCTAACATTTAAGTCTTTAATCCATCTTGAATTGATTTTTGTATAAGGTGTAAGGAAGGGATCCAGTTTCAGCTTTCTACATATGGCTAGCCAGTTTTCCCAGCACCATTTATTAAATAGGGAATCCTTTCCCCATTTCTTGTTTTTGTCAGGTTTGTCAAAGATCAGATACTTGTAGATATGTGGCATTATTTCTGACGGCTCTGTTCTGTTCCATTGATCTATATCTCTGTTTTGGTACCAGTACCATGCTGTTTTGGTTACTGTAGCCTTGTAGTATAGTTTGAAGTCAGGTAGTGTGATGCCTCCAGCTTTGTTCTTTTGGCTTAGGATTGACTTGGTGATGCGGGCTCTTTTTTGGTTCCATATGAACTTTAAAGTAGTTTTTTCCAATTCTGTGAAGAAAGTCATTGGTAGCTTGATGGGGATGGCATTGAATCCGTAAATTACCTTGGGAAGGATGGCCATTTTCATGATATTGATTCTTCTTACCCATGAGCATGGAATATTCTTCCATTTGTTTGTATCCTCTTTTATTTCCTTGAGCAGTGGTTTGTAGTTCTCCTTGAAGAAAGGGTATCAGCCCTGGAAGATGAAATGAATGAAATGAAGCGAGAAGGGAAGTTTAGAGAAAAAAGAATAAAAAGAAACGAGCAAAGCCTCCAAGAAATGTGGGACTATGTGAAAAGACCAAATCTACGTCTGATTGGTGTACCTGAAAGTGACGGGGAGAATGGAAACAAGTTGGAAAACACTCTGCAGGATATTATCCAGGAGAACTTCCCCAATCTAGCAAGGCAGGCCAACATTCAGATTCAGGAAATACAGAGAACGCCACAAAGATACTCCTCGAGAAGAGCAACTCCAAGACACATCATTGTCAGATTCACCAAAGTTGAAATGAAGGAAAAAATGTTAAGGGCAGCCAGAGAGAAAGCTCGGGTTACCATCAAAGGGAAGCCCATCAGACTAACAGCGGATCTCTCGACAGAAACCCTACAAGCCAGAAGAGAGTGGGGGCCAATATTCAACATTCTTAAAGAAAAGAATTTTCAACCCAGAATTTCATATCCTGCCAAACTAAGCTTCATAAGTGAAGGAGAAATAAAATACTTTACAGACAAGCAAATGCTGAGAGATTTTGTCACCACCAGGCCTGCCCTAAAAGAGCTTCTGAAGGAAGCGCTAAACATGGAAAGGCACAACCGGTACCAGCCACTGCAAAATCATACCGAAATGTAAAGACCATCGAGACTAGGAAGAGACTGCATCAACTAACGAGCAAAATATCCAGCTAACATCATAATGACAGGATCAAATTCACACATAACAATATTAACTTTAAATGTAAATGGACTAAATGCTCCAATTAAAAGACACAGACTGGCAAACTGGATAAAGACTCAAGACCCATCAGTGTGCTGTATTCAGGAAACCCATCTCACGTGCAGAGACACACATAGGCTCAAAATAAAAGGATGGAGGAAGATCTACCAAGCAAACGGAAAACAAAAAAAGGCAGGGGTTGCAATCCTAGTCTCTGATAAAACAGACTTTAAACCAACAAAGATCAAAAGAGACAAAGAAGGCCATTACATAATGGTAAAGGGATTAATTCAACAAGAAGAGCCAACTATCCTAAATATATATGCACCCAATACAGTAGCACCCAAATTCATAAAGCAAGTCCTGAGTGACCTACAAAGAGACTTAGACTCCCACACATTAATAATGGGAGACTTTAACACCCCACTATCAACATTAGACAGATCAACGAGACAGAAAGTCAACAAGGATACCCAGGAATTGAACTCAGCTCTGCACCAAGCGGACCTAATAGACATCTACAGAACTCTCCACCCCAAATCAACAGAATATACATTTTTTTCAGCACCACACCACACCTATTCCAAAATTGACCATATACTTGGAAGTAAAGCTCTCCTCAATAAATGTAAAAGAACAGAAATTGTAACAAACTGTCTCTCAGATCACAGTGCAATCAAGCTAGAACTCAGGATTAAGAATCTCACTCAAAACTGCTCAACTACGTGGAAACTGAACAACCTGCTCCTGAATGACTACTGGGTACATAACGAAATGAAGGCAGAAATAAAGATGTTCTTTGAAGCCAATGAGAACCAAGACACAACATACCAGAATCTCTGGGATGCATTCAAAGCAGTGTGTAGAGGGAAATTTATAGCACTAAATGCCCACAAAAGAAAGCAGGAAAGATCCAAAATTGACACCCTAACATCACAATTAAAAGAACTAGAAAAGCTAGAGCAAACACATTCAAAAGCTAGCAGAAGGCAAGAAATAACTAAAATCAGAGCAGAACTGAAGGAAATAGAGACACAAAAAACCCTTCAAAAAATCAATGAATCCAGGAGCTGATTTTTTGAAAGGATCAACAAAATTGATAGACCGCTAGCAAGATTAATAAAGAAAAAAAGAGAGAAGAATCAAATAGATGCAATAAAAAATGATAAAGGGGATATCACCACCGATCCCACAGAAATACAAACTACCATCAGAGAATATTACAAACACCTCTATGCAAATAAACTAGAAAATCTAGAAGAAATGGATAAATTCCTCAACACATACACCCTCCCAAGACTAAACCAGGAAGAAGTTGAATCTCTGAATAGACCAATAACAGGAGCTGAAATTGTGGCAATAATCAATAGCTTACCAACCAAAAAAAGTCCAGGTCCAGATGGATTCACAGCCGAATTCTACCAGAGGTACAAGGAGGAGCTGGTACCATTCCTTCTGAAACTATTCCAATCAATAGAAAAAGAGGGAATCCTCCCTAACTCATTTTATGAGGCCAGCATCATCCTGATACCAAAGCCTGGCAGAGACACAACAAAAAAAGAGAATTTTAGACCAATATCCTTGATGAACATTGATGCAAAAATCCTCAATAAAATACTTGCAAACAGAATCCAGCAGCACATCAAAAAGCTTATCCACCATGATCGAGTGGGCTTCATCCCTGGGATGCAAGGCTGGTTCAATATACACAAATCAATAAATGTAATCCAGCATATAAACAGAACGAAAGACAAAAACCACATGATTATCTCAATAGATGCAGAAAAGGCCTTTGACAAAATTCAACAACCCTTCATGCTAAAAACTCTCAATAAATTAGGAATTGATGGGACGTATCTCAAAATAATAAGAGCTATTTATGACAAACCCACGGCCAATATCATACTGAATGGGCAAAAACTGGAAGCATTCCCTTTGAAAACTGGCACAAGACAGGGATGCCCTCTCTCACCACTTCTGTTCAACATAGTGTTGGAAGTTCTGGCCAGGGCAATTAGGCAGGAGAAGGAAATCAAGGGTATTCAATTAGGAAAAGAGGAAGTCAAATTGTCCCTGTTTGCAGATGACATGATAGTATATCTAGAAAACCCCATTGTCTCAGCCCAAAATCTCCTTAAGCTGATAAGCAACTTCAGCCAAGTCTCAGGATACAAAATCAATGTGCAAAAATCACAAGCATTCTTATACATCAATAACAGACAAACAGAGAGCCAAATCATGAGTGACCTCCCATTCACAATTGCTTCAAAGAGAATAAAATACCTAGGAATCCAACTTACAAGGGATGTGAACGACTCCTTTCTTTCAACAGGATCTTCCTCTGTCACAAAGGCTGAAAAGCAGTGTCAAAATGGAAGCACACATTTATTCATTCCATTCCATTCCATTCCGTTCCATTCCATTCCATTCCATTCCATTCTAATCCACTACACTCCACCCAACTCCACACCATTCCATTCCACTCGACTCCATTACACTCCACTTCACTTCATTCCATTTCATTCCATTCCACTCCACTCCACTACATTTCATTCCACTCCACTCCTTTCCATTCCACTCCACTCCGTTCAATTCCACTCCACTCCACTCCATTCAATTCCTTTCAACTCCACTGCATTCCATTCCACTCCACTCCACTCCATTCCCTTCCACTCCACTCCGTTCCATTCCACTCCACTCCACTCCATTCCATTCCTTTCCACTCCACTGCATTCCATTGCACTCCACTCCTCTCCATTCGATTCCATTCCAGTCCATTCCACTCCATTCCATTCCACTAAACTGCATTCCATTCCACTCCACTCCACTCCTTTCCATAAAGCCCCATTCCATTCCGTTACAATCCACTCCATTCCATTCCCTTCCATTGCATTCCTTTCCATTCCCTCCACTCCATTCCATTCCATTCCATTGCAGTCTATTCCACTCCATTCCATTCCACTCCACTCCATTACATTCCACTCCATTCCACTCCTTTCCATTCCATTCCACTCCACTCCAGCCCACTCCACTCCATTCCACTTCAGTACACTCCACTCCACTCCACTCCATTCCATTGCACTCCACTGCATTTCACTCCACTCCATTGCATTACATTCCACTAAACTCCATTGCATTCCACTCCACTCAATTCCATTCCACTCCACTCCATTCCATTCAACTCCACTCCACTCCATTCCATTCCATACCAATCCATTCCACTCCTTTCCATTCTACTCCACCCCTTCCACTCCACTCCATTCCATTCCATTCCACTCCACTCCACTCGACTCCATTCCACTCAACTTCATTCCTCTCCATTCCATTAAACTCCATTCTATTCCACTCCACTCAACTCCACTCCACTCCAATCCACTCCACTCCTTTTCAATCCACTTCATTCCACTTCACTCCACTCCATTCCAATCCACTCCACTCCGCTCAATTCCATTCCACTCCTCTCCATTCCATTCCATTCCATTCCATTCCACTCCATTCCATTCCATTCCATTCCACTCCTCGCCATTTCATTCCACTCCACTAAATTTCACTCCTTTCCATTCCAATCTGCTCCATTCTATTCCACTCCACTCCATTCCATTCCACTCCACTACACTCCATTCCACTCCACTCCATTCCACTGCACCACAATCCACTCCACTCCACTCCATTCCAATCCATTCCACTCCACTCCATTTCATTCCATTCCACTCCATTCCATTACATTCCTTTCTTTCCACAGGGCCTCAGTCTCTCACAAAGGCTGGAGTGCAGTGGCACAGTCTCAGCCCACATTTGTACTCACCATTCTATTGCAATCCATTCCATCCCATTCCATTCCATTCTATTTCTCTCCACTCCATTCCCTTCAAGTTCATTCCATTCCACTCCATTGAATTCCACTCCACTCCATTCCATTCCACTCCACTCCACTCCATTCCATTCCGTGCCACTCCACTCCATTCCATTCCATTCCAGTCTATTCCACTCCATTCCATTCCACTGCACTCCATTCGATTCCATTCCTTTCCACTCCAGTCCAATCCACTCCACTTCACTCCTTTCCATTCCACTCAATGGCATTCCAATCCATTCCACTCTACTCCATTCCATTCCACTCCACTCCACTCCATTCCATGCCATTCCACTCCTCTCCTCTCCATTCCATTCCATTCCTGTCCAGTCCATTCCACTCCATTCCAATCCACTGCAATCCATTCGATTCCACTCCATTCCACTCCAGTCCAATCCACTCCACTCCACTTCACTCATTTCCATTCCACTCCATGGCATTCCAATCCATTCCACTCCACTCCATTCCATTCCACTCCACTCCACTCCATTCCATTTCAATCCAATCCATTCCACTCCATTCCCTTCCACTCCACTCCATTCCATTCCACTCCTTTCCACTCCATTCCTTTCCATTCCACTCCAGTCCTATCTATTCCTTTCCACTCCATTCCATTCCATTCAACTCAACTCCACTCCACTCCACTCCTCTCCAATCCTTTCCAGTCCACTCCATTCCACTGCACTCCACTCCACACAATTCCGTTCGTCTCCAATGCATTCCATTCCATTCCATTCCGTTCCACTCCTCTCCATTTCATTCCACTACACTCCATTCCGCTCCATTACGTTCCAATCCACTCCATTCCCTTCCACTTCGCTCCATTCCATTCCACTCCACTACACTCCTTTCCATTCCAATACATTCCACTCCAATCCTCTTCACTCCAGTCCACTCCACTCCACTTCATTCCACTGCACTCCACTCCAGTCCACTCCACTCCATTCCTTTCCATTCCACTGCATTACATTATATTCCTCTCTTTCCACAAGATCTCACTCTGTCAGAATTTCGGAGGTGCAGTGGCACAATCTCAGCCCACATTTCTTTTCCCCATTCCGTTGCATTCCATTCCATCCCATTCCATTACATTCTATTTCACTCCACTCCACTCCACTCCATTTCATTCCACTCCTTTCCAGTCCAAATCGACTCCATTCCACTCCACTCCACTCCACTCCATTCCATTCCATTCTATTCCATTCCACACCGTTGCATTACATTCCTTTCTCTCGACAGGTTGTCACTGTGAAACTCAGGCTGGAGTGCAGTGGTCCAATTTCAGGTCACATTACATGTCAACTTTTCATTGCATTGCATTCTGTTCCATTGCATTCCATTGCATTCCATTCCATTCCATGGCATTACTTTCCATTCCAATCCATTCCATTCCATTCCTCTCCGTTTCACTCCACTCCACTTCACTCCACTACGTTCCATTAAGTTCAATTCTATTCCACTCCAGTCCACTTCTCTCCTCTCCACTGCACTCAACTCCACTCCATTCCACTCCATCCCATTCCATTCCACTCCATTCCACTGCACTCGACTCCACCCCACTCCACTCCAATTCACTCGATTCCATTCCTTCCCATTCCATTCCTCTCTATTCCACTCCACTCCACTTCACTCCACTCCACTCCAGTCCACTCCATTCTATTCCATTCCATTCCTTTCTTTCGAGAGTATCTCACTCTGTCATCAAGACTGTAGCGCAGTGGCACAATCTCAGTTCACATTCCATTCCGTTCCATTCTGTACCGTTCCGTTCCGTTCCATTCCGCTTCTCTCTAATCTGCTCCATTAAATTCCAATCCATTCCATCCCATTCCAATCCATTCCGTTCCATTCCACTCGATTCCACTCTCATCCCCTCTAATACATTCCATTCCATTCCATTCCATTTCATTCCCTTCCACTCCTTTCTTTCAAGAGGTCACCCTCTGTCATAGAAGCTGTAGAGCCGTGGCACAATCAGCACATGATTCTTCATTCCGTTCCATTATGTTGCATTCTATTCCATTCCGTTCCGTACCATTCCACTCCACTCCACTACATTCCATTACATCTGATTCCATTCTTCTCTATTCCACTCCTCTCCACTCCACTGTACTCTACTTCCTTTCTATCCCCTTCCATTCCACTCCATTCTTCCGCACTCCACTCCAACCCACTCCACTCCACTTCATTCCACTCCATTCCATCCCTCTGCTTTCCACTCCACCCCACTTCACTCCACTCCAGTCCAGTCCACTCCATTCCATTCCATTCCATTCCACAGAATTTCATTCCATTCCTTACATTCGAGAATATCTCACTCTTTAGCCCAGTCTGGAGTTCAGTGGCACAGGCTCAGCTCACATTTCGTTATTCCATTCAATTCAATTCCATTCCATTCCTTTTCAATCCATTCCATTGCATTCCATTGCATTGCATTCCATTCCATTCCATTCCAATCCATTGCATTCCATTCCACTCCTTTCCATTACATTCCACTCCATTCCACTTCATTCCAATCCACTCCACTCCTTTCCACTCCACTCCATTCCTCTCCACTCCACTCCAATGCACTCCACTCCTTTCCCCTCCGCTCTACTCCATTCCACTCCACTCCACTCCTTTCCACTCCACTCCACTCTATTCCACTCCACTTCATTCCACTCCACTCCACTCCATTCCATTAAACTCCATTCCACTCCATTCCATTCCACTCCACTCCATTCCATTTCATTCCACTCCACTCCAACCCATTCCATTGCACTGCATTCCATTCCATTTCATTCTTCTCCATTCCATTCCCCTCCACTCCACTCCATTCCATTCCAGTCCATTTCATTCCATTCCATTCCACTCCACTCCATTCCATTCCTTTCCACTCCACTCCATTCCATTCAACTCCACTACACTCCATTCCATTCCATTCCATTCCACTCCACTCCATTCCATTCCACTCCTCTCCACTCCATTCAATTCCATTCCAGTCCATTCCACTCCATTCCATTCCACTGCACTCTATTTGATTCCACTCCATTCCACTCTGGTCCAATCCACTCCAGTCCACTTCACTCCATTCCATTCCTCTCCACGGCATTCAAATCCACTCCACTCCTTTCCATTCCACTCCACTCCATTCCATTCCATTCCATTCCATTCCATTCCATTCCACTCCAATCCATTCCACTCCATTCCCTTCCACTACACTCCATTTCATTCTGCTTCTTTCCACTGCATTCCATTCCATTCCATTCCACTCCACTCCACTCCATTCCATTCCACTCCATTCCATTCCACTCCACTCCACTCCACTCAAATCCACTCCTCTCCAATGCTTTCCAGTCCACTGCATTCCACTGCACTCCATTACATGACACTCCACTCCACTCCACTCAATTCCATTCCCCTCCACTGCATTCCATTCTGTTCCATTCCATTTCACTTCTCTCCATTTCATTCCACTCTACTCCATTCCATTCCATTCCATTCCAATACGCTCCATTCCCTTCCACTCCACTCCATTCCATTCCCCTCCATTCCACTACTTTCCATTCCAATACATTCCACTCCACTCCACTCCACTCCGTTCCACTGCACTCCACTCCATTACACTCCACTCCATTCCGTTCCATTCCACTCCATTCCATTCCATTCCTTTCTTTCCACAGGATCTCACTCTGTCACACATTTTGGGGTGCAGTGGCACAATCTCAGCCCACATTTCTATTCCCCATTCCATTGCATTCCGTTCCATCCCATTCCATTCCATTCTATTTCACTCCCCTCCATTCCACTCCATTCTATTCCACTCCATTCCAATCGATTCGACTCCATTCCACTACACTCTTCTCCACTCCACTCCACTCCACTCCATTCCATTCCATTCTACTCCATTTCACTCCATTCCATTCCATTTCTTTCTTTCGATAGGTTATCACTATGAAACTCAGGCTGGAGTGTAGTGGCCCAATTTCAGTCACATTACATGTCAACTTTTCATTGCATTTCATTCTGTTTCATTGCATTCCATTGCATTCTGTTCCATTGCATTCCATTGCATTCCATTCCATTCCATTCCATGCCATTCCTTTCTATTCCAATCCATTCCATTCCATTCCACTCCGTTCAACTCTACTCCACTCCACTACATTCCATTAAATCCGATTCTCTTCCACTCCATTCCACTCCTTTCCACTCCACTGCACTCAACTCCACTCCATTCCACTCCATCCCATTCCATTCCACTCCATTCCACTGCACTTGACTCCACCCCACTCCACTCCACTTCATTCAATTCCATTCCTTCCCATTGCATTCCTGTCTATTCCACTCCACTCCACTTCACTCCACTCCACTCCACTCCAGTCCACTCCATTCTATTCCATTCCTTTCCACTTCATTCCATTCCATGCCTTTCTTTCGAGAGTATCTCAGCCTGTCACCAAGTCTGTAGTGCAGTGGCACAATCTCAGCTCACATTCCATTCCGTTCTATTCTGTTCCATTCCGGTCCATTCCATTCTGCTTCTCTCTAGTCTGCTCCATTCCATTCCAATCCATTCCATTCCATTCCATTCCATCCCATCCCATTCCATCCCATCCCATCCCATTCCATCCCATCCCATCCCATTCCATTCCATTCCATTCCATTCCAATTGATTCCACTCTGATCCCCTCTAATACATTCCATTCCATTCCATTCCATTCCCATCCACTCCTTTCTTTTGACAGGTCACCCAGTGTCATACAAGCTGTAGCGCAGTGGCACAATCTCAGCACATATTACTCCATTCCGTTTCGTTATGTTGCATTCTATCCATTCCGTTCCATTATGTTCCACTGCATTCCACTGCACTAAATTCCATTACATCCGATTCCATTCTCCTCCATTCCACTCCTCTCCACTCCACTGCACTCTACTCCACTCCGTTCCACTCCAACCCCTTCCATTCCACTCCATTCTTCCTCACTCCACTCTACCCCACTCCACTCCACTTCATTCCACTCCATTCCATCTGATTCCATTCCTCTCCTTTCCACTCCACCCCACTTCACTCCACTCCACTCCAGTCCACTCCATTCCATTCCATTCCATTCCACTCCGCTGAATTTCATTCCATTCCTTAAATTCGGGAACATCTCACTCTGTAATCAAGCCTGGAGTTCAGTTTCACAATCTCAAATCACATTTCGTTATTCCATTCAATTTCATTACATTCCATTCCTTTTCATTCCATTCCATTGCATTCCATTGCATTCCATTCCATTCCATTCCATTCCATTGCATTCCATTGCATTCCATTCCATTCCATTCCATTCCATTGCATTCCATTGCATTCCATTGCATTCCATTCCATTCCATTCCAATCCATTGCATTCCATTCCACTCCTTTCCATTAATTTCCACTCCACTCCACTCCATTCCAATCCACTCCACTCCTATCTACTCTATTCCATTCCTCTTCACTCCACTCCATTCCTCTTCACTCCACTGCAATCCACTCTACTCCATTCCACTCCACTCTACTCCATTCCACTCCACTCCACTCATTTCCACTCCACTACATTCCATTCCACTACACTCCATTCCATTCCATTCCACTCCACACCATTCCTTTCCACTGCACTCTATTCAATTCCATTCTATTCTATTCCATTCCATTCCATTCCACTCAATCCCACTCCACTCCACACCAATCCATTCCATTCCATTCCTTTACATTCCATTCCACTCGTTTCTTTCCCCAGTATCTCCCTCTGTCACAGGGCTGTAGCGCGGTGGCACAATAGCAAAACACATTTCTCCATTCCATTCCATTCCGTTCTGTTCCTTTCTATTCTGTTCCATTCCACTCCATTCCACTCCACTCTACTCCACTGCACTATATTCCATTACATTCGATTCCTTTCCACTACATTCCACTCACCTCCACTCCACTGTACTCCACTCCACTCCATTCCATTCCACTCCACTCCATTCCATTCCACTCCACTCCATTCCATTCCACTCCATTACATTCCACTCCATTCCATTCCTTTCCATGCCATTCCACTCCTCTCCATTCCATTCCATTCCATTCCATTCTATTCCATCCCATTATACTCATCTCCATTCCATTCCACTCCACTCCAATCCATTCTACTCCACTCCATTCCATTCCACTCCACTCCATTCCTTTCCCCTCCACTCCATTCCACTCCATTCCACGCCACTCCACTCCAATCCACTCCACTCCTTCCCATTCCACTCAAGTCCACTCCATTCCACTCCACTCCATTCCATTCCACTCCAATCCTCTCCATTCGACTCCACTCCAATCCATTCCACTCCACTCCATTCCACTCCACTCCATTCCATTGCACTCAACTCCACTCCATTCCACTCCACTCCATTTGATTCTACTCCATTCCATTGCATTCCACTCCATTCCAGTTCATTACTTTCTTTCCACAGGATCCCACTGTGTCACAAATACTTGAGTGCAGTGATACAGTCTCAGCTCACATTTCTTTTCACCATTCCATTGTATTCCATTCAATCCCATTCCATTCCATTCTATTTCACTCCACTACACTCCACTCCATTCCATTCCACTCCATCCCATTCCATTCGACTCCATTCTACTTTGTTCCAGTTCACTCCAATCCCATCCACTCCAATTCATTCCATTCCATTCCTATCCATTCCACTCCATTCCATTCCACTCTATTGCAATCCATTCCACTCCATTCCATTCCACACTATTCCACTCCTTTCCATTCCATTCCACTCTATTCCACTCCGTTCAATTCCATTCCACTGAACTCTACTCCAATCCACTCCACTCCACTCCATTCCATTGCACTGCATTCCATTCTTCTCAACCCCACTCAACGTCACTCCATTCCACTCCACTCCATTCCATTCCACTAGATTCCATTCCATTCCTTTCCACACCACTCCATTCCACTGAACTCCATTCCAATCCATTCACTGCACACCACTCCACTCCATTCCAGTCCACTCCACTCCTTTCTATTCCATCTGATTCCATTCCATTTCACTCCACTCTTTTCCACTCCACTCCACTCAATTCTACTCCACTCCACTCCACTCCTCTCCACTTCATTCCATTCCATTGCACTCAACTCCACTCCATTCCACTCCACTTCATTCGATTCTACTCCATTTCATTGCATTCCTCTCTATTGCTGTCCATTACTTTCTTTCCACAGGATCTCACTCTGTCACAAATGCTGGAATGCAATGAAACAGTCTCAGCTCTCATTTATTTTCACCATTCCATTGCATTCCATTCCATCCCATTCTATTCCATTCTATTGCACTCCACTACACTACACTCCATTCCATTCCACTCCATCCCATTCCATTCGACTCCATTACTGTTCACTCCAATTCCGTCCACTCCAATCCACCCCAATTCATTCCATTCTATTCCTATCCATTTCACTCCATTCCATTCCACTGTACTGCATTCCATTCCACTTCATTCCATTCCACTCTATTCCACTCAGTTCCGTTCCATTCCACTCTGTTACATTCCATTCCACTGCACTCCACTCCAATCCACTCCACTCCACTTCATTCCACTCCATTCCATTGCACTCCATTCCATTCCACTCCACCCCATTCAACTCCACTCCATTCCACTGCACTCCATTCCATTCCACTAGACTCCATTCCATTCCTTTCCACTCCACTCCATTCCATTGAACTCCATTCCAATCCATTTCAGTCTTCTCCACTCCATTCCAGTCCACTCCAATCCTTTCCATTCCATCTCATTCCATTCCATTTCACTCCACTCTTTTCCACTCCACGCCAATCAATTCCACTCCACTCCACTCCACTCCACTCCATTCCTCTCCACTCCGCTCCATTCCACTGCACCCCACTACCCTTCACTCCATTACATTCCATTCCACTCCACTTCATTCTTTTCCACTCCAGTCAATCCCATTCCACTCCACTCCACTCCACTCCATTCCACTCCATTCCATTACACTCCACTCCTGTCCATTCCGTTCCACTCCACTCCATTCTATTCCATTCCACTCTTTTCCACTCCACCCCACTCCACTCCATTTCAATCAATTCCACTACATTCCATTCCATTCCGTACTTTTTACAGGATCTCCCTCTTTCACCCAGGATTGTGTGAAGTGGCAGAATCTCAGGTCACATTTCTTTTCACCATTCCATTCTATTCCATTCCTTTCTATTCCATTCCATTCCATTCCATTTTATTCCACTGCACTCCACTCCACTCCACTCCTATCCATTTTTTGCCATGCTTTTCCAATCCCTTCTATTCCACTCCTTTCTTTCAACGGGATCTCCATCTGTCACACAAGCTGCAGCACAGTGGAAAAATCTAAGCACACATTTCTTCATTCCATTCCATTCAATTCCATTTCACTCCACTCCACTCCACTCCAATCCATTCCACTCAACTCCACTCCACTCTATTCCATTCCACTCCACTCCTTTCCACTCCACTCCACTTCATTTCTTTCTGCTTCAATCCATTCCAGTTCACTCCACTCCACTGCATTCCGTTCCACTCCATTCCATTCCATTCCAATCCATTCCACACCACACCATTCCATTCCTTTTCATTCCACTCCATTCCCTTCCACTCCACTCCATTCCATTCTACTCCAGTATATTTCACTCCATTCCATTCCACTCCACTCCATTCCATTCCTCTTCATTCGACTACATTCCATTCCACTCCACTCCAATCCATTCCACTCCACTCCATTCCAATGAACTCCATTCCACTCCACTCAACTATATTCCGTTCCATTCCACTCCACTCCATTCCACTAAAATCCACTCCATTCCATTCTGCTCCATTCCATACCATTCTACTCCACACCACTACATTCCATTCCTTTCCACTCCACTGCACTCCACTCCACTCCTCTCCAACCCATTCCTTTCAATTCCAGCCCAATCCATTCCTTTCCACTCCACTCCATTCCCTTCCAGTTCACTCCCATCCATTCCATGCCATACCATTCCATTTCACTCCTCTCCACTCCACTCCACTACACTCCATTCCATTCCACTCCACTCGATTCCACTCCACTTCTCTCTACTCCACTCCACTCCATTCCATTCCACTCCACTCTGGTGCATTCCATACCACTCCACTCTATTCCATTCCATTCCTCTCCATTCCACTCGACTGCACTCCATTCCGTTTCACCCCACTCCACTCCATTTCCTTCCACTCCACTCCACTCCATTCAATTCTGCTCTCTTCCGTTACATTCCATTCCAAACCACTCCATTCCATTCCTTTCCTCTCCACTCCATTTCATTGAATTTCACTCCATTCCATTCCACTCCACTACATTCCATTCCATTCTATTCCAGTCCATTGCACTACACTCCATCCCACTCCACTCCATTCCATTCCAATCCATTCCACTCCATTACATTCCACTCCATTCCATTCCACTCCAATCCATTCCATTCCACTCCACTCCATAGATCTCCACTCCATTCCATTGCACTCCATTCCATTTAATTCCACTCCATTCCATTGCACTCCATTCCATTTAACTCCACTCCCCTCCATTACACTCCACTCCATTCCATTCCACTCCAACCCATTCCAATCCACTCCACTCCCGTCCATACCTCTCCACACCATTTCATTCCACTCCAACCCATTCCATTCTACTCCACTACAGTCCATTCCACTCCACTCCATTCCATTCCACTCTATTCCATTCCATTCCTATCCGTTCGATTCCACTCCACTCCATTCCATTCCACTCCATTCCATTCCACTCCACTCCTTTCCACTGCACTGCATTCCATTCCACTCAACTCCTTTCCACTCCACTACACGCCACTACACTCCATCCCACTCCACTCTATTCCATTCCACTCCATTCCATTCCATTCCATTCCACTCTATTCCATTCCATTCCACTCCCTCCACTGCATTTCACTCCACTCCACTGCGTTCCACTTCACTCCATTCCATTCCACTCCATTTCATTCCACTCCACCCCATTCCATTCCACTCCACTTAATTCCACTCCACCCCATTCCATTCCACTCCACTCAACTCCATTTCACTCCAATCTACTCCGTTCAACTCCTCAATTCCATTCCACTCCATTCCATTCCACTCCACTCCATTGCATTCCAATCCACTCCATTCCTTTCCATTCCCCTCCACTCAGTTCCACTCTCCTCAATTCCACTCCACTCACTTCATTCCACTCTACTCCACTCCACTTCTTTCCATTCCATTCCAATCCATTCCTTTCCATTCCTTTTTTGCACAACATCTCACTCTGTAACAATGGCTGGAGTGCAGTGTCACAATCTCAGCTCACAGTTCTTTTCACCATTCCATTGCATTCCATTCCATACCATTCCATTACATTCTATTTCACTCCACTTCACTCCACTCCACTCCATTCCATTCCACCCCATTGCATTCCATTCGACTCCATTCCACTCCATCCCACTCCACTCAACTCTACTCAACTCCACTCCACTCCAATGCAATCCCTTCTATTCCATTCCGTTTCACTCCATTGCGTTCCATTCCTTTCTTTCAACAGGATATCACTGTGTCACCCAGGCTGGAGTTTAGTGGCACAATTTCAGCTAACATTGGATGTCAACTTTCCATTGCATTGCATTGTATTCTATTGCCAGCGATTGCATTTCATTCCAATAAATTATATTTCATTTCATTCCATTCCACATTCCTTTCCACATTTCATTCCACATTCCAATACACAATCCATTCCACATTCCATTACACATTCCATTCCACATTCCATTCCACATTCCATTCCATTCCATTCCACATTCCATTTCATTCCATTCTTCATTCAATTCCAAATTCTGTTTCACTTTCCATTACATTCCATTCCATTCCACATTCCGTTCCTTTCCAATCCACATTACATTCCACACTCCATTCCATTCTATTTCACATTCCATTTCATTCCATTCCACATTTCATTTCATTCAACTCCGCATTCAATTCCATTCCATTCCATTCCATTCTATTACACAATCCATTCCATTCCATTCCACATTCCATTCTACATTCCATTCCGTTCCATTCCACATTCTACTCCATTCCATTCCACATTCCAATCCATTCAATTCCACGTTCCATTCCATTTCATTCCACATTCCATTCCACATTCCCTTCCACATTTCACGCCATTCCATTCTATTCCTCATTCCATTCCATTCCATTCAACATTCCATTCCATTGCATTCCACATTTCATTCCACATACCATTCCACATTCCATTCCACATTCCATTCCAATTTCCATTCCATTCCATTCCACATTGCATTCCAATCCATTCCATATTCCACTCCATTCGATTCCACATTGTATTCCATTCCATTGCAATCCACATTCCATTCCATTCCATTCCACATTCCATTCCACAGTCCATTCCATTACATTCCACATTCCATTCCGCTTTCCATTCCATTCCACTTTCCATTCAATATTGCATTCCATTCCATTCTACGTTGCATTTCATGTTCCATTCCACATTCCATTCCACTTTCCATTCCATATTCCATTCAGTTGCATTGCAGATTCCATTCCACATTTCATTCCACAATCCATTCCACATTCCTTTCCACATTCCAACCACATTCCATTCCATTCCATTCCATTCCACATTCCATTCCATTCCATTCCACATTCCATTGCATATTACTTTCCATTCCATTACAAATTCCTTTCCATTCCAATCCACATTCCATTCCATTTCACATTCCTTTCCATTCCATTCCATTCCACATTCTACTCCACGTTCCATTCCATTTCATTCCACATTCCATTCCAGTCCATTCCACATTCCATTCCAAGTTGTATTCCATTCCATTCCACATTCCATTCCATTCCATTCCACATTGCATTCCATTCAATTACTCATTTCATTCCATTCCTTTGCATTCCACCTTCCATTCCACTCCACTCCACATTCCATTCCATTCAATTCCTCATTTCATTTCATTCCATTTCATTCCACATTCAATTCCATTGCATTCCACATTCCATTCCATTGCATTCCACTTTCCATTACCTTACATTACCATTCCATTGCATTCCGTTCCACATTCCGTTCCATTCCATTCTATTCCTTTACACCTTCCATTACTTTCAATTCCACATTACATTCCACGTTCGATTCCACGTTCCATTCCCTGTTCCTTTCTGCCTGCCTTTCCAGTTTCCATTCCACGTTCCATTGCATTCCATTCCACATTCCATTCCTTTCCATTCCACGTTCCATTCAATTCAATTTCACATTCCATTCCAGTACATTCCACATTGTATTCCATATTCCATTCTCTTCCATTCCATTCCATTACACATGCCATACCACATTCCTTTCCATTCTGTTCCACTTTCCATTCCATTCCATTCCACATTCCATTCCACATTCCATTACTTTCAATTCCACATTATATTCCACGTTCCTTTCCCCTTTCCATTCCATATGCCATTCCACTTTCCATTCCACGTTCCTTTCCATTCCATTGCACATTCCATTCCATTCCATTACACATTCCATTCCACATTCCATTTTATTCCATTCTACTTTCAATTCCGTTCAATTCCACATTACATTCCACATTCCTTTCCATTCCATTCCATATTCCATTCTCTTCCATTACACATGCCATTCCATTACTTTCTACAGTCCTTTCCGCATTCCATTCCATTCCATTCCATTCCATTACACTTTCCATTCCACATTCCATTCCATTCCATTCCATGTCCCATTAAACCTTCCATTCCACAACCCATATCATTCCATTCCACATTCCATTCTATTATATTCCACGTTACATTCCACTTTACTTTCCTTTCCATTCCACATTCATTCCATTCAATTCCATTCCATTCCATTACATTCCATTAAACATTCCATTCCATTCCATTTCACATTCCATTCCACATACCACTCAATGCCATAACACGTTCCATTCAAATCTATTCCATGTTCCATTATACTTTCCATTCCACTTTCCTCTCCACGTTCGATTCCAAGATCCATTCCATTCCATTCCATTCCACATCCCATTCCACTTCCGATTCTTTTCCATTCCACAATCCATTCCATTCAATTTCACATTCCATTTCACTCCATTCCACATTTCATTCGCTTCCATTCCATTCCACATTCCATTCCATTCCATTCCAATTTCCATTCCACTTTCCATTCCACGTTCCGTGCCGGTCCATTACACATTCCATTCCACTTTCAAGACCATTCCATTCCACATTCCATTCCACACTCCATTCCATTCCTTTCCGTTAAAAATTCCATTCTATTCCATTCCATTCCATTCCATTCCACATTCCAGTCCATTCCATTCGACATTCCATTCCACATTCCATTCTATTCCATTCCGAATTCCATTCTATTCCATTCCACATTCCATTCCACATTCCTTTCCATTCCATTCCACATTCCATTCCACATTTCATTCCATTCCATTCAACATTCCATTCCATACCATTCCACATTCCATTCCTTTCCATTCCACGTTCCATTCCACTTTCCATTCCTCGTTGCATTCCACATTACAATGCACGTTCCATTGCATTTCATATCATTCCACATTCCATTCCACATTCCATTCCATTCCATTCCACATTCCATTCCATTCCATTAAATTCCAAATTCCATTGCATTCCACGTTCCATTCCACGTTCCATTCCACGTTCCATTCCACAATCCATTCCATTCCATTCTATATTCCATTCCACTTTCCATTCCATTCCATTCCACCTTCAGTTCCATTCCATTGCATTCCAGTCAAAACTACATTAATTCCACAATCCATTCCATTCCATTCTACATTCCATTCCGCTTTCCATTCCATTCCATTCCACATTCCATTCCACATTCCATTCCTTTCAATTCCACATTATATTCCACGTTCCTTTCCTCTTTCCATTCCGTATGCAATTCCACTTTCCATTCCACGTTCCTTTCCATTCCATTGCACATTCCATTCTATTCCATTACACATTCCATTCCATTCCGTTACACATTCCATTCCACATTCCATTCCATTCCATTCTCCTTTCAATTCCGTTCAATTCCACATTACATTCCACAATCCATTCCATTCCACTCCACATTACTTTCTCTTCCATTACACATGCCATTCCATTACTTTCCACATTCCTTTCCACATTCCATTCCATTACATTACACATTCCATTCCACATTCCATTCCATTCCATTTCATGTCCCTTTAAACTTTCCATTCCACAATCCATATCATTCCATTCCCTATTCCGTTCCATTACATTCCACGTTACATTCCACATTCCTTTCCATTCCACATTCATTCCATTCAATTCCATTCCATTCCATTAAACATTCCATTCCATTCCGTTTCACAATCCTTTCCACATACCACTCAATGCCATAACACGTTCCATTCAAATCTATTCCACGTTCCATTACACTTTCCATTCCACTTTCCTTTCCACGTTCGATTCCACGATCCATTCCATTCCATTCCACGTCCCATTCCACTGCCCAATCTCTTCCATTCCACATTCCATTCCATTCCATTTCACATTCCATTGCACTCCATTCCACATTGCATTCCCTTCCTTTCCATTCCACGTTCCATTCCATTCCATTCCAATTTCCATTCCACCTTCCATTCCAAGTTCCATGCCCGTCCATTACACATTCCATTCCACATTCAAGTCCATTCCATTCCACATTCCATTCCACATTCCATTCCATTCCTTTCCATTACAAATTCCATTCCATTCCATTCCATTCCATTCCACATTCCAGTCCACCCCATTCCACATTCCATTCCCCATTCCATTCTATTCCAGTCCAAATTCCATTCTATTCCATTCCACATTCCATTCCATTCCATTCCACATTCCATTCCACATTTCATACAATTCCATTCAACATTCCATTCCATACCATTCCACATTCCATTCCTTTCCATTCCACGTTCCATTCCACTTTCCATTCCTCGTTCCATTCCACATTACACTCCACGTTCCATTGCATTCCATAACATTCCACATTCCATTCCACATTCCATTCCATTCCATTCCATTACACATTTTATTCCACATTCCATTCCATTCCATTCCAGGTTCCATTAAACGTTCCAATCCACAATCCATACCATTCCATTCCACATTCCATTCCGTTGCATTCCACGTTACATTCCACATTTCTTACCATTCCACATTCATTCCATTCAATTCCATTCCATTCCATTAAACATTCCATTCCATTCCGTTTCACAATCCATTCCACATACCACTCAATGCCATAACACGTTCCATTGAAATCTATTCCACGTTCCATTACACTTTCCATTCCACTTTCCTTTCCACGTTCGATTCCACGATCCATTCCATTCCATTCCACGTCCCATTCCACTGCCCAATCTTTTCCATTCCACATTCCATTCCATTCCATTTCACATTCCATTGCACTCCATTCCACATTGCATTCCCTTCCTTTCCATTCCACGTTCCATTCCATACCATTCCAATTTCCATACCACCTTTCATTCCAAGTTCCATGCCCGTCCATTACACATTCCATTCCACATTCAAGTCCATTCCATTCCACATTCCATTCCATTCCTTTCCATTACAAATTCCTTTCCATTCCATTCCTTTCGGTTCCACATTCCAGTCCACCCGATTCCACATTCCATTCCCCATTCCATTCTGTTCCATTCCAAATTCCATTCTATTCCATTCCACATTCCATTCCATTCCATTCCACATTCCATTCCATTCCATTCCACATTCCATTCCACATTTCATACAATTCCATTCAACATTCCATTCCATACCATACCACATTCCATTCCTTTCCTTTCCACGTTCCATTCCACTTTCCATTCCTCGTTCCATTCCACATTACACTCCACGTTCCATTGCATTCCATAACATTCCACATTCCATTCCACATTCCATTCCATTCCATTCCATTACACATTTTATTCCACATTCCATTCCATTCCATTCCAGTTTCCATTAAACGTTCCAATCCACAATCCATACCATTCCATTCCACATTCCATTCCATTACTTTCCACGTTACATTCCACATTCCTTTCCATTCCACATTCATTCCATTCAATTATAATCCATTCCATTAAACATTCCATTCCATTCCATTTCACAATCCATTCCACATACCACTCAATGCCATAACACGTTCCATTCAAATCTATTCCACGTTCCATTACACTTTCCATTCCACTTTCCTTTCCACGTTCGATTCCATGATCCATTCCATTCCATTCCACATCCCATTCCACTGCCCAATCTTTTCCATTCCATATTCCATTCCATTCCATTTCACATTCCATTGCACTCCATTTCACATTGCGTTCCCTTCCATTCCATTCCACATTCCATTCCATTCCATTCCACATTCCATTCCACATTTCATACAATTCCATTCAAGATTCCATTCCATACCATTCCACATTCCATTCCTTTCCATTCCACGTTCCATTCCACTTTCCATTCCTCGTTCCATTCCACATTACACTCCACGTTCCATTGCATTCCATAACATTCCACATTCCATTCCACATTCCATTCCTTTCCATTACACATTTCATTCCACATTCCATTCCATTCCATTCCAGTTTCCATTAAACGCTCCAATCCACAATCCATACCATTCCATTCCACATTCCATTCCATTACATTCCATGTTACATTCCACATTACTTTCCTTTCCATTCCACATTCTTTCCATTCAATTCCATTCCATTCCATTCCATTCCATTAAACATTCCATTCCATTCCATTTCACATTCCATTCAACATACCACTCAATGCCATAAAACGTTCCATTCAAATCTATTCCACGTTCCATTACACTTTCCATTCCACTTTCCTTTCCACGTTCGATTCCACAATCCATTCCATTCCATTCCACATCCCATTCCACTTCCCATTCTTTTCCATTCCACAATCCATTCCATTCAATTTCACATTACATTGCACTCCTTTCCACATTGCATTCGCGTCCATTCCATTCCACATTCCATTCCATTCCATTCCAATTTCCATTCCACCTTCCATTCCACATTCCATGCCGGTCCATTACACATTCCATTCCACCTTCAAGACCATTCCATTCCACATTCCATTCCATTCCTTTCAATTACAAATTCCATTCCATTCCATTCCATTCCATTCCATTCCACATTCCAGTCCATTCCATTCCACATTCCATTCTATTCCATTCCGAATTCCATTCTATTCCATTCCACATTCCATTCCACATTCCTTTCCATTCCATTCCACATTCCATTCCACATTTCTTTCCATTCCATTCAACATTCCATTCCATACCATTCCACATTCCATTCCTTTCCATTTCACGTTCCATTCCACTTTCCATTCCTCGTTCCATTCCACATTACAATGCACGTTCCATTGCATTCCATCACATTCCACATTCCATTCCACATTCCATTCCATTCCATTCCACATTCCATTCCATTCCATTGAATTCCAAATTCCATTCCATGCCACGTTCCATTCTATGTTCCATTCCACGTTCCATTCCACAATCCATTCCATTCCATTCTACATTCCATTCCACTTTCCATTCCATTCCATTCCACATTCAATTCCATTCTATTGCATTCCTGTCCAAACTCCATTCCATTCCACAATCCATTCCATTCCATTCTACATTCCATTCCACTTTCCGTTCCATTCCATTCCACATTCAACTCCATTCCATTGCATTCCAGTCCACACTCGATTCCATTCCATTCCATTCCATATTCCATTCCACATTTCATTCCATTCCATTACACATTACATTCCATATTCCTTTCTTTTCCATTCCAAATTCCACTCCATTCCTTTCCACATTCCATTCCATAGCATTCCACATTCAATTCTACATTCCATTCCATTCCGTTCCACATTCTATTCCATTCCATTCCTTTCCACATTCCATTCTAATACATTCCACGTTCCATTCTGCATTCCTTTCCACATTGCATTTCATTCCATTCCACGTTTCATTCCATTCCATTCCTAGTTTCATTCCATTCCAATGTCCATTCCATTCCATTCCACTTTCCATTCTACATTCCATTCCATTCCACTCCACGTTCTGCTCCATTCCATTCCACGTTACATTAAAAATTCCATTCCATTCAATTCCACTATCCATTCCGTATTTCAATCCATTAAATTCCACATTCCATTACATTCCATTCCCTTCCATTCCACATTCCATTCCACTCCATTGCATTCCATTCCACATTCCATTCCGTTATATTCCACATTACATTCAATTCCATTCCCTTCCACTCCAAATTCCATTCCATTTTATTCCACATTCCATTCCACTCACTTCCACATTCCCTTCCACATTCCAATCCATTCCATTCAAAATTCCATTCCACATTCCATTGCATTCCCTTGCAACTTCCATTCCACATTCCATTCGATTCCATTCCATTCCATTCCGCATTAGATTCAACATTCCATTCCATTTCATTCCACTTTCCATTCAATTCGATTCCATTCCATTCCACGTTCCATTCCACATTGCATTCCATTCCATTCCACATTCGATTCCACATTCCATTCCATTCCATTCCACATTCCATTATATTCAATTCCATTAAATTCCACGTTCCGTTCCACATTCCATTCCTTTCCATTCCATATTCGATTCCGAATTCCATTCCATTCCATTCCACATTCCATTCCACATTCCATTCCATTTCATTCAACATTCCTTTATACCTTCCATTCCACATTCCATTCCATTCCATTCCACTTTCCATTCCATTCCATTCCACGTTCCATTGCACGTTACATTCCACTTTCCATTCCACGTTCCATTCCACGATCCATTCCACGATCAATTCCATTCCATTCAACATTGCATTCCACCTTACATTACATTTCATTCCACATTGTATACCACATGCCATTCCTTTCCAGTCCACATTCCATTCCATTATATTCCATTCCACTTTCCTTTCCATAACGTTCCATATTCCAATCCACTTTCCACTCCATTCCATTTCACATTCCATTCCATTCCATTCCATTCCAATTTCCATTCCATTCCATTTGATATTCCATTCCATTTTCCATTCCATTCCATTTCACATTCAATTAAATTCCATTCCATTGCATTGCACATTCCATTCCATTCCATTCCACATTCCATTCCACATTATATTCCACTCCATTCCACATTCCATTCCATTCCATTCTATTCCATTTCACATTCCATTCCACTCCTTTCGACTTTGCATTCCACATTCTTTACATTCCTTTCCACATTCCATTCCATTTCATTCCATATTCCATTCCTCATTCTTTTCCATTCCATTCCACATCCGCATTCCATTCCATTGCACGTTTCATTCCACATTCAATTCCACATTACATTCTGTTCCGTTTAACATTACAATACATTCCATTCCACCTTCCATTCCATTCCATTCCACTTTCAACTCCATTCCATTGCATTCCATTCCACATTACTTTCCACATTCCATTCCATTCCATTCCACATTGCACTCAACTTTCCATTCCACGTTCAATTCCATGTCCCATCCCATGATCCATTCCACTTTCCATTCCATGTTCCATTCCATTTTCCATTCCTCATTCCATTCCACATTCCATTCCACAATCCATAACTCATTCCATTCTATTCCATTACACGTTCCATTCCATTCCATTACACTTTCCATTCCTTTCCATTCCACGTTCCATTCCACGTTCCAATCCACATTCCATTCCATTCCATTCCGCATTCCATTCTACATTCCACATCATTGCATTGCACATTCCATTCCATTCCATTCCACATGCCATTCCATTCCATTCCACCTTCCATAACACATTCCATTCCATTCCATTGCACATTCCATTTCATTCCATTCCATATTCCATTCCATGCCATTTCTCATTCCATTCCATTTCATTCTATTCCAAATTCCATTCCATTCCATTCTATTCCACATTCCCTTCCATTCCATTCCGTATTCTATTACATTCCATTCCACATTCCCTTCCACATTCCATTCCATTCCATTCCGCATTCCATTCCACTTTCCATTCCACAATCCATTCCACATTCTGTTCCGTTCCACGTTCCATTCCACATGCCATTCTTCATTCCAATCCATTCCACCTTCCATTCCACATTCCATTCCAAGTTCCATTCCACATCCCATTCCTTTCCATTTCGTGTTCCATCCCAGGTTCAATTCCATTCAATTGCACATTCCATTCCACATTCCATTCCACTTTCCATTCCATTCCATATTCCTTTCCACATTCCATTCCACATTCCACTCGACATTCCATTCCATTCCATTGCATATACCATTGCACATTCCATTCCACTCCATTCCACATTGCATTCCACTCCATTCCACATTCCATTCCACATTATAATCCAATCCATTCCACATTCCATTCCATTCCATTTCATGTTCCATCCCATGTTCAATTCCATTCAACTGCACATTCCATTCCAAATTCCATTCCATATTCCATTCCGTTCCACGTTCCATCCCACATTCCATTCCACATTCCATTCGACATTCCATTCCATTCCATTGCAGATTCCATTGCACATTCCATTCCACTTCATTCCACATTGTATTCTACTGCATTCCACATTATATTCCAATCCATTCCAAATTCCGTTCCATTCCATTCCATTCCAAATTCCATTCCATTCCATTTCACTTTCCATTGCACGTTCCATTCCATTGCTTTCCACACTCGATTCCATTCCATTCCATGTTCCATTCTACATTCCATTCAATTCCCTTCCACACTCCATTCCACATCCACATTCCATTCCACATTCCGTTCCGTTACATTCCACGTTCTATTCCACATTCCATTCCAGATTCCACTCCATTCCATTCCCCGTTGCACTCCACATTCCATTAAACTTTCCATTCCATTCCACATTATATTCCATTGCATTCCACATCATATTCCAAATTCCATTCCATTCCATTCCACATTCTATTACATTCCATTCCATATTCCTTTCCACATTCCATTCCACATTCCATTCCGCATTCCATTCCATTCCTTTCCATTCCACATTCCATTCCATTCCATTCCACATTCCATTCCATTCCATTGCACAATCCATTATACATTCCTTTCCATTGCATTCCACATTCCATTCCATTCCATTCCAGATTACACTCCACATTACATTCGATATTCCATTCCATTTCATTCCACATTCCATTCCACATTCCTTTCCTTTCCATTCCACATTTCATTCGACATTTCATTCCATTCCAATCCACATTCCATTCCACATTCCATTCCATTCCATTCCATATTCCATTCAATTCCATTCCACATTCCATTCCACCTTGCATTCCACATTCCATTCCATTCCATTCCACATTTAATTCCATTCCATTCCACATTCCAATCCACATTCCATTCCCTTCCATTCCACATTTCATTCCATTCCATTCCACATTCCTCTCCACATTCCATGCCAATTCATTCCACATTCCGTTCCATTCCATTACACTTTCCATTCCAAATTCTGTTCCGTTCCAGTCCACATTCCATTCCATTCCATTCAACTTTGCATTCCCTTCCATTCCCCGTTCCATTCCATTCAATTCCATGTTACACTCCGTTGCATTCCACTTTCCATTCCACGTTGCATTCCACGTTCCATTCCACCTTCCATTCCCCATTCTGTTCCATCACATTCCACTTTCCATTCCACCTTCTTTTCCATTCCATTCCACATTCCATTCCACATTCCACTCCATTCCATTCCACATTCCATTCCACATAGCATTCCATTCCATTCCAACATTACATTTCATTCCACTCCATTCCACATTCTATTCCTTTCCTTTCCAATTTCCATTACACATTCCTTTCCACATTCCATTCCATTCCTTTCCACGTTTCATTATATTCCATTCCACTTTCCATTTCAATCCATTCCACATTCCATTCTGCATTCCATTTCGCATTCCATTCCATTCCATTCCACGTTCCATTCCATTCCATTCCATGTTCCATTCCACTTTCCATTGCATTTCATTCCTAGTTCCACTCCATTCCATTCCACGTTCCATTTCAAGTTCCATTCAACATTCCATTCCATACCTCGATCCATTCGACATTCCATTTCACATACCATTCCACATTCCATTCCATATTCTATTCCATTCCATTCCAAATTCCATTCGTCATTCTATTCCATTCCATATTCCATTCCACATTCCATTCCACTTTCCATTCCACAATCCATTCCACATTCTGTTCCATTCCACGTTCCATTCCACATTCCATTCTTCATTCCATTCCATTCCACGCTCCATTACACATTCCATTCCACGTTCCATTCCATATTCCATTCCTTTCCATTTCCCGTTCCATCTCACGTTCCATTCTATTCCATTGCACATTCCATTCCACATTCCATTCCAAATTCCTCTCCTTTACACGTACCATTCCACATTCCATACCACATGCCATTAAACTTTCCTTTCTATTCCATTGCACATTCCTTTGCACATTCCATTGCACTCCATTACACATTGCTTTCCATTCCATTCCACTTTCCATTCCACATTATATTCCACTCCATTCCACATTCCATTCCATTCCATTCCACTTTCCATTCCACATTCCATTCCATTGCTTTCCACATTTGATTCCATTCCATTCCACGTTCCATTCCCCATTCCATTGCATTCCCTTCCACATTCCATTCCACTTTCACATTCCATTACATATTCCATTCCATTCCATTCCACATTCCATTCCACATTCTGGTCCACATTACATTCCATTCCTTTCCACATTCCATTCCACATTTCATTACATTCCATTACACATTCCGTTCCACATTCCATTACACATTCCAATCCACATTCCATTCCATGCCATTCCATTCCATTCCACATTCCTTTCCATTCCATTCCAAGTTCCAATCCATTCCATTCCACAATCCTCTTTGCAGTTCATTCCATTCCATTCCACATTCCATTCCATTTCATTCCACATTCCATTCCACTTTCCATTCCATATTCCATTGCATTCCATTCCACATTGCATTCCACATTCCATTACACATTCCATGACACATTGCATTCCATTCCATTCTATTCCACATTCCTTTCCAATCCATTTCACATTCCATTCCACATTCCATTCCACATTCCATTCCTTTCCGTTCCATTCCGTTCCACGTTGCATTCCACGTTCTATACCATACCATTCTATATTCCATTCCATTCCATTCCACATTTCATTGCATTCAATTCCTTATTTCATTCAACTCCTTTGCACTGCACATTCCATTCCATTCCGTTTTCATTCCATTCCATTGCATTCATTTATATTCCGCCTTCCATTCCAGTCCATTGCACATTGCATTCCATTCCATTGCACATTCCATTGCATATTTCAATCCATTCCATTCCACATTCCATTCCACAAACCATTCCAAATTACCGTCCTTAAGATTCCACATTCCATTCCACATTTCATTCCACGTTACATTCCATTCCATTCCACATTACATTCCACATTCCATTCAACATTCCATTCCATTCCATTCCACAATTAATTCCAAATTCCACTGCATTCCATTACACATTCCATTCCTTTCCATTCCAAATTACATTCCACATTCCATTGCTTTCCATTGCACATTCCATTGCACATTCCACTCCACAATCCCTTACATTCCATGCCACATTTCATTCCACGTTCCATTCCATTCCATTCCACGTTCTATTCGACGTCCATTCAAGGTTTCATTTCACATTCCATTCCACATTCTTTTCCATTCCATTCCTCATTAGATTGCACATTCAATTCCATTATATTTCACATTCTATTCCATATTCCATTCCACATTCCATTCCAACAATCCATTCTGTTCCATTCCACATTCCATTCCACATTTCATTCCATATTCCATTCCGCATTCCTTTCCGCATTCCATTCCACATTTCATTCCACATTCCTTTCCACATTCCTTTCCATTCCACATTCCATTGGTTTCCATTCCACACTCCATTCGTTTCAATTCCACATTCCATTCCATATTTCTTTCCACATTTCATTACACATTCCATTCCTCATTCAAATCCCCATTCCATTCCACATTCCATTCCATACCATTCCACATTCAATTCCATTCCATTCCACTTTCCATTCCACATTCTAATCCACATTCCATTCCATTCCATTGTTTTCCACATTCCTTTCGAATCCATTTCACATTCCATTCAGTTCCACATTCCATTCCACATCCCATTCCTCTCCGTTCCATTCCATTTCTCGTTGCATTCCGTGTTCTATACCATTTCATTCTACATTCCATTCCATTCCACATTCCATTGCATTCAGTTCCTTATTTCATTCTATTCCTTTGCATTGCAAATTCCATTGCTTTCCATTTTCATTCCATTCCATTCCATTCCCTTCTATTCCTCATTCCATTCCAGTCCATTGCATATTGCATTCCATTCCATTACACATTCGATTCCATATTCCGTTCCATTCCATTCCTCATTCCATTCTCCATTACAGTCCTTTAGATTCCCCATTCCATTCCACATTCCATTCCACGTTACATTCTATTCCATTCAGCATTCCATTCAACATTCCATTACACATTCTATTCCATTCTATTTCACAATTAATTCCACATTCCATTGCATTCCATTCGACATTACATTCCTTCCCACTCCAAATTACATCCCACATTCCTTTCCATTCCATTGCACATTCCATTGCACCTTCCACTCCACATTCAATTCCATTCCGTACCACGTTTCATTCCACTTTCAATTACGCTGCATTCCACTTTCCATTCCAGGTTTCATTCCAGGTTTTATTCCACATTCCATTCCAAATTCCATTCCGTTCCATTCCACATTCCATTCCAGATTTTATTCCATATTCCATTCCGCATTCCATTCCGCATTCCATTCCACATTCCATTCCACATTGCATCCCATTCCATTCCATATTCCATTCCTTTCCATTCCACATTCCTCTCCACATTCCATTCCCTTCCGTTCCACATTCCATTCCCTTCCATTCCACGTTCCAATCCATTCCATTCCAATTCATTCCATTCCATTCCATTCTCTTCCATTCTCAATTCCTTTCCATTCCATTCCAAATTTTATGCAACATTCCATTCCATTCCGTGCCACATTCCATTCAATTCCATTCCACATTCCATTCCACATTCCATTCCATTCAATTCCACATTCCATTCCTTTCCATTCCACTTTCCATTCCACGTTGCATTCCACATTTCATTCCACGTTCCATTCTGCGTTCCATTCCACGTTCCATTCTACTTTCCTTTCCACGTTCCACTCTACGTTCCATTCCGCGTTCCATTCTACGTTCATTTCCATTCCACTCCACGTTCCATTCCATTCCATTCCACGTTCAATTCTACTTTCTCTTAGACGTTCCACTGCATTCCATTCCACGTTCCATTCTGCGTTACATTAGAGGGTCCATTCCACGTTCCATTCCACGTTCCATTCCATTACATTCCAGATTACATTAAATATTCCATTCCGTTCCATTCCACATTCCATTCCATTCCATTCAACATTCCATTCCATTCAACTCCACGTTCAATTCCGTGTTACTTTCTGAGTTGGTTCCATTCCGAGTTCCATTCCATTCCATTCCACTTTCCATTCCACGTTCCGTTCTATTGCATTCCACGTTCCGTTCCATTGCATTCCACGTTCAATTCCATTGCATTCCACTTTCCATTTCATTCCATTCCACTTTCCATTCCACATTCCATTCCACATTCTGTTCCACCTTCCATTCCATTCCATTCCATTCCATATTCCATTACAATCCTTTCCACTTTCCATTCCATTCCATTCCATATTCCGTTCCATTCCATTCTATTCCATTCAACCTTCCATTCCATACCATTCCGCATTCCATTCCAATCCATTCCATTCCACATTCCATTCCATTCCATTCCATTCCATTACACATTCCATACCATTCCATTCCATTCCACGTTCCATTACACATTCCATTCCACATTCCATTCCATTCCATTTCACATTCCAATCTATTCAATTCCATTCTGTTCCATTACACAATCCATTCCACATTCCATTCCCTTCCATTCCACATTCCATTCTATTCCATTTCACATTCCATTCCACATTCCATTCCACGTTCCATTCCACTACATTCCATTCCAATCCATTCTAGGTTCCTTTCCCTTTCATTCAAAATTTTATTCGAACATCCATTAAATTCCATTCCACATTCCATTCCGTTCCACATTCCTTTCCATTCCATTACACATTCGATTCCATTCCATTCCACATTTCATTTCATTCCATTTCACATTCCATTCCTTACATTCCACATTCCTTTACGCTTTCCATTCCAAATTCCATTCCACATTCCATTCCATATTCCATTCCACATTCCATTCCTTTCCATTCCATATTCCGTTCCATTCAGCTCCATTCAATTCCATTCCTTTCCATTCCACATTGGATACCTTTCTATTCCATTCCACATTCCATTCCTTTCTATTCCCCATTCCATTACATTCCATTCCACATTCCTTTCCATTTGATTTCATTCCATTCCACATGCCATTCCATTCTATTCTATTCCATTCCACATTCCATTCCATTCCATTCCATTCCATTCCACATTCCATTTCATTCCGTTACACATTCCATTCCATTCCACATACCATTCCACTTTCCATTCCATTCTACTCCACATTCCATTTCACATTGCATCCCATTCCATTCCATATTCCATTCCACATTCAATTCCATTCCATTCCACATTCCATTTCATAACATACCTTTCCATACCATTCCACTTTCCTCTCCATTCCATTGAGTCCAACATTCCATTCCATTCCATTCCACATTCCATTCCATTCCATTCCATTACGCATTCAATTCCATTCCATTGCATTCCATTCGACATTCCATTGCATTCCATTCCATTCCACATTCCATTGCTTTCCATTCCACATTCCCCTTAATTCAATTCCATTCCACATTACGTTCCACGTTGCATTCCATTCCATTCAACTTTCCATTTCATTCCATTCCACTTTGCATTGCATTCCATTCCAATCTACATTGAATTTCATGCCATTCCGCATTCTATTCCATTCCAATCCACATTCCATTCCATTCCATTCCACATTTCATATTCCATTCCACGTTCCATTCCACTTTCCATTCTATGTTCCATTCCACGTTCCATTCCATTTCATTCCACGTTCCATTCCACATTGCATACCACATTCCATTCCATTCCATTACACATTTCATTCGATTCAACTGCACATTCCATTCCATTCCTTTCCACATTCCATTCCATTCCTTTCCATATTCCATTCCATTCCATTCTATTCCACATCCCCTTCCATTCCATTTCACATTCCATTCCATTCCATTCCACATTCCATTTCATTCCATTCCACATTCCATTCCACTCCACGTTCCATTCCATTCCATTCCATTCCAATCCACTCCATTCCATTTCACATTTCATTCCACTTTCTATTCCATTCCACTTTCAATTCCATTCCATTGCTTTCCACGTTCAATTCCATTCCATTCCATTCCACTCCACATTCCATTCCATTCCATTCCACATTCCATTCCATTCCATTCCACATTCCATTCCATTCCAATCCACAGTCCATTGCATTAAATTCCACACTCCATTCCATTCCATGACCCATTCCACTCCATTCCATTCCACATTCCATTCCAATCCAGGCCACATACCATTCCTTTCCATTCCACATTCCATTCCATTCCACATTCAATTCCATTCCACTCCACATTCAATTCCATTCCACATTCCAATATGCTCCATTTCACATTACTTTCCATTCCATTACACATTCAATTCCATTCCATCCATTACATATTCCATTCCACATTCCATTCGATTCCACTTTCCATTCCATTCCACCTTCCCTTCTATTCCATTGCATTCCACATTCCATTCCATTTCACATTCCTTTCCCTTCCATTCCACATTCTTTCCCATTCCAATTCATTCCGTTACACATTCCATTCCTCTTTCCATTCAATTTCACATTCCATTCCATTCCATTCCATTCCATTACACATTCCGTTCCATTGAATTCCATTCCATCCCACATTTCATTCTGTTCCATTTCACATTCCATTCCATTCATTTCTATTCCATTCCACATTCCTTTCCATTCCATTTCATTCCGATACACATTCCATTCCTCTTTTCATTCAATTTTACATTCCATTCCATTCCATTCCACATTCCATTCTATTCCATTCCATTCCACATTCCATTCCCTTCCATTACATTCCATTCCACGTTGCCTTCCTTTCCATTCCACTCCACATTCCGTTCAATTCTATTCGGCAGTGCATTCCATTCCATTCCACATTCCATTCCACATTCCATTCCATTGCATTCCACATTCCCTTCCATTCCATTCCACATTAAATTCCACATTCCTTTCCACTTTCCATTCCACTTTCCATCCCACGTTCCATTCCAGAATCCATTCCACATTCCAATCCACGTTCCATTCCACATTCCATTCCATGTTTCATTACACGTTCCTTTCCACATTCCCTTCCACATTCCATTCCATTCCACATTCCAATCCACTTTCCATTCCATTCCATTACACATTGCATTCCACATTCCATTCCATTTCATTCCACATTGCGTACCACTTTCAATTCGATTACATTTCACATATTGTTCCACATTCCATTCCATTCCATTCCATTCCACTCCTCTTTTGATTCCACATACCATTCCATTCCATTCCAAATTCTTTTCCACATTCACTTACTTTCCATTCCCCATTCCATTCCATTCCATTCAATTCCACATTCCACTCCACATTCCATTCCATTCCATGCCACTTACCATTCCACATTCCATTCCAATTCCACATTCCATTCCACATTCCATTCCATTCCATTCCACATTCCATTGCGTTCCATTCCACATTCCATTCCATCCCATTCCACATTGCATTCCATTACTTTCCACGTTACATTCCACGTTCCATTGCACGTTCCATGCCACGTTCCATTGCATTCCATTCCATGATGCATTCCACGTTCCATTAGGCATTATTTTCCACGTTCCTTTTTACATTCCACATTCCATTCCAAATTGAGTTAAATTCCAAGTGAGTCCATATGCATTCCATTCCATTCCATTCCCTTTCCATTCCTTTCGATTGTATATCCCATTCCATTCCATTCCAAATTGCATTCTTTTCGATTCTACATTCCATTCCATAGCACTTTCCTTTCCATTCCGTCCCATACCACGTTCCATTGCATTCCACATTCCATTCCACATTCTATTCCATTACATTCCACATTCCATTCCATTCTATTCCGTTCCATTCCACATTCCATTCCATTCCATTCCATTCCATTCCGCATTCCATTAGATTCCATTCAATTCCATTCCGCATTACATTCCATTCCATTCAACATTCCATTGTACATTCCATTCCACTTTCCATTCCACATTCCATTCCTCATTCCATTCTATTCCATTCCATTGCACATTGCAGTCCACATTGCAGTCCATTGTCTTCCACATTCCATTCCTTTCCATTACACATTCCATTCCATCCCATTACATATTCTTTTCCATTCCATTCCACATTACGTTCCATTCCATTTCACATTGCATTCCATTACATTCCACTTTCCATTCCATTCCATTCCATTCCATTTCATATTGCATTCCATTCCACATTCCATTGCATTCCACTCCATTCCATTCCGCATTCCATTCCATTCCATTCCGCATTCCATTCCATTCAACTCAACATTCCATTGTACATTCCATTCCACTTTCCATTCCACATTCCATTCCACATTCCATTCCTCATTCCATTCCATTCCATTCCATTGCACATTGGGGTCCACATTGCAGTCCATTGCATTCCACATTCCATTCCATTCCATTCCACATTCCATTCCATCGCATTCCATATTCTTTTCTATTCCATTCCACATTCCATTCCATTCCATTCCACATTGCATTCCATTCCATTTCTTTCCACTTTCCACTGCAAATTCCATTCAACATTCCATTCTATTCCATTCCACATTCCATTACATTCCATTCCCTTCCACATTCCATTCCTCATTGCACTCCATTCTATTACACGTTCAATTCCACATTCCTTTCCATTGCATTCCACATTCCATTCCATATTGCATTCCATTCCATTCCACATTCCATTCCATTCCACTCCAAAGTCCATTCATTTCCACATTCCATTTCACATTGAACTCCATTTTATTCCACTTTCCATTCCACATTCCATTCCAGATTGCATCCCGCTTTCAATTCTGTTCCATAACACATTCCATGCCGTTCCATTCCACATTCCTTTCCATTTCTTTCCACAATCCATGTTCCATTCCACTTTCCATTCCACGTTCGATTCCACATTCCTTTCCACGTTGCATTCCAATTTCCATTCCACGTTCGATTCCACATTCCTTTCCACATTCCATTCCACTCCATATTCCATTCCACATTGTATTCCATTCCGTTCCGCATTACTTTCCACATTCCATTCGAAATCCCATTCCACATTCCATTCCATTCCATTCCACATTCCATACCATTCCATTCCATTCCACATTCCACATTAAATTCCACTTTACATGCCACGTTACATTCCCCATTCCATTCCACGTTCCATTGCATCCCATTCTACGTTCCATTACACGTTCCATTCCATTACATTCCACTTTCCATTCCACGTTCCATTCCATTCCATTCCACGTTCCACTCCACATTTTATTCCATTCCATTCCATTCCACATTCCATTACATTCCACATGCCATTCCACATTGCTTTCCATTCCATTCTACATTCCGTCCAACATTCCATTCAATTCCATTCCACATTCCATTCCACATTCCACTCCACAATCCATTATATGCCATCTCAGTTTTTATTCCACATTCCATTCCATTCAAATCCAAATTCCAGTCCATTCAATTCCATTCCAGTCACATTCCATTCCGTTCAATTCCATTCCACATTCCATTCTATTCCATTCCACATTCCATTCCATTCTATTCCACGTTCCATTCCATTCCATTCCATAACACTCCAAATTCCATTCCATTCCATTCCATTACAAATTCCATCCCATTCCATCCCACATTCCATTCCATTCCATTCCACGTTACATTCCATTCCATTCCGCGTTCCATTCCACGTTCGATTCCATTTTCCGTTCCACTTTCCATTCCATTACTTTCCACTTTCAATTCCACGTTCCATTGCACCTTCCATTCCACGTTCCATTCCACGTTCCATTCCGTTGCAATCCACTTTCAATGCCACGTTCTATTCCAAATTCCATTCCAGATTCCATTCCATGCCATTCCACATTCCATTGCACATTCCATTCCACTCCATTCTACACTCCATTCCACATTCCATTCCCTGCCATTCAGGTTTACATTCCACATTCCATTCCATTCCAATCCACATTCCATTCCTTTCCATTCCATTCCAGTCCACAATCCATTACATTCAATTCCATTCCACATTCTATTCCATTCCGTTTCACATTCCATTTCATACCTTTCCACATTCCATTCCATTCCTTTCCACATTCGTTTCCATTCCATTCCATACCAGTTCACCTTCCATTCCATTCCATTCCATTCCAAATTCGATTCCATTCCACGCCATTCCACATTCTATTCCGTTCCATGCCGATTTCCATTTCACATTCCATTCCATTGCATTCCATGATCCATTCCACATTCCATGGAACGTTCCATTCCATTCCATTCCACATTCCACTCCACATTCGATTGCATTTCATTCCACATTCCATTTCATATTCAATTCCTTTCCACTCCACATTCCATTCGAAGTTGCATTCCATTGCATATTCCTTCCACGTTATTTTCCATTCCATTCTACAATACATTGCATTCCATTCCACATTACATTGCATTCCATTTCACAATCCGTTCTGCATTGCGTTCCACTTTCCATTCCACTCCCTTCCATATTGCTTTCCACAGAGCATTCCATTCCATTCTACATTCTATTCCATTAATTCCACATCCCATTCCATTGCATTCCATATTCCATTCCATTGCATTCCATACTGCATTCCATTCCTCTTCATTCCACATTCCATTCCCAATTCCATTCAAAATTCCATTCGGTTTCATTCCACCTTCTATTCAATTCCATTCCACATTCCTTTCCACTTTGAATTCCATTCTATTCCACATTCGATTACACATTCCATTCTATTCCATACCACATTCCATTCCATTCCATTCAACATTCTACATTCCATTCCACTTTCCATTCCACGTTCGATTGTACATTCCATTCAACGTACCATTCCACGTTCCATTCCATTCCATTACACGTTCTATTCCACGTTCCATTCCATTCCATTCCACGTTCCATTCCCCGTTCCATTCCATTCCATTCCAAGTTCCATTCCACGTTCCATTCCATCCCATTCCAATCCATTCAGCATACTATTCCATTCCACTTTCCATCTCATTCCATTCCACATTCCATTCCATTCCATTCCATTCCACATTTCATTCCATTCCATTTCAAATTGCATTCCATTCCATTCCATTTCATTCCACATTCCTTTGCATTCCAATCCACATTCCATTCTATTCCAATCCATTCCGCATTCCATTCCTTTCCATTCCACTTTCCATCCCACGTTCCATTCCTCTTCCCATTCCATTGCATTCCACATTCCATTCCACATAGAATTCCATTCCGTTCTACATTCCATTCCACTTTCCATTCTATTCCATTGCATATTCCATTCCACAATGCTTTCCATTCCATTCAATTCCGTTGCACATTCCGTTCCATTCCATTACACATTCCACATTTCATTTCGCTATCCATTCCACGTTCGATTCCACATTCCTTTCCAAGTTCCATTCCACGTTCCATTCCATTCCATTCCATGTTCCTTGCCACGTTCCATTGCATTCCATTCCACTTTCCATTCCACATTCCATTCCATTCCATTCCACATTCCTTTCCATTCCATTCCACATTCCATTCTATTCCATTCCACTTTCCATTCCATTCAATTACACAATCCATTCCTCACTGCATTCCATTCTATTACACTTTCAATTCCACTTTCCATTCCGTTCCATTCCACATTCCATTCCATTATATTCCACATTCCACTCCATATTCCATTCCATTCCATTCCACAGTCCATTCCATTCCACATTCCATTTCACATTGCATTCCATTTCATTCCACATTCCATTCCACATTCCACTCCACAATCCATTCCAGTTTCAATTCCATTCCATAACACATTCCATGCCATTCCATTCCACCTTCCTTTACATTCCTTTCCGCCTTCCGTTCCACTTTCTATTCCACGTTCGATTCCACATTCCATTCCAACTTCCATTCCATTCCACATTCCATTCCACATTGCATTGCATTCCGTTCCGCATTCCTTTCCACATCCCATTCTTAATTCCATTCCATATTCAATTCCATTCCATAACACATTCCCTTCCATTCCATTCCACATTCCATTTCATTCCATTCCACATTCCACGTTCCATCCCACGTTCCATTCCTTTCAATTCTATGTTCCATTACACGTTCGATTCCATTACATTCTACTTTCCATTTCACGTTCCATTCCATTCCCTTCCACGTTCCATTCCACATTCTATTCCTTTACATTCCACATTCCATTCTGTTCCATTCCACATTCCATTCCATTCCGCAAGCCATTCCACATTGCTGTCCATTCCATTCTGCATTCCATTCCACATTCCATTCAATTCTTTTCCACATTCCGTTCCATTCCATTCTACATTACATTCCTCAATCCATTCTCTGCCATTCCAGTTTCTATTCCCCATTCCATTCCATTCAAATCCATATTCCATTCCATTCAATTCAATTCCAGTCCACATTCCATTCCATTCAATTCCATACCACTTTCCATTCCATTCCATTCCACACTCCATTCCATTCCATAACACATTCCATTCCCTTCCTTTACACATTCCATTCCATTCCCTTCCTTTACACATTCCATTCCATTCCATTCCACATTCCATTCCATTCTATTCCATATCACTCCAATTCCATTCCATTCCATTCCGTTACTAATTCCATCCCATTCCATTCCACATTACACTCCATTCCATTCCACGTTCCATTCCACTTTCCATTCCAGTTTACTTTCCACTTTCCATTCCATTACATTCCACGTTCAATTCCACGTTCCATTCAACGTTGCATTCCAGATTCCATTCCGTTCCATTCCACATTCCATTCCACATTTTATTCCACTCCATTCCATATTCCATTCCATTCCCTGACATTCCGTTCCCTGCCATTCATGTTTACATTCCACATTCCATTCCATTCCATTCCAAATTCCATTCCTTTCCATTCCATTCCAAATTCCATTTCTTTCCATTCCATTCCAGTCCACATTTCATTCCATTCAATTCCATTCCACATTCTATACCAATCCATTTCACATTCCCTTGCTTGCCATTCCACATTCCATTCAATTCCTTTACACTTTCCTTCCCATTCCATTCCATACCAGACCACATTCCATTCCATTCCATTCCATTCCATTCCACATTCCATTCCATTTCATTCCATTCCACATTCCATTCCATTCCATTCCATTCTATTCCATTCTACATTCCATTCCATTCCATTCCAATTTCCATTCCACGTTCCATTCCATGTTCCATTCTACATTCCACTTCACGTTTCATTCCATTACATTCCACGTTCCATTCCACGTTCCATTCCATTCCATTGAACGTTCCCTTCCATTTTCCATTGAACGTTCCACTATATTCCATTCCACATTCAATTCCACATTATATTGCATTTTATTCCACATTCCATTCCATAGTCTATTCCATTCCATTCCACATTCCGTTCGATGTTGCTTTCCATTCCACATTCCTTCCACTTTCGTTTCCATTCCAATTCACAATACATTGCATTCCATTCCACATTCCTTTCCACAATCCATTGCATTCCATTCCGCATTCCATTCCACATTCCGTTCGATTCCATTCCGCTTTCCATTCCATATTCCATTCCATTCCATTCCACGTTCCATTCCATTCCATGTTCCATTCTATTCCATTCCACATTAGATTCCACATTCCCTTACTTTCCATTCGACATTTCATTCCACATTCCATTCCATTCCATTCCACATTCTATTCCTCCTTCCTTTCCATTCCACATTCCTTTCCACGTATCATACCGTTCCATTCCTCATTTCATTCCATTCCATTCGACATTCCGTTCCATTCCATTCCACATTCCATTCGATTCCTTTCCACATTTTATTCCATTTCATTCCACCTTCCATTTCACATTGCGTTCCATTGCATTCCATATTCCATTCAACATTCCGTTCAACATTCCATTATAGTACCTTCCACATTGCTTTCCACATAGCATTCCATTCCATTCTACATTCTATTACATTTCATTTCACGTTCCATTCAATTCCATTCCACATCCCATTCCATTGCATTCCACATTCCATCCCAAATTCCATTCCAAATTCCATTCGATTTCATTCCACATTCCATTCAATTCCATTCCACATTCCTTTCCACATTGCCTTCTATACCATTCCACATTCGACTGCACATTGCATTCCATTCCATACCACATTATATTCCATTCCATTCCACATTCCACATTCCGTTCCACTTTCCATTCCACCTTCTATTCTTTATTCCATTTTACCTCCCGTTCCACGTTCCATTCCATTCCATTACACGTTCTATTCCACATTCCATTCCATTCCATTCCACGTTCTATTCCACGTTCCATTCCATTTCATTCCATGTTCCATTCCACGTTCCATTCAATTCCATCCCATTCCGTTCTATTCTCCATACCATTCCATTTCACTTTCCATTCCATTCCATTCCACATTGCATTCCTTTCCAATCCATTCCACTTTCTATCCGATTCCACTCCACTCCATTCCACTTTCCATTCCATTCCATTTCAAAGTCCATTCCATTCCATTCCATTCCATTCCTCATTCCATTGCATACCAATCCACATTCCATTCAATTCCAATCCATTCGACATTCCTTTCCATTCCATTCCACATTCCATTCCATGTTCCAATCCATTCCATTCCACATTCCATTCCACAATTGATTACATTCCTTTCCACATTTCATTCCGTTCCATTCCACATTCCATTCCACTTTCTATTCCATTCCATTCCACGTTCCCTTCCACGTTCCATTCCACATTCCATTCCAAGATAATTTCCACGTTACATTCAATGTTCCATTCTACTTTCCATTCCTCATTCCATTCCACATTCCATTCCACATTCCATTCCATTACATTGCACATTCCATTGTCTTCCATTCCAAATTCGTTTCCATTCATTCCACATTCCATTCCGCATTCTATTACTTTCCATTCCAAATTCCATTCCCCTCCATTCCACATTTCATTCTACATTCCATTCCATTCAGTTCCACATTCCATTGCATTCCATTACACATTCCATTCCATTCCACATTCCATTCCATTCCATTCCATTCCAAATTCCATTCTATTCCTTTCCACATTCCATTCCTTTCCATTCCACATTTCAGTCAATTCTATATTCAATTCCATTTCAGTTTCCGTTCCTCAATCCATTCCACATTCCATTCCGCATTCCATTCAATTCCATTCCTCGTTCCATTCTACATTCCATTCCATTCCATTCCACGTTCAATTCCATGTTCCATTCCACGTTCCATTCAATTCCATTCCACCTTCCATACCATTCCTTACCATTCTATTCCGGATTCCATTCCATTCCATTGCACAGTCTATTCCGCATTCTATTCCATGACATTCCACATTCCATTCCACATTCCATTCCACTTTCCATTCCACATTCCATTTCACATTCCATTCCACGATCCATTCCACTTTCCATTACATGTTCCATTCCAATCCATTCCATTCCATGTTCCATTCCATATTCCATTCCATTCCATTCCACATTCCATTTCATTCCATTCCACATTCCTTTCCATTTCATTCCATGTTCCCTTCCATTGCATTCCACGTTCCATTCCATGTTCCATTCCCCATTCCATTCCACATTCCATTCCATGCCATTCCATGTTGAATTCCATTCCGTGCAACGTTCCATTTCATTCCATTTCACTTTCCATTCCACATTCCATTTCACGTTCAAATCCACCTACCATTAATTTCATTCCCTTCCATTCCACATTCTATTCCATTCCATTTCACTTCCCAATCCATTCAATTCCACACTACATTCGATTCCATTCCATTCCATTCCACATTTCGTTATATAACATTCCGCATTCCATTCCATTCTATTCCATTCCACATTCCATTCCATTCCATTCCACATTCAATTCTATTCTATTCCACATTCCATAACATTCCATTCCATTCCACATTTCATTCCTTTCCATTCCACATTCCATTACGTTCCATTCCATTGCATTCCACATTCGATTCCACATTCCATTCCACAATCCATTACCTTCCATTCCACATTCCTTTCCCTTCCATTCCACATTCCATTCCGCATTCCATTCCCTTCCATTCCACATTTCACTCCCTTCCATTACACTTTCCATTCCACGTTCCTTTTCACCTTCCATTCCACGTTCCATTCCATTCCATTTCACATTCCATACAATTCAATTCCATTCCATTCTGGATTCCATTCCATTGCATTCCACAATCTATTCCACCTTTCATTCCAATCAATTCCGCTTTCCATTCCACATTCCCTTCTATTCCATTCGAAATTCCATTCCATTCCATTCCACATTCGATTCCTTTCAATTCTACATTTCATTCCAAATTCCATTCCACATTCCATTCCACATTGCCTTCCACAGTCCATTCCACAATCCCTTCCACTTTCGATTCCACATTCTCTTCCACATTCCATTCCATTGCATTGCACATTCCGTACCACATTCCATTCCATTCCTTTCGACATTAAACCCATTATATTCCACATTCATTTCCACATTCCATTCCACTTTTCATTCCACCCTGTTCCACGTTCGTTTCCACATTCCATTATATGTTCCATTCCACATTCCATTCCACATTCCATTCCATTCCATTCCATATTCCATTCCATATTACATTCCATTCCAATCCACATTCCATTCCTTTCCACTCCACGTTCCAGTCCACTTTCCATTCCACGTTCCATTCCACATTAAATTCCATTCCATTCCACATTCCATTCTACGTTCAATTCCAAGATCCGTTCCACATTCCAATCCACTTTCCATTCCATTGGATTCCACGATCCATCCCAAGTTCCATTCCACATTGTGCTCCATTCTGTTCCACCTACCATTTCACATTCCATTCCAATCCATTACACGTTCCATTCCATTCCATTCCAGGTTCCATTCCACGTTCCATTTCACATTCCATTCAACCTTCCTTTACATTCCACTCCTTTCCATTCCACATTCCATTTCACGCTATTCCACTCCACATTCCATTCCACATTCTATTCCACATTCCATTTCGTTGCATACCAAATTCCATTCCACATTCCATTCCATTCCATTCCCTATTCCATTCCCCAATCCATTCCATTCCATCCCACATTCCAATCCACATTCCATTCCATTCCACTACACATTCCATTCCACATTTTATTGCGTTCCATTCCACCTTCCTTTCCACATTCCATTCCATTCCACTCCACTTTCCTTTCCACATTCCATTCGAAATTCCTTTCCACATTCCATTCCATTCCTTGATCATACCATTCCACATTCCATTCCTCCTTCTATTCCACATTCCCTTCCGTTGCATTCCACATCACATTCCACATTCCATTCCATTCCACATTCCATTCCATTCTACACTGCATGCCATTCCACTACATTCCATTCCACATTCCATTCCACATTCAATTTCATTCTATTCCACTCCATTCCATTCCATTCTACACTGCATGCCATTCCACTACATTCCATTCCACATTCCATTTCACATTCGATTTCATTCTATTCCACTCCATTCCATTCCACATTTCATTCCTTTCCACTCCATTCCATTCCGTTTTCCATTCCACATTCCATTCCATTCCAATCCACATTATATTCCATTGCATTCCACATTCCATACCACATTCCATTCCATTCCACATTCCATTCCATTCTATTTCATATTCCATTACTTTCCACATTATATTCCATTCCATTCCATCCCCATTTCCACTCCACATTCTATTTCACATTCCATTCCATACCACGTTCCATTCCACATTCTATTCCGCATTCCATTCCACTTTCCATTCCACATTCCATACCATATTCCTTTCCATTCCAATACACATTCCATTCCACATTCCTTTCTAGCCCATTCCATATTGTGTTCCATTCCATTTCACATTCAACTTTGCATTCCATTCCATTCCATTCTACATTCCATTTCACATTGCATTCCATTCCATTCCACCTTCCATTCCATTCCATTCCACATTCCATTCCACATCGCATTGGTTTCCATTCCACATTCCATTCCACATTCCAATACACTTTCCCTTCCTCATTCCATTCCATTCCATTCCTCATTCCATTCCATTCCTTTCCACATTCTATTCCACTGCATTCCACATTTCATTCCCTTCCATTAAATTCCAAATTCCATTCCATTCCCTTCCATTAAAAATTCAACTCCTTTCCACATTCCATTCATTTCCATTCCACATTCCATTCCAAATTCCATTCCATTCTGTTCCACATTCCATTCCATTCTGTTCCACATTCCATTCAATGCAAGTTCTCATTCCATTCCATTCCATTCCACATTGCATTCCATTCCATTCCATATTCCATTCCACATTCCTTTGCATTCCACATTCCCTTCCATTCCATTACATACTACATTCCGTTCCATTCCACATTGCATTACATTCCATTCCATATTCCATTCCACATTCCATTGCATTCGATTCCACATACCATACCATATTCCATTCCATTCCATTACACATTCCATTCCACATTCCTTTCTAGCCCATTCCATATTGCATTCCATTAAATTCCACATTCCATTTCACATTCCATTCCTTTCCATTATACATTCCACTCCACATTGCTTTCCATTCCATTCCACATTCCGTTCCATTCCATTCCACATTCCGTTCCATTCCATTCCACATTCCATTCCGTTCCATTCCACATTCCATTCCACATCGCATTCCTTTCCATTCTACATTACATTCCATTCCATTCCACATTCCTTTGCATGTCGCATTCCTTTCCATTCCACATTCCATTCCACATTCCATTACACTTTCCTTTCCTCATTCCATTCCATTCCATTATACATTCCACTCCATTGCTTTCCACATTCCTTTCAATTTCATTCCACATTCCATTCCACATTGCATTCCTTTCCACATTCCGTTTCATCCCGTTCCCACTCTATTCCCTTCCAGTTAACATTCCATTCCATTCCTTTCCATATTCCATTCCATTCCATTGCACTTTCCATTCCATTCCATTCCTCATTCCATTCCACATTCCATTCCCTTCCATTCCATTCCAAATTCCATTCCATTCCATTCCATTCTAAATTCCTTTCCATTCCAGTTTCCAATCCATTCCATTCTACATTCCAGTAAACATTGCAACCCATTCCATTCCAAATCCCATTCATTTCCATTACACCATCCATTCCATTCCACATTGTATTCCTTTCCGTTCCACATTCCATTACATACCACTTTCCATTCCACATTCCATTCCACGTTCCATTCTACATTCCGTTCCATTCCATTCCACATACCATTCAACATTCCATTCAATTCTATTCCACATTCCATTCCACGTTCCATTCCACATTGCAATACATTCCATTCCACATCCCATTCCATTCCACTCCAGGTTCCATTCCATTCCACATTACAATCCACATTCCGTTCAATTCTATTCCACATTCCAATCCATTCTATTCCAAATTCCATACTACTTTCCATTCCATTCCTTTCCGCATTCCATTCCACATTCCTTTCCATTCCACATTCTTTCCATTCCATTCCACATTCCATATTCCATTCCATTCCTCACCACATTCCATTCCATTCCATTCCACCTTCCATTCCACATTCCATTCCATTCCATTCCACATTCCATTCCACATCATACTCCATTCAATTCCACATTCTATTCCACTTTCCATTTCACATTCCATTCCGCATTCCATTCCATTCCATTCCTTTCCACATTGCATTCCATTACAGTTAACATTCCATTCCATTCCATTCCAATTTCCATTCCACATTCCATTCCATTTCATTCTACTATCCATTCCACGTTCCATTACGTTCCATTCAACCTTCCATTCCACATTCCATTCCATTCCATTCCAATCCATATTCCATTCCATTCCATTCCGAATTCCATTCCATTCCATTCCACAATATATTTCACTTTCCATTCCATATTCCATTCCACTCTCCATTCCACTTTCCACTCCACGTACCATTCCATTCCATTCCACATTCCTTTCCATTCCATTCCACATTCCATTCCATTCCACATTCCATTCCACATTCCATTTCATATTCCATTCCATATTCCTTTCCATTCCGTACCATATTCCATTCCTTTCCATTCCACTCCTTTCCATTCCACATCAAATTCCAAATCCATTCCACGTTCCTTTCCACATTCCATTCCTTTCCACTACTTCCCACATTCTATTCCACATTCCATTCCATTATATTCCACTTTCCATTCCACTACATTCCACTTTCCATTCCACATTCCATTCCGTTCCATTCCACCTTCCATTACACATTCCATTCCATTCCACATTCTCTTCCATTCCGTCCCACATTCCCTTCCATTCCATTCCACCTTCCTTTTCATTCCATTCCTGTCTGCATTCCATTGTTTTCCATATTCCATTGCATTCCATTACACATTCCATTCCATTCCACATTTCATTCCATTACATTAAACGTTCCATTCAATTCTTCGTTCTGTTGCATTCCATTCGACTTTCCATTCCATACCATTACACATTCCTTTCCATTTCGTTCCAATTTCCATTCCATTCCACATTCCGTTCCATTCCATTCCACATTGCATTCCATTCCATTCCACATTCCATTCCATTCCATTCCACATTCCATTCCATTCCACGTACCACTGCACATTCCATTCCACTTTCTGTTCCACATTCCATTCCACATTCCATTCCATTCCATTCCACCTTCCATTCCACTCCAGATTGCATTCCACATTCCATTCGATTCAATTAAACATTCCATTCCATTCCATTCCACATTCTATTCGACATTCCATTCCACATTCCATTCCATTCCATTCCACATTCCATTCCATTCCTCCATTCCACACTCCATTCCATTACTCCATTCCACCTTCCTTTCCATTCCATTCACATTCCATTCCACATTCCATTTGATTCCATTCCTTATTCCAATCCATATTCTATTTTATTCCACATTCTATTCCATTCCATTCCATTCATTTCCACAATCCATTCCACTGCATTCAACATTCAATTAAACAATCCCATCCATTCCATTCCACATTCCATTCCATGCCTCATTCTATTCCAAATTACATTTGATTGCATTTGACATTCCATTCCACATCGCATAACTTTCAATTCCTCATTCAATTCCAGAATCCATTCCATTCAGTTCCACACTGCTTTTCTTATTCCATTTCAAATTCCATTCTCCATTCCATTCCATTCCATTGCATTCCACATTCCATTCCATTCCTTTCCACAATCAATTGTAATACATTCAAAATTCTATGCCCTTCCATTCCAATCCACATTCCATTCCATTCCATTGCACATTCCATTTCACATTCGATTCCATTCACATTCCATTCCACATTGCATTCCATTCCATTCCATATTCCATTCCATTCCATTGCACATACAATTCCATTCCATTCCACATTTCATTCCCTTCCATTCCATTCCACATACCATTCCATTCCTTTAGATATTCCATTACATTCTATTCTATTTTCAATTCCATTCCATTCCATTCAATTCCTATTTCCATTGCATTCCTTTCCAAATTCCATTCCATTCAATTCCACACTGCATTCCATTCCATTCCAAATTACATACCATTCTATTCCACATTCCATTCCATTCCATTCCACATTCCAGTACATTCCATTCCACATTCCTTTCCATTACATTCCGTGTTCAATTCAACATTCAATTCCACATTCCATTCCATTCCATTCCACATTCCATTCCATTCCACTCCACATTCTTTTTCATTCCATTCCACATTCCGTTACATTGCATTCCATTCCATGCCACATTCCATAACATACCACGTTCCATTCCACATTTCATTCCACATTACATTCCATGTTCCATTCTACATTACATTCCATTCCATTACACATTCCATTCCGTTCCATGTTCCATTCCACATTCCATTCCATTCCATTCCACATTCCATTCCATTCCGTTCCATATTCCATTCCATTTTACATTCCTTTCCATTCCACTTTCCATTCCACATTCTTTCAATTGCATTCCACATTCCATATTCCATTCTATTTCTTTCCACATTCCATTCCGTTCAATTCCACACTCCATTCTACTACATTCCAATTTCCATTCCACTTTCCATTCCACTCCGTTCTTCATTCCATTCCATTATATTCCATTCCAAATTCCATTCCATTCCATTCCACATTCCATTCCATTCCATTCCACATTGCATTTCATTCCATTCCATTCCATTCCATTCCATTTTGCATTCCACATTCGATTCTATTCCATTCCATCATCCTTTCCACATTCCTTTCCATTCCATTCTACTTTCCATTCCACGTTCCATTCCATTGCAATGCACATTCCATTCCACATTCCATTGCATTCTATTCCATTCCATATTCCATTCCATTCCATGGAATGGAATGTGGAAAGGAATAAGAAATGTAATGAAATCCATTCCACATTGGATTTCATTCCATATTCCATTCCATTCCATTCCACATACCATTCTATTCCATTCCTTATTATATTCCACTTTCCATTCCATGGAAAGGAATCAAATGGAATATGGAAAGTATTGTGGAATGCAATGGAATGGAACTTGGAATGGAACGTAGAATGGAACTTCTAATGTAACATAGAATGGAGCATGGAATGGAATGAAATGTGACGTGTAATTGAATGTGTAATGGAATGTGAAATGTAATGGAATGGAACGTGGATTGGAATGGAATGGAATGTGGTATGGAATGTGGAATGGAATGGACTGGAATATGGAATGCAATGTGGTATGGGATGAGGAATGGAATGGAATGGAATGTGGAATGGAAACTGGAATGGAACGGAATGGAATGTGAAAGGTAATGTGGATTGCAATATGGAATGGAAAGTGGAAGAGAATGTGGAATGGAATCTGGAATGGAATGCGAAATGGAATGTGGAATGAAATGTAGAATGGATCTTGGAATGGAATGGAATACATAGTGGAAGCAACGTGTAATGGAATGGAATCGAACATGGAATGGAACGTGGAATGGAAAGTGGAATGGAACGCTGAACGGAATGTGCAATGGAATGTGGAATGGAACGTGGAATGGAATGTGGAATGCAATGTGGGATGGAACGTGGAATGGAATGGAATTGAATGTGGAATGGAACTTGGAATGGAACGGAATGGAAATTGGAATGGAACGTGGAAATTAATGTGGAATGCAACTTGGAATGTAAACTACAATGGAAAGTGGAATGGAACGTGGAAAGCAATGAATAGAATGTGGAATGGAATGTGCAATGGAATGTCGAAAATAACGTTTAATGGAATGGAATGGAAAGTGGAATGGAAAGTGGAATGTAACATGGAATTGAGCGTGGAATAGAATTGAATGGATAGTGGAATGGAAACTGGAAAGGAATGAACTGGAATGTGGCATGGAATGTAAAATGAAACGTGGAATGGAATTGAATGGAATGTGGAAAGGAATGTGGAAAGGAATGTGTAATGGAATGGAATGGAAAGTAGAATGGAATGTGGAATGGAATGTGGAATGGAATGGAATGGAGTGGAATGTGGAAAGGAATGTGTAATGGAACATAGAATGGAATGGAATGGAATGTGGAATGGAATGTGAAATGGAACGTGGAATGGAATAGAATGGAACGGAATGCATTGTGGATTGGAATTTGGAATGGAATGTGGAGTAGAACGAGGTATGGAATGGAACGGAACGTGGAATGGGATGGAATGGAATGTTGAATGTAACGTGGAATGGAATGGAAAGGAACTTCGAATGGTACATGGAATGGAACGTGGAATGGAAAGTTGAATGGAACTTGGAATGGAATGTGGAATGGAACAGAATGGAATATTGAATGGAATGTGGAATGGAATGTGGAGTGGCACTTGGAATGGAATGGAGTGTAATGTGGAATGGAATGTGAAATGGTACGTGGAATGGAATGCAAAGTGAAATGGAACATGGAATGGAAAGGAATGGAAGGTGCAATGGAACGTGGAATGGAAAGTTGAATGCAATGGAATGGAACGTGGAATGGTATTGAATGAAACGTGGTATGGATTGCGGAATGGAACGTGGAATTGAATGTGCAGTGGAATGTGGAAAGGCACGTGGGATGGAATGGAATGGAAAGTAGAATGGAACGTGGAATGGAATGGAATGCAATGTGGAATGGAATGTGGAATGGAATGTGGAATGGAATGGACTTTGGAAAGAAATATGGAATGGAATGTGGAATGCAACGGAATGGAACGTGGAAAGGAATGTGGAATGGAAAGTGGAATGGAAAGTGGATATGGAATGGAATGGAATGTGGAAAATAATGTGGAATGAAATCGAATGGAAAGTGGAAATGAATGTGGAATAGAATGGAAAGGAAAGTGGAATGGAATGTGGAAAGGAATGGAATGAGGAGGTGAATGTGGAATGGAATGTGGATTGCAATGTGGAATGAAATGGAATGGAATGGAATGTAGAATGGAATATGGAATTGAATGGAATGGAATGTCTAATGAAATGTGCAATGGAATGGAATGGAATGTGGAATGAAAAGTGGAATAGAATGTGGAATTGAATGGAATGGAGTTTTGAATGGAATGTGGAATGGAATTGAACGGAATGTGGAAGGGAATGTGGAATGGAATGTGGAATGGAATCTGGTATGTAATGTGGAATAGAATGTTGAATGGAATGGAATGGCATCTGGAATGGACTGTGGAATGGTATGGAATGGAATGTGGACTGGAATGTGGAGAGGAATGTGGAAAAGAACGGAATGGAATGTGGAAAGGAATGTGGAATGGAACGCTTTATGGAACGGAATGGAGTGTGGAATGCAATGTGCAGTGGAATATGGAATGGACCGTGGAATATAAGGGAATGGAATTTGGAATGGAATGTGGAATGGAATGCCGAGTAATGTGGACTGGAATGTGGAGTGGCATGTGGAATAGATCGGAATGGAATGTGGAATGGAATGTGGAATGGAACGTGTTATGTAACGGAATGGAATGTGGAATGCAATGTGCAAAGGAATATGGAATGCATCATAGAAAGGAATGGAATGGAATGTGGAATGGAAAGTGGAATGTAATTGAATGGAATGTGCAATGGAATGGAATGGAATGTGGAATAGATTTGAATGGAATGTGTAAAGGAATGTAATGGAAAGTGAAATAGAATGTGGAAAAACATGTGAAATTGAAAGTGGAATGGAATGTGGAACTGAATGAAATGGAAAGTGGAAAGGAATGGAATGGAAGGTGGAACGGAACGGAATGGAACTTGCAATGGAACGTGTAATGGATCATGGAATGGAAAGTGGAATGGAACGTGGAATAGAATGTAGGATGAAATGGAATGGAATGTGGTATGAATCCTTGAATGCAATGGAATGGAATGTGGAAAAGAATGTGGAATAGAATGCAATGGAATGAGATTGCAATGTGGAATGGAATGGAATGGAATAGAATAGAATGTGGAATGGATTGGAATGTGGAATTGAATGGAATGTAATGTGGAATGGAATGTAATGGAGTGGAATGTGGAATTGAATGGAATGCAATGTGGAATGGATTGAATTTGAATGTGGAATGGAATTGAATGTAATGTGGAATGGAATGTGGAACGGAATCAGGAATGGATTGTGTAATGTAATGGAATGGAATGTGGAAGTGAATGCAATGGAATGTGGAATGAAATGCAGTGGAATTTGGAATGTTATGTGGAATGGAATGGAGAGGAATGTGGAATGGAAAGTTGAATGGAATGGAATGGAAAGTGAAATGGAAGGGAATGGAATGCGGAATGGAATGTGGAATGGCATGGAATGGAAGGTGAAATAGAATGGAAAGGAATGTGGAATGGAATTTGGAAAGGAAACTGAAATTGAATGGACTGGAATGTGTAATGGAGTAGAATGGAAAGTGAAATAGAATGTGGAACAGAATGTGGAATGCAAAGTGAAATGGAATGGAAAGTGGAATGGAATGGAATGGAATGGAATGGAATGTGGAATGGAATTGAACGGAATGTGGAATGGAAAAAATGGAATGGAATATGGAATGGAATGGAATATGGAATGGAATGGAATGTGGAATGGAATGAAATGTAATGGAAAGGAATGTGGCATGGAATGGAAAAGAAGCTGGAATGGAATTGAATTTAATGTGGAATGGAATGGAGTTGAATGGAATGGAATTCGGTATGGAATGGAATGTGTAATGCAATTTGGAATGGAATGGAATGGAATATGGAAAGGAATGTAATGGAATATGGAATGGAATGGAGTGGAACGGAATGTGGAAAGGAATGGAATGGAATGGAATGATATGGAAAGTGGAATTGAATGGAATGGAATGTGGAAAGTAATGCAATGGAATGTGGAATGGAATGGACTGTAATGTGGTATGGAATTGAATGAAATGTGTAATGGAATGGAATGGAATGTGGAATGGAATGGAATGGAATGTGGAATGTAATGGAATGGAATGTGGAATGGGATGTTCAATGGAATGGAATGGAAAGGAATGGAATGTGGAATGGAATCGAATGGAATATGGAATGGAATGCAATGTGGAACGCAATGTGGAAAGGAATGGAATGGAATCGAACGGAAGGTGGAATGGAATGTAATGCAATGTTGAATGAAACTGAATGTGGAATGGAAAGTGGGATGGAATGGAAAGGAACGGAATCGGGAATTGAATGGAACGGAATGGAATGTGGAATGGAATGGAATGTGGAATGGAATGGAACAGAAAATGGAATGGAAAGGATAGGAATGGAATGGAATCTGGAATGGAATGGAAAGGAAAGGAATGGAATGTGTAAAGTAATGCAATGAAATGTGGAATGGAATGGATGGAATGTGGAATGGAATGTGGAATGGAACTCAGAATAGAATGGAATGGAACACGTAATGGAACATGGAGTGGAACGTGGAATGGAACGTGGAATGTGGAACGGAAAGGAATGGAATGCGGAATGGAATGGGACTTAATGTGGAATGGAATAGAATGGAACACGGAATGGAATGGAATGGAATATGGAACAGAATGGAATGAAATGTGGAATGGAATGGAAAGGAAAGTGAAATGGAATGGAATGCAATGTGGGATGGAATGGAAATGAAAGTGGAATGGAATGGAATGCAATGTGGAATGGAATGTGGAATGGAATTGAATGGAAAGAAATGTGGAATGGAATGGCATTGAAGGTGGAATTGATTGGAATGTAATTTCGAATGGAATGGAAAGTGGAATGTAATGGGAAAGAACATGCAGTAGAAAGTAGAAAGGAACGTCGACGGGAATGGGGAATGGAATGAGGAATGAAATGTGGAATGAAATGGAATTGAATGTGGAATGGAATTTGAAATGAAGTGGAATGGAATGTGGAATGGAATGCGGAACTTAATAGAAAGGTGTGGAATGGAATGTGTAATGGTATGTGGAATGGAATATTGAGAGGAAAGGAATGTGGAATGGAATGTGGAAAGGAAAGGAATGGAATGTGGAATGGAATGTGGAATGGAATGGAATGGAATCTGCAATGGAATGGAATGGAATTTGGAACGGAATTTAATGGAATGAGCAATGGAATGAAATGGAATGTGGAATGGCATGCAACAAAATGGAATGTGAAATGGAATGGAATGTGGAATGGAATTTGTAATGGAATGGAATAGGATGGAATGTGGAATGGAATGAAATGTGGAATGGATTGGAATGGAATGTGGAATGGAATGGAATGGAATGTAACGGAAAGTGGAATGGAATGGAATGGAATATAAAATCGAATGGAATGGAATGGAATGCAATCTAGAAAGGAATGGAATTGAATGAGGAAATTAATGTAATGCTATGGAATGGAATTAAGTGGAAAGTGGGATGAAATGAATGTGAAATGGAATTGAATGGAATGAGGAATGGAATGTAAACGAACGTGTAATCGAATGGAATGGAATGTGGAATGGAATGTGGAATGGAATAGAATGCAATGTTGAATGGAATGTGTAATGGAATAGAATGGAATGTGGAATGGAATGGAATGCAATGTGAAATGGAATGTAGAATGAAATTGTACATGTAATGGAATGGAATCAAAAGTGATATGGAAATGAATTTAACGTGGAATTGAATGGAATGGAATGGAATGTGGATCGGAATTGAACGTGGTATGGAATGGAATGGAATGGAATGTGGAATAGAATGGTATGGAACGTGGAATGGAATGGAATGGAATGAGGAATGGAAAGTTTAATGGAATCTGATTGAATGTGGAATGGAATGTGAAATGGAATGGAATGGAATATGGAATGGAATGTGGAATGGAATGGAAAGGAATATGGAATTGAAAGGAATGAAATGAGGAATGGAATGTGGATTGAAGTGGAATGGAATGTGGAATAGAAGGTAGTAGAATGTGGAATGCAACGTGGAAAGGAACGTGGAGTAGAACGTGGAATGTGTAATGGAATGGAATGTAAAGGAACGTGGGATTGAATGGAATGGAATGTGGAATGGAATGGAATGTGGAATGCAGTGCAATGGAATAGAACGTAATTAAATAGGACGTCGAATGGAATGGAATCTGAGAGAGAACAGAATGGAATAAGGAATGGAATGTGGTATGGAATGCAATGGAATCTGGAATGGATTGTGGAATGGAATGGAATGGGTTGTGGAATAGAATGGAAAGGTATGTGGAATGGAATGTGGAATGGAATCTGGAAAGGAACGTACATTAGTATGGAAGCGAATGTGTAATGGAACGTGGAATGGAATGGAAAGGGATGTGGAATGGAAAGTGGAGTTGAACGTCGAATGGAATGGAATTGAAGGTGGAATGCAATGAAATGGAATGAAGAATGAAATTGAATAGAACGTGGAATGTAATGGGATGGAATGCGAAATACAAAGTTGAAAGGAACGAAAAAATGGAACGTGGAATGGAATGAGGAATGCATTGTGTCATGGAATGGAATGAAATGTGGAATGGAATATGAACTGGAGTGGAATGGAATGTGAAATGGAATGTGGAATGAAATAGAAAGGAATGGAATGGAATGTGGAATGGAATGTGGAATGGAAAGGAATGTGGAATTGAATGTGGAATGGTATGTGGAATGGAATGTGGAATGGAAAGGAATGTGGAATTGAATGTGGAATGGTATGGAACGGAATGTGAAATGGAATGGAATGGGACTTGGAATGGAATCTGTAATGGAATCTGCAATGGAACGTGAAATGGAATGAAATGGATTGTGTAATGGAACGTGGAATGGATGGTGGAGTGGATTGTTTATTGGAATGGAACTGAAGGTGGAATGGAATGGAATGGAAGGTACAATGAAATGGATTGGAATGCTGAATGTAAAGTGATGGAACGTGCAATAGAAAGTTGATAGGAACGCGGAATGGAACGTGGAATGAACTGTGGAAAGGAATGGAATGGAATGTGGAATGGAATGTGGAATGGAGTGGAATGGAATGTGGAATGGAATGTGGAATGGAATAGAATGGAAGTTGGAAAGGAACCTGGAATTGAAAGTGCAATAAAATGTGGAATGCAACGGTATCGGAAGTGGAATGGGACATGCAAATGAATGTGAAATGGAACATGGCAGGAAAGTGCAATTTAAAGTGTTATGGACCGTGGAATGGAAAGTGGAGTGAAATGGAATGGAATCTGGAATGGAACGTGGAATGGAACGTGGAATGGAAAGTGGAAAGGAACGTGAAATGAAACGTGGAATGGAATGTGGAGTGGAATGGAATGGAATGTGGAATTCAAAGGAATAGAATGTAATGGAATGTGGAAGAGAATGTAGAAATGAATGTGGAAAGCAAAGGAATGGAATGTGGAATGGAATGCAGTGGAATGTGAAATGGAGTGTGGAATGGAATGTGGAATGTAACGGAATGGAATGTGGAATGGAAGGTGGAATTGAATGTGGAATGGAACGTGGAATGCAAAGCAAGGGAATGTGGAATGGAAAGTGGAAAAGAATTGAACGGAAGGTGAAATGGAATATGGAATGGAATGGAATGGAATGTCAAATGGAATGTGGAATGGAATGTGGAATGGAAAGTGGAATGAATTGGAATGGAACGTGGAATGGAATGTGGAAAGGAATGTGGAATTGAACGTGGAATGGAAAGTGGAAAGGAAAGTGGAATGGAAAGGAAAGGAATGTGGAATGGAATGGAATGTAACATGGAATGGAACATGGAATGGAATGTGGAACGGAATGGAGTGGAATGTGGAGTGTAATGTGGAATGGAATTGAATGGAATATGCAATGGAATGGAATTGAATGTGGAATGGAATGTGGAATGTAATGTGGAATGTACTTTGGAATGGAATGGAATGGAAAGGGGAAAGGAATGAGGAATGGAACGTGGAATGGAACTTGGAATGTAATGGAGTGGAATTGGAATGAAATTCAAAGGAATGTGGAATGGAATTGAATGGAATGTGGAATGGAATGTGGAATGGAATGTGGAATGGAAAGCAATGGAATATGGAATGGAATTGAATGGAGAGTGAAATGGAATGGAATGGAATGTGGAATGGAATGTGGAATGGAAAGCAATGGAATGTGGAATGGAATTGAATGGAGAGTGAAATGGAATGGAATGGAATGTGGAATGGAATGGAATGGAATGGAATGTGAAATGGAATGGAATGGAGAGTGGAACGATATGTGGAATGCAATGTGGAATGCAAAGGAATGGAATGTGGAACGGAAGGAAATGGAATGGAATGTGGAACGGAATGGAATGAAATGGAATGTGGAATGGAATGGAATGGAATGTGGAATGCAATGTGGAATGGCATGTGGAATGGAATGGAATGGAGAGTGGAATGGAATGGAATGGAAATTGGAATGGAATGGAACAGAAACTGGAATGATATGTGGAACGGAATGTGGAATGGAAAGGAATGGAAAGTGGAATGGAATAGAATGGTATGGAATGTGGAACGGAATGGAATGGAATGCAATGTGGAATGGAATGTAATGGAATGGTATGTTATGTGGAATTGAAGGGAATGGAATATGGAATGGAATGGAAAGGAATGTGGAATGACTTGTGGAAATGAATGGAAAGGAATGGAATCCAATAGGGAATGGAATGTAATGGAATGAAATGAAATGTGGAATGGAATGCAATGGACTAGAATATGGAACGGTATGGAATGGAATGTGGAATGGAAAGGATTGGAATGTGGGATGCAATGGAAAGAATGGAATGTGGACTGGAAAGGAATGGAATTTAATGGATTGTGAAATTGAATGTAAAGTGGAATGGAATGTGTCACGGAATGAAATGGAATGGAATGTGGAATGGAATCCAATGTGGAAAGGAATGTGAAATAGATTGGAATGGAATGAAGTGGAATGGAAAGTGGAGTATAATGGAATGGAAAGTGGAAAGGAAATGAATGGAACGTGGAATGGAATGTGCAATGGAGTAGAATGGATTGTAGAATGGAAAGTGAAATGGAATGTGGAATGGAATGTGGAATGGAATGTTGAATGGAAAGTGGAATGGAATGGAATGGATTGTGGAATGGAATGGAACGGAATGTGAAATGGAATTTAGAATCGAAGGTGGAATGGAATGTGGAATGGAACGTAGAGTGGAACGTCGAATGAAATGGAAAGGAACGTGTAATGGAATGTGGAAACGAATGAAATGGAAAGTGCAATGATATGTGTAATGGAAAGTGGAATGCAATGGAATGGAATCTGGAATGTAATGTATAATGGAATGGAATGGAAAATGGAATGGAACGTGGAATGGAACATCAAATGGAATGGAATGCAATGTGTAATGGAATGTGGAATGGAATGGAATGGAATTTGGAATGGATTGTGGAATGGAATGTGGAATGTAATGGAATGGAATGTGGAATGTGGAATAGAAGGTGGAATGGAATGGAATAGAATGTGGAATGGAATGTGTAATGGACTGGAATGGTATGTGGAATGGAATGTGGAATGGACTGGAATGAAATGTGGAATGGAATTTTGAGCGGAAGGTGGAGCGGAATGTGGAATGGAATGGAATGGAATGTGGAATGGAAAGGAATTGAATGTTGAATGGAATGTTTAATGGAATGTGCTATCGAATGGAATGGATTCTGGAATGGAATGGAAAGGAATGGTATGGATTATGACATGGAATGTGGATTGGAATGGAATGGAATGGTATGGAATATGGAATGGAATGGAATGGAATGTGGAATGGAACATGGAAAGGAACGAGGAATGGAACGTGTAACGGAACACTGAATGGAAGGTGGAATGGAATGTAAAGGAACGTGGAAAGCAATGTGGAATGGAATGGAATGGAAAGTATAGTGTAACGTGGGATGGAATGGAATGGAATGTGGAATGGAATGTGGAATGGAAGGTGGAAAAGAATTTGGAATGGTACGTGGAATGGAATGTGGAATGAAATTGAATGGAATGTGGAATGGACTGGAAAGGAATGTGGAATAGAATCGAATGGTCTGGAAAGTAATGTGGAATAGAATTGAATGGTCTGGAAAGTGGAATAGAATGGAATGGAATGCGGAATGGAATGGAATGGAATGGAATGTGGAAAGTAATGAAAGGGAATGGAATGTGAAATTGATTGAAATAGAATATGGAATGCATTGGAATGGGGAAAGGAATGGAATGGAATGTGGAATGGAACGCAATGGAAATTGGAATGGAATGTGGAATGGAATGTGTAATGTAATGGAAGGCAGTGTGGAATAGAATTGAATGGAATGTCGAATATAATGGAATGGAATGGAATGTGGAATGTAATGGAACGGAATGTGGAATGTAATGGAAAGGAATGTGGAACAGAATGGAGCGTGGAATGGAATGACAAGGAATTGAATGTTAATTGGAATGGAATGGAATATGTAATGGAATGGAATGGAAAGTGAAATGGAATGTTTAACTGAATGAGAAATGGAATGTGCAATGGAATGTGGAATGGAATGTGGAAAGGAACGAATAGAATGTGGAATGGGATGGAATGGAATGAGGAAAGGAAGGGGTATGAACGCAATGGAATGTGAAATGGAATGTGGAATGGAATGCTAAATGGAAATGAATAGAATGTGGAATAGAATGGAAACGAAAATAGAATGGAATGGAATGTGGAATAGAATGAGAAATGGAATGGAATGTGGATTCGAACGGAAAGGAATGTGTAATGGAATGGAATAGAGTGGAATGGAAAGTGAAATGGAATGTGGAATGGAATGTGAAATGTAATGTGGAATTGAATGTGGGATGGAAAGTTGAATGGAATGGAATGGTAAGTCGAAAGGAATGGAATGGAATGGAAAGTGGAATGGAATGGAATGTGGAATTGAATGGAATGCAATGTGGAATAGAATGGAATGGAAAGGAATGTTGAATGGAATGGAATGGAATGTGGAATTGAATGGAATTGAATGTGGAATGGAATGGAATGGAATGCAATGTGGAGTGGAATGTGGAATGGAATGGAATGGAATGTGGAATGGAATATGAAATTAAATGTGGAGTGGAATTGAATAGAAGTGTATGGAAAGGAATGTTTAGTGGAAGTGTTGGAATGTGGAATGGAAGGTGGAATGGAATGTGGAATATAATGGAATGTGTAATGGAAAGTAAAGTTATGTGTAATGGAACGGAATGGAGTGTGTAATGGAAAACAATGGAATGTGGAATCGAAAGGAGTGGAAAGTGGAATGGAATAGAATGGAATGCAATGTGGAATGGAATGTGGAATGGAATGTTAAATGGAATGTAGAATGGAATGGAATGGAATGTGGAATGAAATGGAAAGGAATGTGGAATTCAATTGAGATGAATGGGATGTGGAATGGAATGGAATGGGAAGGAACTTGGAATGGAATGGAAAGGATTGTGGAATGGAACATGGAATTGAATGGGATGCATTGTGGAAAGGAATGTGGAATAGTATGGAATGGAATTTGGAATGGAATGTGGAATGGAATGGAAAGTGGAATGGAATGGAACGGAATGCAATGTGTTACGGAATGGAATTGAATGGAATGGAATTTGGAATGGAATGTGGTATGGTATGAAGGGGAGTGTGTAATGGATTGTGGAATGGAATGGAATGGAATGTGGAATGGAATGGAATTGAGTGTGGAATGGAACGTAGAATGGAAAGAGGACCATGCCATGGAATGGAATATGGAATGGAATGGAATGGAAGGGAATGTGTAATGGAAAGTGGAATGGAATGGAGTGGAATCAGAAATGGAATGTGGAATGCAATGGAAAGTGGAATAGAATGGAAAGGAATGGAATGTTTAAAGGAATAAAATATGGAATGGAATGCGGAATGGAATGGAAAGGAAAGAGGAATGGAATGAGGAATGGAATGGAAATGAATGTGGAAAGGAATGTGGAATGGAATAGAATGGAATGTGGAATGGAATTGAATGGAATGTGGAATGGAATAGAATGGGATGTGAAATTCAATGGAATTGAATGGAATGTGGAATGGAATGGAATGGAATATGGAATGGAATGGAATGGAATTTGAAATGGAATGGACTGGAATGTGGAATGGAATGGAATGGAATGTCGAATGGAAAGGAATGGAATGTGGAGTGGAATAGAATTATATGGAAGGTGGAATGGAACGGAATGTAATGTGGAATAGAATGGAATTGTATGTAATGTGGAATGGAATGGAATGGAATGAGGAATGTATTGGCATGAAGTGAGGAATGGTATGGAATGGAATGGAATATGGAATTTAATGGAATGGAATGCAATGTGGAATGGAATGGAATGTGCAATGGAAGGGAAAGGAATGGAAAGGAATGTGTAATTGAATGGAATGGTATGTGGAGTGGAATGGAATGGGAAGTGGAATAGAATGTGGAATGGAATGCAATGTGCAATGGAATGTGGAATGGAATGGAAAGAAATGTGGAATGGAATGGAGCGAAATGGAGAATGGAAAGGAATGGAATTTGGAATGGAATGGAATGGTATGGAATGTGGAATGGAAAGGAATGGAATTTGGAATGGCATGGAATGTAATCTGGAATGTAATGGAATGGAATGGAATTTGGAATGCCTTGGAATGGAATGGAATGCGGAACGGAATTGAAAGGAATGTGCAATGGAATGGAATGGAATGAAATTCTATGTGATGAGGAATGGAATGGAATGGAATGTGGAAAGGAAGGGAATGGAATGTGGAATTTAATGGAAGGGAATGGAATGTGGAAGGGAATGGAATGGAATGCGGAAAGGAATCGAATGGAATCTGGAAGGGAATGGAATTGAATGTGGAAATTAATGGAATGGAATGTGCAATGGAATGGGAAGGAATGGAATGCAGAATGGAATGGAATGGAATATGGAGTGGAAAGGAATTGAATGGAATGGAATGGAATGTGGAATGGATAGGAATGGAATGTGGAATGGAATGTGGAATGGAATGTGGAATGGAATGTGGAATTGAAAGGAATGGAATGGAATGGATTGTGGAATGGAATGTGGAATGGAATGTGGAATTGAAAGGAATGGTACGGACTGGATTGTGGAATAGAAGATGGAATAGATTGTGGAATGGAACATGGAATGGAAAGGATTGGAATTTGTAATGGAACATGTAATGGAACCTGGAATGGGATGCAGACTGGAACGTGGAATGGAATGTGCAATGGAATGTGGAATGGAACGTGGAATTGAAAGGAATGGAAAGTAGAATAGAACGTGGAATGGAACGGAATAGAACGTGGAATGGAATGTGGAATGAAATCCAGAATGGAACGTGAAATGGAACGTGGAATGGATTGGAATGGAATGCTAGGCAATGTGGAATGAAATTTGGTATGTAATATAAAGGAATGTGGAATGGAATGTCGAATGGAATGTAATGGAATGTGGAACGGAATGTAATGGGATGTGGAATGGAAAGGAATGGAATATGGAATGCAATGTGGAATGGAATGTGGAATAGAAAGAGGAATGGAATGGAATGGATTGTGCAATGGAACGTGGAATGGAATGGAATGCAACATGGAATGGAACGTGGAATGCAACGTTCAATGGAACGTGGAATGGAATGTGGAATGCAGCGTGGAATGGAATGTGGAAGGGAATGTGGAATGGAACGTGGAATGGAATGGGATGGAACGTGAAATGGAATCTCGAATGGAATGTGGAATGGAATGGAATGGAATGTGGATTTGAATGGATTGGAATGTGGAGTGGAATGTGGAAAGGAATGGAATGGAATGGGAATGGAAAGTAGAATAGAATGCAGAATGGAATTTGGACTGGAATGGAATGGAATGTGGAATGGAATAGAATGTGGAGTGGAAAGTGGAATGGAATGTGGTGTGGCATGTGGAATGGAACGTTGTGCAATGTGGAATGGAATGTGGAATGAAATGTGAAATGGAAAATGGAATGGAATGCAATGTGGAATCGAACGTGGAATGAAATGGAGTGGGGCGTGGAATGCATCGTGGAATGGAATGTTGAAAGGAAAGTGGAATGGAATGGAATGCAATGTGGAATGGAAAGCGGAAAGGAATGGAATGGAACGTGGAATGGAATGTAATGGAAAGTGGAATGAAATATGGAATGCAATGGAATGGAATGTGGAATCTAATGTGGAATGGAACGAGGAATGGAATGGAATGGAACGTGGAATAGAACGTGGAATGGAAAGGAATGGAATGTGGAATGGAATGTGGAATGGAAAGTGGAATGGATTGGAAAGGAAAGCGGAATGTAACATGGAAAGGAACGGAATGGAAAGTGGAAAGGAATAAGGAAAGGAAAGTGGAAATTAATGTGGAAAGGAATGTGGAATGGAACGGAATGGAATGTGGAATTTAATGTGGAATATAATGGGTAATGTAATGGAATGCATTGTAGAATGGAATGTGGATTAGAATGGAATGGAATGAGGAATGGAATGGAATGGAATGTGGAATTGAATGGAATGGAATGGAATGGAATCTGGAATTGAATGGAATGGTATGTGGAATGGAATGGAATGGGAAGAGGAATGGAATTTGGAATGGAATGGAATGTGACATGGAATGAGTAATGGATTGGAAAGAATATGGAATTGAAGGGAATGTAAGTTGGAATGGCATGGAATGGAATGGATTGGAATGTGGAATGGAATTGTATGGAATGTAGAATGGAAACGAATGGAATGTGGAATGGAATGGAATGGTATGGAAAGGCATGGAATGGAATGGAATGTGGAATGGAATGTGGAATTCAGTGGAATGGAATTTGGTTTGGAATGGAATGGAATGTGGAATGGAAGGTCAAATGGAATGTCGAATGTAAAGTGGAATTGAAAGCAATGGAATGTGCAAGGCAATGGAGTGGAATGTGGAATGGAATAGAATGCAATGTGGAATGGAATGCGAAATAGAATGTGGAATGGAAAGCAATGGTATCTGGAAGGGAATGGAATGGAATGGAGTTGAATGGAACGTGAAATGCAACATAAAATGGAAGGTGGAACGGAATGAGGAATGAAATGGAAATGAATGTGGAATGGAAGGTAATGGAATGTGGAATTGAATGTGGAATGGAATGCAAAGGAATGTGGAATGGAATGGAAAGGATGTGGAATTGAAGGTAATGAAAAGTGGAATGGAATGGAATGGAATGGAACGGAATGTGGAATGTTATGGAAAGAAAACTCTAATGGAACATGGAATGGAATGGAATGGAACGTGGAATGGAAAGTGGAAAGGAACGTGGAAGGGAATGGAAAGGAACGTGGAATGGAACGTGGAATGGAATGTGGAATGTAAGGTGGAATGGAACGTGGAATGGAATGGAATCAAATGTGGAATGGAATGGAATGCAATGTGCAATAGAATGGAAAGGAATGTTGAATATAATGTGGAATGGAATGGAAAGGAATAAAGAATGGAGTTGAATGGAATGGAATGGAATAGAATGCAATGGAAAGTGGAATGGAACGTGGAAGGCAACGTGGAATGGAATGTGGAATGGAAACGAATCGAATGTGGAATGGAAGGGAATGGAATGTGTAATGGAATGTGTAATGGAATGGAATGGAATGGAATGGAATGTGGAATGGAATGTGGAATGGAATGGAATGGTATGGAAAGTGGAATGGAATGGTATGGAAAGTGGAAAGGAAAGGAATGGAATAGAATGCAATATGGAACGGAATGCAATGGAATGTGGAATGGAATGGAATCGAATGTGTAATGGAATGGATAAAATGGAATGCAGTGTGGTATGGAATGGAATGCGCAACGGTATGGAATTGAATGTGGAATGGAATGGAATGCAAAGTGGAGTTGAATGAAATGGAATGTGGAATGGAATGGAATGGAATGTGGAATGTAATGGTATGGAATGGAATGGAATGGAAGGTGGAATGGAATGTGAATTAGATTGTGGAATGGAATGAGGAATGGAATAAAATGGAACGTGGAATGGAATGGAATGAAACGTGGAATGGAATGGAATGGAACGAGGAATGGAATATGGAATGGAATGTGGAATGAAACGGTGACTGGAATGTGGCAGGGAATGGAATTTTAAATGCAATGGAATGGAATGTGGAATGGAATGGAATGGAATATGGAATGCAACGTGTAATGGAAAGAAACGAAAGGTGGAATGGAACGTGGAATGGAACCAATAATGGAACATAGAATGGAACGAGGAATTGAAAGGAATGGAACGTCAAATGGAAAGCAGAATGTAACGTGGAATGGAATAGAATGGAAAGTGGAATGGAATGTGGAATGTAATGGAAATGAATGTGGAATGGAATGGAATGGAATGTGGTAAGGAATGTGGAAAGGAATAGAATGGAATGTCGAATGGAATCTGGTATCGGATGTGGAATGGAATGGACTACGGAATGGAATGTTGAATGGAATGTTCAATGGAATGTGGAATGGAATGGAACGGAATGGATTGGAAAGGAATGTGGAATGGCATGTGAATTGGAATGCAATGGAAAGTGGACGGGAAAGTGGAAGGAAATGCAGTGAAATGAGAATGGAATGTGGAATCGAATGTGTAATGCAATTTGGAATGGACTGTGGAATGGAATGTGGAACGGAATTTGGAATGGAATGTGGAATACAATGGAATGGAATGGAATGTGAATTGGAATGCAATGGAATGTGGAATGGAATGTGGAATGAAATGCAAAGGAATGAGAATGGAATGCGGAATGGAATGTGGAACGGAATGTGGAATGCAAAGTGGAATGGATTGGAATGGAATGTGCAATGGAATGAAGAATGGAATGTGGAATGGAACGGAATATAACGTGGAATGTAATGTGGAATGGAATGTGGAAGGGAAAATGGAATGGAATGTGGAATAGAACATGGAATGGAACATGGAATGGAACGTCGAATGGGATGTTCAATGAAATATGGAATGGAAAGTTAAATGGAATGGAATGGAACACGGAATTGAACGTGGAAAGGAATGGAATGGAATGTGGAATGGAAAGTAGAATGGAACGTGGAAAGTAATGTGGAATGGAATGTGGAAGGGAAAATGGAGTGGAATGGAATGGAATTTGGAATGGAAAGTAGAATGGAAAGTGGAAAGTAATGTGGAATGGAATGTGGAAGGGAAAGTGGAGTGGAATGGAATGGAATGGAATGGAATTTGAAATGGAACGTGCAATGTATCGTGGAATTGAATGTGAAATGGATTGTGGAATGGAAGGTGAAATGCAATGTCGAATGCAAAGTGGAATGGAATATGGAATGGAACGAGAAATTGAATGGAATGGAATATTGAATGGAACGTGGAATGGAATGGAATGGAATGTGGAATGGAATGTGGAATGTAGTGGAATGCAATGTGGAATGGAATCTTAACAGGAAAGTGGAATGGAATGGAATGGAATGTGGAATGGAACGTTGAATGGATTGTGCAACTTAATGTGGAATGGAATGGAATGAAATGTGGAATGGAATGTGGAATGGAACGGAATGTAACGTGGAATGAAATGTGGAATGGAAAGTGGAGTGTAATGGAATGGAATATGGACTGAAACCAGGAAAGGAATGGAATGGAAGGTGGAATGCAACGTGGAAAGGAACGTGGAATGGAACGTGTAATGTAATGTGGAACGGTATATGGAATGGAGTGGAATGGAATCTGTTAAGGAATGTGGAATGGAATGTGGAAAGGAAAGTGTAATGTAATGGAATGGAATGTGGACTCAAACGAGGAATTGAATGGAATGGAAGGCGGAATGGAAGGTGGAATGGAATGTGGAAGGGAACGTGTAAAGTAATGTAGAATGGAACGTGGAATGGAATGGAATGGAATGTGGAATGGAATGTGGAATGTAGTGGAATGCAATGTGGAATGGAATCTTAATAGGAAAGTGGAATGGAATGGAATGGAATGTGGAATGGAACGTTGAATGGATTGTGCAACTTAATGTGTAATGGAATGGAATGTGGAATGGAACGTTGAATGGATTGTGCAACTTAATGTGTAATGGAATGGAATGAAATGTGGAATGGAACGGAATGTAACGTGGAATGAAATGTGGAATGGAAAGTGGAGTGTAATGGAATGGAATATGGACTGAAACCAGGAAAGGAATTTAATAGAAGGTGGAATGCAGTGTGGAAAGGAACGTGGAATGGAACGTGTAATTGAATGTGGAATGGTATGTGGAATGGAGTGGAATGGAATCTGTTAAGGAATGTGGAATGGAATGTGGAACGGAAAGTGTAATGTAATGGAATGGAATGTGGACTCAAACGAGGAATTGAATGGAATGGAAGGCAGAATGGAAGGTGGAATGGAATGTGGAAGGGAACGTGTAAAGTAATGTAGAATGGAATGTGGACTGGAATGGAATGGAATCTGGAATGGAATGTGTAATCGAATGTGGAATGGAATGTGGAATGGAAGGGAATGGGATGTAGAATGAAATGTGGAATGGAATGTGAAATGGAATGTTGAGTTGAGGGTGGAATGGAAAGTGGAATGGAACATGGAATGGAAAGTGGAATGTGATGTTCAGTGGAATATGGAATGAAAAGTTGAATGGAATGGAATGGAACGTTGAATTGAATGTGGAAAGGAATGGAATGGAACGTTGCATGGAACGTATAATGGAACGTGGAAAAGGAATGTGGAATGGAACGTGGAATGGAATGTGGAAGGGAATGTAGAGTGGAATGGAATGGAATGTGGAATGGAACATGAAATGTATCGTGGAATAGAATATGAAATGGAACGTGGAATGGAACGTGAAATGGAATGTGGAATGTAATGTGGAATGCAATATGGTATGGAACGTGAAATTGAATGAAATGGAATGTTGAATGGAACGTGGAATGCAAAGGAATGGCATGTGGAATGGAAAGTGGAATATAATGGAATGGAATGTGGAATGGAATCTGGAAAGGAAAGTGGAATGAAACAGAAGGGAATGTGGAATGGAACGTGGAATGGAATGTGCAACGGAATGTGGAATGGAATGGAATGGAATGTGGAATGGAATGTGGAATTGAACGGAATGTAATTTGCAATGGAATGTTGAATGGAATATCAAAAGGATAGTGGAATGTAATGCAGTGGAATGTGGAGAGAAACGATAAATGGAATGGAAGGTAATGTGGAATGGAATGTGGAATGGAACGTGCAATGGAACGTGGAATGGAATGTGGAATGGAATGTGGAATGAAATGGAATGTGAAATGGAAAGTGGAATGGAATGTGAAATGGAATGTGGAATGGAATGTGGAATGGAATGAAATGGAAAGTGGAATGGAATGCAATGGAAAGTGGAATGGAATGTAATGGAATGCGGAATGTAATGGAATGGAATGTGGAATGGAATGGACGGTGGCATGCAATGGAATGGAACCTGGAATGGAATGCAATGTAACGTGGAATGGAACCTGGAATGGAATGCAATGTAACGTGGAATGGAATGAAATGCAACGTGGATTGGAATGGAATGGAATGTGGAAAGGAATGGAATAGAATGTGAAATGGAATGAAATGGAATGTGCAATGGAATGTGGAATGGAAATGAATGGAATGAGGATTAGAGTGTGGAATGGAATGGAATGTGGAATGCAATGGAATGGAAGGCAATGTGTGATGGAATGGAGTTGAATTGAATGGAATTTGGAGTGGAGTTTGGAATGGAATGGAGTGGATTATGTAATGGAATGAGGAATGGAATGGAATGGATTGTGGAATGGAATCTGAAATGGAATGGAATGGAGTGTGGAAGGCAACGAGGAATCGAAAGTGGCCTAGAACGTGGAATGGAACCTGGAATGGAATGGAATCGAAGGGAATGCGGAATGGAAAGTGGAATGGAATGGAGTGTAATGATGAAAGGAATGTGGAATAAAATGGAATGTGGAATGGAATGGAATGGAATGGAAAGAGGAATGGAATGGAATGGAATGTGGAACAGAATGTGCAATGGAATGAAAATGAATGTGGAATGGAATTGAATGGAATGTGGAATGGAATGGAATGGATCGTGGAATGGAACGTGGAATGGAATGTAAAGGAATGTGGAATGGAATGTGGAATGGAATTGAATGAAATGTGGAATGCAAAGTGGAATGGAATGGAATGGAATGTGGAATGGGATGGAATCGAATGTGGAATGGAATGTGGAATGGAACGTAGAATGGATTGGAATGGAATGTGGCATGGAATTTGGAATGGAATATGGAACAGAATGTGGAATGGAATGTAATCTGGAGTGGTATGTGGAATTGAATATCGAATGGAATGGAATGGAATATGGAATAGAATGTGGAATGGAATGTAATCTGGAGTGGTATGTGGAATTGAATATCGAATGGAATGGAATGGAATATGGAATGGAATGGATTGAAAATGAATGGATTGGAATGGAATGGGATATGGAATGGAACGGAATACGCAATGGAGTGGAATGGAAAATGGAATGGAAGGGAATGGAATCTGGAGTGAAATGGAATATAATGTGGAATAGAATGGAATTCAGTGGAATACAATGTGGAATGGAAGGGAATGGAATGAGGAAAGGAATGGAATGGAATAGAATGTGGAATGGAATGGAATGGAATGTGGAATGGAAAGGAATAGAATGTGTAATGGAATGGTATGGAATGTGGAATGGAATGGAATGGAATGTGGAAAGGAATGGAATGGAATGGAGTGGAATGTGGAATGGAATGGAATGGAATGTGGAATGAAATGGAATGGAATGTGGAATGGAATGGAATGGAATGTGTAATGGAATGGAATGAGGATTGGGATGTGCAATGGACTGGAATGAAATGGAATGGAATGTGGAATGGAATGGAATAAAATTTGCAATGGAATGGTATGTGGAATTGAATATGGAGTGGAATGGAATGTGGAATGGAATGTGGAATGGAATGGAATGGAATGAAATGTGGAATGGAAAGGAAAGGAATGTGAAATGGAATGTAATGGAATGTGGAATCGAATGGAATTGAATGGAATGTGGAATAGAATTGAATAAAGTGGAATATGAAATGGAATGAAATGTGGAATGGAATGTGTAATGGATTGGAATGAAATGGAATGTGGAAAGGAAAGGAACGTTTAATGGATTGGAATGGATTGTGGAATGGAATGGAGTCGAAAGGAATGGAATGTGGAATGCAATGGAATGGAATGTAGAATGGAATGCAATGGAATGGAATGGAATGGAATGGAATCTGGAATGGAATAGTATTGAATGAGGAAAGTAAAGTAATGTAATGAAACGGAATTAAATGGAACGTCGAATGAAATGGAAGGTGGAATGGAATGGAATGGAATTTTGAATGGAATGTGGAATGGAATATAATGAAATGTGGAATGGAATGTGGAACGGAATGGAATGCAATGTTCAATGCAATGTAGAATGAAGTGGAACGTGTAATGGAATGGAATCAAACGTGGAATGGAATTGAATGGAACATGGAATGGAATGGAATGGAATGCAATGGAATGGAATGTGGAAAAGAATGGAACATGGTACAGAATGGAATGGAACGTATTGTGGAATGGAATGGTATGGAACGTGGAATGGAATGGAATGGAATGAGGAATGGAATTTGCAATTGAAAGGATAGAGGAATGAAATTGAATGGAATGGAATGTGGAATGGAATGTTTAATGGAATCTGATGGAATGTGGAATGGAATGTGGAATGGAATGGAATGGAATGTGGAATGGAAAGAAATGGAATGTGGGATGGAATGTGGATTGGAAGGGAATGCAAAGTGGAATTGAATGGAATAGAATGAGGAATGGAATGTGGAATGGAGTGGAATAGAAAGTGGAATAGAATGTAGAAGAATGTAGAATGGAATGTGAAATGGAACGTGGAGTAGAACGTCGAATGGAAAGTGGAATGGAACGTGGAATGGAATGGAAATGAATGTGGAATGGAATGTAATAGAATGGAACGTAATTAAATAGGACGTGGAATGGAATGGAATGTGAAATTGAATGGAATGGAATAAGGAATGGAATGTAATGGAATGTGGTATGGTATTCAATGGAATGGGGAATGGAATGTGGAATGGAATGGAATGGAGTGTGGAATGGAATCTGGAATGGAATGGAAAGGAATGTGGAATGGAATGGGGAAAGGAATGTGGAAAGGAAAGTCGAATGGAACGGAATGGAAGATGGAATGCAATATGGAATGGAGTGTGAAATGTAATGCGGAATAGAACGCAATGGAATGTGGAATGGTATGTGGAATGGACTGTGGAAAGTAATGTGGAATTGAACGGAAAGGAAGTTGGAATGGAATGTGGAATGGATTGTAGAACGGAAAGTGAAATGTATTGGAATTGAATATGGAATGGAACGTGGAATGGAATGGAATGGGACGTGGAATGGAACGTGGATCAGAACGTGGAATGGAATGGAAGAGAACGTGGAATGGTATGTGGGATGGAATGTGGAAAGTAATGGAATGGAATGTGGAATGGAATGTGGAACGGAATGGAATGTGATGCCGAATGGAATGGAATGGAAAGTGAAAGGGAATGTGGAAAGGAATGTGAAATGGAATGTGGAATGGAATGTGAAATTGCATAGAATGGAATGTGAAATGGAATCTCAAATGGAATGGTGAATGGAATATGGAATTGCATGGAAGGGAATGCGGAATGGAATGAAATGAAAGGTGGAATGGAACGTGAAATGGAAAAGTGAGAGTAACGTGGAACTTAACGTGGAATGGGGTGGAATGGAATGTGGAATGGAATGGAATGGAATGTGGAAAGGAATGAGGAATCGAATGTGGAATGTAATGGAACGGAATGTGGAATGGAATGTGGAACGGAATGTGGAATGGAATGTGGAATGAAATGTGGAAAGAAATGTGAAACGGAACAGAATGCAATGTGAAATTAAATGGAATGCAAAGTGGAATGGAATGGAATGAGGAATGGAATACAATAGAATGTGGAATGGATTACGGAACGAAATCTTCATTGGAAAGTGGAATGGAATGTGGAAAGGAATGTTGAATGTAACGGAAAGCAATGTGAAATTGAATGGAATGAAATGTGGAAATAAATGTGGAATGGAATGGAATGGAACGTGGAATGGAATGGAATGGAATGTGGAATGGAATGGAATGGAACGTGGAATGGAATGTGGAATGGAATATGGAATGGAATGTGGAATGGAATGTGGAATGGAATGGACTGCAATTTGGATTGAAATGTGGAATGGAGTGTAGAATGAAACGTAGAGTGGAAGGGAATGGAATGTGGAACGGAACGGGATGGGAAGTGGAATGGAATGTGGAATGGAATGTGGAATGCACCGTAAAATGGAATGGAATGCAATCTGGAATGGAACGTGGAATGGAATTAGCAAAGAATTGGAAAGTGGAAAGTAATGGAATGGAATGGGGAACAGAATGGAATGGAATGTGCAATGGAATGTGGAAAGGTATGGAAAGGAATGTGCAATGGAATGTGGAAAGGAATGGAAAGGAATGTGGAATGGAACGTGGAATGGAATGGACTGGATGTGGATTGGGATGTGGAATGGAACGTGGATTGGAGCGACAAATGGAATAGAATGGAATGTGGAATGGAATGGAATGGAGTGTGGATTGGAATGTGGAATGGAATGGAAAGCGGAATGGAATGGAACGGAATGTGGAAAGGAATGGGATGGAATGTGGAAGAGAATGGAATGGAATGTGGTTTGGAATGGAATGGAAATTGGAAAAGAATGTGGAAAGGAATGTGGAATAGAATCCGGAATGTAAATGAATCGAATGTGGAAGGGTATGCATTCGAATGTGGAATAGAGTGGAATGGAATGTGGAAGAGAATGGAAAGGAATGGAAAGTGGAATAAAATGGAATTGAATGGAATGGAATGCGGAATGGAATGGAATGGAATCTGGAATGCAATGTAGTGGAATTGAATGTGAAATTGAATGGAATGTTATGTGGAAAGGAATGGAATGGAATGTGCAATGGAATGGAAAGCAATGTGGAATGGAATGGATTTGAACGTGGAATGGAATGTGGAATGGAATGTGGAATGGAATAAAATGGAATGGATTGGAATGTGGAATGGAACAGAAAGGAATGTGGAACAGAATGGAATGGAATTCAATCAGGAATGGAATGTGGTATGTAATCGAATGGAATGTGGAATGGAATGGAATGGAATAGAATGGGAAACAGAATGTGGAACGGAATGTGAAATGGAATGGAATGGAATATGTAATGGAACGTGGAATGGAATTGAATGGAATGTGGAATGGAACGTGCAATAGATTGTGGAATGGAATGGAATGTGAACTGGAATATGGAATAGAATGGAATGGAAAGTTTAAATGGAATGGAATGGAATGTGGAAGAAAATGTGGAATGGAAGAGAATGGAATGTGGAATGGAACGTGGAATAGGATGTGGAATGGAATGGGATGTGGAATGGAATGTTTAATGTAATGGAATGGAAAGTTTAAATTGAAAGGAATGGAATGTGGAGTGGAATGGAATGCAATGTGGAATGGAATGTCGAAAGGAGCGGAATGGAAAGTGAAATGGAATGGAATCCAACGTGGAATGGAATGGAATGGAATGGAATGTGGAATGGAATGGAATGGAATGTGGAATGGTATGCAAAGCAATGTAGAATGGACTGTGGAATGGCAATGTAGAATGGACTGTGGAATGGAATGTGGAATGGAAAGCAGTGGAATGTGCAATGGAATGTGGAATGGAATGTGGAATGGAAAGTGAAATGAAATGGAATGGAATATGGAATGGAAGGTATAGTGGAATGGAATGGAACGTGGAATGGAACTTGGAATGAAACCTTGAATGGAACGTGGAATGGAAAGTGGAATGTAATGTGGAATGGAAAGGAATGGAATGTGGAATGGAATGGAATAGAATGTAGAATGGAATGGATTGGAATGTGGAATTGATTGTGGAATGCAATGGAATGGAATGAGAATAGAATATGGAATGGAATGTAACGGAATGCGGAATGGAACGGAAGGGAAAGTTACGGAATGTGGAATGGAGTGGAACGCAAAGTGCACTGGAATGGAATGGAAAGTGGAATGTAACGTGGAATGGAATGAGGAATGGAATGGAAAGGAATGTGGAATGGAAGGGAATAGAAAGTGGAATGGTATAGAATGGAAATGATTGGAATCTGGAATGGAATGGAATGGAAAGTAGAATAGAAAGTAATGGAATGTGGAATGGAATGGAATTGTATGGAAAGTGCAATCAAAAATAATGGAATGTGGAATAGAATGGAATGGTAATTAACGTGGAATGGAATGGAATGGAATGGAATGTGGAATGGAATATAGAATGGAATTTGGAATGGAATGCAAAGGAATGTGGAATGGAATGGAAAGGATGTGGAACGGAAGGTAAAGGAAAGTGGCATGGAATGTGGAATGGAATAAAATGGAATGGAATGGAATGTGGAATGGAACGTGGATTGGAATGGAATGGAATGTGGAATGGAAAGTGGAAAGGAACGTGGAAGGGAATGGAAAGGAACCTGGAATGGAAAGTGGAAAGAAACGTGGAAGGGAATGGAATGGAACCTGGAATGGAATGTGGAATATAACGTGGAATGGAACTTGGAATGGAATGGAATGGATCGTAGAATGCAATGTGGAATGGAACATGGAATGGAACGTGGAATGGAAAGTGGAATGGAATGTGGAAAGCAAAGGAATGGAATGTGGAATGGAATGGAATGTGGAATTGAGTGGAATGCAATTTGCAATGGAATGGAAGTGAATGTCGAATATAATGTGGAATGGAATGGAAAGGAATCCAGAATGGACTGGAATGGAATGGAATGGAATGGAAAGTGGAATGCAACGTGGAATGCAAAATGGAATGGAATGTGGAATGGAAAGGAATCGAACGTGGAATGGAAGGGAATGGAATGTGCATTGGAAAGTATAATGGAATGGAATGGAATGCAATGGAATGTGGAATGGAATGTAATGGAATGTCGAATGGAATTTGGAATGGAATGTAATGGTATGGAATGTGGAACGGAATGGAAGGGAATAGAATGCAATGTGGAATGGAATGGAATGAAATGTGCAATGGAATGGAATCGAATGTGTAATGGAATGGAGAGAAATGGAATGCCGAAATTTATGGAATGGAATGCTGTATGGTATGGAATGGAATGTGGAATGGAATGTGGAATGGAATGGAATGCAATGGAGTGGAATGGAATGTGGAATTGAATTTAATGGAAAGTGGAATGGAATGGAATAGAATGTGTAGTGGAATGGAATGGAATGGAATGGAAGGTGCCATGGAATGTGAATTGGAATGTGGAATGGAACGTGGAATGGAATGAAATGGAACGTGGAATGGAATGGAATAGAACGTGGAGTGGAATGCGAAATGGAACATGGAATGCAACGTTGACTGGAACGTGGATTGGAATGGAATGTTGAATGGAATGGAATGGAATGTGGAATGGAATGGAATGGAATATGGAATGTAATGTGGAATGGAAAGAAATGGAAGGTGGAATGGAACTTGGAAGGGAACCACTAATGGAAAGTAGAATGGAACATGGAGTGCAATGGAATGGAACATCAAATGGAAAGTAGAAGGAACGTGGAATGGAATGTAATGGAAAGTGTAATGGAATGTGGAAGGTAATGGAACTGAACGTGGAATGGAATGGAATGGAATGTGGTAAGGAATGTGGAAAGGAATGGAATGGAATTTGGAATGGAAGGTGTTATCGGATGTGGAATGGAATTTGATCGAATGTGGAATGGAATGGAATGGAATGTGAAAAGGAATGTGGAATGAAATCTGGAATGGAATGTGGAAAGAAATGTGGAATGAAATGGAATGGAATGTGGAATGGAACATGGAATGGAAAGTGGAATGGAATGTGCAATGTAATGCAGAAGGGAACGTGCAATGGAAAGGAATGGAAAGTGGACTGGAAAGTGGAATGGAATGGAATGGAACGTGGAATTGAATGTGGAATGTGCTGTGGAATGGAAAGTGAAATGGAACGTCGAATGCACTGGATTGGAATGTGGAATGGAATGTGGAATGTAATGCCAGGCACTGTGGATTGGAAAGTGGAATGGAATGGAAAGGAATTTGGAATGGAATGTGAAATGGAATGGAACAGAAAGTGGAATGGAATGTGGAATGCAATGTAATGGAACGTGGAATGAAACGGAATGGAATGTGGAATGGAATGTGGAATAGAAAGTGGAATGGAATGGAATGGAATGTGCAACGGAACGTGGAATGGAATGGAGTGGAACGTGGAATGGAAATTTGAATGGAAATTGGAATGGAACGTGGAATGGAATGTGGAATGCAACCTGGAATGAAAACAGGAATGGAAGGTGGAATGGAATGGACTGGAATGCGGAATGGAATGAAATTGAATAAGGAATGGAATGTGGAATGGAATGGAATGGAATGTGAAATAGAATGTGTAATGGAACGGAATGGAATGGAGTGGATTGTGGAATGGAATGTGGAATAGAACTTGGAATCGAATGTGGAATGGAAGGTGGAATGGAATGTGGATTGTAACGTGGAATGGAAAGGAATGGTATGTTTAATGGAATGTAGTGGAATGTGGAAAGGAATGGAAAGGAATGTGAAATGGAACCTGGAATGGAAGGTGGAATGGAATGTGGAATGGAATGGAATGGAATGTGGAATGGAAGGAAATGGAAAGTGGAATGGAAGGAAATGGAATTTGGAGTGGAATGTGTAATGGAATGCATTGGAATGTAATGGAATGGAATGTAGAATGAAATGGAATGGAATGTGGAATGGAATGGAATGCACTGTGGAATGGAATGGAAATGTCAGAAATGTGGAATGGAATGGAATGGAATAGAATGGAATGGAATGGAATGGAACATGGAATAGAATGTGGAGTGGAACGTGGAATGGAACGTGGTATGGAACTTGGAAGGTAGAATGGAATGTGGTATGGAATGTGGAATGGAATGGACTGGTATGTGGAATGTAAAGGAATAGAACATGGAATGGAAGGTGTAATGGAAAGGAATGGAATGGAATGGAATGGAAAGGGATGGAATGGACCGTGGAATGGGATGGAATGGAATGTGGAATGGAATGGAATGCAATTTGGAATAGAATGGAATGTGGAATGGTATGTGGAATGCATTGTGGAATGGAATGGAACGGTCTGAATGTGGAATGGAATGAAAAGGAATGGAATGGAACGTGGAATGGATTGGAAAGGAATTTGGGATGGAATGGAATGGAATGGAATGGAATGCGGAATGGTAAGGTATGGAATGTGGAATGGAATGGAATGGAATGGAATGGTATGGAATGGAACGTGGAATAGAATGTGGAGTGGAACGTGGACTGGAACGTGGTATGGAACTTGGAATGGAGTGGAATGGAATGTTGAATGGAATGCAATGGAATGTGGAATGGAATGGAATGGAATATTTAACGTAACGTGCAATGGAATGGAATGGAACGTGGAATGGAACGTGGAATGGAACCTCTAATGTAACGAAGAATGGAACGTGGAATGTAATGGAATGGAATGTCTAAGGAAACATAGAATGGAACGTGGAATGGGATGGAATGGGAAGTGTAATTGAATGTGGAATGAAATGTGAAAATAATGGGATGGAATGTGGAATGGAAAGGAATGTAATGTGGTATGGGATGTGGAATGGAATGGAATGGAATGTGGAAAGGAATGTGAATGGAACAGAATGGAATGTGAAAGGGAATGTGGAATGCAATATGGAGTGGAAATTGGAAGAGAATGTGGAATGGAATCTGGAATGGAATGTGGAATGGAATGTGGAATGGAATGTAGAATGGATCTTGGGATGGAATGGAATAGAATGTGGAATGGAGCGTGTAATGGAATGGAATGGAACATGGAATGCACCGTGGAACGGAATATGGAATGGAATGTGGAATGGAACGTGGAATGGAATGTGCAATGGAAAGTGGAATGGAACTTGGAAAGGAATGTGTAATGCATTGTGGAATGGAACGTGGAATGGAATGGAAAGGAATGTGGAATGGAACTTAGAATGGAATGGAATGGAAATTGGAATGGAACGTGGAAAGTAATGTGGAATGGAACTTGGAATGAAAAGTACAATGGAATGTGGAATGGAACGTGGAATGCAATGGAATGGAATTTGGAATGCAAAGTGCAATGGAATGTCGAATGGAACGTTTAATGGAATGGAATAGAAAGGGGAATGGAAAGAGGAATGGAATGTAGTGTGGAACGTGGAATCAAACGGAATGTAAATTGAAATGGAAACTGGAATGGAATGAAATGGAATGTGGCATGGAATGAGAAATGAAACGTGGAATGTAATGGAATGGAATATGGAATGGAATTGAATGGAATGTGGAATGCAATGCAATGTAATGTAACGTGGAATTGAATAGAATGAAATGGAATGTTGAATGCACTGGAATGGAATGGAACGAGGAAATGAATGGAATTGAACAGGGAAAGGAATGTGGAATGGAAAGTGGAATGGAATGTGGAATGGAATGGAATGGAATTTGGAATGGAATGGAATGGAATGTGGAATGGAATGGAATGGAATATGGAATAGAATGGAATGGAATGGAATGTGAAATGGAATGTGCAATGGAATGTGGGATGCAATGGAATGGAACGTTGAAAGGAATTGAATGAGAAATGGAAAGGAAAGGAATGGAATGGGGAATGGTATGGAATGGAATTGAATGGAATGTAGAGAGGAATGGAATGGAATGTGCGAAGGAATAGAAAATGAAATGCAACGAAGTGGAATGGAATGCGGAATGGAATGGAATGGAAGGGAATGTGGAATGGAAGGGAATGGAATTTAATGGAATGTGGAATGGAATGCAGTGTAATGAGGAATGGAAGAGAATGTGTAATGGAATGAAATGGAATGGATTGTGGAATGGAATAGAATGTGGAATGGAATGAAGTGGAATGGAAAGTTTAACGGAATGGAATGGAACGGAATGGAATATGGAATGGAATGGAATGGAATTGAATGGAATATGGAATGGAATGGAATGGAACTGAATGTAATGTAGAATGGAATGGAGTGGAAAGTGGAATCGAATTTTTAATGGAATGGAATGGAATGTGGAATTCAAAGGAATGGAACTGAATGGGATGTGGAATGGAATGGAGTAGAAAGTGGAATGGAATGGAGTAGAAAGTGGAATGGAATAGAATGTGGAATGGGAAGAAATGAAATGGAATGTGGAACGGAATGGAATGGAATGTGGAATGGAATGGAATGGAATGTGGAATGGAATGGAATGGAATGTGGAATGGAATGGAATGGAATATGGAATGTAACGGAATATGGAATGGAATGGAAAGGAATAGAAGCTGGAATGGAATGTGGAATGGAATGGGATGGAATGGAATGGAAAGTGGAATGGAATGGAATGGAATGGAATGTGGAATGGAATGGAATGGAATGTGGAATGGAATGGAATGGAATGTAGAATGGAATGGAATGGAATATGGAATGGAATGGAAAGGAATAGAAGCTGGAATGGAATGTGGAATGGAATGGGATGGAATGGAATGGAAAGTGGAATGGAATGGAATCTAATCTGGACTGGAATGTGGAATGGAATGTGCACTGCAATATGGAATGGAATGGAATGGAATGTGGAATGGAAATTGGAATGGAATGGAATGGCATGTGAAATGGCATGTGAAATTGAAAGTGGAATTGAACGCTGAATGGAACGTGGAAAGGAAAGTCGAATGGATTAGAATGGAACGTGAAATGCAATGGAAAGGAATGTGGAATGGAATGGAATGTACAATGGAATGTGGAATGGAATGGAATTGCATGCAGCATGGAATGTGCAATGGAATGGAAAGAATGTGAAAAGGAAGGAAAAGGAATGTGGAATGGAATGTGGAGTGGAATGGAACGGAATTGAATATGAAATGGAATGGAATGGAATGTGGAATGGAATGTGCAAAGGAATGGAACAGAGCGGAATGTGGATTGGAATGTGGAATGGAATGGAATGGAATGGAATGGGGAATTGAATGGGTTGCAATATGGAATGAAATGTGGAATGGAACGGAATGGAATGGAATGGAATAGAATGGAATGGAATGGAATGGAATGTGGATTGTAAACGGGATGGAATGGAATGGAATTTGGAATAGACTGGATTGGAATGTGGAATGGAATGGAATAGAATGTGGAATGGAATTGACTGGAACGTGGAACTGAATGGAATGGAATGGACTGGAACGTGCAATTGAATGGAATTGAATGGGGAATGGAATATGAATAGAATGGAAAGGAATGGAATGTGCAATGCAATGTGGAATGGAATGTGGAATGCAATGGAATGCAATGTGGAATGGAATTGAACTTGGAATGCAATGGAATGGAACATGGATTGGAATGGAATGGAATGGAATGTGGAATGGAATGGAATGGATTGGAAAGTGAAACGGAATTTGGAATAGAATGTGGAATGGAATGTGTAATGGAATGTGGAATGGAATATGGAAAGTAATGTAGTTTGGAATGTGGAAAGGAAAGGAATGGAATGTTCAATGGAATATGGAATGGAATGGAATTTAATGCGGAATTGAATGTTGAATGGAATGGAAAGGAATATCAAATGGAAAGAAATGGAATGTGAAATGGAATATGGAATGGAATTGAATGGAACTGAAAGTGAAATGAAATGGAATGGAATGTGGAATGGAATATGCAAAGGAATGGAATGGAGTGGAATGTGGATTGCAATGTGGAATGGAATGGAATGGATTGTGGAATGGAAAGGAATGGAATATGGAGTGCAATGGGTTGCAATGTGGAATGGAATGTGGAATGCAAGGGAATTGAAAGTGCAATGGAATGAAATGGGTTGTGGAATGCAGTGGGAATGGAATGGAGTGCATAGTGGAATGGAATGGAATGGAATTGAATGTGGAATGGAATTGAATGGAAAGTGGAATTGAATGGAATGGAATGGAAAGGAACATGGAATTGAATGGAATGGAAGGTGGAATGGAATGGAATTGAATGTGGAATGGAATTGAATGGAACGTGGAATTGAATGGAATGGAATGGAAAGGAACGTGGAATTGAATGGAATGGAAGGTGGAATGGAAAGTGGAATGCAATGTGGAATGGAAAGTGGAATGAATTGTGAAATGGAAGTTGGAATGGAACGTGGAATGGAATGGAATGGAACCTGGAATGGAAGGTGGAATTGAATGTGGAATGGAACGTGGAATGGAAACTGGAATGGAATGGAATGGAATGTGGAATGGAATGTGGAATGGAAAGTGGAAAACAACGAGGAATGGAATAGAATATATTGTGGAATGGAATGTGCAATGGAATGGAATGGAATCTGGAAAAGAGGGTGGAATAGAATGTGGAATAGAATGGAATGGAATGTGGAATGGGAAGTTGATTGGAATGGAATGGAATATGGAATCGAATGGAGTGGAATGTGGAATCAAATGTGGACTGGAATGCAATGGGATGTGGAATGGAATGTGGACTGAAATGGAATGGAATGTGCAATGGAATGTGGAATGGAATGTGGAATGTAATGGAATATAATGTGGAATGGAATGTGGAATAGAATGGAATGGAATGTTGAATGGATTGTGGAATGGTAGGTGGAATGGAATGTGGAATGGAACATAATGTAATGCGGAATGGAATGTAGAATGGAACGTGGAATGGAAAGTGGAATGGAATGGAACGGAACGTGAAATGGAAAGTGGAGTGCAACGTGGAATGGAACATGGAATGTAACGTGGAAAAGAAAGTAAAATGGAATGAGCAAAGGAATGTGGAATGTATCACGGAATGGAATGTGCAATGCAATGTGAAATGGAAAGTGGAATAGAATGGAATGGAATTTGGAATGGAAAGTGGAATGGAATGGAATGCAACGTGGAATTGAATGTGGAATGGAACGTGGAATGGAAGGGAACATGAAATGGAATGGAAAGGAACGTGGGATGGAAAGTGGAATGAAATGTGAAATGCAACATGGAATTGAATGTGGAATGGAATGTTGAATGGAAAGTTGTGCAATGTGGAAAGGAATGTAATGGAATGTGGAATGGAATTTAATGGAGTGCGGAATGGAAAGTGGAATGGTATGGAACGGAACGTGTAATGGAATGTGGAATGGACTGGAATGTGGAAAGGAATGGAATTTAATGGTATGGAATGTGAAATGGAATGGAATGGAATGTACAGTGGAATCTGGAATGAAATGGAATGAAACTTGTAATGGAACGTGGAATTGAATGTGGAATGGAACGCGGAATGTATCGTGGAATGCAACGTGGAATGAAATGTGGAATGGAATGTATTGGAAAGTGGAATGGAAGGGAATGTAATGTGTAACAGAACGTGAAATGGAATGGAATGAAATGGAATGGAATGTGGAATGGAATTTAATGTATTGTGTAATGGAAAAGACTGGAATGTGGAATGGAATGGAATGTTATGGAAGGTGGAATGGAATTGAATAGAGTGGAATGGAAAGTGGAACGGAATGAAATGGAATGCGGAACAGAATGGAATGAAATCTGGAATGGAATGTGAAATGGAATGTGGAATGGAACGTGGAATGGAAAGTGGAATGGGATGTGGAAAGGAATGGAATGGAATATGGAATGGAATGTGGAATTGAATGTGGAACGGTACTTGGAATCGAATGTGGAATGGAACATAATGAAACGTGGAATGCAATGTGGAATGGAATGTGGAATGGAATGGAAAGGAACGTGGAATGGAATGCCGAATGCAAAGTGGAATGGAACGTGTAATGGAACGTGGAATGGAATATACAATGTAACATGGAATGCATCGTGGAATGCAATGTGCAATGCTATGTGAAAAGGAACGTGGAATAGAATGAAATGGAATGTGGAATGGAACGTGGAATAAAACGGAATTGAACACGGAATTGAAAGTGGAATGGAACGAGGAATGCAATATAATGGATCGTGGAATGGAATGGAAAGGAACGTGGAATGGAATGTGGAATGGAATTTGGAATGGAACATGGAATGGAACGTGGAATGGAATGGAATGGAACGTGGACTGGAATGTGGAATGGAATGTGGAATGCAACGTGGAATTGAATGTGGAATGGAATGTGGAATGGAAAGTTATGGAAGGTGGAATGGAATGGAATGGAATATGGAATGGAATTTAATGGAATGCCGAATGGATTGAGGAATGGAATGGAATGGAATCTGGAATTCAATGTGGAATGGAATGGAATGTGGAATACAATGGACTTTAATGGTATGGAATATGGAATGGAATGGAATGTGGTTTGCAGTGGAATCTGGAATGGAATCTGTAATGGAATGGAATGGAACGTGGAATGGAACGTGGAATTCAATGTGGAATGGAACACGGAATGGAAAGTGGAATGGAACGTGGAATGAAATGTGGAAGGTAATGTAATGGAATGTGGAATGGAAGGGAATGTAAAGTGTAATGCAATGTGGAATGGATTGGAATGAAATGGAATGCAGTGTGGAATGGAATGGAATTGAATGTGTAATGGAAAGGAATGGAATGTGGAATGGAATGGAATGAAATGGAATGTGGAATGGAATTGAATGGAATGGAATGGAATGTGGAATAGAATGGAATGAAACGTGCAATGACATGTGAAATGGAATGAGGAATGGAAAGTGGACTGGAAAGTGGAATGGAATGTGGATTGGAATGGAATGGAATGGGGAATGGAATGTGGAATGGAATGGGGAATGGAATGTGAATTGGAATGGAATGGAATGTGGAATCAAAAGGAATGTAATGTTGAATGGAATGTGGATTGGAAAGGAATAGACTGTGGAATTGATTTTGGAATGGACTGCGGAATGGAATGGAATGGATTGCGGAATGGATTGTGGAAAGGAATGTGGAATGGAATGGAATGTGGAAAGCTATGTGGAATGGAGTGTGGAATGGATTGTGGAAAGGAATGGAATGGAATGTAGAACGGAATGTGGAATGGAATGTGGAATTTAAGGGAATGAAAAGTGGAATGGAATGGAATTGAAAGTGGAATAGTAAGGAATGGAATGGAATGTGGAATGGAATGGAATGGAAACTGGAACGGGATGAAATGGAACGTGGAATGGAAGGGAATGGAACGTGTAATGGAATACAAAGAAACGCGGAAAGGAATGTGGAATGCAACGTAGAATGCAATGTGTAATGGAATGAGGAATGGTATGGAATGGAATGTGGAATGCAATGTGGAATGGAAAGGAAAGGAATGTGCAAAAGAATATGGAACGGAATATGGAATGGAACTCAATGGAATGTGGAATGGAATGTGGAATGGAACGTGGAATTGAAAGTGGAATGGAATGGAATGGAACGTGGAATGGAATGTGGAATGGAACGTGGAATGTAAAGTGGAATGGAATGGAATGGAACGTGGGATGGAATGTGGAATGGAACAGAAAGGAATGTGGAATGGAATGTAGAATGGAATGTGGAATGCAATAGAATGGAATGGAATGTGAAATGGAACGTAGAATGGAATGTGAAATGGAATGAAATGGAATGTGGAATGGAACATGGAATGGAATGCGGAATGTAATGGAATGGAATGAGGAAGGGAATGTGGAATGGATTGGAATGGAATGTAATTTGGAGTGGAGTATACAATGGAATGGAAGGGAATGTGTAAAGGAATGTATAATGGAATGTGGAAGGGAATGCAATGTTATGTCAAATGGAATGTGGAATGGAATGTGAAATGGAATGTCGAAAGGAATGTCGAAGGGAATGGAATGGAACGTGGAATGGAATGTGGAAAGGAACGTGGAATGGAATGGAATAAAATGTGGAATGGAATGTGGAATGTAATGTGGAATGGAATGCAGTGGAACGTGGAATGGAACGTGGAACAGAACGTGGAAAGATACATGGAATGGAATGAAGAATGGAATGAGGAAAGTAATGGAAAGAAATGTGGAATAGAATGTGGAATGGAATGTGAAATGCAATGTGGAATGGAATGGAATTGAATGTGGAACGGAAGGTGGAATTGAAGGTAATGGATCGTGGAATGGAATGTGGAAAGGAATGGAATGAAACGTGGAATGGAACGTGGAATGGAATGTGGAATTGAATGGAATGGAATGTGGAATGGGATGTGGAAAGGAATGTGGACTTGAGTGAGGAATGGAATGTGGAAAGGAATGTGGAATGGAATGGAATGTGGAAGGGAATGTAGTGGGTTGTGTAATGGAATGTGTAATGGAATGCAATGGAATCTGGAATGGAATGTGGAATGGAATGTGAAATGGAATGTTGAAAGAAATGTCGAATGGAATGGAATGGAAAGTGGAATGGAATGGAATGGAACGTGGAATGGAATGTGGAATGGAACGTGGAATGGAACATGGAAAGGAACGTGGAATGGAATTACATGGAATATGGAATGGAATGTTTAATGGAATGTGGAATGGAATGGAATGGGATGGAATTTGGAATGGAATATGGAATGGAATATGGAATGGAAAGTGGAATGGAATATGGAATGGAACGTGGAATGGAACGTAGAACGGAATGGAATAGAACAGCGAATATAACGTCGAATGGAACGTGGAATGCAACGGAATGAAACGTGGAATGGAACGTGGAACGGAAAGAGGAATGGAATGGAAAGGAACGTGGAATGGAATGTGGAATGGAATGTGAAATTCAATGTGGAATGGAATGGAATCGAATGTGGAATGGAATTTGGAAAGGAATGTGGAATGGAATGGAATGGAATGTGAAGTGGAATATAGTGGGTTGTGGAATGGAATGTGGAATGGAGTGGAATGGAATGTGGAATGGTATCTGGAAAGGAATGTGGAATGGAATGGATTGGAATGTGAAAAGGAATTTGCAATGGAGTGTGGAATGGAATGTGGAATGGAACGGAATGGAATGGGGAAAGGAATGTGGAATAGTGTTTCGAATGGAATGTGGAATGTACAGAATGGAACGTGAAATGGAATGTGGAATGGAAAATAGCATGGAAAGGGAAATGGAATGGAATTGACTGTGGAATTGAACGTGTAATGAAATAGATTTGGACGGGGAATGGAACGTGGAATGGAACGTGAAATGGAGATGATTGGAACGTTAAATGGAATGTGGAATGGAATGTGGAAAGGAATGGAATGGAAAGTGGAATGGAATGTGGAATGAAATGTGAAATGGAATGTGGAATGTAATGGAATGGAATGTGGAATGGAATGGGAAGGAATGTGGAGCGGAATGTGGAATGGAATGTGGAATGTATGTGGAAAGTGACGGATTGGAATATGAAATGGATTGTGGAATGGAATAGAATTGAATGTGGAATGGATTGTGGAACGGAATGTGGAATGGAATGTGGAATCCAATGTGGAAAGGAACGTGGAATGAAACAGAATGGAATGTGAAATGCAATTGAATGGAATGTGGAATGGAGTGTGGAATGGAATGGAATGCAATGTGGAATGGAATGTGGAAAGAAATGTGGAATGGCATGGAATGAAATGTGGAATGGAATGTGGAATGGAGTGTGGATTGGAATATGGAATTGAACGTGGAATGCATTGCAGAAAGGAAAGAGGAAAGGAATGTGGAATGGAACAGAATGGAATGTCGAATGGAATGTGGGATGCAGTGTGGAATGGAATATGGAATGGAACATGGAATGAAAAGTGGAATTGCATGTGGAATGGAATGTTGAATGGAGAATGGAATGCAACGAGGAATGGAATGGAATGCAGTGTGGAATGGAATGAGGAATGGAATGGAATGGAATGTGGTTGGAATGTGGATTGGAATGTGCAATGGACTGTGGAATGAAAAGAGGAATGTAATGTGAAATGGAATGGAATGGAATGTGGAATGCAAAGCGGAATGAAAGGTAGAATAGAATATGGAATGGAATGTGGAATGGAATTGAATGGAATGTGGAATGGAATGGAATGCAAAATGGAATAGAATGGAATGTGGAATGGAATGGAATAGAATGTGGAATAGAATGGAATGGAATGGAATGTGGAATGGAAGGGAATGGAAAGTGGAATGCAATGGAATGGAATGTGGAACGGAATGGAATGGAAATTGGTATGGATTGCGGAAAGGAATGGTAAGGAAAGGAATGTGGAATGCGGAATGGAAGGTGGAATGGATTGTGGAAAGGATTGTGGAAAGGAATGGAATGGAATGTGAAATGGAATGTGGAATGGACTGTGGAATGGAAAGTGGAATAGAACGGCATGGAATGTGTAATTGAATGTGGAATGGAATGTGGAATGCAATGTTGAATGGAGTATCGAATGGAATGTGGAATGGAACGGAAAGGAGTGTGGAATGGAATGTGGAATGGAATGGAATGGAATGTGGAATGGAACGTGGAATGGAATGTGGCAAGGAAAGGAATGGAAAGTGGAATGGAATTTGTAATTGAAATTTGGAATGGAACGTGAAATGGAATGTAAAGGAATGTGCAGCGCAACGTGGAATGGAATGTAATGGAACATAAAATGTAACATGGAATGGAAAGTGGAATGGAATGGAATGGAACGTGGAATGGAATATGGAATGTAATGTGGAAAGGATAGGAATTTCGAAAGGAATGGAATGGAATGTGTAATGGAATGGAATGGAATGTGGTATGGAATGGAAAGAATGTGAAATGGAATGTCAAATGGAATGCGAAATGGAAGGTGGAATGAAATGTGCAATGGAACAGAATGCAACACGGAATGATATGGAATAGAACGTGGAATGCAACGTGGAATGGAACGTGGAACGGAATGTCAGATGGAATGGAATGGAATGCGGAATGGAATGTGGAATGGAAGATGGAATGGAATCTGGAATGTATTGTGGAGTGGAAGGGAATGGAATGAGGAATGGAATGCAGTGAAATGGGGAATGGAACGTGAAATGGAATGTGGAATGGAATGAAATGGATTGTTGAATGGAATGTGGCATAGAAAGTGGAATGCAATGGACTGAAAGGTAGAATGCAATGTGGAATGGAATGGAATGGAACGTGGAATGGAAATTTTAATGGAACGTGGAATGGAACATGGAATGGAAAGAGGAATGGAATGGAATTGAATTGAATGTGGAATGGAAAGGAATGGAATGTGTAATGGGTTCTGAAATGGAATGTGGAATGAAATGTTGAATGGAATGCAATGGAATGTGGAATGGAATGTGGATTGGAATGTGGAAGGGAGCATGTAATGGAGTGGAATGTGGAAGGGAGCATGTAATGGAATGGAATGGAATGTGGAATCGAACGTGGAATGGAATGTGGAATGGAACGTGGAACGGAATGGAATGGAATGTGGAATGGGAGGTGGAATGGTATGGAATGGGACGTGGAATGGAACTATGAATGGAACGTGGAATGGAACATGGAATATAATGTGGAATGGAAGATACAATGGAATGTGCAATGGAATGTGGAATGGAAAGTGGAATGGAAAGTAATGGAACCTGGAATGCAACATGGAACGGAATGATTTGCTACGTGGAATGGAATGTGGAATGGAATCTGGAATAGAACGTGGAATGGAATGTGGAATGGAATGCAATGGAATGTGGAATGGAAAGTGGAATGGAACGTGGAATGGAATGAAAACAAATGTGGAATTGAATGGAATGTGGAAAGGAATGTGGAATGGAACAGAATGGAATGTGAAATGCAATGGAATGGAATGTGGAATGGAATGTGGAATTTAATGGAATGGAATGTGGAATGGAATGTGGAAAGGAATGTGGAAAGGTACGGAATGGAATGTGGAATGCAACGTCGAATGTAGTGTGGATTGGAATGTTGTATGGATTGTGGAATGCAATGCGAAAAGGAATGTGGAAACGAATGTGGAATGAAACGGAATGGAATGTGGAATGGAATGTGGAATGGAGTGTGTAATGGAATGTGTAATGGAACGGAATGCAATGTGAAATGGAATGTGGAATGGAATGTGTAATGGAATGTCAAATATAATGCAACGGAATGTGCAATTTAACGTGTAATGGAATGGAATAGAAAGTGGAATGTAATGTGGGATTGACTGTGGAATGGAATTTGGAATGGAATGGAAAGGAATGAGCAAAGGAATATGGAATGGAATGTGGAATGGAATGTGGAATGGAAGTCAATGGATTGTGTAATGGAATGAGGAATGGAACGTAGAACCGCATGAAATGGAAAGTAGAATTTAATGGAATGGAATGTGGAATGGAATGGAATGGAACTTGGAATGAAAAGTGGAATGGAACGTGGGATGGAGTGGACCATGGAATGGAACTTGGAATGGAAGGTGGAATGGAATGTGGAAAGGAATGGAATGGAATGTGCAATAGAATGTGGAATGGATTGGAAAGGAATGTGCCAAGGAATTAGGAATGGAATGTGGAATGCAATGTGGAATGGAATGCAGTGGATTGTGGAATGGAATGTGGAATCGACTGTGGAATGGAAAGTGGAATGAAAAGAGGAATGGAATAGAATGGAAAGTGGAATGGAATGTGTAACGGAACGTGGAATGGAAAGTGGAATGGAAAGGAATGGAAAGTGGAATGTAATGTGGAATGGAATGGAAAGGAAAGTGGAATGGAATGTAGAATGCAAAATGGAATGTAATGGAATGGAATGGAATGTGAAAAGGAATGTGGAATGGAATGTGAAATGGATTGTGGAACGGAATGTGGAATGGAATGAAATGGAACATGTAATGGAATGTGGAATGGAATGTGGAATCGAATGGAATGGAAAGTGGAATGGAATGTGGAATGTAAATGAATGGAAAGAGGAATGGAATGTACAATGGAATGGAATGGAACGTGCAGAGGAATGTGGAATGGAATGTGGAAGGGAATGCAATGGTATGTCAAATGGAATGTAGAATGGAATGTGAAATGGAATAGGGAAAGAAATGTCGAATGGAATGGAATGGAACGTGGAACGGAATGGAATGGAATGTGGAATGGAATGTGGAATGGAACATGTAAAGGAAATTGGAATGGAATGGAATGAAATGTGGAATGCAATGTTGAATGGAATGTGGAATTGAATGGAATGGTGTGGAATGGAATGGAATGTGGAATGGAATGCGCAATGGAACGTGGAATGGAAAGAGGAATGGAATGTAACAAAACGTGGAGTGGAAAGTGTAATGGTACGTGGATTGGAACTTGGAATGGAAGGAGGAATGGAATGGAAAGAAATGTGGAATGGAATGTGGAATGGAATGTGAAATGCAATGTGGAATTGAATGGAATGGAATGTGGAACGGAACGTGGAATTGAATGGAGTGGAACGTGGAATGGAACATGGAATGGAATGGAATGAAACGTGGAATGGAATGTGGAATGGAACATGGAATGGAATGTGGAATGGTATGTGGAATGCAATGTGGAATGGAATGTGAAATGGAATGGAATTGAATGTGGAATGGAATGGAATGGAATGTGGAATGGAATGTGGAACGGAATGTGGAACGTAATGTGGAATGGAATATGGAAAGAAATGTGGAATGGAACGGAAGGGAATGTGAAATGTAATGGAATGGAATGTGGAATGGAATGTGGAATGGAATAGAATGTGGAATGGAATGGAATGTGGAATGTTATGGAATGGAAAGTGAAATGGAATATTGAATAGAATGCGGAAGGAATGTGGAAAAAAAGTGGAATGGAACGGATTGGAATTTGGAATGGAATGTGGAATGCGATGTGGAATGGAAAGTGCAATGGAATGGAATGGATGCGTAATGGAATGTGAAATGGAAAGCAATGGAATGGAATGGAATGGAATGTGTAATGGTACGTGGAATGGAAATGAATCGACCTTGAAATGGAACGTAAAATAGAATGTGGAATGGAATGTAATGAAGTGAGGAATGGAATGGAATGTTGAATGGAATGGAACGGAAGGTGGAATAGAATTTGGAATGGAATAGAATGGAATGGCGAATGGAATGGATTGGAATGTGAAATGGAAAGTTGAACGGAATGTGAGATGGAATGTGGAATGGATAGGAATGGAATATGGAATGGAATTTTGAACGGAATTTGGAATGGAATGTGTAATGGAATGTGGAAAGGAATGTGTAATGGAACGGAATGGAAAGTGAAATGGAATGTGGAATGGAATGGAATGGAATGTGGAATGGAATGGAAAGGAGTTTGGAACGGAATGTGGAAGGGATTGTGGAATTGAATATGGAATGGAATGTGGAAAGGAATCTGGAATTTAACGGAATGGAATGTGAAATGGAATGGAATGGAATGTTTAATTAAATGTGGAATGAAATGGAATGGAACGAGGATTGGAATGGGGAAAGGAATGTGGAACGGAATGGAATGGAATGTGAAATGGGATGTGGAATGGAATGTGGGAAGGAATGTGGAAAGGAATGCAAAATGAAAAGTGGAAAGGAATGTGGAATTTAATGGAATGAAATGTGGAATGGAATGTGGAATGGAGTGTGGAATGGAATGTGAAATGGGATGTGGAATGGAATGTGGGAAGGAATGTGGAAAGGAATGCAAAATGAAAAGTGGAAAGGAATGTGGAATTTAATGGAATGAAATGTGGAATGGAATGTGGAATGGAGTGTGGAATGGAATGTGAAATGAAACAGAACTGAACGTGGAATGGAATTTGGAATGGAATGTGGAATGGAGTGTGAAATGTAATGTGGAATGGAATGGAATGGAACGTGGAATGGAATGTGGAATGGAATGTGGAATGGAGTGTGGAATGGAATGTGGAATGGAACGCAATGGAATGTGAAATGGAATTTGGAATGGAATGTGGAATGGAATGTGAAATGTAATGTAATGGAATGTGGAATTGAAAGTGGTATGGAAAGGAATGGAACGTGGAATGGAATGTGGCATGGAATGGAATGGAATGCGGAATGGATTGTGGAATCGAATGTGGAACGTATTGTGGAATGATATTTGGAATGGATTGTGGAATGGAATGTGGATTGGAATGTGGAATGGAAAGTGGAATGTAACGTGGAATGGAGCGTGGAATGTAATTTATTGGAACGTGTATTGGAATGTGGAATAGAATGGAATGTGGAATGAAATGTGGAATGGAATGTGGAATGAAATGTGGAAAGGAAAGGAATGGAATTTGGAATGGAATGTGCAATGGAATGGAATGGAATGTGGAATCTAATGGAATAGAATGTGGAACGGCATGTGGAATGGAATGTGGAATGGAACGGAATGTAATGTGCAATGGAATGGGTATTGGAATGTTGAAAGGAAAGTGGAATGGAATGTAATGGAATGCGGAATGGAACGTGAAATGCTATCGAAGGGAACTTGGAATAGAACGTTGAATGGAACATGGAAAGGAATGTGGAATGGAATAGAATGGAAAGTGGAATGGAATTTAATGGAATGTGGAATGGAATGTGGAATGGAATGCGGAATGTAATGTGGAACGGAACATGGAATGGAACGGAATGGAATGTTGAAAGGAATGTGGAATGGAGTGTGGAATGGAGGGTGTAACGGAACAGAATGGAATCTGAAACGGAATGTGGAATGGAATGTGGAATAGAAAGTCAAATATAATGTAAAGGAATGTTTAATTGAAGGTGGAAAGGAATGGATTGGAACGTGGCATGGAATGTGGGATGGAATATAGTGGACTGTGGAATGGATTGTGGAATGGAATGTAGTGGAATGTGCAATGCAATGTGAAATAGAGTGTAATTGAATGGGAAATGGAGTTTGGATTGCAATGTGGAATTGGACATCGACTTGAATGGAATGGAACGAGTAATGGAAAGTGGAATGGAACGGAATGGAATGTGGAATGCAGTGGAATGGAATGTGGAATGGAATGTGGAAAGGAAAGTTGAATGGAATGGAATGGAATGGGGAATTGAACGAGGAATTTAATTAAATGGACCTTGGAATGGAATGTAGAATGGAACGTTGAATGGAATGTAATAGAATGTGGAATGGAATGGAATGGAATATGGAATGGAAAGTAATGGAATGTGGAATGGAAAGTGGAATGGAATGGAGTGGAATGTGGAATGGAATGGAAAGGAATGTGAAATGGAATGTGGAATGCAATGGAATGCAATGTGGAATGGAATGGAGTGGAATGTGGAATGAAATGAGGAACGGAACGTGGAATGGAATCTGGAATGGAATGTGGAAAGGAATGTGGAATGGAACGGAATGGAATGTGAAATGGAATGTGGAATGGAAAGTAATGCAATGTGGAATGGACTGGGGAACGGAATGTGTAATGGAATGTGGAATGGAAAGTGGAAAGGAATCAGGAATGGAAGAGAATGGAATGTGAAATTGAATGGAATGGAACGGAATGGAATATGAAATTGAATAGAATGGAATGTGGAATGGAATGTTTAATGGAATGGAATGGAATGTGGAATGGAACGGAATGGAATGTGGAAAGAAATGGAATGGAGTGGTATGGAATGTGGATTGGAATGGAATGGAATGTGGAATGGAATGGAATGGAATGTGGAATGGGATGTGGAATTGAATGGAATGGAACGTGGAATGGAACGTGGAATGGAACGTGGACTGGAAAGTGCAATGGAAAGTGGAATGGAACGTGGAATGGAATGACTAATAGAACGGAATGGAATGTGGAATGGAATGGATTTTAATGGAATGTGGAATGGAATGGAATCTAAAGTGGAACAGAATGGAATGGACTGTGGAATGGAATGTGGAATGGAATGGAAATGAATGGAATGTGCAATGGAATGGAATTGAATGTGGAATTGAATGGAATGGAATGTGGAATGGATTGGAGTGGAATATGGAATGGAATGAAATGGAATGAGGAATTGATTGGAATTGAATGTGCAATGGAATGAAATGGAATGTAGAATCGAATGGAGTGGAATTGAATAGAATGTGGACTGCAATTGAAAGAAATGGAATGGAATGTGGAATGGAATTCAATGGGATGGAATGTGGAATGGAATGGAATGGTTTATGGAACACAATGTAATGGAATGTGGAATGGAACACGGACTGCAGTATGGAAATTTACAATGAATGGGATGAAATGGAAAGGGGAAAAAATTGGAATGGAATGTGGAATGGAAGGGAATGGAAAAGAATGTGGACAAGAATGGAATGGAATGGAACTGAATGTGGATTGGAATGGAATGGAACATGGAATGGAATGTGGGAAGAAGTGTAACGGAATGTGGAATGGAATGGAGTGGAGTGGAATGTGGAATGCAACATGAAATGGAATGGAATTGAATGCGGAATTCATCATGGAATGGAATGGAATGGGACGAAGAATGGAACGTGGAATGTAACGTGGAATGGAATGGAATGGAATGTAGAATGGAATGTAGAATGCAGTGTGGAAAGGAATGGAATGCAATGTGGAATGGAATGTGGAATGGAATGGAAAGGCATGGAATGGAATATGGAATGGAACGTGGAATGGAACATCGAATGGAATGGAATGGAAGGTATAATGGAAGGTGGAATGGAATGAAATGGAACGTGGAATGGAATGTGGAATGGAATGCGGAATGTAATGGAATGGAATGTGGAATGGAATGGAATGGAATGTGGAATGGAATGGAATGGAATGTGGAATGGAATTTTGAATGGAAGGTGGAATGGAATGTGGAATGCAATGGAATGGAAAGTAGAAAGGACTGTGGAATGGAAAGTGGAACAGAACGTAAGTAATGTGGAAAGGTATGTGTAATGGAATGTGGAAAGGAAAGTGGAACGGATTTTAATGGAACGTGGAATGGAATGTGGAATGGAATGTGGAATGGAATGGAATGCAATGTGGAAAGAAATACGAAATGCAATGTGGAATGTAATGTGGAATGTAATGTGAAACTGAATGTGGAATGGAATGTGGAATGGAATGGAATGGAATGTGGAATGGAATGCGGAATGGAATGTGAAATGCAAAGGAATGTTATGTGGAATGGAATGTGGAACGGAATGTAATGGAATGGAAATTATTGTGGAATGGAATGCGGAATGGAAAGTATAATGGAAGAGAATGGAATGTGGAATGCAATGTGGAATGGAATGTGGAATGGGAAGTATAATGCAATGGAATGGAATGCGGAATGGAACTTGGAATTGTAAGGAAGAGAACGCGCAATGGAACATGGAATGGAACATGGAAGGAACGTGGAATGGAATGTGGAATTGAACGTGGAAGGAAATGTGCAATGGAATGTAGAATGGAACGTGGAATGGAATGGAATGGAACGTGGAATGGAACTTGGAACAGAAAGGAATGCAACATGGAATGGAAAGTGGAATGCAATGTGGAATGGTAAGTGGAATGGAATGGAATGGAACGTGGAATGGAATGGGATGTAATGTGGAATGGAATGAAATTGAATGTGGAATGGAATAGTAAGAAATGTGGAATGGAATGGAATGGAATGGAATGCGGAACGGAATGGATTGGAATGTGGAATGCAGAATGGAATGGAATGGAATGGAACGGAAAGGAATGGAATGTGGAATGGAACGGAATGGAACGTGCAAAGGAACGGAATGCAATGTGGAATGAAATGTGGAATGGAATGTGCAATGGAATGTGGAATGGAATGGAAATGAATGTGGAATGGAAAGTGGAGTTGAGTGGAAAGGAATGTGGAATGGAAAGCAAAGGAATGTGCAATGGAATGTCGAATGGAATGGAATGGAATCTGAAACGGAATGTCGAACGGAATGGAAAGGAATGGGAAATGGAATGTGAAATGGAAAGGACAGTAACGTGGAAAGGAATGTGGAGTGGAATGCGGAATGGAATGGAATGGAATGTGGAAAGGAATGGAATGGAATGTGGACTATAATGGAATGGAATGAACTGGAATGGGAATGGAATGGAATGGAATGTGGAATGCAATGGAATGGAATGAAATGAGGAATGGAATGGAGTGGAATATGGAATGCAATGCAATGGAATGAAGTGAAGAATTGAAAGGAATGGAATGTGAAATGGAATGGAAAGGAATGTGGAATGGAATGGAATAGAACGTGGAATGGAATGTGGATTGGAAAAGAATGGAATGTGGAATGAAATGGAATGGAATGTGGAAAAGAAATTAGAATTGGATGTGGAATGGAAGGTGGAATGGAATGGAATGGAATGTGGAATGGAATGGAATGGAATGGAATGTGGAATAGAACGGAATGGGACGCAATGGAAAGCAGAATGGAATGGAATAGAATGTGGAATGCAATGGAATGGAGTGATATTTAGAATTGAATGGAATGGAAAGTGGAATGGAGTGGAATAGAATGTGGAATGGGATGGAATGGAACGTGGAATGGAATGTGGAATCGAATGTGGAATGGCATGTGGAATGAAATATGGAATGTAATGGTATGGCATGTTGACTGTAATGGAATGGAATATGGAACAGAATGGAATGGAATGGAATGTGGAATGGAATGGAAAGGAATGTGGAATTGAATGCAATGGAATATGGAATGGAATGGAATGGAACATGGAATAGAAAGTGGAATGGAAAGGAATGCAACGTGAAATGCAATGTGGAAAGGAATAAGGAATGAAAAGTGGAATGGAACGTGTAATGGAATGGAAAGGAACGTGAAAAAGATTGGAATGGAAAGTGGAATGTAATATGGAATGGAATGTGGAATGGGACGTGGAACAGAATGCAATGCAACTTGGAATGGAATGTGGTAGAATGTGGAATGGAATGGAACGGAATGTGGAATGGAATGGATTGGAATGTGGAAGGGAATGTATTGGAATGTGGAATGGAATGGAATGGAACGTGGAATGGAATGTGGAATGGTAAGTGGAATGGATTGTTTAATGGAAAGGAATGGAATGTGTAATGGAATGTGGAATGGATCATGGAATGGAATGGAATGGAATGACCAATGGAATGGAAAGGAATGTGTACTTTAATGGTGTGGAATGGAATGGAAAGTGAAATAGAATGTGGAACGGAACATGAAATGGAAATTGGAATGGAATGTGGAACGGAAGGTAATGGAACGTGGAATGGAATGGAATGGAACATGGAATGGAACATGGAATGGATTATGGAATGGAAAGAGGAATGGAATGTGGAATGGAACGTGGAATAGAACGGGGAATGGATCCTGGAATGCAAGGAGGAATGGAAAGTGGAATGGATTGTGGAATGGAAGGGAATAGAATGTTGTATGAAATGTGGAATGGAATGGAATGTGGAATGGAAGGTGGAATGGAATATGGAATGGAACGTGAAATTGAATGCAATGGAATGTTTAATGGAACGTGGAATGGAATGTAATGTAATGTGGAATGGAATGTGGAATGTAATGGAATGGAAAGTGAATGGAATCTGAAAAGGAAAATGGAATGGAATGGAATGGAATTTGGAATGGAATTTGGAATGTAATGGAATGGAAAGTGGAATGGACTGTGGAATGGAATGTGGAATGGAACGTTGTATTGAAACTGCAATGGAACGAGTAATGGAGTGGAATGGAAAGGTAGTGGAACTTGGAAAGAATGGAATGGAACTTGGATTAGAATGTGGAATGGAATGTGGAATGGATCGTGGAATGGAATGCATTGGAATGTGGAATGGAATCAGATGGAATTTGGAATGCAATGTGGAATGGAATGTGGAATGGAACGTGGAATGCAAAGTGGAGTGAAATTGAATGGAATGTGCAATGGAATGTGGAATGGAATGGAATGGAAAGTTGAATAGAATGGAATGGAAAATTGAATGGAATTGAATGGAGTATAACATAGAATGGAATCGAATAGAATGGAATGGAACGCGGAATGCGAAGGAATGGAATGTAGAATGTAATGGAACTGAAAGGAATGTGGAATGGAATGGAATGGAATGGAATGGAATGAAATGTGGAATGGAATGGAATGGAATGTGGAATGGAATGGAATGGAATGTGGATTGGAATATAATGGAATGGAATGGAATGTGCAATTGAACGGAATGGCACGAGGAATGGAATGGATTAGAATAAGGAATACAATGGAATGGAACTTGGAATGGAATGTGGATTGCAATGTAATGGAAAATGGAATGGAATGGAATGGACTGCGGAATGGAATGTGGAATGGAATGTGGAATGGAATGTGGAATGGAATGGAATGGAATGGAAAGGAATGTGGAATGTCATGTGAACTGGAATGAAATGGATTGCGGAATAGAATGTGCAGCGAAATGAAATGGAATGAGAATGCAACATGGAATGGAATGTGGAATGGAATGTGGAATGGACCGCAGAATGGGATGTGGAATGGAAGGTGGAATGGAATGGAATGGAATGGAAAGTGGAATGGAAAGTGAATTGGAAGAGAATGGAATGTGGAATGGAAAGGAATGGAATGTGTAATGGGTTCTGAAATGGAATGTGGAATGAAATGTTGAATGGAATGCAATGGAATGTGGAATGGAATGTGGATTGGAATGTGGAAGGGAGCATGTAATGGAGTGGAATGTGGAAGGGAGCATGTAATGGAATGGAATGGAATGTGGAATCGAACGTGGAATGGAATGTGGAATGGAACGTGGAACGGAATGGAATGGAATGTGGAATGGGAGGTGGAATGGTATGGAATGGGACGTGGAATGGAACTATGAATGGAACGTGGAATGGAACATGGAATATAATGTGGAATGGAAGATACAATGGAATGTGCAATGGAATGTGGAATGGAAAGTGGAATGGAAAGTAATGGAACCTGGAATGCAACATGGAACGGAATGATTTGCTACGTGGAATGGAATGTGGAATGGAATCTGGAATAGAACGTGGAATGGAATGTGGAATGGAATGCAATGGAATGTGGAATGGAAAGTGGAATGGAACGTGGAATGGAATGAAAACAAATGTGGAATTGAATGGAATGTGGAAAGGAATGTGGAATGGAACAGAATGGAATGTGAAATGCAATGGAATGGAATGTGGAATGGAATGTGGAATTTAATGGAATGGAATGTGGAATGGAATGTGGAAAGGAATGTGGAAAGGTACGGAATGGAATGTGGAATGCAACGTCGAATGTAGTGTGGATTGGAATGTTGTATGGATTGTGGAATGCAATGCGAAAAGGAATGTGGAAACGAATGTGGAATGAAACGGAATGGAATGTGGAATGGAATGTGGAATGGAGTGTGTAATGGAATGTGTAATGGAACGGAATGCAATGTGAAATGGAATGTGGAATGGAATGTGTAATGGAATGTCAAATATAATGCAACGGAATGTGCAATTTAACGTGTAATGGAATGGAATAGAAAGTGGAATGTAATGTGGGATTGACTGTGGAATGGAATTTGGAATGGAATGGAAAGGAATGAGCAAAGGAATATGGAATGGAATGTGGAATGGAATGTGGAATGGAAGTCAATGGATTGTGTAATGGAATGAGGAATGGAACGTAGAACCGCATGAAATGGAAAGTAGAATTTAATGGAATGGAATGTGGAATGGAATGGAATGGAACTTGGAATGAAAAGTGGAATGGAACGTGGGATGGAGTGGACCATGGAATGGAACTTGGAATGGAAGGTGGAATGGAATGTGGAAAGGAATGGAATGGAATGTGCAATAGAATGTGGAATGGATTGGAAAGGAATGTGCCAAGGAATTAGGAATGGAATGTGGAATGCAATGTGGAATGGAATGCAGTGGATTGTGGAATGGAATGTGGAATCGACTGTGGAATGGAAAGTGGAATGAAAAGAGGAATGGAATAGAATGGAAAGTGGAATGGAATGTGTAACGGAACGTGGAATGGAAAGTGGAATGGAAAGGAATGGAAAGTGGAATGTAATGTGGAATGGAATGGAAAGGAAAGTGGAATGGAATGTAGAATGCAAAATGGAATGTAATGGAATGGAATGGAATGTGAAAAGGAATGTGGAATGGAATGTGAAATGGATTGTGGAACGGAATGTGGAATGGAATGAAATGGAACATGTAATGGAATGTGGAATGGAATGTGGAATCGAATGGAATGGAAAGTGGAATGGAATGTGGAATGTAAATGAATGGAAAGAGGAATGGAATGTACAATGGAATGGAATGGAACGTGCAGAGGAATGTGGAATGGAATGTGGAAGGGAATGCAATGGTATGTCAAATGGAATGTAGAATGGAATGTGAAATGGAATAGGGAAAGAAATGTCGAATGGAATGGAATGGAACGTGGAACGGAATGGAATGGAATGTGGAATGGAATGTGGAATGGAACATGTAAAGGAAATTGGAATGGAATGGAATGAAATGTGGAATGCAATGTTGAATGGAATGTGGAATTGAATGGAATGGTGTGGAATGGAATGGAATGTGGAATGGAATGCGCAATGGAACGTGGAATGGAAAGAGGAATGGAATGTAACAAAACGTGGAGTGGAAAGTGTAATGGTACGTGGATTGGAACTTGGAATGGAAGGAGGAATGGAATGGAAAGAAATGTGGAATGGAATGTGGAATGGAATGTGAAATGCAATGTGGAATTGAATGGAATGGAATGTGGAACGGAACGTGGAATTGAATGGAGTGGAACGTGGAATGGAACATGGAATGGAATGGAATGAAACGTGGAATGGAATGTGGAATGGAACATGGAATGGAATGTGGAATGGTATGTGGAATGCAATGTGGAATGGAATGTGAAATGGAATGGAATTGAATGTGGAATGGAATGGAATGGAATGTGGAATGGAATGTGGAACGGAATGTGGAACGTAATGTGGAATGGAATATGGAAAGAAATGTGGAATGGAACGGAAGGGAATGTGAAATGTAATGGAATGGAATGTGGAATGGAATGTGGAATGGAATAGAATGTGGAATGGAATGGAATGTGGAATGTTATGGAATGGAAAGTGAAATGGAATATTGAATAGAATGCGGAAGGAATGTGGAAAAAAAGTGGAATGGAACGGATTGGAATTTGGAATGGAATGTGGAATGCGATGTGGAATGGAAAGTGCAATGGAATGGAATGGATGCGTAATGGAATGTGAAATGGAAAGCAATGGAATGGAATGGAATGGAATGTGTAATGGTACGTGGAATGGAAATGAATCGACCTTGAAATGGAACGTAAAATAGAATGTGGAATGGAATGTAATGAAGTGAGGAATGGAATGGAATGTTGAATGGAATGGAACGGAAGGTGGAATAGAATTTGGAATGGAATAGAATGGAATGGCGAATGGAATGGATTGGAATGTGAAATGGAAAGTTGAACGGAATGTGAGATGGAATGTGGAATGGATAGGAATGGAATATGGAATGGAATTTTGAACGGAATTTGGAATGGAATGTGTAATGGAATGTGGAAAGGAATGTGTAATGGAACGGAATGGAAAGTGAAATGGAATGTGGAATGGAATGGAATGGAATGTGGAATGGAATGGAAAGGAGTTTGGAACGGAATGTGGAAGGGATTGTGGAATTGAATATGGAATGGAATGTGGAAAGGAATCTGGAATTTAACGGAATGGAATGTGAAATGGAATGGAATGGAATGTTTAATTAAATGTGGAATGAAATGGAATGGAACGAGGATTGGAATGGGGAAAGGAATGTGGAACGGAATGGAATGGAATGTGAAATGGGATGTGGAATGGAATGTGGGAAGGAATGTGGAAAGGAATGCAAAATGAAAAGTGGAAAGGAATGTGGAATTTAATGGAATGAAATGTGGAATGGAATGTGGAATGGAGTGTGGAATGGAATGTGAAATGGGATGTGGAATGGAATGTGGGAAGGAATGTGGAAAGGAATGCAAAATGAAAAGTGGAAAGGAATGTGGAATTTAATGGAATGAAATGTGGAATGGAATGTGGAATGGAGTGTGGAATGGAATGTGAAATGAAACAGAACTGAACGTGGAATGGAATTTGGAATGGAATGTGGAATGGAGTGTGAAATGTAATGTGGAATGGAATGGAATGGAACGTGGAATGGAATGTGGAATGGAGTGTGGAATGGAATGTGGAATGGAACGCAATGGAATGTGAAATGGAATTTGGAATGGAATGTGGAATGGAATGTGAAATGTAATGTAATGGAATGTGGAATTGAAAGTGGTATGGAAAGGAATGGAACGTGGAATGGAATGTGGCATGGAATGGAATGGAATGCGGAATGGATTGTGGAATCGAATGTGGAACGTATTGTGGAATGATATTTGGAATGGATTGTGGAATGGAATGTGGATTGGAATGTGGAATGGAAAGTGGAATGTAACGTGGAATGGAGCGTGGAATGTAATTTATTGGAACGTGTATTGGAATGTGGAATAGAATGGAATGTGGAATGAAATGTGGAATGGAATGTGGAATGAAATGTGGAAAGGAAAGGAATGGAATTTGGAATGGAATGTGCAATGGAATGGAATGGAATGTGGAATCTAATGGAATAGAATGTGGAACGGCATGTGGAATGGAATGTGGAATGGAACGGAATGTAATGTGCAATGGAATGGGTATTGGAATGTTGAAAGGAAAGTGGAATGGAATGTAATGGAATGCGGAATGGAACGTGAAATGCTATCGAAGGGAACTTGGAATAGAACGTTGAATGGAACATGGAAAGGAATGTGGAATGGAATAGAATGGAAAGTGGAATGGAATTTAATGGAATGTGGAATGGAATGTGGAATGGAATGCGGAATGTAATGTGGAACGGAACATGGAATGGAACGGAATGGAATGTTGAAAGGAATGTGGAATGGAGTGTGGAATGGAGGGTGTAACGGAACAGAATGGAATCTGAAACGGAATGTGGAATGGAATGTGGAATAGAAAGTCAAATATAATGTAAAGGAATGTTTAATTGAAGGTGGAAAGGAATGGATTGGAACGTGGCATGGAATGTGGGATGGAATATAGTGGACTGTGGAATGGATTGTGGAATGGAATGTAGTGGAATGTGCAATGCAATGTGAAATAGAGTGTAATTGAATGGGAAATGGAGTTTGGATTGCAATGTGGAATTGGACATCGACTTGAATGGAATGGAACGAGTAATGGAAAGTGGAATGGAACGGAATGGAATGTGGAATGCAGTGGAATGGAATGTGGAATGGAATGTGGAAAGGAAAGTTGAATGGAATGGAATGGAATGGGGAATTGAACGAGGAATTTAATTAAATGGACCTTGGAATGGAATGTAGAATGGAACGTTGAATGGAATGTAATAGAATGTGGAATGGAATGGAATGGAATATGGAATGGAAAGTAATGGAATGTGGAATGGAAAGTGGAATGGAATGGAGTGGAATGTGGAATGGAATGGAAAGGAATGTGAAATGGAATGTGGAATGCAATGGAAAGCAATGTGGAATGGAATGGAGTGGAATGTGGAATGAAATGAGGAACGGAACGTGGAATGGAATCTGGAATGGAATGTGGAAAGGAATGTGGAATGGAACGGAATGGAATGTGAAATGGAATGTGGAATGGAAAGTAATGCAATGTGGAATGGACTGGGGAACGGAATGTGTAATGGAATGTGGAATGGAAAGTGGAAAGGAATCAGGAATGGAAGAGAATGGAATGTGAAATTGAATGGAATGGAACGGAATGGAATATGAAATTGAATAGAATGGAATGTGGAATGGAATGTTTAATGGAATGGAATGGAATGTGGAATGGAACGGAATGGAATGTGGAAAGAAATGGAATGGAGTGGTATGGAATGTGGATTGGAATGGAATGGAATGTGGAATGGAATGGAATGGAATGTGGAATGGGATGTGGAATTGAATGGAATGGAACGTGGAATGGAACATGGAATGGAACGTGGACTGGAAAGTGCAATGGAAAGTGGAATGGAACGTGGAATGGAATGACTAATAGAACGGAATGGAATGTGGAATGGAATGGATTTTAATGGAATGTGGAATGGAATGGAATCTAAAGTGGAACAGAATGGAATGGACTGTGGAATGGAATGTGGAATGGAATGGAAATGAATGGAATGTGCAATGGAATGGAATTGAATGTGGAATTGAATGGAATGGAATGTGGAATGGATTGGAGTGGAATATGGAATGGAATGAAATGGAATGAGGAATTGATTGGAATTGAATGTGCAATGGAATGAAATGGAATGTAGAATCGAATGGAGTGGAATTGAATAGAATGTGGACTGCAATTGAAAGAAATGGAATGGAATGTGGAATGGAATTCAATGGGATGGAATGTGGAATGGAATGGAATGGTTTATGGAACACAATGTAATGGAATGTGGAATGGAACACGGACTGCAGTATGGAAATTTACAATGAATGGGATGAAATGGAAAGGGGAAAAAATTGGAATGGAATGTGGAATGGAAGGGAATGGAAAAGAATGTGGACAAGAATGGAATGGAATGGAACTGAATGTGGATTGGAATGGAATGGAACATGGAATGGAATGTGGGAAGAAGTGTAACGGAATGTGGAATGGAATGGAGTGGAGTGGAATGTGGAATGCAACATGAAATGGAATGGAATTGAATGCGGAATTCATCATGGAATGGAATGGAATGGGACGAAGAATGGAACGTGGAATGTAACGTGGAATGGAATGGAATGGAATGTAGAATGGAATGTAGAATGCAGTGTGGAAAGGAATGGAATGCAATGTGGAATGGAATGTGGAATGGAATGGAAAGGCATGGAATGGAATATGGAATGGAACGTGGAATGGAACATCGAATGGAATGGAATGGAAGGTATAACGGAAGGTGGAATGGAATGAAATGGAACGTGGAATGGAATGTGGAATGGAATGCGGAATGTAATGGAATGGAATGTGGAATGGAATGGAATGGAATGTGGAATGGAATGGAATGGAATGTGGAATGGAATTTTGAATGGAAGGTGGAATGGAATGTGGAATGCAATGGAATGGAAAGTAGAAAGGACTGTGGAATGGAAAGTGGAACAGAACGTAAGTAATGTGGAAAGGTATGTGTAATGGAATGTGGAAAGGAAAGTGGAACGGATTTTAATGGAACGTGGAATGGAATGTGGAATGGAATGTGGAATGGAATGGAATGCAATGTGGAAAGAAATACGAAATGCAATGTGGAATGTAATGTGGGATGTAATGTGAAACTGAATGTGGAATGGAATGTGGAATGGAATGGAATGGAATGTGGAATGGAATGCGGAATGGAATGTGAAATGCAAAGGAATGTTATGTGGAATGGAATGTGGAACGGAATGTAATGGAATGGAAATTATTGTGGAATGGAATGCGGAATGGAAAGTATAATGGAAGAGAATGGAATGTGGAATGCAATGTGGAATGGAATGTGGAATGGGAAGTATAATGCAATGGAATGGAATGCGGAATGGAACTTGGAATTGTAAGGAATAGAACGCGCAATGGAACATGGAATGGAACATGGAAGGAACGTGGAATGGAATGTGGAATTGAACGTGGAAGGAAATGTGCAATGGAATGTAGAATGGAACGTGGAATGGAATGGAATGGAACGTGGAATGGAACTTGGAACAGAAAGGAATGCAACATGGAATGGAAAGTGGAATGCAATGTGGAATGGTAAGTGGAATGGAATGGAATGGAACGTGGAATGGAATGGGATGTAATGTGGAATGGAATGAAATTGAATGTGGAATGGAATAGTAAGAAATGTGGAATGGAATGGAATGGAATGGAATGCGGAACGGAATGGATTGGAATGTGGAATGCAGAATGGAATGGAATGGAATGGAACGGAAAGGAATGGAATGTGGAATGGAACGGAATGGAACGTGCAAAGGAACGGAATGCAATGTGGAATGAAATGTGGAATGGAATGTGCAATGGAATGTGGAATGGAATGGAAATGAATGTGGAATGGAAAGTGGAGTTGAGTGGAAAGGAATGTGGAATGGAAAGCAAAGGAATGTGCAATGGAATGTCGAATGGAATGGAATGGAATCTGAAACGGAATGTCGAACGGAATGGAAAGGAATGGGAAATGGAATGTGAAATGGAAAGGACAGTAACGTGGAAAGGAATGTGGAGTGGAATGCGGAATGGAATGGAATGGAATGTGGAAAGGAATGGAATGGAATGTGGACTATAATGGAATGGAATGAACTGGAATGGGAATGGAATGGAATGGAATGTGGAATGCAATGGAATGGAATGAAATGAGGAATGGAATGGAGTGGAATATGGAATGCAATGCAATGGAATGAAGTGAAGAATTGAAAGGAATGGAATGTGAAATGGAATGGAAAGGAATGTGGAATGGAATGGAATAGAACGTGGAATGGAATGTGGATTGGAAAAGAATGGAATGTGGAATGAAATGGAATGGAATGTGGAAAAGAAATTAGAATTGGATGTGGAATGGAAGGTGGAATGGAATGGAATGGAATGTGGAATGGAATGGAATGGAATGGAATGTGGAATAGAACGGAATGGGACGCAATGGAAAGCAGAATGGAATGGAATAGAATGTGGAATGCAATGGAATGGAGTGATATTTAGAATTGAATGGAATGGAAAGTGGAATGGAGTGGAATAGAATGTGGAATGGGATGGAATGGAACGTGGAATGGAATGTGGAATCGAATGTGGAATGGCATGTGGAATGAAATATGGAATGTAATGGTATGGCATGTTGACTGTAATGGAATGGAATATGGAACAGAATGGAATGGAATGGAATGTGGAATGGAATGGAAAGGAATGTGGAATTGAATGCAATGGAATATGGAATGGAATGGAATGGAACATGGAATAGAAAGTGGAATGGAAAGGAATGCAACGTGAAATGCAATGTGGAAAGGAATAAGGAATGAAAAGTGGAATGGAACGTGTAATGGAATGGAAAGGAACGTGAAAAAGATTGGAATGGAAAGTGGAATGTAATATGGAATGGAATGTGGAATGGGACGTGGAACAGAATGCAATGCAACTTGGAATGGAATGTGGTAGAATGTGGAATGGAATGGAACGGAATGTGGAATGGAATGGATTGGAATGTGGAAGGGAATGTATTGGAATGTGGAATGGAATGGAATGGAACGTGGAATGGAATGTGGAATGGTAAGTGGAATGGATTGTTTAATGGAAAGGAATGGAATGTGTAATGGAATGTGGAATGGATCATGGAATGGAATGGAATGGAATGACCAATGGAATGGAAAGGAATGTGTACTTTAATGGTGTGGAATGGAATGGAAAGTGAAATAGAATGTGGAACGGAACATGAAATGGAAATTGGAATGGAATGTGGAACGGAAGGTAATGGAACGTGGAATGGAATGGAATGGAACATGGAATGGAACATGGAATGGATTATGGAATGGAAAGAGGAATGGAATGTGGAATGGAACGTGGAATAGAACGGGGAATGGATCCTGGAATGCAAGGAGGAATGGAAAGTGGAATGGATTGTGGAATGGAAGGGAATAGAATGTTGTATGAAATGTGGAATGGAATGGAATGTGGAATGGAAGGTGGAATGGAATATGGAATGGAACGTGAAATTGAATGCAATGGAATGTTTAATGGAACGTGGAATGGAATGTAATGTAATGTGGAATGGAATGTGGAATGTAATGGAATGGAAAGTGAATGGAATCTGAAAAGGAAAATGGAATGGAATGGAATGGAATTTGGAATGGAATTTGGAATGTAATGGAATGGAAAGTGGAATGGACTGTGGAATGGAATGTGGAATGGAACGTTGTATTGAAACTGCAATGGAACGAGTAATGGAGTGGAATGGAAAGGTAGTGGAACTTGGAAAGAATGGAATGGAACTTGGATTAGAATGTGGAATGGAATGTGGAATGGATCGTGGAATGGAATGCATTGGAATGTGGAATGGAATCAGATGGAATTTGGAATGCAATGTGGAATGGAATGTGGAATGGAACGTGGAATGCAAAGTGGAGTGAAATTGAATGGAATGTGCAATGGAATGTGGAATGGAATGGAATGGAAAGTTGAATAGAATGGAATGGAAAATTGAATGGAATTGAATGGAGTATAACATAGAATGGAATCGAATAGAATGGAATGGAACGCGGAATGCGAAGGAATGGAATGTAGAATGTAATGGAACTGAAAGGAATGTGGAATGGAATGGAATGGAATGGAATGGAATGAAATGTGGAATGGAATGGAATGGAATGTGGAATGGAATGGAATGGAATGTGGATTGGAATATAATGGAATGGAATGGAATGTGCAATTGAACGGAATGGCACGAGGAATGGAATGGATTAGAATAAGGAATACAATGGAATGGAACTTGGAATGGAATGTGGATTGCAATGTAATGGAAAATGGAATGGAATGGAATGGACTGCGGAATGGAATGTGGAATGGAATGTGGAATGGAATGTGGAATGGAATGGAATGGAATGGAAAGGAATGTGGAATGTCATGTGAACTGGAATGAAATGGATTGCGGAATAGAATGTGCAGCGAAATGAAATGGAATGAGAATGCAACATGGAATGGAATGTGGAATGGAATGTGGAATGGACCGCAGAATGGGATGTGGAATGGAAGGTGGAATGGAATGGAATGGAATGGAAAGTGGAATGGAAAGTGAATTGGAAGAGAATGGAATGTGGAATGTAATGTGGAATGAAATGCAATGGAATGAGAATGGAATGTGGAATGGAATGTGGAATGGAATGTGGAATGGAATGTGGAATGGAATGTGGAATGGAAAGTAATGGAATGTGGAATGGAATGTGGAATGGAATGGAATGGAATGTGAAATGGAATGTGGAATGGAAAGGAATGTGGAATGGAATGTGTAATGGAAGGTGGAATGGAATGGAATAGGATGTGGAATGAAATGTGGAATGGAATGTGTAATGAAATGGAATGGAAAGTGGAAAGGAGTGGAATGGATTGCGGAATGGGATGTGGACAGGAATGGAATGCAATGTGGAATGAAATGTGGAATGGAATGGAATGGAATGTGGAATGAAATATGGAATACAATTCAATGGAATGTGGAATGGAATGTGCAATGGAAGGTGGAATGGAATGTGAAATGGAATGTGGCATGGAACGCAATGGAATGTGGAATGGAATGTGTAATTGAATATGGAATGGAACGGAATGGAAAGTGGAATGGAAAGTGGAATGGAATGTGGAATAGGACCTGGAATATAATGGAATGGAACGTGTAATGGAACATGGAACGGAATGGAATGGAAATTGGTATGGAAAGGGATGGAATGTGGAATGGAATGGAATTGAATGTGGAATGGAATATGGAATAGAATGTTTAATGGAATGTGGAATTGAATGGAATGGAATGTGGAATGGAATGGAATGGAATGTGGAAAGGAATGTGGAATGCAATGCAATGGAATGTGGAATGGAACGGAATGGAATGTGGAATGGAATGTGGAATGGCATATGGAATGGAACGGAATGGTATGTGGAATGGAATGTGGAATGCAGTGGGGAATGGAATGTGGAATGGAACAGAATGGAATGTGCAATGGAATGTGGAATCAAAAGTGGAATGGAATGGATTGGACAGTGAAATTTAATTGTATGGAATGGTACAGAATGTGGAATGGAATAGAAAGGAATGCAATGGAAAGTGGAATGGAATGTGGTGTGGAATGTTATGGACCGTGGAATGGAATCTGGAAAGGAATGTGGAAATAATGGAATGGAATGTGGCAGGGAAAGTGGGATGGAATGTGTAATGGAATGGAAGGAATAAGGAATGGAATGTGAAATGGAATGGAATGGAATGTGAAATGGAGTGGAATGGAATGTCAAATGGAATGTGTAAAGGAATCTGAAATGGAAAGTGGAATGGAATGTGGAATGCAATGTGGAATACATTGTGGAATGGAACGTGGAATAGAATGGAATGCAACTTGTAACGGAGTGTCGAATGGAAAGGAATGGAATGTGGAATGTAATGTTTAATGGAATGTGTAATGGAATGGAGTGGAATGTGGAATGTAATGTGGAAACGAATGGAATGGAATGAGGAATGGAATGGAATGAGGAATGGAATGTTGAATGGAATGTGCAATGGAATGTGGAATGGAATGGAATGGAACGTGGAATGGAATGTAGTGGAACATGGAATGGAACGTGGAATGGAACACGGAATGGAATGGAATGGAATGGAACGTGGAATGTAATGTGGAATGAAATGTGGAAATGAATGGAATGTAGAAAGGAATGGAATGGAATGTATAATGGAATGCAATGGAATGTTGAATGCAATGGAATGGTATGTGATATGGAATGAGGAATGGAATGTGGAATGGAATGGAATGGAAAGTGGAATGGAATGGAATGGAACGTGGATTTTATGTGGAATGGAATGGAATGGAATTTGGAATGGAATTGAATGGAATGTGGAATGAAATGGATACGAATGTGGAATGAAATTGAATGGAATGGAATGGAATGTGTTGTGGAAAGTTGAACGGAATGGAATGAGATATGGAATGGATTGTGGAATAGAATGGAATGGAATGTGGCATGGAATGTGGAGTGGAAGGGAATAGAATGTGGAATGGAATGTGGAATTGAATGCGGAATGAAACGGAATGTAATGTGGAATGGACTGCGGAATGGAATGCGGAAATGAAAGTCGAATGGAATGGAATGGAACCTGAAATGGAATGTGGAATTAAATAGGAAGGAATATGGAATGGAATGTGTAATGGAGTGGAATGGAATGTGGAAAGGAACCTGAAATTGAATGGAATGGAAAGTGGAATGGAATGTGGAATATAATGTGGAAGGTAATGTGTAATTAAATGGAATGAAACGTGGAATGGAATGGAGTATAATGTGGAAAGGAATGTGGAATGGAATGCAATGGAATGAGGGATGGAACGGAATGGAATGTGGAATGGAATGTGGAATATAATGTGGAATGGAACGGAATGCAATGTGGAATGGAATGAAATGGAAAGTGTAATGGAATGGAACTGAATGTGGAACGGAATGTGGAATGGAATGTGGAATGGAAAGGAATGTAATGTGGAATGGAATGTGAAAACGATAGTGGAATGGAATGCAATGGAATGTGGAATGGGAGGTGGGTTGGAATGGAATGGAAAGTGGAATTGAACGTGGATTATAAAGTGGAATGTTATGGAATGGAATGGAATTTGGAATGGAATGGAATGGAATGCTGAATGTAATGTAATGGAATATGGAATAGAATGAAATGGAATGGAATGTAGAATGGAATGTGGAATGGAATGTGGAACGGAATGGAATGGAATGTGGAATGGAATGGAATGGAAAGTGGAATGGAATGGAATGGAATGGAATGTGGAATGGAATGTGGAATGGAATGGAATTGAATGTAGAATGGAATGGAATGGAATGTGGAATGGAATGTGGAATGGAACGGAAGGTGGGATGGAATGGAACAGAATGTGGAATGAAATGTTGAATAGAATGTGGAATGCAATGTTGAATAGAATGTGGAATGGAAGGGAATGGAATGTGGAATGGAACGCGGAATGGAATGCAATGGAACGTGGAATGGAAAGTGGAATGGATCGTGTAAAGGAACGTAGAATAGAATGTGTAATGGAACGTGGAATGAAATGTGCAATGGAATCTGGAACGGAACGTGGAATGGAATGGAAAGGAAGGTGGAATTTAACATCCAATTAAATGGAATGGAAAGTGAAATGGAAGGTGGAATAAAATGAGGAATGGAATGTGGAATGCAACGTGGAATGGAATGGAATGGAACATGGAATGGAACGTCGAATGCAATGGAAAGGAACTTGGAATAGAATGGAATGAAACATGGAACGAAATGTGGAATGGATTCTGGAATGTGACGTGGAATAGAATGCAAGGCAACTTAGAATGGAATGTGGAATGGAAAGTGGAATGGAATAGAATGCAATGTGCAATGCACTGGAATGGAATGTAGAGTAGAAAGGAATGGAATGGAATGGAATGGGAATGGAATGTAATAGAATGTGCAATGCAAAGGAATGAAATAAGGAATTCAATGGAACAGAATGTGAAATGGAATGGAATTCCATGTGGAATGTAATGTGGAATGGAACGGAAGGGAATGTGGAATGGAATGATGAATGTAACGTGGAATGGAATGATGAATGTAACGTGGAATGGAATGTGGAATAGGATGGCATGGAATGTTGAATGAAATGTGGAATAGAACGGAATATAATGTGGAATTGAATGTGGAATGGAACGTGGAAAGTAAAGTGGAAAGGAATGGAATGGAAAGTGGAATGAAACGTTGAATGGAATACAATGAACCGTGGAATGGAATGTGGAATGGAACTTGCAATGGAACGTTGAATGTAACCCAGAATCGAACTTGGAATGGAACGTGGAATGGAATGGAGTGAAATGTTGAATGTAATGGAATGCAATATGGATTGGAATGCAATGGAATATGGAATGTAATGTGGAATGGAATGGAATGGAATGTGGAATGGAAAGTGGAATGGAACATCTAATGGAATGTAGAATGGAACGTGGAATGGAATGGAATGGAACGCCTAAAGGAAATTAGAATGGAAAGTGGAAAGGAATGGAATGGAACGTGGAATGGAATGTGGACCGGAATCTGGAAATTAATCGAATGGAACGTGGAATGAAATGTAATGGAATGTGGAATGGAATGTGGAATGGAATGGAAGGGAATGTGGAATGGAATGTGGTATGGGATGTGGAATGGAATGCAATGGAATGTGGAATAGAAAGTGGAACGGAATGGAAAACAATGGGAAAGGGAATGTGGAATGCAATGTGTAATAGAATGTGGAATGGAATGTGGAAGGAAATGGAATGGAATGTGGAAAGGAATGTGGAATGAAATGGAATGGAATGTGGAAAGGAATGTGGAATGGAATGGAATGTGGAATGGTATGTCGATTGCAATAGAATGGAATGTGGAATGGAATGAGGAATGGAACGTGGAATAGAGTGGAATGCAATGTGGAATGGAATGGGGAATGGAATGGAATGGATCATGGAATGGAAACTGGAATGGAACGTGGAATGGAATGTGGAATGGAATGTTGAATGGAATGGAATGGAATGTGGAATGGAACTGGAATGGAATGGAAAGTGGAATGGAATGTGGAATGGAATGTGGAATGGAACTTGGAATGGAAAGTACAATGGAATGTGGAATGGAAAGTGGAATGGAATGGAATGGAACGTCGAATAGAATGTGGTATGGAATGTGGAATAGAATGTGGACTGGAACGTGGAATGGAATGGAATGGAATGTGCAAAGGAAAGCTGATTGGAATGTGGAATGGAAAGTGGAAAGCAATGTAATCGAACATGGAATGGAAAGTGGAACGAAAGGTGGAATGGAATGGAATGGATTGTGGAATGGAATGGATTGTAGTGTGGAATGGAATGTGGAACGAAACGGAATGAATGTGGAATGGAATGTAGAAGGGAATGCAATGGAATGTGGAATGGAATGGAATGTGGAATGGAATGGAATGGAATGGATTGTGGAATGGAATGAGGAATGCAATGTCGAATGCAATGGAATGGAATGTGGAATGGGATGGAATGGAATGTGGAATGGAAGTTGGAATGGAATGTGGAAGTGAATTTGGAATGGAACGTGGAATGGAACGTGGAATGCAATGGAATAGAATGTGTAATGGAAAGGAATGGAGTGTGGAATGCAATGTGGAATGGAATGGAATGGAATTTGGAATTGAGTGGAATGGAATGTAAAATGGAAGGTGGAAGAGAATATGCAATGTAACGTGGAATGGAAAGGAATGGAATGTGGAATGGAATGGAGTGGAAGGTGGAATCAAATGGAATATTATGTGGAATGTAATGTGGAATGGAATGGAATGGATTGTGGAATAGAATTTGTAATGGAATGGAATGAAATCTGAAATGGAATGGAATGAAATGTGAAATGGAAAGTGGACTGGAACGTGGAAAAGAACGTGGAATGGAAGTTGGAATGGAATGGAAAAGAATGAGAATGAAATGGATTGGAATGTGGAATAGAATGTGGTATGGAATAGAATGGAATGTTGAATGGAATAGAATGGAAAGTTATGGAATTTGGAATGGAAGGAAACGCAATGTGGAATTGAACATGGAATGGAATGGAATGGAACGTGGAATGGAATGCGGAATGGAATTATTAATGGAGCTATGAATGAAACGTGCAATGGAATGGAATGCAACGTGGAATGCAATGTGGAATGGAAAGGAATGGAACGCGGATTGTGACATGGAATGGAACATGGAATGCGACGTGGAATGGAAACTGGAATGGAATGTGCAATGGAATGGAATGGAATGTGGAATGTAATGGAATGGATTGTGGAATGCAATGGAATGGAGTGGAATGTGGAATGGGATGGAATGGAGTGGAATGGAATGCGGAATTCAATAGAGTGGAATGTGGAATGGAATGGAATGGAATGGAATGGAATGGAATGGAATGCAAAGGAATGGAATGTGGAATTTAATGGAATAGAATATGGAATGGAAAGGACTGGAAAGTGGAATGGAATGTGGAATGGAATAGAATGGAATGTGGAATGGAATAGAATGGAATGTGGAATGGAATACGGGATGGAGTGTGGAATGGAATGGAATGGAATGTGGCATGGAATTTAAAGGAATGTGGAAAGCAAAGTGGATTGGAATGAGGAATGGATTGTGGAATGGAATGTGGACTGGAACGCAATAGAATGTTGAATGTACTGTGGAATGGAGTGTGGAATGGAACTTGGAATGAAATGCAATGGAATGTGGAAAGGAACGTTGAATGGAATGGAATGGAAAGTGGAATTGAATGTGGAATCAAACTTGGAAAAGAATGGAATGGAATGTGGAATGGAATGTAAAATTCAATAAAATTGAACGTGGAATTTAACGTGGAATGGAACGTGGAATGGAACATGGAATTGAACGTGGTATAGAATGTGGAATGAAATGTGGAATGGAACGGAATGGAATGTGGAATGGAATCTGGAATTGAGTGTGGAATGGAACGTGGAATTGAATGGAATGGACTGGAATGGAATGTGGAATGGAATGGAATGGAATGTGGAAAGGAATGTTGAATGGAATCTGTAATGGAATGGAATGGATTGAAATATGGAATGAAATGTGGATTGGAAAGGAATGGAATGTGGAAGGGAATGGAATGGATTGTGGAATGGAATTTAATGGAAATTGGAATGGAACATGGAATGGAATGGAATGGAATGTGGAATGGAATGGAATCGAATCAGGAATGGAATGTGAAATGGAATGGAATGAAATGTGGAAAGGAAAGTGGATTGGAAAGCAATGGAAAGAGGAATGGATTGGAATGGACTGTATAATGGAATGTGGAATGGAATGTGTAATGGAATGTGGAATGGCATGTGAATTGGAATGCAATGGATTGTGGACTGGAATGTGAAACGAAATGCAATGGAATGAGAATGGAATGTGGAATGGAATGCACAATGGAATGAGGAATGGACATCAGAATGGAATATGGAGTGGAATGTGGAATGGAATGTAAATTGGAATGTAAAGGAATGTGGAATGGAATGTGGAATGAAATGCAATGGAATGAGAATGGAATGTGGAATAGAAGGTGGAATGGAAAGTGGAATGGAATGGAAAGGAAAGTGGATTGGAATGTGGAATGGAATGGAATGCAATGTGGAATGGAATGTGGAATGGAATGGAATGGAATCTGGAATGGAATGTGGCATGGAATGTGGAAATGAATGTGCAATGGAAAGGAATGGGATGTGGAATGAAATGTGGAATGGAATGTGTAATGGAATTTAAAGGAATGTGGAAAGGAATGTGGAATGGAATGTTTAATGGAATGGGATGGAATGTGGAATGGAATTTGGAATGAAATGCAATGGAATACGAAATGAAATGTGGAATGGAATGGAATGAAATGTAGAATGGAATATGGAATGAAACGGAATGTGGAATGGAACGTGGAATGGAATGTGGAATGGAACGTGAAATGGAATGCAATGTGGAATGCAAAGTGGAATGGTACTGAATGGAATGTGGAATGGTATGTTGAATGAATTAGAATAGAATGTGGAATGGAAAGTGGAATGAAACGTGGAATGAAACGTGTAATTGAATGGAATGGAACTTGGAATGAAATGTGGAATGGAATGGAAGGGAATGTGGAATGAAATGAGGAGTGTAATGGAATGGAATGTGGAATGGAATGGAATGGAATGTGGAATGGAATGAAGAATGGAACAGAATGTAATATGGAATGGACTATAATGGAATGTGGAATGGAAAGTGGAATGGAATGTGGAATGCATAGTGGAAAGAAATGTGGAATGCCTTGTGTTATGGAATGTAGAATGGAACGGTATGGATGGTGGAATGGAATATAGAAAGGAGTGTAGAATGGAACTTGGAATGGAATGCAATGGAATGTCGAATGAAATGTGGAATGGAATGGAATGGAACGTGGAATGGAACGTGGAAAGGATCGTGGAAATGAATGCTGAATTGAACTTGGCATGGAATGTGGAATGGAATGTGCAATGGAACGGAATGGAATGTGGAATGGCATATGGAATTCAATCTGAAATGGACCGTGGAATGGAATGTGGAATGGAACGTGGAATGGAATGGAATGGAATGGAATGTGGAATGGAATGTGGAATGGAATGGAATGAATTGTGGAATGAAATGTGGATTGGAATGGAATGCAATGTGAAATGGAATGGACTGGAATGTGGAATTGAATGTGGAGTGGAATTTAATTCAAAGTGGAATGGAACGTGCAATGGAATGGAATGCAAGGGCATGGAATCTCGAATGGAATGGAATGGAATGTGGAGTGGAATGTGGAATGGAACGGTATGGAAGGTGGAAAGGAATATGGCATGGAGTATGGAATGGAACTTAGAATGGAATGCAAAGGAATGTGGAATGAAACGTGGAATGGAAGGGAATGGAACGTGGAATGGAACGTGGAAATGAACGTTTAAAGGAATGTGGAATTGAACTTGGTATGGAATGTGGAATGCAACGTAAAATGTAATGGAATGTAATGTGGAATGTAATATGGAACTGAGTGTTGAAAGGACAGTGGAATTGAATGGAATGGAACGAAATGGAAAGTGGAATGGAATGGAATGGAATGTGGAATATAATGTGGAATGGAATGGAATGGAATGGAATGTCGAATGGATCTTGGAATGGAATGTGCAATGGAATGTGGAATGGAATAGAATACAATGTGGAATGAAATGTGGAATGCAAAAGAATGGAATGGAATGGAAAGCGGAATGGAGTAGAGTGGAATATTTAACGGAATGGAATATGAAATGGAATGGAATGGAAAGGAATGCGGAATGGAGTGTGGAATGGAATGCAATGGAGAGTGGAATGGAAAGTGGAATGGAATGGAATGTGGAATGGAATTTGGAATGGAATGGAATGGAAAGCAATGTGGATTGGAATGGAATGGAATATGGAGTGGAATGGAATGTGGAAAGGAGTGGAACGCAATGTGGAATGGAATGTGGAATGGAATGGAAAGTGGAATGGAATATCGAATGAAATGGAAAGGACTGTGGTATGGAATGTTGAATGGAATGGAATGGAATGAGGAATGAAATTGAATGGAATGTGGAATGGAAAGTGTAATGGTATGGAATGGAATGTGGAATGTAATGTGGAATGGAAAGTTGTATGTAATGGAATGTGGAATGGAATGTAGAATGAAATGGAACGGAATGCAATGTGGAATGGATTGCAATGGAATGTGGAATGGAATGGAATGTGGAATGGAATTTGGAATGGAATGGAATGGAAAGCAATGTGGTTTGGAATGGAATGGAATATGGAATGGAATGGAATGTGGAATGGAATGGAATGCAATGTGGAATGGAATGTGCAATGGAATGGAAAGTAGAATGGAATATCAAACGAAATGGAAAGGAATGTGGTATGGAATGCTGAATGGAATGGAATGGAATGTGGAATGAAATTGAATGGAATGTGGAATGGAAAGTGTAATGGTATGGAATGGAATGTGGAATGTAATGTGGAATGGAACGTGGTATGGAATGGAATATGGAATGGAATGTGGAATGGAATGTAGAATGAAATGGAACGGAATGCAATGTGGAATGGATTGGAATGGAATGCGGAATGGAATGGAATGGAATGAAATGAAATGGAATGTAATGTGGAATGGATTGGAATGGAATGTGGAATGGAATGGAATGGAACGAAATAAAATGGAATGTGGAAGGGAATGGAATGGAATGTGGAATGGAACTTGGAATGGAATGGAATAGAATGTAGAATAGAGTGGAATGGTATGTGGAATGGAATGGAATGAAATGTGGAATGGAATGTGGAGAGGAATGAAATGTAATGCGGAATGGAATGGAAAGCAATGTGGAATGGAATGTGGAATGGAATGGAATGGAATGGAAAGGAATGTGGAATGGAATGTGGAATGGAATGGAATGGAATGGAAAGGAATGTGGAATGGAATGGAAAGGAATGGGTAAAGGAATGGAATGGAATGGAATGGAATGGAATCGAATGGAATCGAATGGGATGTGGAATGGAATGGAATGTGGAATGGAAGCAAATGGAATGTTCAATGGAATACAGAATGGAATGTGTAATGCAGAGGATTGGAATGCAATGTGTAATGGAATGGAAAGGAATGTGGAATGGAATAGAATGCAGTCTGGAAGAGAATGGAATGGAATGTGGAAAGGAATGGAATGCTATCTGGAATGCAATGTGGAAGGGAGTGAAATGGAATGTGGAATGGAATGTGTAATGGAATGGAATGTGTAATGGAAAGTGGTATGTGATGGAATAAAATGTGGAATGGCATGGAATGGAACATGGAATGGAACGTGGAATGCAAGTTTGAATGGAATGGAATGGAACGTGGAATGGAACGTGGAATAGAAAGTGGAATAGAATGGAAAGTAACGTGGAATGGAACGTGGAATGCAACGTAGAATTGAAAGTGGAATGCAACGGAATGGAAAGTGGAACGGAAACTGGAATGGAACGTGGAATGGAACGTGAAATGTAATTGAATGTAACATGGAACGGAATGGTATGGAAAGTGGAGTTGAATGGGATGGAATTTGTAATGGAATGGAATGGAATGGTATTTGTAGTGCTATGGAATGGAATGGAATGGATTGGGGAATGGAATGGAATGGAATCTGGAATGGATTGGAATGGAATGTGGAATGGAATGGAATGGAATATAGAATGCAATGGAATGGAATATGTAATGGAATTGAAAGGAAAGGAATTGAAGGGAATGGAATGTGGAATTGAGTGAAATGGAATGTGGAATGGAAACTGGAATGGCATAGAATGGAATGTGGAATGGAATGTGGAATGGAATTGAATGGAAAGTGGAATGGAATTGAATGGAATGTGGAATAGAATGTAGAATGGAATGGAAAGAAATGTGGAATGGAATGTGGAATGGAATGGAATGTGGAATGGAACGGAATGGAATGTGGAATGGAAAGGAACAGAATGTGGAATGGAACGTGGAATGGAATGGAACGTGGAATGGAAAGTGTAATGGAATGGAATGGAACGTGTAATGGAACGCAGAATGGAATGGAATGGAACGGGGAATGGAAGGTGGAATGTAACGTTGAATGGAAAGTGGAATGCAATGTGAAAGTTGAATGGAATGGAATGGAATGTGTTATGGAATGGAATGGAATGTGGAATGGAATTTGAAATGCAATGTGGAAAGGAATTCGGTACAGAACGGAACACAATGTGGAATGGAATGTGGAATGGAATATGGAATAGAACGTGGAGTGGAAAGTGGAATGGAATGTGGAATGTGGAATGGAATGGAAAGGAGTGTGGAATGGATTGGAATGGAATGTGTTATGGAATGGAATGGAACTGGAATGGAATGTGGAATGGAATGTGGAATGCAATGTGGAATGAAATGCAGTGCAATGTGAAATGCAATGTGGAGTGGAATGGACTGTGGAATGGAATGGAAAGCAATCTGGAATGGAATGGAATGGAATATGGAATGCAATGTGGAATGGAATGGAATAGAATGTGGAATTTAACATGAAATAGAATGGAATGCAATGAGGAAAGGAATGTGGAATGGAATGTAATGGAATGGAATGTGGAATAGAATTGAATGGAACGTGGAATGGAATGGAATGGAATGTGGAAAGGAACTTGGAATGGACTGGAAGGTGGAATGGAACATGGAATGAAATGGAATGGAATGGAACGTTGAATGCACCGTGGAAAGGAATGTGGAATCAAACGTCGAATGGAAAGTGAAACGGAATGTGGAATGTGGAATGGAATGGAAAGGAATGTGTAATGGAATTGAATGGAATGGAAAGCATTGTGGAATGGAATGTGCAATGGAATAGAATGGAATTTGGAATGCAATGTAGAATGGAATGGAATGCAATGTGGAATGGAATGTGGAATGGAATGGAATGAAAAGAAGAATGGAACATGGAATGGAACGTGGAATGGAGTGGAATGGAATGTGGAATGGATTGAAATGGAATGTAATGTGGAATTTAATGGACAGTGGAATGGAAAGTGGATTGGAATGTGGAAAGGAGCGTGAAATGGAATGGAATGGAATGTGGAATAGAACATGGAATGGAACGTGGAATGGAACGTGGAAAGGAATGTGAAATTGAACTTGGCATGTAATGTGAAATGGAATGTGCAATGGAACGGAATGGAATGTGGAATGGAATATGGAATTGGGTGTGGAATGGACCGTGGAACGGAAAGGAATGGAATGTGGAATGGAAAGTGGAATGGAATGGAATGGAATGGAATGGAATGGAATGTGGAATGGAATGGAATGGAATGTGGAATGGAATGTGGAATGGAATGAATGGAATGTGGAATGCACTGGAATGGGGAGCAGAATGGAATGTGGAATGGAATGTTGAATATAAAGTGGAATGGAATTGATGGGAATGTGGAATGGCATGTGAGTTGGAATGCAATGGAATGTGTAATGGAAAGTCTAAATAAATGCAGTGGAATGAGAATAGATTGTGGACTGGAATGTGGAATGGAATTTGGAATGGACTGCGGAATGGAATGTGGAATATAATGTGGAATGGAAAGTGGAATGGAATGGAATGGAATGGAATGTGGAATGGATTGTGAAATGGTATGCAATGGAATGTGGAATGGAATGTGGAATGAAAGGCAATGCAATGAGAATGGAATGTGCAATGGAATGTGGAATGCAATGGAATCGAAAGTGGAATGGAACATGGAATGAAATCGAATGGAACGTGGAATGGAAAGTGGCATGGAATGTGAAATGGAATGTGGAATGGAATAGAATGGAATGTGGAATGGAATGTGGAATGGAGTGTGGAGTGGAATGTAATGGAATGTGGAATGGAATGTGGCAGGGAATTTAATGGACTGTGGAAAGCAAAGTGGATTGGAATGTGGAATGGATTGTGGAATGGAATGTGGAATGGAACGGAATAGAATGTGTAATGGAACGGAATAGAATGTGGAATGTAATGTGGAATGGAGTGTGGAATGGAACTTGGAATGAAATGCAATGGAGTGTGGAAAGGATCGTGGAATGGAATGGAATGGAAAGTGGAATGGAATGTGGAATGGAATTTGGAAAGGAATGGAGTGTAATGTGGAATGTAACGTGACATGCAATAGAATTGAACATGGAATGTAACGTGGAATGTAACGTGGAATGGAATGTGGAATTGAAGGTGGTATAGAATGTGGAATGAAATGTGGAATGGAACGGAATGGAATGTGGAATGGAATCTGTAATTGAGTGTGGAATGTAACGTGGAATTGAATGGAATGGAATGAAATGGAATGTGGAATGGAATGGAATGGAATGTGGAATGAAATGGAATTGAACATGGAAGGGAACGTGGGATGGAACGTGGAATGGAACGTGGAATGGAAAGTGTAAAGGAACATTGAATGGAACGTGAGATGGAACCTGGAATGGAACGTGGAAGAGAATGGAATTGAAGGTGGAACGGAATGGAATGGAACATGGAATGTTATGGTAAGGAATGGAAAGGAATGTGGAATGGAATGGAGTAGAAGGAAGATTGGAATATGGAATGGAATGGAATGTGAAATGGAATGGAATGGAATAGAATATGGAATTTAATGGAATAGAAGGAGGAATGGAATGGAATGGAATAAGGAACGGAATGGAATGAAGTGGAACGTGGAACGGAATGGAATGAAGTGTGGAATGGAATGTGGAATGGAATGGAATGGAACATGACATGGAATGTGTAATAGAATGTGGAGTGGAAAGTGGAATGGAAAGTGGACTAGAACGTGAAATGGAATGGAATGGAATCTCGAATGGAATTCAATGGAATTTGGAATGGAATGGAATGGAATGTGGAACGCAATGGAAAGGAATGTGGAATAGAAAGTGGAATGGAATGGAATGGAATGTGGAATGGAATGGAAGGAATTGCGGAATGGGATTCAATGGTGGAATGGAATGGAATGGAAACGAAAGAAATGGAATGTAGGGTGGAATGCAATGGAATGTGGAATGGATTGGATTGGAATTTGGAATGGAATGGAATGGAATTGAATGTGGAAAGGAATGCAATGGAATGGAATGGAATGTGGAGTGCAATGGATGGGAATGTGCAATGGAATGTGGAATGGAATGGAATGGAATGAGGAATGGAAAGGATTGGTATGTGGAATGGAATGGAATGGAATAAGGGATGCAATGGAATGTTATGGAATATGGAATGGAATGGAATGTGGAATGGAATGTAATGTAATGGAATCGAATGGAATGGAATGTTGAATGGAATGGAAAGCAATGTGGAATGGAATGTGGAGTGGAATGGAATGGAAAGTGGAATGGAATGGAAAGCAATGTGGAATGGAATGTGGAATGGAATGGCATGGAAAGAGGAATGGAATGGAATGTGGAACAGAATGTGGAATGGAACAGAATGGAATGTGGAATGTAATGTGGAATGGAATGAAGATGAATGTGAAATGGAATGGAATGGAACGGAATGGAAAGGAATGTGGAATAGAATGGAATCAGATGTGAAATGGAGTGGAATGGAAGGTGGAATGGAATGGAATGGAGTGGTAAGTGGAAGGGAATGGAATAGAATGTTGAATGGAAAGTAGAATGGAATGTGGAATGGAATGTGGAATGGAAAGAAATGTGGAAACGAATGGAATGGAAAGGAATGGAATGGAATGTGGAATTGAATGGAGTGGAATCCAATGTGGAATGGAATGGAATGGAATGGAATGTTGAATGGAATTCAATGGAATTTTGGAAGGGAATGGAATATAATGTGGAATGGAATGGAAATGAATGTGCAATGGATGTGCATGGGAAAGGAATGCAATGTGGAATGGAATGGAATGGACTGCGGAATGGAATGGAATATCACGGAATGTGGAAAGGAATGGAATAGAATGTTTAATGGAATGGAATGGAAAGGAATGGAATGGAATTTGAAATGGAATGAGTGGAATGTGGAATGGAATGGAACGGAACGTGGAATGGAATGCAATGGAGTGCAATGCGGAATGGAATGGAATCGAATGTGGAAAGGAATGTGGAATTGAGTGTGCAATGCAATGTGGAATGGAATGGAGGGGAAAGTGGAATGGAAGGTTGAATGTAATGTAGTGAAATGTGGAATGGAATGCAGTGGAATGTGAAATGGGATGGAATGGAATATGGAATGGAATGTTGAATGGAATGGAATGGAATGTTGATTGGAATGTGGAATGGAATGGAATATGGAATGAAATGTAGAATATAATGGAAGGGACGTGGAATGGAACATGGAACACAATGAGGAATGGAATGGAATGGAATGTGCCATGGAATGTGGAATGGAATGGAATGGAACGTGGAATTTAATGTGGAATGGAACGTGGATTGGAACGTGGAATGGAACGTGGAAAGTACCGAGGAATGCAACGTGGAATGGAACGTGGAATGGAACGTGGAACGGAAGGTGAAATGGAACGTGGAATGGAATGTGGAATGTAACGTGGAATGGAACGTGGAATGGAAAGTGGAATGGAACGTGGAATGGAGCGTGGAATGGAATGTGGAATGGAACGTGGAAAGGAATGGAATGCAAATTGGAATGGAATGGAATAGAAGATCAATGGAATTGAAAGGAATGTGGAAAGGTATGGAATGGAATGGAAAGTGGAATGGAATGGTTTTGTTTGTAGAATGGAAAGTGGTATGGAATGGAATGGAATTTGGAATGGAATGTGGAGTGGAATGTGGAATGCAATGGAATGGAATTTGGAATTGAATGTGGAATGGAAAGGAATGAAAAGCGGTATGCAATGGAATGCAATGTGGAATGGAATGGAATAGAATGACGAATGGAATGCAATGTGGAATGGAATGGAATAGAATGACGAATGGAATGGAATGGAATGTGGAATGGAATGGATTAGAATTGTAAGGAATGTGAAATTTAATGGAATGGAATGTGGAATGGAATGTTCAATGGAATGGAATGAGGTATGGAGAGGAATGGAATGGAATGGAATGTGGAATGGAATGGAAAGGAATGTGGGATGGAATCTGGAGTGGGATGCGTAATGGAATGGAATGTGGAATGGAATGAAATGGAATGGAATTTGAAATGGAATGGAATAGAATGTGAAACGGAGGGCAACGGAATGTGGAATGGAATATGGAATGAAATAGAATGAAATGTGAAATGGAATATGTAATGGAATGGAATGAAATGTGGAATGGAACATGGAATGGATTGGAATGGAACGTCGAATGGAACGTGGAATGGAATGTGGAATGGAACGTGGAATGGAATGTGGAATTGAAAGAAATGGAAAATGGAATGGAATAGAAGGGAATGTGTAATGGAATAGAATGGAATGTGGAATGCAAAGGAAAGGAATATAATGGAATGTGAAATGGAATGGAACGGAATTTGGAATGCAAAGTGCAATGGAATGTGAAATGGAATGAGGATTGGAGTGGAATGGAATTTAGAACGGAATGTGGAATGGAATGGGATGCAAAATTGAATGGAATGGAATGGAATGTGGAATGGAATGTGGAATGGAATGGAATGTGGAATGCAATGAAATGCAATGTGGAATGGAATGGAATGGAATATGGAATGGAAAGGAATATGGAATGGATTGGAATGGCATGTGGAATGGATTGGAATTGAACATGGAATGGAACGTGGAATGGAACGTGGAATGGAACGTGGAATGGAACGTTGACGGGAATTTAATTGAAAGTGGAATGGAATGGAATGGAACGTCAAATGGAATGGAAAGGAATGGAATGGAATTCGGAATGGAATGAATTGGAATGTAGAGTGGAATGTTGAATGGAATCGAATGAGAAATGGAATGGAATGGAATGTCGAATAGAATGTGGAATGGAAAGGAATGTAATGAGGAATGGAATGTGGAATGGAATGGAATGCAATGTGGAACACAACGTGGAATGGAATGTGGAATGGAATGGAATGGAATGTGGAATGGAAAGTGGAATGAAACGTGGAATGGAATGGAATGCAAAGTGGAAAGTAATGGAATGGAAGGTGGAATGGAATAGAAGGGAAAGTGGAATGGAATGGAATAGAAGGGAAAGTGGAATGGAATGGAATGGAATGGAATGGAAAGTGGAATTGGAAGGAATGGAATCGAAAGTGGAATGGAATGCATTGGTACGGAGAAAGGAACGTGGAATGTAATGGAAGGGAATTTGTAATGGAATGAGAATGGAATGGAATAGAAGGTGGAATGGAATGTCGAATGGAATGGAATGGAATTTGGAATGGAATGTGGAATGGAATGTGGTATACAATGGAATGCAATGTGGAATGGAATGGAATAGAATGACAAATGGAATGGAATGGAATGTGGAATAGAATGGATTGGAATTCAATGGAATGTGAAAAGGAATGGAATGGATTGTACAATGAAATGTAGAATGGAATGTAAATGAATGTGTAATTTAATGTTTAATGCAATGGAATGAAAGGAAAGGATTGTGGATGGAATGGAATGGAATGTGGAATGGAGTATGGAGTTGAATGCGGAATGGAATGGAATCGAATTTGGAATGCTATGGAATGCAATGTTGAAGGGAATGTAATGAAATGTGGAATGGAATGGAATGCGCAAAGGCATGTGGAATGGAATGGAATAGAATGTGAAATGGAATTGAATGCAATGTGGAATGGATTGTGGAATGGAATGTGCAATGCAATGGAATGGAACATGGAATCAAACGTGGAATGGAACGTGGAATGGAACGTCGAGTGGATAGTGGAATGGAACGTGAAATGGAATGTGGAATGGAACGTAGAATGTAAAGTGGAATGGAACGTGGAATGGAAAGTGGAATGGAATGTGGAATGGAATGGAATGGAACGCGGAACAGAACGAAATGGAACTTGGATTGCAATGGAATGGACTGTGGAATGGAATGGAATGGAATGTAGAATGGAATGTGGAATGGAATGTGGAATGAAAAGGAATGGATCACAGAATAGAATGGAATGGTATGCGGAATGGAATGGAATGCAATGTGGAATTGAATGGAATATGGAATGGAATGTGGAATGGAGTGGAATGGAATGTGGATTGGAATGGAATGGAATGAGGAATGGAATGTGAAATTTAATGTGGAAAGGAATGAAATTTAATGTGGAAAGGAATGTGGAATGGAATGGAATGAAACGGGGAATGGAATGTAAAATGGAATGTGAAATGGAATGTGGAAAGTAATGTGCAATGGAATGAGGAATGGAATGGAATGGAATGGAACGGAATGTGGAACGGAATGGAATGGAAAGTGGAATGGAAGGGAATGAAATGGAATGGAGAGTTGAATGGAATGGAATGGAATACGGAATGTAATGGAATGGAATGTGGAATGGAAGGTGGAATGGAATGGAATGGAAATTGGAGTGGATTGGAATGGAATGTGGAATGTAAGGTGGAATGGAATGGAAAGGGACGTGGAATGGAATGGAATGAAAAGAGGAAATGAATGGAATGGAACGTGGAATGCAATGTGTAATAGAACGTGGAATGGAATGGAATGGAATGTGGAAAGGAATGGAATGGAAGGGAATGTGGAATGGAATGGACTTGAATGTGGAATAGAATGTGGAATGGATTGGAATGGAATGTGGAATGGAATGCGGAAAGGAATGGAATAGATTGTGGAATGGAATGTGGAATAAATGTGGAATGGAACGTGGAATGGAATAGAATTGAATGTGGAATGGAATGGAATGGAATGTGGAATGGCATGAACACAATGTGGAATGCAACGTGGAATGGAATTCAATGGAATGGAAAGTGGAATAGAATGGAATTGAATGGAAAGTGTAAAAGAAGGGAATGTGGCATGGAATGGAATGGAACGTGGAATGGAATGTAAAATGGAATGGAATGGAATGGAATGCAATGGAATGGAATATGGAATGGAATGTGGAATGGAAAAGAATGGCAGGTGGAATGGAATGGAATGGAATGTGGAATGGAATGTGGAATGGGATGGAATGGAATGGAAAATGGAATGGAATGGAATGGAATGTGGAATGGAATGGAATGGAATGTGGAATGGAAAGGAATGTGGAATGGAACGGAATGCAATGTGGAATGGAATGGAATGGAATGTGAATGGAAAGTGGAATAGAATGAATTTAATGTGGAATGGAATGTAGAATAGATTGGAATGGAATGTGGAATGGAACGTGAAATGGAATGTGGAATGGAATGGAATGGAATGTGGAATAGAATGGAATTGAAGTTCGAATGGAATGTGTAATGAAATGGAATGGAAACTGGAATGGAATGGAATGGAATGTGGAATGGAACGTGCAATGGAATGTGGAATGGAATGGAAAGGAATCTGGAATGGAATGTGGAATGCAGTGCAACGGAAGTTCGAATGGAATGTGGAATGAAATGTAATGGAATGGAATGGAATGTGAAATGGATGGTGGAATACAACGTGGAATCGAATGCAATGGAATGTGGAATGGAAATGAAAGGAATGTGGAATTGAACGTAGAATGTATTGGAATGGAATGTGGAGTGGAATGGAATGGAAAGTGGAATGGAATGTTGAATGGAATGTGCAATGGAATGTGGAAAGTAATGGAATGGAATGTGTAATGGAATGTGGAAACGAATCTGTAATGTAACGTGGAATGGAACGTGGAATGGAACATGGAATGGAAAGAGAAAGGGAAAGGAATGGAAGCTGGAGTAGAATGCAGAATGTAACATGGAATGGAAAGTAGAATATAACGTGGAATGCAAAGTGTAATGGAAAGTAAAGGAAAGTGGAATTGAACATGGAATGGAATGTGAAATGGAATGGAATGTGGAATGGCATGAAGAGAATGTGGAATGGAACGTGGAATGGAATTGAATGGAATGGAAAGTGGAATGGAATGGAATTGAATGGAAAGTGGAAAATAATGGAATGTGGAATGGAATGGAATGGAACGTGGAATGGAAAGTAAAATGGAATGAAATGGAATGCAAAATGGAATGGAATGTGGAATGGAAAGTGAAATGGAATGGAATGGAAATTGCAATGGAATGTGGAATGGATTGGAATGGAACGTGGAAAGGAATGGCGTGGATTGTGGAATGGAATGGAATGGAATGGAAAGTGGAATGGAATGGAACGTGAAAAGAAGGGAATGGAATACGGAATGGAAAGGAGAGTAATGGAATGTGGAATGGAATGTATAAAGGAATGCAGAATGGAAAGGAATGGAATGTGGACTGGAATGGAATGGAATGGAATGGAATGTGGAATGTAATGGAATGGAATGGAATGTGCATAGGAATGGAATGGAATGTGCATAGGAATGGAATGGAATGTGGAATGTCATGGAATGGAATGTTGAGTGGAATGGAATGGAATGTGGAATGGAATGGAAATGAATGTAATGTGGAATGGAATGTGGAATTGAATGTGGAATGGAATGCAATGGAATGTGGGATGGAATGTGGAATGAAATGGAATGGAAAGGGGAATGCAATGGAATTTGGAATGGAATGTGGAATTTAATGTCAAATGGAATGGAATGGAATGTGGGATGGGATGTGGAATGGAATGGAATGGAAAGGGGAATGCAATGGAATTTGGAATGGAATGGAATGTGGAATGCAACCTGGTATGTAAAGGAATGGAATGCAGAATGGGAAGGAATGGAACGTGGCATGGAAAGGAATGGAATGTGGAATGGAATGGAATGGAATGCAATGTGGAATGCAATGGAATGGAAAGTGGAATGGAAGAGAGTGGAATGTGGAAGGGAATGGAATTGAATGAGGAATGGAAAAGATTGGTATGTGGAATGGAATGGAATGCAGAATGGAACGTCGAACGGAATGGAATGGTACGTGCAATTGAATGTCATGGAACGTGGATTGGAATGGAGTGGAACCTGGAATGTGATGGAATGGAAAGTGGAATGGAATGGAATGGAATGTGGAATTGTATGGAATTGAATGTGGAATGGAAAGTGGAATGGAATGCAATGGAATGCGGAATGGAACATGGAATGGAATGTGGAATGGAAAGGAAAGGAAAGTAGAGTGGAATGGAATGGAATGTGGAATGGAATGTGGAATGGAATCTGGAATTGAATGTGGAATGGAATGGAATGGAATGGAAATGAATGGAATGTGGAATGGAATGCAATGGAACATGGAATGGAAAGTGGAATGGAATGGAATGGAACGTGGAATGGAATGGAATGGAACATGGAATGGAATGCAACGGAACGTGGAATGGAAAGGAATGGAATGTGGAATGGAATGGAATGGAATGGAATGCAGAATGGAATGGAATGGAATGTGGAATGGAACGCGGAATGGAATGGAATGGAATGGAGTGGAATGTGGAATGGAATGGAATGGAATGTGGAATGCAGTGGAATGGAATGTGGAATGGAATGTGGAATGGAATGGAATGGAATGAATGGAATGTGGAATGGAATGGAATGGAACGCGGAATGAAATAGGAAATGGAATGTGGAATGGAATGTGGAATGGAATCGAATAAAGTGCATTGGAACGTGCAATGGAATGGAATGGAATGGAATGTGGAATGGAAAGGAATGTGTACGTGAATGGAAGGCAAAATGCAATGGAATGTGGAATGGAACGTTTCGAATGTGGAATGGAATGTGGAATGGAATGGAATGTGGAATGGACTGGAATGGAATCAAAAGGAATATGGAATTTAATGGATTGGAGTGTGGAATGGAATGGAATGGAATTTGGACAGGAATGGAATGGAATGTGCAATGGAATGTGGAATGGAATAGAATGGAAGGCGGAATGGAATGGCATGGATTGTGGAATGGAATGCAATGGAATTTAATGTGGAATGGAATGGAATGGAATGGAATATGGAATGGAATGTAATAGATTGGAATGTGGAATTTCATGGAATGGAATGGAATGGAATGCAATGGAATGTGGAGTGGAATGGAAGGGAATGTGGAATGCAAAGTGAAATGGAATGGAATGGTTTGTGGAATGTAACGTCGAATGGAAAGAATATAGGAATGAGGAATGGAATGTAGAATGGAATGGAATGAAATGTGCTACGGAATGGAATGTTAAGGAATGCAGATTGGAGAGGAATGTAATGGGGAATGGAATGGAATGGAATGTTGAATGCAATGGAATGGAAATTAATGGAATGTGGAATAGAATGGAATTGAATGGAATGGATTGGCATGGAATGGAATGGAATGTGGAATAGAATGTTGAATGGAATGGAACGGATTGGAATGGAATGGAACGTGCAATGGAATGGACTTGAATTTGGAAAGGAATGGAATGGAATGTGGAATTGAATAGAATGTAATCTGGAATGGAATGAAATGGAATGGATTATGGGATGGAATGAAATAGAATATGGAATGGATTGGAATGGAATGTGGAATAGAATGGGAAGGACTGTGGAATGGAATGGAATGGAATGGAATCTGGAATGGAATGGAATGGAATGGAATGTGCAATGGAATGGACTTGAATTTGGAAAGGAATGGAATGTAGTGTGGAATTGAATAGAATGTAATCTGGAATGGAATGAAATGGAATGGAATATGGGATGGAATGAAACAGAATGTGGAATGGATTGGAATGAAATGTGGAATAGAATGGGAAGGACTGTGGAATGGAATGGAATGGAATGGAATCTGGAATGGAATGGAATGGAATGGAATGGAATGTGGAATGGAATGGCATGGATTGTGGAATGGAATGGAATGGAATGGATTGTGGAATGGAATGGCATGGATTGTGGAATGGAATGGAATGGAATGGAATGGAATGTGGAATGGAAGTGAATGTGGAATGGAATGGAAGGGAATGTGGAATGGAATGTGGAATTGAATGGAATGGAATGTCGAATGGAATGTGGATAGAAATGGAATGGAATTGAATGCAATGGAATGTGGAAAGGATTGTTGTATTGAATGGAATGAAATGTGGAATTGAATGTCGAATGAAATGGAATGCAATGTGAAGTGGTACGTGGAATGGAATGGAATGGAATGTGGAATCAAATGGAATGGAATGGGGAAAGGAAAGGAATGGAATGTGGAATGGAATGGAATGGAATGGAATGGAAAGTGGAATGGAAAGGAATAGAATTTGGAATGGAATGGAATGGACTGTGAAATATAAAGTGGAATCGAATGGAAAGGAATGTGAAATGCAATGTGGAATTGAATGGAATGTAATATGAAATGGAATGCAATATAATGTGGAATGGAACATGGAATGGAATGAATAGAGGAATACGGAATGGAATGTGGAATGGAGGGGAATGGAATGTAGAATGGAATGGAATGGTATGGAATGGAATGGAATGGAATGGAATGCGGAATGGAATGTAATGGATTGGATTGGAATGGAATCGAATGGAATGCAATGTGGAATGGAATGGAATGGAATGAAATGGAATGCAGAATGGAAAGGAAAGGAATGTGGAATGGAATGTGGAATAGAATGGAAAGGAATGTGGAATGGAAAGGAATGGAATTTGAAATGGAATGAATGGAATGTGGAATGGAATGAAACGTGGAATGGGATGTGGAATGGAATGGAACGTGGAATGGAATAAAATGTGCTATTGAATGTGGAATGGAATAGAATGCAAAGTGGAATGGAATGTGGAATGGAAATTAATGGAATGGAATGTGGAATGGAATGGAATGTGGAATGGAATGGAATGGAATGTAGCATGGAATGGAATGGAATGTGGAATGGAATGTAACTGAAAGGAATATGAACTGGAATGGAATTTACTGGAATGTGGAATGGAATGTGGAATCAAATGCAATGGATTGTGGAATGGATTTTGTAATGGAATGGAAAGGAATATAGAATGGAATGTGGAATGGAGTGGAATGGAACGTTCAATGGAACGTGGAATGAAACTTTAGAATGGAAAGTGGAATGGAACGGAACGTGGAATGGAATGAAATGGAATGTGGAATGGAATGGAAAGGAATGTGGAATGCAATGGTATGGAATGTGGAATGGAATGGAATGGAATGGAATGTGGACTGCAACGGAATGGAATGGAATGAAATGTGGAACGGAATGGAATGGAACATAGAATGGAATGGAATGGAATGTGGAGCGGAAAGGAATGCAATGAGGAATGGAATGGAACGTGAAATTGAATGGAAAAGGATGTGGCTAGAAATGGATTGTAATGCGAATTTGCTTGTAATGGAATGTGGAATGGAATTGAATGGAATGGTGTGTGGACTGCAATACTATGGATTGGAATAGAATGTGTAATGGAATGGAATGGAAAGTGGAATGGAATGTGGAATGGAATGGAATGGAATGGAATGGAATGTGGAATGGAATGTGGAATGGAATGGAATGGAATGGAATTGAAAGTGGAATGGAAAGTGGAATGGAATTGAATGGAATGTGGAATGGAATGTGCAATGGAATGGAATGGAACGTGGAATGGAACATGGAATGGAAAGTAGAATGGAATGGAATGGAACGGAATGCAATGGAAAGAGGAGTGGAATGGAATGTGGAATGGAATGTGGAATCGACTGGAATATAATGGTTGGAATAGGTTCCATATTACATTCAATTCCATTCCACTTTCCATTCCACGTTCCATTGGATTCCATTCCCCTTACCTTTCCATTTAATACCACATTCCATTCCATTCCACATTCTATTCCACATTCCGTTCCTTTCAATTCAACCTATTGGAAACTCTATTCCTTTCCATTCCATTCCACATTCCATTCCGCATTCAATTCCATTCCATTCCACATTCCATTGGACATTCCATTGCATTCCATTCCACATGCCTTTCCATTGCATTCCACTCCACATTCCTTTCCATTGCATTCCACGTTCCATTCTAATCCATTCCACTTTCCTTACCACGTTCCATTTCAGGTTCCATTCCACTTTCAAATTCACATGCCATTTCACTTGCCCTTCCATTCCATTCCAATGTCCATTCCACATTCCATTCCATTCCATTCCACATTCCATTCCATTCCATTCTACATTGCAGTCCACATTCCATTCCACATTCCAGTCCAGATTAGATTCGATTCCATTCCACTTTCCATTCCATTCCATCCCATTCCATTCCAGATTCCATTAGGGATTCCATTCCTTTCCATTCCTTTCCATATTCCATTCCATTCCATTCCACATTCCATTCCATTCCATTCCATTTCATTCCATTCCACATTCTATTCCCTTCCACTTTCCGCTCCATTCCATTCCACATTCCATTCAGTTCCATTCCATTCCATTCCACATTCCATTCCATTCCACATTCCATTCCACTTCATTGCATTCCACATTCTATTCCATTCCACAATCCATTCCATTTCATTACATTCTACATTGTATTCCATTTCATATTTAACTGCATTCCATTCCACATTCCATTGAACTCCATTCTATTCCATTCCAGTTTCTATTCCATTCCACATTTCACTGCATTACATTCCACATTCCCTTTCCATTCCATTCCATTCCATTCCACATTCCATTCCATTCAATTCCACATTCCATTCTACATTCCACTCCATTCCTTTCCTCATTCTATTCCACATTCCATTCCATATTCCATTCCATTCCACTTTCCTTTCCATTGCACATTAGATTCCATTCCACATTCCATTCCATTCCACAGCATTCCCTTCGTTTCCATTCCATTCCATTCCATATTCCATTTCATTTATTCCACATTGCATTCCATTACATTCCACATTGCATTCCATTACTTTCCACAGTGCATTCCATTACTTTCCACATTGCATTCCATTCCTTTCTATTCCACATTCAATTCCATTCCATTCCACATTCAATTCCATTCCATTCCACATTCCATTTCATTGCCTTCCATTCCATTCAATACTACATTCCATTCCATTCCACATTCCTTTCCATTCCATTCAATTCCATTCCACATTACATTCCTTTCCATTCCATTCCTTTCCACGTTCCATTCCACGTTCCATTCCACATTCCATTCCATTCAATTCCATTCAATATCACGTTCAATTTCATTCCATTCCATGTTCCATTCCATTCCATTCCACATTCAGTTCCATTCCACTATCCATTCCATTTCACGTTCCATTCCATTCAATTCCACATTGCATTCCACATTCCATTCCATTCCACAATCTATTCCATTCCACATTCCTTTCCATTCCATTCCATTCCACATTCCATTCCATTCCACATTCCCTTCCTCATTCCATTCCATTCCTTACTATATTCCATTCCATTGCATTCCTCTTTCCATTCCATTCCATTCCACGTTCCATTCCACATTACATTCTGTATTCCATTCCGCATTCTAGTCCATGTTCCATTCCACTTTCCATTAAATATTCCATTCCATTACATTTCGCATTCGATTACACTTTCCATTCCATTCCATTCCACCTTCCATTCCACAATCCATTCCATTCCATTCCACTCCATTCCACATTCCATTCCATTCCACATTCCATTTATCATTCCATTCAATTCCATTCCACATGCCTTTCCATTCCATTCCCCATTCCATTCCTTATCATTCCACATTACTTTCCACATTCCATTCCACTTTCCATTCCACGTTCCTTTCCATTCCATTCCAAGTTCCATTCCACGTTCCATTCCACCTTCCATTCAACAGTCCATTCCACGTTCCATTCCATTCAATTCCACATTCCATTCCACATTCCATTCGGCATTACAATCCATTCTATTCCACATTCCTTTCCACATCCCATTCTGCATTCCATTCTGCATTCCATTCCATTCCATTGCACATTCCATTCCACATTCCATTCCACTCCATTCCACATTCCATTACACATTCCATTGCATTCCATTCCACACCTTTCCACATTCCATTCCATTCCACATTCCATTCCATTCCACATTCCATGCCATTCCTTTCCACATTCGTTTCCATTCCATTCCACTCCATTCCATATTCCATACCATTCCCTTCAATTCCACACACCATTCCTTTCCATTCCACATTCCATTGAATTTCATGCCACATTCCATTCCATTCCATTCCACCTTCCATTACACATTCCATTCCACATTCCATTCCCCACTCCATTCCATTAAATTCCACATTCCATTCCACGTTCCATTCCATTCCATTCCACATTCCATTCCATTCCATTCCACATTCTATTCAATTCAATTCCATTCCATTCCACATTCCATTCTATTCCGTTCCACATTCCATTCCCTTCAATTCCACCTTCCTTTCCATTCTATTCCAATTTCCATTCCATTCCATTCCACGTACCATTACACATTCCATTCTATTCTATTCTAACCTCAATTCCAGATTCCATTCCATTCCATTCCATTCCATTCCAAATTCCAGTCCACATTCCGTTCCATTCCATTCCACATTCCATTCCGTTCCGTTACACATTCCATTCCATTCCATTCCACATTCCATTCTGTTCCGTTACACATTCCATTCCATTCCATTCCAAGTTCCATTCCACTTTCCATTCCACGTTCCATTCCACTTTCCATTCCACATTCCTTTACACATTCCATCCCGCATTGCATTCCATTCCGTTCCACATTCCATGCCACATTCCATTTCATTTCATTCCATATTCCATTCCATTCCACTCCACATTCCTTTCAACATTCCTTTCCATTCCATTCCACATTCAATTCCACTTTCCATTCTATTCCATTCCACATTCCATTCCACATTCCATTCAGTTCTATTGCACATTACATTCCAAATTCCATTCCACATTCCATTCGAATCCATTGCACATTGCAGTCCACATGCTATTGCATTACATTCCACATTCCATTCCATTCTTTTTCAAGTTCCATCCCATGTTCCATTCCACTTTCCTTTCCAACTTCTATTTCAATCGAATCCATTGCATTCCACATTCCGTTCCATTCCGTTCTATATTCCATTCCATTACATTCCACATTCCATTCCATTCCATTCCACATTCCATCCCACTTTCCATTCCATTACATTCGACATTCAATTCCACGTTCCATTCCATTGCATTCCATTCTATTCCACATTCCATTACATTCCATATTCCCTTCCATTCCATTCCATTACATTTCACATTCCTTTCCATTCCATTCCACTTTCCATTCCATTCCATTCCGCATTCCCTTCCATTCCATTTCACATTCCTTTATATTCCATTCTGCGTTCCATTACACTTCATTCCATCCCATGCCATTTCATTCCACATTGCATTCCACTCCATTCCATTCCACATTCCATTCCATTCCACTCCTATCCCTTCCATTCCATTCCATTCCATTGCACATTCCATTCCAGGTTCCATTGCACTTTCCATTCCACGTTCCATTCCACGTTCCATTTGACGTTCCATTCCAGTCCTTTCCACTTTCCACTCCATTCCATTCCACGTTCCATTTCATTCCATTACACATTCCATTTCCCATTCCATTTCACATTCCATTCCACATTCCATTTCGCAGTGCATTCCATTCCATTCCTTTCCTTTCCACATTATATTCCATTCCAAACCATATTCCATTCCATTCCATTCCACGTTTCATTCCATTCCACATTCCATTCCATTCCACTTCCCATTGCATTCCATTCCACATTCCATTACATTGGATTCCACTTTCCATTCCACATTCCATTCCATTCCATTCCACATTCTATTCCACATTGCATTCCACATTCCATTCCATTCCATTCCAATTTCCATTACATTCCATTTCACATTCCTTTACAAGTTCCATTCCATTCCATTCCACATTCCATTCCACATTCCATTCCACATTCCTTTCCATTCCATTCCACATTCCTTTTGCACGTTGAATTCTATTCCAATCCACTTTCAATTCCATTCCGTTCCATTCCACATTCCATTCCACATCCCATTCCATTCCATTCCACATTCCATTCCATTCCATTCCATTCCATATTCCATTCAATTCCATTCCACATTCCATTGCACATTACATTACATTCCATTGTACATTCAATTCAATTCCATTTTACATTCCATTCCACTCCATTTCACATTGCATTCCATTCCACTCCACATTGCATTCCATTGCATTCCATTCCATTCAATTCCACATTCCTTTCCATTCCATTCCAGATTCAATTCCATTCCATTCCACATTCCATTCCATTCCATTCCATTCCATATTCCGTTCAATTCCATTCCACATTCCATTCCATTCCATACCATTCCATTACACATTCCATTCAAAATTTCATTCCATTCCATTCCATGAAACATTCCATTATATTCCATTCCGCAGTAAATTCCATTCCATTCCCCATTGCATTCCATTCCATTACATTTCACATTCCATTCCATTCCATTCCACATTCAATTCAATTCCATTCCACATTCCATTCCATTCCATTCCACATTCCATTTATTCTATTCCAGATTCAATTCCATTCCATTCCACATTCCATTCCATTCCATTCCATTTTCCTTTCAATTCCATTCCATTCCATACCAGTCCATTACACATGCCATTCAGCATTCAAATTCCATTTCATGCCACATTCCATTATATTACATTCCGCAGTAACTTCCATTCCATTCCACTTTGCATTTCATTCCATTCCATTTCACATTCCATTCCATTCCATTCCACATTCAATTCATTTCCATTCCACATTCCATTACATTCAATTCCACATTACATTACATTCCATTTCACATTCCATTCCACACCACTTTCCATTCAGTTCCACATTCTTGTCCTTTCCTTTCCGTTCAAATCCAAATTCCATTCCACATTTCATTATTCTCCATTCCACTTTCTATTTCATTCCATTCCACATTCAATTCCATTCCATTCCTTTCCATATTCCATTCCATTCCATTCCATTTTCCATTCCGTTCCATTCCACATTCCATTCCATTCCATTCCACATTGCATTCCATTCCTTTCCGCATTAAATGACATTCCACTTTCCTTTCCATTCCATTCCATTCCACTTTCCATTCCATTCCACATTTCATTTCATTCCATTCCACTTTCTGTTTCAATTTCCGTTCCATTCCATTCCACATTCCATTCCAAGCCATTCCCCCTTTCATTGCATTCCATTCCTCTTTCCATTCCATTTCATTCCATTCCATTCCACATTCCATTCCACATTCCATTCCATTCCATTCCACATTCCATTTCACATTATATTCCACAATCCCTTCCACTTTCCATTTAATTCTATTCCACATTCCATTCCACATCCCATTCCATTCCATTCCACTTTGCATTCCACATTCCATTCTACCTTCCATTCCACTCCATTCTATTCCATATTCCATTCCATTACATTCAACATTCCATTACATTATGTTCCCCATTCCATTCCATTGCGTTCCAGTTTAGAATCCACGTTCAATTCCACTTTCCATTCCATTCAAATCCACCTTCCTTTCCACAATCCATTGCATTCCATTCCACTTTCGTTTTCACATTCCATTCCATATTACATTCCTTTCCATTCCGAATCCCATTTCACATTCCATTCCATTCCATTCCACATCCCATTTCATTTCCTTCCACACTCCATTCCACATTCCATTCCGTTCCGTTCCACATTCCATTTCAGATTCCTTTCCACGTTCCATTTGACATTCCATTCCATTCCATTTCACATTGCATTCCACATTCCTTCCATTCCTTTCCACATTCCATTCCACATTGCCTGCCACATTCCATTCCATTGCATTCTACATTCCATTCCAGAATCCATTCCACAGTCCATTCCATTCCATCCCACGGTCCATTCCATTTTCCATTCCATTCTATTCCGAGTTGCATTCCACATTCCTTTCCACGTTCCATACCATATTCCATTCCACATTCCATTCCATTCCATTCCATATTACATACCATTCCTTACCATTGCATTCCACAATCCATTCAGTTCCTTTCCACTTTTGATTCCACATTCCATTGCACATTCCATTCTGTTCCATTGCACAATCCATTCTGCACTCCATTCCACATTCCATTCCAAATAGCATTCCGTTCCATTCCAGATTCCATTCCACACTCCATTCCAAATTCCATTCCATTCTATTCCACATTCCATTGCCTTCCATTCCAGATTCCTTTCCACATTCCATTTCATTCCATTCCACATTCCATTGCATTCAATTCCACATTCTATTCCACATTCCATTCCACATTCCATTGCATTCCTTTCCACATTCCATTCCTTTCCATTCCACTTTCCATTCCATTCCATTCCGTGTTCCATTGCACGTTCCATTCCATTACATTCCAGGTTCCATTCCGCATTTCATTCCAATTCCAATTCCACATTCCATTCCGTTCCATTGCATATTCAATTCCACATTCCATTACACATTCCATTGCTTTCCATTCCACTTTCCATTTCACATTCCAATACACATTCCATTCCACATTCCATTCCACATTCCATTCCACGGTCCATTCCACATTCCATTCCATTCCATTCCACATTGCATTCCACATTGCATTCCATTCCAGTCTATATCCCATTCCACATTCCATTCCATTCCTATCAACACTCCATTCCATTTTATTACACCTTCCATTCCACATTTCATTCCACATCCATTTCCATTCCATTCCACATTCCATTCTACATTCCATTCCATTCCACATTCCATTCCACATTCCATTCTGCAGTCCGTTACACATCCCATTCCACATTCCATTCCACGTTCCATTCTCATTCCATTGCGTTTCGTTGCACATTCTATTCCACAATCCGATGCATTCCAATTCACATGCCATTCCACATTCCTTTCCATTCCATTCCATTCCATTCCACATTCCGTTCCAAATTCCATTCAACGTTCCAATCCAATGTCCGTTAAATTCCATTCCACATTCCATTCCATTCCATTCCACATTCCCTTCCATTCCATTCCATTCCAAATTCCATTCCATTCCATTCAAATCCACATTGCATTCCATTCCATTCCACTTTCAATTTCATTCCATTCCAATTCATTCAACATTCCATTCCACATTGCAAACCATTCCATTCCATTTCATTGATTCCAAATTCCGTTCTATTCCATTCCACATTCCAATCCATATTCCACTTCTTTCCATTCCTTTGCACATTCCATTCCACATTCCATTCCATTCAATTTCACATTCAATTCCATTCGATTCCATTCCACATTCCATTCCACATTGCATTTCTTTCCATTGCACATTCGTTTCCATTCCATTCCACATTCCATTCCACCTTCAATTCCATTCCATTCCACATTCCATTGGACATTCCTTTCTATTCCATTCCACATTACTTTCCATTGCATTTCTCGTTCCATTATAATCCATTCCACATCCCTCTCCACTTTCCATTCCACGTTCCATTCCACTTTCCATTTCACATGCCTTTTCACATGCCATTCCATTCCATTCCAATTTCCATTCCACATTCCATTCAGTTCCATTCCACATTCCATTGCATTCCTTTACACATTGCAGTCCACACTCCATTCCACATTCCAGTCCAGATTAGTTTCCATTCCATTCCACTTTCCATTCCATTCCATCCCATTCCGTTCCACATTCCATTCCAGATTCCATTCCTTTCCACTTCATTCCATATTCCATTTCATTCAATTCCACATTCCATTCCATTCCATTCCACATTCCATTCCATTCCATTTCTTTCCATTCACCATTCTATTCCATTCCACTTTCCACTCCATTCCATTCCAAATTCCGTTCAGTTCCATTCCATTCCATTACGCATTCCATTCCATTCCATTCCGTTAAACATTCCATTCCACTTCATTCCATTCAAAATTCTTTTCCTTTCCGCAATACTTTCCATTTCATTCCATTCCACATTCTATTCCATTCCACATTTCACTGCATTCCATTCCACATTCCATTCAATTCCATGCCATTCCATTCCGCATTCCATTCCACAGTCTATTCCATTCCACATTCTATTCCTTTCTACATTCCTTTCAATTCCATTCCATACCATTCTCAATTCCATTCCATTCCTTTCCATTCCACATTCAATTCCGTTCCACATTCCATTCCACTCCATTTCAAATTCCATTCCATTCCATTCTGTTGCATTCCATTCCATTCCATTCCACTGCATTCCATTCCATTCCATTCCACATTCCATTCCATTTCTTTCCATTCCATTTCCCTCCTTTCCACATTCTATTCCTTTCCACATTCCATTCCATTCGTTTTCACATTCCATTCCACTGCATTGTATTCCATTACAATCCACATCCCATTCCATTTCATTCCATTGCACATTCTACTCCTTTCCATTCCACATTCCATTCCATTCATTTATTGCATTCTATTCCATTCAATTCCCCATACCATTCCATTCCACATTCCTTTCCACATTCAATTCCACGTTCCATTTCACCTTCCATTCCATTCCATTCCACATACCATTCCAATCCATTCCACATTCCATTCCCCTTTCCATTACATTCCATTCCACATTCCATTCCCTTCTATTCCACCTTCCATTCCATTCTATTCCTTATTCCATTCCACAGTTGATTCCATTCCATTCACCATTCGTTTCCACATTCCATCCCATTCCATTACATTCCACAATCCATTCCACATTCCTTTGCACATTCTATCCCACATTCTGTTCCCTTAAATTCCACATTCCATTCCACATTGCATTCCATTAAATTTCACATTCCATTCCTTCAATTCCACATTCCATTCCACATTCCGTTCCATTCCATTCCATTCCACGTTCCATTCCACATTCCATTCCACATTCCATTCCACATTCTATTAAATTCCATTCCACATTCCAATCCGTTCCATTCCACCTTCCATTCCATTCCTTTCCACGTTCCATTCAATATTCCGTTACACATTCCCTTCCACGTACCATTCAACATTTCATTCCTCATTGCATTTCACATTCCCTTCCATGTTCTATTCCACATTCCATTCCACGTTCCTTTCCACATTCCATTCCACGTTCCATTGCATGTTCTATTCTATACCATTACAAGTTCCATTCCACATTCCATTCCATTGCTTTCCACATTCCATTCCACATTTCATTCCACATTACATTCCACATTCCATTGCGTTCCATTATATTTTTCACTCCACATTCCATTCCACAATAAATTCCATTCCATTACATTCTATTCCGCATTCCATTGAACATTCCATTCCACATTCCATTCCACAATTCAATAGATTCCATTCCACCGTCCATTCCACATTCCTTTCCAGTCCACTCCACATTCCACTGCACATTCCATTCCATTCCATTCCACTTTCCATTCCACTTTGTGTTCCCCGTTCCATTCCACTTTCCTTTCCACTTACCATTCTTTTCCATTCCACGTTGTATTCTACATTACATTCCATTCCATTCCTGTTTCCTTTCGACATTCCATTCCACATTCCATTAAGCATTACTTCCGTTGCATTCCACATTCCATTGCAGATTCGATTCCACTTTCCATTCCGCATTCCTTTCCATTCCATTCCACATTCCATTAATGATTCCATTCAACATTCCATTCCACATTCGTTTCCACATTCCATTCCATTCCATTTCACATTCCGTTCCACTTTTGACTCCATTATATCCTGCATTCCATTCCACATTCCAGTCCACATTCCATTTCATTCCATTTTACATTCCATTACATGTTCCATTCCATTCCATTTGATGTTCATTTCCACGTGCCATTCCTGATTATGTTCCACATTCCAATGCACATTCCATTTCACATTCCATTCCTTTCCATACCACATTGCATTCCAATCCATTCCACTTTCCATTCCACATTCAATTCTACATTCCATTCCACTTTCCACTCCAATCCATCCCACATTCCATTCCACGTTCAATTCCATTCCATTCCACATTCCATTCCACCTTCCATTACCTTACATTCCACGTTCCATTCCACGTTCCATTCCACATTTCTTTCCACGTTCCATTCCACATTCAATTCCATTCCATTCCATATTCCATTCCATTCTTTTAAATTCCACATTCCATTCATCATTCCATTCCATATTCCATTTCACATTCCATTCCACATTCCATTCCATTCCATGTTTTATTACATTACACGTTCTCTTACACCATGCATTCCACGTTGAAGTACACGATCCGTTCCATTTCATTCCATTCCACTTTCCATTCCACATTCCATTCCACATTCCATTTCACATTCCATTCTCTTTCCATTTCACTTTCCATTCCATTCCATTGTATTCCATTCCACATTCCATTCCATTCCAATCCACATTCCATTGTATTCCATTCTACGTTCAGTTCGGTTCCACATTCCATTCCATTCCGTTCCACGTTCCATTGCATTCCATCCAATTTTCCATTCCATTCCATTCCACATTGCATTACACATTCCACTGCATTCCATTCTATTCCACATTCCATTCCTTTCCAAACCACATTCAATTCCATTCCATTCCACATTCCATTCCTTTCCATTCCACATTCCATTCCAAATTCCCTTCCACATTCCATTCCATGTTCCATTCTATTCCATTCCACATTCCATTCCACGTTCCTTTCTATTCCATTCCACATTCCATTCCATTCCATTCCACATTCCATTGCATTTCATTCCACATTCCATTTAATTCATTTTCTCATTCCATTCCATTACATGGCATTCCTCTTTCCATTCAATTCCACTCCGCATTCCCTTCGAATCCATTGCATTGTATTCCACATTCCATTCCATTTCATTCTGTTCCACATTCCATTCCATTCCATTCCTCATACCATTGGATTTCATTCCACATTCCATTTCATTCTATTTCACATTCCATTCCATTATATTGCATTCCACATTCCATTCAATTCCACTCCGCATTCCATTCGAATCCATTCCATTCTATTCCACATTCCATTCCATTTGTTTCTATTCCACATTCCATTACATTCCATTCCACATTCCATTCAATTACATTTCACATTCCTTTCCACGTTGCATTCCACATTCTATTCCATGTTCCCTTCCACATTCCATTGAACATTCCATTCCATTCCATCCCACATTCCATTACACTTTCCATGCCATTCCATCCATCTTCCATTACTTTCCATTCCAATCAATTCCACCTTTCATTCCAGTTCCCATTCCACGTTCCATTCCACGTTCCTCTCTACGTTTCATTCCACATTCCATTCCTTTACATTCCACACTCCTTACCATTCCATTCCATTCCATTCCACAATCTATTCCATTCCATTCCACATTTCTTTCCACATTCCATTCCACATTCCATTACTTTCCATTCCACTTTTCGTTCCACACTCCTTTCCACTTTCCATTCCACATTCCATTCTGTCCCATTCCACTTTCCATTCCACAGTGCATTCCACATTCCATTCCAGTTCCTTTTCCATTCCACTCCACATTCCATTCCACTCTACATTCCACCCTGCATTTCCCATGCCATTCAGTTACATTCACATTCCATTGCACACTCCATTCCGTTCCATCGCACTTTCCATTTCAAACTCCATTCCGCATTCCATTCCATACTTCATTCCACATTGCATTCCACATTCCAGTCCACATTCCATTCCACCTTCCATTCCTCATTCCATTCCAATCCATTCCACATTCCATTCCACATTCCATTCCTTTCCATTCCACATTCCATTTAACACTCCATTCCACATTTCCTTTCCATTCCACATTCCATTTAACACTCCATTCCACATTCCATTCCAGATTCCATTCTGATACATTCTACATTCCATTCCATTCTCTTCCAAATTCCCTTCCACATTCAATTCCTCATACTTTTCCATTCCATTCCACATTTCACTCCACATTCCAAAACACGTTACATTCCACATTCAATTCCACATTCCATTCCGTTCCATTCCACATTCCATTCGACACTCCATTACACATTCCATTGCACATTCCAAACCGTTCCATTTGACATTACTTTCCACCTTCCATTCCACAATGCATTTCACATAACATTCCGTTTCATTCCACATTCCATTGCATTCCATTCCACATTCCATTCCACTTTCCATTTCACATTCCGTTCCTTTCCATTCAACATTCCTTTCCACGTTCCATTTCATGTTCCATTCCATTCCATTCCTCGTTCCGTTTCAAGTTCTATTCCACGTTCCATTCCACATTACATTTCACATTCTATTCCACATTCCATTCCACATTCCATTCCATTCCACTCCAGATTGCATTCCACATTTCATTCCATTGCATTCCACATTCCATTCCATTCCATTCCACATTCCATCCCTTTCCATTCCACGTTCATTTCCATTCCATTCCATGTCCCATTCCACATTCCATTCCACATTCCATTCCACGTGGCATTCTATTCCATTCCAGGTTCCATTCCACGTTCCATTCCATTCCATGCCACATTCCATTACACATTCAATTGCACATTCCTTTCCAACTTGCACTCCACTCTACAATCCCCGTTCCATTGCACGTTCCATTCCATATTCTGCTGCGCTCTTCTGTTCCATTCCATTCCAAGATCCATTTCACATTCCATTCTAGTCCATTCCAAGTCCCATTGCTCATTCCAGTCCACATTCCATTCCATTCCATTCCATTCCACATTCCATTCCAAAGTCCTTTCCATTCCATTCCACATTCCTTTCCACTTTCCATTTCACATTCCATTCCACTTTCCATTCCACACTGTATTTCACATTCCATTCCACATTCCATTGCATTCCATCACATATTCCATTCCACTTTCCATTTCACATTCTGTTCCATTCCATTCTGCATTCCATTCCACGTTCCATTACAAGTTCCATTCCGTTCCATTCAACATTCCGTTTCTCGTTCTATTCCACACTCCATTCCACATACCATTTCACTTTCCATTCCACATTCCATGCAACATTCCATTCCATTCCACTCAACACTGCTTTCCACATTTTATTCCATTACATTCCACATTCCATTCCATTCCATTCCACATTCCATCCCTTTCCATTTCACGTTCCATTACATTCCATTCCATGTTCCATTCCACATTCAATTCCACATTCCATTCCACGTGGCATTCCATTCCTTTCCAGGTTCCATTCCTCTTTCCATTCCACATTCCATTGCAGATTCCTTTCCAACTTCCATTCCACTCTACATTTAACTTTCCATTCCACGTTCCAGTCCGTATTCCATTGCGGGTTCTGTTCCACACCATTCCAAGGTCCATTTCACATTCCATTCCACGTCCCATTGCACTTTCCATTCCACATTCCCTTCAATTACATTTCACATTCCATTCCAAAGTCCATTCCATTCCATTCCACCTTGCTTTCCACATTCCATTTCACATTCCATTCCACATTCCATTCCACATTGCATTTCACATTCCATTCCACATTCCATTGCATTCCATTCCAAATTCCATTCCATTCCATTCGACTTTCCATTCCACATTACATTCTCCATTTCATTTCACATTCCATTCCACATTCCATTTCTCTCCATTCCACAATCCATTCCACAACATTCGACGTTCTATTCCACCTTTGTTTCCACGTTCCATTCCACATTCCAATTCACTTTCCATTCCATTTCATTCCACATTCCATTCCACATTCCATTCCATTCCATTCCACATTCCGTTCCACTTTCCATTCCACGTTCCATTCAAAGTTCCATTCTATTCCATTCCATTCCACTCCATTCCATTCCACATACCATTCAATTCCATTCCACATTCCATTCCATATTCTATTCCAGCTTCTATTTCAATTCATTCCACATTCCATTCCATTCCATTCCACATGCCATTCCATTCGATTCCCCATTCCTTGCCACATTGCATTCCACCTACCATTCCATTCCATTCAACGTTCCATTCCTCATTCCATTCCATTAAATTCCACTTTCGTTTTCACATTTCATTCCACATTACATTCCCCTCCATACAACATTACATTCCACATTCAATTCCACATTACTCTGCTTTCCATTCCACATTCCATTCCACATTCCATTCCACATTCCGTTCCATTCCATTCCACACTCTATTCCACATTCCAATCCGTTCCATTCCACATTCCATTCCACACTCCGTTCCACATTACATTACGTTCCATTCCTAATTCAATTGCATTCCATTCCACATTCCTTTCAACATTCTACTCCATTGCATTCCACATTCCCTTCCATTCCATTCCACATTACATTCCACATTATATTCCACTTTCCATTCCTCCTTCCATTCCATTCCATTTCAGATTATTTTCCACATTCCATTCCATTCCATTACATATTCCATTCCATATTCCGTTCAATTTCAGTCCACATTCCATTCCACATTCCATTCCATTCCATTCCATTCAATATCTCATTCTGATGCATTCCATTCTGCATCCCATTCCATTGCATTCCTCATGCCATTCCATGTTCCATTCCATTCCATTCCACTTATATTTCTGCCTTCCATTCCACAGTCAATTCCACATTACATTCCGTTCCATTCCACATTCCATTCCAAATTGCATTCCACATTCCATTCCATACCATTCCATGTTCCATTCCACATTCCATTCCATTCCATTCCACATTCCATGCTACATTCCATTCCATTCCATTCAAAAATCCATTCCACATTCCATTCCATTCCATTCCATATTCCACTCGACATTCCATTCCATTCCACTCAATTTCATTCCACATTCCTTTCGATTTCATTCCACATTCCATTCAATTCCATTCCACATTCCATTCCATTCCATTCCACATTCCAATCCACGTTCCCTTCCATTCCATTCCAATTTCCATTCCATTCCATTCCACATTCCATTCTTCATTCCATATCTCATGCCATCCCATTCCATTTCACATTCCATTGCATTGCATTAAACATTCCATTCCATTCCTTTCCACATTCCATTCACTTCCACATTCCATTCCACATTACATTCCACGTTCCCTTTCATTCCATTCCACGTTCCACTTTCCTTTCCACATTCCATTCCACATTCCATTCCACATTCCATTCCGCATTCCATTCCACGTTACATTCCACATTCCACTCCATTCCTTTCCACTATCCATTAAATATTCCTTTCCACATTCCATTCCACATTGCATTCCATTCCATTCCACAATCCATTCCAAAGTCCATTCCATTCCATTCCACAATCCTTTCCACATTCGATTCCACATTCCGTTCCACATTCCATTCCAAATTGCATTTCACATTCAATTCCACATTCCATTCTCATTCCATTGCATTTTTTTCCACTTTCCTTTCCACATTCCTTTACATTCCAATTCACATGCCACTCCACATTCCATTCCATTCCATTCCATTCCACATTCCATTCCACATTTCATTCTGCAGTCCTTTCCTTTCCGTTCCAAATTCCATTCCACTTCAATCAACATTCCAGTCCACATTTCTTTCAATTCCATTCCACATTCCCTTCCACATTCAATTCCACATTCCATTCCTTTCCCTTCCACATTCCATTCCATTCCATTCCACGTTCCATTCCACTTTCCTTTAAATTCTATTCCACATTCCATTTCACATTCCAGTCCATTTCATTCCACAATTGATTCCATTCCATTCCGCATTCAATTCCACATTCAATTCCACATTCCATTTCATTCCATTCCACATTCCATTCCATTCCATTCCGCATTCCATTCCATTCCATTCCACGTTCTATTCCACAATCCATTCCACTTTCCATTCGACGTTGCATTCCAAGTTGCATTCCATTACATTCTACAATCCATTCCACGTTCCATTCCATTAAATTCCACGTTCCATTCCATTCCATTCCACATTCCATTCCACATTCCATTCCATTCAATTCCACGTTGCATTCCATTCCATTACACATTGCATTCCACGTTCCATTCCATTCCATTCCACTTTCCATTCCACGTTCCATTCCACATTCAATTCCTTTCCATTCCACATTCCTTTCCATTTCGTTTCACATTCCATTCCATTCAGTTCGACATTCCTTTCCACTCTCCATTCCACGTTGAATTTCATATTACATTCCATGTCCCATTCCACTTTCCATGCCTTTCCATTCCACATTCCATTCCATTCTATTCCATGTTCCATTCCATTCCATTGCACATTCCATTCCACATTCCATTCCACATTCCATTCCATTCCATTCCACGTTCCAGTCAACATTCCAATCCATTCAATTTCACGTTCCATTCCATATTCCATTCCACTTTCCACTTTGCCTTCCAGTTCAATTCCATGATCCATTCCACGTTCAATTACAGGAACTATTGCCCTTTCCATTCCACATTCCGTTCCATTCCATTCAATTCCATGCCGCATTCCCTTCCACATTACATTCCACATTTCATTCCACCTTGCATTCCACATTCCTTTCCATGTTCTCTTCCACCTTCCTTTCCACTTTCCATTCCATTTCATTCCACGTTCCATTCCACGTTACATTCCTTTCCATTCCACTTTCCATTCCACATTCCAATGCACATCCCATTCCACTTTCCATTCCATGTTCCAATCCACATCCCATTCCAGGTTCCAATGCACATTCCATTCGATTCCGTTGCACTTTCCCTTCCACATTATATTCTACATTCCTTTCCATGTTCCATTCCACTTTTCATTTCACGTTTGATTCCACATTCTATTCCATTCCATTCCACTTTCCATTCTACTTTCCATTCCACTTTCCATTCCACATTTCATTCCTCATTCCACTGCAAATTCCATTCGACATTCCATTCCACATTCCATTGCACATTCCATTCCACTCCATTCCACATTCCTTTCCACATTCCATTCCACATTCCATTCCACCTTCCTTTCCACCTTCCATTCCACATTCCATTCCACTTCCTTTCATTCCACATTCCATTCCTTTCCATTCCACGTTACATTCCACGTTCCTGTCCACGTTCCTTTCCAAGTTCCATTCCACGTTGCATTCCGTTCCATTCCACGTTCCATTCCATATTCCATTCCACATTCCAATTCACATTCCATTACACTTTCCATTCCATTCCATTCCACGTTCCATTAAGCATTCCATTGCACATTCCATTCCACGTTCCATTCCACATTCCATTCCACTTCCCATTCCTTTCCATTCCATGTTCCCTTTCATTCCATTCCATGATCCATTTCATTCCGTTAAACATTCCATTATACATTCAATTTCACATTTCATTCCACATTCCATTCCATTCCAAACCACATTGCATTCCTTTCCATTCGACGTTCCTTTCTGTTCCACTTTCCATTACATTCCATTCCACGTTCCAGTTCATTACATTCCACATTCCATTCCACATTGCATTACAGTCCGTTCCATTCCACTTTCCATTCCACATTCCATTCCACATTCCATTCCCCGTTCCATTCCATTCCATTCCACATTCCATATTATTCCCTGCCATTCCACATTGCATTCCATTTCATTCCACTTTCCATTCCATTCCATTCCACATTGCATTCGTTATTGCATTCCACATTCCATTACATTCCATTCTACATTCCATACCATTCCATTCCACATTCAGCTCCATTACATTCCACATTCCATTCAACATTCCATTTCACATTCCATTCCACATTCCATTCCATTCTTTTCCACATTCCATTCCACATTCCATTTAAAGTTCTGTTCGTTTCCATTCCACATTCCATTCCACGTCCCATTCCATTTCACTCCACTTTCAATTCCACAGTCAATTCAATTCCATTTCACGTTCCATGGTACCATCCATTCCACATTCCAATCCACGTTCCATTCCATCCATTTCACATTCCATTCCACATTACATTCCACATTCCATTCCGTTCCATTTCACATTCCAATCCACACTCCATTCCACATTCCATTGCACATTGCATTCCGTTCCATTCCACATTCCTTTCCACATCCCATTCCTCATTCCATTCCACATTCCTTTAAATTCCTTTCCACATTGCATTCCACAACCCACTACATTGCATTCCACATTCCATTCCATTCTATTCCACATTCCTTCCCACATTCCATTCCACATTCCATTCCATTCAATTTGAGATTACATTCCACATTCCATTCCACATTGCATTCCACATTCCATTCCACATTCTAGTGCACATTACATTCCATTCGATTCCACTTTCCTTTCCACATTCCATTCCACATTCCATTCCATTCCATTTCCCATTCCATTCCACATTCCATTCCACATTCCACTCCACGTTCCATCCTACATTCCATTCCACGTTTTATTCCATTCCATTCCATGTTCCATTCGACGTTCCATTCCATTCAATTCCACGTTCCATTGCACATTCCATTCCATTCAATTCCACATTGCATTTCACATTCCATTCCACATTCCTTTCCATTCCAGTCAGCATTCGATTCCACGTTCCATTCCACGTTCCATTAAATGTTCCATTATACATTCCGTTCCAATTTCCATTCCATTCCATTCAATTCCACATTCCATTCCACATTCCATTCCACATTCCTTTCCATTCCTGTCAGCATTCGATTCCACATTCCATTCCACGCTCCATTAAATGTTCCATTATACATTCCGTTCCAATTTCCATTCCACTCCATTCCATTCCATTCCATTCCACATTCCATTTCACATTCCATTCCGTTCCATTCCACATTCATTCCACATTCCATTCCTTTCCATTCCACATTCCATTTCATATTCCATTCCACATTCCATTCCATTCCTTTGCACATTCCTTTACACATTCCATTTAACGTTCCATTCCTCTCCATTCCACGTTCCACTCCACGTTCCATTCCACGTCCCATTTCTTTTCATTCCACGTTCAATTCCACAGTCAATTCCATTCCATTTCACGTTCCTTGCTACATTCCATTCCACATTCTTTTCCATGTTCCATTTCGTCAATTCCACATTCCATTCCACACTCCGTTCCACATTCGATTCCACATTCTATTCCATTCCATTCCACATTCCATTCCACACTCCATTCCACATTCCATTGCACATCCCATTCCGTTCCATTCCACATTCTTTTCCAGATTACATTCCACATTCCTTTCCACATTGCATTCCATTCCATTCCTCATTCCATTCCGTTCCATTCCAGATTCCATTTCACATTCCATTCCACAATCCATTCCATATTCAATTGCTCACTCCATTCCAAATTCCATTCCCCATTCCATTTCATTCCATTCCATTCCACATGCCTTTCCAGGTTCCATTCCCCATTCCATTCCACATTCCGTTTCATTCCGTTTCACATTCCATTCCATTCCATTCCACTTTCATTTCCACATTCCACTCCATTCCATTCCGCATTCCATTCCATTCAATTCCACGCTACATTCCATGTTCTAGTCCATGTTTCGTTCCACGTTCCATACCACGTACCATTCCATTCCATTCCACATTCCATTCCATTCCATTCCACTTTCCATTCCATTCCATTTCACATTCAATTCCACATTCCTTTCCTTTCCATTCCACATTCCATTCCACATAACATTCCACACTCCTTTCCACATTCAATTCCACATTCCATTCCTTTCACTTCCACATTCATTTCCACATTTCATTCCACATTCCATTCCGTTTCATTGCACATCAGATTCCACTTTCCATTCCATTCCATTTCACATTCCTTTCCGTTCAATTCCACATTCCATTCCACATTACATTCCACATTCCATTCGACATTCTGCCCAACATTCAGTTCTAAATTTCATTCCATTCCATTCCACACTCCATTCCAATTCATTCCACATTCTATTTCACATACCATTCCATTCGGTTCCACATTCCAATCCATTCCATTTCACATTCTATTCCGTACCATTCCACACTCGTTTCCACATTCCATTCCACCGACCATTACACATTCCAATCCACTTTCCATTCCACATTCCAATCCATTCCATTTCACATTCCATTCTGCTCCATTCCACATTCCTTTCCACATTCCATTCCACATTGCATTCCACATTCCGTTCCGCATTCCATTCCACATTCCATTCCACATTCCATTCCATTTCATTTCATTCCACATTCCATTCCTTTCAATTCCACTTTACATTCCACTTTCCTTTCCAAGTTCCATTCCACGTTGCATTCCATTCCATTCCACGTTGCATTCCATGTTCCATTCCACATTCCAACTCACATTCCATTAGACGTTCCACTCCATTCCATTGCACGATCCATTCCACATTACATTCCTTTCCATTCCACGTTCCATTTCATTCAATTCCATGACCAATTTCATTCCATTCCACATTCCATTGTACATTCCATTTCACATTCCATTCCACATTCCATTCCATTCCAATTCACATTGCATTCCTTTCCATTCCACGTTCCATTCCATTCCACACTCCATTACATTACATTCCACTTTCCATTTCATTGCATTCCACATTCCATTCCACAAAGCTTTACAATCTATTCCATTCAACTTTCCATTCCACATTCCATTCCCCTTTCCATTCCATTCCATTCCACATTCCATACTATTCTCTGCCATTCCACATTGCATTCCACTCCATTTCAAATTCCATTGCATTCCATTCCACATTGCATTCGACATTGCATTCCACATCCCATTCCATTCCTTTCCACATTCCATTCCATTCCATTCCATATTCAGCTCCATTCCATTCCACATTCCATTCAACATTCCATTTCATTCCATTCCACATTCCATTCCATTCCATTACACATTCCATTCCATTCCATTCCAAATCCCATAACTTTCCATTCCACTTTCCATTCAGCATTCAATTCTACGTCCCATTCTACATTCAATTTCACTTTCCATTGCATGTTTCATTCCATTCTATTCCACATTCCATTCCATTCCATTCCACGTTCCATTGCATTGTACGTTCCATTCCATACCATTCAATTCCATTCCACATTTCATAATATTCCATTACATTCCATAATCCATTCCTTTCCTATACATATTCCTTTGAATTCCATTCCACATTCCATTCCATTTCATTCCATTCCATTCCACAATCCATTGCACATTACATTCCCTTCCATTCCATATTCCATTCCATTACATTCCACATTTCATTCCACACTCCATTCCACGTTCCATTCCCTGTTACATTCCTCGTTCAATTCCACGTTCCATTCCATGTTCCGTTCCATTCAATTCCAGATTCCACTGCACATTACACTCCATTCCATTCCACATTCCATTCCATTAACTTCCATTCCTTTCCACATTCCATTCCATTCCACATTCCATTCCACCTTCCATTCCATTCCATTCCACATTCCATTCTGCATTCCATTAAATTCCATTCCACATTCCATTCCATTCCATTCCATATTCCATAACTTTCCATTCCATTTTCCATTCTTCTTTCAATTCCACGTTGCAGTCCACATTTCATTCCACATTCCATTCCACGTTCCTTTCCATTCCATTCCACGTTCTATGCCATTCCATGTTACATTCGAAATTCAATTCCGCGTACCATTCCATTTCATTCCACGTTCCATTCCACGTTCCATTCAATTCTATTCCACGTTCCACTTCACATTACATTATGTTCCATTCCACATTCCATTCCACATGACATTCCACATTCCATTCCACATTCCATTCCTCATCCCATTGCATTCCAGTCCACTTTCGATTCCACATTCCACTCCATTCCATTCCAAATTCCATTCCATTTCAATCCACTTCCCATTCCACATTCCTTTCCATTCTATTCCATACTCTATTCCACATTCCGTTCCACATTCCATTCCATTCCATTGCACATTCCATTCTACAATCCATTCCATTACATTCCTCGTTCTATTCCACGTTCCATTGCACATTCTTTTCCACATTCCATTCCATTCCATTCTGGTTTCCATTGCAGGTTCCATTCCACATTCCATTCCACATTCCATTCCATGTTCCATTCCATTCCACATTCCATTGCATTCCATTCCATTCCACATTCCATTCCACATTGCATTCCATTTCATTCAATTACATTGCATTCCATTCCACATTCCAATCCATTCCAATCCTCTCCACATTCCATTCCATTCCATTCCACATTCTATTCTATTCCATTCCACATTCCAATCCATTCCATTGCACATTCCATTCCATTCCATTCCATTCTATTCCACATTCCGTACCATTCCATTGCATTCCACATTACATTCGTTTCCATTACACATTCCATTCCTTTCCATTCCACGTTCCATTCCATTCCATTCCACATTCCATTCCAATGCATTCTACATTTCATTCCACGGTCCATTCCACATTACCTTACATTTCATTCTATTCTATTGCACTCCGTTTCACATTCCGTTCCACATTCCATTGCTTTCCTCTACACATTCAGATCCACATTCCATTCCACTTTCCATTCTACTCCATTCCGCATTCCATTACACATTCCATTCCACGTTCCATTCCTTATTCCCCTCCCTTCCATTCCTTTCCACAATCTGTTCCACATTCCAATGCATTCCAGTCCACATTCCATTCCACATTCCATTCAACTCCATTCCTCTTTCCATTCAATTCCAATCCACTTCCCATTCCACATTTCATTCCATTCCATTCCACATTCCGTTCCATATTCCATTGAATTCCATTCCACATTCCATTCCACATTCCATTCCACATTACATTCCACGTTCCATTCCACGTTCCATTCAACGTTCCATTCCACTATCCATTCCATACCACTCCACGTTCTATTCCACATTCCATTCCTTTCCATTCCACGGTCCATTCCACATTTCATTCCCCATTCCATTCCACATTCCTTTCCATTCCATTCCACATTCCATTCCATTACATTCCACATTGCATTTCAAATTCCATTTCACGTTCCATTCCTCAATCCATTCCATTCCATTCGACAATCAATTCCATTTCATTCCACATTCCTCTCCACATTCCATTCCATTCAATTCCATATTCCATTCCACACCATTCCATCACATTCCATTCCATTCAATTCCATATTCCATTCCACACCATTCCATATTCCATTCCACATTCCATTCAACATTCAATTTCATATTCCATTCCACATTCCATTCCATTCCATTCCATTCCACATTCTATTTTACATTTCATTCCATTCCATTCCACATTCCTTTGTACATTCCTTTTCACATTCCATTCCTCTTTCCATTGCATTCCATTCTACATTCTATTTTACATTTCATTCCATTCCATTCCACATTCCTTTGCACATTCCATTTCACATTCCATTCCACATTCCATTCCATTCCATTCCACATTCCATTCCATTGCATTCTACATTGCATTCCATTCCATCTCACATTCCATTCCATGTCCCATTCCATTCCATTCCACATTTCATTCCATTCTGTTCCACATTCCATTCCACATTCCATTTCATTCCATTCCACATTCCATACCATTCCACTCCACGTTCCATTCCACATTCCATTCCATTCCATTCCACATTCTATTCCATGTTGCATTCCATTCAAATCCATGTTCAATTTTACGTTCCATTCCACATTGCATTCCACATTCAATTCCACATTCCATTCCGTTCTATTCCAAATTCCATTCCACATTCCATTCCACATTACATTGCACTTTGCATTCCACATTCTGTTCCATTCCATTCCACTTTCCATTCCACATTCCATTCCACATTCCATTCCATTCCATTCCACATCCCATTCAACATTCCATTCCATTCGATGCCGCATTGCATTCCATTCCATTTCACATTTCATTCCCCATTCCATTCCATTCCATTGCACATTCCATTCCACATTCCATTCCACGTTGCTTTCCATTCCTTTCCACGTTTCATTCCATGATCAAATGCATTCCATTACACATTCCATTCCCCTTTCAATTCCGCATTCCATTCAATTGCATTCCACTTTTCATTCCACATTCCATTCCATTCTATTGCACTTTCCATTTCACATTGCATTCCACTTTTCATTCCACGTTTCATTCCATTCCATTCCGCATTGTATTCCATTCCACCTTCCTTTCCACGTTCCACTCCACTCCTTTCCACATTCCTTTCCACATTCCATTCCATTCCATTCCATCTTCAATTCCACATTCCTTTCCATTCCATTCCACATTGCAATCCATTCCACATACCATTCCATTCCACTCCACATTCCATTCCTCGTTCCATTGCATTCCATGCCACCTTCCATTCCATGTTGCATTCCACGTTCCTTTCCACGGTCATTCCACATTCCATTCCACTCTATTCCATATTCCATACTATTCCATTGCTTTCCATTCCACAATGCATTCCATTCCATTGCTCGTTCCATTCCACATTCCATTCCACATTCAATTCCTTTACATTCCACATTGAATTCCTTTCCATTCCGCATTCCATTGCACACTCCATTCCACATTGTAATCCACATTCCATTCCGTTTCAATGCACATTACATTCCAGGTTGCATTCCACATTCCACTCTCTTCCATACCACATTACATTGCATTCCATTCAGCATTCCTTTCCACATTCCAATCTATTCCATTCCACATTCCATTCCACTGCAGATTCCATTTCACATTCCATTCCACATTCCATTACACATTCCATTGCAATCCATTCCACATTCCATTCCTAATTCTATTCCACATTCCATTCCACATTCTATTGCATTGCATTCCATGTTCCCTTCCACATTCCATTCCACTTTCTATTCCACATTCCTTTCCATTCCATTCACCCTTCAATTCCACGTTCCATTTCACATTCCATTCCACATTCCGTTACGTCAATTTCACATTTCATTCCATTCCACTTTCCATTCCATGATGCATTCCAACTTCCATTCCATTCCACACCATGCTCCATTCCACATTGCACTCTATTCCATTCCATTTTCCATTCCACAATTCATTCCACATTACATTTCACATTAAATTACTTTCCATTCCACATTCCATTCCACATTCCATTCCACATTCCATTCCACATTCCATTTCTTTCCATTCCACATTACATTCCACATTCCGCTGAACATTCCACTCCACAGTGTATTCCACGTTCCATTCCACGTTACACTCCGCGTTCCATTCCACGTTCCATTCCATGTTCCTTTCCATTCCACTCCACTTTCCTGTCCTCGTTCCATTTCACTTTCAATTCCTCGTTCCAAGGCTTTCAATTACACATTCCATTCCACATTCCATTTCATTCCGTTACACATTCCATTACACGTTCCATTTCATTCCGTTCCACGTTCCATTCCCTTCCATTCCACTTTCCATTCCACTTTCCGTTCCACGATCCATTCCACATTCCACTCCATGTTCCATTCCACGTTCCATTCCACGTTCCATTCCAGGTTCCATTCCATTACATTCCATGTTCTTTTCCGAATTTCGCTCCACTCCATTCCACATTCCATTCCACATTCCATTCCAATTCATTCTACTTTCCATTCCATTCAATTCCACATTCCACTCCACATTCCATTCCATTCCACTGCATTCCATATTCCATTCGATTCCATTCCATTCTACATTCCAATCCACTTTCCTTTCCAGTCCATTCCACATACCATCCCATTCCATTCCAGTTTGCATTCCACTCCATTCCACATTCGATTCCATTCCATTCAACTTTCCATTACATCCCATTCCAACTTCCATTCCATTCCATTCCACATTACATTCTATTTCATTCCACATTTCATTCCCTTCCTTTCCATATTACATTTCATTCCATTCCAGATTACATTGCATTCCATTCCATTCCAAATTCCATTCCATTCCACATTCCATTACATTCCATTCCATTCCACATTCCTTTCCATTCCATTCCTCATTCCATTCCATACCATTCCATTCCACATTCCATTCCACATTGCATTCCACATTCAATTCCATTCCATTCCACCTTCCATTAAATTCCATTCCACATTCCATTCAATTCCATTCCATTTCAATCCACATTCCATTCCACATGCCATTCCATTCCATTCAACATTCCATTCCACATTCCATTCCATTGCATTCCACATCCCCTTCCATTCCATTCCATGTTCCTTTCCATTTCATTCAATTCCACATTTGATTGCATTACATTTAAGTTTCCATTCCACCCTCCATTCCATTCCATTCCACATTCCATTCGATTCCATTAAACATTCCATTCCACATTCCATTCCACATCCTGTTCCGTTCCATTCGAAATTCCATTCCATTCCATTCCACATTGCAGTCCTTTCCATTCCATTCCATTCCACATTGCAGTCCTTTCCATTCCACATTCCATTCCATTCCATTCCACATTCCGTTAATTTCCACATTTTATTTCATTCCATTCCACAGTCTATTCCATTCTATTCCAATTCCGTTCCATTCTACATTCCATTCCATCCAATTCCATTCCACATTCCGTTCCATTCCACAATCCAATCGATTGCATACCATTCCATTCCAGTTTCCACTCTATTCCATGCCACATTCCATTCCTTTCCATTCCACATTCCTTTCCACTTTCCATTCCATTCCATTCCATTCCATTCCACATTCCATTCCATTTCTTTCCACATACCATTCCATTCCATTGCGTTAAACATTCCATTCCATTCCATTCCATTAAGCTTCCATTCCATTCCATTACACATTCCATTCCATATTCCATGCCATTCCATTACATTCCATGTTCAATTCCACACTCGATTACACATTCCTTTCCACCTTCCATTCCATTCCATTCCGCATTTCATTCCATTCCTCTCCTCATTCCATTCCACGTTCCACTCCACATTGTATTGCTCATTCCTTTCTATTCCATTCCACATTCCATTGCATTCCATTCCACAATCCATTTCACGCTGCTTTCCACTCCATTGCAAGTTCCATTAAATTCCACGTTGTATTCAAATCCATTCCACGTTCCATTCCACATTCCATTCCACTTTCCATTTCACTTTCCATTCCATTCCATTCCACGTTAAATTCCTCATTGCACTCCACATTCCATTCCATTCCATTAAACATTCCATTCCACATTCCATTCCATTCCATTGAATACGATTCCAACTTCCATTCCTTTCAATTCCACATTCCATTCAATTCCAATTCTTTGCCTTCCACATTCCATTCCACATTCTATTCCATTCCATTCCACATCCCATTCCACATTCCATTCCATTCCATTCCACTTTCCATTCCATTCCATTCCACATTCCCTTCCATTCCATTCCAGATTACATTCCATTCCATCCAAATTCCATTCCATTCCATTCCACTTTCCATTACAAATTCCATTCCACATTCCATTCCATTCCATTCCTCATTCCATTCTATTCCATTCCACATTCCATTCCATTCCATTCTTCATTCCATTCTATTCCATTCCACATTCCATTCCATTCCATTCCATTCCACGTTCCATTCCACATCACATTCACATTCCATTTCATTCAATGTCTCATTCCATTCCATTCCAATTTCCAACCTATTCCATTCCACATTCCATTCCATTCCATTCCACATTCCATTCTTTCCATTCCACATTCCAATCCACATCCCATTCCATTCCATTCCACATTCCGTTCCACATTAGATTCCGTTTTATTCCACTTTCCATTTCATTCCATTCCATATTCCATTCCTTTCCATTCCACATTCCATTCCCTTCCATTCCACATTAGATTTTATTCGATTCCATTCGATTCCTTTCCATATTCCATTCCATTCCATTCCATTCCACATTCCGTTCCATTCCATTCCAAATTTCATTCCACATTCCATTCCTTTCCATTCTGTTCCATATTCAATTACTTTCCATTCTATTCCTCATTCCATTCCATTCCATTCCAATCCATTCCACATTCCATTCCATTCCATTTCATTCCATTCCACGATCCTTTCCACAATCCATTCCACATTCCATTATGTTCCATTCCACGTTCCGTTCCATTACATTCAACATTCCATTCCATTCCATTACACATTCCATTCCATTCTATTCCTCTTTCCACTCCATTCCATTCTATTCCTCTTTCCATTCCATTCAATTCCATTGCATTCCACATTCAATTCCGTTCCATTAAATTCCATTGCAGATTCCATTACATTCCATTCCGCTTTCCATTCCATTCCATTCCACATTCCATTCCATTCCATTCCACATTCTATTTCAAATTTCATTCCATTACTTTCCACATTCCATTCCATTCCATTAAACATTCCATTCTATTTCCATTTCACATTCGATTCCATTCCATTCAATTCCACATTTTGTTCTATTCCAATCCATTCCATTCCACATTCCGTTCCATTCCACATTCCATTCCATTCCATTCCTTTGCTTTCCACATTCCATTCCATTCCATTCCATTCCATTCCATCCACCTTCCGTTCTATTCCATTCCACATTCCATTTCATTCCATTCCAAATGCCATTCCACGTTCCATTACATTCCATTCCACATTCCATTCAAATAAGTTCCACATTCCATTCCATTCTATTTAACATTCGATTCTATTTCCATTTCACATTCCTTTGCATTCCATTCAATTCCACATTAAACTCCATTCCGTTATATTCCATTTCAGATTCCATCCCACTTTCTATTCCATTCCATTTGACATTCCATTCCATTCCATTCACATTCCATTCCTCTTTCCATTTCATTTCATTCCACATTCCATGCCATTCCATTAAACATTACATTCTATTTCCAATTCACGTTCCATTCCATGCCTTTCCATTACACATTCCATTCCATTCCATTCCATTCCATTCCAGATTGCATTACATTCCACATTCCGTTCCACATTCCATTCCATTCCATTCCACATTGCATTCCACATTCTAATCCATTTCTTTCCACATTCCATTCCATTCCATTCCACATTCCATTCCATTCCATTCCATTCCACATTTCGTTCCTTTCCATTCCATTCCATTCCACATTCCCTTCCATTGCATTGCATTTCTGATTCCATTCAATTCCCTTCCACATTCCACTCCCCATTCCTTTCCATTCCACATTGCATTGCACATACCATTCCAGTCCATTCCACATTCCATTCCATACTATTCCACATTGCATTCTACATTCCTTTCCCTTCCATTACACATTCCATTTCATTCCATTACACATTCCATTCCATTCCATTACAAATTCCATTCCATTCCATTCCATTCCACATTCTTTTCCATTCCATCTCACATTCCTTTCAATTCCATTGTATTCCAAATTCCATTCCATTCCATTTCACAATTCTCTCTGTTCGATTGCATTCCATTCCACATTCCATTCCATATTGCTTTCCACATTCAATTACACATTCCATTCCTTTATTTTCCCTTTCCATTCCAATCCATTCCATTCCATTCCACATTCCATTCCATAGCATTCCACAGTCCATTCCATTCCATTCCACATTCGATTCCACATTCCATTCCATTCCATTGCACATTTAATTCCTTTCCTTTTTACTTTCCATTCCATTCCATTTCACATGCCATTCAATTCCACATTCCATTCCATTCCATTTGATAGTGCATTTCATTCCACATTCCATTCCATTCCATTTGAGAGTGCATTTCATTCCACATTCCATTCCACATTCGATTCCATTCCACATTCCATTCCATTCCAATCCACATACCATTCCATTCCATTCCAATCCACATTCCATTCCATTCCATTCCACATTCCATTACTTTCCATTGCATTCCAGGTTCCATTTCTTTCCCTTCCACATTCCACTCCACATTCTTTTCAATTCCCCATTGCATTGCACATTCCATTCCATTCCATTCCACATTCCTTTCCATACCATTCAGCATTGCATTCCTTTCCTTTCCATTACACATTCCATTCCATTCCATTACACCTTCCATTGCATCCCATTCCTCATTCCTTCCCATTCCATCTGACATTCCATTCAATTCCATTGCATTCAAAATTCCATTCCATTTCATTCCACAATCCTTTCAGTTCGATTGCATTCCATTCCACATTCCATTCCATATTCCTTTCCACAATCCATTCCACATTCCATTCCGTTATATTCTCATTCCATTCCATTCCATTCATTTCCACATTCCATTCAATTCCAATCCACATTCCATTCCATTCCATTCCATTCCAAGTTCCATTCAATTCTATTCCATTGCACTTTCCTTTCTTTTCCATTCCCCGTATCATTCCATATTGCATTTCATTCCATTCTGTTCCTTTGCACATTCCATTGCGCATTCCATTCTACGTTCCATTAGACATTCCATTCCACGTTCCTTTTGACTTTTCATTGCACGTAACATTCCAAGTTCCATTCCAGGTTCCAATCCACTTTCCATTCCACATTCGATTCCATTCCACTCCATTCCATTCCACAATTCATTCCACATTCAATTCCACGTTCCATTCCACGTTCCATTCCACGTTCCATTACAATTTCCATTCCACTTTCCGTTCCATTCCATTCCACATTGCATTGCATTGCATTCCACATTCCATTCCACAATCCTTTCCATTCCATTCCACGTTCGATTCCACTTTCCCTTCCATTACATTCCACTTTCCATTCCATGCCATTCCAAGTTCCATTCTATGTTCCATGCCACGTTCCATTCCTCCTTCCTTTCGATGTTTCGTTTCTTTCCATTCCACATTCAATTCCATTATACATGCCATTCCATTTCATTCTATTCCATTCCACATTCCACTCCAATCCACTTTCCTTTCCATGTTCCATTGCATTCCTTTCCACATTCCATTCTATTCCATTCCATTCCACATTCCATTCTATTCCATTCCACTTTCCATTCCACTCCATTCCACATTCCATTCCACATTCCATTCCATTACATTCCACTTTGCTTTCAACATTCCATTCCATTCTACTCCACATTCCATTCCATTCCACATTCCATTCCAGTCCATTCCATTTCATTCCATTTTGCTTACCATTCCACATTTCATTCCACACCACATTTCGTTCCATTCCTTTCCACATTCCATTCCATTCCATTCCATTCCGCATTGAATTCCATTCCATTCCATTCCATTCCACATTTCATTCCCTTCCATTCCACATTCCATTCCATTCCATTCAATTTTATTCCAGTACACATTCCATTCCATATTCCATTCCATACCACTCCACATTCCATTCCATTCCACTCCATATTCCATTCCTCTCCACTCCACATTGCATTCCCATTCAACTTTCCATTCCATATTCCATTCCATTGTTTTCCACATTAAATTCAATTCCATTCCACATTCGATTCCATTCCATTTCTCTTTCCATTCCATTCCATTCAATTCCATTCCATTTCATATTCCATTCCATTACACTCCACATTCCATTCCATTGCATTCCACATTCCATTCCATTCCATTCCACTCCATTTGACATCCCATTCCATTCCATTCCATTTCATTCAACATTCCATTCCATTTCACGTTCCTCTCCATTCCATTCCAGTCCATTTCTTATTCCATTCCACATTTCGTTACATTCCATTCCATTCCAGTCCACATTCCATTACAATCCACTTTCCATTCTATTCAATTCCATTCCACATTACATTTCATCCCATTCCACATTCCATTCCTTTCCACATTCCATTCCACATTCCATTCCATTTCATTCCACATTCCATTCCATATTCCATTCCATTCCACCTTCCATTTAACATTCCATTCCATTCCATTGCAGTTCGCATTCCATTCCATTCCATTCCATTCCATTCCATTCAACACCCCATTCCAATCCATTCCAGTCCATATTCCGTTCCTTTCCATTCCATTCCACATTACATTTAATTCCATTCAACATTCTGTTCCATTCCATTCCACATTGCAGTGCATTCCATTCCACATTCCATTCCATTCCATTCCATTCCACGTAATATTCCATTCCACATTCCATTCCACATTCCATTCCACATTCCATTCCATTCCACATTCCATTTAATTCCACTCCATTGCACATGTCATTCCATTCCATTCCACATTCCATTCCATTCCATTCCTTTCCATTCCTTTCCATTCCGTTCCATTCAATTCCACATTCCATTCCATTCCTTTCCATTCCACATAGCTTCCCATTCCATTCATTTCCATTCCACATTCCATTCCACTTTCCATTCCACATTCCATTCCATTCCATTCCATTCCACATCCCATTACATTCCACTCCACATTCCATTCCGTTCCATTCCACATTCCATTCTGCATTCCATTCCACTTTCCATTCGTCGTTCCATCACTTGTTCCATTCGATATTCCATTCCACATTCCATTCTGCATTCCATTCCACGTTCCATTCGTCGTTCCATCTCACGTTCCATTCGATGTTCCATTCAACGTTACATTCCATGTTCCATTCCACTTTCCAGTCCATTTTCCATTCCGCATTCCATTCTATTCCATTCCACATTCCATTCCAGATTCCATTCCACATTCCATTCCATTTCATTCCACATTCCATTCAACATTCCATCCATAGTGCATTCCACATTGTATTCCATTCCACTCCACATTCCATACCACATTCCATTCCATTACACATTCCATTCCATGCCATTCTACATTCCATCCCATTCCATTCCACATTCTATTCCATTCCACATTCCATTTCCTTCCATTCCATTCTACATTACATTCCAATCCATTCCAAATTTCATTCCATTCGATTCCACGTTACGATCCATTCCATTCCACGTACCATTCCATTCCATTCCGATTTCCATTCCCTTCCATCCACTTCAAATCCACATTCCATTCCATTCCACATTCCACTCCATTCCAAGTTCCATTCCATTCCATTCCATTCCACATTCCATTCCATTCCACTTTCGATTCCATTCCATTACAATCCACCTTCCGTTCCATTCCCTACCACATTCCATTCCATTCCTTTCCACGTTCATTACATTCCAATCCACGATTGTTTGAATTCAATTCCAAAGTCCATTATATTCAATTCAATTCCACATTCCACTACATTCCATTTCACATTCCATTCCATTCCATTCCACGTTCCAATGCAGTCAATTCCACTCCACATTCCATTCCACTCCATTGCACATTCCATTCCATTCCATTCCAAATCCATTCCATTCCTTTCCACATTCCATTCCATTCCATTCCATGTTGCATTCGATTCCACTCCACATTCCATTCTGCTCCATTGCACATTCATTTCCACATCCAGTTCCATTCCATTCTGCTTGCCATTCCATTGCGTTCCACATTCCATTCCATACTATTCCAAATTCCTTTCAATTCCATTTGAAATTCCATTCCACTTTCCATTCCATTCCTGTCCACATTCCATTGAATTCCATTCCATGCCACCTTCTATACCATTCTATTCCACATTCCCTTCCATTCCATTCCACATTTCGATCCATGCCATTCCAGGTTCCATTCAATTCCATTCCACGTTCCATTCCACGTTCCATGCCACGTTCCATTCCACGTTCCATTCCATGTTATATTCCATTCCCTTCTACGTAACATTCCACATTCCATGCCACCTTACATTCCACCTTCCATTCCAGTTTTCTTTCCATTGTATTCCAAATGCCGTTCTATATTCCATTCCATTCCATTCCACATTTCATTCCATTCCATTCCGTACCATTCCACATTCCATTCTACATTCCATTCCCTTCCATTCCACATTCCATTCCATGCCATTCCACTTTGCATTCCATTCCATTCCACATTCCATCCCATTCCATTTAACATTCCAATCCATTCCAGTCCATATTCCATTCTATTTCATTCCAATCCCTATTCCATTTCATTTCATTCCATTCCTCTTTCCATTGCATTCTACATTGCATTCCATTCCGTTGCACATTACATTCCATACCTTCCCACATTCCATTCCATTGCATTCTACATTCCATTCCATGACATTCCACATTCCTTTCCATTCCAGTGCACATTTCGTTCCACAATGCATTCCATTCCATTCCACATTCCATTCCATGCCATTACGCATGCCATTACACATTCTTTTCCATGCCAATCCAGTTTCAATTCCACATTTCTTTCTATTCCAATCCACATTCCATTCCATTCCATTCCATTCCGGTCCAAATACTATTCCATTCAATTCCATTCCACATTCCATTCCATTCCAAATTCCATTCCATTCTACATTCCAATCCACTCCTTTCCACATAGCATTCCACATAGCATTCCACATTTCACTCTACAATCTATTGCACATTCCATTCCATTCCAAGTTCCGCTCCACATTCCATTCCACATTCCATTCCATTCCACATTCCATTCCACATTCCATTCCATCCTATTCCACGTTGCATTCCACTTTCCATTGCATTCCATTCCAAATTCCATTCCATTTCATTCCACATTCCATTCAAGATTCCATTCCATTCCATTCCATATTCAATTCCACATTCCATTCCACTTTCCATTGCAATCCATTCCATTCCACATTCCATTCCCGTCCATTACACTTTACATTCCATTCCATTACACATTACATTCCACCTTCCATTCCGTTCCATTTCACATTTCATTCCACTTTCCATTCCAAGTTCCATTCCACGTTGCATTCCACGATCCATTCCAATTTCCATTTCACGTTCCATTCCAATCCATTGCATATTCCATTCCATTCCATTCCACATTCCATTCCATTGCATTCCACATTCCATTCCACATTCCTTTCCGTTCCATTCCACATTTTCACTGCACTTTCCTTTCCATTCCATTCCACATTCCACACTATATTCGATTCCACAATCCATTCCATATTCCATTCCACATTCCATTCCATTCCATTCCACATTCTATTCCATTCCACTGCACATTCCATTCCATTCCATTCCACAATCCATTCAACATTCCATTCCATTCCACGTTCGATTCAACATTCCATACCACATTCCATTCGATTCCACATTCCATTCGATTCCACATTCCATTCCACATAGCATTCCAATCCATTCCACAGTAAATTGTACATTACATTCAATTCCCTTCCACATTTCATTTCTTTCCATTCCACGTATCATTCCATTCCACATTCCATTCCACATTGCATTCCATTCCATTCCAAATTCCATTCCACATTCCATTCCATTCCAGTCCGCATCCCTTTCTGTTCCATTCCACCTTCCATTCCATTTCACTCGGCATTCCATTCCGTTCCTGCATTCCATTCAAAGTTCCATTCCACATTACGTTCCAGGTTCCATTCCACATGCCATTCCATTCCATTCCACGTTATTTTCCACATTCCATTCCATTCAATTCCACATTCCATTCCACATCATATTCCACAATCCAATCCACATTTCATTCCACATTCCCTTCCATTCCACATTCCGTTGCACATCCCATTCAACATTCAATTCCACGTTCCATTCCACATTCCATTCCAATTTCCATTCCACACTCAATTCCATTCCATTCCACATTCCATTCCATTCCGTTCCACATTCCTTTCCATTGCAGTCTACATTCCATTCCACATTCCTTTCCGTTCCATTCCACATTCTATTACCAGTCCACAATCCATTACATATTCCATTCCCTGCCATTCCACATTCCATTCCACATTCCATTCCATTGCATTTCATATACCATTCCACATTCCATTCCATTCCACATTACATTCCACATTCCTTTCATTTCTTTTCCACATTACATTCCATTCCACATTCCATTCTACATTCCATTGCATTGCATTCCACATTCCATTCCATTTCATTCGACATTCCATTCCTCTCCTTTCCACATTCCATTCCATTCCATTCCACATTGCATTCCATTCCATTCCACATTCTATTCCACTACATTCCATTCCACATTCGATACCTATCCATTCCACATTCTATTCCATTCCATTCCGTTCCACAATCCATTCCATATTCCATTCCATTCGACTTTTCATTCCACATTCCATTCCGCACTCCATTCCATTTCACGTTCCAGTACTCTTTCCATTCCACGTTTCTTTCCACCTTCCATTCCATTCCACTCCACGTTCCACTGCATATTCCATGCCATTCCATTGAATGTTGCATTACACATTCCATTCCATTCCATTCCGCGTTGAACTCCACATTCCATTCCACAATCCATTCCACATTCCATTGCATTCCACGTTCCATTTCACATTCCATCTCCCTTTACATTCCATTCCACGTTCCATTACACATTCCATTCCACGTTCTATTCCACATTCCATTTTGTTCCATTCCACGTTCCATTCCACATTCCATTGCATTCCATTCCACATTCCATTGCATTCTATTCCACTTTCCTTTCCACATTGCATTCCATTTCATTCCACGTTTCATTCCACATTTCATTTCATTGCATTCCACATTCCATTCCATTCCATTCCACATTCTTTCCACATTGCATGCCTTTCTAGTATACATTTCATTCCACATTCAACTCCATTACATTTCACATTCATTCCATTCCAATCCATTCCAGTCCATTTCATTGCATTCCATTCCACATTCCATTCCACATTCCGTTCCATTCCATTCCACATTCCATTACACATTCCATTCCACTCCATTTCTCATTCCCTGAAATTCCACTCCATTCCATTCCACATTCCTTTCCAATTGCATTTCACGTTCCATTCCAGTTTCCATTCCACGTTCCATTCCACGTTCCATTCCGCATTTCATTCCATTCCACACACCATTCCATTGAATTCCACATTCCGTTCCACTCCGTTCCATTCCACATTGAAATCCATTCCATTCAATATTCCATTCCATTCCATAATCCTTTCCATTCCACATTCCATTCTTTTCCATTCCACATTCCAATCCTTTCCATTCCAAATTCCATTCCATTCCAAATTCCATTGCACATTGCATTTCATTCAATTCCACATTCCACTTCATTGAATTCCACATTCCATTCCACATTCCATTCCATGCCATTCCATATTGCACTTCATTCCATTCCTTTCCACATACCTTTCCATTCCATTCCACCTTCCATTCCATTCCATTCCACATTCCACTCCGCATTACACTTAATTCCATTACACATTTCATTCCACATTCCATTCCACGTTCCTTTTCATTCCATTCCACATTCCTTTCCACATTGCATTCCATTCTATTCCACATTCCATTCCACATTCCATTTCATTGCATTCCACATTCCATTTCATTCCATTCCACATTGCATTCCACATTCCATTACATTCCATTCCGCATTCCATTTCATTCTATTCCATTCCACATTCCATTCCATTTCATTCCACCTTTCCTCCCATTGCATTCCACGTTGCATTCCATTACATTCCACGTTCCATTCCACTTTGCATTCCACATTCCATTCCACGTTCCATTCCACTTTCCACTACACGTTACAGTCCATTCCATTCCACGTTCCATTCCACGTTTCATTCCACGTTCCATTCCACTTTCCATTCAACTTTACTTTCCTCATTCTATTCCATTCCTTTCCACATTCCAATCCTTTCCATTCCACACTCCTTTCCATTCCATTTCACATTCCATTCCATTCCTTTTCACATTCCTTTCCATTCCATTCCACATTCCATTCCATTCCATTTTGCAATCCAATCCATTCCATTCCACATTCCATTCCAGATTCCATTCCACTTTCCATTGCATTCCATTCCACTCTCCGTTCCACATTCCATTCCCTTCCTTTACACTTTTGATTCCACATTCCATTCCATTCCTTTCCATTTCACTGTCCACTCCATTCCACTCAGCATTCCATTCCACATTCCAATCCATTTTCCATTCCACATTCGATTCCAATCCATTCGACCCTCCAATTCATTACATCCCAGACCACCTTCCATTCTATTCCATTCCATATTCCATTCCACATTCCATTCCATATACCATTCCACTTCCCTTCCATGTTCCATTATAGTTTCCATTCCAGTTTCGAATTCATTGCACTCCACATTGCATTCCTCATTCCGTTTCTTTCCATTCCACATTCCATTCCACATTCCATTCCATTCAATTCCATTCCAAATTCCCTTTAATTCCATTCCTTCCCATTGCATATTGCATTTCTTTCCATTGCACATTACATTCCACATTCCATTCCATGGTCCATTCCAGGATCCATTCCATGTTAATTTCCATTCCATTCCACATTCCTTTCCACTTTGCATTCCATTGCGTTCCACGTCGCTTTTCGCATTCAATTCCATTCCATTCCACGTTCCATTACGTTCCATTCCACATTCCAATCCATTCAATTCCACTCTATATTGCATTCCATTCCATTCCACTCCACATTCCATTCCACTCCTTTCCATTGCACATTCCATTCCATTCCATTTCACAATCCATTCCATTCCATTTTAGGTTGCATTCCATTCCATGCCACTTTCCATTCAATTCCAATACGCATTCCAATCCATTCCATTCCACATTCCATTCCAGAAACCATTCCACTTTCCATTCCATTCCATTCCACATTGCATTCCACATTCCATTCCATTCGATTCGATTCCATTCCATTCCATTCCACATTCCATTCCATTCCGTTCCACATTCCATTCCATTTCACATTCCATTCCATTCCATTCCTTTCCATTCCAAATTCCATTCAATTCCGCATTCTATTCAACATTGCATTCCATTCCATTCCACATTCGATTCCACATTATGTTTCATTTCTTTCCACATCCCATTGCATTCCTTTCCACATTGCATTCCATTCCATTCCATGTTGCTTTCCTTACCATTTCACATTCCATTCCAAATTCAATTCCATTCCATTCCACATTCCATTCCATTCTATGCCGCATTCCATTCCATTCCATTCCACATTCCATTCCACTTTCCATTGCACATTCCATTCCAAGTTCAATTCCACGTTCCTTTCCACTTTCTATTTCACATTCCATTCCACCATCCATTCCATTCCATTCAACATTGCATTCCACATTCAATTCCACATTCCATTCCATTGCATTCCACATTCCATTCCACTTGGCATTCCATTGTGTTCCACATTCCCTTCCACATTCCACTCCACGTTCCATTCCAAATTCCATTCCATTCCATTCCACATTCCATTCCACATTCCATTACATTCCATTCTACATTCCATTTCATTCCATTCCATTCCACATTCCATTCCACATTCCATTCCATTCCATTCCTCGTTTCAGTTCGCCTTCCATTCCAATACATTCCTCTTTCCTTTCCACATTCCATTACACAGTCCATTTCACATTCCATTCCACATTCCATTCCAGATTCCATTCCATTCCATTCCACATTCCATTCCACTTTCCATTACACGTTCCATTCTACGTTCCATTCCGCGTTCCATTCAACCTTCCATTCTATTCCGTTTCTGGTTCCAGTCCACATTCCATTGCGTTACGTTCCACTTTCCTTTCCACATTACACTCCACATTCCATTCCACAGTACATTCCGTTCAATTGCACATTCCATTCCACTTTCCATTCCATTCCAATCCATATTCCGTTGTACATTCCATTCCATGTTCCATTTCACATTCCATTCTATTTCTTTCCACTTTCCTTTCCAGATTCCATTCCACGTTCCATTCCATTATATTCCACATTCCATTCTACATTCCATTCCATTCCATTCCACGTTGCATTCAACATTCCTTTCCATTCAATTTCTCGTTCTATTCCATATTCCATTCCACATTCCATTCCACATTCAATTTCACGTTCCATTCCAAGTTCCATTCCACATTCAATTCCACCATACATTGCACGTTCAATTCCACTTTCCATTCCATTCCATTCCATTCCACTCCACATTCCGTTCCACATTCCATTCCACGTTCCATTCCACATTCCTTTCCACGTTCCAATCTACATTCCATTCCACATTAAATTACATTCCTTTGCACGTTCAATTCCACATTCCATTCTATTCCATTCAACTTTCCATTCCATATTCCATTGAACATCCCATTCCACGTTCCTTTCCATGTTTCATTCCATGTTCCATTCCACACTCCACTCAACATTACATTACACATTCAATTCCACATTTCATTCGGCATCCCATTCCATTACATTCCACAGTCCATTCCTCATTCAATTGCACATTAAATTCCAGATTACATTCCATTCCATTAAACATTCCATTCCACATTTCATTACACGTTTCATTCCACATTCCATTCCATGTTCCATTACACCTTCCATTCCATTCCATTCCCCGTTTCAGTCCACATTCCATTCCATTGCATTCCACTCTCCTTTCCACATTCCATTCCACATTCCATAGCAGATTCTATTCCATTCCATTCCACATACCAATCCACATTCCATTATTTGTTCCATTCCACATTCCATTCCAAGTTCCGTTCCACCTTCCATTCCATTCCATTTCTCGTTTTACTCCACATTCCATTCCATTACATTCCACATTACATTCCACATTACATTCTGTTCCATTCCGCATTGCATTCCATATTACATTCCATTCCATTTCTCGTTTTAGTCCACATTCCATTCCATTACATTCCACATTACATTCCACATTATATTCTGTTCCATTCCGCATTGCATTCCATATTACATTCCATTCCATTCCACATTCCGTTGCACATTCCATTCCACGTTCCATTCCACATTCCATTCCATTCCATTCCACTTTCCTTTCCAGATTCCATTTCACTTTCCATTCCATTCCATTCAACATTCCATTCCACATTCCATTCGTCTACATTCTATGTTCCATTCAACATTCTCTTCCAGTCAATTTCACATTCCATTCCATATTCCATTCCACATTCCTTTACACATTCCATTTCACATTCCATTCCACGATCCATTCCACATTCAATTCCACGATACATTGCAGGTTTCATTCCACATTCCATTCCATTCCATTCCAATCCACATTCCCTTTCACATTCCATTCCACATTCAATTTCATGTTACATTCCACATTCCTTTCCACGTTCCATTCTACCTTACATTCCACATTCCATTCCATTCCTTTCGACGTTCTATTCCACGTTCCATTACATTCCATTCAACTTTCAATTCCATATTCCATTGAACATCACATTCCACTTTCCATTCCACATTCCATTCCATTACATTCCACTTTCCCTTCCACATTCCATTCCACATTACATTCCACATTACATTCCACATTACATACCACATTCCACTCCATTCTTTTCCACTTTCCATTAAACATTCCGTTCCACATTCCATTCCACATTGCATTACATTCCATTCCACAATCCATTCCAAAGTCCATTCCATTCCATTCCACATTCCTTTCCACATTCCATTCAACATTCCATTCCACAGTCCATTCCAAATTGCATTACACATTCAATACCACATTCCATTGTCATTCCATTGCATTTCTTTCCACTTTCCATTCCACATTCCATTGCATTCCAATTCACATGTCATTCCACATTCCATTCCATTCCTTTCCATTCCACATTCCATTCCACATTCCATTCCGCAGTCCATTCCATTCCATTCTAAATTCCATTCCATTCCAATCAACATTCCATTCCCCATTTCGTTGTATTCCATTCCACATTCCATTCCGCATTCCATTCCATTCCATTCCACATTCCTTTCCATTCCATTCCATTCCATTCCATTCCATTCCACATTCCTTTCCATTCCCTTCCATTCCATTCCACGTTCCATTCCACTTTCCATTAAATTCTATCCCACATTCCATTCCACATTCCAGTCCATTCCATTCCACGTTCCATTCCATTCCAAAACACATTTCATTCCACAATTCATTCCATTCCATTCCATAATCCATTCCACATTCCATTTCATTCCATTCCCATTCCATTCCATTCCATTCCATTCCATTCAATTCCATATTCCATTCCACATTCCTTTCCATTTCATTCCACGTTCCATTGCACGTTGCATTCCACATTCCTTTCCATTCCATTCCACGTTCCATTCCACACTCAATTCCACACTCCATTCTACTTTACATTCCTTTCCATTGCACATTCCATTCCACATTCCATACCATGTTGAATTCCACATTTTTTCCATATTCCATTCCAGGTTCAATTCTACGTTACATTCCATTCCATTTCACTTTCCATTCCACATTCTATTCCACGATCCATTCCTTTCCATTCCATTCCACTTTCCATTCCACTTTCCATTCAAAATTCCATTGCATTCAATTCCAACTTCAATTCCACAGTACATTCCACATTCCATTCAGCCTTCCATTCCGTTCCATTCCACATTCCATTACACAATCCATTCCACATTCCATTCCACTTTCCATTACACATTCCATTAAAGTCCATTCCACATTCCATTCCACATTCCAATCCATTCCATTCCACATTTCATTCCACCTTCCTTTCCATTCCATTCTACATTTCATTCCACATTCCATTCCACATTCCATTCCACCTTCCAATCCGCATTCCATTCCATACCATTCCATTCTATTCCACATTCCAATTCATTACATTCCACGTTTCATTCCACATTCCATTCCATTCCACGTTTCATTCCACATTCCATTCCATTCCATTCCACATTTCATTCCACATTCCATTCCACACTCCATTCCACTTTACATTCCACATTCACTTCCATTCCATTCCTGTCCATTCCACGTTAAATTCCACATTAAATTCCACATTCCACATTCCCTTTCACGTTCCATTCCATGTTCCATTCCATTCCATTCCATATTGCATTAAATTCCATTCCACTTTCCATAGCATTCCGTTCCATTCCATTCCGCATTCTATTCCATTACATTCCACATTCTATTCCAGATTCCATTGCATTCCTCTCCAGATTCAATTCCATATTCCATTCCATTCCATTCCACATTTCATTCCATTCCATTCCACGTTCCATTCCACGATGCATTCCACATTCCATTCCACGTTCCATTCCACATTCCATACCATTCCATTCTACATTGCATTCCATTTTCCTTTCCATTGCATGCCATATTCCTTACCATTGCATTCATTCCATTCCGCTTTCCATTCTATTACATTCCACACTCTACTTCACATTCCATTCCGTTCCATTCCACATTCCATGCCACATTCCATTCCATTCCATTCAAAATTCCATTTCACATTCCATACCTCATTCTATTCCGTTCTATTCCACATTCCATAACACATTCCTTTCCACATTCCATTCCACATTCCATTCCATTCCATTCCACTTCCATTCCACATTCCAGTCCATTCCATTCCACGTTCCAGTCCACATTCCATTCCAGAATCCATTCCATTTTCCTTTCCATTGCATTCCACGATCCATTTCAAATTCCATTCCACAATACTTTACACATTCATTTACGTTCCCTTCCACTTTCCATTCCACATTCCATTGCATATTCCATTCCACTTTCTATTCCACATTGCATTGCCCGTTCCATTGTACGTTACATTCCTCGTTTCATTCCATTCCATTCCACGTTTCATTGCACATTCCATTCCATTCCATTCCACGACCCATTCCACATTCCATTCCAAATTTCTTTCCACATTCCATTCTGTTCCATTGCACCCTCCATTCCACATTCTATTCCACATAACAGTCCACATTCCATTCCATTCCATATTGCATTCCACTTTAAATTCCACTCGATACCACATTCAGTTCCACGACACATTCCACTCCACATTAAATTCCATTCCTTACCACATTCTATTCCACTTTACATTCCACATTCCATTCCTTTCCATTCCACACTCAATTCAAAATTCCATTCCATTCAATTTCACATTCCATTCTATTCCATTCCACATTCCATTCCACAATCCATTCCAATGCTTTCCACATTACTTTCTGCATTCCATTCCATATTCCTTTCCACATTCCATTCCATTCCATTCCACATTCCATTCCACGTAACATTCCACATTCCCTTCCACATTCCAATCCATTCTATTACACATTCCATTCCATTCCATTCCACATTACATTCTACATTCTTTTTCACATTCCCTTCCACATTCCCTTCCATTCCTTTCCAAATTCCATTCCACATTCCAATCCATTCCCTTCCGCCTTCCATTCCACATTCGATTACCTTCCTTTCCACATTCCTCTCCATTGCATTCCACATTCCATATCATTGCTTTCCAAATTCCATTCCACATTCCAATCCATTCCCTTACGCATTCCATTCCATATTTGATTACATTTCTTTCCACATTCCACTCCATTCCATTCCACATTCCATTCCACCTTCTATTACACTCCTTTCCACGTTTCATTCCACCTTTCTTCCCATGTTCCATTCGACTTTCCTTTCCACTCCATTCCACGTTCCATTCCAACATCCATTCCACTTTCCATTCCATTGCATAACATTCCAGTCCACATTCCATTCCATTCCATTCCCCATTCCATTCCATTACTTTCCACTTTCCATTCTTTTCCATTCAACATTCCATTTCACATTCCATTCTACTTTCTATTCCACATTCCGTTCACCATTCAAAACCACATTCCATTCAGTTACATTCTACTTTCCATTCCACTTTCCATTCCACATTACATTCCACGTTCCATTCCACTATATTCCATGTTCCATTCCCTGTTCCATTCCATTCCATTCGACATTGCATTCCACAATCCATTGCACTCCATTTCACATTCCATTCCACTTTCCATCCCACGTTCCATTCAATTACTTTCCATGTTTCATTCCACATTCCATTCCATTCCATTCCACTTTTCCTTCCACATTCCATTCCACATTCCTTTCTTCATTACTTTCCGTTCCATTCCACATCCCATTCCACATTCCATTCCATTCTGTTCCACATTCCGTTCCATTACACTCTACATTTCATTCCATATTCCCTTCCATTACATTCCACATTCTATACCAAGTACAATTCCAATCAATTCCACGTTCCATTCCACGTTTCATTCCACATTCTGTTCCACAATCCATTTCGCAATCCAATCCATTCCATTCCACATTCCCTTCCATATTCCATTCCATTCCATTCCACATTCCATTCTCATTCCAATGCATTTCATTCCACATTCCATTCCACATTCCATTCCATTCCACATTTCATACCACATTCCATTCCATTCCATTCCACATTCCATTTCGCATTCCATTCCTCTTTCCATTCCATGATCCATTCCACGTTCCATTCCACTTTCCATTCAATTCCATTCCACGTTACATTCCATTCCATTCCAGGTTCCATTTCATTCCGTTCCACATTCCATTCCACTTTCCATTTCACATTCCTTTCCACATTCTATTTCATTTTCCTTTCCTTTTCCTTCCTTTCCATTGCACTTTCCTTTCCATTCCGTTTCTCATTCCATTCCATTCCATTCCACGATCCATTCAACATTCCATTCCACATTTCATTCCATTCCATTCTATTCCACATTCCATTCCGTTCCATTAAACAATCCATTCCACATACCATTCCACATTCCATTCCACGTTCCATTCCATTCCATTCCACTTTCCAATTCATTCCATTTCACATTAGAATCCATTCCATTCCACATTCTACCACATTCCATTCCAAGTTGCATTCCATTCCGTTCCACGTCACATTCCGCATTCCATTCCATATTACATTCCACGTCCCATTCCAATCTATTCGACGTTTCTTTCCATTCCATTCCACCTTCCATTCCACTTTCCAATCCACATTCCATTCCACATTCCATTTCACGTTGCAGTCCATTCCATTCCACATTGCATTCCACGTTCCATTCCATTCCATTCCATATTCCTTTGCATTCCATTCCATATTCGATTCCATTCCACATTCCATTCCATTGCATTCTATTCCATATTCCATTCCATTACAGTCAACATTAAATTCCTGTACATTCCACATTCCATTCCACATGCCATACCACATTCCATTGCACATTCCATTGCACGTTCCATTCCATTCCATTCCACATTCCATTGTATTCCATTCCACTTTCCATTCCATTCAATCCCACATTTCACTCTATTCCATTGCATTCCACATTCTATTCCATTCCATTCCGCATTTCATTCCATCCCATTCCACTGTATTCCACATTCCATTCCATTCCATTCCACTTTCCATTACAGATTCAATTCCACATTCTTTTCCACGTTCCATTCCATTTCATTGCACATTACATTGAATTCCAATCCACGTTCCATTCCACGTCCTGTTCCATTCCATTGCACATTCCATTCCATTCTATTCCACATTCCATTCCTTACAATTCCTCATTTCATTCCATTGCTTTGCATTCCATATTCCGTTCCATTCCATTCCTCATTTCATTACATTCCATAGCATTCCACATTCCATTCTGTTCCATTCACATTCCATTCCATTCCATTTCATTATGTTCCACATTCCATTCCATTCCATTCCACTTTCCATTCCATTCCATTCCACATTCTATTCCACTTTCCATTCCATTCCATTCCACATTCCATTCCATTCCAATCCACATACCATTCCATTACATTACTATCCACATTCCGTTCCATTGCAATCCAAGTTCAATTCCATTTCACGTTCCATTCCATTCCATTCCACATTCCATTCCACATTCCATTCCACATTCCATTGCAGTTTCACTTCCATTCTATTCTATTCCAAATTCCATTCCATTCCATTCCACATTCCATTCCATTCCATTCCATATTCCATTACACATTCCATTCCCCATTCAATTCCATTCAATTCCACTTTCCATTGCATTCCATTCCATTCAGTTCCACGTTCCATTCAAATCCATTCCACATTCCATTCCATTCCATTCCACCTTCCATTCCATTCCATTCCACATTGTTTTCCACTCTATTCTCATTCCATTATACATTCCAATCCATTCCATTCCATTTTCCATTCCATTCCATTCCACTCCTTTACACATTCCATTCCACATTGTAACCCATTCCATTCCACATTCCACTCCATTCCATTCCACAATCCATTTCATTCCATTCCACATTCCTATCCACATTCCACTACATTCCCTTCCTTTGCACATTCCATTCCATTCCATTTCACATTCAATTCCATTCCATTTCATTCCACATTCCATTCCACATTCCATTTCTTTCCATTTCACATTCCTTTCCATTCCATTCCACATTCCATTCCGCATTCAATTTCATTCCTTTCCACATTCCATTGGGCATTCCATTCCTTTCCATTCCGCGTTCCATACTACATTTCATTCCATATTCCATTCCACATTCCATTTCACATTCCATTCCATATTCCATTACACATTCCTTTCCACATTCCATTCCATGTTCCATTACATTCCACTTTCCATTCCACATTCCATTCTATTCCATTCCACATTCCATTTCAAACCATTTCACATTCCATAGCAAATTCCATTTCACTTTCAATTCCATTCCATTCCCTTCCACATACCATTCTATTCCAATCCACTGTGCATTTCATTCCACTCCACATTCCATTCCAAATTCCATTTCACTTTCCATTCCATTCCATTCCATTCCAAATTCCATTCCATTCCATTCCAATCCACATTCTATTCCATTCCATTCCAATTTCAATTCCATTCCTCATTCCATTCCATTGCATTCCACATTCCATTCCACATTCCATTGTACATTCACTTCTATTCTATTCTATTCCACATTCCATTCCATTCAATTCCACATTGTATTCCGTTCCATTCCACGTTCCACTCCATTACCCTCCACATACCATTCCACATTACATTCCACATTCCGTTCCACATTCCATACATTCCATTCCTCATTCTATTCCGTTGCGTTCCACATTGCATTCCACATTCCATTCCAAATTCCATTCAACATTTCATTCCACATTCCATTCCATTCCATTCTACATTCCGTTCTCATTCCATTGCATTCATTTCCACATTCCATTCCACATTCCATTCCATTCCATTCCACTTTTCATACCACATTCCATTTTACGTTCCTTTCCATGATCCATTCCATGTTCCCTTCCATGTTTCATTCCATTCCGTTTCATTCCTCGTTCCATTCCATTCCATTCCACGTTCCAATTCATTCCGTTCCACATTACATTCCGCATTCCATTTCACTTTCCGTCCCACATTACCTTTCACTTTCCAATCCATTCCATTCCACATCCATTCCAGTACTTTCCATTCCATTCCACTTATCATTCCATTGCATTCCGCATTCCACTCCATTCTATTCCATTCCGTTCCACCTTCCATTCCACTTTCCTTTCCACGTCGCATTCAGTGTTCCATTCCACTTCCCATTCCAGGTCGCATTCCTTTCCATTCCACATCACATTCCATGTTCCATTCCATGTCCCATTCCAGGTTGCATTCCTTTCCACTCCACATTCCATTCCATTCCATTCCACATTCCCTTCCATTCCATTCCACGTTCCATTCCACGATCCATTCCACTTTCCTTTCCATATTGCATTCTAAGTTCCATTCCATTCCATTCCACATTCCGTTCCACGTTCCATTCCATTAAATTCCACATTCCATTCCATTAAATTCCACATCCTATTCCACATTCCATTCCACATTCCATTCCATGTTCCATTCCATTTTATTCCACTTTCCATTCCACGTTCCATTCCTTTCCATTCCACATTCCTTTCCATTCCATTTCACATTCCATTCCATTCGTTTCGACATTCCATTCCACTCTCCATTCCACATTGAATTCCATGTTCCATTCCATGTCCCGTTCCAAGTTCCATTCCCTTCCATTCCACATTCCATTCCATTCCATTCCATATTCCATTCCATTCCATTCCACATTCCATTCCACGTTCCATTCCATTCCATTCCACTTTCCATTCAACTTTCCAATCCATTCAATTTCACGTTCCATTCATTATTCCATTCCACATTCCACATTCCTTTCCAGGACCATTCCACGATCCATTCCACGTCAATTACACAATCCATTGCACTTTCCATTCCACATTCCATTCCATTCCTTTCCATTCCATACCACATTCCCTTCCACATTACATTCCACATTCTATTCCACGTTCCATTCCACATTCCTTTCTATGTTCTCTTCCACGTTCCATGCCACTTTCCATTCCATTACATTCAACGTTCCATTCCACGTTACATTTCTTTCCATTCCACTTTCCATTCCACTTTCCATTCCATTTTATTCCACTTTCCATTCCACGTTCCATTCCTTTCCATTCCACATTCCTTTCCATTCCATTTCACATTCCATTCCATTCGTTTCGACATTCCATTCCACTCTCCATTCCACATTGAATTCCATGTTCCATTCCACGTCCCATTCCAAGTTCCATTCCTTTCCATTCCATATTCCATTCCATTCCATTCCATATTCCATTCCATTCCATTCCACATTCCATTCCACATTCCATTCCATTCCATTCCACGTTCCATTCAACTTTCCAATCCATTCAATTTCACGTTCCATTCCATATTCCATTCCACATTCCACTTTCCCTTCCAGTTCCATTCCACGATCCATTCCACGTTCAATTACACGATCCATTGCACTTTCCATTCCACATTCCATTCCATTCCTTTCCATTCCATACCACATTCCCTTCCACATTTCATTCCACATTCTATTCCACGTTCCATTCCACATTCCTTTCCATGTTCTCTTCCACGTTCCATTCCACTTTCCATTCCATTTCATTCAACGTTCCATTCCACGTTACATTTCTTTCCATTCCACATTCCATTCCACTTTCCATTGCACATCCCGTTCCAATTTCTATTCCATATTCCATTCCACGTTCCAATACACATTCCATTCCATTCCTTTCCACATTCCTTCCACATTACATTCTACATTCCCTTCCGTGTTCCATTCCACGTTCCATTCCACGTTCCATTGCACATTATATTCCATTACAATCCACTTTCCATTCCACCTTCCATTCCACATTCCATTCCACATTCCATTCCACATTCCATTGCACATTGCTTTCCACATTCCATTCCACATTCCATTTCTTTCCATTTCACTTTGCTTTCCATTCCATTCCACATTCCGTTCCACATTCAATTCCATTCCATTACACATTCCATTGGACATTCCATTCCATTCCATTCCGCGTTCCTTTCCTTTGCATTCCAATTTCCATTCTAAAACATTCCATGTTCCATTCCTTAATATTCCCCATTCCATTTCACTCCATTCCACATTCTATCGCATTCCACATTCCATTCTATTCCATTTCACATTCCACTTCATTCCATTCCATTCCTTTCCACATTCCATTCCATTCCATTCCACATTCCATTCCATTTCATTGCTTTCCATTTCATTCCATTCTACATTCCATTCCACTCCACATTCCATTCCATTCCACATTCCATTCCACTGTATTGTATTCCATTCCATTCCATGCCATTCCATTCCAAGTTCTTTCTATTACACATTCCATTCCATTCCATTCCGCATTCCATTCCATTCACTTATTGCATTCCATTCCATTCCATTCCACATACGATTATATTCAACATTCCATTCCACATTCCATTCAACGTTCCATTCCACATTCCATTCCATTCCATTAATCTCCAGATTCCATTCCTCATTTCTTTCTATTCCATTACACATTCCATTCCATTAATCTACATATTCCATTCCTCATTTCATTCCATTCCATTTCACATTCCATTCCACATTCCATTACACAATCCATTGCACTCCATTCCATTCCACATTCCATTCCACATTCCATTCCATTCCATTCCACGTTCCTTTCCACGTTCCATTCCACTTTCCATTCTACTTTCCATTCCACATTCCATTCCATTCCACTCCGCAATCCATTTCACATTCCAATCCATTCCATTCCAAATTCCTTTGTATATTCCATTTCACATTCCATTCCATTCAATTGAATTCCATTCCACATTCCATTCCATTCCAATCCATATTCCATTCCATTCCATTCCACATTCCTTTCCATTCCACTTTCAATTCCATTCCAGGTTCCATTCCATTGCACCCTCATTCCGTTCCATTCCATTACACATTCCATTCCATTCCATTACACATTCCATTCCACATTCCATTTCATTCCATTCTATTCCGCATTCCATTCCATTCCATTCCGCATTCCATTCCATTCCATTCCACATTCCATTGCATTCAATTCCACATGCGATTCCATTCCATTCTTTCCTCATTCCTTTCCATCCCATTCGGCATTCCATTCCAATGCATTCCATTCCATTACTAATTCCATTCCATTCCATTCCAGATTCTATTCCACATTCCATTCCGCGTTGTAATCCACTTTCCTTTCCATGCTCCATTCCTCGTTCCATTCCACGTTCCATTCTGCATTGCATTCCATTCCATTTCACATTCCATAGATTTCTATTCAATTTTATTCCAAATTCGTTTCGATTCCATTCCGCATTCCACACCAATCCATTCCATTTCATTCCACATTCCATTCCATTCCATTCCATTCCACATTCCATTTCATTTCATTCCACATTCCATTCCGCATTCCATTCCATTCCATTCCACTACACATTCCATTCCTTTCCATTCCACTTTCCCTTGCACATTCCATTCCACGTTGCATTCCACATTCCATTCCACATTCCATTCCACGTTCCGTTCCACGTTCCATTCCTACCATTCCGCGTTCCATTCCCCAATCCTCTCCACATTCCACTACATTCCATTCCGTCTTCAATATCACATTCCATTCCATGACTTTCCATTCCACATTCTATTCCATTTCTTTCCATTCCACATTCCTTTCCATTCCTTTCCATTCAACATTCCATTCCACATTCTATTCTATTCAATTCCATATTCCATTGTATTCCTTTCCACATTCCTTTCTATTCCATTCCACTTTCCATTCCACGTTCCATTCTACGTTATATACTGCTTTCCTTTCCTCTTTCCATTCCACAATCCATTCCAGATTGCATTCCACATTCCATTCTTCATTCCATTCCATTCCGCATTCCATTTCATTCCATTCCACATTCCCTTCCTTTCCATTCCACATTCCTTTGCATTCCATTAAACATTGCATTCCACATTGCATTCCACGTTACTTTCAACATTCCATTCCATTCCTCGTTCCTTTCCATGTTCCTTTCAATTCCTTTCCACTTTTCTTTCCACATTCTAACACGTAGCTTTCCCCATTACTTCAGTTCCATTCCACGTTCCATTCCACTATCCATTCCACATTCCATTCCATTCCATTCCACATTCCATTCCACCTTCTAGTAAAAATTCCTTTCCACAATCCATTCCACATTCCATTGCATTTCATTCCACATTCCATTCCATTCCATTCGACATTCCATTCCACATTTCATTCCACGTTCCATTTCATTCCATTCCACATTCCATTATATGTTCCATTCCATTACATTCAACTATCCATTCCGCGTTCCATTCCATTTTCCATTCCATTCCATTCCCCATTCCATTTCATTCCATTCCACATTCCATTCCACTTTCCATTCCACATTCCTTTCCCCGTTCAATTGCATTCAATTCCACGTTACATTCCATTCCATTGCATTCAATGTTCCATTACATTCCATTGAATTCCATGTACCATTCCATTCCATTGCATTCCACATTCCATTGCATTCCATTCTACATTTCATTCTATTCCATTCCACATTCCATTCCGTTCCACATTCCATTCATTTCCAAATTCCTTTGCGTTCCATTCCTCATCCCTTTCCATTCCATTCCACATTCCTTTCCATTCCATTCCACATTCCATTCCACATTCCGTTGCATTTCATTCCACATTCCATTCCACATTCCATTCCATTCCATTCCACTTTCCATTCCACATTCCATTCAATATTCCATTCCATTCCATTCCACTTTGGATTCCATTCCATTCCACATTCCATTCCTTTCCACTCCACATTCCATTCTATTCCATTCCACATTCCTTTCCATGCCATTCCACATTCCATACCACTTTCCATTCCATTCCATGCCACTTTCCTTTCCATGCCATTCCACATTGTTTTTCACTTTCCATTTCAATACATTCCACATTCCATTCCATTCCATTCCATTCATTTCTAGGCTATATTCCATTCCATTGCTTTGCATTCCACATTACATTCCATTTCATTCCACATTCCTTTCCATTCCATTCCATTCCACCTTCCATTAAATTCCATCACACATTACATTCCACGGTCCATTCCTCTTTCAAATGCAAGTTCCATTTCGCTTTCCATTCCACATTCCATTCCATAGAATTCCAAATTCCTTTCCATTCTATTCCACATTCCATTCCATTCCTTTCCAAATTTCATTCCATTCCATTCCATTCCCTTCCAAGTTACATTCCACATTTCAATCCATTAAATTCCACTTTCCATTCCATTCCACATTCCATTCAACATTCCATTCCAATCCTGTCCACATTACACATTACATTTCAAGTTCCATTCCACTTTCCATTCCACGGTCCATTCCACGTGCCATTCCATGTTCCGTTCCATTCCATCCCACGTTCCATTCCACTCTCCTTTGCATTCCATTCCAAATTCCATTCCATTCCATTACACTTTCCATTCCACCTTCCAATCTATTCCATTCCACATTCTATTCCATTACATCCCACGTTCCATTCCACATTCCATTCATTTCCATTCTACATTCCATTCCATTCCATTACACATTCCTATCCACATTCCATTACATTCCATTCCATATTCCCTTACATCACATTCCACATTCCATTCCATCACACTCCATTACATTCCACATTGCATTTCACATTCAATTCTACTCCATTCCATTCCACATTACATTCCGTTCCAATCCATATTCCTTGCCATTCTATTGCACATTCCATTCCTTTCCATTAAACATTCCATTACATTCCATTCAATTCCACATGTCATTCCACATTCCAATGCATTCCATTTCAAATTCCATTCCATTGCATTCCATTCCTTTGCAAATTCCATTCCACATTCCTTTTCATTCCATTCCACATTCCATTCCATTCCACATTCCATTCCATTCCACTTTCCATTCCATACGATTCCATTTCATTCCATTCCAATCAAATTTCCGCTCCATTCCATTCCACGTTCCATTCCTATCCATTCCACATTCCATTCCATTCCATTCCACATTCTATTCCTCTTTCTACTTCATTCCGTTCTACATTTCATTCCAAATTCTACTGCATTCCATTCCACATTCCATTGCATTCCATTCCACATTCCGTTCCACCTTCCATTTCATTCCATTCCACATTCCGTTCCACATTCCATTTCATTCCATTCCAGTCCACATTCCATTCAATTCCATTCTGCTTTCAATTCCATTCCATTCCACATTCCATTCCACATTCCATTCCATTCCTCATTCCATTCCATTCCATTGCACATTCCATTCTGCATTCCATTACATTCCATTCCACTGTTCATTTCATTCCACTCCACATTCCATTCCAAATTCCATTTCACTTTCCATTCCATTCCATTCCATTCCAATCCACATTCCATTCCATACCATTCCAAGTTCAATTCCATTCCACATTCCATTCCACATTCCATGGCATATTCCATTCCATTCCATTCTATTCCACATTCCATTCCATTTCAGTCCATATTTTATTTCATTCCATTCCACATTCCATTCCTCTTTCCATTCCACATTCCTTTCCCCATTCAATTGCATTCAATTCCACGTTACATTCCATTCCATTGCATTCAACGTTCCATTCCATTTCATTCAATTCCACGTACCATTCCATTACATTGCATTCCACATTCCATTCCATTCCATTCCATATTTCATTCTATTCCATTCCACATTCCATTCCATTCCACATTCCATTCCATTCCATTCCAATCCACATTCCATTCCGTTCCATTCTAAATTCAATTCCATTCCACATTCCATTCCAATGCATTCCACATTCCATTCCACATTCCATTCCACATTCCATTCTATTCCATTCCACATTCCATTCCACGTTCCATTCCATTCCATTCCACTTTCCATTCCACTTTCCATTCCATTCCATTCCACGTTACATTCCACATTCCATTGTATATTCCATTCCAACTTCCATTCCACATTCCATTTCATGTTACATTCCACCATACATTCCACATTCCCTTCCAATCAAGTTCCATTCCACACTGCATGCCATTCCATTCCACATTCAATTCCACATTGCATTCCATTCTCAATGCATTCCATTCAATTCCACAGTCCATTCCACATTCCATTACATTTCATTCTATTCCATTGCAACGCATACCATATTCCATTCAATTGCATTCCATTCCATATTCCATTCCATTCCACTCCACATTCCATTCTACTCCATTCCACATTCCATCCTACTCCATTCCACATTCCTTTCCATTCCATTGCATTTTCCATTCCATTCCATTCTATTCCATTGAAAATTACATAACTTTCCGTGGCATTCCACATTCCCTTCCTTTCCATTACACTTTCCATTCCTTTCCATTCCAAGTTCCATTCCATTCCCTTCCACATTGCATTCCAATGCATTCTACTTTCCATTGCATTCCATTCCACATTCCATTCCACATCCCATTCCACGTTCCATTCCAGGATCCATTTCACATTCCATTGCATTCCATTTCACATTCCATTCCACTTTCCATTCCCTTCCAATCCACATTCCATTCCACTTTGCATTGCATTCCATTCCACATTCAATTACACTACATTCCATTCCACATCCCACTCCATTCCATTCCACTTCCAATTCCATTCCATTCCATATTCCATAGCATTGAATTCCACAATGCATTCGATTCCATTCCTCCTCTCATTCCACGTTCCATTCCAAATTCCATTTCACGTTCCATTAAATTCCATTCCATCTTCCATTCCACTTTCTAGTCCACTCCTTTTCACCTTCCTTACCACATTCCATTCCATTCCATTCCAACTTCAATTCCACATTCCATTCCTTTCCATTCCACATTCCATTCCATTGCTTTCCGCATTCCATTCCATTCTTTCCACATTCCTTTCAATTACTTTCCATTCCATTCCACATTCCATTCGATTGCATTCCACATTCCATTCCATACAATTCCACATTGCATTCCATTCCATTCCACATTCCATTCCACATTCCATTCCACATTGCTTTCCATTCCATTCCACATTCCATTCCACATTCAATTCCACATTCCATTCCATGCCATTCCAGATTCCTTTCCATATTCCATTAAACATTCGATTCTTCAATCCGTTCCATTCCATTAGACATTCAATTCCATCCCATTCCACATTCCATTCCACATTGCATTCCATTGAATTCCATATTCCATTTCACACCATTCTATATTGCATTCCACATTCCATTCCACATTCTGTTTCACATTCCATTCCACATTCCTTTCCTTCCCATTCCACATTCCAATCCACATTCCATTCCATTCCATTCCACATTCCTTTCCACATTCCAAACCACATTCCATTTCACCTTCCCTTCCCTTCCATTTCCCTTTACATTCCATTCCTTTGCACATTCCGTTCCTTTCCACATTCCATTCCAAATTAAATTCCACGTGCCATTACTTTGCATTCCACGTTCCATTCCACGTTCCATTTCATGTTCCATTCCATTCCATTCCACATTCAATTCCACATTCCATTCCATTTCTTTTAGCATTCCATTCGAATCCATTCCGCTTTCCATTCCACATTCCATTCCACATTCCATTCTGTTCCATGCCTCATTCCACTCCACACTCCTTTCCACGTTCCATTCGACATTTCATTCCATTCCATTCCCCATTCCATTCCACACTCCATTTCACATTCAATTCCGTATTCTGTTCCATTCCTTTTCAAATTCCATTCCACATACTATTCCACATTCCATTGCGTTACATTCCACATTGCATTGCATTCCCTTCCACATTCCTTTCCGCATTAAAATCCATTCCATTGCACATTCAATTCTATTCCATTCCACTTTCCATTCCACTTTGCATTCCACATTCCATTCCGCAATCCATTCCTTTCCATTCAAAATTCCATTCCACTTTCCATTACACATTCCAATCCACTCCATTCCACATTCAATTCCATTTCATTCCACATTCCATTCCACATTCCATTCACTTTCCTTTAAACCTTCCATTCCACTTTCCTTTCCATTCATTTCTACATTCGTTTCCACATTCCAATCCATTGCATTCAACTTTTCATGCCACACTGCATTCCACAATCCATTCCTTTACACTCCACATTTTATTCTACATTCCATTCCCCATCCCTCTGCATTCCATTCCACATTCCATTCCATTCTATTCCACAATCCATTCCACATTCCATTCCACATTCCATTCCACATTCCATTCCATTCCAAATTCCATTCCATTCCATCCGACTTTCAATTCCATGTTCCATTCCACTTTTCATTCCACGATCCATTCCATTCCATTCCATGTTCCATTCTGTTCTATTCCACATTTCATTCCACTTTACAGTTCGCATTCCATTCGACATTCCGTTACAGATTCCTTTGCATTCCATTTCCCATTCCATTCCATTCCATTCCACCTTCCATTCCATTCGCTTCCATATTCCAATGCTTTCCAAATTCCATTCCACATTCCTTTCCAAGTTCCATTCCATACCCTTCCTTGTGGCATTCCACGATCCATTCTGTGTTCCATTACATTAAAATCCACTTTCTTCTCCACATTCCATTCCATTCCATTTCACGTTCCATTCCAGTATTCCATTACAAATTCCAATCCACTTTCCATTCCGTTCCATTCCACATTTGTTTCCACTCTCCACTCCACATTACTTTCCACATTCCAATCCGTTCCATTCCACATTCCATTCCGCATTCCGTTCCACATTTCATTCCACAATGCATTCCATTCCATTTCATATTCCATTCCATTCCACTCCACATTCCATTCCACTTTGTATTACACGTTCCATTCCACTTTCCCTTTCACGTTCCATTCCATTCCGTTCCAGTTTCCTTTCCACATTCCATTCCACATTCCATTACACATTACTTCAATTCCATTCCACATTCCATTCCACATTCCATTCCATTCCATTCCACATTCCATTAATCATTCCATTCAACATTGCATTCCACATTCCATTCGACATTCTATTCCATTCCATTCCACATTCCATTCCATCACATTGCGTTCCATTCCATTCCGCATTCCATTCTACATTCCATTCCACATTCTTTTCCACATTCTTTTCCATTGCATTCTATTCCACTTTCCATTCCATTCCATTCCACATTGCATTCAGTTACATTCCACATTCCATTCTACATTGCATTCCACATTCTGTTCCACGTTGCATTCCACATTCAATTCCACATTCCCTTCCAATCCATCCCTCATTCCATTACAATTTACATTCCATTTAATTCCACCTTCCATTTCACGTTCCATTCCACGTTACATTCCACGTTCCTTTCCACCTTCCATTCCACATTCCATTCCATTCCATTCCTTATTCCATACCATTCCATTCCATTGAATTCCACAATCCATTCCATTCCTTTGCAGTTTCTTGTCCACATTCCATTCCACATTCCATTCCTTTCCATTCCACATTGCATTCCACACTCCATTCCACGTTCCATTCCACGTTCCATTCAGTTTCATTCCACATTCCATTCCACACTCCATTTCACATTCCATTCCGTTCCATTCCACATTCCATTGCTTTCCATTCCACATTCCTTTCTGCATTCCAATCCATTCCATTCCACATTCTATTCCTTTTGATTTCACATTCCATTCCACATTCTATTCCACAGTCCATTAAACATTCCATTCCATTTCATGTCGTGTTCTCTTCCACATTCCATTCCACATTCCATTCCACCTTCCATTCCACATACCTTTCCATTCCATTTTAAATTTCATTCCACATTCCATTCCACATTCCGTTCCACTTTTCATTCCCTTCCAGTCTACATTCCATTCCATACTTCACTCTAAGTTCCATTCCACATTCCATTACATTCCATTCCACATTCAATTCCATTCTATTCCAAATTACATTCCATGTTACATGCCACGTTCCATTCCAAGTTCCATTTTATTCCATTCCACATTCCATTCCACATTACATTACATGCCATTCCACATTGTTTTTCACATTCCATTCCACATTGCATTCCGTTCCATTCCACATTCCATCCCACATTATGTTCCAAATTCCATTCCATTCCACTCCACAATCCATTCCATTACATTCCACATTCCATTCCTCTTTCCATTCCATTCCATTCCACATTCCATTACACGTTACATTCCATTCCATTGCACTTTCCATTCCACTTTCCATTCCACATTCCATTCCACATTCCAATCCACATTAAATTTAACATTCCATTCCATTCCATTTCAGAGTCCATTCCACATTTCACTCCATTCCATTCCACATTCCCTTCCACAATCCATTCCATTCCATTCCATCGCAAATTCTATTCCACGTTCCATGACATTCCATTCCACGTTGAATTCCACTTTCCATTCCATTACATTTGACATTCCATTCTAATTTCCATTCCACTCTACTCAACATTCTATTGCTTTCCATTCCACATTCCATTAAAGTTTCCATTCCACATTCCATTCCGTTCCATTCCACATTCCATTCCCCATTCCATTGCATTCCATTAAACATTCCATTCCATTCCAGCCCACATTCCATTACACATACCAGTCCATTAATCTCCATATTCAAGTCCTCATTTCATTCCATTCCATTACACATTCCATTCCACATTCCATTACACAATCCATTGCACTCCATTCCATTCCACATTCCATTCCACGTTCCATTCCATTCCACGTTCCCTTCCACTCTCCATTCCACATTCCATACCACATTCCATTCCATTCCACTCCACATTCCATTTTACATTCCTTTGTATATTCCATTTCACATTCCATTCCATTCCATTAAATTGCGTTCCACATTCCATTCCATTCCAATCCACATTCCATTCCATTCCATTCCACATTTCTTTCTATTCCACGTTCAATTCCATTCCAGCTTCCATTCCATTTCACCACACATTCCGTTCCATTCCATTACACATTCCATTCCATTCCATTCCACATTCCATTCCACATTCCATTCCACATTCCATTCCACATTCCATTCCATTCCATTCCACATTCCATTCCATTCCATTCCACATTCCATTCCATTCCATTCCACATTCCATTCCATTCCACATTCCATTCCATTCCATTCCTTTCCATATTCCTTTCTGTCCCATTCCGCATTCCATTCCGTTGCATTCCATTCCATTACTAAATCCATTCCATTCCATTCCAGATTCCATTCCACATTCCCTTCCACGTTATATTCCACATTCCATTCCAGGTTCCATTCCTCGTTCCATTCCACGTTCCATTCCACGTTCCATTCCACATTGCATTCCATTCCATTTCACATTCCATAGCTTTCCATTCTATTTCATTCCAAATTCGATTCGTTTCCATTCGGCATTCCATACCATTCCATTCCATTTCATTCCACATTCCATTCCATTCCATTCCACATTCCATTCCGCATTCCATTCCATTCCATTCCACTTTCCCTTCCACACTCCATTCCACCTTGCATTCCACATTCCATTCCTCATTCCATTCCACGTTCCGTTCCAAGTTCCATTCCTACCATTCCAAGTTCCATTCCCCATTCCTCTCCACATTCCATTACATTCCATACCATCTTCAATTCCACTTTCCATTCCGTGACTTTCCATTTCACATTCTATTCCACTACTTTCCATTCCACATTCCTTTCCATTCCATTCCATTCGACATTCCATTCCACATTCTATTATATTCCATTCCATATTCCATTCCATACCTTTCCACATTCCTTTCTCTTCCTTTCCACTTTCCATTCCACGTTCCATTCTACATTATATTCCGCTTTCCATTCCAATTTCCATTCCTCATTCCATAACACATTGCATTCCACATTCCATTCTACATTCCATTCCATTCCACATTCCATTTCATTCCATTCCACATTCCATTCCATTTCATGCCACATTCCATTGCATTCCATTAAACATTGCATTCCACATTGCATTCCACGTTACTTTCAATGTTCCATTCCATTCCATTCCACGTTCCTTTCCATGTTCCATTAAATTCCGTTGCACTTTCCTTTCCACATTCCATTACACATACTTTTCCCCATTATTTCCTTTTCATTCCTCATTTCATTCCACCTTCCATTCCACATTTTATTCCATTCCATTATACATTCCATTCCACCTTTCATTAAAGATTCCATTCCACATTCCATTCCACATTCTATTCCATTCCATTCCACATTCCATTCCATTCCATTCCACATTCCATTCCATTCCATTCCACATTCCATTCCACATTCCATTCCATGCTCCATTTCATTCCATTCCACATTCCATTATATGTTCCATTCCATTACATTCGACGATCCATTGCACGTTCCATTCCAAATTCCATTCCATTCCTTTCCCCATTACATTCCATTCCATTCCACATTTCATTCCACATTGCATTCCATTCCTTTCCACATTGCATTTCACATTCCATTCCATTCCATTCCACGTTCCATTTCAATTCCCATTCCATTCCATTCCACGTTGAATTCTACATTCAATTCCATTCCATTTCACGTTGCATTCCACATTCCATTCAATTCCATTCCATTCCATTATTTTCCACATTCCTTTCCACATTGCAGTCCATATTCCATTCAATTCCATTCCACATTCCGTTCGATTCCATTCCACATTCCTTTCCATTTCATCGCGCATTCCATTCCAAATTCCATTCCTTTCCAATCCACATTCAGTTCCATTCCATTCCAATCTATTCAACATTCTTTTCCATTCCATTCCATTCAGCAGTCCATTCCAATTTATTACACATTCCGTTCCGTTGCATTGAACCTAAATTTCCACATTCTATTCCGTATTCTATTCCAAGTTCCATTACGTTCTATTCCACCAACCATGCCATTCCTTTCCACTTTCCTTTCCATTCCATTCCATTCCACATTTCTTTCCATTCCTTTCCATTACAGTCCACATTCTATTCAATTCCACTGTATTCCATTCCACATTCAATACCATTCCATTGCATGTTAAATTCCATTCGTTTCCTAATTCCATTCCATTACATTCCATATTCCATTCCATTCTATCCAACATTCCATTCAATTCAATTCTACATTCCATTCCATTCCTTTGCACATTCCATTCATTTCCTTTCCATTCCTCGTTCCATTCCATTCTATTCCACTTTCCAGTCCATTCCATTCCACATTCCATTAAATTCCTTTCCATTCCACATTCGATTCCATTGTATTAGTCATTCCATTCCACGTTCCATTCCACGTTCCTTTCCACGTTCCATTCCATTCCATTCCACATCCCATTCCACACGCCATTTCATTCCATTCCACATTACAAACGATAACATTCCATTCCATTCCACATTCCATTCCATTCCATTCCACAATCCATTCCACATTCCATTCCATTCCATTCCACATTCCATTCCATTGCATTCCATTTTCCCTATCATTCCATTCCATTTCTTTCCACATTCAATTCTGTTCCATTCCACATTCCATTCCACATTCCATTGCATTCCATTAAACATTCCATTCCACATTCAATTCTGTTCCATTCCACATTCCATTCCACATTCCATTGCATTCCATTAAACATTCCATTCCACATTCCATTCTATTCAATTTCACTCTCCATTCCTTTCCATTCCAGATTCCTATCCACATTCCATTCCACATTCCATTCCACATTCCGTTCCACATTCCATCCTACATTTCACTCCCTTCCATTCCACATTGCATTCCATTCCATTCCACATTCCATTTCTCATTCCATTCCATTCCATTCCACTTTCCATTCCACATTCCATTCCATTCCATTCCACATTACATTCCATTCCATTCCACATTCCATTCCATTCCATTCCACATTCCATTCAGGGTTCCATTCTACGTTCCATTCAATTAAATTCCACGTTCCATTCCCCATTCCATTCCGTTCCATTCCACTTTCCTTTACACATTCTATTCCACATTCCATTCCATTGCATTCCACATTCCATTCCATTCTGTTCCACATTCCATTTTACGCTCCATTCCGTTCCATTCCATGTCCAATGCCACATTGCAATCCATACTTCATTTCACATTCCATTACACTCTGTTTCACATTGAATTCCACATTCCACTACATTACATTCCACAATCCATTCCACAGTCCATTAGATTCCATCCCACATTCCATTCCACGTTCCATTCCATTGCATGCCACGTTCAATTAAACATTTCATTCCGTTGCGTTTGACTTTCTATTCCACTTTCCATTCCACATTCCTTTTCACATTCCATTCCGTTCCATTACACATTCCATTCCACACTCCATTGCACATGGCATTCTACATTCCATTCTGTTCCATTCCAAATTTCGTTCCACATTTCATTCCGCATTCCATTCCACATTCCATTCCACATTCCATTAAATTCCATTCCACATTCCATTCCACAGTCCATTCCATTCCATTCCACTTTCTGTTCAACTTTCCATTCCCCATTCCATTCCACATTACATTCCATTCCATTCCACATTCTATTCCACATGCCGTTCCACATTCCATTCCATTCCACACTCCATTCTGTTCCATTCCACATTCCATTCCATATTCAATTCCTTTCCCTTCCACATTATTTTACACATTCCTTTCCGCATTCCATTTCACATTTCATTTCACATTCAATTACACAATCCATTCCACAGTCCATTCCACGTTCCTTTCCACATTCCATTCCACATTCCATTTCATTCCACATTCCATTCCACATTCCATTCCTTTACATTTCACATTCCCTTCCATTCCATTCCGCATTCGTTTCCACATTCCATTCCACATTATGTTCCACATTCCCTTCCACATTCCAATGCAGATTCCGTTCCATTCCATTCCACATTCCATTCCATTCTATTCCACATTCCATTTCAAATTCCATTCCACATTCCATTCCATTACTTTTCGCATTTCATTTCACATTCCATTTAACGTTCCATTCTTTTCCATTCCACGTTCCATTGCACGTCCCATTCCCTTTCATTCCACCTTCAATTACACAGTCAATTCCTTTCCATTTCACGTTCCATGCTACATTCCTTTCCACATTCCAATCCAAGTCCCATTCCGTCCATTAAACATTCCATTCGACATTACATTCCACATTCCATTCCGTTCCATTTCACATTCCAATCCACACTTCATTCCACATTCCATTGCACATTCCATTCCATACCATTCCACATTCCTTTCCACATTCCATTCCTCATTCTATTCCACATTCCATTAAATTCCATTCCACATTGCATTACACAACCCACTACATTCCATTCCACATTCCATTCCATTCTATTCCACATTCCTTTCCTCATTGCATTCCACAATCCATTCCATTGCATTTCAGATTCCATTCCACATTCCACTCCACTTTGCATTCCACATTCCATTCCATGATCCACTACAGAATCCTTTGCATTCTACTCCACATTCCTTTCCACATTCCCTTCCACATTCCATTCCATTCCATTTCCCATTGCATTCCACATATCATTCATCTTTCCATTCCACGTTCCATACCATGTTCCTTTCCACGTTTCATTCCATTCTATTCCACGTTCAATTTCGTGTTCCATTCCATTCAATTCCACGTTCCATTCCACATTCCATTCCATTCAACTCCACATTGCATTTCACATTCCATTCCACATTCCCTTTCACATTCCTTTCCATTCCATTCCTCATTCCATTCCACCTTCCATTCCACGTACCATTCCAAGTTCCATTCCACGTTCCATTCCATTCCATTCCATGTTCCATTAAACGTTCCATTCCACATTCCGTTCCATATTCCATTCCATTCCATTCCATTACACATTCCATTCAACATTCCTTTCCACATTTCATTCCATTCCATTCCAATTTCCTTTCCATGTTCCATTCCACGTTCCATTCCATTCCATTCGACATTTCTTTCCATATTCCATTTCACATTCCATTCCACATTCCATTTGACATACCATTGCATTCCCTTACACATTCAATTCTGCATTCCTTTGCAAATTCCTTTCCATTTCATTGCACGTTTCATTCCACATTCCATTCCATTTCATTCCACATTCTATTCTACATTCCATTCCATTCGATTCCACATTCCATTCCACGTTCCATTCCAATTTCCATTTCATTCCACTCCACATTCCACTCCACGTTCCATTTCACATTCCATTCCACATTCCTTTTCCCATTCCATTCCATTCCATTGCATTCCCTTTTGCATTCTACATTCCATTCCACATTCCTTTCCATTCCAATCCACATTACATTCCACTTTCCATTCCACGTTCAATTCCACGTTCCATTCCGCTTTCCATTCCATTCCATTCTTCTTTTCAATCCACGTTCCATTGCACGGTGCATTCCACATTCCAATCCACATTCCAGTGCGTTCCATTCAACATTGCATTCCACATTCCATTCCATGTTCCTTGTCGCATTCCTTTCAATTCCTTTCCACATTCCATTGCACTTTCCATTCCATTCCATTCCACATTCCATTCCACCTTCCATTCCATGCTCTATTCCACTTTCCTTTCTGCGTTCCTTTCCATTCCATTCCACATTCCATTCCATTCAGTTCCACCTTCCATTTCATGCCGTTCCACGTTCCCTTCCACATTCTATTCCACAATCCATTGCTTTCCTTTCCACATTCCATTCCTCATTACATTCCATACTCCTTTGCCCACTCCCATTCCATTCCACATTTCATTCCACATTCCATCCCACATTCCATTCCACGTTCCATTCCATTCCATTCCACGTTAAATTCCACATTCCTTTGCATTATATTTGACTTTCCTTTACACATTCCATTCCACATTCCATTTGACATTGCATTCGCTTCCATTACCCATTCCATTCCACATTCCATTCCGTTCCATTCCACATTCCTTTGCACATTCCTTTCCTCATTGCATTCCACATTCCATTCCACATTCCAATCCACACTCCATTCCACATTCCATTCCACATTCCATTCCGTACCATTACACATTCCTTTCCACATTCAATTCCACAGTCCATTCCATTACATTCCACATTGCATTCCACTTTCCATTCCATTGCATTTCACATTCCATTCCGTTCCATTCCACATTCCTTTCCACATTGCTTTCCACATTCCTTTCTACATTGCGTTCCACGTCCCATTCCACATTCCATTGCATTCCATTCCACATTCCATTTCACATTCCATACCTTTCCATTACACATTCATTCCACATTCCATTCCATTCCATTCCACATTCCATTTTACATTCCATTCCGTTCCATTCTACATTAATTCCACATTCCATTCCACATTCCATTCCACATTCCGTTCCATTCCATTCCACATTCCATTCTATTTTATTCCACATTCCAATTCACATTCCATTCCACATTGCATTCCATTCCTTTCCACATTCCATTCCACGTTCCATTTAACGTTCCATTCCTCTCCTTTCCACGTTCCATTCCACTTTCCATTCCACGTCCCATTTCATTTCATTCCACGTTCAATTCCACAGTCAATTCCATTCCGTTTCACGTTCCTTGCTACATTCCATTCCACATTCTATTCCACGTTCCATTCGGTCCATTCCACTTCCCATTACAAACTCCATTCCACATTCCATTCCACATTCTGTTCCGTTCCATTCCACATTCCATTCCACACTCCATTCCACGTTCCATTACACATTCCATTCCGTTCCATTACACATTCCTTTCCAGATTACATTCCACATACCATTCCACTTTCCATTCCATTCAATTTCACATTCCATTCCATTCCATTCCATATTCCATTTCACATTCCTTTCCACAATCCATTCAACATTCAATTGCTCACTCCTATCCACAGTCCATTATACATTCCTTTCCATTCCATTCCACATACCTTTCCAGATTCCATTCCCCATTCCATTCCACATTCCATTTCATTTCATTCCGCATTCCATTCCATTCGATTTCACTTTCCTTTCCACATTCCATTCCATTCCATTCCACATTCCATTCCATTCCATTCCACGCTACATTCAATGTTCTTGTCACGTTTGTTTCCACATTCCATACCACGTTCCATTCCATTCCAATCCACGTTCCATTCCATTCTATTCCACCTTCCATTCCAATCCATTCCATATTGCATTCGACATTGCATTCCACATTCCATTCCATTCCTTTCCACATTCCATTCCATTGCATTCCACATTCAGTTCCATTCCATTCCACATTCCATTCAACATTCCTTTTCATTCCATTACACATTCCATTCCATTCCATTACACATTCCATTCCATTCCGCATCCCATAACTTTCCATTACCCATTCCATTCAGCATTCCATTCCACGTCCCATTCTACATTCCATTTCACTTTCCATTGCACGTTTCATTCCATTCTATTCCACATTACCTTCCTTGCATTCCACGTTCTATTCCATACCTTTCAATTCCATTCCACATATCATAACATTCCATTTCATTCGAAATTCCATTCCTTTCCGTTACACATTCCATTGAATTCAATTCCACATTCCATTCCATTCCATTCCACATTCCATTGCACGTTACCTTCCCTTCCATTCCACATTCCATTACATTCCTTTCCACATTTCATTCCACGTTCCATTCCACTTTCCATTCCGTGTTCCATTCCTCGTTCAATTCCACTTTCCATTCCACATTCCATTCCATTCCATTCCATTCCTGATTCCACTGCACATTACATTCTATTCCATTCCAAATTCCATACCATTAACTTCCATTGCATTCGACATTCCATTCCATTCCACCTTCCATTCCATTCCATTACACATTCCATTTTGCTTTCCATTAAATTCCATTCCACATTCCTTTCCATTCCATTCTACATTCCATAACTTTCCATTCCACATTCCATTCCTCATTCCATTCCACGTTGCATTCCACATTTCATTCCACATTGCATTCCACGTTCCATTCCACATTCAATCCCGCATACCATTCCACTTCATTCCACGCTCCATTCCACGTTCCATTCCATTCTATTCCACGTTCCATTTCACATTACATTATGTTCCATTCCACTTTCCATTCCACATACCACTCCACATTCCATTCCTCATTCCGTTCCACATACCGTTGCATTCCAGTCCTCTTTCGACTCGACATTCGACTGCATTACATTCCACATTGCGTTCCATTCCAATCCACTTAGCATTCCACATTCCATTCCATTCTATTCCATATTCTATTCCACATTCCGTTTCACATTCCATTCCACTCCATTTCACATTCCATTCCACAATCTATTCCATTCCATTCCTCGTCCTATTCCATGTTCCATTCCACATTCCATTCCACACTCCACTCCATTCCATTCTGGTTTCCATTGCACGTTCCATTCCACATTCCATTCCACATTCCGTTCCATGTTCCATTCCATTCCACATTCGATGGCATTCCATTCCATTCCACATTCCATTCCACATTGCATTCCGTTTCATTCTATTACATTGCATTCCATTCCATATTACAATTCATTCGAATCCTCTCCACATTCCATTCCATACAATTCCACATTCTATTGTATTCCATTCCACATTCCAATCCATTCCATTACACATTCCATTGCATTCCATTCCATTCTATTCCACATTCCATTCCATTCCATTGCATTCCACATTACATTCCTTTCCATTACACATTCCATTCCTTTCTGTTCCACGTTCCATTCCATTCCATTCCATTCCATTCCACATTCCATTCCAATCCATTCCACCTTCCATTACACGGTCCCTTTCACATTACCTTAGATTTCATTCTATTCCATTGCACTCCATTCCACATTCCATTCCATTCTGTTCCATTACACTTTCCATTCCACATTCCATTGCATGCCATTCACATTCCATTCCACAATCCATTGCTTTCCTCTCCACATTCCGATACACATTCCATTCCACATTCCATTCTGCTCCATTCCACATTCCATTCCACATTCCATTGCATTCCTCTCGACATTCCATTCCACATTCCGTTCCACATTCTTTTCCACATTCCATTCCATATTGCATTCCATTCCGTTTATTTCCACAATCCATTCCACATTCCAATGCATTCCAGTCAAAATTCCATTACACATTCCATTCCATTCCATTCCTCATTCCATTCAATTCCAATTCGCATTCCATTCCACATTTCATTCCATTCCATTCCACATTCCATTCCACATTCCATTCCATATTCCATTCAATTCCATTCCCCATTCCATTCCATTCCATTCCACATTCCATTCCACGTTCCATTCCGCATTCCATTCCACATTCCATTCCAGATTGCATTTAATTCCGTTCCATGTTGCATTCCTGGTTCCATTTCTTTAAATTCCTCGTTCCATTAAACTTTCCGTTGCACATTCCATTGTACCTTCCATTCCACATTACATAACATATTCCATTCCACGTTCCATTCCACATTCCATTCCATACCATTCCACGTTCTATTCCACGTTCCATACCCTTCCGTTACACTGTCCATTCCACATTACATTCCCCATTCTATTCCACATTCCTTTCCATTCCATTCCACATTCCATTCCATTACATTCCACAATCCATTCCACATTCCATTCCATTGCATTCAACATTGCATTCCATTCCGTCTCACATTCCATTCCATATTCCATTCCATTTCATTCCACGTTCCATTCCATTCTGTTCCACATTCCATTCCACATTCCATTTCGTTCCATTCCACATTCCATTTCATTCCATTCCACCTTCCATTACACATTCTATTCCATTCCATTCCACATTCTATTTCACGTTCCATTCCATTCCAATCCACTTTCAATTCCACGTTCCATTCCACATTGCATTCCACATTCAATTCCACATTCCATTCCATTCTATTCCACATTCCATTCCACATTCCCTTAAACATTCTATTGCACTTTCCATTCCGCATTCTGTTCCATTCCATTCCACTTTCCATTCCACAAACCATTCCACATTCCATTCCATTCCATTCAACATCTCTTTCAACATTCCATTCCATTCGATGCCGCATTCCATTCCATTCCATTTCACATTTCATTCCCCATTCCATTCCATTCCATTCCACATTCCATTCCATTCCACGTACCATTCCACGTTCCCTTCCACATTCCATTCCACATTCCGTTCCACGTTCCTTTCCATTCCTTTCCACGTTCCATTCTATGATCAAATACATTCCATTACACATTCCATTCCACTTTCAATTCCGCGTTCCATTCCATTGCATTCCACATTACATTCCACATTCCATTCCATTCTATTCCACATTCCATTCCATATTGCATTCCACGTTCCATTCCACGTTTCATTCCATTCCATTCCACATTCTATTCCATTGCACCTTCCTTTCCACATACCACTCCACTCCTTTAAACATTCCTTTCCACATTCGATTCCATTCAATTCCAACTTCAACTCCACATTCCATTCAAATCCATTCCATTCCACATTCCAATCCATTCCACGTAGCTTTCCATTCCATTCCACATTGCATTCCTCCTTCCATTGCATTCCATTCCGCCTTCCATTACATGTTCCATTCCATGTTGCATTCCACGGTCCATTCCACATTCAATTCCTCTGCATTCCATATTCCATACTTTTCCGTTCTTTTCCATTCCACAATTCTTTCCATTCCATTGCTCATTCCAATCCACGTTCCATACAACCTTCAATTCCTTTGCATTCCACATTCAACTCCTTTCCATTCCACATTCCTTTCCACACTCCAGTCCACATTGCAATCCACATTCCATTCTGTTTCATTTCACATTACATTCCACATTTCATTCCAGATTCCATTCCATTCCATGCCACATTCAATTGCATTCCATTCAGCATTCCTTTCCACATTCCCATCTATTCCATTCCACTGCTCATTCCATTTCACATTCTATTCCACATTCCAGTACACATTCCATTGCAGTCCATTCCACATTCCATTACTCATACTATTCCACTTTCCATTCCACATTACATTGTATTTCATTCCATGTTCCCTTCCACATTTCTTTCCACTTTCCTTTCCATTCCATTCAACCTTCAATTCCACGTTCCATTTCTCTGTCCATTCCACATTCCTTTATGTCCATTCCGTATTTCATTCCATTACACTTTCCGTGCCATGATGCATTCCACATTGCACTCCACGTTCCATTGCATTCTATACCATGTTCCATTCCACATTGCATTCTATTCCATTCCATTTTCCATTCCACATTCCATTCCACTTTACATTTCACGTTACATTCCTTTCCATTCCACATTCCATTCCACATTCCATTCCACATTCCATTTCATTCCATTACACATTCCATTCCACATTCCGCTCAACATTCCATTCCACATTCCATTCCACTTTCCATTCCATTCCACTCCACATTCCATTGCACGTTCCATTGCATGATCCATTCCACTTTCCATTCCCATTCATTGTACGATCCATTATATTCCATTACACATTCCATTTCTTTCCATTCCACTTTCCATTCCACATTCCATTCCACATTCCATTTCACAGTCCATTCCACTTTCCATTTCAATTTCCATTCCGTTCCATTCCATTCAATTACACATTCCATTCCATTCCAATCCACATTCCAAACCATTCCTTTCCATGTTCCAATCCCTTTCACATTCCATTCCATTCCATTCCACATTCGATTCCATTCCAATCCACATTCCATTCCCTTACATTCCACATTCAATTCCACTTTCCTTTCCACATTCCATTCCATTCCATTCTATTCCACATTCCATTCAATTCCATTCCACATTCCATTCAACTACATTCTACATTCCATCCCATATTTCAGTCTGAATTTTATTCCACGTTCCATTCCACATTCCATTCCACATTCCATTTCATTGCATCCCACAATCCATTACACGATCCATTCCATTCCATTCCACTTTCCATTCCATTCCATTCCACCTTCGTTTCCACGTTGCATTCCACGTTCCATTCCACATTCCTTTCCACGTTCCATTCCACTTTCCATTGCATTACATTCCATATTCCACACCATTCCATTCAATTCCATTGCACATTCCATTCCACATTCCATCCCACATTCCTTTCCATTCCATTCCCCATTCCATTTCACACTCCATTCCACATTCCTTTCAACATTTTATTACTTTGCATTCCACCTTCCGTTCCACACTCTATTTCACATGCCATTCCACATTCTATTCCGTTCCATTCCACATTCCATTCCACATTCCTTTCCTTTCCATTCCATATTCTTCTTAATTCCATTGCACATCCCTTTCCATGTTCCAATCCACTCCATTCCTCATTCCATTCCATTCCACATTACTTTCCAAATTCTATTCCACATTCCATTCCACATTCCATTCCATTCCTTTCCACATTCCATTCCACATTCCATTCCACATTCTATTCCACATTCCATTTCACATTCTATTCCACATTCCATTCCACATTCCACTCCATTCCCATTCATGTTCACTTCGACATTCTATTCCACATTAAATTCCATAATCCATTCCACATTCCATTCCTCTTTCCTTTCCATTCCATTCAACAATCCATTCAACTAACCTTTCCACATTCCATTCCACATACCATTCCACATTCCATTCTATTCCATTCCACGTTCCCTTCCACGTTTCATTCCACATTCCACTCGATGTTCCATTTCATTCTATTCCATGTTCCAGTCCACTTTCCATTCCATTCCATTCCACCTTTCATTCCACATTCCATTCCACATTGCATTCCACATTACATTCCTTTCCATTCTACATTTCATTCCACATTCAATTCCACATTCCAATCAAGATTCCATTCTACATACTATTCCATTCCATTCGACATTCCAATCCATTGCATTCCATTCTATTCCACATTCCATTACATTACAATCCACATCCCATTCCATTATATTCCACATTCCATTCAATTACATCCCACATTCCATTCCACATGCCATTCCATGTTCTAATCCACGTTCCATTCCATTCCATTGCACATTCTATTCCATTCCATTCCATATTCCATTCCATTTAATTCCATATTTCATTCAATTCACTTGCATTCCACATTCCATTGCATTCCATTCCGCATTCCATTCCATTGCCTTCCATTCTATTCCACGTTTCATTCCATTCCATTCTGTTCCACATTCCACTCTATTATATTCCACATTCCATTCAATTACTTTCCACATTCCATTCCACATTCCATTCCACGTTCTATTCCATGTCGCATTCCATACTATTCCACATTATATTCCATTACTTTCTTCATTCCATTCCATTCAATTCTACATTCCATTCCATTCCATTGCATTCCACATTCCTTTCCATTCAATTCCACATTGCATTCCATTCCATTCCATTCTATTCCACATTCCATTCCATTCCATTCCAAACCACATTCCTTTCCATTGGACTCCACATTCCATTCCCTTCCATTCCACATTCCCTTCAACATTCCATTCCACATTCTTTTCCACGTTCCACCCCATTCCATTCCACATTCCCTTCCATTGCATTCCACATTTCATTCCTCATTTCATTGCTTTCATTTCAACATTCCATTCCACATTCCATTCCATTGAATTCCACATTTCATTCAACGTTCGATTCCACGTTCCATTCCACGTTCCATTCCACAGTCCATTCCACGTTCCATTGTATTAAATCCCACATTCCACTGCACATTCCATTCCACATTCCAATCCATTCCATTCCACATTCCTTACCAATTTCCATTCCACTTTCCATTCCACGTTCCATTCCATTTCTTTCCATGATCCATTTCATTCCATTCCACTTTCCATTCCACATTCCGTTCCGCATTCCATTTCACATTGCATTCCGCATTCCATTTCTCTTTCCATTCCATTCCTCTCCATTCCATTGCACATTCCATTCCATTCAAATCCACATTCCATTCCACGTTCCATTCCTTTCCACATACCATTCCGTTCCGTTCCACTTTCAATTCCATTCCATTCCACATTCCATTCCACATTTCATTCCATTCCATTCCACTTTCCATTCAAGTCCATTCCACATTGCATTCCACATTTCATTCCATTCCATTCCACTTTCCATTACATTCCACATTTTATTCCATTCCATTCTGCATTATTTCAATTCCATGCCACATTCCATTCCATTCCCCTCCATATTCCATTCCATTCCATTCCAATCCACTTTCTTTTGCACATTCCAATCCATTCCATTCCATGTTCCATTCGAAATTTCATTCCTTTCCATTGCACATTGTATTCCAATCCATTCCACATTCCTTTCCATTGCATTCCACTTTCCATTCCAAATTCCATTCCATTCCACTCCACATTCCATTACATTCCAGTCCACATTCCATTCCACAGTCCTTTCAATTCGATTCCACATTCCATTTCATTCCATTCCACATTTAATTCCATTCAACATTCTATTCTACATTCCATTCCTTTCCATTCCACATTCTCTTAAAATACATTCCTCACTCCATTCCATTCCATTCCACATTACATTCCACATTCCATTCCATTCCATTCCACATTCCATTTCACATTCTATTACATTCCATTGCACATTCGATTCCATATTCCATTCCATATTCTATGTTAAATGGAATGGAATGGAAAGTGGAATGGAATGTGGAATGGAATGGAATGGAATGTGGTTAAGAATGGAATGCAATATGGAATGGAAAGGAATGGAATTGAATGTGGAATTGATTGGAATTCATTCTGTAAAGGAATGCAATGGAATGTGGAATGGAATGGAATTGGACGTGGTATGGAATGTGGAATGGAATGGAATCGAAATTCGACTGTAATGGAGTGTGGAATGGAATGAGGAACGGAATGTGGAATGTAATATGGAATGGAATGGAAAGTGGAGTGGAAAATGGAAAGGAATCGAATGGAAAGGGAAATACAATGGATTTTGCAATAGAATGGAATGTGTAATGGAACGTGAAATGGAATGGATTGGAATGCAGAATGGGATGAAATAGAAAGTGGAATGGAAATTAATGGAATGTGGAATGGAATGGAATGGAATGCCATGTGGAATGGAATGGAATGGAATGTGGAATGGAAAGTGGATTCTAATAGAATGGAATATGGAATGAAATAGATTGGAATGCGGAATGGAATGGAATGCGGAAAGGAAAGTGGAATGGAATGGAAAGGAACATGGAAAGGAATGGCATGGAATGTGGAATTGAATGGAATGGATGTTGGATTGCAATGGAAAGAAACGTGGAATTGAAAGAAATTGAATGTGGAAAGGAATGTGGAATGGAATGCAAGGGAAAGGGGAATGGAACATGTAAAAGAATGTGGAATCGAATGTGGAATGGAAAGTGAAATGGAATGGGAGGGAAAGTGGAATGGAATGGAATGGAAAGGAAAATGGAATGGAATAGAATGGAATGGAATGGAGTGTGGAATGAAATGGAATTGAATGTGGAATGGAATGTCAAATGGAGTGGAATGGAATGGAGTGGAATTGAATGTGGAAATGAATGCAATGGAATGTGGAATATAATGTGGAATGGAATTTGGAATGGAGTGGAATGGACTGTGGAATTGAGTGTGGAATGGAATGGAATGGAATGTGCAATGGAATGTGAAGTGGAATGGAATGGAATGCGGAATTGAATGTGGAATATTATGCAATGGAATTTGCAAAGGAAAGGAATGGAATATGGAATGGAATGTGGAATGGAATGGAATGGAATGGAATGGAATGGAATGGAATGTGCAATGGAATTTAATGTCATATGGAATGGAATGCGGAAGGGAATGGAAGGGTATGGAATGGAATGTGGAATGGAATGAAATGGAATGTGGAATGGAATGGAATGTGGAATGGAATGGAATGGAATGTGGAATGGAATGTGGAAAGGAATGGAATGGCATGGAATGGAATGTGGCATGGAGTGTGGAATGGAATGGAATGGAATTGTATGGCACGGAAAGGGGAATGGAATAGAAAGTGGAATGGAATGCTTTGGATTGTGTAAGGGAATGTGGAATGCAATGGAATGGCATGGAATGGGGTGTGGAACAGAATGGAATGTAATGTGGAATGAAATGGAAACTACTGTGGAATGAAACGGGGAATGGAATGTTGAAAGGAACCGAATGAAATTGATTGGAATGTCGAAAGGAATGATAACGAATGTGTACTGGAATGTAAAGGATTGTGAAATGAAATGTGGAATGGAATATGCAATGGAATGTGGAATGGAATGGAATGGAATGCAGAATGAAATCGAATGGAATGGAAAGGAATTTGGAAAGGAATGGTTTTGAAGGTGGAATGTAATGTAATGGAATGTGGTCTGGAATGGAATGCATTGTGCAATGGAATGCGGAATGGAATGGAACAGAATGTGGAATTGAATGGCATGCATTTTTGAATAGAATGCAATGGAACTATATGTAGAATTGAATCGTATGGAATGGAATGTGGAATGGAATGGAATGCAATGGAATATGGAATGTTATGAAATGGAAAAGAATGGAGTGGAATGAAATGTGGAGTGGAATGGATTGGAATGTGGAATGGAAAACCGTATGGAACTGAATGCTTGGAATGTGGAATGAAATGGAATGGAATGGAATGGAATGGAATATCATGGATTGGAATGGAAAGGAATGTGGAAAGGAATACAGTGGAATGTGGAATGAAATTAGAAATGGAATAGAATGGAAAGTGGAATGGAATGTGGAATGGATTGGAATGGAATTTTTAATGGAATGGAATAGAATGGAATTTGAAATGGAATGGAATTGAATGTTCAAAGGAATGTGGAATGGAATGGAATGGAATGTGGAATGGAAAGGGAATGGAATGTGGATAGGAATGGCAAGTAAAGTGGAATGGAAATGAATGGAAAGTGGAATGGAATGGAATGCAACGTGGAATGGAATATGGATTTGAATGTTGAAAGGAATGTGGAATGGATTGGAAAGGAATGTGAAATGGATTGTGGAATGGAATGGAATGGAATAGAATTGAATGGAATCTGAAATGGAATAAAATGGAATGGAATTTGCAATGGAACCTGAAATGGAAAGTAATGGAACATGGAACGGAATGGAATGGAACGTTGAATGGAATGGAATGGAATGAGGAATAGAATGGAATTGAATGGCATGTGAAATAGAATGGAATAGTATGTGGCATGAAATGGAATGGAATGTGGAATGGAACGTGGAATGGAATAGAACAGAAAGTGAAATGGAATGTAATGCAGAATGTAATGGAATGGACCATCGAATGGAATGTGGAATGAAATGGAATGGAATGTGGAATGGAATGGAATGGATTGTGGAATGGCATGGAATGGAATGTAATGGAGTGGAATTGAATGGAATGGAATCTTGAATGGAATGTAATGGAATGAAATGGAATGTAATGTAATAGAAAGGAATATAGAATGAAATGGTTTGGAATGTGGAATAGAATTGAATGGAAATTTGAATGGAATGAAATGGAATATGCAATGGAATGTGGAATGCAATGGAATGGAATGTGGAAAGTAATGTGGAATGGAAAGGAATGGAAAGTAGAATGGAATGTGGAATGGAATGGAATCGAATGTAGAATGGAATTTGGAATGGAATGGAATGGAATGTGGAAAGGAATGGAATGGAAAGTGGAATGGAATGTGGAATGGAATGGAATGGAAAGTAGAATGGAATGTGGAATGGAATGGATTGGAATGGAATATACAATGGAATGTGGAATGGAAAGTGGAATAGAATTGAATTTACAATGGAATGGGATGGAATTTGTAATGGAATGGGGAATGGAATGGAATGGAATGTGGATTGGAATTGAATGCAGAACGGAATGTGCAATGCAATGGAATGGAATTTGGAGTGGAATGGAAAGGATTGTGGAATGGAACGTTGAATGGAATGGGGAATAGAATGGAATAGAATGTGGAATGAAATGTGGAATGGAATAGAAAGGAATGTGTATTGTAATACGGATGGGAATGGAATGGAATGTGGAATGGAGTTAAGAATGGAATGGAATGGAACGTGGAGTGCAATTCAGAATGGAAAGGAATGGAATTTCCAATGTAAACTGGAATTGAATGCAATGGAACGTAAAATGGAATGTGGAATGGAATTGAAAGGAAACTAGAAAGGAATCTGGAATGAAATGGAAAGAAATTCGGAATGGAATGGAATGGAATGGAATGGTGAAAGGAAAGGAATTGAGTGGAATGCGGAATGGAACGTGGAATGGAAAGTGGAATATAAAGTGGAATGGAAATTGGAATGGAAAGTGGAATGGAAATAAATGTGAACTGTAATGGAATGGAATGAAATTTTTAATGGAATGGAAAGGAATGTGGAATGGAATGGAATGGAATGGAATGTGGACTTTAATGAAATGAAATGGAATGGGATTTGGGATGGAATGGAATTTATTGTGGAACGCAATGGAATGAAATGTGGAATGGAATGGAATGTGGACTGGGATGGAATGGAATGGAATGTGGACTGGAATGGAATGGAATGGAATGTGGACTGGAATGGTATGGAATGTGGAAGGAAAAGGAATGGAATGTGGAATAAAATGTGGAATGTCATGCAATAGAACGTGGGATGGAATGGAATGGAACGTGTAATGGAAAGGAAGGAAATATGGAATGGAATGGATTGTAATGGAATGTGGAATGGAATGGAAAGGAATGTGGAATTTAATGGAATGGGAAGTGGAATGTACTGGAATGGAATGGAATGTGGACTGCTATGCAATGGAATGGAATGGAATATGGAATGGAATGTGGAAGAGAATGGAATGGAATGGAATATGGAATGGAACGTGGAATGGAATGGAATGGAATTTGGAATTTAATGGAATGGAAAGTGGAATGGAATGGAATGTGTACTGGAATGGTATGGAATGTGGAATGAAAAGGAATGGAATGTGGAATAAAATGTGGAATGTCATGCAATAGAACGTGGGAAGGAATGGAATGGAACGTGTAATGGAATGGAAGGAAATACGGAATGGAATGGAATGGAATGTGGAATGGAATGGAAAGGAATGTGGAATTTAATGGAATGGAAAGTGGAATGTACTCGGATGGAATGGAATGTGGACTGGTATGCAATGGAATGGAATGGAATATGGAATGGAATGTGGAAGTGAATGGAATGGAATGGAATATGGAATGGAATGTGTAATGGAATGGAATGGAATTTGGAATTTAATGGAATGGAAAGTGGAATGGAATGGAATGTGTACTGGAATGGTATGGAATGTGGAATGAAAAGGAATGGAATGTGGAATAAAATGTGGAATGTCATGCAATAGAACGTGGGATGGAATGGAATGGAACGTGTAATGGAATGGAAGGAAATGCGGAATGGAATGGAATGGAATGTGGAATGGAATGGAAAGGAATGTGGAATTTAATGGTATGGAAAGTGGAATGTACTGGAATGGAATGGAATGTGGACTGGTATGCAATGGAATGGAATGGAAAATGGAATGGAATGTGGAAGTGAATGGAATGGAATGGAATATGGAATGGAAAGTGGAATGGAATGGAATGGAATTTGGAATTTAATGGAATGGAAAGTGGAATGGAATGGAATGTAATGGAATGTGTACTGGAATGAAATGGAAGGGAATGGAATATGGAATAGAAAGTGGAATGGAATAAATTGGAATGGAAGGGAATGCCATGTGCAATGTAATGGAATGGAAAGTTAAATGTAAAGTAAGGGGATAGATTGAAATTGAATGGAGTGTGTTGGAATATGGAATGGAATGGAGTGGAAAGTGGAAAGGAATGGAATGGAATGTGGAATGAAACGGAATGTAATGTTGAATGGAATGGAATGGAATGTAGACTGGAATGGAATGGAATGGAATGGAATGTAGACTGGAATGGAATGGATTGGAATGGAATGTGCCATGGAAAGGAATGGAATGTGGAATTGCATGGAATGCAATGTGGAATGGAACATGGAATAGAATGGAATGCAATGGAATGTGATATGGAATGGAATGGAATGGAAAGTGGAATGCAATGAAATGGAATAGAATGGAATGTGGAATGGAATGGAACGGCATCTGGAATGGAAAGTGGAATGGAATGTGGAATTGAATGGAATGGATTGGAATTTGGACTGGAATGGAATGGAATGGAATGGAATGTGCAATGGAATGGAGTGGAACGAGGAATGGCAAGAAATGAAATGTGGAATGGGACGTGGAATGGAATGGAATGGAATAGAATGTAGAATGGAATGGAATGGAATGGAATCTGGAATGGAATGGAATGGCATGCAATGTGGAATGGAATGTGCAATGGAATGTGCAATGGAATGTGGAATGGAATGTGGAATGGAATGTGGAATGGAATGGAATGGGATGTGGAATTGAATGGAATTTAATGAAATGTGGAAAGCAATGAGGAATGCATTGGAATGAAATTGTATGTAATGAGGTATAGAATGTGGAAAGGAACGTGGAATGGAACGTGGAATGGAAAGTGGAATGAAACGGAAAGGAACATGGAATGGATTTTGAAATGGAATGTAATGGAATGGAATGGAATTTGGAATGCAATCGAAAGGAATGGAATGTGGAATGGAATGCATTGGAAAGTATAATGGAATGTGCAATGGAATAGAATGGAATAAAGATTGGAATTCGGAATAGAATGGAATGGAATGTGGAATGAAAAGTGGAGTGGAATGTTGAATGGAATGTGGAATGGAAAGGAACGGAATGTAGAATGGAATGTGGAATTGAATGGAATTGAATTTGGAATGGAACGGAATGTAGAATGGAATGTGGAATCGAACATTGAATGGAATGTGGAATTTAATGGAATTGAATTTGGAATGGAACGGAATGTAGAATGGAATGCGGAATAGAACATTGAATGGAACGTGGAATGGAATGCGAAATGGAATGGAATGGAATATAATGCCATGTAATGGAATGGAATGTGAAATGGAATGCAATGCAATGTGGAATGGAATGTGGAATGGAATGGAATGTGGAATGGAATGGAATGAATCGTAGAATGGAATGTGTAATGGAATGGAATGGAATGTGGATAGGAAAAACAGGAATGGAAGATGGAATGGAACGTGGAATGGAACGTGGAATGTAATGAAATGGAAAGTGGAAAGCAATGTACTGGAATGTGGAATGGAAGATGGAATGGAACGTGGAATGGAACATGGAATGTAATGAAATGGAAAGTGGATAGCAATGTATTGGAATGTGGAATGGAATGGAATGGAACGTGGAAGGGAACTTGGATTGGAATGGAATGGAATGTGGAATGGAATGTGGAATGAAATGGAATGGAACAGAATGTAGAATCGAATGAGGAATGCAATGGAGTGGAATATAGAACTGAATGTGAAATGGAATGGAATGGAATGATGAATGGGATGTTGAATGGATTGTGGAATAGAATGTTGGATGGAATGCAATGTGGAATGGAATGGAATGGAATGTGGAATGGAATGGAACGGAACGGAATGTGGAATGCAAAGTGGAATGGAAAGTGGAATGGAATGGAATGTGGAATCGAATGTGGAAAGGAACGTGGAATGGAATGTGGAATGGAACGAAATGGATCGCGGAATGGACTATGGAATAGAATGGAATGGAATGTCGAATGGAACGGAATGGAATGTGGAATGAACTGTGGAATGGATTGCGCAATGGAAAGGAATGGAATGGAATGTGGAATGGAATGTGGAATGGAATGGAATGGAATGTGGAATGGAATGTGGAATTTAATGGAATGGAACGTGGAATGGAATGGAACAGAATGTGGAATGGAATGGAATGGAACGTAGAATGGAATGGAATGGAACGTGGAATGGAATGGAATGGAACGTGGAATGGAATGGAACGGAATGTGGAATGGAATGTGGAATGGAATGGAATGGAACGTGGAATGGAATGGAATGGAACGTGGAATGGAATGGAACGGAATGTGGAATGGAATGTGGAATGGAATGGAATGGAACGTGGAATGGAATGAAATGGAAAGGAATGGAAAGTGTATTGCAATGGAATGGAATTGAACGTGGAATGGAATCCAAGGGAACGCGGAATGGAATGGAATTGAATGTGGAATGGAATGTTGAATGGAACGAGGAATAGAATGGAACGCAATGTGCAATGTAATGGATCGGAATGTGGAATGGAATGGAAAGGAATGTGCAATGGAATGTGGAATGGAACGTGGAATGGAACGGAATGGAATGTGGAATGGAATGGAATAGAATTTGGAATGCAATTGAGTGGAATGTGGAATTGAATGTTGGATTGAATGGAGTGGAGAGTTGAATGGAATGCAACGGAATGTAGAATGGCATGGAATGCAATTCGGAATGGAATGTGGAATGGAATGGAATGGAATGTGGAATGGAATGGATTGGAACGTGGAATGGAATGGAAAGGAGGGTGTAATGAAATGGAAAGGAATGTGGAATGGAATGGAATGGATTGGAATGGAATGGAAAGGAAAGTGGAATGGAATGGAATGTAGAATGGCATGGAATGAAATGTGGAATGGAATGTGGAATGATATTAAATGGAATGAGGAATGCAATGTGGAATGGAATGGAATGGAACGTGGAATGGTACGTGGAATGGAATGTGGAATGGAACGTGGAATGGAAAGTGGAATGGAATTTGGAATGGAATCGAATGGAATGTGGAATGGAATGGAAACGAATCTGGAATGGGATGTGCAGTGAAATAGAATAGAATGTGGAATGGAGTGAAATGGAAAATGGAATGGATTGGAATTGTCTGGAATATGGAATGGAATGGAATTGAATGCAGAATCGAATGGAGTGGAATCTGGAATGGAATGGAACAGAATGAAGAATGGAAAGCGGAATGATGTGGAATGGAAAGTGGAATTGAATGGAATGGAAAGTGGAATGGAATGGAATGGAATGTGGAATGGAATGGAAAGGAATGTGGAATAAAATGTGGAATTCAATAGATTGGAATGGAATGTGGAATGGAATGTGGAATGGAAAGGAATGGAAAGTGGAATGGAATGAGGAATGTAATGGAATGTAATGTGGAATGGAATGAGGAAAGGAATGGTTTGGAATGTGGAATGGAATGTAATGGAATGTGGAATGGAATGGATTAGAACGTAGAATGGAATGCAAAGGAGGGTGGAATGAAATGGAAAGGAACGTGGAATGGAATGGAATGGCTAGGAATAGAATGGAAAGGAAAGTGAAATGGAATGGAATGTGGAATGGAATGGAATGGAAAGTTGAATGGAATGGAATGGAATGTGGAATGGAGTGGAATTCAATGCGGAATCAAAAGCAATATTGAATGTAATGGAATGTGCAATGGAATGGAATGGAATGTGGAATGGAGTGGAATGGAATGTGGAATGGAATGGAATGGAATGTGGAAAGGAACGTGGAATGGAATGGAATGTGGAATGGAATGTGGAATGAAATGGAATCGAACGGAATGTAGAATCAAATGAGGAATACAATGGAATGGAATGTAAAATTGAATTTGGAATGGAATGGAATGGAATATGGAATGGGAGGTGGAATGGAATGTGGAATGGAATGTAGGATAGAATGTAATGTGTAATGGAATGGAATGGAATGGAATGTGGAATGGAATGGAATGGAACGGAATGTGGAATGGAAAGTGGAATGGAATGGAATGTGGAAGCAAAAGTGATATGGAACGTGGAATGGAACAGAATGGATCGTGGAATGGAATATGGAATAGAATGGAAAGGAATGTGGAATGCAATGTGGAATGGAACGTTTAATGGAATGGAATGGAAAATGGGACAGATCGTGGAACGGAACATGGAAAGGAACGTGGAATGGATCGTGGAATGGAATGGAATGGAACGTGGAATGGACTGGAACGTGTAATGGAATGGAATGGAACGAGGAATGAAATGGAATGGAGCGTGAAATGGAAGAGTATGGAAAGTGGAATGCAGTCGAATGGAACGTGGAATGGAATGTGGAATGGAATGGAATGGAACGGAGTGTAAAGTGGAATGAAATAGATCGTGGAATGGAAAGTAATGGAAAGTGGAATGGAATGCAACGTGAAATGGAAATAGAATGGACTGTGAAATGGAAATAGAATGGAATGTGGAAAGGAACGGAATGTGGAATGGAATGGAATGAAAAGTGGAATGGAATTGAATGTGGAATGGAATGGAATGGAACGTGGAATGGAACATGGAAAGGAATGGAATGGAAAGTGGAATGGAACGGAATGGAATGTGGAATGGAATGTGGATTGGAATGGAATGGAATGCGGAATAGAAGAAATGGAATGTCAAATGGAAAGGACTTAAATGGAATGTGGAATGCAATGGAATGGAATGGAGAAGAAAGGGATGTGGAATGGAAAGTGGAATGGAATGGAATGGAAAGTGGAATGGAATGCGGAATGCAACGTGGAATGGAATGGAATGGAATGGACTGGAATGTGGAATGTAATGTGGAATAGAATGGAAAGGAGGGGAATGGAATGGAATGAGGAATAGAATGGAATGGAAAGTGTAATGGAATGCAATGTGGAACGGAATAGAATTGAAAGGAATGGAATGGAACGGAATGTGAAATGAAATGTGGAATGGAATAGAATGGAATGAAATATGGAATGGAAAGACGAATGAAATCTGGAATGAAATGTGGAATGGAATGGAATGAGGAATGCAATGGAACGGAATGTGGAATGGAATGGAATGGAATGTGGAGAGGAATGGAATGGAATAGAATGTGGAAAGCAATGCTGGAATGGAACGGAATGTGGAATGGAATGGAATGGAATGTGGAATGGTATATGAAATGGAATGGAATGGAATGTGGAATGGAATGTGGAATGGAATGGAATGGAATGGAACGTTGAATGAAATGTGGAATGGAATGGAAGGGAATGTGGAAAGCAATGCAGAATGGAAAAGAATGGAACATGGAATGGAATGTGGAATGGAATAAAATGGAATGTGGAATGGAACGTGGAAAGGAACGTGGAATGGAACGGGGAATGGAATGCGGAATGGAATGGAATGGAATGGAATGTGGAATGCAATGGAATGTTATGGAATGTGGAATGGAATGGAATGTGGAATGGAATGGAATGGAATGTGGAATGGAATGTGGAATGAAACGTGGAATGGAAAGGAATGGAATGGAATGCGGATTGCAAGGCAATGGAATGGAAACTGGAATAGAATGTAGTGTAATGGAATATGGAATGGAAGGGAATGGAAAGGAATGGAATGGAATGGAATGGAATGTGGAATGGAATGAGGAATGGAATGTGGAATGGAATGGAATGGAATGTTGAATGTAACGTGGAATGCAATGGAATGGAATGTGGAATGGAATGGGAGGGAATGGGAAATGGAATGGAATGGAAATTGGAACAGAATGGAACCGAACATGGAGTGGAATGGAACAGAATGTGGAATGTGATGGAATTGGAAGCGGAATGAAGTGGAATGGAATATAGAATGGAATGGAATGGAATGGAATGTGGAATGGATTGACATGCAATGCAGTATGGAATGGAATGGAATGTGGAATGGAATGGAAAGGAATGTGGAATCTAAAGTGAAGTGGAATGGAATGGAATGGAATGGAAATTGGAATGGAATGGAACGGAATGTTGAATAGAATTGAATGGAACGTGGAATGGAACGTGCAATGGAATGCAGAATGGAATGGAATGGAATGTGCAATGAAATGTGGAATGGAATGGAATGGAATGGAATGGAATGGAATGGAATGTGGAATGGAATGTGGATTGGAATGGAATGGAATAGAATGGAATGGAATGGAATGAAATTTGAAATGGAATGGAATGGCATGTGGAATGGAATGGAATGTAACGTGGAATGGAATGGAATGGAATGGAATGTGAAATTGTCTGGAATGTGGAATGGAATAGAATGGATTGTGTAATGGAACGTGGATGTGAATTGAATGTGGAATGGAATGAAATAGAATGGAATACAGAATGTTATGGAATGTGGAATGGAATGGAATGGAATGTGGAATGGAATGTGGAATGGATTTGAAAGGAATGTGGAATGGAATGGAAAGGAATCTGGAATGGAATGGAATGGAATGTGGAATGGAATGTGCAATGAAATGCAATGGAATGTGGAATGGAATGTGGAATGGGAAGAAATTGAAAGTGGAATTAAATGTGGAAAGGAAAGGAATGGAATGTGGAATGCAATGAAATGGAATGTGGAATGGAAACCAATGGAATGTGGAATGGAATGTAGAAAGGAATGGAATGGTATGTGGAATGGAATTTGGAAGGCTTTGAATGGAATGTGGAATGGAATGGAAAGCAATGGGAATGGAATGTGGAATGCAATGTAATGGAAAGTGGAATGGAATGTGGAATGGGATGGAATGGAATGTGGAATGGGATGGAATATAATGTTTAATTGAATGTGGAATGGAATGGAATGGAATGCAGAATGGAATGTGGGATGAAATGGAATGGAATGTGCAATGGAATGTGGAATGGAATGCAATGGAATGTGAAATGGTATGCGGAATGGAAAGTGGAATGGAATGGAATGGAATTGAATGGAATGTGGAATGGAATTGAATGGAATGTGGAATGGAAGAGAATGGAATGGAATGATATGAGGAATTAAACGGAATGGAATATGGAGTGGAACGTGGAAAAGAATGGAATGGTAAGTGGAATGGAACGTGAAACGGAATGGAATGGAATGGAATGGAAGTGGAATGGAATGGAACGGAATGTGTAATGGAATTAGAAATGGAACATGGAATAGAATGGAGTGGAATGTGGAATGTAATGGAAAGGAATATGGAATGGAATGGAATGTGGAATGGAAGGGAATGGAATGTGGAATGGAATGGATTGCAATGTGGAATGGAATGTGGAATGGAATTGAATGGAATGCGGAATGGAATGGAATTGAATATGGAATGGAATGGAATGGAATTTGGAATGGAACGTTCCTTTCCACATTCCATTCCACATTCCATTCAACCTTCCTTTCCCTTCCGTTCCACGTTCAATTCCAGTTTCCATTCCACATTCCATTGCATTCCATACCACGTTCCATTCCAAGTTCCATTCCACTCCATTCCACGTTCCATTCCAAGTTCCATTCCACTCCATTCCACGTTGCTTTCCACATTCCATTCCTCTTTCCATTCCAAACCATCCTACTTTCCATTCCATTCCACTCCACATTCCTTTCCATTCAATTCCACATTCAATTCGACATTCCATTCCATCTTCCATTCCATTCCTTTCTATTCCACATTCCATTCCATTCCATTCCACTTTCCATTCCATTATATTTCACATTCCATTCCATTCCATTCCAAATTACACTACATTCCATTCCACTTTCCATTCCATTATATTTCGCATTCCATTCCATTCCATTCCAAATTACACTACATTCCATTCCATTCCATTCGACATTCCATTCCATTCCATTCCACATTCCATTCAATTCCATTCCACATTCCATTCCAAGTTCCACTCCACTTTACATTCCACTTTCAATTCCACGTTGCATTCCACGTTCCATTCCCTTCCATTACACATTCCATTCCATTGCATTCTACTTTCCGTTACACGTGCGATTCCACATTACATTCCTCGTTTCATTCCGTGTTCCATCCCACGTTCCATTTCTTTCCACTCCACATTCCATTCCATTGCCTTACACATTCCATTCCTTTCCATTCCATTCCATTGCACATTCCATTCCACATTCCATTCCCTTCCATTACAGATTCCATTCTATTCCATTCCACATTTCATTCCATGTTACATTCCACGTTCCATTGCACGTTCCATTCCAATGCATTCCACATTCCATTCCACATTGCATTCCATTCCAGACCGTATTCCATTCCACATTCCATACATTCCATTTAAACATTCCATTCCATTCCATTCCACATTGCATTCCGCATTCCATTCCATTTCACACTGCATTACACATTCCTTTCCACATTCCATTCCTTTCCATCCCGGATTCCATTCCACGTTCCAATCCATTCCATTCCACGTTCCATTCCATGTTCCATTCCACATTCCATTCCACATTCCATTCCATTCCATTCCACATTGCATTCCAACTTCCATTCCATATTCCATACCATTCCATTGAACATTACATTTCACAATCTATTCCATTCAATTCCCCATTCTATTCCACGTTCCTTTCCACGTTCTATTTCACATTCCATTTCATGTTTCTTTCCTTTCCATTCCACATTGCATTCCACATTCCTTTCCACATTCCATACCATTCCATTGCACATTCCATTTCACAATCCATTCCATTCAATTCCTCATTCAATTCCACGCTCCTTTCCACATTCAATTCCACTTTCCATTCCATATTCTATTTCACTTTCCATTCCATTCCATTCCATTCCATTTCATTTCACATTCTGATCCATTCCATTCCACATTCCATTCCATTCCATTCCACATTCCATTCCGTTCAATTCCACATTCCATTCCACATTACATTCCACATTACATTCCTTTCCATTCTATTTCACTTTCCATTCCATTCCATTCCACTTTCCATTCCACATTGCATTCCACATTCCATTTCACGTTCCGTTCCATTCCATTCCATTCCACATTCTATTCCATTCAATTCCGTATTCCATTAGAGTCCATTCCATTCCATTCCACATTCCATTCCATTCCATTTCATTCCATTCCACATTCCAATCCATTCCTTTCCATTACACATTCCATACCATTGTATTTCACATTAAATTCCATTCCATTTCACATTGCATTCCACGTTGCATTCCACGTTCTTTTCCATGTTCCATTCTTCATTTCATTCCTTTGCATTGCACACTCCATTCCATGCCATTACACATCCCATGCCATTCCATTGCACATTTCATTAATCATTCGATTCCATTCCATTCCACGTTCCATTCCACGTTCCATTTCACATTCCATTCCATTCCATTCCATATTCCATTCCACGTTCCATTCCACGTTACATTCCACGATACATTCCACGTTACATTCCACTATCCATTCCACTTTCCATTCCATATTCCTTTCCGCAATCCATTCCGTTCCATTCAACGTTCCATTCCACATTCCATTGCACATTCAATTCAACATTCCATTCCACATTCCGTTGAACATTCCTTTAAACATTCCATTCCATTCCATTCCACATAGTGATCCATTACGGTACACATTCCATACCACATTCCATTCCATTCCATTTAAACATTCCATTCCATTCCACATTCCATTCCATTCAATTCCACATTCCATTCCACATAGCATTCCACATTCCAATCCGTTCCATTCTATTACACTTTCCATTCCATTCCATTCCACTTTCTATTCAACATTGCATTCCACATTCCATTCCACGTTCCAGTCCATTCCATTCCATTACGCATTCTATTCCATTCAATTCCACATTCCATTAGAGTCCATTCCATTCCATTCCACATTCCATTCCATTCCACATTCCAATCCACATCATTCATTTCCAAATTTCATACCATTCTATTTCACATTAAATTCCATTCCATTTCACATTGCATTCCACGTTGCATTCCACGTTCTATTCCATGTTCCATTCTTCATTTCATTCCTTTGCATTGCGCACTCTATTCCATGCCCTTACACATCCTGTTCCATTCCATTCCACATTCCATTATTCGTTCCATTCCATTCCATTCCACGTTCCATTCCTTGTTCCATTCCACATTCCATTCCATTCCATTCCATATTCCATTCCACGTTCCATTCCACAATGCTTTCCACTTTCCATTCCACTTTCCATTCCATATTCCATTCTGCAATACATTCCGTTCCATTCCACGTTCCATTCCACATTCCATTGCACATTCCATTCCACATTCCTTTCCACATTCCTTTCCACATTCCATTGAACATTCCATTCCACATTCCACTGAACTTTCCATTCCACATTCCATTCCACATTCCATTGTACATTCCATTAAACATTCCATTCCATTCCATTCCATTCCTCATTCCATTCCACATAGTGCTCCATTCCAGTACACATTCCATTCCACATTCCATTCCATTCCATTTAAACATTCCTTTCCATTGCACATTCCATTCCATTCCACATTCAATTCCATTCAATTCCACATTCCATTCCACATTCCATTCAACATAGTGTTCCATTCCGGTACACATTAAATTCCACGTTCCATTCCATTCCATTTAAACATTACATTCCATTCCACATTCCATTCCACTCCACATTCCATTCCACATTCCATTCCATTGCATTCCATCTTCCATTCCACGTTCCATTCCGCATTCCTTTGCACATTCCATTCCTCATTGCATTGCATTCCATTCCACATTCCATTCCAAATTGCAATTCATTGCATTCCACATTTCATTCCCATTCCATTCCGTTGCATTACACATTCCATTGCACGTTCCATTCCATTCCACATTCCTTTCCATTCCATTCCAAATCGAATTGCACATTCCATTCCATTCCATTCTGCATTCCATTCCACATTCGATTCCATTCCATTTCACCTTTCATTCCACGTTCCTTTCCACATTCCATTCCACATTCCATTCCAAATTCCATTCCATTCCATTCCACTTTCCATTCTACATTCCATTCCACATTCCATTCCTTTCCATTCAACGTTCCATTCCACATTCCAATCCACATTCCAAAATATTCCATTCCACATTCCATTGAGCATTCCATTCCACATTCCATTCATTTCAATTCCATTCCATTCCAATCCACTTTCTGTTTCATTCCTTTCCATTTCATTCCACATTCTATTCAATTCTATTACATTCCACATTCCATTGCATTCCATTCCACGTTCCATTCCATTCCATTCCACATAACATTCAATAATCCATTCCATATTCCATTCCACATTTCTTTCCATTACATTCCACGTTCCGTTCCACATTCCATTCCATTGCATACCGTTCCACATTCCCTTCCATTCCACTAAATTCCAGTCCAAATTCTATTTCATATAATTCCATTCCACATTCCATCCATTCCATTCCGCATTCAATTCCATTCAATTCCACATTCAGTTCCATTGCATTCCAAATTCCATTCCATTACATTTCACATTCCATTCCATTCCATTCCGTATTACATTCCATTTCTTTCCATTCCACGTTCCATTCCATTCCATTCCACATTACATTCCACATTCCATTCCACATTCCATTCCGCATTCCTTTCCATTCCATTTAACATTCCATTCCGCATTCCTTTCCCTTCCATTTAACATTCCATTCCATTCCATTACTCAATCCCTTCCACGTCCCATTCCATGTTCCTTTGCATTTTCCATTACATGTTTCATTCCACATTCCGTTCCACTTTCCATTCCATTCCATTCCACATTCCATTCCATTCCACATTGCATTCATTTCCATTCCACATTCCATTTAACATTCTTTTCCACATTACATTTCATTCCATTCAACATTCCATTCCATTCCTTTCCATATTCCATTCCATTCCTTTCCACATTCTATTCCATTCCATTCCAATTTTCATTCCATTAAATTCTATGTTCCATTCCATTCCATTCCTTTCTCCAGTTCATTCCATTCCACATTCCATTCCACGTTCCATTTCACATTCCATTCCACGTTCCATTTCATGTTCTATTCCACGTTCCATTTCACATTCCATTCCATTCCATTCCATTCCACATTCCATTCTACATTCCATTTCACATTCCTTTCCATTCCATTCCACATTCCATTCCACGTTCCCTTCCTTTCCATTCCACTTTCCATTCCACGTTCCATTCCACATTCCATTTCACTTTCCATTCCCTTCCTTTCCACTTTCTATTTCACATTCAATTCCACATTCTATTGCGTTCCTTTCCACTTTCCCTTCCACATTCTCTTCCATATTCCTTTGAATATTGTTTTAACGTACATTTCACATTCCGTTCCACATTGCCTTCCTTTCCATTCCACATTCCATTCCACACTCCATTCCACGTTCCATTCCACCTTCCATTCCATGTTCCATTCCATTCCATTCCACATTCCATTCTATTCCTTTCTGCATCCCATTTCATGCCGTTCCGCGTTCCATTCCACATTCCATTTCACATTCCGTTCCATTCCATTCAATTCCACGCTCCATTCCATTCCATTCCACATTCCATTAAATTCCATTCCACATTCTGTTCCTCATTCCATTAAATGTTCCATTCCTTTCCATTCCACATTTGGTTAGACGTTGCCTTCCTCTCCATTCCACATTGCATTTCATTGCATTACACCTTCCATTCCACGTTGCTGTCCACGTTCCATTCCAACTTCCATTCCTCCTTCCATTCCATTTCATTCCACGTTACATCCATTCCATTCCACATTCAATTCCTGTTTCCATTTTGCATCCCATTCCACATTCCAATTCATACTCCTTTCCTTTCCATTCCCTATTCCATTCCATTCTACATTCCATTCCATTCCTTTACACATTAAATTCCACATTCCATTTCATGTTGCATTCTATTCCATTCCACGTTCCATTCCACTTTCAATTCAATGTCTCATTACTTTCCTTTGCACGTTCAATTCTACATTCAATTCCACTCCATTTCACGTTCCATTCTACATTCTATTCCAAATTCCTTTCCGTTCCATTCGTCATTTTTCCCCACACTCCATTCCTTTCCATTCCACATTCCATTCCACACTGCATTCAATATTCCATTCCACATTCCATTCCAGTTTCAATTACACTTTCCATGCCGTTCCATTCCACTTTCCATTCCACACTCCATTCCACATTCCATTCCACATTCCATGCCGTTCCATTCCACATTCCTTTCCACAATTCATTCCACTTTCCATTCCACATTCCATTTCGCATTCCATTTCACATTCCATTCCAAATTCCAATTCACTTTCCATTCCATTCCACTCCATTCAATTACACGTTCCATTCCAATCCAATCCACATTGAATTCCATTTCATTACACGTTACATTCCATTTCACATTCCATTCTGTTCCATTCCACATTCCATTCCATTCCATTCCACATTCCATTCCACATTCCATTCCACATTCCATTCCACATTCCATTTCTCATTCCATTCCATTCCATTCTATTCCACAATCCTTTACATTCCATTCCATTCCATTCTATTCCACAATCCTTTACATTCCATTCCACATTCCGTTCCATTCCATTCTATTCCAAAATCCATTACATTCCGTTCCACATTCCATTCCTTTCCATTCCAAATACCATGCCACATTCTCTTTTACGTTCCATTCCATTCCATTCCACATTCCATTCCTTTCCATTCTACAATCCATTCCATTCAATTTAACATTGCATTCCACTATATTGCTTTCCACATTCCTTTCCATTACATTCCGTATTCCATTCCATTGCATTCCATTCTATTCCATATTTCATTCTATTCCATTCTGTTCCACATTCCATTCCACTTCATTCCACATTCCATTCAATTACATTCCACATTCCATTCCACATTCCATTCCACATTCTATTCCACGTTCCATTCCGTTGCATTCCACATTCTATTCCATTCCATTCCACATTCCATTCCATTCAATTCCTCATTCCATTCCATTCCATTGCATTACACATTCCATTCCATTCCATTCCGCATTCCATTCCATTCCATTCTCTTCTATTCCACATTCCATGCCATTGCATTCCTCATTTCATTCCATTCCTATCCACATTCCATTCCACATTTTATTCCACTTTCCATTCCATTCCATTCCACATTCCATTCCATTCTATTCCACTTTCCATTGCATTCCATTCCACATTCCATTCCATTCCATTCCACATTCCATCCCATTCCTTCCCACGTTGCATTCCATTCCATTCCACGTTCCAGTCCACATTCCATTCCACATTCCCTTTAACGTACCATTCCACCTTCCATTCCACATTCCATTGCACATTCCGTTCCATGTTCCATTCCACTTTCCATTCCCCGTTCATTTCCATTTTCCATTCCACGTTGCATTGCGCGTTTTATTCCATACCATTACAAATTCCATTCCACATTCCATTCCATTGCATTCCGCGTCCCATTCCATATTTCATTCCACATTGCATTCCACATTCCATTCCGTTCCATTACATTTTACATTCCACGTTCCATTCCACATTCCATTCCACAATAAATTCCATTCTATATCATTCTATTCCACATTCCATTCAAATTTCCACTCCACATTCCATTCCACATTCCATTCCACATTCCATTCGTTTCCATTCGATTCCTTTCCACATTCCATTCCACATTCCATTCCATTACATTCAACATTGCATTCCATTCCAACCGACATTGCATTCCACGTTCCATTCCAGATGTCATTCCACCTTCCATTCCATTACATTACACGTTCCATTCCGTTCCATTCTGTATTCCAATCCAAATTCCATTTCACTTTCCATTCCCTTCCATTCCACATTCCATTCCATTCCTTTCCACCTTACAAATTTTCCACATTTCATTCCACATTTCATTCCACGTTCCATTCCATTACTTTCGACGTTCTGTTCCGCGTTCCATTCCATGTCCTATTCCATTCCATTCCACGTTCCATTCCGCTTTCCATTTAATGCATTTTAACGTTCCATTCCAATCCATTCCACTTTCCATTCCACATTGTATTCCACATTCCATTCCACGTTCCATTCCACATTCCATTCCATTCCATTCCACATTGCATTCCAGAGTCCATTCAACATTCCATTCCACAATCCACTCTGTTCCATTCCACGTTCCATTCCACACTCCATTCCACATTCCATTCCACATTCCATTCCATTCCTTTCTACATTCCATTCCACATCCTACTCCATATTCCATTCCGTTCCATTCCACATTCCATTGCATTCCCTGCCACATTCCTTTCCATATTCAAATCCATTCCATTCCACATTCCATTCAATTCCATTCCACATCCCATTCCACCGAATCTTCCACATTCCTTTCCACATTCGATTCCATTCCATTCCATTCCACATTCCATTCTACATTCTATTCCACATTCTATTTCAAATTCCATTCCACTCCATTCCTTGTTCCCTTCCACATTCCATTCCACATTATTTTGCATTCCATTCAACATTCCATTCCACATTCAATTTCACATTCCATTACACATTCCATTCCATTCCATTCCAGATTCAATTCCATTCCATTCCATTCCACATTACATACCATGTTCCAAATCACGTTCCAGTAAATTTCCATTCCACGTTCCATTCCGTTCCATTCCACATTCCGTTCCACAGTTCAATCCATTGCATTTCACTATACATGCCACATTGCATTCCACGTTCCATTCCATTATATTCCACTTACCATTCCACATTCCATTCCCCATTGCACTGCATTACATTCCCCATTCCATTCCACATTCCATTCCATTCCATTCCACAATCCATTCCCTTCCCTTCCACATTCCATTCCACATTTCATTCTACATCCCATTCCATTCCATTCCACATTCCATTCCACATTCCTTTAAACATTCTATTCCAGATTCTCTTCCATTCCATTCCACATTGCATTCCCCATTCCATTCCACGTTCCATTCCACGTTCCATTCCACCTTCCATTCTGTTCCATTCCTCGTTTCAGTCCACCCTCCATTCCATTACATTCCACTTTCCTTTCCACATTCCATTACACGTTCCATTTCACACTCCATTCCCCATTCCATTCCACATTCCATTCCATTCCATTCCACAATCCATTCCCTTCCCTTAAACATTCCATTCCACATTTCATTCTACATCACATTCCATTCCATTCCACATTCCATTCCACGTTCCATTAAACGTTCCATTCCAGATTCTATTCCATTCCATTCCACATTCCATTCCACATTCCATTCCACGTTCCATTCCATGTTCCATTCCACCTTCCATTCCATTCCATTCCTCGTTTCAGTCCACCTTCCGTTCCATTCCACTTCACTTTCCTTTCCGCTTTCCATTACAGATTCCATTATACATTCCATTCCACATTCCATTCCAGATTCCATTCCATTCCATTCCACATTCCATTCCACATTCCATTCCACGTTCCATTCCAAGTTCCATTCCACGATCGATTCCACCTTCCTTTCTATTCCATTTCTCCTTTCAGTCCACATTCCATTGCATTAAATTTCACTTTCCTTTCCACATTCCATTCCACATTCCTTTTCACACAGCTTTCCATTTCATTCCACATTCCATTCCACATTTCATTCCATTCCAATCCATAATCTGTTGCACATTCCGTTCCACGTTCCATTCCACATTCCATTCCATTTCATTCCAGTTTCCTTTCCAGATTCCATTCCACATTCCATTCCATTATATTCCACTATACATTCCACTTTCCATTCCATTCCATTCCATGTTCCATTCAACATTCTATTCCATTAAATTTCACGTTCCATTCCATTTTCCATTCCACATTCCATTCCACATTCCATTTCACGTTTCATTCCACGTTCCATTCCACGTTCAATTCCACCATACATTGCACGTTCCATTCCACATTCCATTCCATTCCATTCCACTCCACATTCCATTGCACATTCCATTCTACATTCCATTCCACATTCCATTCCGCATTCCATTCCACGTTCAAATCCACATTCCTTTCCACGTTCCATTATTCGTTCCTTTCCACATTCCATTATATTCCTTTCCACGTTCAAGTCCATGTTCCATTCCATTCCATTCAACTTTCCATTCCATATTCCATTGAACATCCCATTCCACGTTCCATTCCATGTTCCATTCCACGTTCCATTCCACACTCCACTCAACATTCCATTACACATTCCATTCCACATTTCATTCTACATCCCATTCCATTCCATCCCACAATCCATTTCACATTCCATTCCACATTACATTCCAGATTACTTTCCATTCCGTTAAACATTCCACTCCGCATTACATTACACGTTTCATTCCACATTCCATTCCATGTTCCATTCCACCTTCCATTCCATTCCATTCCTTGTTTCAGTCCACATTCCATTCCATTGCAATCCACTCTCCTTTCCACATTCCATTCCACTTTCCATTCCACATTCCATACCAGATTCCATTCCGTTCCATTCCACACACAATTCCACATTCCATTATATGTTCCGTTCCACATTACATTTCATGTTCCATTCCACGTTCCATTCCCTTCCATTCCTCGTTTTAGTCCATATTCCATTCCATTCCCTTGCACATTCCATTCCACATTCTATTCCACATTCCATTCCACATTACATTGCTTCACATTCCACATTTCATTCCATATTACATTCCATTCCATTCGACATTCCATTGCACATTCCATTCCACGTTCCATTCCACATTCCATTCTATTCCATTCCACTTTCCTTTCCAGATTCCATTTCACTTTGCATTCCATTACATTCCACATTCCATTCCACATTCCATTCCATTACGTTCTACGTTCAATTCCACATTCCATTCCATTCAATTTCACGTTCCATTCCATATTCCATTCCACATTCCTTTCCACTTTCCATTTCACATTCCATTCCACTATCTATTCCACATTCAATTCCATGATACATTGCATGTTCCATTCCACATTCCATTCCATTCCATTCCATTCACCTCCACATTCCATTCCACATTCCTTTCCACAATCAATTTCACGTTCCATTCCACATTCCTTTCCACATTCCATTCTACCTTCCATTCCACATTCCATTCCATTCCTTTCGACGTTCAATTCCACGTTCCATTCCATTCCATTCAACTTTCCATTCCATATTCCATTGAACATCACATTCCACGTTCCATTCCATGTTCCATTCCACGTTCCATTCCACATTCCATTGATTCCATTCAACTTTCCCTTCCACATTTCATTCCACATTCCCTTCCACATAATATTCCGTTGTATTCCACATTCCATTCCACATTCCATTCGACATTCCATTCCACATTCCATTGCACATTCCACTCCATGCCTTTCCACTTTCCATTAAACACTCCGTTCCACATTGCATTCCACTTTGCATTCCATTCCATTCCACAATCCATTCCAAAGTCCCTACCACTCCATTCCACCTTCCATTCCACAGTCCGTTCCAAATTGCATTACACATTCAATCCCACATTCCATTCTCATTCCATTGCATTTCTTTCCACTTTCCATTCCTCATTCCATTGCATTCCAGTTCACATGAAATTACACATTCCATTCCAATTCACATACAATTCCACATTCCATTCCATTCTATTCCACATTCCATTCAACATTCCATTCCACATTCGATTCTGCAGTCCATTCCATTCCATTCCAAATTCCATTCCATTCCAATCATCATTACATTCCACTTTTCGTTCCATTCCATTCCACATTCCATTCCACATTCCATTCCACATTCCATTCCATTCCATTCCTTTCCATTCCATTCCACGTTCCATTCCACTTTCCATTAAATTCTATTCCACATTCCATTCCACATTCCAGTCCATTGCATTCCACATTCCTGTCCATTCCATTCCACATTGCATTCCATTGCAAAACACATTTCATTCCACAATTCATTCCATTCCATTCCACATTCCCTTCCACATTCCATTCAACATTCCATTCCATTCCATTCCATTCCACGTTCCATTGCACATTCAATTCCATTCCATTCCTTCTTCCATTGCACGTTCCTTTCCACATTCCATTCCATTCCACGTTCCATTACACACTCAATTCCACATTCCATTCTACATTCAATTCCATTCCATTGCACATTCCATTCCACATTCCATGCCACGTTGATTTCTGTATTCTTTTCCATGTTCCATTCTAGGTTCCATTCCACCTTCCATTCCTTTCCATTTCAAGTTCCATTCCTCATTCTATTTCACCATCCATTCCATTCCATTCTATTCCACTTTCCATTCCACGTTCCGTTCAAAATTCCATTGCATTCCATTCCAACTTGCATTCCAAACTCCATTCCGTATTCCATTCCGCCTTCCATTCTGTTCCATTCCACATTCCACTCCACTTTCCAGTCCACATTGCATTAAAGTCCATTCCACATTCCATTCCACATTCCAATCCATTCCATTCCACATTTCATTCCACGTTCCATTCCATTCCATTCCACATTTCATTCCACATTCCATTCCACATTCCATTCCACATACCATTCCACCTTCCATTCCGGATTCCTTTCCATTCCATTCCATTCTATTCCACTTTCCAATCCATTCCTTTCCACATTTCCTTCCACTTTCCATTCCACTGCATTCCAGATTTCATTCCACATTCCATTCCACATTTCATTCCACATTCCATTCCACATTCCATTACACATTCCATTCCACTTTTCATTCCACATTCCCTTCCATTCCATTCCTGTCCATTCCAGATCAAATTCCACATTAAATTCCACGTTCCATATTCCATTCCACGTTCCATTCCATGTTCCATTCCATTCCATTCCACATTGCATTCCATTCCATTCCACTTTCCATAGCATTCCATTCCATTCCATCCCGCATTCCATGCCATTCCATTCCACATTCTATTCCAGATTCCCTTCCATTCCTCTCCACATTCAATTCCATATTCCATTGCATTCCAATCCACGTTTCATTCCATTCCATTCCATGTTCCATTCCACGTTCCATTCCACATCCCATACCATTCCATTCTACATTGCATTCCATTTTCCATTCCATTTCATGCCATATTCCTTACCATTGCATTCATTCCATTCCACTTTCCATTCCATTGCATTCCACATTCTACTCCACATTCCATTCCATTCCATTCCAAATTCCATGCCATGTTCCATACCATTCCATTCCAAACTCCATTTTACATTCCATTCCACATTCCATTCCATTCTATTCCAGATTCCATAACACATTCCATTCCACATTCCATTCCATTCCACATTCATTTCACATTCCATTCCATTCCATTCCACGTTCCAGTCCACATTCTATTCCACATTCCATTCCACTTTCCTTTCCATTGCATTCCACAATCCATTTCAAATTCCATTCCACAATCCTTTCCACTTTCCTTTACATTCCATTCCACATTCCATTCCACTTTCCATTCCATTCCATTCCAATTTCCATTCCACATTCCATTGCATATTTCATTACACTTTCCATTCCACATTTCACTCCACATTCCATTGCACGTTCCATTCCACGTTTCATTCCATTCCATTCCACGTTCCATTCCACAAACCATTCCATTCCATTGCACGACACATTCCACATTCCGTTCCAAATTTGATTCCAAATTCCCTTCTGTTCCATAACACGTTCCATTGCAGATTGCATTCCACATTCTATTCCACATAACAGTCCACATTCCATTCCATTCCATTCCATATTCTATTGCACATTAAATTCCATTCTATACCACATTCAGTTCCACGTTACATTCCACATTCCATTCCACATCCCATTACACATCCCATTCCATATTCCCTTCCACATGCCATTCCATTCCATTCCACACTCAATTCAAAATTCCATTCCATTCATTTCCACATTCTATTGCATATTTCATTCCACATTCCATTCCATTCCTTTAAACATTCCATTAGACATTCCATTCCATTCCATTCCGCATCCCATTCCACTTTCCATTGCATTATATTCCACATTATGTTACACATTCCATTCCACATTCCTTTCCTCAGTCCATTCCATTCCATTCCACATTGCATTCCACATTCCATTCAATTCCATTCCACATTCAATTCCACATTCCATTCCTCAATCCATTCCAGTGCTTTCCACATTTCTTTCTACATTTCATTCCACATTCCCTTCCATATTCCATTCCATTCTTTTCCACATTCCATTCCACATAACATTCCACATTCCCTTCCACATTCCATTCCATTCCATTACACATTCTTTCCACATTCCTTTCCATTCCATTCCACATTACATTCCACATTCGATTCCACATTCCCTTCCACATTCCATTTCATTGCTTTCCTAATTCCATTCCACATTCCAATCCATTCCCTTCCGCATTCAATTCCACATTTGATTACATTCCTTTCCACATTTCACTCCATTCCATTCCACATTCCATTCCACATTCCATTCCACCTTCTATTCCATTCCTTTCCACGTTTCATTCCACCTTCCATTGCACGTTCCATTCGAGTTTCCTTTTCACTCCATTCCACGTTCTATTCCAACTTTCATTCCAGATTCCATTCCATTGCATAACATTCCAGTCCAAATTCCATTCCAATCCATTCCCCATTCCATTCCATTACTTTCCACATTCGATTCTTTTACATTCAGCATTCCATTTCACATTCCATTTCATTTTCTATTCCACTTTCCGTTCCCCATTCAAATCCACGTTCCATTCAATTGCATTCTACTTTCCTTTCCACGTTCCATTCCACATTTCCTTCCAAGTTCCATTCCATTACATTCCATATTGCATTCCTTGTTGCATTCCATTCCATTCCACACTGCATTCCACATTCCATTCCACATTCCATTGCATTCCATTCCACAATCCATTCCACATTCCATTCCACTTTCCATCCCACCTTCCGTTCGATTTCCTTCCATGTTCCATTCCACATTCCATTCCTTTCCATTCCACTTTACCTTCCACTTTCCATTCCACATTCCATTCTTCATTACATTCCGTTCCATTCCATATTCCATTGCACATCCCATTCCATTCCCTTCCACGTTCCATTTCATTCTGTTCCACTTTCCATTCCACTTTCCATTTCACATTCCGTTCCACATTCTATTTCATTTTCCTTTCCTTTCCCTTCCATTCCATTTCACATTCATTTCCATTCCGTTGCTCATTCCATTCCATTCCATTCCATGATCCATTCCACATTCCATTCCACATTTCCTTCCAGTCCATTCTATTCCACATTCCATTCCATTCCTTTAAACAATCCATTCCCCGTACCATTCCACATTCCATTCCATGTTCCATTCCATTCCACTTTCCAATTCATTCCATTTCACGTTCCAATCCATTCCATTGCACATTCTACCACATTCCATTCCAAGTTGCAATACATTCCGTTCCACATCACATTCCGCATTCCATTCCATATTACATTCCGCGTTCCATTCCAATCTATTCCACGTTCCTTTCCGTTCCATTACACGATAAATTCCCCTTTCCATTCCACATTCCATTCTACATTCCATTTCACGTTGCATTGCATTCCATTCCACATCCTATTCCAGGTTCCATTCCATTTCATTCAACATTCCATTGCATTGCATTCCACGTTCCATTCCATTCCATTCCACATTCCATTCCATTCCATTCTATTCCATATTCCATTGCATTACAGTCAACATTCCATTCCATTATATTCGACATTCCATTCCACATGCCATTCCATATTCCATTCCACATTCCATTGCACGTTCCATTCCATTCTTTCCACATTCCATTCTATTATATTCCACTTTCCATTCCATTCAATTCCACGTTTCGCTAAATTCCATTGCATTCCACATTCTATTACATTCCATTCCGCATTGCATTCCATCCCATTCCGCTTTATTCCACATTCCATTCCATCCATTCCACTTTCATTCCACATTCAATTCCACTTTCTTTTCCAAGTTCCATTCCATTACATTCCACATTCCATTGAATAGCATTCCACATTCCATTCCATGTTCTCTTACATTCCATTCCATTACAGATTCCATTTCTTTCAATACCTCATTTCATTCCATTGCATTGCATTCCATATTCCGTTCCATTCCATTCCTCATATCATTCCATTCCATTGCATTCCACATTCCGTTCTATTACATTTCATTATATTCCACATTCCATTCCATTCCATTCCACTTTACATTCCATTCCATTCAACATTCCATTCCACTTTCCTTTCCACTCCATTTCACATTCCATTCCACATTCCATTCCACATTACAGTCCTTTCCCTTCAACATTCCATTCCACATTCCATTCCATTCCACATTCCATTCCACATTCCGTTCCATTCCATTCCACATTCCTTTGCACATTCCATTGCATTCCATTCCACATTCCTTTCCATTCACCTCCACATTCCATTCCACGTTCCTTTCCATTCCATTCCACATTCCATTGCAGATTCCATTCCGCATTCTATTCCATTCCATTCCACATTTCATTCCACGTTCCATTCCATTGCTTTCCACGTTCCATTCAACGTTTCATTCCACATTCCATTCCACATTCCATTCCACATTCCATTCCGTTTCATTCCACATTCCATAGTACATTTCATTACATATTCCATTCCACTTTCCTTTCCACATTCAATTCCACATTCCATTACATATTCCATTCCATATTTTGTTACAAATTCCATTCCACATTCCATTACATGTTCCATTCCATGTTCCATTCCATTTCACTTTCCATTCCACATTCCATTTTACTCCATTCCTCATTCCATTTCATTCCATTGCACCTTCCATTCCAAATTCGATTTCAGTTCCCATTCCATTCCATTCCATTCCACATTACATGCCATTCCATTCCAATCCATATTCCATTCCATTCCATTCCAATCCACATTCCATTCCATTCCAATCCAAGTTCAATTCCATTCCACATTCCATTCCATTCCATTCCACATTCCATTCCACATTCCATTGCACATTCACTTCCATTCTATTCTATTTAACATTCCATTCCATTCCATTACATATTCCGTTACACATTCCACTCCCCGTTCAATTCCATTCATTTCCACGATCCATTGCATTCCATTCCATTCAAATCCACGTTCCATTGCATTCAATTCCATTCAATTCCACGTTCCATTAAATTCCATTCCACATTCCATTCCATTCCATTCCACATTCCTTTACATTCCATTCCACATTGCATGCCATTCCATTCCACATTCCTTTACATTCCATTCCACATTGCATTCCATTCCATTCCCATTCCAGTATACATTTCAATACATTCCATTCCACTTTCCATTCCATTCCATTCCATTCCATTCCACATTCCATTCCACATTGCAATCCGTTCCATTCCACATTCCACTACATTCCATTTCTTTGCACATTCCATTCCTCTTTCCATTCCACTCCATTTAACATTAAATTCCATTCCATTCCATTCCACATTCCATTCCACATTCCATTTCTTTCCATTTCACATTCTTTCCAGTCCATTTCACATTCCATTCCGCAGTCAATTCCATTCCATTCCACATTCCTTCGGACATTCATTTCCTTTCCCTTCCGCATTCCATACTACATTTCATTCCATATTCCTTTCCACATTCCATTTCAAAATCCATTCCACATTCCATTACATATTACTTTCCACATTCCATTCCAAGTTCCATTGCATTCTACTTTGCATTCCACATTCCATTCTATTCCATTCCACATTCCAATTCATTCCATTCCACATTCCATTGCAAATTCCATTTCACTTTTCAATTCCATTCCATTCCATTTCACATTCCATTCCATTCCATTCCACAGTGCATTTCATTCCACTCCACATTCAATTCCAAATTCCATTTCACTTTCCATTCCATTCCATTCCATTCCAATCCACATTCCGTTTTATTCAATTCTATGTTCTATTCCATTCCACATTCCATTCCATTCCATTCCAATCCACATTCCATTCCATTCCATTCCAAGTTCAATTCCATTCCACATTCCATTCCATTGCTTTTCACAATCCATTTCACATTCCATTGCATAATCCATTCCATTCCATTCTATTCCACATTCCATTCCATTCCATTCCACATTTCATTTCATTCCATTCCGCATTCCATTCCACTTTCCATTCCACATTTCTTTGCCCATTAAATTGCATTCTATTCCACGTTACATTCCATTCCATTGCATTCAACCTTACATTCCTTTCCATTCAATTCCACGTACCGTTCCTTTCCATTGCATTCCACATTCCATTCCATTCCATTCCACATTCCATTCTATTCCATTCCACATTCTATTCAATTCCATTCCATTCCATTCCACATTCCATTCCATTCCATTACAATCCACATCCCATTCCAATCCATTCCAAGTTCAATTCCATTCCAAATTCAATTCCATTGCTTTCCACATTCCATTCCACATTCCATTGCACATTCACTTCTATTCTATTCTATTTCACATTACTTTCCATTCCATTCCACTTTCCATTCCATTCTCTTCCACATTCCATTCCATTCCACTCCACATACCATTCCACATTCCATTCCATGTTCCGTTCCACATACCATTAAACATTCCATTACTCTTTCTATTCCGTTGCATTCCACATTCCATTCCACATCCCATTGCATTCCATTCCACATTCCGTTTTCATTGCATTGCATTCGTTTCCCATTCTATTCCACGTTCCATTACATTCTATTCCACTTTTCATACCACATTCCATTCCACATTCCATTAAATTCTCCATTCCACGTTCCATTCCACTTTTCATATCACATTCCATTCCACGTTCCATTCCATGCTCCATTCCACATTCCATTCCATGTTCCATTCCATACCATTCCATTCCTCGTTCCATTCCATTCCATTCCACGTTCCAATTCATTCCGTTCCACATTCCATTCCACATTCCATTTCACATTCCGTTCCACACTATATTTCACTTTCCAATCCATTCCATTCCTTTCCACATTCCATTCCAGTCCATTCCATTACATTCCACCTTTCATTCCATCGCATTCCACATTCCATTCCATTCTATTCCATTCCATTCCACATTCCATTCCACTTTCCATCCACATCGCATTCCATGTTCCATTCCACGTCCCATTCCAGTTTGCATTCCTTTCCTTTCCACGTCACATTCCATGTTCCATTCCATATCCCATTCCAGGTTGCATTCTTTTCGATTCCACATTCCATTCCATTCCATTCCATGTTCCTTTCCACGATCCATTCCACGTTTCATTCCAATTTCCATTCCATTCCACATTCCATTCCACGTTCCAGTCCATTAAATTCCATGTTGCATTCCATTCCATTCCACATTCCTTTCCGCATTCCATTCCGTTCCGTTACACATTCCATTCCACATTTCATTCCACAATCCATTTCAAATTCCATTCCACTTTCCATTCCACATTCCATTCCACATTCCATTCCATTCCATCCCACATTCCCTTACACTTTCCATTCCATTCTATTCAACATTCCATTCCAAGTTAGATTCCATTCCATTCCACCTTCCATTCCATGTTCCATTCCAAGTTCCGTTCCCCATTCTTTCCACGTTCCATTCCATATTCGATTCCATTCCTTTCCATATACCATACAATTCCATTCCATTCCAATCCACAATCCATGCCATATTCCATACCATTCCATTCAATTCCATTTCACAATCCATTCCATTCCATTGCACATTCCATTCCATATTCCATTCCACATTCAATTCCTTTCCATTCCACATTCCATTCCATTACATTCCGCATTCCACTCCACCTTCCATTCAAAATTCCACTCCACATTTCATTCCAGTCCATTCCACATTCTATTCCACATTCCAATCCCTTCCATTCCACATTCTATTGCACATTCCACATTCCATTCACATTCCACATTCAATTCCACGTTCCATTCCAAATTCCATTCCATTCCATTTCACATTCCATTACACGTTCCATTCCGTTTCATTTGACGTTCCATTCCACCTTCCATTCCATATTAAATTCCATTGCATTCGACGTTCCATTCTACGTTCCATTCCACATTCCTTTTCACATTTCCTTCCATATTCCATTTCACATTCCATTCCATTCCATTCCACATTCCATTCCAATCCATTCCACTTTTCATTCAACATTCCCTTCCACATTCCATTCCATTCCATCCCACATTCCATTGCACCTTCCCTTCCATTCCATTCCACGTTGCATTCCATTAATTTCCAAGTTCGATTTCACGTTCCTTTCCACATTCCATTACACATTCCATTCCATTCCATTCCATTTTCTATACCATTCCTTTCCATTCCACTATCCATTCAGCATTCCATTCCGCATTCCATTTCACATTCCATTCTGCATTCCATTCCATTCAATTCCACATTTCATGCCATTGCACGTTCCCTTCCGCGATGCATTCCACGTTCCACTCCACGTTCCATTCCATTCCCTTCCACATTCCATTCTGCATTCCATTCCATTCCATTCCACTTTCAATTCCACATTCCATTCCTCATTACATTCGAAAGTGCATTCCTTTCCATTCCACTTTACATTCCACATTCCATTCCCCATTCCATTCCATTCCTATCCACATTCAATTCCACATTCCACTCAACATTCCATTAAACATTCCATTGCATTCCATTCCACATTCCATTCCATTTCACTCCACATTCCATTCGACATTTCATTCCATTCCTTTCCACATTCCATTGCACATTCCATTTCACATTCCATTCCTTTCAATTCTACATTCCATTCCAACCTCCATTCCATTCCATTCCACGTTACATTCCACGTTCCATTCCACATTCCACTCCACCTTACATTCTACATTTCATTCCTTTCCATTACATATTCCATTCCACATTTCATTCCACAATCCATTCCCTATTCCATTCCACATTCCTGCCACCTTCCATTCCATTCCATTCCTAATTCTATTCCAAATTCCATTCCATTCCATTCCACATTCCATTCCACATTCCACGCCATTACATTCCATGTTTCATTCCACATTCCATTCCACGTTCCATTCCAAGTTCCATTCCATTCCGTTGCATGATCCATTCCTTCCCTTTCCTCTTTCCATTTCATTCCATTCGGCTTTCCATTCCACCTTACATTTCACTTTCCATTAAACATTCCTTTTCACATTCCATTCCATTTCATTCCATTCCATTACATGTTCCAATCCATTCCTATCCACATTCCATTCCATTCCATTCCATGTTCCATTACGTTTCACATTCCATTCCATTCCGTTCCACTTTCCATTCCATTCCATTCCACATTCCTTTTCATTGCATTCCTCATTCCATTCCACATTCCATTCCATTCCATTATATTCGACATTCCATTCCATTCCATTCCACAATCCATTCCATTACATTCCACATTCCATTCCCCATTCCATTCCGTTCTTTCCACATTCCATTTCATTCAATTTCTCATTCCATTCCATTACATTGCATTCCAAATTCCATTCCATTCCATTCTAATCCACATTCCATTCCATTCCATTCCATTCTATTCCCCATTGCATTCCATTCCATTCCACTCTATTCCACATTCCAATCCATTCCATTACACATTCCATACAATTCCATTCCACATTCCTTTCCACTTACCATTCCACATTCTATTCCACTTTCCATTCCACATTGCATTCCATACTCCACTCAATTCCATCTCACATTCTGTTTCACTTTCCATTCCATTCCTTTCCACATTCCATTCCACGTTCCATTCCATTCCATTCCACCGTCCATTCCATGTTCCATTCCATGTTCCATTCACTGTTCCTTTACACGTTAAATTCCACATTCCATTCCATATTCCATACCATTCCATTCCATTCCAATCCACAATCCATGCCATATTCCATACTATTGCATTGCATTCGATTCTGTAATCCATTTCAATCCATTGCACTTTCCATTCCACACTCCATTCCATATTCCATTCCACATTCCATTCCACATTCCATTCCACACTCCATTCCATATTCCATTCCACATTCCATTCCACATTCCATTCCACATACCATTCCATTCCATTGCACATTCCATTCCACATTCCTTTCCTTTGCATTCCCCATTCCATTAAACAATCCATTCCACATTCCATTCCATTCCACATTCCATTCCGTTCCATTCCACATTTCATTCAACATTCCATTCCGTTCGATTCCTCTTTCCATTCCATTACATTCCTCATTCTATTACCCATTACATTCCACATTGCATTCCGTATTGCATTCCATTAAATTCCACATTCCATTTCACATTCCATTCCACGTTCCACTCCACATTCCATTTCACATTCAATTCCACGTTTCATTCCATTCTATGCCACATTCCATTCCATTCCATTACACATTCCATTCCACATTCCATTCCATTGCATTCCACATTTCATTCCAGATTACATTCCACTTTTCATTCCACATTCCATTCCATTCCACATTCCATTACACGTTCCATTCGATTCTATTCCCCGTTCCATTCCATGTTCCATTCCGTACTCCATTCCACATCCCAATCCACATTCCATTCCACAATAAATTCCACTCCATTACATTCTTTTCCACATTCCATTCCACTTTCCATTCCACATTCCATTCCACATTTCACTCCATTCCATTCCTCATTTCCATTCACATTCCATTCCATTCCATTCCACTTTCCATTTCACATTCAATTTCACATTCCATTCCAGATTTAATTCCGCTTTGCTTTTCGTATTCTATTCCACATTGCATTCCATTCCATTCCACATTCCATTCCACATTCCATTCTATTCCATTCCACATTCCATTCCAATCCATTCGGCATTCTATTCAACGTTCCATTCCGCGATCCATTCCACATTCCAATCCAATTTCCATTCCATTCCATTCCACATTCCATTCCATTCCATTCCACATTCCATTCCATTCCATTTCACACTCCATTCCGTTCCATTACACATTTCTTTCCACATTACGTTCCACACTCCATTCCACATTCCGTTCCACATTCCCTTCCATATTCCATTCCATTCCATTCCCCATACCTTTCTATTCCATTCCACATTCCATTCCATTCTTTCCACATTCCATTCCACATTCCGTTCCACGTTCCTTTCCATTCCATTGCACGTTCCTTTCCATGTTGCATTACACTTAAGATTTTATTCCATTTCACGTTCAATTCCACATTGAATTCCATTCCTTTTCACGTTCCTTTCCACATTCCATTACATTCTCTCCCAGATTCCAATTTACATTGATTCCACAATCCATTCCACATTCCATTTCACACTCCATTCCACATTCCATTCCGTTTCATTCCACATTCTTTTCCATGTTCCGTTCCACATTCCATTCCACATTCCATTCCATTCCATTCCACATTCCATTCCGTTCCATTCCCCGTTATATTCCATTCAATTGCAATTTCCTTTCTTCTCTCCATTCCAAGGTCCAATCAATTCCTTTCCACGTCCCATTCCACATTGCATTCCTTTGCATTGCCCTTTCTTTTCCACATTTAATTACATATTCCATTCGATTCCATTCCACTTTCAATTCCAGTCCATTCCACATTCCATTCCATTCAATTCCACATTCAATTACACATTCCATTCCATTCCATTCCACGTTGCATTGCATGTTCCACTCCAAGATCCAAACCACATTCCATTTCACATTCTATTCCAATCCTTTTCACATTCCATTCCACATTCAAATCCATTCCCTTCCACATTCCATTCCACATTACATTCCACAGTCCATTCCACATTCAATTTCACTTTCCATTGCATGTATCATTCCATTCCGTTTCACGTTCAATTACACTTTCCAGTGCATTACATTTGACATTGCATTACACATTCCATTCCACATTCAATTACACATTGCATTCTGTTGCATTACACATTCCATTCCACACTCCAATCCACATTCCATTCCACATTCCATTCCACATACCATTCCGTTTCATTCCACACTCCATTCCACACTCCATTCCACACTCCATTCCACATTCCATTCCACATCGCATTCCGTTGCATTACACATTCCTTTTCACATTCCTTTCCGCATTCCATTCCACATTCCATTCCACCCTCCTTTCCACATTCCATTCCACGTTCCATTCCGTAGCATTCCACATTCCTTTCCACCTTACTTTCCACATTCCATTCCACATTCCATTCCATTCCATTTCACATTCCATTCCACATTCCATTCTGTTCCATTTCACATTACATTCCATTCCATTCCACATACCTTTCCACATTCCATTCCACACTCCGTTCCACATTCCATTCCGTATTCCATTCCATTCCATTCCACAATCCATTCCTTTACATTCCACATTACCTTTCACATTCCATTCCCTTCCATTCCACATTCATTCCACATTCCATTCCACATTGCAATCCACATTCCATTCCACATTCCTTTCCACATTCCATTCCATTCCATTCCACATTCCATTCCATTCAATTCCAAGTTCCAGTTCACATTCCATTCCACATTCCATTCCAGATTCCATTCCATTCCTTTCCACATCCCATTCCATTCCTTTCAACATTGCATTTCACATTCCATTCCACATTCCATCGCATTCCATTCCAAATTCCATTCCATTCCATTCCACGTTCCATTCCACATTCCATTCTACATTTCATTTCACATTCCATTCCACATTCCATTCCACTCCATTCCACAATGCATTCCATTACATTTGACGTTCTATTTCACCTTCGTTTCCACGTTCCATTCCTTATTCCAATCCACTTTCTATTGCATTTCCTTCCACATTCCATTCCACATTCCATTTCATTCCATTCCACATTCCATTCCATTCCATTCCACATGCCATTCCGTTTGATTCCACATTCCTTCCCACATTCCATTCAACCTTCCTTTCCATTCCATTCCACGTTCCATTCCACATTCCATTCCATTAAATTCCACTTTCGTTTCCACATTCCATTCCACGTTACATTCCTTTCCATACCACATTACATTCCACATTCAATTCCACTTTACATTGCTTTCCATTCCACATTCCATTCCACATTCCGTTTCATTCCTTTCAGCATTCCATTCCATTCCTTTCCACACTCCATTCAACATTCCAATCCATTCCATTCCACATTCCATTCCACATTCCGTTCCACATTACATTACATTCCATTCCTAATGCCATTGCATTCCATTCCAGATTCCTTTCAACATTGTTCTCCATTGCATTCCGCATTCCCTTCCATTATATTCTACATTGCATTCCACATTATATTCCACTTTCCATTCCTCCTTCCATTCCATTCCATTTCAGGTTACTTTCCAATTTCCATTCCATTCCATTACATATTCCTTTCCATATTCCGTTCAATTTCACTCCACAATCCATTCCACATTCCATTCCATTCCATTCAACATCCCATTCCATTGCATTCCATTCCACATCCCACTCCATTGCATTTCTCGTTCCATTCCACGTTCCATTCCTTTCGATTCCACTTACATTTCTGCATTCCATTCCACAGTCCATTCCATATCAAATTCCGTTCCATTCCACATTCCATTCCACATTGCATTCCACTTTCCATTCCATACCATTCCCTGTTCCATTCCACATTCCATTCCATTCCATTCCACATTCCATGCCACATTCCATTCCATTCCATTCCATTCCATTCCAAAATCCATTCCACATTCCATTCCATTCCATTCCATATTCCACTCCAAATTCCATTCCATTCCATTCAATTTCATTCCACACTCCTTTCCATTTCATTCCACATTCCATTCAATTCCATTCCACATTCCATTCCATTCAATTCCACATTTCAATCCACGTTCCATTGCATTCCATTCCAATTTCCATTCCATTCCATTCCACATTCCATTCTTCATTCCATATCAAATGCCATTCCATTCCATTCCACATTCCATTGCCTTCCATTAAACATTCCATTCTATTCCTTTCCATTTTCCATTCACTTCCACATTCCATTTCACATTACATTCCACGTTCCATTCCATTCCATTCCACGTTCCATTCCACGTTCCATTCCATGTTCCACTCCATTTCATTCCACGTTCCATTACAAATTCCATTCCCTTACATTTCAAGTTCCCTTCCACATTCCATTCCACTTTCCATTCGACTTTCCATTGCGTTCCATTCCACATTCCATTACACACTCCACTCGATATTCTATTCCACATTCCATTCCACATTCAATTGCACATTTCATTCTACATCCCATTCCCTTCCATTACACATTCAATTCCACCTTTCATTCCACATCCCATTCCATTAAATTCCACATTCCATTCCACATTCCATTCCACATTCCATTCCAGATTCTATTCCATTCCATTCCACAATCCATTCCACATTCCATTCCACGTTCCATTCCACGTTCCATTCCACCTACCATTCCATTCCATTCCTCGTTTCAGTCCACTTTCCATTCCATTCCATTCCACTTTCTTTCCACATTCCATTCCTCATTCCATTCCACATTCCATTCCAGATTCCATTCTGTTCCATTCCATATTCAATTCCACATTCCTTTCCACGTTCCATTCCACGTTCCATTCCACGTTCCATTCCACCATCCATTCTATTCCATTTCTCGTTTCAGTCCACATTCCATTGCATGACATTCCACTTTCCTTTCCACATTCCATTCCACATTCCATTCCACACTACATTCCGTTCCATTACACATTCCATTCCACATTCCATTCCATTCCAATCCATATTCCGTTGCACATTCCATTCCACTTTCCATTCCACATTCCATTCCATTTCATTCCTCTTTCCTTTCCAAATTCTATTCCACGTTCCATTCCATTATATTCCACATTCCATTCCACATTCCATTCCATTCCATTCCACGTTCCTTTCAACATTCCATTCCATTAAATTTCAGGTTCCATTCCATATTCCATTCCACATTCCATTTCATGTTCCATTCCACGTTCCATTCCACATTCAATTCCACCATACATTGCGCGTTCCATTGCACATCCCATTCCATTCTGTTCCATTCCACTCCACATTCCCTTCCACGTTCCATTCCACGTTCCATTCCACATTCCTTTCCACGTTCCATTCTACTTTCCATTCCACATTCCATTACATTCCTTTCCACGTTCAATTCCACGTTCCATTCCGTTCCATTCAACTTTCCATTCCATATTCTATTGAACATCCCATTCCACGTTCCTTTCCATGTTCCATTCCAGGTTCCATGCCACACTCCACTCGACATTCCATTACACATTCCATTCCACATTTCATTCTACATCCCATTCCATTCCATTCCACAGTCCATTCCACATTCCATTCCACATTCCTTTTCTAGATTCCATTCCATTCCATTAAACATTCCATTCCACATTACATTACACGTTTCTTTTCAAATTGCATTCCATGTTCCATTCCACCTTCCGTTCCATTCCATTCCTCGTTTCAGTCCACATTCCATTCCATTGCATTTCACTCTATTTTCCACATTCCATTGCACATTCCATTCCACATTCCATTCCACATTCCAAACCAGATTCCATTCCATTCCATTCCAAATACTATTCCACATTCCATTATGCGATCCATTCCACATTCCATTCCACGTTCCATTCCACCCTCCATTCCATTCCATTCCTCGTTTTAGTCCACATTCCATTCCATTACATTCCGCATTCCATTTCACATTCCATTCCACATTACATTCCGTTCCATTCCACATTCCATTCCATATTACATTCCATTCCATTCCACATTCCGTTGCACATTCCATTCCACGTTCCATTCCACATTCCATTCCATTACATTCCACTTTCCTTTCCAGATTCCGTTTCACTTTGCATTCCATTACATTCCACATTCCATTCTACATTCTATTCCATTTCATTCTACATTCCATTCAACATTCCATTCCATTCAATTTCACGTTCCATTCCATATTCCATTCCACGTTCCATTTCACATTCCATTCCACGATCCATTCCACATTCAATTCTACGATACATTGCACGGTCCATTCCTCATTCCATTCCATTCCCTTCCATTCCACTCCACATTCCCTTCCACATTCCATTCCACATTTGATTTCACGTACCATTCCACATTCCTTTCCACGTTCCATTCTACCTTCCTTTACACGTTCCATTCTACCTTCCTTTCCACATTCCGTTCCATTCCATTCCACTTTCAATTCCGCATTCCATTACACGTTACATTCCACATTATATTCCGTTCCATTCCACATTCCATTCCACATTCCATTCCACATTCCAATCCATTCGTTTCCACTTTCCATTAAACATTTCTTTCCACATTCCATTCCACATTGCATTCCATTCCATTCCACAATCCATTCCAAAGTCCATTCCTTTCCATTCCTCATTCGTTTCCACATATGATTCCACATTCCGTTCCACAGTCCATTTCAAATTGCATTACCCATTCAATTCCAAATTCCATTCTCATTCCATTGCATTTCTTTCCACTTTCCATTCCACATTACATTGCATTCCAATTCACATGCCACTCCACATTCCACTCCATTCCATTCCATTCAACATTCCATTCCACATTTCATTCCGCAGTCCGTTCCATTCCGTTCCAAATTCCATTCCATTTCAATCAACATTCCATTCCTCATTTCTTTCCATTCCATTCCACATTCCATTCCCTTCCATTCCATTCCATTCCACGTTCCATTCCACTTTCCATTAAGTTCTATTCCACATTCCATTCCACATTCCACTACATTACATTCTACATTCCATTCCATTCTAAAACACATTTCATTCCACAATTCATTCCGTTGCATTCCACATTCCTTTGCACATTCCATTCCACTTTCCGTTTCATTGCATTCCACATTCCGTTCCATTCCATTTCCTTCCATTCCACGTTCCATTCCACATTCCATTCCACATTCCATTCCATTCCATTCCACATTCCATTCCATTCCATTCCATTCCAATTTCCATTCCACTTTCCATACCATTCCGTTCCACTTTCCATTGCACTTCCCATTCCACATTGCATTCCATTCCATTCCATTCCACATTCCATTACACAATCCATTCCACATTCCATTCCACTTTCCATTCCACATTCCATTAAAGTCCATTCCACATTCCATTCCACATTCCTTTCCACCTTCCATTCCACATTCCATTCCATTCCATTCCATTCTATTCCACATTCCAATTCATTCCATTCCACATTTCATTCCACATTCCCTTCCGTTTCATTCCACATTTCATTCCACATTCCATTGCACATTCCATTCCACTCTACTTTGCATTCCACATTCCCTTCCATTCCATTCCTGTGCATTCCACATTAAATTCCACATTAAATTCCATATTCCACATTCCATTCCACGTTACATTCCATGTTCTGATCCATTCCATTCCACATTGCATTCCATTCCATTCCACTCTCCATAGCATTCCATTCCATTCCATTCCGCTTTCCATAGCATTCCATTCAATTCCATTCCACATTCCATTCCATTCCATTCCACATTCTATTCCAGATTCTATTCCATTCTTCTCCACATTCAATTCCATATTCTTTTCCATTCCATTCCACATTTCTTTCTGTTCCATTCCACATTCCATTCCATGATCCTTTCCACATTCCATTCCACGTTCCATTCCACATTCCATACCATTCCATTCTACATTGGATTCCCTTTTCCATTCCATTGCATGCCATATTCATTACCATTGCATTCATTCCATTCGGCTTTCCATTCCATTCCATTCCACATTCTACTCCACATTCCATTCCATTCCATTCCACATTCCATGCCACATTCCTTTCCATTCCATTCAAAATTCCATTTCACAATCCATTCCACATTCCATTCCGTTCTATTCCATATTCCATAACACATTCCTTTCCACACTCTATTCCACATTCCATTCCATTCCATTTCATTCCACATCCCTTCCACATTCCATTCCATTCCATTTCGCGTTCCAGTCCACATTCCATTTTACATTCCATTCCACGTTCCTTTTCATTGCATTCCACGATACATTCCAAATTCCATTCCACAGTTCTTTCCACATTTATTTACATTCCATTCCATGTTCCATTCCACTTTCCATTCCATTCCATTCCACTTTCCCTTCCACATTCCACTCCACATTCCATTCTTCATTACTTTCCTTTCCATTCCACATTCCATTCCATTCCATTCCACATTCCATTCCATTACACTCCACATTTCATTCCACATTCCCTTCCATTATTTTCCACATTCTATACCAATTTCCATTCCAATGAATTCCACGTTCCATTCCACGTTTCATTCCACATTCCATTCCACAATCCATTTCGCATTCCAATCCATTCCATTCCACATTCCATTCCGTATTCCATTCCATTACACTTTTCATTCCACATTCCGTTCCACAATCCATTTCGCATTCCAATCCATTCCATTCCACATTCCATTCCATATTCCATGCCATTCCATTCCACATTCCATTCTCATTTCAATGCATTTCATTCCACATTCCATTCCACATTCCATTCCATTCCACTTTTCATACCACATTCCATTCCATTCCATTCCATTCCACATAACATTCCTCATTCCATTCCTCTTTCCATTCCATGATCCATTCCACGTTCCATTCCACGTTCCATTCCATTCCATTCCACCTTCCATTCCATTCCATTCCACGTTCCATTTCATTCCATTCCACATTCCATTCCAATTTCCATTTCACATTCCCTTCCAAATACTATTTCATTTTCCTTTCCTTTCCCTTCCATTCCATTACACATTCCTTTCCATTCCGTTGCTCATTCCATTCCACTCCATTCCACGATCCATTCCACATTTCATTCCGTTCCATTCTATTCCACATTCCATTCAATTCCATTAAAAAATCCATTCCACCTACTATTCCACATTCCATTCCACGTTTCATTCCATTCGATTCCACTTTCCAATTCATTCCATTTAACATTCCAATCCATTCCATTCCACATTTTACCACATACCATTCCAAGTTGCATTCCATTCCGTTCCACGTCACATTCCTCATTCCATTCCATATTACATTCCACGTTCCATTCCAATCTATTTCACTTTCCTTTCCATTCCATTCCACGTTCCATTCCAATTTCCATTCCACATTCCATTCCACATTCCATTTCACGTTGCATTCCATTCCATTCCACATTCTATTCCACGTTCCATTCCATTCCATTCCACATTCCATTGCATTCCATTCCACATTCCTTTCCATCCCATTCCACATTCCAATCCATTTCATACCACATTCCATTCCACATTCCATTTCACATTCCTTTCCACGATCCATTCCACACTCAATTACACGAAACACTGCACGTTCCATTCCACATTCTATTCCATTCCATTCCATTCCCCTCCACATTCCCTTCCACATTGCGTTCCACATTCCATTGCACGTTCCATTCCACTTTCCTTTACATGTTTCATTCTACTTTCCATTCCACATTCCATTCCATTCCTTTCCACGTTCAATTCCACGTTCCATTGCATTCCATTAAACTTTCCATAAGATATTCCATTGAACATCCAATTCCACGTTCCATTCCTAGTTCCATTCCACGTTCCATTCCACCTTCCATTCCGTTCCATTCCACGTTTCTTTCCACTCCATTCCACATTCGATTCCATTCCATTCAACGTTCCTTTACATTCTATTTCACTTTCCATTCCATTCGAATCCATTCCACAATCCATTCCCTTCCATTCCAATCCACATTCCATTCCACATTCCATTCCATTCCATTCCACATTCCTTTCCACATTCCACTGCACATTCCATTCCATTCTATTCCGTATTCCTTTCCATTCCATTCCACATTCCATTCCTTTCCATTCCACATTCCATTCCACTTTCCATTCCAGATTCCATTCCACCTTCCATTTCATTCCATTCCACGTTCCATTCCACATTCCATTTCACACACCATTCCACCTTCCATTCCATTCCTTTGCATTCAATGTTCCATTCCATTCCACTCAATTCTACGTTCCATTCCATTCTACTTCATTCCATATTCCATTCCATTCCATTCCATTCCAATCCACATCCCGTTCAATTCCATTCCACATTTCATTCCACATTCTATTGCACATTTACTTCTATTCTATTCTATTCCACATTCCTTTCCACATTCCATTCCATTCCATTCCACATTCCATTACACATTCCATTCCTCATTCAATTTTATTCATTTCCACGTTCCATTCAATTCCATTCCACGTTCCATTCAATTCCGTTCCACATTCAATTCCATTCCTTTCCATTCCACATTGCATTCCATTCCATTCCCATTCCATTCCACATTCCATTCCATTCCATTCCACTTTCAATTCTATTCCCTTCCATTCCATTCCGCATTCAATTCCACATTGCAACCCATTGCATTCCACAATCCTTTCCATTCCATTCCACATTCAAATCCACATTCCACTCCAATCCATTCCTTTGCACGTTACATTCCACATTCCATTCCACTCCATTTCTCATTCAATTTCATTCCATTCCCTTCCACATTACATTCCACATTCCATTTCTTTCCATTTCACATTTTTTCCATTCCATTCCACATTCCATTCCGCATTCAATTTCATTCCATTCCACATTCCTTTGGACATTCCATTCCATTACATTCCTCATTCCATACTACATTTCAATCCATATTCCATCCCAATTTCCATTCCACATACCATTCCACATTCCATTACACATTCCACTCCACATTCCACTCCTTGTTCCATTGCATTTCGCTTTCCATATCACATTCCATTTTATTCCATTCCACATTCCGTTTCATTACATTCCACATTTCATTCCAAATTCCATTTCACTTTCCATTCCATTCCATTACATTCCACATTCCATTCCATTCCAGTCCACATTCCATTCCATTCCATTCCAAGTTCAATTCCATTCCACATTCCATTTCACATTCCATTGCACATTCCATTCCTTCCATTCTATTCCACATTCCATTCTATTCCTTTCCACATTCCATTGCATTCCATTACACATTCCATTCCACTTTCCATTCCACATTCCTTTCCCCGTTCAATTGCATTCAATTCCTCATTCCATTTCATTCCATTGCTTTCCACATTCCATTCCATTCCATGCCACATTCCATTGCATTCCGTTCCATTCCACATTCCATTCCATTCCATTCCATTCCACGTTCCATTCCATTCCATTCCAATCCATATTCCATTCCATTCCATTCCAAGTTCAATTCCACTCCACATTCCATTTCATTCCATTCCATATTCCCTTGCACATTCAATTCCATTCTATTCTATTCCCCATTCCATTCCATTCCATTCCACATTCGATTCCATTCCATTCCAGTGCACATTCCATTCCATTCCATTCCAAGTTCAGTTCCATTCAACATTTCATTCCACATTCCATTGCACATTCCATTCCATTCCATTCCACATTAAATCCCATTCCAGTCCACATTCCATTCCATTCCATTCCACATTCCATTCCACTTTCCATTCCACATTCCTTTCCCCGTTCAATTCAATTCAACTACACGTTCCATTCAATTCCATTTTACATACAATTCCATTCCATTCCACATTCCATTCCACTTTCCATTCCATTCCATTGCATTCCACATTCCATTCCATTCCATTCCACATTGCATTCCATTCCGTTCCATTCCACATTACAGTCCTTTCCATTCCACATTCCATTCCACATTCCATTACATTCCATTCCATTCCACATTCCATTCCACTCCACATTCCATTGCACTTTCCATTACATTCCACTCCACATTCCTTTCCATTCAACCGCACCTTCCATTCCACATTGCATTCCATTCCATTCAACATTCAATTCCATTCCATTCCGTTCCATTTTCCATTCCATTCCCTTCCACTTTCCATTCCACATTCCATTCCATATTACAGTCCTTTCCATTCCACATTCCATTCTACTTTCCATTCCATTCCTTTCCGCATTCCATTCCACATTCCATTCCATTCCATTCCGCATTCTATTGTGCTTTACATTGCATTCTATTCGACATTTCTTTCCGTTCAACTCCACCTTCCATTCCACATTCTTTTCCAATCCATTCCACATTTGATGGCACATTCCATTCCGCATTCTATTTCATTCCATTCTACATTTCTTTCCACGTTCCATTCCATTCCTTTCCACGTTCCATTCTAAGTTTCATTCCACTTTCCATTGCACATTTCGTTCCACATTCTTTTCCGTTCCTTTCCACATTCAATTCCGTTCCATTCCACATTCCATGCTACATTTCTTTCCATATTCCATTCCACATTCCATTCCACATTCCATTCCACATTCCATTCCACATTCCATTCCATATTCCTTTCCATGTTCCATTAGTTTCCACTTACCATTCCTCATTCCATTCTATTGCATTCCACATTCCATTGCATTCCATTCCACATTCCATTCCAAATTCCATTTCACTTTCCATTCCATTTAATTTCATTCCACATTCCATTTCATTCCATTCCAATCCACATTCCAATCCATTCCATTCCAATTCAATTCCATTCCACATTCCATTCCACATTCCCTTCCACATTCCATTCCACATTCCTTTGCACATTCCATTCCATTCCATTCTATTCCAGATTGCATTCCATTCCATTCCACATTCCTTTCCATTCCATTCCATTCCATTGTATTCCAGATTGCATTCCATTCCATTCCACATTCCATTCCATTCCATTCCACATTACACTCCATTCCATTCCCATTCCATTCCACATTCCATTCCATTCCATTCTGCTTTCAATTCCATTCCATTCCACATTAAATTACACATTGCAACCCATTGCATTCCACTTTCCACTACATTACATTACACAATCTATTCCATTCCATTCCACATTCTATTCCACATTCCACTCCGTTCAATTCCTTTGCACATTCCATTCCACATTCCATTCCATTCCATTTCACCTTCAATTCCATTCCATTCCATTCAACATTCCCTTCCACATTTCATTTCTTTCCATTACACATTCATTTCCATTTCATTCCACATTCCATTCCGCATTCAATTCCATTCCATTCCACATCCCATTGGACATTCCACTCCATTCCATTCCACATTCAATACTACATTTCATTCCACATTCCATTCCACATTCCATTCCACTTTCCATTCCACATTCCATTCCACATTCCATTCCTTGTTCCCTTGCATTTCACTTTCCATTCCACATTCCTTTCTATTCCATTCTGCATTCCATTTCATTCCATTCCACATTCCATTCCAAATTTCATTTCACTTTCCTTTCCATTCCATTCCATTCCACATTCCATTCCATTCCATTCCAGTCCACATTCCATTCCATTCCATTCCATTCCAAGTTCAATTCCATTCAACATTTCATTCCACATTCCATTACACATTCCATTCCATTCTATTCCACATTCCATTCCATTCCATTCCACATTACATTCCATGCCATTCCACATTCCATTCCACTTTCCATTCCACATTTCTTTCACTGTTCAATTCCATTCAATTCCACGTTCCATTCCATTCCATTGCATTCAACGTTCCATTCCATTCCGTTCAATTCCACATTCCATTCCATTGCATTGCTTTCCACATTCCATTCCATTCCATTCCACATTCCATTCCATTCCGTTCCCTTCCTTATTACAGTCCTTTCCATTCCACAATCCATTCCATATTCCATTCCATTCCATTCCATTTCACATTCCATTACACATTCCTTTACATTCCATTCCACATTCCTTTCTATTCAACTCCGCCTTCCATTCCACATTCCATTCCATTCCATTCCACTTTCCTTTCCATTCCATTCCGTTCCACTTTCCACTCCATTCCATTCCGTTCCACTTTCCATTCCATTCCATTCCACTTTCCATTCCACATTCCATTCCATATTACAGTCCTTTCCATTCAACATTCCTTTCCACTTTCCATTCCATTCCATTCCACATTCCATTCCACTTTCCTTTCCATTCCATTCCACATTCCATTCCACATTACATTGCATTCCATTCGACATTCTTTCCATTCAACTTCACCTTCCATTCAGCATTCCTTTCCATTCAACTCCACCTTCCATTCCACATTTCTTTCCATTCCATTCCACATTTCATTGCACATTCTATTCCACATTCTATTCCATTCCATTCGACATTTTATTCCACGTTCCATTCCATTGTTTCCACGTTCCATTCTACGTTACTTGCAACATTCCATTCCACGTTTCATTTCACATACCATTCCGTTCCATTCCACATTCAATTCCGTTCCATTCCACATTCCATGCTACATTTCTTTCCATATTCCACTCCACATTCCATTCCACATTCCATTCCACATTGCATTCCCCATTCCATTCCACATTCCATTCCATGTTCCATTACTTTCCACTTACCATTCCACATTCAATTCTGTTGCATTCCACATTCCATTTCATTCCATTCCACATTCCATTCCAAATTCCGTTTCACCTTCCATTCCATTCCATTCCATTCCACATTCCATTCAATTGTATTCCAATCCACATTCCATTCCATTCCATTCCATCTTCCATTCCATTCCTCATTCCATTCCATTCCATTCCACATTCCTTTCCACATTCCATTCAACATTCCATTGCACATTCCGTTCCATTCCATTCTATTCCACATTCCTTTCCCTTCCATTCCATTCCATTCCACATTCAATTCCACTTTCCATTACTCATTCCTTTCCCCATTCAATTCCATTCAATTCCACGTTCCATTCAATTCCATTGCATTCAACATTCCCTTCCATTGCATTCAACATTCCCTTCCATTCCATTCAATTCCAAGTTCCATTCCATTCCATTGCATTCCACATTCCCTTCCGTTACATTCCACATTCCCTTCCATTCCATTCCATTCCAAATTCCATTCCATTCCATTCCAATCCACATTCCATTCCATTCCATTCCAAGCTCTATTCCATTCCACATTCCATTCAATTCCATTCTACATTCCATTCCACATTCCATTACACATTCACTTCCATTCGGTTCTATGCCACAATCCATTCCATTCCATTCTACATTCTATTCCCCGTTCAATTCCATTCAATTGCACATTCCATTTCATTCCATTCCACATTCCATTCCCTGTTCAATTCTATTCAATTGCACATTGCATTTCATTCCATTCCATTGAATTCCACGTTCCAGTCATTTCCATTTCACATTCCATTCCCTTCCATTCCACATTCCACTCCATTCAATTCCACATTCCATTCCATTCCATTCCCATTCCATTCCACATTGCATTCCATTCCATTCCACTTTCAATTTCATTCCATTCCAATTCATTCCACATTCCATTCCACATGGCAAACCATTCCATTCCATTTCATTCCACATTAGATTCTATTCCATTCCACATTCCAATCCCCATTCCACTCTATTCCATTCCTTTGCACATTCCATTCCACATTCCATTTCATTCCATTTCAAATTCAATTACATTCCATTCCATTCCACATTCCATTCCACATTCCATTTCTTTCCATTTCACATTCCTTTGCATTCCTTTCCACATTCCATTCCGCCTTCAATTCCATTCCATTCCACATTGCATTGGACATTCCATTCTATTCCATTCCACATTTCTTTCCGTTGCATATCTCATTCCATTCTAATCCATTCCACGTACCTTTCCACGTTCCATTCCAGTTTCCATTTCACATGCCATTTCACTTGGCATTCCATTCCATTCCAATTTCCATTCCACATTCAATTCAGTTCCATTCCACATTCCATTCCATTCCTTTACACACTGCAGTACACATTGCATTCCACATTCCTCTCCAATTTAGATTCCATTCCATTCCACTTTCCATTCCATTCCATCCCATTCCATTCCACATTCCATTCCAGATTCCATTATTTTCCACTCCATTCCATATTCAATTTCATTCAGTTCCACATTCCATTCCATTCCATTCCACATTCCATTCCATTTCTTTGCATTCACCATTCTATTCCATTCCACTTCCCACTCCATTCAATTGCAAATTCCGTTCAGTTCCATTCCATTCCATTATATTCCACATTCCATTCCATTCCATTCCGTTAAACGTTCCGTTCCACTTCATTCCATTCAACATTCTATTCCATTCTGCAATGCATTCCATTTCATTCCATTCCACATTCTATTCCATTCCACATTTCACTGCATTCCATTCCACACTCCAGTCAATTCCATTCCATTCCATTCCACATTCCATTCCATTCCATTCCACATTCCTTTCAACATTCCATTCTACGTTCCATTCCAAGGTATAGTCAGTTAAATTCCACGTTCCATTCCACATTATACTCCATTCTATACAAGGTTCCATTTCACATTACATTCCACAATCCTTTCCATTCCATTCCATTCCATTCCATTCCACATTCCATTCCACATTCCATTGCATTCCATACCACATTCCTTTCCACGTTCCATTCCACGATCCATTAAACGTTCCATTCCATTGCTTTCTACGTTCCATTCCATTATATTCGACATTTCTTTCCACATTCCATTTCACATTCCATACCTCTTTCCCTTTGACATACCACTTCATAAACTTCCACGTTCCGTTCCACATTCCTTTGCACATTCCATTCCATTCCACTGCACATTCCATTCCGTTACATTGCACGTTCCATTGCACCTTCCATTCCATTCCACATTCCATTACACATTCCATTCCATTCCACATTCCATTACATTCCATTGCACATTCCATTCCATTTCATTCCATTCAATTTCATTCCATTCCACATTCTATTCCATTCCACATTCCATTCCATTCCACATACCATTCCACTGTATTCTATTCCATTCCATTCCACATTCCATTCCATGCCACGCCATTCCACATTCGATTCCATTACACATTCCATTCCATTCAATTGCTCTTTCCATTCCATTCATTTATTGCATTCCACTCCATTCCATTCCACATACCATTATATTCGACATTCCATTCCACATTCCATTCCACGTTCCATTCCACGTTCCATTCCATTCCATTACATTCCATTCCACTTTCCATTCCGTTACATTACACGTTGCATTCCACATTCCATTGCCTGTGCCATTCCACATTCCGTGCCACATTCCATTTCACGTTCCATTCCACTTTCCATTACAAGTTCCATTCCATTACATTCCACTTTCCATTCCACATTCCATTCCACATTCCATTCCACAATCCATTCCGTTCCATTCTGTTCCATTCCACATCCTATTCCACATTCCATTCCTCATTCAATTTCATTCCATTCCACTTTCCATTCCACATTTCATTCCAGGTTGCATTCCAGATTCCATTCCACGTTCCACTCCAATTTCCCTTCAAAATTCCATTCCACGTTCCACTCCATTCCATTCCATGTTCCGTTGCACATTCCATTCCATTCCATTAAACTTTCTATTCCACATTCCTTTTTGTTCCATTCCACATTCCATTACATTCCATTCCAGATTCCATTGCACATTCCATTCCATTCAATTTCACATTCCATTCCAAATTCCATTCCATTCCATTCCACTTTCCATTCCACGTTTCATTCCATTCCATTGCATGTTCCATTCCACGTTCCATTCCATTCAATTCCACGTTCCGTTCCACATTGCATTGCATTCAATTCCTTATTGCATTTCACATTCCATTCCACATTCCATTCCAAATTCCTTTCCATTCCATTCCTCATTAAATTCCACGTTTTATTCCACGCACCATTGCACGTTCCATTCCACGTTCCATTACATTCCATTCCACGTTCCGTTAAACATTCCATTCCACATTCCGTTCCACTTTCCATTCCATTCCATTCCATTCCATTCCATTCTACATTCCATTCAAAATTCCTTTCCACATTTCATTCCATTGCATTCCAATTTCCTTTCCACGTTCCATTCCATGTTAAATTCTATGTTCCATTCGATTTCATTCAATTCCACGTTCCATTACATTCCATTCCACATTTCTTTCCATATTCCATTTCACATTACATTCCACATTCCATTTGAAATGGCATTGCATTCCATTCCGCATTGCATTCTACATTCCTTTGCGCATTCCATTCCATTCCATTGCACATTCCATTCCACATTCCATTCCATTACATTCCATATTCCATTCTACATTCCAATCCATTCGATTCCACATTCCATTCAACGTTCCATTCCAAGCTCCATTTCATTCCATTCCACATTCCATTCCACGTTTCATTTCACATTCCATTGCACATTCCGTTTCCGGTTCCATTCCATTCCATTCCATTCCATTTTGCATTCTACATTCCATTCCACATTCCTTTCCATTCCATTTCACATTACATTCCACTTTCCATTCTACGTTCATTTCCACATTCCATTCCGCTTTCCATTCCATTCCATTCCCCTTTTCATTCCACGTTCCATTCCACAGTCCATTCCACATTCCATTCCACATTCCACTGCGTTCCGTTCCACATTTCATTCCACATTCCATTCCCTATTTCTTGGCACATTCCTTTCAATTCCTTTCCACATTCCATTGCACATTCCTTTCATTTCCATTCCCCGTTCCATTCAACCTTCCATTCCACGTTCTATTCCACTTTCCATTCCTCGTTCCATTCCATTCCATTCCACATTCTATTCCATTCAATTCCACGTTCCATTTCATTCCGTTGCACGTTCCCTTCCACATTCCATTCCACAATCCATTGCGTTCCATTCCACATTCCATTCCACATTCCATTCCATAGTCCTTTGCACATTCGTTTACTTTCCATTCCACATGTCATTCCACAGTCCATCCTACATTCCATTCCACGTTCCCTTCCATTCCATTCGACATAAAATTACACATTCCATTGCATTATATTTGACATTCCATTACACATTCCATTTCATATTGCATTCCGTTCCATTACACATTCCATTCCACAATCCATTCCACATTCCATTCCACATTCCATTTCGTTCCATTCCACATTCCTTTCACATTCCTTTCCTCATTGCTTTCCACATTCCATTCCACATTCCAATCCACACTCCATTCCACATTCCATTCCACAATCCTTTCCGTACCATTCCACATTCCTTTCCACATTCCATTCCACATTCCATTTCAATCCATTCCACATTCCATTCCACATTTCGTTCCATTGCATTTCACATTCCATCCCGTTATATTCCAACTTCCTTTCCACATTCCTTTCCACATTCCGTTCCACATTCCTTTTCACATCCCATTCCACATTCCATTCCATTCCTCATTCCGTTTCACATTCCATTCCATTCCATTCCACATTCATTCCACATTCCAATCCATTCCTTTCCACTTTCCATTTCACATTCCATTCTGTTCCATTCCACATTCATTGGACATTCCATTCCACATTCCGTTCCACATTCCATTCCACATTCCATACCATTCCATTCCACATTCCATTCCATTCCATTGCACATTCCATTTCACATTCCATTCCACATTCCATTCCATTCCTTTCCACATTCCATTCCACATTACATTTAACGTTTCATTCCTCTCCATTCCACGTTGCATTGCCCTTTCCATTCCACGTCCTATTCCATTTCATTTCACATTCAATTCCACAGTGAGTTACATTCAATTTCACGTTCCATCCTACATTACATTCCACATTCTATTCCACATTCTATTCCGTCCATTCCCCATTCCATTCCACACTCCATTCCACATTCCATTCCACATTCTATTCCGTTCCATTCCACATTCCTTTCCACATGCCATTACACATTCCATTGCACATTCCATTCCGTTCCATTCCACATTCCTTTCCAGATTAAATTCCACGTCCATTCCACATTCCATTCAATTCCATTCCAGATTCCACTTCACATTCAATTCTGCAATCATTCCACATTCCATTCCATTCCATTCCAGATTCCATTTCACATTCCATTCCACAATACATTCCACATTCAATTGCACACGCCATTCCACATTCCATTACACATTCCATTACTTTCCATTCCACAAACCTTTCCAGATTCCATTCCCCATTCCATTCCACATTCCATTTCATAACATTCCACATTCCATTCCATTCCAATCCACTTTCCTTTCCACGTTCCTTTACATTCTATTCCACATTCCATTCCATTCCATTCCATGCTACATTCCATGTTCTTGTCCACGTTTCATTCCACGTTCCATACCACGTCCCATTTCATTCCATTCCACTTTACTTTCCTTTCCATTTCACATTGCATTCCACATTCCATTCCATTCCATTTCACATTCCATTTCACTGTCCATTCCACATTACATTCCACACTACATTCCACATTCAATTTCACATTCCATTCCTTTCCATTCCACATTCATTTCCACATCCCATTCCATATCCCATTCCATTCCTTTCCACATCCCATTCCACTTTCCATTCCATTCCATTTCACATACCATTCCGTTCAATCCCACATTCCATTCCACATTCCTTTCCACATTCTGTCCCACATTCAATTCTATATTCCGTTCCATTCCATTCCACACTTGATTCCATTTCATTCCACTTTCAATTCCACATTCCATTTCATTCCGTTCCACATTCCAATCCATTCCATTTCACACTCCATTCCGTTCCCTTCCACATTCGTTTCCACATTCCATTCCACCGTCCATTACACATTCCAACCCACATTCCATTCCACATTCCAATCCATTAATTTTCTTATTCAATTCCCCTCCATTCCACATTCCTTTCCACATTCCATTCCACATTCCATTCCACATTCCATTCCACATTCCGTTCCACATTCCATTCCACATTCCATTCCATTTCCTTTCATTCCACATTCCATTCCTTTCCATTCCACGTTACATTCCACGTTCCTGTCCACGTTCCTTTCCAAGTTCCATTCCAGGTTGCAATCCATTCCATTCCACGTTCCATTCCATGTTCGATTACACATTTCAATTCACATTCCTTTACACGTTCCATTCCATTCCATTCCTCGTTCCATTAAGCATTCCATTGCACATTCCATTCCACGTTCCATTCCACATTCCATTCCACTTCCCATTCCTTTCCATTCCACGTTCCCTTTCATTCCCTTCCATGATCCATTTCATTCCATTCCACATTCCATTATACATTCAATTTCACATTTCATTCCACATTGCATTCTATTCCAATCCACATTGCATTCCTTTCCATTCTACGTTCCATTCCGTTCCACATTCCAATACATTCCATTCCACGTTCCATTTCATTGCATTAAACATTCCATTCCACATTGCATTACAGTCCATTCCATTCCACTTTCCATTCCACATTCAATTCCACATTCCATTCCCCATTCCATTCCATTTCATTCCACATTCCATATTATTCCCAGCCATTCCACATTGCATTCCATTCCATTCCACATTCCATTACATTCCATTCCACATTGCATTCGATATAGCACTCCACATTCCATTCCATTCCATTCCACATTCCATTTCATTCCATTCCACATTCAGTTCCATGCAATTCCACATTCCATTCAACATTCCATTTCACATTCGATTCCACATTCCATTCCATTCCTTTCCACATTCCATTCCACATTGCATTTAAAGTTCCATTTGTTTCCATTTCATGTTCCATTGCACGTCCCATTCCATTTCTCTCCACGTTTAATTCCACAGTCAATTCCATTCCATTTCACGTTCCATGCTACAATCCATTCCACATTCCCATCCACGATCCATTCCGTCCATTTCACATTCCATTCCACATTACATTCCACATTCCTTTTCGTTCCATTTCACATTCCAATACACACTCCATTCCACATTCCTTTGCACATTCCATTCCGTTCCATTCCACGTTCCTTTCCACATTCCATTCCTCATTCCACTCCACATTCCATTAAATTCCTTTCCACATTGCATTCCACAACCCACTACATTCCATTCCACATTCCATTCCATTCTATTCCACAGTCCTTTCCACATTCCATTCCACATTCCATTCCATTAAATTTGAGATTCCATTCCACATTCCATTCCATATTTCATTCCACATTCCATTCCACATTCCATTGCACATTCCATTCCATTCGATTTCACATTGCTTTCCACATTCCAATCCACCTTCCATTCCATTCTATTTCCCATTCCATTCCACATTCCATTCCACATTCCACTCCACATTCCATCCTACATTCCATTCCACGTTTCATTCCATTCCATTCTATGTGCCATTCCACATTCCATTCCATTCTATTCCACATTGCATTTCACATTCCATTCCACATTCCATTCCACATTTCTTTCCATTCCACATTCCATTCCACATTCCATTCCACATTCCATCCCACATTCCATTCCAGATTCCATTCCATTCCATTCCACATTCCGTTCCACATTCCTTTCCACATTCCATTCTATCCCATTCCGCATTCCATTCCAATCCATTAAACTTTCCTTTCCTTTCAATTCCATTCCATTCAACATTCCATACCATTCCATTGCATTCCACATTCCATTCTTTTCCATTCCATGTTCCATTCCGTTCCATTCCACATTAAATTCCATTCCTTTCCACGTTCCATTCCATTCCATTCCACATTCCATTACATTCCATTCCACATTCCATTCCACATCCCAATCCACGTTCCATTCCACATTCCATTCCACCTTGCATTCCATTACATTCCACAATCCATTCCATTCCATTCCACCTTCCTTTCAACGTTCCATTCCATGTTCCATTCCACGTTCCATTCCACGATTTATTCCATTCCAATCCACATTCCATTCCATTCAATTCCACCTTCCATTCTTCATTTCACTCTACTCCTTTCCACATTCCTTTCCACATTCCATTCCACTCCATCTCATCTTCAATTCCAGATTCCATTCCATTCCACATACCATTCCATTCCATTCCAAATTCCACTCCATTCCATTCTATACCATTCCACATTCCATTCAGTTCCATTCCATTCCATTCCTTATTCCATTCGATTCCATTCCAGTTTCCATTCCATTTATTTCCACATTCCATTCCATTCCATTTCACAGTCCATTCCATTCCATTCCACATTCTATTCCACATTCCATTCCATTTAATTCCACATTCCATTCCACTCCATTCAATTCCACATTCCAATCCACATTCCATTCCATTCCATTCCAGTCCACATTCCATTCCACATTCCATTCCACATTCCATTCCATTCCATTCCATCTTCAATTCCACAATCCATTCCATTACATTCAATTCCTTTCAAAATTCCATTCCACTTTCTATTCAATTCCATTCCAGATTCCAGTACATTCCATTCCATTCCATTCCATTCCAGATACCATTCCACATTCCATTTCATTCCATTCCACATTCCATTCCACTCCACTCCATGATCCATTACACATTCCATTCCATTCCATTCCACATTCCATTCCAGGTTCCATTCCTTTCCAATCCACGTTCCATTCCACGTTCCATTCCACATTCCATTCCACATTCAATTCCACTTTCCATTCCACATTCCATTCCATTCCATTGCACATTCCATTCCACATTCTATTCCATTGCACTCTAGCTTCCATTTCACAATCCGTTCCACATTCTGTTCCATTCCATTCCATTCAGCATTCCATTCCATCCGATTTCATATTCCATTCCAGTCCATTCCTCATTCCATTCCCCATTCAATTCCACATTCCAATCCCCATTCCATTCCTTTAAATTCCACATTACATTCCACATTCCATTCGACGTTCCATTCCATATTCCGTTTCACATTGCATTCCACATTTCATCCCATTATATTCCACATTCCATTCCATTCCACTCAGTTCCATTCCACATTCCATATCATTACATTCCATTCCACTTTCCATTCCTTTCCATTACACATTCCATTCCATTTCATTCCACTTTCCATTACATTTCGTTCTATTCCATTCCACATTCCATTACCCATTACATTTACTTCCATTCCACATTCCATTACACATTACTTTCCCGTCCATTCCACATTCCATTACATTCCATTCGACATTTCATTCCACTTTCCATTCCACGTTCCATTCCGCGTTCCTTTCCACATTCAATTCCGCGTTCCATTCGACGTTCCATTCTATTCCTTTCCAGATTCCACTGCACTTTACATTCCATTCCAATCCCTATTCCATAGCATTAAATTAAATTCCACTGCACAGTCGATTCCATTCCACATTCCGTTTCACATTCCATTCCTTTCCATTCCACATTCCATTCTGCATTCCATTAAATTCTATTCCACAATCCATTCCGTTCCATTCTACATTATTTCCACATTCCATTTGACATTCCATTCCAAGTTCTATTCCTCGTTCCATTCCAGCTTCCATTCCATTCCACTCCACATTCCATTCCATTCTTTTCCACGTTCCATTTTACTCCATTCCACATTCCATTCCACATTCCATTTCACATTCAATTCCACATTCCATTTCACATTCCATTCTATTCCATTCCATTCAATTCGACGTTCTATTCCTTTCCAATGCACATTCCATTCCTTTGCTTTCCACACTAAATTCCATTCCATTCCACATTCTATTCCATTCCATTCTACATTCCATACCATTTTATTCCATTCCAAATTCCATTCTTTCCATTACTCATTACATTCCATTCCTTTCCACATTCCATTCGATTACATTCCATTCCACATTCCATTCCACATTCCATTCCCTTTCATTCCACATTCCATTCCCTTCCATTCTACCTTCCATTCCACGTTCCATTCCATGATCCTTTCCACGTTCCATTAAGTTCCATTCCTCATTCTATTCCACATTCCATTCCATTCCATTTCACGTTCCATTTCACATTCCATTACATTCCATTCCATGTTCCATTCCACATTACATTCCACATTACGTTCCATGTTCCACTCCACGTTCCATCCATTCAATTCGTTGTTCCATTACACGTTCCATTCCACAATGCTTTGCACATTCCATTACATATTCCATTCCACTTTCCATTCCACGTTCCATTCCACGTTGCGTTCCATGCCATTATACGTTCCATTACACATTCCATTCTCCATTCAATTCCACTTTCCATTTCATTCTATTCCACATTCCATTCCATTCCTTTCCACATTCCAATCCTTTCCGCTTTCCAGTGCAGATTCCTTTCAACGTTGCATTCCATTCCATTACACTTTCCATTCCACGTTCCATTCCCTGTCCTATTCCATTCCATTCCATTCCATGTTCTGCTCCACATTCCATTCGATTTCATTTCACGTTCCATTCCACAATTCCATTACAAATTCCACTCCACTATGCATTTCATTCCATTCCACATTCGCTTCCACTCTCCACTCCTTATTCCATTCCACATTCCATTCCGTTCCATTCCACAATCCATTCCACATTCTATTCCACATTTCATTCCATATTGCATTCCATTCCATTCCACATTCCTTTCCATTCCACTCCCCTTTCTATTCCACATTGCATTACCCGTTCCATTCCACTTTCCATTCCACGTTCCATTCCATTCCATTAAACGTTACTTGCCCTATTCTATTCCATTCCGTTCCAGTTTCCTTTCCGCATTCAATTCCACATTACTTCCGTTCCATTCCACATTCCATTTCACATCCCATTCCACATTCCTTTCAATTCCATATTCCATTAATCATTCCATTCAACATTCCATTCCACATTCCGTTCCACATTCCTTTCCATTCCATTGCACATTTCATTCCACATTCCATTCCTTAACATTCCACTTTCCATTCTACATTCCATTCCACGTTCTATTCCATTCCATTTTACATTCCATTACAAGTTCCTTTCCATTCCATTCGACGTTCGTTTGCACGTTCCATTCCACATTCCTTTCCACATTCTATTCCAACTTCCATTACATGTTCTATTCCATTCCATTCCATATTCCATTCCACGTTCTATTCCATTACATTCCACGTTCCATTCCACATTCCATTCCATTCCATTCCATATTTTATACCATTACATTTCATGCCACAATTCATTCAGCATTCCATTCCAGTTTCCATTTCACATTGCAATCCACATACCATTCAATTCCATTCCACATTTCATTCCAATCCATGTTCCCTTCCACGATGCATTCCACGTTCCACTTCACGTTCCATTCCGTTCCATTTCACGTTGCATTCCACATTCCATTCCATTCCATTCCACTTTCCCTTCCAATTACCAGTCCACATTCCATTCCTCTTTCCATTCCACATTCCATTCCATGTTCCATTCCATGTTCCATTCCATTCCAATCCAAGTCTCTTTCCACACTCCATTGCACTTTCCATTAAAATTTCCATTCCACATTCCATTCCACGTTCGATTCCACGTTCCATTCCATACCAATTCCGCGTTCCATTCCACATTCCATTCCACATTCTATTCCACATTCCATTCCAATCCATTGCACATTCCATTCCACATCGCATTCCATTCCATTCCACGTTATATTCCACGTTCCATTCCATTCTATTCCACTTTTCATTCCACGATCCGTTCCACATTCCTTTACACTTTCCATTCCTTTCCATTCCACGTTCCTTTCAATTCCATTTCACGTTCCATTCCGCATTCCATTGCACATTCCATTTCACGTTCCATTCCTCCTTCCATTCCACGTCCCTGTCCATTCCATTCCATGTTCCATCCCGTTCCATCCCACGTTCCATTTCATTCAATTCCACATTCCATTCTACATTCCTTGTCACATTCCATTCCACTTTCCATTCCACATTCCATTCTATTTCATTCCGTTCCACATTCCATTCCATTCTGTCCCATTCCAGTCCACATTCCACTACATACTATTCCATTCCACATTCCTTTCATTTCCACACCAGATTCCTTTTCATTCCATTCCACATACCACTCCTTTCCATTCAACATTTCCTTCAATTCCATTCCATTCCACTTTCCATACCATTACATTTCACATTCCATTGCTTTCCATTCCACATTCCGTTCCATTCTGTTTCACATTCCATTCCATTCCATTCCATTACACATTCCATTCCGCTTTCCATTACCTTCCAGTCCACATTCCCTTCCATTCCTTTCCACGTTCCATTCCACGTTCCAGTCCACGTTCCTTTCCACGTTCCATTTCACGTTCAATTCCATTCCATTCCACATTCCATTCTAGGTTCATTTCCATTCCATTCCACATTCAATACAATTCAATTCCAATGGATTCCACATTGCATTACATTCCATTCCACATTCCATTCCACATTCCATTCCACATTCCAATCCATTCCATTCCACATTGCATTCCACATTCCATTCCACATTCAATTCCATTCCACACCACATTCCATTCCACGTTTCATTCCACAATCCTTTCCACTTTCATTTCCACCTGCCATTGCACATTCCATTCCACGTTCCATTCCACGTTCCATTCCACGTTGCATTCCACATTCCACTCCACGTTCCACTCCATTTCATTCCACATTCCATTCCATTCCATTGCACACTCCATTCCACATTCCATTCCATTCCACTCCACATTACATTTCATATTCCATTCCATTCCTTTCCACATTCCGTTCCACATTCCATTCCATTCCATTCTACTCCACATTCCATTTCGTTCCATTCCACTTTCCGTGCCAATCTATTCCACATTCCAATCCACATTCCATTTCACATTCCATTGCACTTCCCTTTCCATTCCATTCTACATTCCATTCCATTCAATTCCACATTCCTATCAATGCAATTCCACATTCGATTCCTTTCCATTTCATTCCGAATTCCATTCCACTTTCCTTTCCACGTTCCATTCCATTTCATTCCATATTCCACTCCATTCTATTCCACATTCCATTCCATTCCATTTCACATTCCATTCCATTCCATTCCATTCCGCATTCCATTCCATTCCATTCCGCATTCCATTCCATTCCAATCTGCATTGAATTCCATTCCATTCAATATTCAAATCCTTTCCATTCCACTCCATTGCATTCCACATTCCATTCCATTCTGCCTTGAATTCCACTCCACTCAGTATTGAAATCCTTTCCATTCCCCTCCATTGCATTCCACATTCCATTCCATTCCATTTCACACTCCACTCCATTGAATGCCACATTCCATTCCCTTCCATTCCATTCCATTCCGCATTCCACTCCATTCCATTCCGCATTCCACTCCATTCCATTCCATTCCGTTCCAAATTCCGTTCCATTCCTTTCCATTCCACAATCCATTCCATTTCATTCCTCATCCCATTCCATTCATTTTATTTCTATCGTATCTTCCATACCATTCCATTCCATTCCACATTCCATTCCTTTCCATTCCACATTCCATTCCATTCTTTTCTGCATTCCATTCCATTCCACTCCACATTCCATTCCACGTTACTGTCCACATTCCATTGCACTTTCCATTCCACGTTTCATTCCACATTCCATTCCATTCCATTCCACATTCCATACCATACCATTCCATTTCATTCCACATTCCATTCCATTCATTTCCACTCCAAATTCCATTCCATTCCTTTCCATTTCATTCCACATTCCATTCCTTTCCATTCCTCATTCCATTCCACATTCCATTTAACATTCCATTCCATATTTCATTGCACATTCCATTCCATGTTCCATTCCATTCCATTCCACGTTCCATTCCATTCCAATCCATGTTCCATTCCACATTCCATTCCGCGTTGTATTCCAGTTTGCATTCCACGTTCCATTCCACTACATTTCATTCCACGTTCCATTCCATCTTCCATTTCATTCCATTGCATTCCAGATTCCATTCAACATTCCATTCCACGTTCCATTTCACTTTCCTTTCCACGTTCCTTTCCACGTTCCCTTCCATGTTTCATTCCACGTTCCATTCCACATTCCATTCCATTCCATTGCACATTCCATTCCAAATTCCCTTCCACATTCCATTCCACATTCTATTCCATTCCATTCAACATTCCATTCCACATTCCATTCCACATTCCATTCCTCATTGCATTCAACATTCCATTCCATTCCATTCCATTCCAGTATCTATTCCACTTTCCATTCCACATTCCATTCCACATACCATTACGTTCCATTCCACATACCATTTCGTTCCTTTCCATTCCATTCCACTTTCGATTCCACATTCCATTCCAAATTCCATTGCATTCGTGCTCACATTCCATTCAATTTTTCCATTCCATTCCATTCTACATTCCACTCCATTCCAATCCACATTCCATTCAATTCCATTGCACATCCGTTCCACAGTCCATTCCATTCCATTCCACATTGAATTCCACATTCCATTCCATTCCATTCCACGTTCCATTCCATGACCAACTCCACATTCCATTACACGTTCCATTACATTCCATTTCACTATCCATTCCAGGTTCCATTCTATTCCATTCCAAATTCCATTCCGCATTCCATTCCACATTCCATTCCTCCTTTCATTCTATAGTTCATTCCACATTCCATTCCATTCCACTTTCCACTCTTACATACCATTCCACCTTCCGTTCCATTCCATTTCACATCCTATTCCATTCCAATCCACATTCCTTTCCATTCCATTCCATTCCATTCCATTCCATTTCACATTCCATTGCATTCCATTCCACCTTCCATTCCATATATCATTCCATTCCATTCCACATTCCATTCCATTTCATTTCACAATGCATTCCACATTCCATTGCATTCCATTTCACATTCCATTCCATTCCACCTTCCTTTCCATTCCATTCCACTTTGCTTTCCATTCCTCTCCACGTTCCATTCCACGTTCCATTAGACTTTTCTTTCCACGTTGCATTTCACGTTCCATTCCAAGTTCCATTCCATTCCATTCCACATTTCATTCCACATTCCATTCCATTCCTTTCCACCTTCCATTCCACCATCCTTTCCACCTTCCATTCCAGATTCATTCCATTGCATTCCACATTCCATTCTACATTCCATTCCACATTCCGTTCTGAATTCCATTCCAATTTCCACTCCATTCCATTCCATTCCACCTTCCATAGTGTTCCATTTCACATCCCATTCCATTCCATTCAACATTCCATTCCATTCCTTTCCATTACATTTCCCATTCCATTTCATTCCAGCGTCCTTTCCATTCCATTTCAAATTACTTTCCTTTCCTCCTCAAGTTCCATTCCATGTTCCATTCAACTTTTCTTTCCACGTTGCATTTCACGTTCCATTCCAATTTCCATTCCATTCCATTGAACATTCCATTCCACATTCCATTCTACATTCCATTCCACATTCCATTCCATTCCATTCCAATTTCCACTCCATTCCATTCCATTCCACCTTCCATAGTGTTCCATTTCACATCCCATTATATTCCATTCCACATTCCATTCCATTGCATTCCACATTCCATTCCATTCTTTTCCACATTCCATTACATACATTTTCACATTTGATTCCATGTTACTTTCCATTCCATTCCTTTTCACATTCCATTCCTTTCCATTCCACATTCCTTTCCACATTCCATTCCATTCCATTCCACATTCCATTCCACTTTCCATTCCACTACATTCCACATTCCATTCCAAATTGCGTACCATTCATTTCCACATTCCATTCCATTACATTCCACGTTTCATTCCACTCCATTCCACCTTCCATTCCATTCCATTCCACATTGCATTCCATTGCATTCCACGTTCCATTCCACGTTCCACTCCAGTTTTCACTCAACATTCCATTCCATTCCATTCCACGTTCCATTTCACATTCCATTCCGTTCCACATTCCTTTCCATTCCATTGCTTTTCACATTTCACTCCATTAAATTCCATTTCACTTTCCACTCCATTCCATTCCATTTCACCTTCCATTCCACATTCCATTCCATTCCATTCCACATTCCATTCCAATCCAATCCATTGCATTACATTCCTTTCCACAGTCCATTCCATTCCATTCCATGGCATATTCAATTCCATGGCATTTCAATTTCCATTTCACTCCATTCCATTCCATTCCAAATTCTTTTGCATTGCATTCTACATTCCCTTACTTTCCCTTCCACTTTCCATTCCAGTCCATTCCACGTTCCTTTCCACATTCAATTCCACATTCCATACCATATTCCATTCCATTCAATTCCACAATCCATTCCAAATTCCATTTCATTGCGTTCCACATTCCATTCTACATTCCATTACATTCCACATTCTACTCCATTCCATTTTCCACTCATTTCGTGTCCATTCCACATTCCACTCCATTCCGTTCCACATTCTGTTCCACATTGAATGCCACATTGCAATTCATTCCATTCCACACTGCATTCCACATGGCAATAAACATTCCATTTTACATTGCACTACATTCCTTTCCATTCCACACTACATTGCAATCTACTCCATCTTCCTTTCCATCCCATTACAAATTCCAATCCACTTTAATTTCCACATTCCAATCCACATTTCATTCCACGTTCCATTCCTTTCCACTCCACATTCCTTTCCACATTCCATTCCATTCCCTTCCACATTCCAGTCCTCTTTCCATTCCACTACATTCCACGTTCCATTCAAAATTCCATACCATTCATTTCCACATTCCTTTCCATTGCAGTCCACATTCCATTCCACACCATTCCACCTTCCATTCTATTCCATTCCACATTGCATTCCATTGCATTCCACGTTACATTCCACTTTCCACTCAACTTTCCATTCCATTCCATTCCAGGTTCCATTTCACTTTCCATTCCACATTCCATTCCATTCCAGTCCACTTTCCATTCCATTCCATTTCACATTCCATTCCATTCCATTAAATAGCAGTCCAGAATCCATTCCATTAGAATCCACATTCCATTCCATTCCATTCCACATTGCATTCCACATTCCATTCCACATTCCATTCTGCATTCCATTCCACATTCCATTCCATTCCATTCCACTTTCCATTCCATTCCATTCCACTTTCCACTCCATTCCATTCCATTCCACCTGCCATTCCTTTCCATTTCACATCCCATTCGATTCCAATCCACTTTCCACTCCATTCCAATCCATTCCATTTCACATTCCACTCCATTCCACTTTACATTTCATATATCATTCCACTCCATTCCACATTCCATTTCTTTCAATTCCACATTCCATTCGATTCCATTACATTGAATTAAACATTCCATTCCACGGTCCATTCCACGTTACATTCCACGTTCCTTTCCACTCTCCATTCCACTTTAGATTTCACTATCCATTCCACGTTCCATTCCATTCCATTCCACTTTCCATTCCACATTTCATTCCATTGCATTCCACATTCCATTCCATTCCATTCCACATTCCATTCCAGATTCCATTCCATTGCATTCCACATTAGATTCCATTCTTTTCCACATTCTATTCTACACATTTTCACATTCCATTCCATTCCACATTCCATTCCATTCCTTTTCGCATTCCATTCCTTTCCATTCCACATTCCATTCCATTCCATTCCACATTTCATTCCACTTTCTGTTCCGTTACATTGCAGATTCCATTCCAAATTCCATACCATTCATTTCCACATTCCATTCCATTACATTCCGCCTTCCATTCCACTCCATTCCACCTTCCATTAGATTCCATTCCACATTGCATTCCATTGCATTCCACTTTCCATTCCACTTTCCACTCAATGTTCCATTCCATTCCATTCCACGTTGCATTTCATGTTCCATTTAACCTTCCATTCCATTCCATTCCACATTCCATTCCTTTCCATTCCATTTCACATTTCCCTCCGTTAAATTCCATTTCACATTCCACTCCATTCCATTCCATTTCTCCTTCCATTATACATTGCATTCCATTCCATTCCACATTCCATTCCAATCCATTCCATTCCATTACATTCTTTCCACAGTCCATTCCATTCCATTCCTTTCCACATCCCATTGCATTCCATTCAATTGCACATTTAATTCCATTGCACATTTAATTCCATTCCATTTCATATTCCATTCCCTTGCATTCCACATTCCATTGCATTCCGTTCCACATTCCATTCCACGTTCCACTCATTTCCATTCCACATTCCATTCCACATTCCATTCCTTTCCATTTCATTCCATTCCACTTTCCATTCCATTCCTTCCCATTCCACGTTCCATTCCACTGCATTCCACTTTCCCTTGCGTTACATTCTACATTTCTTTCCATTGCTTTGCACTTTCCATTTAATTCCATTCTTCTTTCCATTACATTCCATTCCACATTCCATTCCACATTCCATTCCATTCAATTCCATTCCATACCGCAATCCATTCCATTCAATTCCACATTCCATTCCATTCCACTTTCCATTCCACTTTCCTTTCCATTCCATTCCACAAAACTTTCCATTCCGTTCCAAAATTGCATTGAATTCCATACCACATTCCATTGTATTTCACGTTCCATTCCATTCCATTCCATTCCATTCAGGTTCACTTTCTATTCGCCAACACTCCACATTCCATTCCATTCCATTCCATATTCCGTTCCACACTGCATTCCACATTGCATTCTACATTCCATTCCACAATCCTTTCCATTCCATTCCACATTCCACTCCATTCCATTCCATTCCACATTCCATTCCATTCCATTCCACATTCAATTCCACATTCCACTCCATTCCATTCCATATTCCATTCCATTCCTTTCCACATTCCATTCCACTCCATTCCATGTTCCATTCCACTTTCCATTCCATTCTATACTATATTCTACTCCATTGCATTCCACATTCCATTACATTCCATTCCACTTTCCATTATGTTCCATTCCACGTTCTGTTTCATTCCATTCCATATTCCGTTTCCCTTTCCATTCCATTCCATTCCACATTCCATTCCATCTTCCATTCCACGTCGCATTCCACCATCCATTCCACGTTCCATTCCACCATCCATTCCACGTTCCATTCCAGATTAATTCCAATGCATTCCACATTCCATTAGATTCCATTCCATTTTCCATTACATTCCATTCCACGTTCCATTCCATTCCATTCCATGTTCCGTTTCCCTTTCCATTCCATTGCATTCCACATTCCATTCCATCTTCCATTGCACGTTGCATTCCACCATCCATTCCATGTTCCATTCCACCATCCATTCCATGATCCATTCCAGTTTAATTCCAATGCATTCCACATTCCATTCCACATTCCATTCCACATTCCATTCTACATTCCATTCCACATTCCATTCCATTCCATTCCAATTTCCACTCCATTCCATTCGATTCCGCCTTCCATAGTATTCCATTTCACTTCTCATTCCATTCCATTCCACTTTCCATTCTATTGTAATCCATCCTATTCCACATTCCACTCCATTACATTCCGCATTCCATTCCACAATCCATTCCATATACCAGTCCACATTCCATTCCAATCCATTCCACCATCCGCTTCATTCCATTCCAGTCCACATTGCATTGCATTCCATTTCACTTTCCTTTCCATTCCAATGCACGTTTCATTCTGCATTCCATTCCATTCCATTCCACATTCCATTCCATTCCATTCCATTCCACATTCCACTCCATTATATTCGGCATTCCGTTCCGCATTCCATCACATATTCCAGTCCACATTGCATTCCACTCCATTCCACCATCCGCTTTATTCCATTCCATTCCACATTCCATGCCATTGCATGCCATTCCAGTTTCCATTTCACATTACTTTCCATTCAATTCCACATTCTATTCCATTCCATTCCAAGTTCCTTTGAATTCCAGTTTACATTCCATTCCATTCCATTTCACGTTCCATTCCATTCCATTAAATTATCGTCCAGAATCCATTCCATTGGAATCCACATTGCATTCCATTCTATTCCAACTTGCATTCCACGTTCCATTTCACATTCCAGTCTACATTCCTTTACACATTATATTCCATTCCATTCCAATTTCCACTCCATTCCATTCCATTCCACCTTCCATTCCATTCCATTTCACATCCAATTCCATTCCAAACCACATTCCATTCCATTCCATTTCATTCCATTTCACATTCCATTCCATTCCACTTTACATTTCATATCATTCCTTTCCATTTCACATTCCATTCCCTTCCATTTCACAATGCATTCCACATTCCATTCCATACCTTTTCACATTCCATTCCATTTCACATTCTATTGCAATCCTTTTCACATTCCATTCCATTCCACTCCACATTCCATTCCACATAACATTCCATTCCAGTCCACATTCTATTCCTTTCCAATCCAGTCCACATTCCTTTCCAATCAATTCCATGAACCATTCTGCTTTCCCTTCCATTCCATTTAATTGAATTCCATTCCTTTCCATACCATTCCATAGCATTCCAATCCATTTCATTCCACATTCCATTCCATTCCATTTCATTCCACATTCATTCTATTCCATTACATTCCATTACATACTCGATTCCATTCCATTCCATTCCACAATCCATTCCATTTCAATCCACTTTCCATTCCATTACATACCACATTCCATTCCACATTCCATTCCATTCCATTCCGCATTCCATTCTACATTCCAGTCCATTCCATTCCACATTCCGTTGAATTCCACTCTACATTCCATTTCACTTTCGACTCTACATTCCATTCCATTCCATTCCACATTCCATAAAATTCCATTCCGCCTTCCATTCCATTCCACATTCCGTTCCATTCCATTCCTTTCCATTCCAGTCCAAATTCCATTCTATTTCATTGCTCTTTCCATTCTATTCCATTCCACATTCCATTCCATTCCATTCCTTTCCATTCCACGTTCAATTCAATTCCATTCCATTCCACATTCCATTCCATTTCATTCCACATTCCGTTGCATATCATTCCACATTTCATTCCATTCATTTCCATTCCATTGCATTCCACATTCCATTCCATTGCATTCCATTCCGCAATCCATTCTATTCCATTACACATTCCATTCCATTCCATTCCATTCCTGTTTCCATTCCATATTACTTTCCATTCCATTCCACATTCCATTCCATTCCGTTTCAATTTCTATTACATTCTATTCCATTCCATTCCACATTCGGTTTCATTCAATTCCATATTTCATTCCATTCCCTTCCACGTTCCATTCCACTCCTTTAAACGTTCCGTTCCACATTCCATGCCAAACTCCATTCCACTTTGCATTCCATTACATTCCACATTCCATTCCATTCACTTCCACATTACATTCCACATTCCATTACATTCAATTCCACATTCCTCTCCATTCCATTGCACATTGCAATACACATTCCACTTCATTCCATTCCACATTCCGTTACATTTTGCATTCCACATTCTATTCCTCATACCATTTCATGACATTCCACATTCCACTCCATTCCGTTCCATTCCATATTCCATTCCACATTCCATTCCACATTCAATTCCACGCTCCATTCCATTCCATTCCATGTTCCATTCCACATTCCATTTCTTTTTACGTTCCACCTTCCATTACATGTTCCATTCCACATTCCTTTCCACGTTCCATTCCATTTTCCATTCCATTCCATTCCACATTAGATTCCACATTCCTTCCCATTCCATTCCTCATTCATTCCACATTCCATTCCATTCCATTCCACATTCAATTCCACGTTCCATTACACGTTCCATTCCATTCCATTCCACATTGCATTCCATTCTACATTCCATTCCATTCCATTCCATTCCACATTCCATTCCTTTCCGTTTCACATTCAATTCCATTCCATTCCACTTTCCATTGCACTCCATTCCACATTCTATTCCATTCATTTCCATTGCAATAAATTCCAAATCCCATTCCATTCCATTCCATTCCATAATCCATTCTATTTCATTCCACATTTCACTCCATTCCATTCCACTTTACATTCCACATTCCTTTCCATTGCAGAACACATTCCATTCCATTACATTCCAAATTAGATTGAATTCCTTTCCAAATTCCATTCCATTACATTTCACGTTCCATTCCATTCCATTCCAGTCCACATTCCAATCTATTATAATCCAAATTCCTTTCCATTCCATTCCTCATTGCATTCCACGTTCCATTCCACGTTCCATTTTACAATGCATTCCACATTCAATTCCATTCCATTCCACGTTCTATTCCACGTTCCATTATACAATGCATTTCACATTCCATTCCTTTCCATTCCACATTCCACTCCACTCCATTCCGTTCCACTTTCCGTTCATTTCCATTCCACTTTCCATTCCGTTTCATTCTAAATTCCACTACACGTTCCATTCCACATTCCTTTCCATTCCATTCCACATTGCATTCCATTCCATTACAATTTCCATTCCACATTCCTTTCCATTCCATTCCACATTGCATTATATTCCATTACACATTCCATTCCACATTCCGTTCCATTCCATTTCACATTCACTTCCATTCAATTCCACATTCCATTCCACGTTCCTTTCCTTTCCATTCCACTTTCCATTCCACATTCTATTCCTTTCCATTCCGCATTCCATTCCATTCCATTCCATTCCATTCCATTCCATTCCATTCCATTCCATTCGACATTCCATTCCACATTTCATTCCACATTTCATTCCACTGTAATCCACATTCCATTCCACTGCATTCGAAATTCCATTCCTTTCCACTCCCCATTCCTTTCCACATTTCATTTCATTCCATACCACATTCCATTCCATTACATTCCTCATTCCATTCCACTTTCCATTGCATTCTATTCAACATTCCATTCCACTCCATTCCACTTTCCATTCCACTTTCCTTTCATTCCATTCCACATTCCTTTCCTTTCCATTCCAAAATTGAATTGAATTCCATTCCACCTTTCATTGCATTTCATGTTTCATTCCATTCCATTCCTTTCCAGTTCACTTTCTATTCCACTACATTCCACATTCCATTTCATTCCATTCCACATTCCATCCGCATTGCATTCCACATTCCATTCTACATTCCATTCCACATTCCATTAAATTCCTTTCCACATTCCACTCCATTCCATTCCATTCCACATTCCATTCCATTCCACCTTCCATTCCACATTCCAATCCATTCCATTCCTCATTCCATTCCATTCCTTTCCACATTCCATTCAATTCCATTCCATTTTCCATTCCACTTTCCTTTCCATTCCGTACTACATTCCTTTCCATTCCTTTCTACATTCCATTAGATTCCATTCAACTTTCCATTCCATTCCATTCCACGTTCCGTTCCATTCCATTCCATGTTCCATTTAACATTCCATTCCATTCCACTCCACTTTCCATTCCATCTTCCATTCCACGTTCCATTCTTCCATCTATTCCACGTTCCATTCCAGTTTCATTCCATTGCATTCCACTTTCCATTGCACATTCCATTCCACATTCCATTCCAGATTCCTTTCTACATTCCATTCCACATTCCATTCCATTCCATTCCAATTTCCACTCCGTTCCGTTCCATTCCACCTTCGATATTATTCCATTTCACTTCCCTTTACATTCCATTCCACATTCCATTCTATTGCATTCCATCCCATTCCACATTCCACTCCATTACATTCCACATTCCATTCCACATTTCATTCCACATTCCTTTTCATTCCATTCCACATTCCATTCCGTTCCATTCCACTTCCCATTCTGCATTCCATTCCATTCCATTGCATTCTATTCCATATACCATTCCACATTCCATTCCATTCCATTCCATTACATATTCCATTCCATTTTATTCCACATTCCATTCCACACTCCCTTCCATTTCATTCCATATTCCATTCCACATTCCATTCCTTTCCATTCCACATTCTATACCAATTCCCATTCCACAATACTTTCCGAATTCCATTTCATTCCACGATCCATTCCACTTTCCATTCCGCATTCCATTCCATTCCACGTTCCTTTCCACATTGCATTCCACGTTGTATTCCACATTCCATTCCAGTCGTTTCCCAATCCATTCCACATTCCAGTCCATTCCATTCCACATTTCATTCCACCTCATTCCACATTCCATTCCACATTCCATTCCATTCCACAATACATTCCATTCCATGTTCCATTACACATTCCATTCCACTTTCCATTGCATTACAAGTTCCATTCCACAATCCATTCCATGTTCCATTTCACATTCCATTCCATTCCATTTAACGTTGAATTCAAGATTCCATTCCATTCCATTCCACATTCCATTTCATTACATTCCACATTTCATTCCACATTCCATTCCATTTCTTTCCACATTCCATTCCACATTCCATTGCATTCCATTGCACATTCCATACCACATTCCATTCCACAATCCGTGGCACATTCCATTCCATTCCACGATCCATTCCACTTTCCATTTCGCATTTCATTCCATTCTACGTTCTCTTCCACATTCCATTTTACATTGCATTCCACATTCCACTCCATGCAATTCCACGTTCCATTCCACATTGCTATCCTTTCCATTCCAAATTACTTTTGATCCCCTTCCAAATTCCGTTCCACCTTCCATTCCATTCCATTCCACTGTCCATTCCAAATTACATTCCAAAATCCATTCCACATTCTATTCCATTCCAAGTTACATTCCACAATCCATTCCACATTCCACTCCATTCCACGTTTCTTTCCACTTTGCATTGCAGTTACCATTCCATATTCCATTCCATTCCATTCCATTCCACTTTCCATTCCATTGCATGTTCCATTAAACATTCTATTCCATATTTCATTCCACGTTCCATTTCACATTCCCATCCATTACATTCCACGTTGAATTCCACATGCCATTCCATTCCATTCCACAATCCATTCCATTTGATTCCACATTCCATTAGGAATTCCATTCCTTTCCATTTAGCTTTCAATTCCACATTCCATTCCATTCCCCATTCCATTCCACATTCCATTTCGTTCCATTCCGCATTTCGTTCCACATTCCTTTCCTTTCCTTTCCACATTCTATTATTCATTCCATTCCCTTCCATTCCACTTTCCATTCCACTTTCCTTTCCTTTCCACTCCGCATACCATTCGAAATTCCATTCCATTCCATTGCCCATTCCATTCCACATTTCATTCCAATCCAGTCCACATTCCATTCCATTGCATTCTGCATTCCATTCCACATTCCATTCCATTTCATTCTGCACTCCATTATTCATTCCATTCCATTCAATTACACATTGCATTCCACTGCATTCCACATTCAATTCTACTCCATTCCACTTTCCATTCCACATTCCATTCCATTCCATTCCATTTCACATTCCATTCCATTGCATTCCACATCCAATTCTACATTCCATTACATTCCATTCCACTTTCCATTTCACATTCGATTACATTCTATTTCACATTCCATTCCACTTTTTTTCCCTTCCAGATTCCATTCCATTCCATTCCTCATTCAATTCCATTCCATTCCATATAGCATTGCATTCAATTCCCTTACATATTCCTTTCCACATTCCATTCCTTTCCACGTTCCATTCCACATTCCATTCCACATACCATTCCAAGTTCCATTAAACAATCCATTCCGCATTCCATTCCACATTCCTTTCCACATTCCAGTCCATTCCATTCTAAATTTCGTTCCACATTCCATTCCATTCCATTCCACATTGAATTACGTTCCATTGCATATTCCATTCTACATTCACTTCCATTCCATGTTCCATATTCCATTCTACATTCACTTCCATTCCATGTTCCATTCGTGTTTCCATTCCATGTTCCTTTCCACATTCCATTCCATTTCATTCCACTTTCCATTTCACATACCTTCTGACTTTCCAACCCATTACACGTTCCGTTCCACATTGCATTCCACGTTAAATTCCAAATTCCTTTTCATTCCAATCCACGTTCTATTCCACACTCCATTCCATTCAATTCCGCATTCCATTTCATTCTATTTTGTTTCATTACTCATTCCATTACATTCCATTCCACATTCCACTCCATTCAATTCCATTCCATTCCACATTCCATTCCTTTTCATTCCACATTGCATTGCATTCCATTCCAAATCCCATTCCATTCCTGTCCACATTCCATTCTACATTCCATTCCACATAGCATTCCCTTCCATTCCACTTTCCGTTCCACTTTCCATTCCACGTTCCATTACTCGTTCCATTCCACGTTCCACTCCACGTTCCATTCCACTTTCCATTCCACCTTCCATTAAATGTTCCATTATATTCCATTGCACGTTCCAATCCACATTTCATTCCATTCCACCTCCCATTCCACACTCCATTCCACTCCAGGTTCCATTCCACCTTCCATTCTATGTTATATTCCACGTTCCAATCCAGTAAATTCCATGATCCCTTCCACATTTCTTTGCATTCCATTCCACATTCCATTCCATTACACTCCACATTCAATTCCAATCCATTCCACATTCAAATTCATTCAACACTCAATTCCACTGCAAATTTCTTTCCATTACATTCCCATCCATTCCACATCCCATTCCTTGCCATTCCACATTGCATTACATTCCATTTCACATTCCATTCCATTCCATTTCATTCAACATTTCATCCGATTCCATTCCACAATCCATTCCACATTCCATAGCATTCCATTCCACGTTCCATTGCATTGCATTCCACATTCCATTCCATTTCATTCTATTCCATTCCAGATTCCCTTCCATTCCATTCCACATTCCATTCCACATTCCTTTTCCTTCCATTCCACGTTCTGTTCCACATTTCATTCTATTCTATTACACGTTCCATTACACATTCCATTCGACATTCCATTCTATTCCATTCCATTCCATTCAACATTCCATTCCATTCCACATTGCATTCTATTCCACATTCCCTTCCATTCCAGTCCACGGCATTCCATTTTCAATTACAGATTCCGTTCCATTCCATTCCATATTCCATTCCATTCCATTCCACCTTCCATTACATTCCATTCCACCTTCCATTCCACATTCCATTCCATTCCACATTCAATTAAATTCCATTCCACATTCCATTGCATTCCATTCCATATTCCATTCCATTCCATCCCACACTGCATTCTCTTACATTCCAAATTCCATTCCGTTCCATTTCACATTCCATTCCATTCCTTTCCATCCCTTTCCACTTTTCATTCCATTCCATTTCACATTCCATTCCGTTCCATTCCACATTCCATTCCACTCCATTCCACATTCAATTCCATTGAATTCCAATTTCAATTCCGTTACATTCCACATTCCATTCCATTGCATTCCACGTTCCGTTCCATTCCATTCCTAGTTGCATTCCCTTCAATTCCGCGTTCCATTCCATTCCATTCCATGTTCCATTCCATTCCATTCCACTTTCCATTCCATTCCATTCCACATTCCATTCTGTATTCCCTTCCTTTCCATTCCACTTTCCATTACACATTCCATTCCATCACCTTCAACATTCCATTCCATTCCACGTTCAATTCCACTTACCATTCCAAATTCCATTCCATTCCATTCCACATTCCATTACATTGCATTCCATTCCGCATTCCATTCCATTCCACATTCCATTCCACATTTCATTCCACATTCCATTCAATTCCATTCCACATTCTATTCCATTCCATATTGCATTCCACATTCCTTTCCAGAGTCCATTCCACATTCCTTTCTACATTCCATTACACATTACATTACATTCCACTTTGCTTTCCACATTCCTTTCCACATTGCATTCCTATCCATTCCACATTCCATTCCACCTTTCATTCCACATTGCATTCCATTCCATTCCACATTCCATTCCTCATTTCCTTCCATTCCATTCCACATTCCTTTCCACACACCATTCCGCCTTCCATTCCATTCCTTTCCATTCCATTCCACAGTCCATTCCATTCCTTTCCATGCTCCATTCCTCATTACATTCCACCTTCCAGGCCATTCAATTTCATTCCATTCCATTCCATTCCACTTTGCATTCAATTCCATTACGTTCCATTCTACTTTACCTTCCATTCCATTTCACTTTCCATACCGTTCCATTCCACATTACGTTCCACATTCCGTTCCACATTACATTCCACGTTCCATTCCACATTCCATTCCACATTCCATTCCATTCCATTCCACCTTCCATTCCATTGCATTCCACATTCCATTCCATTCCATTCCACATTCCATTCCGTTCCATTCCATTACAAATTCCATTCGATTCCATTCCATTCCACATTCCATTCCATTCCTTTGCAGATTCCATTCCTTTCCATTCTACATTTTATTCCATTCCACATTCAATTCCATTCCCCATTCCATTCCACATTCCTTTGGATGCCATTCAATTCCACTTTCCCTTCCACTCCATTCCATTCCACATTCCATTCCACATTCCATTCCACATTTCATTGCATTCCATTCCACATTCCATTCCATTCCAATCCACATTCCATTCCATTCCATTTCACATACCATTCCATTCCATTTCATTCCCTTCCATTCCACATTTCATTTCATTCCATTCCGCATTCCATTCAACGTTCCATTCCACGTTCCATACCACATTACATTTCATGCCACTCCACGTTCCATTCCATTGCATTCCATTGCATTCCACTTTCCATTACAGATTTCGTTCCATTCCATTCTACATTTTATTCCCTTCCATTCTATTCCATCTTCCATTCCATTCCATTCCGCATTCCATTTCACATTCCATTCCATTCCACATTCAATTCCATTACATTCCACATTCCTTTGCATTCCATTCCAGATTCCATTCCATTCCATCCCACACTGCATTCTATTCCATTCCAAATTCCGTTCCATTCCATTCCACATTCTGTTCCATTCCATTCCACTTTCCTTTCCCTTCCATTTCACATTCCATTCCATTCATACTACATTGCATTCCACATTCCATTCCATTCCATTCCACATTCCATTCCCTTCCTTTCCACATTCCATTCCACATTCCACTCCGTTCCATTCCATTCCGAATTCCATTCCATTCCATTCCACATTCCATTCCACGTTCCATTCCACGTTCCATTCCACATTCCATTCCACGTTCCTTTCCACGTTTCATTCAACTTTCTTTTCCACATTCCATTCCTCAGTCCTTTCCACATTCAATTCCACATTCTATTCCTTTCCATTCCACATTCCATTCCCTACCATACCACATTCCATTCCCTTCGATACCACATTCCATTCCATTCCACATTCCAGTCCTCATTCCATTCCAATCCATTCCAGATTCCATTCCCTTCCATTCCACTTTCCATTCCACGTTCCATTACTCTTTCTATTCCACGTTCCACTCCTCGTTCCATTCCATGTTCCATTCCACGTTCCATTAAGCGTTCCATTACATTCGCGTCCACGTTCCATTCCACAAACCATTCCTTTCCATTCCACCTCCCATTCCACACTACATTCCACTCCATCTTCCATTCCGCTTTCGATTCCACGTTACATACTACGTTCCAATCCATTACATTCCATGATCCCTTCCTCATTACGTTCCATTCCATTCCACATTCCATTCCATTAAACTCCACGTTCCATTCCTATCCATTCCACATTCAAATCCATTCATCACTCTATTCCACTCCACATTTCTTTCCATTTCATTCCAATCCATTCCACATCCCATTCCATGATATTCCACACTGCATTGCAATCCATTTCACATTGCATTCCATTCCATTTCATTCAACATTTCATCCCATTCCATTCCATATTCCATTACACCTTCCATACCGTTCATTCCACATTCCATTGCTTTGCATTGCACATTCCATTCCATTTCATTCTATTCCATTCCAGATTCCATGCCATTCCATTCTGTTCCACATTCCTTTCCATTCCACTCCACTTTCCATTCCATTCCATTCCACATTCCCTTCCATTCCATTCCAGTTTCCATTCCATTCCACCCACATTCCATTCCATTCCATTCCACTTTCCATTACAGATTCCATTTCACATTCCATTCCATTCCACTTCGCATTCCTTTCCATTCCATTCCATTGCACATTCCATTCTATTCCATTTCACTTTCTATTCCATTCCATTCCATTCCACGTTCCATTCCACATCACATTCACATTCCATTTCATTCCATTTCTCATTCCATTCCATTGCAATTTCCATTCTATTCCATTCCACATTCCATTCCATTCCATTCTACTTTCCATTTCTTTCCATTCCACATTCGTTTCCAGATTCAATTCCATTCCATTGCACCTTCCATTCCATTCCATTCGACGTTCCATTCCACTTTACTTTCCACATTCCATTTCATTCCATTCAACATTCCATTCCGCCTTCCATTCCATTCAATTAAACATTCTATTCCACATTCCATTCCATTCCATTCCACGTTCCATTCCACATTCCATTCCATTCAATTCTGCATTCCTTTCCATTCCATTCCACATGGGATTCCATTCCAATCTTTTCCATTCCACATTCCATTACTTTCCATTCTCCATGACATTCCATTCCATTCCACGTTCTTATCCATTCCATTCCACCTTGCGTTCTATTCCATTCCCTGTTCCATACATTCGATTCCTCCTTCCATTCCATTCCATTCTACTTTCCGATCCATTCCATTCCACATTCCATTCCACTGCACAATCCTTTCCATTCCACGTCCAATTCCATTCCATTCCATTCCACTCCACATTCCAATCCATTCCGTGTTTCATTCCATTCACTTCCATTCCACATTCCATTCAATTCCTTTCCACATTCCATTCCATTCCATTCCATTGAAAGTTCCATTCAATTCAATTCCATTTCACTTTCCATTCTTTTCCATTCCACATACCATTCCACATTGCATTTCATTCCATTCCATTCCATTGCACATTCCATTGCGCATTCCATTCCACGTTCCATTAGACATTCCATTCCACGTTCCATTTGATGTTTCATTCCACGTAACATTCCAAGTTCCATTCCAGGTTCCAATCCACGTTCCATTCCACATTCGATTCCATTCTACTCCATTCCATTCCACATTTCATTTCACATTCCATTCCATTTCATTACACATTACATTCAACCTTCCATTCCACAGTCCATTCCATATTGCATTCCATTCCATTCCACATTCCATTCCACATTCCATTCCATTCCATTCGATATTCCATTCAAAGCCATTCCAAATTCCGTCCCATTCCATTCCACTTTCTTTTCCATTCCACATTCCATTCCATTCCATTCCTCATTCGATTCCATTCCATACCACGTTCAATTCCATCTCATTTCATATTCCATTCCACATTCCATTCCATTGCATTCCACATAGCATTCCACATTCCATTGCACAATCGATTCTACCTTCCATTCCATTCCACGTTGCATTCCACTTTCCATTCCATATTCCTTTCCACCTCCCATTCCACATTCCATTCCATCCCATTCCACGTTGCATTCCACATTAAATTGCATTCCATTCCAAAATCCATTCCATTTCTTTCCACATTCCATTCAACATTCCATTACATTCCATTTCACATTCCATTCCAAATTCCATTCCACATTCCACTGCATTCCATTCCATTCCACATTACATTCCACATTCCATTCCATTGCATTCCACAATGCATTCCAAGTTCCATTCCACGTTCTGTTCCACTTTCCATTCCACGTTCCATTACAATTACAATTCCACGTTCCATTCCATTCCATTCCACATTGCATTGCATTATATTACACATTCCAATCCATTGCATTCCACATTCCATTTCACAATCCTTTCCATTCCATTCCATGTTCGATTCCATATTCCCCTCCATTACATTCCGCGTTCCATTCCATTCCATTTTAAGTTCCATTCTATATTCCATGCCACGTTCCATTCTTCCTTCCTTTCCATGTTTCGTTCCATTCCATTGCAAATTCAATTCCATTATACATTCCATTCCACTGCATTCCATTCCATTCCACATTCCATTCCAATCCACATTCCATTCCACATTCCATTGCATTCCATTCCACATTCCATTCCATTCCATTCCATTCCACTTTCCATTCTATTCCATTCCACATTCCATTTCACTCCATTGCACATTCCCTTCCACATTCCATTCCATTGCATTCCACTTTCATTTCAACATTCCATTCCATTCCACTCCACATTCTATTCCATTCCACATTCCATTCCAGTCCATTCCAATTCATTCCATTTCGCATACCATTCCACATTTCATTCCACGCCAAATTTCATTCCATTCCTTTCCACATTTCATTCCATTCCATTCCACATTGCATTCCATTCCATTCCATTCCATTCCACATTCCATTCCATTCCATTCCATTTTATTCCAGTCCACATTCCATTCCATATTCCATTCCATACCACTCCACATTCCATTCCATTCCACTCCACAATCCATTCCACTCCACTCCACATTGCATTCCCACTCAACTTTCCATTCCATATTCCATTCCGTTACTTTCTACTTTCCATTCAACTCCATTCCACATTCCATTCCATTCCATTTCTCTTTCAATTCCATTCCATTCAATTCCCGTCCATTTCACATTCCATTCCATTCCACTCCACGTTCCATTCCATTTCATATTCCATTCCATTCCACTCCACATTCCATTGCATTGCATTCCACATTCCATTCCATTCCATTCCACATCATTCCACATCCCATTCCATTCCATTCCATTTCATTCAACATTCCATTCCATTTCACTTTCCTTTCCATTCCATTCCATTCCATTTCATATTCCATTCCACATTTCGTTACATTCCATTCCATTCCAGTCCACATTCCATTCCATTCCACATTACATTCCATGCCATTCCACATTACATTCCTTTTCACATTCCATTCCACATTCCATTCCATTTCTTTCCACATTCCATTCCATATTCCATTCCATTCCATTCCATTCCACATTCTATTGTACATTCCATTCCATTGCATTGGAGTTCCATTCCAGTCCATATTTCATTCCTTTCCATTCCATTCCACATTACATTTAATTCCATTCCACATTCTGATCCAATCCATTACACATTGCAGTGCCTTCCAATCCTCATTCCATTCTATTCCATTCCACATAATATTCCATTCAACAATCCATTCCACATTCCATTCCATTCCACATTCCATTTCATTCCACTCCATTGCACATGTAATTCCATTCAAATCCACATTCCATTCCATTGCATTCCTTTCCATTCCTTTCCATTCCGTTCCATTCAATTCCAAATTCCTTTCCATTCCTTTCCATTCCACATTGCTTGCCATTCCATTCATTTCCATTCCACATTCCATTCCACATTCCATTCCACATTCCATTCCATTCCATTCCACATTCCATTTCATTCCACTACATTGCACATGTCATTCCATTCCATTCCACATTCCATTCCATTCCATTCCACCTCGATTCCACATTCCTTTCCATTCCATTCCACATTCCCAAACATTCCATTCCCCGCCATTCCACATTCCATTCCACCTTCCATTCCATTGCATTTGAAATTCCATTCCACATTCCATTCCATTCCACATTGCATTCCACATTCCCTTCATTTCCATTCCACATTACATTCCATTCCACATTCCTTTCCACATTCCATTGTATTCCATTCCACATTCCATTCCACATTCCATTCCATTTCATTCGACATTCCATTCCTCTCCTTTCCACATTCCATTCCACATTCCATTCCATTCCACATTCTATTCCACTACATTCCATTCCACATTCGATTCCAAACCATTCCACATTCTATTCCATTCCATTCCATTCCATGATCCATTCCATATTCCATTCCATTCCACTTTTCATTCCACATTCCATTCCGCATTCCATTCCATTTCACGTTCCAGTACACTTTCCATTCCTCGTTTCTTTCCACATTCCATTCCATTCCACTCAACGTTCCATTGCATTCCATTCCATTCAATGTTGCATTACACATTCCATTCCATTCCATTCCGCGTTGAATTCCACATTCCATTCCACAATCCATTCCACATTCCATTGCATTCCACGTTCCATTTCACATTCCATTCCATTCCACGTTCCATTCCACATTCCATTCTACGTTCTATTCCACATTCCCTTTCATTCCATTCCATGTTCCATTCCACATTCCACTCCATTCCATTCCAAATTCCATTGCATTCTATTCCACGTTCCATTCCACATTGCATTCCATTTCATTGCACTTTCCCTTCCACAATTGATTTCATTGCATTCCACATTCCATTCCATTCCATTCCACATTCTTTCCACATTCCATGGCATTCTAGTATACATTTCATTCCACTTTCAACTCCATTACATTTCACATTCATTCCACTCCAATCCATTCCATTCCATTTCATTGCATTCCATTCCGCATTCCATTCCACATTCCATTCCATTCCATTCCACATTCCATTCCACTCCGTTTCACATTTCCTTAAATTCCATTCCATTCCATTCCACATTCCATTCCAATTGCATTTCACGTTCCATTCCAATTTCCATTGCACATTCCATTCCACGTTTCATTCCACATTTCATTCCATTCCACAATCCATTCCATTGAATTCCACATTGCATTCCATTCCCTTCCATTCCACATTGCATTGTATTCCATTCAATATTCCACTTCGTTCCATATTCCATTCCATTCCACATTCCATTCCTTTCCCTTCCACATTCCATTCCTTTCCATTCCATATTCCATTCCATTCCAAATTCCATTGCACATTCCATTTCATATCATTCCACATTCCACTTCATTGAATTCCACATTCCATTGCACATTCCATTCCACATTCCATTCCATATCATTCCATGTTGCACTTCATTCCATTCCTTTCCACTTTCCTTTCCATTCCATTCCACCTTCCATTCCAATCCATTCCACATTCCATTCCACATTCCACTCCACATTACTCTTAATTCCATTCCACATTCCATTCCACGTTCCATTCCACGTTCCATTTCATTCCATTCCACATTCCTTTCCACATTGCATTCCATTCTGTTCCACATTCCATTCCATATTCCACTCCATGTTCGATTCCAAATTCCATTCCATTCCATTCCACATTCCATTTCACTGCATTCCACATTGCATTCTACATTCCATTTCATTCCATTCCACATTGCATTCCACATTCCGTTACTTTCCATTCTACATTCCATTTCATTCCATTCCATTCCACATTCCATTCCGTTTCATTCCACCTTTCCTCCCATTGCATTCCACATTTCATTCCATTGCATTCGACGTTCCATTCCACATTGCATTCGCCATTCCGTTCCACGTTCCACTCCACTTTCCTCTACACATTCCAGTCCATTCCATTACACGTTCCATTCCATGTTTCATTCCACGTTCCATTCCACTTTAGGTTCCTCATTCTATCCCATTCCTTTCCACATTCCAATTCTTTCCATTCCACTTTCCTTTCCATTCGATTTCACATTCCATTCCTTTTCACATTCCATTCCATTCCACATTCCATTCCATTCCATTTTGCAATCCAATCCATTCCATTCCACATTCCATTCGAGATTCCATACCACATTCCATTGCATTCCATTCCACCCTCCTTTCCACATACTATTCCCTTCCTTTAAAGTTTTGATTCCACATTCCATTCCATTCCTTTCCATTTCACTGTCCACTCCATTCCACTCAGCATTCCATTCCACATTCCAGTCCATATTCCATTCCACATTCCATTCCAATCCATTCCACCGTCCACTTCATTACATTCCAGACCACATTCCATTCTATTCCATTCTGTATTCCATTCCACGTTCCATTCCATATACCATTCCACTTCCCTTCCATGTTCCATTCCAGTTTCCATTCCAGTTTCCATTCCATTGTGCTCCACAATGCATTCCTCATTCATTTCTTTCCATTCCACATTCCATTCCCCATTCCATTCCATTCTATGCTGCATTCCATTCCATTCCATTCCATATAGCATTCCACTTTCCATTGCACATTCCATTCCACGTTCCATTAAACGTTCCGTTCCACTTTCCATGTCACATTCCATTCCACCATCCATTCCATTCCGTTCCACATTGCATTCCACATTCCATTCCACATTCCATTCCATTCCACATTCCATTCCACAGTGCATTCCATTGTGATGCACATTCCATTCCACATTCCACTCCACGTTCCTTTCCAAATTACATTCCATTCCATTCCACTTTCCATTCCAGATTGCATTGCAATCCGTTCCACATTCCATTTCATTCCTTTCCATTCCACATTCCATTCCAAATCATTCCACCTTTCTTTCCATTGCATTCCACATTGCATTCCATTCCATTCCACGTTCCATTCCACTTTTCATTCCACATTCCATTCCACGTTCCATTCCACTTTCCACTACACTTTCCAGTCCATTCCATTACACGTTCCATTCCACGTTTCATTCCACGTTCCATTCCAATTTCCATTCCACTTTGCGTTCGCCATTCTATCCCATTCGTTTCCACATTCCAATCCTTTCCATTCCACATCCATTCCATTCCATTTCACATTCCATTCCAATCCTTTTCACATTCCATTCCATTGCATTCCACATTCCATTCCATTCCATTTCACAATCCAACACATTCCATTTCACATTCCATTCCAGATTCCATTCCACGTTCAATTGCATTCCATTCCACATTCCATTCCACATTCCATTCCACATTCCATTCCATTCCACATTCCTTTCCATTCCATTCAACTTTCCATTCCACATTCCATTCCATATTCCATTCTATTCCATTCCACATTCGATTCCATTCCATTCCACATTCCATTCCATTCCACTCCACATTCCATCCTATTCCATTCCACATTCCTTTCCATGGCATTCCACATTCCATACCACTTTCCATTCCATTCCATTCCACTTTCCTTTCCATGCCATTCCATATCCTTTTCCACTTTCCATTCCATTCCTTTCCAGATTTCATAACATTCCATTCATTTCCAGGCCATATTCCATTCCATTTCTTTGCATTCCACATTACATTCCATTTCATTCCGCCATCCATTCCATTCCATTCCCCTTTCCATTCCATTCCATCACACGTTACATTCCACCTTCCGTTCCTCTTTCCAATCCACGTTCCAATTCGCTTTCCATTCCACATTCCATTACACTCCATTCATTTCCACATTCCATTCCACATTCCATTCCATTGAATTCCAAATTGCATTCCTTTCCATTCCACATTCCATTCCATTCATTTCCAAATTCCATTCCATTCGATTCCATTCACTTCCAAGTTACATTCCGCGTTCCATTCCATTCCATTCCAAGTTCCATTCCATTCCACATCCCTTTCCACATTCCATTCCTATCCAGTCCACATTAAACATTCCATTTCACGTTCCATTCCACTTTCCATTCCATGGTCCATTCCACGTCCCATTCCATGTTCCCTTCCATTCCAGCCTGCATTCCATTCCACGTTCCATTCCATTCCATTCGAAATTGCATTTCATCCCATTCACCTTCCCTTACACATTCCATTCTATTCCATTCCACTTTCCATTACACTACATCCCACATTCCATTCGTCATTACATTCCGTTCCATTCTACATTCCATTCAATTCCATTACGCATTCCGTTCCACATTCCATTCCATTCCATTCCCTATTCCATTCCATCACATTTCACATTCCATTGCATCACACTGCATTACATTCCACATTGCATTCCACATTCAATTCTATTCCATTCCATTCCAAATTACATTCCATTCCAATCCATATTCTATGCCATTCCATTCCACATTCCATTCCTTTCCATTCCACATTCCATTATATTCCATTCAATTCCACATGCCATTCCACATTCCAATGCATTCCATTTCACATTCCATTCCATTGCATTCCATTCCCTTGCAAATTCCATTCCACATTCCTTTTCATTCCTTTCCACATTGCATTCCATTCCCCATTCCATTCCATTCCACTTTCCATTCCATACCATTCCATTTCAATCCATTCCATTCCACTTTCCGCTCAATTCCATTCCACTTTCCATTCCTATCCATTCCACATTCCATTCCGTTCCATTCCACATTCCATTCCATTCAATTCCACATTCCATTCCAATTTCCACTCCATTCCGTTCTACATTCCATTCCAAATTCCATTCCATTCCATTCCACATTGCATTGCATTCCATTCCACACTCCGTTCCACATTCCTTTACACATTCCATTTCATTCCATTCCAGTCCACATTCCATTCCATTCCTTTCCATTCTGCATTCAACTCCATTCCATTCCACATTCCATTCGACATTCCATTCAATTCCTCATTCGATTCCGTTCCATTCCACATTACATTCTGCATTCCATTCCATATTCCATTCCATTCAATTACACATTCCATTCCCTTCCATTCCATATTCTATTCCATGTCATTCCACATTTCATTCAACATTCAATTCCATTTCATTCCACATTCCATTTGATGCCATTGCACTCCAGACCACATTTCATTCCATTCCACATTCCATTGGGTTACATTGCGTTTTCCATTCTCTTCCACATTCCATTCCATTCCATTCTATTCCAGTCCGCATTCCATTCCATTCCAATCCATTCCATTCCACATTCCATTCAATTGCATAACATCTTCCTATCCTTTCCATTCAACATTCCATTACATTCTATTCCACTTTCCATTCCATTCCATTCCAAGTTTCCATTCCGCATTCCATTCCACGCTCCTTTCCACGTTCCATTCGATGTTCTATTCCATACCATTCTATTCCACATTCCATTCCATTCCATGCTATTCCAGATTGCATTGCACATTCTATTCGATTCCATTCCACTTCATATTCCATTCCATGTTCCATTCCATGTTCCATTCCACATTTCTTTCCATGTTCCATTCCGCGTTCCATTCCACTTTACTTTCCACTTTACATTGTGCCTTTCATTCAACATTCCATTCCATTCCATTAAACATACCATTCCACATTCTATTCCAATCCATTACACTTTCCATTTGACATTCCATTCCGTTCCATTCCACGTTCCTTTCCACTTTCCATTCCTTTCCATTTCTGTCCGTATTCCATTCCATTCCATTCCATTCCACATTCCATTACTTTCCTTTCTTCATTCCATTATATTCCAATCCACATTGCATTCCATTCCTTTTCACAATGCATTCTTTCCCACTTTCCATTCCATTACTCATTCCATTCCACATTCCCTTCCATTGCATTCCACATTGCAATCCATTCCATTCCCCATTCCATTCCATTCCATCCTACATTCCACACTGAAATCCATGTTCCATTTCACGTTCCATTCCACTTTCCATTGCATTCCATTCCACATTCCATTCCACATTCAATTTCATTCAATTCCACCTTTCATTCCATTCCATTCTACCATCCATTCCATTCAATTCCACGTTCCATAACATTCCATTCTGCGTACCATTCCATGCCATTCCACGTTCCTTTCCCCATTCCATTCCATTCCACATTCCAATCTATTCCATTCCATATTGCCTTGTATTCCATTCCTCTTTCCATTCCACATCATATTCCGTAGCATTCCACATTGCATTCCATTGCATTCCATTCCACATTCCATTAATTTCCATTCCATGTTCTATTTTATTCCATTCCGTGTTCCATTCCATTCCATTCCATGTTCCATTCCACATTCCATTCCATCCCAAATTCCGTTGAATTCCAATTTCCATTCCATTCCATTCAACTTTCCATTCCACATTCGATTCCATTCCATTCCACATTCCATTCCACATTCCTTTCTACATTCCAATTCCATTCCAAACTCCATTCCATTTCATTCGACTTTTGATTCCATTCCACGTTAAATTCCATTCCATTCCACAATCCATTGCATTCCATTCCACATTGCATGCCAATCCATTCCACATTCCATTCCATTCCGTTCCATTGCACATTGCATTCCATTCCCTACCACATTCAATTCCATTCCTTTCCACATTCCATTGCACTTTCCATTCCATTCCATTTCACACATAATATAGAATGGAATTTGGAATGGAATCTGCAATGGAATATAATTGAATGTGGAATGGAATGTCGAATGGAATGGAATGGAATGTGGAATGGAATGTGGAATGGAATGGACTGGAATGAGGAATGGAAAGTGTAATGGAATGGAATGGAAAGAGGAATAGATTTGAATGGAATGCGGAAAGGAATGTGGAATGGGATTGAATGTGGAATGGAATGAAATGAATTGTGGAATCGAATGGAAAGGAATGTGGAATGGAATGTGCAATAGAATGGAATGGAATTTGGAAAGGAAAGTCGAATGAAATGGAAAGGAATGTGGAATGGAAGAGAATACAATGTGAAATGGAAAGGAATGGAATGTGGAATGGAATCTGGAATGAAATGGAGTGGAATGTGCAAAGGAATGTGGAATGGAATGGAAAGTGGAGGGGAATGGAACGGAATTTGTAATGGAATGGAATGGAATGGAAAGGAATGTGGAGTGATATGGAATGGAATGTTGAATGGAATGTGGAATGAAATGGAATGAAATGGAATTAAATATACAATGGAATGGAATGGAACAGAATTTGGAATGGAAAGGAATTGAATGGAATGGAGTGGAATGTGGAATGGAAAGTGGAATGGAATGGAATGAAAAGTGGAATGGAATGGAACGTGGAATGGAAAGGAATGGAACGTGGAATGGAATGGAATGGAATGGAAGTTGAATGAAAAGGAATTCAATGGAATGTGGAAGGGAATGTAATGGAATTTGGACTTGAATGTAATGGAATGTGGAATGGAACGTGAAATGGAATGTGGAATGCAACATTGAATGGAAAGAGGGATGGAATATTTAATGGAATGTGGAATGGAATGTGGAATGGAATGGATTGTGGAATGTGGAATGGAAAGGAATGGAATGTGAAATGGAAAGGATTGGAGTGTTGAATGGAATGGAATGGAATGAGGAAATGAATGGAATGGAATGTGGAATGTAATGGAACAGACTGTGGAAAGGAATGGCCTGGAATGTTGAATGGAATGGAACAGAATGGAATGGAATCGAGTGTGGAATGCAATGGAATGGAATGGAATGGAATTTGGACTGCAATGGAAAGGAATGTAATGTGTAATGGAATATAATCAATTGTGAAATGGATTGTGGAATGGATTGGAATGGAATGAAATGTGGAGTGGAATAGAATGGAAAGGAAAGAAATGTGGAATAGGAATGAATGGAATGTGGAGTGGAATGTGGAATGGAATGAGATAGAATGTGGAATGGTAAGTGGAATGGAAAGTGGAATGGAACGTGGAATAAAATGGAATGGAATGTGGAATTGAATGCAGAATGAAATGGAATGGAATGTGGAATGGAATGTGCAATGGAATGGAATGGAATGTGGAAGATGAACGTGGAATGAAATGGAATGGAATGGAATGTGGACTTGAATGGAATGGAACGGAAGATGGAATGGAACGGAAGGTGAAATGGAATGTGGGAGGGAATGGAATAGAAGTAGGAATGGAATGGAATGCAATGGATTATAGAATGGAATGTGGAATGGAAAAGAATAGAATGAGGAATGGAATGGAATGGAATGTAAATTGGAACGGAATGTAGAATGAAATGCAATGGAATGTTTAATAGAATGTGTAATGGAAAGGAATGGAATATGGAATTTAATGTGGAAAGGAATGGAATGGAATGTGGAATTGAATGGAATGGAACGTGGAATGGAATGTGGAATGGAATGTGGAAAGGAATGGAATGGAATTTGGAATGGAATAGAATGGAACATGGTGTGGAACGTGGAATGGGACGTGGAAGGTAAAGTGCAAAGGAACATGGAATGGAACGTGGAAAGGAATGGAATGGAATTGAATGTGGAACGCAATGGAATGTGAAATGGAATGGAATGGAATGTGGAATCAAATGAAATGGAACGGAATGTGGACTGGAATGGAATGGAATGTGGAATGGAGTGAAATCGATTGTGAAATGGAAAGTGAAATGGAATTGAATGGAATGTAATGTGGAATGGAATGTAATTGAAAGGAATAAAATGTGGAATGGGATAGAGTGGATTTTGAAATGGAAGTTCAAAAGGAATGGGATGTAATGTTGAATGGAATGTGAAATGGAAAGTGGAATGAAATGTGAAATAGAATGTAATGTGACAGGTAATGGAATGTGGAATGGAATGGAACGGAATGTGGAATGGAAAGTTCAATGGAATGTAATGGAATGTGGAATGGAAAGTGGAATGGAAAAGAATGGAATGGAATGTGGATTGAAATGGAATGGAATGTGGAATGCAATGGAATGTAATGGAATGTAATGGAATCTGGAATGGTATGGAATGGGATGGAATGGAATGGAAAGGAAAGTGGAATGGAATGGGATGGAATGGAATGGAAAAGAAAGTGGAATGGAATGGAATGGAAAGGAAATTGGAATGGAATGGAAAGTGATATAGAATTGAATGGAATGGAATGGAATGTGGAATGGAATGGAATGGAAAGTGGAATGGAATGTGGTATGGAATGGAATCGAATGAGGAATAGAATGGAATGAAATGGAATGTGAAATGGAATGTAGAATGGAATTTAATGGAATGTGTAGTGGAATGTGGGATGTAATGGAGTGGATTTTGGAATGGAATCTGGAAAGGAATGGAATGGAATGCGGAATAGAATTTTGAAGGGAATGGAATGGAGTGAAATGTGGAATGGAATGGAATGATATCTGGAATTGTATGTGGAATGAAATGGGATGGAACGTGGAATGGAATGTGGAATGAAAAGTAGAATAGAACGTGGAAAGCAACTTGGAAAGGATCATGGAATAGAACGTGGAATGGAACGTGGAATGGAACAGGGAATTCAGTGGAACTGAATGTGGATTGGAATGGAATGAAATGGGGAATGAAATGGAATGGTATGTGGAATTGAATGGAATAAAGTGGAATGCAAACAGGAATGCAATGGAACAGAATAGAATGTGGAAAGGAATGGAATGGAATGGAGTGCAGACAGGAATGCATTCGAATGGAATGGAATGTTGAATGGAATGGAATGGATTGTGGAATGGAATGTGGAATGTAAAGGACTGGAATGTGGAATGGAATCTGGAATGGAATGTGGAATGGAAGATGGAGTGGAATGCAATGGAATGTGAAATATAATGGAATGGAATGGAACGTGGAATGGAAGATGGAGTGGAATGCAATGGACTGTGAAATATAATGGAAAGGAATGGAATGTGGAATAGAATGGAAAGGAGCGGAATGGAATGCGGAATGAAATGGAATGGAATGTGGAATGCAATGTAATGGAATGGAATGTGAAATTGAATGGAAAGGAATGTGGAATTGAATAGAATGTATAGTGGAGTATAACGGAATGGAATGGAAGGTGGAATAGAATGGAATGGAGTGGAATGGAATGCGGAATGGAATGCAATGGAATGTGGAATGGAATGGAATGGAATGTGGAATGGAATGTAATGGAATGGAAAGTGAAATTGAATGCAATGGAATGTGGAATGGTATGTAATGGAATGTGGAATGGAATAGAATGGAATGTGGAATGGAACGTGGAATGGAATGTGGAATGGAAAGTAGAATGGAATGTGGAATGCAATGTGGAATGGAATGTAATGAATGGTGGAATTGAATGGAATGGAATGGAATGTGGAATGGAATATGGACTGGAATGTGGAATAGAATGGAAGGGAATGTGGAATGGAATGGAATGGAATGTGAAACGGAATGCAAAGTGGAATGTAATGGAAGGGAATGAGGATTGGAATGGAATGTGTAATGGAATGGAATAGACTAGAATGGAATGGAATGGATTGGAAAGTGAAATGGAAAGTGGAATGGAATGTGACTTGCTAAGTGGAATGGAATCTGGAATGGAAAGTGGAATGGAATGAAATGGAACGTTGAATGGAATGGAATGGAACATGGAATGGAACATCGAATGGAACATGGATTGGAATGTGGACCGATATGTGGAATGGAATGTGGAATGGAATGGAAGGTGGAATGAAATGCGTAAGGAAATGGAATGGAATTTGGAATGGAATGTGGAATGGAATGGAATGAATTGTGGAATGCAAAGTTGAATGGAATGTGGAATGGAATGGAATAGAATGTGGCATGCAATGTGGAATGGAATGTGAAATTGTAAAGAATGGAATGTGGAATGGAATGTGAAATGGAATAGAGTGAAATGTGAAATGGAATGTGGATTGGAAGGTGGAATGGAATGTGGAATCGAATGTGGAATGGAATGAAAAATGGAATGAAGTATGGAATATGGAATGGAATGTAGAATGGAAAGGAATGTAATGCGGAAAAGAATGCAGAATGGAAAGTGCAATAGAAAATGGAATGGAACGGAAAGGAATGTGGAATTTAACGTTTAACGGAATGTGGAAGGTAATGTGGAATGTAATGGAATGGAATGTTTAATGGAATGGAATGTGGAATGGAATGTCGAATGGAATGTGGAATGGAATGTCGAATGGAATGTGGAATGGAAAGGAATTGAATGTGGAATGTAAAGTAGAAAGGAATGTGGAAGTGAACATGGAATGGAATGGAATGGAATGTGGAATGTAAGGGAATGGAAAGTGGAAAGGAATGTGTAATGGAATCCAATGGAATGTGGGATGGAATGGAATGGAATGTAGAGTGGAATGTGTAATGGAATGTGAAATGGAACAGAATGGAATGTGAAATGGAATGTGGAACGGAATTTGGAATGGAGTGTGGAACGGAATGTGCAATGAAATGCGGAATGGAAAGTGGAAAGGAAAGTGCAATGGAACAGAATGGAATGTGAAATTAAATGGAATGGAATGTGGAATGGAATGGAATGCAATGAGGAATGGAATGCAAAGGAATGTGGAATGGTTTATGGGACGGAAAGTGGAATGGAATATTGAATGGAATGTGGAAAGGAATGTGGAACGTAACGGAATGGAATGTGAAATTTAATGGAATGAAATGTGGATTAGAATGTGAAATGCAATGGAATGGAATGTGGAATACAATGGAATGTAATGTGGAATGGAATGGAACCTGGAATGGAATGTGGAAGATAATGTGGAATGGAATGTGGAATGGAATGGACTGCAATGTGGAATGAAATGTAGCAGGGAATGTGTAATGAAACGTGGAGTGGAGCGGAATGGAATGTGGAAAGGCATGTGGAGTAGAGTGTGGAATGGAATGTGGAAAGGAACGGAATGGAAAGTGGAATGCAATGTCTAATGGAACGTAAAATGGAATGGAATGGAAGGTGGAATGTAACGTGTAATGGAATGTGGAAAGGATTGGAATGTGGAAAGCAATGGAATGGAATGTGGAATAGAAAGTTGAATGGAATGGAATGGAATTTGCAAAGAAATGTGGAATTGAATGGAATGGAATGTGGAATGGAATGGATTGGAATATGCAATGGAATGTGGAATGGAATATAATGGAATGTGGAATGGGATGTGAATAGCAATGTGGAATGAAATGTGGAATGGAATATGAAATGGAATGTCGAATGGAATGTGGAATGGAATGGAATGAAATGTGTCATGGAATGTGGAATGAAATGGAATGGAAAGTGGAATGGAAGGTGGAATGGAATGTGGAATGTAAAGTGGAATATAATGTAACTGAATGGAATTTAATGTGGAATGCAATGTGCAATGCGACGCGGAATGGATTGGCGTGGAATGTGCCATGGAACTTGGAATGGTAGGGAATAGTACGCGCAATGTAACACGGAATGGAACGTAGAATGGAACTTGGAATTCAATGTGGAAGGGAGTATGGAATGGAAAGTGCAATGGAATGGAATGGAACGTGGAATGGAATGGGATGGAATGTGGAATGGAAGAGAATGGAATGTGGAATAGAATCTGGAAAGCAATGTGGAATGGAATCTGGAATGTAATTGAAAGGAATGTGGAATGATATGGAATGGAATGTGGAATAGAATGGAATGGAATGGAATGTAGAAGAGAATGGAATGGAATGGAATGTGGAATAAAATGGAATGGAATAGAAATGTATGTGGAATGGAATGGATTGGAATGTGGAATGCAATGAAGAGGAATTAAATATGAATCTGAATGGAATGGATTGGAATGTGGAATGCAATGAAGGGGAATTAAATGTGAATCTGAATGGAGAGGTATGTGGAAAGGAATGGAATGGAATGTGGAATGGGATGGGACATGAAATGGAATGTGGAATGTATTGCGGAATGGAATGTGGAACGGAATGGAATGAGGAATGGAAGGTGGAAAGGAATGTGGAATGGAATGTGGAATAGAATGGAATGGAATGCAATCAGGAATGGAATGTGGAAAGTAATGGAATGGAATGTGGAATGGAATGGAATGGAATGTGAAATGGAATGTGAAATGGAATGTGGAATGGAAAGTGGAATGGAATGGAATGGAACGTGGAAAGGAAAGTGGAGTGGAACGAGGAATGGAACGTGGAATGGTGTGTGAAATGCAATGGAATGCAATATGGAATGGATTACGGAATCTAATTGAATGGAATGTGGAATGGAATGGAATGGAATGTACTTGGATTGTGGAATGGAATGTGGAAAGGAATGGAATTTGGTTGGAATGTGGAATGGAATGTGGAATGGATTGTAGAATGAAATGTGCAATGGAATGTGCAAAGGAACGGCATGGAATGGGGAATGGAATGTGGATTGGAATGCGGAATGGAACGGAATGTAACGTGGAATTGAATGTGTAAAGGAACAGAATAGAATGTGGAATGGAATGTGCAATGGAATGTGGAATGCAATGTGATGGAATGTGGAATGGAATACAGAGTGGAATGGAATGTGGATTGGAATGCAATGGATTGTACAATGGAATGTGGAATGGAATGGAATGGAAAGTTGAATGGAATGTAGAATGGAATGTGGAATGGAAAGTGGAATGGAAAGGAATGGAATGTTTAATGGAAAGTGGAATGGAATGGAAAGGAAAGTGGAGTGGGGAGTGGAATGGAATGTGGAAGGGAACGTGGAATGGAATGAAATTTGCAATGGAATGGAATGGAATGCGGAATGGAATGGGAAATGGAATGTGAAATGGACTTAAATATAATGTGGAATGGAATGTGGAATGGAAAGTGAAAAGGAATGTGGAATGGAATGGAATGGAATGTGAAATGGAACGTGGACTTGAATTTAATGGGACGTGAAAGGGAACGTGGAATGGAATGGAATGGAACGTGGACTGGAACGTTGAATGGAATGTGGAATGGAACGTGGAATGGAATGTGGAATGGATCGTGGAATAGAATGTGGAATGGAACGTGAAATGGAATGGAATGAAACGTAGAATGGAACATGGAATGGAACTTGGAAAGGAATGTGGAATTCAACGTGGCATGGGATGTGGAATGGAAAGTGCAAAGGAACGGAATGGAATGTGGAATTGAATATGGAATTCAGTGTGGACTGGAACGTGGAATGGAATGGAATGGAATGTGGAATGGAATGGAATGGAATGTGGAATGGAATGTGTAATGGAATGTGGAATGGAATGGAATGAACTGTGGAAAGAAATGTGGATTGGAGTGGACTGGAATGTGGAATGGGAAGTGGAATAGAATTTAATGGAAAGTGGAATGGAAGGTGGAATGGAATGGAAGGGAATGGAATGTGGAATGGAATGGAATGGAATGTGGAAAGGAATGTGGAATGGAACGAAATGAAATGTGGAATGGAATGTTGAGTGGAATGGAATGTTGATTGGAATGGATTGGAATGGACTGCAGAATGGAATGTGGAATGGAATGTGGAATGGAATGTGGAATAGAATGGAATTGAGTGGACTGTAATGTGAAAAGGCATGTGAATTGGAATGCAATGAAATGTGGAAAGGAAAGTGGAAAGAAATGCAATGCAATGAGAAAGGAATGTGGAATTGAATGTGGAATGCAATTTGGAATGTATTGCATAATGGAATGTGGAATGGAATGTGGAATGGAAAGTGGAATTCAATGTAATGGAATGAAATGTGGAATGGATTTTGAATTGGAATGCAAAGGAATGTGGAATGCAATATGGAATGAAATGCAATGCAATGAGAATGGAATGTGGAATGAAACGTGGAACAGAATGGAATGGAATGTGGAATGGAATGTGGAATGGAATGTGAAATGTAATGTGTAATGGAACGGAATATAATGTGGAATGTAATGTGGAATGTAATATGGAAGGCAAATTGGAATGGAATGGAATGGAATGTGGAATGGAACGTGGAATGGAACATGGAATGGAACGTGGAATGGGATGTTCAATGGAATATGGAATGGAAAGTTGATTGGAATGGAATGGAACCTGGAAATGAACGTGGAAAGGACTGGAATGGAATGTAGAATGGAAAGTAGAATGGAACGTGGAAGGGAGTGTGGAATGGAAGGTGGAATGCAATGTTGAATGGAATGTGGAAGGGTTTGTGGAGTGCTATGGCATGGAATGGAATGGAAAGTGGAATGGAACGTGCAATGCCTCATGGAATTGAATGAGGAATGGATCATGGAATGGAACATGAAATGGATTGTGGAATGGAATGTGGAATGGAATATAGAATGGAAGGTGAAATTGAATGGAATGGAATGTTGATTGGAACGTGGAGTGGAATGCAATGGAATGTGAAATGGAATGCAGAATGTAATGGAATGGAATGTGAAATGGAATCTGGAAAGGAAAGTGGAATGGAATGGAATGGAATGTGAAATGGAACGTGGAATATAATGGAATGGAATATGGAATGGAACATGGAGTTGAAACTGGGACGGAAACAAGAATGGAATGTGGAATGGAATGGGCAATGGAATATGGAATGGAACGTGGAATTTAATGGAATGGAAAGTGGAATGGAACATGAAAGTATGGAATGGAAATTGGATTGGAATGTGGAATGGAATGTGGAATGGGATGTGGAATAGAATTTGAAATGGAATGGATTGGAATTTGAAATGGAATGGGATGGAACTTGGAATTCAATGTAGAATGGAATGTGGAAAGAAACGTGGAATGGAAAGTGGAATGAAATGGAATGGAACGAGGAATGGAATGTGGAATTGAATGGAATGGAATGTGGAAAGGAATGGAATGGAATGTGGAATGGAAAGGAATGGAACATGAAATGGGTCATGGAATGGAACATGGAATGCAACGTGGAATGGAACGTGGAATGGAATGTGGAATGCAATGGAATGGAATGTGGAATGCAATGGAATGGAATGTAGAATGCAATGGAATGGAATATTGAATGTTATTGAATGGGGTGCAATGTGGAAAGGAATGTGAAATGGAATGTGCAATGGAATGGAAAGGGATGCGGAAAGCAATGGAATGGAATGGGGAAAAGAATGTGGAATGGAATCGAATGGAATCTGGCATGCAATGTGGAATGGAATGTGGAATGGAATGGAATGGAATGTGAAATGGAATGTGGAATGGAATGTGGAATGGAATGTGGAGTGAATCATGGAATGGAACGTGATATAGAATAGAAAGCAACGTGTAATGGAATGTGGAATGGAATGGAATGGAAAGTGGAAAGGAATGCTTAATGGAATGTGGAACTGAATGGAGGGGAATGCGGAATGGAATGTGGAATCAAATGGAACGGAATGTGGAATGGAATGTTGAATGGAATGTACAAGGGAATGTGGAATGTAAAGGAATGGAATGTGGAAAGGAACGTGGAAAATAATGTTGAATGGAACGGAATGCAATGTGGAATGGAATATGGAATGGAATGTGGAAAGGAAAGTGGAATGTAATGGAAAGGAAAGTGGACTGAAATGAGGAATGGAACGGAATGGAAGGTGGAAAGGAACGTGGAATGGAAGGTGGAAAGGAACGTGGAATGGAAAGTGGAATGGAACGTGTAATGGAACGTGGAATGGAATGTGGAATGGAATGTGGAATGGAATGTGGAATAGAATGTGGAATGGAATGGAACGGGCTGTGGAATGAAATGTGGAATGGAATTTGGAATGGAATGCCAAGTGGAGTGTTGAATGGAATGTGCAATGGAATGCAATGGAAAATCGAATGGAATGTGGAAAGCAATGTGGAAGGGAACTTGAAATGGAAGGCAATAGAATGTGGAATGGAACGTGGAATGTAATGGAGTGGATGACGGAATGGAACGTGGAATGGAACGTGGAATGGGATGGAATGCAACGTGGAATGGAATGTGGAAAGGAATGTGGAAAGAATGGACTGTAGAAAGGAATGGAATGGAAACTAAAATGGAATGCAATGGAATGTGGAATGAAATGGAATGGTTTGTGTTATGGAATGTGAAATGGAATGTGGAATGGAATGGAATGGAATGTGGAATGGAAAGAAATGGAACGTGGAATGGAATGGAATGGAATGTGGAATGAAATGGAAAGAAAGATGAAATGAAATTGTTTCGAATGTGGAATGAAATGGAAAGTAATGTGGAATGAAATGGAATGCAATGGAATGTGGAGTGGAATTTGGATGGGAATGGAATGGAATGTGGAACGGAGTGTGGAATGGAATGGAATGGAATGTGGAATGAAATGTGGAATGCAATGGAATCGAATGTGGAATGATATGTGGAATGTTATAGAATGGAATGTGGAATGGAATGTGGAATGGAATGGAATGTGGAATGTAATGGAAAGGAATGTGGAATGGACTGTGGAATGGAATGCGGAAATATAAGTGGTATGGAATGAAATGGAAAGTGGAATGGAACGTGGCATGCAATGGAAAGGAATGAGGAATGGAATGGAATGGAATGTAGAATGGAATGTGCAATGAAATCGAATGGAATATGGTATGGAATGTGTAATGAAAAGCAATGGAATGTGGAAAGGAACGTGAAATGCAATGGAATTGAAGGTGGAATGGAAAGTGGAATATAATGTGGAATGTAATGTGGAATGGAATGGAATGGAACGTGGAAGGTAATGGAGAAGAATGTGGAAAGGAATGCGGAATGAAATGCAATTGAAAGTGTAATGGAACGAAATGGAATGTGGAATGGAATGTGGAATGGAATGTGCAAAGGAACGGAGTGGATTGTGGAATGGAGCGTGGAATGGAATGGAATGGAATGTGGAGTGGAATGGAACAGAAAGTGGAATGGAATGTGGAATGGAATGTGGAGTGGAAAAGAATGTAATGTGGGATGGAATGTGTAAACGAATGTGGAATGGAACGGAATGTGGAATGGAACGTGAAATGGAATGGAATGGAATGTGTAATGGAATGTGGAAAGGAATGTGGGAAGGAATGTGGAATCGAAAGTAATGGCATGTGAAATGGAATGGAATGGAATGCGGTATGAAATGGAAAGGAACGTGGAATAGAACATGGAATGGAATATGGAATGGAATGGAATGGAATGTGGAATGGAATGGAATGGAATTGAAAGGATTTGGAATGAAATGGAATGGAAAGTGGAATGCCATGGGATGGAAAGAAAGAAGAAATTGAAAAGAAAGGAATGTGGAATGGAATGGAATGGAAAGTGGAATGGAATGCAATGGAATGTGGAATGGAACATGCAATGGAACATGGAAAGGAATGTGGAATTGAACGTGGCATGGAATGTGGAACGGAATCTGCAATGGAACAGAATGGAATGTGGAATGGAATGTGGAATTGAGTGTGAATTGGAACGTGGAGTAGAATGGAATGGAATGTGGAATGGAACATGCAATTGAACATGGAATGGAATGCAATGGAATGTGGAATGGAAAGTGGAATGGAATTGAATGCAATGGAATGGAATGTGGAATGGAAGGGAATGGAATGTGGAATGGAATGTGGAATGGAATGGAAGGATTTGTGGAATGAAATTTGGATTGTAATGGAATGGAATGTGTAATGGAATGGACTGGAATGTGGAATGGAATGTGGAAAAGAATTTAATGGAAAGTGGAATGGAAGGTGAAATGGAATGGAATGGAATTTGCAAAGGAATGGAATGGAATATGGAATGGAATGAGGAATGGAATGTGGAATGGAATGGAATGTGGAATGGATTGTGAATTGGAATGCAATCGAATGTGGAATGCAATATGGAATGAAATGCAATGGAATGAGAATGGAATGCAGAAAGAAATCTGGAATGGAATGTGGAATGCTATGCGGAATGGAACGGAATGTAATTTCTAATGGATGTGGAATGGAATGTGGAATGGAAAGTTGAATGGAATGGAAGGGAATGTGGAATGGAACATGGAATGGATCGTGGAATGGAACATGGAATTTAATGTGGAATGGGATGTGCAATGGAATACGGAATGGAAAGTTGAATCGAATGGAATGGAACATGGAATTGAACGTGGATTGGAGTGGAATGGAATGTGGAAGGGCACGTAGGATGGAACGTGGAAAGGAAAGTGGAAGGGAATTTGGAGTTGAATGGAATGGAATGGAATAGAATGTGGAATGGAACCTGCAATGTATCGTGGAATTGAATGTGGAATGGATAGTGGAATGCAACGTGAAATGGAATGTGGAATGGAATGTGTATTGGAGTATGGAATGGAAAGTGAAATTGAATGGAATGGAATGTGGAATGGAATGCATTGGGAAGTGGAATGGAATGTGGAAAGGAACGTGGAATGGAAAGTGAAATTTAATGGAATGGAACGTGGAATGGAATGTGGAATAGAATGGAATGGCATGTGGAATGCAATGGAATGGAATGTGGAATGGAAAGGAATTGAATGTGAAATGGGACGTGGAATGGAACATGGAATGCAACGTGGAATGGAACGTGGAATGGAATGTGGATTGCAACGGAATGGAATGTGGAATGTAATGGAAAGGAATGTGGAATGGATTTGGAGTGGAATGTGGAATGGAATGGAATGGAATGGAATTCGGAATGCAATGGAATGGATTGTGGGATTGAATGGAATGCAATGGAATGGAATGGAATGTGAAACGAAATGGAATGGAATGGAATGTGGAATTTAATGGAATGGAATGAGGAATGAAATGGATTGGAATGTGGAATGCAGTAGAATGGAACCTGGAGTGGAATGTGGAATGGATTTTGCAATGGAATGGAATGGAATGGAATGTGGAATGAAATGGAATGGAATGTAATGCAAAGTGAAATAGAATGTGGAAAGGATTGTGAAATGGAATGTGGAATGGAATGCGGAATGGAAAGAAATGAAACGTGGAATGGAGTGGAATGGAACATGGAATAGAATGCAATGGAACGTGGAATGGAGCGTGGAATGCAACATGGAATGGAAAGTGGAATGGAATGTTGAATGCAATGTGGAATGCAATGGAATGGAAAGTGGTATGAAATGTAGAATGGAATGTAATGGAATGAGGAATGGAATGTGGAATGTAATTCAATGGAATGAGAATGGAAGGTGAAATGGAATGGAATGCAATGTGCAATGGAAAGTGGAATACAATGGATTGGAATGTGGAATGGAATGTGGAATTGATTGTGGAATGGAACGGAATGGATTGTGGAATGGAATGTGGAATGAAACGTGGAATGGAACATGGAATTGAATGGAATGGAACTTGGAATAGAATGTAGAATGGAACGCAAGGAAATGTGGAATGAAATGTGGAGTGTAATGGAATTTAATGTGGAAAGGAATGGAATGGAATGTTGAAAGGAATGAGGAATGCAACGGAATGTAATGTGGAAAGGAATGTGCAATGGAATGTGGAATGGAAATTGGAATGGAATGGAATGGAATGTGGAATGGAACATGGAATGAAAAAGAATGCAACATGGAATGGAAAGTAGAATGGAAAGTAGAATGGAATGTAGAATGGAATGTGGAATGGAATGGAATGGAATTTGGAATGGAATTTGGAATGTAATGCAACAGAATGTGGAATGAAATGGAATGGAATGTGGACTGAAATCTGGAACGGAAAGTGGAATAGAATCTGTAATGGAATGTGGAATGTAATGTGGAATGGAAAGGAATGGAATGTGGAATGCAATGTGGAATACAAAGGAATGCTATGTGGAATGGAATGTGGAATTGAATGGGAAAGAATGTGGAATGGAACGTCAAATGGAACGTGGAAAGCAACGTGGAATGGAAAGTGGAATGGAATGGAATGGAATGTGGAATGCAATGGAAGGGAATGTGGAATGAAATGTGGAATGCAATATGCAATGGAACGTGGAATGAAAACTGGAATGGTACATGGAATGGAACGTGGTATGGAACGTGGAATGGAATGGAATATAACGTGTAGTGGAACGTGGAATAAAACATGGAATAGAAAGTTGAATGGAACGTGGAATGGAACATGGAATGGAATGAAATTCAATTTTGATTGGAATGGAATGGAAGGTTGAATGGAATCGAAGGGAATGGAATGTGGAATGGAATGGAATGGAACGGAATGAGGAATGGAATGGAATGGAATGGAATACAATGTGGAATGGAATGGAATTCAATATGGAATGGAATGGAATGGAACGGAATTGCAGGAGGAATGTAATGTAATGGAATGTGGAATGAAATGGAATGGAATGTGGAATAGTCTAGAATGGACTGAAATGGAAGGTGAAATGCAACGGAATGGAATGTGAAATGGAATTCAATGGAAGTTGCAATGGAATGGAACAGATTGTGGAAAGGAATGGAAAGGAATGTCGAATGGAAAGTGGAATGGAATCGAATGGAAAGTGGAATGGAGTGGAAGTGATTGCAGAATGGAATGCAATGGAAAGGAAATTCGACTGCAATGGAATGGAAAGGAAAGGAATGTGGAGTGGAAGGGAAGGGAATGTGTAATGGAATGTGGAATGGAATGGAATGGAAAGGAATGGAGGGTGGAATGAAATGGAAGGGAATGTGGAATGGAATATGGAATGGAATGGAATGGAAGGTAGGTTGTAATGGAATGGTATGTGGAATGGAATGGAATGGAATGGAATGGAATGTGGAATGGAATGGAATGGAATGGAAAGGAATGGAAGGTGGAATGAAATGGAAGGGAATGTGGAATGGAATGTGGAATGGAATGCAATGGAATGGAATGGAATGGAATCTAATGTGGAATGGAATCAAATGGACTGGAATGTGGAATGGAAAGAATGGAATGGAATGGAATGGATTGGAATGGGATGGAATGTGAATTGGAATGAAATGGAATGGAATGGATTAGAATGCAATGGAATGGAATGTGGAATGGAATATAAAGGGATGGAATGTGGAATGGAATGTGGAAAGGAATGGAATGAAATGTGGAATGGAATGTGGAATGGAATTGAATGCAACGTGGAATGGAATGTGAAATGGAATGTGGAATGCAATGTTGAGGTATGCAATCTGCAATAGAACGGAATGGAAAGTGGAATGGATTGGAATGGAATGTAATGAGGAATGGAATGGAATGGAATGTGAAATGGAATTGAATGGAATGTAATTGAATTTCAAATGGAATGGAATAGAATGTGGAATGGAATGGGATGAAGTGGAAGGTGTATTGGAATGGAATGGAATATTGAATGGAATGTGGAATGGAATGTGGACTGGAATGAAGTGGATTGTGGAATGGAATGGAATGGAATGGAATGTGGAATGCAAAGTGGAATGGATTGGAATGGAATGTGGAATGGAATGTGGAAAGGAGTGTGGAATTGAATGGAATGGTTTGTGGAAAGGAAAGTGGAATGCAGCGTGGAATGGAATGGAATTGAATGGAGTGTGGAATGGAATTGAATCTAATGTGATACGGAATGGAATGAGGAATGTAATGAAATTTGAAATGGAATGGAATGGAAAGGGGAATGGAATGGAATGGAAGGCGGAGTGGAATGGAATTGAGTGGAATGCGTAAGGGAAAGGAATGGAATGTGGAATGGAATGTGGAATGGAATGTGGAATGGAATTTGGAAAGGAGTGTGGAATGGAATGGATTGGAATGTGGAATGGAATTTTGAATGGAATGGAGGGGAATGTGGAATCGAATGGAATGGAATGAGAAATGGAATGTGGAATGAAATGGCATGGAATGTGGAATGGAATGTTGAATGTTATGCAATGGAACGTGGAATGGAATGTGGAATGGACTGGAAAGTAAAGTAGAATGGAACGTGGAATGGCACGTGGAATGGAAAGTGGAATGTATTGCAATGGAATGTGGAATGGAATGTGGAATGGAATGGAATGGAACGTGGTATGGAAGGTGGAATGCAACGAGTAAAGAAACGTGGAATGGATTGTGTAATGGAATATGGAATGGAATGTGGAATGGAATGGTTAATGGAATCGAATGGAATGTGAACTGGAACGTTGCATGAAACGTGGAAAGAAATGGAATGGAAGGTGGAGAGGAACATGGAATGGAATGATGAATGGAAGGTGGAATGCATCGTGGAATGTAATGGAACGTAATGTGCAGTGGAAAGTGTAATGGAACGTGGAATGGAAAGTGTAATCGAAAGTGGAATGGAATGGAATGCATTCTGGAAGGGAAAGGAAGGGAAAGTGCACAAGAATGGACAGGAAAGTGAAATGGAATGGAATGAAATACAATGGACTGTGGAATGGAATGGAGTTGAATGTGAAAAGGAATGTGGAATGGAACGGAATGGAAGGTGGAATGGAATGTGGCATGAAATAGAATGGAACGTGGAATAGAATGTGGAATGGATTGTGGAATGGAATGGAATGGAACGTGGAATAGAACGTGGAATGGAATGTGGAATGAAATGGAATGGAGTGTGGAATGGAATGGAGTGGAATGTGGAATGGAATGGAGTGGAATATGGAATGGAATGCGGAATGGAATGGAGTGGAATATGGAATGGAAAGGAATAGAATTTGGAATGGAATGGACTGCAAAGTGGAATGGAATGGAATGTGGAATGCAATGTGGAATGGAATGTTTAGTGGAATGGAATGGAATGGAGTGCAAAGTGGAATGGAATGGATTGAGGAATGGAATGTTTAATGGAATGGAATGGAATGTTTAATGGAATGGAATGGAATGGAATGTGGAATGGAATGGAAAGTGGAATGCAATGGAATGGAATGTGGAACGGAACTGAATGAAATGTGGAATGGTATGGAATTAAATGTGGAGTAGAATGGAATGCAATGTGAAATGAAATGGAATGTGGAAAGAAATGGAATGGAATGGAATGTGGAATGGAATGGAATGGAATGGAATGGAATGTGGAATGGAATGGAATGGAATGGAATGGAATGGAATGGAATGGAATGGAATGGAATGGAATGGAATGGAATGGAATGGAATGCAATGTGGAAAGGAACGGAATGGAATGTGGAATGGAATGGAATGAAATGTGGAATGGAATGGAATGGAATGGAATGGAATGTGGAACGGTATGGAAAGGAATGGGAAAATCGTTGGAATGGAATGTGGAATGGAATGGAAAGGAACGTGTAATGGAATGGTATGGAATGCGGAATGGAATGGAATGGAATGTGGAATGGCATGGAATGGAATGGAATGAATGTGGAATGGAATGGGACGGAACGTGAAAAGAAATGGAGTGGAATGTGGAATGGAATGGAATGCAATGTGGAATGCAATGCAATGGAATGTGGAATGGAAAGGAATTGAATGTGGAATGGAATGGTATGCAATGTGGAATGGAATGGAATGCAATGTGGAAAGGAATGTGCAATGGAATGGAATGAAGTGGAATGCAATGTGGAGAGGAATGGAATAGAATGGGGAATGGAATACAATATGGAATGGAATGGAATAGAGTGGAATGTGGAATGGAATCGAAAGGAATATGGAATGGAATGGAATGTGGAATGGAACGAAATGGAATTTAATGGAATGGAATGTGCAATGGAATCGAATGAAATGTGGAATCGAATGGAATGGAATGTGGAATGCAATGCGGAATGGAACACGGAATGGAATGGAATGGAACGTGGAATGCAACGTTGAATGGAACGTAGAATGGAACCTGGAATGGAGTGTGGAATGTGGAATTGAATGGAATGGAAAGTGAATTGGAATGGAATTGAATGTGGAATGGAATGGAATGGAATGGAAAGCGAAATGGCATGGAATGGAATGTGGAATGGAATGTAATGAAATGGAAAGTGAAATGGAATTGTATGGAAAATGGAATGGAATGGAATGCAAATTGGAATGGAATGTGGAATGGAAAGTGGAATGGATTGGAATGGAATGTGGAATGGAATGCAAGGGAATGAAAAGGGAAATAGAATGCAATGCAATGGAATGGAATGTAGAACGGAATGGAATGGAAGGGGAAATGGAATGAAATGGAATGGCGAATGGAATGGAATGGAATTGATTGGAATATGGAATGAAAGAGAAAGGAGTGTGGAATGGAAAGGAATTGAATGGAAAGTGGAATTCAATGGAATTGAATGAAATTTGAAATGGAATGGAAAGAGGAATCGAATGTGGAATCGAATGTGTAATGGAATGGAATGGAATATGGAATGGAATGAAATACAATTTGGAAGGGAATATAATGGAATGTGGAATGGAATGGAATGTGTAATGGAACGGAATAGAATGGAATGTGGAATAGAATGGAATGTGGAAAGGAATGGAATGGAATGTGGAATGGAATTGAATGGAATGTGGAATGGTATGGAATGAAATATGAAGTGGAATGGAATGCAATGTGAAATGGAATGGAATGTGGAATGGAATGGAATGGAATGGAATGGACTGGAATGGAACGTGGAAAGGAATGGAATGGAAAGTTGAATGGAACGGAAAGGAATGGATTACGGATTGGAATGGAATGCAGAATGGAATGGAATGGAATGGAATGGAATGTGGAAAGGAATGGAATGGAATGTGGAATGGAATGGAATGGAATGTGGAATGGAATGAAGTGGAATGGAATGGAATGCTGAATGGAATTGAATGAAATGGAATGTGCAATGGAATGAAGTGGAATGGAATGTAATGTGGAATGGATTGGAATATGCAATGGAATTGAATGGAATGGAATATGCAAAGGAATGGAATGGAATGGAATAAAATGGAATGTGGAATGGAATGGACAGGAATTTGGAAAGTAAAGGAATGGAATGTGGAATTAAATGGCATGGAATGTGGAAAGTAATGGAATGGAATGTGGAATGGAATATAAAGGAATGGAAATTGAAATGGAATGGAAAGGAACGTGGTAAGGAATGGAGTGGAATGTGGAATGGAATGGAATGTAATGTGGAATGCAATGGAATGGAATGTGGAATGGAATGCAATGGAATGTGGAATGGAATGGTGTGGAATGTGGAATGGAATGGAATGGAATGTATAAAGGAATCTGCAATGGAATGGAATGAAATGGAATGGAATGTGGAATGTAATGGAATGGAATGTGGAATGAAAAGAAATGTGTAATGGAATGTGGAAAGGAGTTGAATGTACAGGAATGGAATGTGGAATTGAATGGAAAGGAAAGTGTAAGGGAAAGAAATGTGTAATGGAAAGTGGAATGAAATGGAATGGATTGGAATGGAATCGAGAATGGAATGGAATGTCGAATGGAATGAAAAGTAGAATGGAATGGAATGGAATGGAACGTGGCATGCAATGGAATGGAATGTGGAATGGAATGGAACGGAATGTGGAATGGAATGGAAAGCAATGGAATGGAATGGAAAGCAATGGAAAGAAAGGAATGAAGTGGAATGGAATGAAATGTGAATGGAATGGAATCTGTAATGGAATCTGGAATGCAATGGAATGGAATGGAATGGAATATGGAAAGGAATGGAATGGAATGGAAAGTGGAATGGAATGGACAGGAATGTGGAAAGGAATGGAATGGAATGTGGAATGGAATGGAATGTGGAATGGAATGGAATATGGAATGGAATGGACAGGAATGTGGAAAAGAATGGAATGGAATGTGGAATGGAATGGAATGGAATTTGGAAAGGAATGGAAAGAAATTTGGAATGGAATGAAATGTGGAAAGGAATGAAGTGAAATGGAATGGAATGTGGAATGGAAAGGAATGGAATGGAGTGGAATGGAATTTTGAAAGGAATGGAATGGAATGGAATTGAAAGTTGAATGGAATGGACAGGAATGTGGAAATTAATGGAATGGAATGTGGAATGGAATGGAATGTAATGTGGAATGGAAAGGATTGGAATGTGGAATGGAATGGTGTTGAATGTGGAATATAATGGAATGGAATGTGGAATGGAATGGAATGGAATGGAATGTGGAACGGAATGGAAAGGAACGTGGAAAAGATTGTAGTGGAATGTGGAACGGAATGGAATGTAATGTGGAATGCAATGGAATGGAATGTGGAATGGAATGGAATGGAACGTGGAATGGAATGGTATGGAAAGTTGAATGCAATGGAATGCAATGTATAAAGGAATGTGCAATGGAATGGAATAAAGTGGAATGGAAATTGGAATTGAATGGAATGGAATGTGGAATGAAAAGAAATGTGTGATGGAGTGTGGAAAGGATTGTAATGAAATGGAATGAAATGTGGAATTGAATGGAAAGGAATGCGGAATGAAATGCAATGTGTAATGGAAAATGGAAAGGAATGAAATGGAATGGAATGGAATCAGGAATGGGATGGAACGCACTGAAATGTAGAATGGAATGGAAAGTGTAATGGAAAGGAACGGAATAGAACGTGGAATGCAATGGAATGGAATGTGGAAAGGAATGCAACGGAATGTGGAATGGAATGGAACGGAATGTTGAATGGAACGGATTGGAATGGAATGGAATGGAATGTGGAATGGAACGAAGTGGAATGGAACGGAATGTGGAATGGAATGGAATGTGTAATGGATTGTGGAATGCAATGAAATGGAATGGAATGGAATGTGGAAGGGAATGAAATGGAATGGAATGGATTGGAATGTGGAAAGGAATGATCAGGAATGTGGAAAGTAACGCAATGGAATGTGGAATGGAATTAATGTAATGTGGAATAGAATGGAATGGAATGTGGAATGGAATGGTATGGAATGTGGAATGTAATGTATTGGAATGTGGAATGGAATGATATGGAATGCAATGGAATGTGGAAGGGAATGGAAAGCAAAGTGGAAAGGAATGGAGTGGAATGTGGAATGGAACGGAACGTATTGTGGAATGCAACGGAAAGGAATGTGGAATGGAATGGAATCAAATGTGGAATGTAATGGTATGGAAAGTGGAATGGAATGTAATCTGGAAAGGAATGTGTAATGGAATGAAATTAAATGGAATGGAATGTGGAATGGAATGGAATGGTATGTGGAATGAACAGGAATGTGTAATGGAATGTGGAAAGGATTGGAATGTAATGGAATGGAATGGAAAGGAATGTGGAATGGAATGTAATATGGAATGGAATGTGGAATGGATTGGAATAGAATGGAATGGAATCCAGAATGGAAAGGAACGGAATGGAATGTGGAATGGACTGTGTAATGGTATGGAATGGGGCATGGAATTTAATGGAGTGTGGAATGCAGTGGAAAGGAATGTGGAATGGAATGCAACAGAATGTGGAATGGAATGGAATGGAATGTGGAATCAAATGGAATGGAGAGGAATTTAATGTGGTATATATTAGAAAGAAATGTGCAATGGAGTGAAAGGAATGTGGAAAGGAATATGAAATGGAACGAGGAATGGAATGCAATGGAATGCGGAATATTATTCAATGGAATGTGGAATGGAATGGAATGGAATGCAATGTGGAATAGAATGTAATGGAATGTGATGAAGCGTAGATAGGAATGGAATGGAATGTAGAATGCAATGGAATGGAATGTGGAATGGAACGGTATGGAATGGAATGTAGAAAGGATTGGAATGGAATGTGGAATGGAACGGAATGGAATGGAATGTGGAATGGAATGGAATGGAATGTGAAATTGAAAGGAAAGAGGAATGGAGTGTGTAACGGAAGGGAGTGGAATGGAATGGAATGTGGAATGGAATGGAATGCCATGTGGAATGAAATTGAGCGGAATTTGAAATGGAACGGAATATGGAATGGAATGGAATGGATTGTTTAATGAAATGGAATGTGGAATGGAATGGAAAGTGGAATGAAATATGTAATGGATGGAAGGGAACGGAATGTGGAATGCAATGAAATTTGGAATGGAATGGAATGGAATGGAATATGTAATGGAATGGAAGGATATGTTGAATAGAAGGTAATGGAATGTTGAATCGAATGGAATGTGGAATGCAATGGAATGGAATGTGGAAAGGAAAGGAATGGATTGTGGCATGGAATGGATTGGAATATGGAATGGAATGGATTGGAATGCGACATGGAATGAAATGGAGTTTAGAATTTAATGCAATGGAATTTCGAATGGAATGGATTGGAATGTGGAATGGAGTGGAATGGAATGGAAAGGAATGGAATGGAATGTGGAGTGGAATGGAATAAGGAATGGAATTGAGTGGAATGTGGAACGGATTGTGGAATGGATTTGAATGGAAAGTGGAAAGGAATGTGAAATGGAATGGAATGGAATGGAGTGAAATTTTGAATGTAATAGAAAGGAATGTGTAATGAAGTGTGGGATTAAATGGAATGCAAAGTTGAATGGAATGTGGAATGGTAAGAAATGCAATGCAGAATGGAATGGAATTGGATGTGGTATAGAATGGAATGGAATAGAATGGATTGGAATGGAATGTGGAATGAAATGGAATGAAATGTGGAATGAAGTGTGGAATTAAATGGAATGAAAAGTTGAATGGAATGTGGAATGGTAAGGAATGGAATGTGGAATGGAATGGAATGGAATGGAATGGAAAGTGGAATGGAATGGAATGGAATGCAAAGGAATGTGGAATGGAATGAAATGTTGAAAGGAATGTAATGGAATTTGTAATGGAATGGAATGGAATTGAATGCAAAGGAATGTGGAATGTAATGGAATGTGGAATGGAATGGAATGCAATGTGGAATGGAATTCAATGGAATGTAGAATGGAATGGACTGGAATGGAATGTGGAATGGAATGGAATGGAATGTGCAATGGAATAGAATGCAATTTTGAATGGAATGGAATGCAATGTGCAATGGAATAGAATGCAATTTTGAATGGAATGTAATGCAATGTGGAATGGAATAGAATGGAATGAAATGTTGCATGGAATGGAATAGAATGCAATGTGGAAAGGAATAAAATGGAATGGGGAAAGCAATGGAATTGAACGTGTAATGGGATGGAATGGAAAGTGGAATCGAAACAAATGGAATGTGGTATGTAATTTGGAATGGAATGGAACGGAATGTGGAAAGGAATGTGGAATGTAATGTGGAATAGAATGTCGAATGGGAGGTGGAATGGTATGGAATGGAATGTGGAAAGAAACGTGGAGTGGCATGTGGAATGGAATATGCAATGGAATGGAATGGAAGGTGGAATTGAATGTGGAATGGAATGGAATGGAATATGTAATGGAACGTACAATGGAATGGAAAGGAATGTAGAACGGAATGTGCAATGCAATGTGTAATGGAATGGAATGGAATGGAATGTGGAAAGGAATGGAATGGAATTTGGAATGGAATGCAATATAACGTGTAAAGGAATGTGGAACGGAATTTGCAATGGAATATGGAATGCAAAGTAATGGAATGTGCAATGGAATGTTGAAAGGAATTTGGAATGGAACCTGGAATGGAATGTAATTGAACGTGGAATGGAATGGAATGAAATGTAGAATGGAATGTGGAATGGAATGGAATGGAGTGGGAAAAGGAATGAGGAATGGAATGTGAAATGGAACATGGAATGTAATGTGGAATGGTATGTAATGGAACTTGGAGTGGAATGCAATGGAATTTAATGGAACATGGAATGGAACATTGAATGGAATGTGGAATGGAATGGAATGGAAAGTGGAATGAAATGCAGAATGGAATGTGGAGTGGAATGGAATGGAATGGAGGGTGAAACCCAATGAGGAATGGAATGTGAAATGGAACATGGAATGAAATGTGGAATGGTATGAAATGGAACATGGAATGCAATGCAATGGAATTTAATGGAACGTGGAATGGAAAGTTGAATGGAATGTGGAATGGAATGGAATGGAATATGGAATGGAATGTGGAATGAAATGGTATTTAATGTGGAATGGAATGTGAAATGGAAAGGACTGGAATGTGGAATGGAATGTGGAAAGGAATGTGGAATGGAATGGAATGGAATATGGAAAGGAATAGAATTTAAACTGGAAAAGAATGGAAAGGAATATGAAATGGAATGCAATGGAATGTGGAGTGGAATGTGGAATGCAATGTGGAATGTAATGGAATGGAATGTGGAATGGAATGTGGAATGGAATGGAATGGAATGTTGAATGGAATGTGGAATGCAATGTGGAGTGCAATGTGGAACGAAACGGAATGGAATGTGGAATGGAATGTGGAATTCAATGTGGAATGGAAAGTGAAATGCAAAGGAATGGAATGTGAATTGGAAGGTGGAATGGGTTCGAATGGAACGTGGAATGGAATGGAATGGAATGATGAATGGAATGTTGAATGGAATGTGGAATGGATGGTGGAATGCATTGGAATGGAACGTGGAATGGAATGTGGAATGCCATGGAATGGAATGTGAAATGGAATGGAATGGAATGTGAAATGGAATGGAATGGAATGTGGAATGGAACGTGGAATGGAAAGGAATTTGATGTGGCATTTAATTTACAATGGAATGTGGAATGGATTGGAATGGAACGTGGAATGGAATGGAATGGAATGTGGAATGGAATGGAATGGAAAGTGTGAAGCCATTCGGAATGGAATGTTGAGTGGAATGGTAGGGAAAGTGGAATGCAATGAAATTGAATGGAATGCGGAATGGAATGGAATGGAATGGAGTGTGGAATGGAATGGACTAGAATACGGAATTAAATTTGAAATGGAATGGAATGGAATGTGGAATTGGAAGGAAAGGAATGTGGAATAGATTTGAATGGAATGTGGAATGGAATGGAATGGAATGCAATGTGGAATGGAATGGAATGTTATGTGGAAAGGAATGGAATGGAATGTGGAATGGATTGGAATGGAATGAAATGGAATGTGGAATGGAATGGAATGGGGTATGGAATGGAATGGAATGGAGTGGAATGTGCAATGGAAAGGAATGGAATGGAATGGAAAGTGAAATAGAATGGAAAGAGGAATGGAATGTGTAACGGAATGGAATTGAATGGAATATGAAATGGAATGGAATGGAATGCGGAATGGAATCGAATGGAATGGAATGCAATGTGTAATGTAATTGACTGAAATGTAGAACGGAATGGAATAGAATGTGGAATGCAAAGTGGAATGGAACGTGAAATGAAATGGAATGGAACGTGGAATGGAAAGTGGAATGGAAGGTTGAATTGAACGTGGAATGGAATGTGGAATGTGGAATGGAATGCAATGGAATTTGGATTGGAATGTAATTGAATATGGAATGGATTAGAACAGAATCGAATGCGGAATGGCATGGAATGGAATGTGGAATGGAATGGAACGGAATGGAAAGTGAAATGGAATGGAATGGAAAGTGGAATGGAATGGAATAAAATTTGGAAGGGAATTTGGAAAGGAAGTGAATGGAATGGAATGTAATAGAAAGTGAAATGGAATGGAATGGAAAGTGGAATGGAATGGAAGGCAATGTGGAATGGAATGTGGAATGGAATTGAATGGAATGGAAAGTGGAATGGAATGGAATGGAATGTGGTATGGAATGGAATTGAATGGAATGTGGAATGGAATGAAATGGAATGGAGTGGAATGTGGAATAGAATGCAATGTGTAAAGGAATGTGGAACGGATTGGAAAGGAATGGAATGGAATGGAATTGAATGGAATGAAATCGAATGTGGATTGGAATGGACAGGAATGTGAAAAGTAACAGAATGGAATGTGGAATGGAATGGAATGCAATGTGGAATGGAACGGAATGGAATGTGGAATGGAATGGTATGGAATGTGGAATGGAATGTAATGGAATCTGGAATCGAATGGAATGGAATGAAATGGAATGTGGAATGGAATGGAAAGGAATGTGGAAAGGAATGGAGTTGATAGTGGAAAAGAGCAGAATGTAACGTTCAAAGGAATGGAATGGATTTTGGAATCGAATGGAAAGTAATGCAGAATGGAATGGTATGGAATTTGTAATGGAATCTAACGCAATTTGGAAAGGAATGTGCAATGGAATGGAATGAAATGGCATGGAATGTGTAATGGAATGGAATGCAATTTGGAAAGGAATGTGCAATGGAATGGAATGAAATATCATGGAATGTGTAATGGAATGGAATGTGTAATGGAATGTGGAATGGAATGGAAGGTAAAGGAACAGAAAGTGGAATGGAATGGAATGGAATGTGGAATGGTAGTCAATGTGTAATGGAATGAGGGATGGAATGGAATGGAATTGGGAATGGAATGGAACAGAATGGAATGTGTAATGGAATGGAATGAAATGTGTAATGGAATTGAAAGGAATGGAATTTGCAATGGAATGGAAAGAAATGAGGAATGGAATGGAACGGAATGTGGAATCGAAGGGAATGGAATGGAATGGAATTTGGAATGCAATGGAATGGAAAGGAATTTAATGTGGAATGTAATGGAATGAAAAGTGCAATGGAATGAATGGAATCTGGAATGGAATGTGGAATCGAACGTGGAATGGAATGGAATGGAATGGAACTCACAATAGAACGTGGATTGAAACCTGAAATGAAATGTGGAATGTGGAATTTAATGGAATGGAATGTGGAAGGAATTTAATTGAATGTGGAATGGAATGGAATGGAATGCGGAACGGTATGGAATGGAAAGTGTAATGGAATGTAATGGAATGCAAAATGGCATGGAATGGAATGTGGAATGGAATGGAATGGAATGGAATTGAATGTTATGTGGAATTGAAAGGAATGGAATGTGGAATGGAATTGAATGGAAAGTAGAATGGAATGGAAAGTTATGTGGAATGGAATGGAATGGCATATGGAATGAAATGAACGGAATGGAAAGGAATGGAATGGAACGGGGAATGCAATGGAAAGGAATGGAATGTGGAATGGAATACAATGTGGAATGGAATGGAAATGAATGGAATGTGGAATGGAATGGAATGGAATATGGAATGGAACGCAATGGAATGGAATGGAATGGAATGGAATGGAATTTGGAAGGCAATGGAATGGAATGTGGAATGGAATCTGAGGTGGAATGCAATGGAAAGTGGAATGCAAAGCAAAGGGCTGTTTAATCGAATGTGGGAAGGAATGGAATAGAATGTGGAATGGGCTGTTCAGTGGAATGTTGAATGGAATGTGGCATGGAATGGAATGCAATGTGGCATGGAATGTGGAATGGAATGGAATGGATTGTGGAGTGTAATGGAAAGGAATGGTAGGGAATATAGAATGGAATGGAAAGGAACATGGAAAGGAACGTTGAAAGAAACGTACAATGGAAAGTGGAATTGAAAGTGGAAAGCAAATTGGAACGGAACATGGAATGAATTGTCGGATGGAATGGAATGGAATGTGTAATGGAATGGAATGGAATGTGGAATGGAATGGAATGGAAAGTAGAATGAAAGTGTGTAATGGAATGTAATGGAATGTGGAATGGAAAGTGGAATGGAATGGAGTGAATTGGGGAATGGAATGTGTAATGGAATGTGGAATGGAATGGAATGGAATGTGAAATGGAATGTGGAATAGAATGGAATGGAAAGTGGAATGGAATGTTTGAATGCAATGTTGAAAGATTGTAATTTGGAATGTGGAATGTAGAAAGTAGAATGGAATGGAATGGAATGTGGAATGGAATGAGGAATGGAATGGAATGGAATGAGGAATGGAATGGAATGTGGAATGGAATGGAATGGAATGGAATGGAATGTGTAATGGAATGGAATGCAATGTGGAATGGAATGTGGAATGGCATGGAATGGATTGTGGAATGGAATGGAAAGGATTGGCATGGAATATGGACTGGAAAGGAAAGGAATATGGAAAGGAACGTGGAAAGAAACGTGCAATGGAACGTGGAATCGAAGGTGGAATGGTATGTGGAATCTAAAGGAATGGAAAGTGGAATGGAATGTGGGATGGAATGTAATAGAATGTAGAATGGAATGTAGAATGGAATGTGAAATGGAATGTGGAATGGAACGTCTAATGGAACGTCGAATGTAATGGAATGGACCGTGTAATGGAATGTGGAATGGAATGGTTGGAATGTGGAAAGAAAAGTGGAATGTAAGGAAATGGAATGTGGAATGGAATGTGGAATGGAATGGAATAGAATGAAATGGAACGTGGAATTGAAGGGAATGGATCGTGGAATGGAATGGAATGGAATGTGGAATGAAACATACATGGAATGGAATGGAATGGATCATGGAAAGGAATTGAATGGAATATGGAATGAAACATACAAGGGATCGTGGAATGGAATGTGGAATGGAATGGAATGTGGAATGGAATGTTGAATTGAATGTGGAATGGCATGTGGAAAGGAATGGAATGGAATGTGGAATGGAATGTGGAATGCAACGGAAGTAGTGTTGAATGTAATGTGGTAGGGAATGTTTAAACAAAAGTGGAAATTAATGGAATGGAATATGGAATGGAACGTGTAATGGAACATGGAATTGATGTGGAAAGCAACGTGGAATGGAATGTTTAATGGAATGCAATGGAATGTGGAATGGAATGGAATGGAATGTGGAATGCAGTGTAATGCGATGTCGAATGGAATGGAATGTGGAATAGAATGTGGAATGGAAAGGAATGGAATGTGTAATACAATGTGGAAAGGAATGTGGAGTTGGAGAGAATGGAATGTGAAATGGAAAGGAATGGGATGTGGAATGGGAGGTGGAATGGAATGTGGAAAGGAATGTGGAATGGAATGTGGAAAGCAATGTGGAATGGAATTCAATGGAATGTGGAATGGAATGGAATGGAAAGTGGAGTAGAATGGAATGGAATGGAACGTGGAGTGGAACGTGGAATGGAAATTCGAGTGGAACGTAGAACAGAATGTCGAATGGAACGTGAAATATAATGGAATGGAATTTGGAATGGATCGTGGAATGGAACATGGAATGGAACGTGGAATGAAACGTGAAAATAAACTTGGAATGCAACGTGGTATGGAACGTGGAATTGAATGGAATGCAAAGTGAAATGAAATGTGGAATAGAATGTGTAATGTACTGGAATGGAATGTGGGATGCAACGTGGAATAGAATGAAATGGAATGTGGAATGGAACTTGAATGGAATGGAACATGGAATGAAACGTGGAATGGAAATTGGAAGAGAACTTCGAATGGAATGTACAATGCAATGTGGAATGGAACGTGGAATTGAATGGAAAGGAAAGTGGAATGGAATGTGGAATGGAATTGAATGCAACGTGGAATGCAACGTGGAATGGAACTTGGAATGGAACGTGGAGTGGAATGGAATGGAATGTGGAATGGAATGCGGAATACAATGGAATGGAATGTGGAAAGTAACAGGGAATGGAACCTGGAATGGAATGGAACGGAAAGTGGAATGAAATGTGGAATGCAATGGAATGGAATGTGGAATGGAATGTAGAATGTAATGTTGATTGGAATGTGGAATGGAAAGTAGAATGGAATGGAATGGAATGTGTAATGGTATGTGGAATGGAATGGAATGGGACGTGGACTAGAAAGTGCAATGGAATGTGGAAGGGAACGTGGAATGGAATGAAATATGGAAGGGAATGGAATGGAATGTGGAATGGAATGCTGAGTAGAATATGGAATTGAATGTGGAATGGAATGGAATGCAGTGTGGAGAGGAATGGAAATTAATGGTAGGGAATATGGAATGGAATGTAATGGAATGTGGAAAGGAACGTGGAAAGGAACGTGCAATGGAAAGAGGAATGGAACGTGGAATGGAACATGGAGTGGAATGGAATGGAATGTGGAATGGAATGTAGATTGGAATGTGTAATGGAAAGTGGAATGGAATGGAATGGAATGTGTAATGGAACGTGGAATAGAATGGAATGGGACATGGAGCGGAATGTGCAATAGAATGTGGAAGGGAACGTAGAATGGAATGAAATTTGGAAGGGAATGGAATGGAATGTGAAATGGAATGTTCAATGGAATCTGGAATGGAATGGAAAACGGAATGTGTAATGGAATGCAATGGAATGTGAAATGGAATGTGGAATGGAATGTGAAATGCAATGTGGAATTGAATGGAATAGAATGTGGAATGGAACATGGAATTGAATTTAATGGAACTTTTAATGGACGTGGAATGGAATGCTATGGAACATGGAATAGAACATTGAATGGAATGTGGAATGGAACGTGGAATGGAATGGAAAGGAATGTGGAATGGAATGTGGAATGGAATTGAACGGAATGTGGAATGTAATGTGGAATGGAATGTGCAAATGAATGTGGAATGGAACAGAATGGAATGTGAAATGAAGTGGAATGGAATGTGGAATGGAATGGAATGGAAGGAGGAATGGAATGCAATGGAATGTGGTAAGGATTATGGAACAGAATGTGGAATGGAATATTGAATGGAATGTGGAATGGAAAGTGGAATATAACATAATGGAATGTGAAATGGAATGGAATGCGGAATTGAACGGAAGGTGGAATGTAATGTGGAATGGAATGTGCAAATGAATGTGGAATGGAACAGAATGGAATGTGAAATGAAGTGGAATGGAATGTGGAATGGAATGGAAGGAGGAATGGAATGCAATGGAATGTGGTAAGGATTATGGAACAGAATGTGGAATGGAATATTGAATGGAATGTGGAATGGAATGTGGAATATAACATAATGGAATGTGAAATGGAATGGAATGCGGAATGGAATGGAATGTGGAATGGAATGTGGAAAGGAAAGTGGAAAGTAAATAGGAATGGAATGTAAAATGGAATGAACTGCAAATGGAATGAAATGTGGAATGGAATGTGGAAAGTTATGTGGAATGGAATGTGGAATGGAATGGACTGCAATGTGGAATGAAATGTGGAATTGAATGTGGAACGGAATGGAATGGAATGTGGAATCGAATGGAATGGAATGTGGAATGGAATGTGGAATGCAAGGTGGAATGGAACGAGGAATGGAACATGGATTGGAATGGACTGGAAAGTTGAATGGAATGTGGAATGGAATTTAATGGAACGTGGAATGGAATGCGGAATGGAATTTAATGGAACGTGGAATGGAATGTGGAATGGAACGTTGAATGGAACGTGGAATGGAATTGAATAGAACTTGGAATGGAACGTGAAATGGAATGGAATGGAATGTGGAATGGAATGTGCAATGGAATGTACAATGTAACGGAATGTAATGTGGAGTGGAATGTAATGGAATGAGGAATTTAATGCAATGGAATGTGGAATGAAATGTGGAAAGGAATGGAATGGAATGTGGAATGGAATGTTGAGTGGAATATGGAATGGCATGTGGAATGTAATGGAATGGAGTGTGCAGAGGAATGGAAATTAACGGTAGGGAATATAGAATGGAATGGAATTTAATGTGGAAAGGAACGTGGAATGGCACGTGCAATGGAACGTGGAATGGAACGTGGAATGGAAAGTGGAATGGAATAGAATGGAATGGAACGTGGAAAGGAACGTGGAAAGGAACGTGCAATGCAACTTGGAATGGAATGTGGAATGGAATGGAATGGAACGTGGAATGGAAGGTGGAATGGAACGTAGATTGGAATGTGGAATGGAAAGTGGAATGGAATGCAGTGGAATGTGTAATGGAACGTGGAATGGAATGGAATGGGAAGTGGGGTGTAATGTGAAATGGAAAGTGGAAGGGAACGTGGACTGGAATGAAATTTGGATGGAAATGAAATGGAAGGTGGAATGGAATGTGAAATGGAATGTTGAATGGAATCTGGAATGCAATGGGAAATGGAATGTGTAATGGAATGGAATGGAATGTGAAGTGGAATGTGGAATGGAATGTGAAATGGAATGTGGAATGGAATGTGAAATGGAATGTGGAATTGAATGGAATGTAATGTGGAATGGAACGTAGAATGGAATTTAATGGAACATGGAATGGATTGGAATGGTACGTGGAACTGAACGTGGAATGGAACGTGGAATTGAATTTAGTGGAACGTGGAATGGAAGGTGGAATGGAATGGAATGGAACGTTTAATAGAACCTTGAATGGAACGTGGAATGGAACGTGGAATGGAATGTGGAATGGAATGGAAAGGAATGTGGAATGAAATGTGGAAATGAGTGTGGAATTGAACAGAATGGAATGTGAAATGAAATGGAATGGAAAGTGGAAGGGAATTGAATGGAATGAGGAATGTAATGCTGTATGGAATGTTTAAAGGAATGTGGAATATAACGGAATGGAATATGAAATGGAATGGAATGGAATGCCGAACGAAATGGAATGTGGAATGGAATGTGGAATGGAATGTGCAAATTAATGTCGAATGGAATGTGGAATGGAATGCACTGCAATGTGGAATGAAATGTAGAATTAAATGTAGAAAGTAATGTGGAATGTAATGTGGCATCGAATGGAATGGAATTTGGAATGGAATGTGGAATGGACGGTGGAATGGAACGTGGAAAGGAACGTAGATTGGAATGGACAGGAATGTTGAATGGAATGTGGAATGGAACGTTGAATGGAACGTGGAATGGAATTGAATGGAATGTGGAAAGGAATGTGGAATAGAATGCAATGGAATGTGGAATGGAATGCAATGGAATGCGGAATGGAATTGAATGGAATGTGGAATGGATTATTGAACGGAATGTGGAATGGACTGTGGAGTGGAATGGAATGGAACGTGGAAATGAATGTGGGATAGAAAGTGTAATGGAATGGAATGAATTGTGGAATGAAATGTGCATTCAAACGGAATGGAATGTGGAATGGAATGGACTGGAATGTGGAATGGAATGTGGAATAGAATTTAATGGAATGAGGAATGGAATATGGAATGGAATGTGGAATGGAATATGGAATGGAATGGAATGGAATGGATTTTGTAATGGAATGGAATTGAATGGGGAATGGAATGTGGAAAGGAATGTGGAATGGAATGGAATGAATTGTGGAATGGAATGTTGATTGGAATGGAATGGAATGTGGAATGGAATGGAATGGAATGTAGAATGAAATGTGGAATGGAAAGAGGAAAGTAATGCAATGGAATGAGAATGGAATGTGGAATAGAATTTAATGGAATCTGGAATGAAATATGGAATGGAATGTGGAATAGAATGTGGAATGGAATGGAATGGAATGGATTTTGTAATGGAATGGAATTGAATTGGGAATGGAATGTGGAATGGAATGAATTGTGGAATGGAATGTTGATTGGAATGGAATGGAATGTGGAATGGAATGGAATGGAATGTAGAATGAAATGTGGAATGGAATGTTGATTGGAATGGAATGGAATGTGGAATGGAATGGAATGGAATGTAGAATGAAATGTGGAATGGAAAGAGGAAAGTAATGCAATGGAATGAGAATGGAATGTGGAATGGAATGTGGAATGGAATATGGAATGGACTCTGGAATGGAATGTGGAATGGAATCTTGAATGGAAAGTGGAATGGAATGGAATGGAATGTGGAATGGATTGTGAATTGGAATGCAATGGAATGTGGAATTCAACTTGGAATGAAATGCAATGGAAAGAGAATGGATTGTGGAATGGAAAGTGGAAAGGATTGGAAACAAATGTGGAATGGAATATGGAATGGAATGTGGAATGGAAAGTGGAATGGAAAGTGGAATGGAATATGGAATGGAATGTGGAATGGAAAGTGGAATGGAACAGAATGCAATGTGGAATGGAACGTGGAATGATATCTGGAACGGAATGGAATGTAATGTGGAATGTAATGTGGAATGTAATGTGGAATGTAATGTGGAATGGAAAGTGGAATGGAAAGTGGAATAGAATGGAATGGAATGTGGAATGGAACGTGGAATGGAACATGGAATGTAACGTGGAATGGAACATGGAATGCAACGTGGAATGTGATGTCCAATGCAATGTAGAATGTAAAGTTGAATGGAATGGAATGGAATGTGGAATGGTACGTAGAATGGAACTTGGAAAGGACTGTGGAATGGAAAGTGGAATGGAATGTGGAGTGGAATGGAATGGAATGGAATGTGGAATGGTACGTGCAATCTATCGTGGAATTGAATGTAGAATGGATTGTGGAATGGAAAGTGAAGTAGAAAGTGGAATGGAATGTAGAATGGAATATGGAATGAAACATGAAATTGAACTGAATGCAATGTGGAATTGAATGGATAGGAATGTGGAACAGAACGTGGAAAGGAACTTGGAATGGAATGGAATGGAACGTGGAATGGAATGTGGAATAGAATGGAATGGAATGTGGAATGGAATGGAATGGAATGTGGAATGGAAAGGATTAGAAAGTGAAATGGGACGTGGAATGGAACATGGAATGCAACGTGGAATGGAACGTATAATGGAATGTGGATTGCAACGGAATGGAATGTGGAATGGAATGGAATGGAATGTGGAATGGAATGGAATGGAGTGGAATGTGGAATGAAATGAGATGGAATGGAGTGGAATGGGATGTGGAATTGAATGGAATGAAATGAATAATAGAATGGATTGGAATGTGTAATGCAATGGAATGTAAAGTGGAATGGAATATGAAATGGAATGTGGAATGGATTGTGCAATGGAATGTAATGGAAAGTGGAATAGAATGGAATGGAATGGAATGTGGAATGGAACGTGGAAAGGAATGTGCAATTGAATCGAATGAAATTTGGAATTTAATGGAATGGAATGTGTAATGGAATGGAATAGAATGTGGAACGGTTTGTGAAATGGAATGTGGAACGTAATGAAATGCAACGTGGAATAGAATGGAGTGGAACGTGGAATGGAATGGAGTGGAACGTGGAATGGAACGTGGAAAGGAACATGGAATGGAAAGTGGAACGGAATGTGGAATGGAATGTGGAATGCAATGGAATGGAATGTTTTATGAAATGTGGAATTGAATGGAATGGAATGTGGAATGGAATGCAATGGAATGAGAATGGAATGTGGAATGGAATGTAATGGAATGTGCAATGCAATGTGGAATCGAATGGATTGGAATGTGGAATGGAATGTGGAATGGAATGCAGAATGGAACGGAATGGAATGTGGAATGGAATGTGGAATGGAATGTGTAAAGAAATGTGGAATGAAACGTGTAATGGAACGTGGAATTCAATGGAATGGAACTTGGAATAGAAGGTGGAATGAAAAGGAAGGGAATGTGGAATGAAATGTGGAGTGTAATGTAATGGAATGTGGTATGGAATGGAATGGAATGTGGAATGCAATGTGGGATGGAACGGAATGTAAAGAGGAATGGAAAGTGCAATGGAATGTGGAATGCAAAGTGGAAAGGAATGGAAAGGAATGAGGAATGGAACATGGAATGAAATCGAATGGAACGCAGAATGGAAAGAGGAATGGAATGTGGAATGGAATGTGAAATGGAATGGAACGGAATGTGGAATGGAATGTGGAATGGAGTGAGGAATGGAATGGAATGGAATGTGGAATGGAACGTGGCAGGTAGTTTAATGGAATGTGGAATGGAAAGTGGATTGGAATGTGGAATGGATTGTGGAATGGAATGTGGAATGGAACGCAATAGAATATGGATTGGAAAGTGGATTGCATTGTGCAATTTAACTTGGAACATAATGCAATGGAATTTGGAATGGAACGTGGAATGGAATGGAATGGAACGTTGAATGGAATGAAATGGAACGTGGAATGGAATGTGGAATGGAATGAAATGGATCGTGGAATGGAAAGTGGAATGGAATTGAATGGAAAGTGGAATGGAATATGGAATGGAACTTGGAATGGAACGGAATGGACTGTGGAATGGAACGTGAAATTCAAAGGAACTGAATGTGTAATGTAACATGGAATGGAACGTGGAATGGAATGTGGAATTGAACGTTAGGTACAATGTGGAAATAAATGTGGAATGGAACGGAATGGAATGTGGAATGGAATATGGAAAGGAATGAAGAACGGAAGGTGGAATGTAATCGAATGGAACATGGAATGGAACGTGGAATGGAATGGAACGGAAAGTGGAATGGAATCTGGAATGGAATAAGGAATGGATACTGGAATGGAACATGGAATGAAACGGAATGGTATGTGGAATGGAATGCAATGGGATGTGGAATGAAATGTTGAATGGAATGTGCAATGTATTGAAATGGAATACGGAAAGAATGGAAAGTAAAGTGGAATGGGATGCGGACTGGAATGGAATGCAATGTGAAATGGAATGTGGAATGGAATGGAATGGAAAGTGGAATGGAATGTAGAATGGAATGGAATGTGTAATGGAATGTGGAATGGAATGAAATGTAGAATGGAATGAGCAATGGAAAGCAGAATGCAATTTGGAATGGAACGGAATGGAATGTGGAATGAAATGTGGAATGGAAAGGGGAATGGAATGGCATGTAATGTCGAATGAGATGTGGAATGGAAGGGAATGAAATGTGGAATGGAATGTGGAATGGAAAGTGGAATGGAATGGAATGGAAAGTGTAATGGAATGGAACGGAACCTGGAATGGAACTTGGAATGTAACGTGGAATGGAATGTGGAATGGAGCGTGTAATGGAATGTGGAATGGAATGTGGAATGGAATGGAATGTAAAGTGCAAAGAATGTGGAATGGAATCTGGAATGGAATGTGGAATGGAATGGAATGGATCGTGTAATGGAGTGGAATGGAAGTGGAATGGAATGGAATGAAACGTTGAATGGAACGTGGAATGGAACGTAATTTAATCTGGAATGGAATGGAATGGAATGGTATGGAATGTGTAACGGAATGGAATGGAATGAGGACTGGAACGTGGAATGGAATGTGGAATGGAATGTGGAATGGAATGGAAAAGAATGTGGAATGGAAGGGAATGGAATGTGGAATGGAATGTGGAATGGAAATGAATTTAATGGAATGTAATGGAATGTGGAATGGAATGGAATGGAATGGAATGTGGAATGAAATGTAAAGGAACATGGAGTGGAAAGGAATCAAATGCGGAATGGAAGGGAATTTTATGAAATGTGGAATGGAGTGGAATGCAATGGAATGGAATGTGGAATGGAATGGAATGGAATGGAATGTGGAATGGAATGGAATGGAATAGAATGGAATGTGGAATGGAATGTAATGGAATGTAATGGAGTGTGGAATGGAATGGAATTGAGTGTGAAATTGAAATGATTGGGAAGTGGAAAGGAATGGAATGCAAACTCTAATGGAATGGAATGGAAGGTGGAATGCAATGTGAAATGGAATGTGCAATGGAAAGTGGAATGGAATGGAATGGAACTTATAATGTTATGGAGTGGAATGTGGAATGTAATGTAATGGAAGGTGGAATGGAATATATTGGAATGTGAATCGGACTGGAATGGAATATGGAATGGAACGTGGAATGAATGGCACAGAACATGGAATGGAATGCCTAATGGAACGTGGAATGGATCGTGGCATGGAATGGAAAGAACGTGGGATGGAATGTGGAAAGGAATATGGAATGTAATGGAATGGATTGTGGAATGTAATGGAATGGAATGTGTAATAGGGTCGAATGGAATGGAAGGGTGAATGAAATGTGGAATGGATTGTGGAATGGAAAGGAATGGAATGTGCAATGGAATGGAATGGAATGTGGAATGGAATGGAATGGAATGTGGATTGGTATGGAATGTAATGTGGAATGCAATAAAATGGAATATGCTTTGGAATGGAATGGAATGTGGAATGGAATGGAATGGAATGTGTAATAGGGTCGAATGGAATGGAAGGGTGAATGAAATGTGGAATGGATTGTGGAATGGAAAGGAATGGAATGTGCAATGGAATGGAATGGAATGTGGAATGGAATGGAATGGAATGTGGATTGGTATGGAATGTAATGTGGAATGCAATAAAATGGAATATGCTTTGGAATGGAATGGAATGTGGAATGGAATGGAATGGAAAGGAATGAAATGTGAAATGGAATGTGGAATGGAATGTGAAAAGGAATAAAATGGAAGGTGGAATGAAATGAAATGTAACATGGAATGGAATGGAGTGGAATGCAGATTGGAATGGAATGGAAAGTGGAATTGAACGTGGATTGCAAACTGGAATGGAATGGAATGGAATGTGGAATAGAATGGAATGGAAAGTTGAATGTAGTCTAACAGAATATGGAAAAGAATGGAATGGAATGGAATGGAGAATGGAATGTGGAATGGAATGTGGAATGGAATGGAATGGAATGGAATGTGGAATGGAATGGAAAGGAATGTGGAATGGAATGGAATGGAATGTGGAATGGAATGAAATGGAATGTGGAAAGTAATGGAATGAAAAGTGGAATGGAATGGAAAGGAATGTGGAATGGAATGCGGAATGGAATGGAATTGTATGTAGAAAGGAATGGAAAGGAATGTGGAATGGATTGGGGAATGCAATGGAAGGTGGGATGGAATGGAATAGAATGTGGAATGGAATGTTAAATTGAATGTGGAATGGAACGTAGAATGGAATGTGGAATGGATTGTGGAATGTGACGTGGAATGGAACGTAGAATGGAACATCTAACGGAATGTATAATGGAACGTGGAATGGAATAGAATGGAACGTCTAATGGAAATTACAATGGAAAGTGGAATGGAATGGAATGGAATGTTGAATGGAATGTGGAACGGAACGTGGAAATTAATGGAATGGAACGTGGAATGCAAAGGAATGGAATGTGGTATGGAATGTGGAATGGAATGGAATGGAACGTGGAATGGAAAGTGGCATGAAATGTGGAATGGAATGAAATGGAATGTGGAATGGAATGTGGAATAGAACAGAATGGAATGTAGAAGGCAATGTGGAATGCAATGTGTAATAGAAAGTGGAATGTAATGAGGAAGGCAATGGAATGGAATGTGGAAAGGAATGTGGAATGGAATGGAACGGAATGTGGAATGGAATGTGGATTGCAGCCGAAGGAAATGTGGAATGGAATATGGAATGGAATGTGGAATGGGAAGTGGAATGGAATGGAATGGAACATAGAATGGAAAATGGAATGGAATGTGGAATGGAACATGGAATGGAATGTGGAATACAACGTGGAAAGGAATGAAATCGAATGTGCATTGGAACCTGAATGGAATGGAAAGTGTAAAGGAACGTGGAATGGAATGTGGAATGGAACTTGTAATGGAATGTACAATGGAATGTGCAATTGAAAATGGAATGGAATGGAATGGATGGTCGAAAGGAATGTGGAATGGAATGAGGAATGGAGTGTGGAATGGAACGTGCAATGGAAAGGAATGGAATGTGCAATGAAATGTGGAAAGGAATGTGGAAAGGAATGTTGAAAGCAATGTAATGGAATGTGTAATGGAACGTGGAACGTAATGGAATGTAATGGAATGTGGAAAGGAATGTACAACTGAATGTGGAATGGAACGTGGACTGGCATGGAAAGGAATGTGGAATGGAATATGGAATGGAATGGAAGGTGGAATGGAATGTGGAATGGAATAGATAGGAATGGTTAAATGGAATGGAATGGAAAGTGGATTGGAATGTGGAGTGCAATGTAATGCAACGTGGAATGGAATGGAATGGAATGCGGAATGGAATTTTGAGTGGACTGTGGCATGAAATATGGAGTGGAACGTGGAATGGAAAGTGGAATGGAATGGAATGGATCATGGAATGGAACGTGGAATGGAACCTGGAATGGAAGGTGGAATGGAGCGTGGAAATGAATGGAAAGGAATGTGGAATGGAATGTGGAACGGAAAGTGGAATGGAATGGAATAGAATGTGGAATGGAATGGATTGGAATGTGGAATGGAATGTGGAATGGAACAGAATGAAATGTGGAATGGAATGTGGAATGGAATGCAATGGAATGTTGAATGGAATGGAATGGAATGTGGAATCGAATGGAAAGGAATGTGGAATGGAATGAAGAATGGAATGTGGAGTGGCAGGTGGAATGCAACAGAGTGCAATGAGGAATGGAATGTGGAATAGAATGTGAAATGGAACATTGAAGGAGAGCAGTGTGGAATGGAACATGGATTGGAATGGAATGGAATGTGGAAAGGAACGTGGAATGGAACGTGGAATGGAATGTGGAATGGAAAGTGGAATGGAATGGAATGGAATGTGGAATGGATCGTGTAATGGAATGGAATGGAACGTGGAATGGAATGTGGAATGGAAAGTGGAATCGAATGTGCAGTGGAATGTGGAATGGAACGTGCAAAGAATGGAAAGGAATGTGGAAAGTTACGTGGAATGGAATGGAAAGGAACGTGGAATGGAATCTGGAATGGAATGTGGAATGGAACTTGGAATGGAATGGAATGGAATGTGTCACGGAATGTGGAATGGAATGTGGAATGGAATGTGGAAGAGAATGTGGAATGGAACTGAATGGCATGGAAAGGAATGTGGAACGGAATGTGGAAAGGATTGTGGAATGGAATGTGGGCTGTAACGGAATTTAATGTTGAATGGAATGTGGAATGGAAGGTGGAATTGAAAGGAATGGAGCGGAATGAATTGTGGAATGGAATGTGAAATAGGATGTGGAATGGAACGTGGAAAGCAATGGAATGGAACGTGTAACAGGATGGACAGCAATGTGGAATGGAACGTGGAATGAAATGTAGAAGGGAATTTGGAATTGAACGTGGAATGGAACGTGGAATGGAATGGGATGGAATGTGTAATGGAATGGAATGGAATGTGGAATGGAATGTGGAATGGAATGTGGAATTTGGAATGTAGTGGAATGGAATATTGAATGCAAGGTGGAAGGGAACGTGCAATGTAACGTGGAATGGAAATGAATGGAATGTGGAATTGAATGGAGTGGAATGTGGAATGGAATGTAGAATGGAATAGATTGGAATGCTGAATAGAATGTGTAATGGAATGGAATGGAATCTCAAATGGAATGGAACGGAATGGAATGAAATGCGAAACGGAACGTGCAATGGAACGTGCAATGGAACTTTTAATGGAATGTTGAATGGAATGGTAAAGAATGAGAATGGAATGGATTGGAATGTGGAATAGAATGTGGTGTGGAATGGAATGGAAAGTGGAATGGAATAGAATGAAATGTTATGAAATGTGGAATGCAATGGAATGGAAGGAGGAATGGAACGTGGAATGGAAAGTGGAAAGGAAAGTGGAAGGGATAGTATAACGGAATGTAATGGAATGTGGAAAGGAATGGAATGGAAAGTGGAAAGGTATGGAATGGAATATGGAATGGAACTTGGAATTGAATGAAACGGAAAGTGGATGGGAACACCTAATGGAACGTGGAATGCAATGTGGAATGGAATGGAATGGAATATGGTATGGAATGTGGAATGGAATAGAATAGAAGGTGGGATGGAATAGAATGAAATGGAATGGAATGTGAAATGGAATGCGGAATGGAAACTGGAATGGAACGGAATGGAACGTGTAATGGAATGGAATGGAACGTGGAATGTAACATGGAATGGAATGGAATGGAAAGTGGAGTGGAACGTGGAATGGAATGTGGAATGGAACGTGGAATGGAATGTGGAATGGAATGTAAAGGAATGTGGAATGGAATGAGGAATTGAATGTGATACGGAATTTCGAATGCAATCTAATGGAATGTGGAATGGAACGTAGAACGGAATAGAGTGGAATGTGGAATGGAATACGGAAGGGAATGGAATGGAATGCAGGATGGAATGTGGAATGGAATGTGGAATGGAATGGAATGTGGAATAGAGTGTGGAATGGAAAGGAATGGAATGTGGAATGAAATGTGGAATGGAATGTGGAAACTAACATGGAATGGAAAGTGGAAGGGAATGGAATCGAATTTGGAATGGAGTGGCAAATGGAATGGAATGGAATTTGCAACTGAATTTGCAATGGAACGGAATGGGATTTGGAATGGAATGCAAGGTGGAATGGAATGTGGAATGCAATGGAATGTAATGTAGAATGAAATGTGGAATGCAATGGAATGCAATTAGGAATTTAATGTGGAATGGAATGGAATGCAATAAGGAATGGATTGTGCAAAGGAATGTGGAATGTAGCATAGACTGGAAGATGGAATGGAATGGAATGGAATGTTAAACGAAATGTGGAATGCAATGTGATTGTGGAAAGGAATGGAATGTGGAATAGAATGTGGGATGGAATGGAAAGCTTAAATGGAATGGAAAGGAAAGTGGAATTGAATGTGTACTGGAATGGAAAACTCTCTAGAATGGAATGTGGAATGGAATGGAATGTGGAAAGGAATGTTCAATGGAATGTTCAATAGAATGTGGAATAAATGTAATGGAATGTGTAATGGAATGTGTAATGGAATGTGGAATTGAACGGAATGGAATGTGGAATGGAATATGAAATTGAAAGTGGAATGGAATGTGGAATGGAACGTGGAATAGGACGTGGAATGGAAAACAATGGAATGTGGAATGGAATGTGGAATGGAATGGGATGGAATTTGGAATGGAACATGGAATGGAATGAAATGGAAAGTTTAACGGAATGTGGAATAGAATGGAATGGGAAGTGGAATGGAATGGAATGGAATGGAATGTGAATTGGAATGGAATGGAATGGAATGTGCAATGGAAAGGAATGGAATGTGGAATGGAACATGGAATAGAACGTGGAATGCAATGTGGAATGGAATGTGAAATGGATTGGAATTCAATGTGAAATGGAATGCTATGGAATGTGGCATGGAATGGAATGGATTTGAATGTGGAAGGAATGGAATGTGGAATGGAATGGAAGGGAATCTAACGGAATGTGGAATTGAATGGAATAGAATGTGGAATGGAATGGAATGGAATGTCGGATGGAATGGAATGGAACGTGTAAAGGAATGTGGAATGCAATGTGGAATGGAATGTGGAATGGAAGGGAATGGAAAGTGTAATAGAAAGGAATGGAATGGAATGTGGAATGGAATGTGGAATTGAATGTGGAATTGAATGGAATGGAATGTGGAATGGAATGGAATGGAATGTGGAATGGAATGGAATGCAATGTGGAATGCAATGGAATGTGGAATGGAATGTGGAATGGAATGTGGAATTGAATGGAATGGAATGTGGGATGGAATGGAATGGAATGTGGAATGGAATGGAATGGAATGTGGAATGGAATGGGTTGGAATATGGAATGAAATGTAATGGAATGGAATGGAATGGAAAGTGAAATAGAATGTGGAATGGAAAATGAAATAATAGAATGTGGAATGGAAAGTGGCATTTAATGTGGAATTGAATGGAATGGATTGTGGAATGGAATGTGCAATTGAATGGTATGGAATGTGGAATGGAATGTGGAATGCAATGTGGAATGGAATGGAATGGAATGTGGAATGGCATGTGGAATGGAATGTGGAATGGAATGTGGAATTGAATGGAATGGAAAGTGGAATGGAATGGAATGGAATGTGGAATGGAATGGAATGCCATGTGGAATGGAATGAGTTGGAATATGGAATGAAATTTAATGGAATGGAATGGAATGGAAAGTGAAATAGAATGTGGAATGGAAAGTGAAATAGAATGTGGAATGGAATGTGGAATGGAATGTGGAACAGAAAGTGGAATTTAATGTGGAATTGAATGGAATGGATTGTGGAATGGAATGTGAAATTGAACGGTATGGAATGTGGAATGGAATGTGGAATGCAATGTGGAATGGAATGGAATGGAACATGGAATGGTATGTGTAATGGAACGTGGAATGGAACGCGAAATTGAATGGGGAATTGAAAGGAATGGATTGTGGAATGTAATGTGGAAAGGAATGGTATGGAATGTGGAATGGAATGTGGAATGCAACGTGGAATGTAATGGAATGGAATGTGCAATGGAAAGTGGAATGGAATGGATTGGAATGTGGAATGGATTGTGGGATGGAATGGAATGGCATGTGGAACGCCACATGGAATGCAGTGTGAAATGGAATGGAATGAGGAATGCAATGTGGAATGGAATGGAATGGAATGTTTAAATGGAATGGTATGGAATGTGGAATTGAATATGGTCTGGAATGGAATGGAATGTGGAATGGAATGTGGAATGGAATGCAATGGAATGGGGAATGCAACGTGGAATGGAACGTGGAATGAAATGTGGAATTGTATAGAATGGAATCTGTAATGGAAGCAAATGGAATGTGGAAAGCAATGTGAAATGAAATGGAATAGAAAGGAATGGAATGTGGAAGGCAAAGGAAGGGAAATTGGAGAGGAAAGAAATGTAACGTGGAATGGAATGCGGAACGAAATGCGGAATGCAATCTGGAAAAGATAGTGAAAGGGAAAGTGCAATGGAATGGAATGCAATTTGGAATGGGAGGGAATGGAACATGGAAAGCAACGTGGAATGGAAAGTGGAATGCAACGTGGAGTGAAATTTGCAATTAATGTGGAAAGGAATTGAATGGAATGTGGAATGGAATGTAATGGAATGTCGAATGGAATGGAATTTAGTGGAATTTGGAATTAAATGGAATGCAATGGAATGGAATGCGAAATCTAATGGAATGGAATGTGGAATGGAATTTAATGGAGTGGAATGAAATGTGGAATAGAAAAGAATGGAATGGAATGTGGAATGGAATGTCGAATTGAATGCGGAATTGAATGGAAAGGAATGTGGAATGGAATGGAATGGAACGTGGACTGGTTTGGAATAGAAAGTGGAATGGAATGTGGAAAGGAACGTGGAATGGAGTGGAATGGAACTTGGAATGGAACGTGGAATGGAATGCAATGGAATGTGGAATGGAAAATAGAATCGAATGTTGAAAGGAAAGTGGAATTCAACGTGGAATGGAATGGAATGGAAAGTGGAATGGAACGTGGAATGGAGTGTGGAATGGAACGTGGAATGGAACGTGGAATGTAACGGAATGGAACGTGGAATGGAACCTTGGAGTGGAATGTGGAATTGCACGTGGAATGGAATGTGGAATGGAATGTGGATTGGAAAGGAATGGATTACGGAATAGAAAGAATAGAATGAGGAACGGAATGCAATGGAATATGGAATGGAATGTGGAATGGAATGGAATGGAGTGTGGAATAGAATGTTGAATGGAATGGAATGGAATCCATAATGGAATGGATCGGAATGGTAAGGAATGTGGAATGGTAAGCGGAATTGAATGTGAAATGCAATGGAATGGAATGTGGAATGGAATGTGGAATGGAATGTGGAATGGAATGGAATGAATTCTGGAATGAAAAGTGGATTGGAATGGAATAGAATGTGCAATGGAATGGACTCGAATGTGGAATAGAATTTAATGGAAAGTGGTATGGAACGTGTGATGGAATGGAATGGAAGGGAATGGAATCTCAAATGGAGTGGAATGGAATGTGGAATGGAATGTGGAATAGAATGTGAAATAGAACGGAATGAAATGTGAAATGGAATGTTGATAGAAATGGAATGGAATGTGGAATGGAATGGAATGGACAGTGGAATGGAATGTGGAATGGAATGTGGAAGAGAATGTGGAATGCAATGGAATGGAATGCATTGGAATGTGGGAAGGCATGTGAATTGGATTGCAATGGAATATGTAATGGAAAGTGGAAAGAAATGCAATGGAATGAGAATGGAATGTGGACTGGAATGTGGAATGGAATTTGGAATGGACTGCAAAATGGAATGTTGAATGGAATGTGGAACGGAAAGGAATGGAAATTAATGTGGAATGTATTGTGAAATGGTATGCAAAGGAATGTGGAATGGAATGTGGAATGGAATGGAATCGAATGTGGAATGGAACATGGAATGAAATCGAATGGAACGTGGAATGGAAAGTGGAATGTAATGTGAAATGGAATGTGGAATGGAATATAATGGAATGTGGAATGGAATGTTGAATGCAAGGTGGAATGGCATGGAATGGAATGTGGAATGGAATGTGGAAAAGAATTCAATGGAATGTGAAAGCAAAGTGGATTGCAATGTGGAATGGATTGTGGAATGGAATGTGGAATGGAACGGAATAGAATGTGGAATGAACGGAATAGAATGTGGAATGGAATGTGGAATGGAATGTGGAATGGAATGTGGAATGGAATGTGGAATGGAGTGTGGAATGGAATTTGGAATGAAATGCAATGGAATGTGGAAAGGAACGTGGATTGGAATGGAATGGAAAGTGGAATTCAATGTGGAATGGAACTTGGAAAGAAATGGAATGGAATGTGTAATGGAAAGTGAAATGCAATAGAATTGAAAGTGCAATGTATCATGGAATGGAAGGTGGAATGGAATATGGAATTGGACGTGGTATAGAATGTGGAATGGAATGTGGAATGGAAAGGAATGGAATATGGAATGGAATCTGGAATTCAGTGTGGAATCGAACGTGGAATTGAATGGAATGTAATGGAATGGAATGTGGAATGGAATGCTGAATGGAGTGTGTAATGGAACGGAGTGGATTGAAATATGGAAAGAAATGTGGATTGGAAAGGAATGGAATGTGGAATGGAATGGAATGGAATGTAGAATGGAATTTAATGGAAATTGGAATGGAACAGAAAATGGAATTGAATGGAATCGAATAGAATGTGGAATGGAATGGAATGCAATGGGGAATGGGATGTGGAATGAAAAGTGGAATGGAATACAATGAAATGTGGAATGGAAGTGGATTGGAATGAAATGGAAAGAGGAATGGAATGGAGTGGACTGCGTAATGGAATGTGGAATGGAATGTGTAATGGAATGTGGAATGGAATGGAATGTGGAAAGGCATGTGAATTGGAATGCAATGGATTGTGGAATGGAATGTGGAAAGAATTGCAATGGAATGAGAATGGAACATGGAATGGAATGTGCAATGGAATGTGGAATGAACTGCGGAAAGGAATGTGGAATGGAATGGAATGGAATGTGGAACGGAATGTAAATTGGAATGCGATGGAATGTGTAATGGAATGTGGAATGAAAGGCAATGGAAAGAGAATGGAATGTGGAATGGAAGATGGAATGGAATGTGGAATGGAATGGAATGGAAAGTGGGATGGAATGCGGAATGGAATGGAGTGGAACGTGGAATGGAATGTGGAATGGAATGGAATGGAATGTGGAATGGAACGTGGAGTGGAATGTGGAATTGATTGTGGAATGGAAAGGAATGGGATGGAAGTGGAATGAAATGTGGAATGGAACTCGTAATGGAATTGAATGGAATGTGGAAAGGAATGGAATGGAATGTTGAATGGAATGTTTAATGGAATGGGATGGAATGTGGAATGGAATGTGGAACGGAATGGAATGGAATGTGAAACGGAATGTGGAGTGGAATGTAATGGACGGTAGAATGGAATATGGAATGGAACTGAACGTGGGATATAACGTGGAATTGAATTTCGAATGGAACATGAAATGGAATGGAATGTGGAATGGAATGTGGAATGGAATTGAATGGAATGTGGAATGGTATATGGAATGAATTGCAAAGGAATGTGGAATGGAACGTGGATTGGAAGGTGCAATGCAATGTGGAATGGAATGGAATAGAATGTGGAATATAATTTGGAATGGAATGGAATGGAATGGAATGTGGAATGGATCGTGGAATGGAATGTGCAATGGAATGTGGAATGGAATGTAATAGAATGTGGAATGTAATGTGGAAGGGAATGGAATGTAATGTAATGTGGAATGAAATGGAATGGAATATGGAATGGAATAGAATGAGGAATGGAATGTGGAATGGAATGGAATGGAGAGAGGAATGGAAAGTGGAATGGCATTGAATGTGGAATGGAACTTGGAATGGAATGGAATGGAATGCGATGTGGATTGGAATGGAATGGAATATGGAATGGAAAGGAATGTGGAATGGAATGGAATGCAATGTGGAATGGAATGTGGAATAGAATGGAAAGTGGAATGGAATATGGAATGGAATGGAAAGGAGTGTGGTATGGAATGTTGAATGGAATGGAATGGAGTGTGAAATGAAATTGATTAGAATGAGGAATGGAATCTTATGTAATGTGGAATGGATTTTGGAATGTAATGTGTAATGCAAAGAACGGAATGCAATGTGGAATGGAATGGAAAGGAATGTGGAATGGAATGGAATGGAATGCAATGAAATGGAATGTGGAATGGAATGAAATGGAATGTGGAATGGAATGAAATGGAATGTGGAATGGAACTTGCAATGGAGTGGAATGGAATGTGGAATGGAGTGGAATGGAATGTGGAATGGAGAGGAATGGAATGTGCATTGGAACGTGGAATGTAATGTAATGTAATGTGGAATCGAATGGAAGCCAATGTGGAATGAAACATGTAATGGAATGGAAAGCAATGTGGAATGGAATTTGAAATGGAATGGAATGGAATGGAATGTGGAATGGAGTGGAATGGAATGGAATGGAATGGAATGGAATGTGGAATGGAATCAAATGGAATGTGGAATGCAATTTGGAATGGAATGTGTAATGCAATGAATGGAATGCAATGTGGAATGGAATGGAAAAGAATGTGGAATGGAATTGAATGGAATGGGATATGGAATAGAAAGAAATGGAAGGTGGAAAGGAATGGAATGCTATCGGGAAAGAAATGTGGAAGGGAGTAGAATGGAATTTTGAATGGAATGTGGAATGGAATGTGAAATGGAATGTCGAATGTGATGGAAAAAAATGTGTAATGGCATGGAATGGAATGTGGAATGGAACGTGGAAAGGAAGGTGGAATGAAATTGAATGGAACATGGAATGAAACGTGGAATGGAAAGTGGAACGGAATGGAAAGTAACGTGAAATGGAATGTGGAATGGAACGTAGAGTTGAAAGTGGAATGTAAAGGAATGGATAGTGGAACGGAAACTGGAATGTAACGTGGAATGGAATGGAATGGAATGTGGAATTGAATGGGAAGGAATTAGTAATAGAATGGAATGGAGTGGTATTTGGATTGTTATGGAATAGAATGGAATGGAAAGTGGAATGGAATGGAAAGGAATGTGGAATGGAATGGAATGGGATGTGGAATGGAATGGAATGGAATTTGAATTGAATTTGAATGGAATGGAATGGAATGTGGACTGGAATGGAATTAAATGGAATGGAATGTGGATTTGAATGAAATGGAATGGGGATTGGAAACTGGAATGGCATAGAATGGAATGTGGAATGGAATGTGGAATGGAATGGAATGGAATGTGGAATGAAATGGAATTGAAAGAAGAAAGGAAAGGAATGGAATGTGGAATGGAATGTGGAATGGAAGGTGGAATGGGATAGAAAGGAAAGTGGAATGGAAACGAATGGAATGGAATGGAATGTGGAATGGAATGCAATGGAAAGGAATGGAATGAGGAATGGAGTGGAATGAGATGGAATGTGGAATGGAATGGAATGGAATGGAATGTGGAATGGAATGGAATGGCATGTGGAATGGAATTTGGAATGGAGTTGAATGGAATGTGGAATGAAATGGAATGGAATATGGAATGGAACGTGGAATGGAATGAAATTTAATGCGGAATGGAAAGTGGAATGGAATGGAATGGAACATTGAACTTAACAAGGAATAGAACGTGCAATAGAAAGTGAAGTGGAACTTGGAATTGAATGTGGAATGGAACGTGGAATGGAATGTGGAACGGAATGTGGAATGGAAGACAATGGAATGTGGAATGGAAAGGAAAAGAAAGTGTTATGGAATGTGTAATGGAATAGAAAGTAATTTGGAAAGGAACGTGTAATGTAATGGATTGGAACGTGGAATGGAACATGGAATGGAAAGTGGAATGGAACGTTGAGTGCAATGGAGTGTGGAATGGAAGGTGAGATAGAATGGAATGGAATGTGGAATGGAACGTGGAATGGAATGGAATGGAATATTTAATGGAAAGTGGGATAGAACGTGGAATGGAACGTGGAGGGGATCATGCAATGGAACGAGTAATGGAACGTGCAATGTAATGTGGAATGGAATGTGGAATGGAAAGTAATGGAATGTGGAATGGAATGGAATGGAATGTGGAATTGAATGTGGAATGGAATGGGGAATGGAAAGTGGAATGGAAAATTGAATGGAACGTGGAAATGAACGTGGAATGGAATGTGGAATGGAAAGTGGAATGGAACGTGGAATGGAATGTGAAATGGAATGGATTGGAATGCGGAATGGAATGGAATGGAATATAATGGAATGTGAAATGGAATTGAAAGGAAAGTGGATTAGAATGGAAAGGAATGTGGAATGGAATGGAATGGAATGTGGAATGGAAACTGGAAAGGAATGTGGATTGGAATGCAATGGAATGGAATGGAATGTGGAAAGGATTGGATTGGAAAGTGGAGTGGAATGGAATGGAATATAATGGAATGGGGAATGGAAAGTAGTAGAATTCAATGTGGAATGGAATGTAATGTGGAATGGAATGGCATGCAATGTGGAAAGGAATGGAATGCAATCTGGAATGGAATGCAACAGAATTGAATGTGGAATAGAAAGGAATGTGGAATAAAAGGGAATAGAATGTAGGATGGAATGGAATGGAGTGAGGAATGGAATGTGGAAGGGAAGGGATTGGAATGTGGAAAGGAAGGGATTGGAATGTTTAATGGAAGGGAATGGAATGTGGAATGAATGGAATGGAATATGGAATGGAATGTGGAATGGAATCAGGAATGGAAAGTGGAATGGAACGTTGAAAGGAAGGTGGAAAGGAACATGGAATGGAATGTGGAATGGAAAGTGGAATAAAACGTGGAATGGAACGTGGAATGAAATGTTGAATGGAATAAAATGAAACGTGGAGTGGAAGGGAATGCCATGGAATGGAATGGTATGTGAAATGGAAAGGAATGGAATGGGAATTAGAATGAAACGGAATGCGGAAGGGAATGCAATGAAATGTGGAATTGAATGTGGAATGGAATGTGGAATGGAATGGAATGGAATGGAATGTGGAAAGGACTGGAATGGAAAGTGGAATTGGATGGAATGAAATGGAATGTGGAATGGAATGAAATGGAATGTGGAATGCAATGGAATTGAAAGTGAAATGGAATGTGGAATGGAATGGAAAGGATTATGGAATGGAACATGGAATGGAAGGTTTAATGCAAAGTGGAATGGAACATGGAACAGAATGTGGAATGGAAGGGAATAGAAAGTAGGAAGGAATGGAAGGTTATTTGGAATTTTACTAAATGGAATGGAATGGAATGTGTAATGGAATGGAATGGAATGAAATGGAATGCATTGGAATGTGGAATGTAATGTGGAATGGAACATGGAATGAAATGGAATGGAAAGTGGAATGGAATAGAATGGAAAGGAATGGAATGCGAAATGGAATGTGGAATGGAATGTGGAATGGAATGGAATGTGGACTGGAATGGAAGGGAATGAAGAATGGAATGTGGAATGGAAAGTGGAATGGAATAGAATGGAATGTGGAATGGAATGTGGAATGGATTGGAATGGAAAGTGGACTGGAATGTGGAATGGAAAGTAGAATGTGGAATGGAGGGGAATGGAATGTGGAATGGAATGTCGTATGGAATGTGGAATGGAATGTAATCGAATGCGGAATGGAATCTGGAATGGAAAGTGGAATGGAATGGAATATGGAATGCAATGGAATGGAAAGGAATGTTATCTGGAATGGAATCTGGATTGGAATGTGGAATGGAATGAAATGAAGTGTGAAATCGAATGAGGAATGGAAGGGAAAGGAATCTGGAATGGAATGGAATGGAACATGGAATGGAACGTGGAAAGGAACCTGTAATGGAACGTGGAATGGAATGGAATGTGGAATGGAATAGAATGGACAGTGGAATGGAATGTGGAACGGAATGTAAAGGAATGTGGAATGGAACGTTGAATGTGATGGAAAGGAATGTGTAATGGAATGCGGAATGGAAGAGAATGGGATGCGGAATGGAATGTGGAATGAAACGGAATAGAATGTGGAATGGAACATTCATTGGAATGTAAAGGAATGTGGAATGGTATGTGGAAATCAACAAGGAATGGAATGGAATGGAATGTGGAATGGAATGGAATGGAATGTTGAATGGAATGTGAAATGGAATCAATGAAATGCAATGTTGAATGGAATGCAATGGACTGGAATTGAATGTGGAATGGAATAGAATGGAATGTGGAAAGGAAAGTAATGGAACGTGCAATGGAAGGGAATGGAACGTGGAAAGGAATGGAATGGAATTTTGAATGGAATGCAATGGAATGGAATTGAATGTGGAATGGAATGGAATGGAATTTCAAATGGAGGTGAATTGAATGGAATGGAATGAGAAATGGAATGGAAATGAATATGGAATTGAAGGGAATGAAAAGGAATGATATGAGGAATGGAAAGGAATGTAATATGGATTGGAATGTTGAAAGGAAAGGAATGGTATGTGTAATGGAACATGGAATGGAATTGAATGGAACGTGGAATGCAAGGGAAACGAATGTGTAATGGAATGAGAAATAGAATGGAATAGATTGGAATGGAATGTGGAATGTAATGCAATGGAATGTGAATGAAATAGAATTGAATATGGATTGGAATGTGGAAAGAAATGTGTGACGGAATGAAATGGAATATGGAATGCAATGAGGATTGGAAAGTGGAATGGAATGGAATGGAACGTGGAATTGAATGTGGAATGGAAAGTGGAGTGGAATGTGGAATGGAACGTGGAATGGAATGGAAAGGAGCATGGAATGGAATGGAAAGGAACATGGAATGGAATGGGACATGGAATGGAATGGAATGGAACGTGGAAGCAATGGAAGGTGGAATGGAGTGGAATGCATCTTGGAATGGAATGTGGAACAGAATGTGGAAAGGAAGGGAATGGAAAGTGGAATGGAATGGAAGGTAATGTGGAAGGCATCAGAATGGAATGGAATGGAATGTGGAATGGAATGGAATGCAAAGTGGAATGGAATGGAATAGAAGATAGAATGGAATGTGGAATGGATCGTGTAATGGAAAGGAATGTGGAATGGAAAGCAATGCAATGGAATGTGCAATGGAATGAGGAAAGGAATTTGGAAAGAAATGTAATGGAATGTGGAATGTAATGTTGAATGGGATGGAAAGGAATGTGTAATGGAATGTGGAATGGGATGCAAGGGAATGCAGAATAGAATGCGGAATGGAAGGGAATGGAATGTGGAATGGAACGTGGAACGGAATGGAATGAAATGTGGAATGGTATGTGGAATTGAACGAAGAAGGGAATGGAATGGAATGTGGAATGGAATGGAATGGAATGGAATGTTGAATGGAATGTGGAATAGAATGGAATGGAATGCAGTGTGGAATGGAATGGAATGGAATGGAATGGAATGTAGAATGGAATGGAATGGAATGTGGAATGGAATGGAATGGAATGTGGAATGGAATGGAATGGAATGTGGAATGAAAAGGAATGGAATGTGCAATGGAATGGAATGGAATGTGGAATGGAATGGAATGGAATGTTGAATGGAATGTGGAATAGAATGGAATGGAATGCAGTGTGGAATGGAATGGAATGGAATGGAATGTGGAATGGAATGGAATGGAATGTGGAATGGAATGGAATGGAATGTGGAATGGAATGGAATGGAATGTGGAATGAAAAGGAATGGAATGTGCAATGGAATGGAATGAAATGTGGAGTGGAATGGAATGGAATGTAGAATGGAGTGGAATGGAATGTGCAACGAAATGGAATGGAATGTGGAATGGAAAGGAATGGAATTTGGAACGGAAGGGAATTGAATGGAATGGAATGTGGAATGGAATGGAATGGAATGGAATGTGGAATGGAATGTGGAATGGAATGGAATGGAACGTGGAATGCAATGTTGAATGGAATGGAATGGAATGTGAAGGGCAATGGAATGGAATGTAGGATGGAATGGAAAGGAATGTGGAATGGAATGAAATGATTTGTGGAATGGAATGGAATGTGGAATGGAATGGAATGGAATGTGAAATGGAAAGTGAAATGACATGGAATGGAATGTGGAATGGAATGTAGAATGGAAAAGAATGGAATGTGGAATGGATTGGAATAGAACGTGGAACGGAACGTGGAATGGAACATGGACTGGAACGTGGAGTGGAACGTGGAATGGAATGTGGAATGGAATGGAATGTGGAATGGAATGGAAACGAATTTGGAATGCACTCTGGAATGGAATGGAATGGAATGTGGAATGGAACGTGGAAAGGAATGAAGTGGAATGGAATGTGGAATGGAACGTGCAATGGAATGGAATGGAAAGTGGAATGGATTGCAATGGAATGTAGAGTGGAACGCAATGGAATCGAATGGAATTTGAAATGTAATGGAATGGAATGTAGAATGAAATGTAATGAAAAGTGGAATTGAATGTAGAATGGAATGGAAAGAATGTGGAATGGTATATGAAATGGAATGGAATGTAATGTGGAATGGAATGTGAAATGGAATGGAATGGAATGTTGAATGAAATGTGGAATGGAATGGAATGGAATGTGGAAAGCAATGCGGAATGGAAAGGAATGGAACGTGGAATGGAACGTGGAATGGAATGGAATGGAATGTGGAATGGAATGTGGAAAGGAACGGGGAATGGAATCTGGAATGGAATGGAATGGAATGTAGAATGCAATGGAAAGGAATGGAATCTGGAATGGAATGGAATGCAATGTGGAACGGAATGTGGAATGCAATGGGATGGACTGTGGAATGGAATGGAAACTAATGGAATGTGAAAAGGAAAGGAATGGAATGTGGAATTCAATGGAATGGAATGGAATGGATTGTGGAATGAAATGCAATGGAATGTAGATTGGAATTTGGAATGGAATGTGGAATGGAATTTGGAATGCAATGGAATAGACTGTGGAATTGAGTGGAATGGAATGGAATGTGAAAAGGAATGTAATGTAATGTGGAAAGGAAAGTTAAATAGAATATGGTATGCAATGAATGGATTTGAATGGATTGTGGAATGGAACAGAATGGAATGTGGAATACAAAGGAATGGAATTCAATGTGAAATGGAAACGAATGGAATTTGCAATGGAATGGAATGGAAAGGAATGTGGAATGGAATGGAATGGAACGTGGAATTGAATGTGGAATGGAATGGAACGTAACGTGGAATGGTATATGAAATGGAATGGAATTAAATTTGGAATGGAAAGTGGAATGGAACGTCTAATGTAATGTGGGATGGAATGGAATGAAATGTGTAATGGTATGTGGAATGGAATAGAACGTAATGTGGACTGGAATGTGGAATGAAATGGAATAGACCGTGGAATAGAAAGTGGAATGGAATGGAATGGAATGTGTAATGGAACGTGGAATGGAATGGATTGGAATGTGGAATGGAACGTGGAATGGAACTTGGAATGGAATGTGGAATGGAACGTGGAAAGGAATGTGGAAAGCAATGCGGAATGGAATGTAGAATGGAATGGAATGGAATGTGGAAGGGAATGGAATGGAATGAGGAATGGAATGTGGAACGGAACGGAATGTGGAAAGGAATGTGGAAACGAATGGAGTGGAATGCGGAATGGAACGGAATGGAATGGAATGTGGAATGGAATGAAATATAATGTGGAATGGAAAGTGGAATGGAATGGAATGGAACGTGGAATGGAATAGAATGGAATGTGGAATGGAATGTGGAATGGAATGGAATGTGAACTGGAATTGAATGGAATGGAATGTACTGTGGAATGGAATGGAATGGAATGTGGAATGCAATGGAATTTGGAATGCAACGTGCAATGGAATGAAATGTGGAATGCAATGGAATGGAATGGAATATGGAATGGAATGTAATGTGCAATGGAAAGGAATGGAATGTGGAATGAAATGTTGAATGGAATGGAATGGAATGTGTACTGCAATGGAATGGAATGTGGAATGGATTGGAATGGTATGTGGAATGGAATGTGGAATGGAATGTGGAATGGAATGGAAAGGATTGTGCAATGGAATGGAATGGAATGTGGAATGGAATGTGGAATGGAAGTGAATGGAATGTGGAATGGAAGGGAAAGGAATATGGAATGGAATGGAATGGAATGTGGAATGGAACGTGAAATGAACCGGAGTGGAATGTGGAATAGAATGTGGAATAGAAATGAATGGAATGTGGATTGGAATGGAATGGAATGTGGAATGGATTGGAATAGAACGTGGAACGGAACTTGGAATGGAACAAGGAACGTAACGTGGAGTGGAATGTGGAATTGAATGCAGAGTGGAAACGAATGGAATGTGGATTGGAATGTGGAATGGAAAGCGGAATGGAATAGAAAGGAATGTGGAATGGAATGTGAAATGGAATGCAATGGAATGTGGAATGGAATGGAATGTGGAACACAATGTGGAAGGGATTGCAATGGACTCTGCAATTCAATGTGGAAAAGAATGGAATGTAAAGTTTACTGGAATGTGGAAGGGAATGGAATGGAATGAGGAAAGCAATTGAATTTAATGAAATGTGGAATGGAATGGAATGGAATAAAACAGAATGTGTAATGGATTTGAATGGAATGGAAGGTGGAATGGAAAGGAATGGAATGCGGAATGGAATCGAATGGAATGTGGAATTCAAGGGATTGGAATGTGGGAAGCAATGTGGAATGGAATGGAATGGAATGTGGGAAGGAATGGAATGGAATGGAACGGAATTTGGAATGGTATGGAATGGAATGGAATGTGAAGAGGAAATAGAATGAAAAGTTGAATGGAATGTTTAATGGAATGGAATGGAATATGGAATGGAATGGAATGGAATGTGGAATGGAATTGAATGCCGAATGGAATTGAATGGAATCTGTAATTTAATGGAATGGAATGTGGAATGGAAAGTGGAATGGAATGTAATGGAATGCGAAATGGAATGGAGGGGAAAGTGGGAAGGAACGTGGAATGTAATGGAAAGGAATGGAGTGGAATGTGGAATGAATGGAAGGTAATGTAATGTTAAATGGAAATAGAATTGAATGTTTAATGGAATGGAATGGAATGTGGAATGCAATGGAATGAAATTTAGAGTGGAATGGAATTGAATGAAATGTTGAATGGAATGGAATGAAATGTGGAATGGAAAGTAATGAAAAGTGGAAAGAAAGGTGGAACAGAATGGGTTGGAAAGTGAAACAGAAAGGAATAAAATGTGGAAAGAAATGGAATGGAATGTAATGGAATGTGTAATGCAATGGAATGGAATGGAAAGGAATGTGGAAAGGAATGGAATGGAATGTGTAATGGAATATAGTTTGGAAAAGAACGGAATTGAATGTGGATTGGAAGGTAATGGAACGGAATGTGGAATATAATGAAATGGAATCGAATGGAATGGAATGTGGAAAGGAATGGAATGGAATGTGTAATGGAATATAGTATGGAAAAGAACGGAATTGAATGTGGATTGGAAGGTAATGGAACGGAATGTGGAATATAATGAAATGTAACGGAATATGGAATGGAATGGAAAGGAATGGAATGTAACGTGGAATGGAATGAAATGAGATGTGAAATTGAACGTGGAATGGAATGAATTGGAACTTGGAATGGATTGGAAAGTGAAAGGGAATGGAGTGGAAATTTGAATGGAATGGAAGGAACATGGAAAGGAATTGAATGGAATGTGGAATGTGATGGAATTGAAAGAGGAATTCAATGGAGTGGAATGTGGAATGGAATGGAATGGCATGGAATGTGGAATGGAATGTGGAATGGATTGGAATGCAATGCGTAATGGAATGGAATGGAACATGGAATGGAGAGGAAAGGAATGTGGAATCTAATTTGGAATGGAATGGAATGGAATGGAATGTGGAATGGAATGTAGAATGGAATGTGGAATAGAATAGAATGGAATTTGGAATGGAACATGGAATGGAATGGAATGAAATGTGGAATGGAATGGAATGGAATGTTGAAAGGAATTTAATGGGACGTGGAATGGAACGTCGAATTTAACGTGCAATGGAACGTGAAATTGAACGTGCGATGGAATGCGAAATGGAATGGAATGGAATGTGGAATGAAATGTGGAATGGAATGGAATGGAATGCAATGTATTTGACAGTGGAATGGAATGTGGAATGGAATGAGATGGAATGGAATAGAATGGAATGGAATTTGAAATGGAATGGAATGGAATGTGGAATGGAATGGAATGGAATATGCAATGGAATGGAATGGAATGTGGAATGGAATGTGGAATGGAAAGTGGAATAGAATGTGGAATGGAATGGAATGGAATGTGGAATGGAATAGCATGGAAGTTGGAATGGAACGTGGAACGGAATTGAATAGAATGGAATGTGTAATGGAATGTGGAATGGATTGGAATGTTGAATGGAATGTAATGGAACTTGGAAAGGAAAATTGGATGGAATGGAATGAAATTTGAAATGGAATGTGGAATGGAATGTGGAATGGAGTGGAATGTAATGTGGAATGGAATGGAATGGAAAGTGGAATGGAATGTGGAATGGAATGGAATGTGGAATGGAACATGGAATGGAATGGAATGGAATAGAATGTGGAATGGAACGTGGAAAGGAATGGAATGAAATGTGATATGGTATAGATTGGAATGGAATGTGGAATTGAATGGAATGGAATGGAATGGAATTTGGAATGGAATATTGAATGGAATGGAAAGGAATGTGGAAAGGAATATGGAATGTGGACATTTGAAATGGAATGTGGAATGGAATGTGGAATGGAGTGGAACGGAATGTGGATTGGAATGGAATGGAATGTGGAATGGAGTGGAATTTAATGTGCAATGGAAAGGAATGGAATGTGGAAAAGAATGTCGAATGGAAATAGAATGGAATAGAACGGAATGTGGAATGGAACGTGGAATGTAATGTGGAATGGAACGCGGAATGGAATGGAATGGGGAATGGAATGTGTAATGGAATGTAGAATGGAATGGAATGTGGAATGGATGGTGGAATGGAATATGGAAATGAAGGCGGAATGGAATGAATCGGAATTTGCAATGGAACGTAGAATGGAATGGAACAGAATGTGCAATCGAACTTTGAATGGAATGATATGGAATGTGGATTTGAACGTGGAATGGAAATTGGATTGTAATGCGGAATGGAATGGAATGTGGAATGGAATGTGGAATGAAATGTGGAAGGGAATGGGATGTGGAATGGACACTGAAATGGAATGGAATGGAATAGAATGTGGAATGGATTTGAATTGAATGTGGAATGGAAAGGAATGGAATGCAGAATGGAATGCAATTTAATGTGGAATGGAATGGAGTAGAATGGAATGTGGAATGGAATGGAATGCAATGGAATGGAATATGGAATGGAATGGAATGGAATGGAATGTTGAATGGAATGTGAAAAGGAGTGGAATGGAATGCCGAATGAAATGGAATGGAATGTGGAATGGAATGGAGTGGAATGTTCAATGGAATGTAATGGAAATTGGAATGGAATATGGATTGGAATGGAATGAAATTTGAAATGGATTGTGGAATAAAATGTGGAATGCAATGGAATGGAATGTGTAATAGCACATGGAATGGAATGGAATGGAATGGAATGGAATGTGGAATGGAAGGGAATGGCATTTGTAATGGAATGTGGAATGGAATGGAAAGCGGTATGGAATGGGGAATGGAATTGAATGGAATGTAGAATAGAATGTGGAATTGATTGTGGAATGGAATGTGGAATGGAATTTGGAATGGAATGGAATGGAATTGGTAATGGAATGTGAAATAGAACGGAAAGGAAAGTAGAATGGAATGTGGAATGCAATGGAATGGAATGTGGAATGGAAAGGAATGGAATGCGAATGGAATGGAATGGAATGGAATGTTGAATGGAAATTGGAATGGAACGGGGAATGGAAACGTGGAATGCACCTTGGAGTGGAAAGTGGAATGCAATGATGAATGGAATGGAATGGAAAGTGGAATATAATGTGGAATGGAATGGAATGGAATGGAATGTGGAATGGAATGGAATGGAATGCAATGGAATGTGGAATGGAATGTGGAGTAGAATGGAATGTTGAATGGAATGTATAATGAAATGGAATGCAATGCAATGTGGAATGCAGCGTGGAAAGTGTTAGAATGGAATGTGGAATGGAAGGTGGAATGTTATGTGGAATGGAATGGATTGTGGGACGGAATGTGGAATAGAAAGTGGAATGGGATGGAATGTTCATTAGGTTGTGGAATTGAAAGTGGAATGCTATATGGAATGTAATGGAATTGAAAGTGCAATGGATTGGGAAGTGAGAAGGAATGGAAGGTAGACTGGAAAGGAATGCAATGTGGAATGGAATGTGGAATGGAATGTGGAGTAGAATGGAATGTTGAATGGAATGTATAATGAAATGGAATGCAATGCAATGTGGAATGCAAAGTGGAAAGTGTTAGAATGGAATGTGGAATGGAAGGTGGAATGTTATGTGGAATGGAATGGATTGTGGGATGGAATGTGGAATAGAAAGTGGAATGGGATGGAATGTTCATTAGGTTGTGGAATTGAAAGTGGAATGCTATATGGAATGTAATGGAATGGAAAGTGCAATGGATTGGCAAGTGAGAAGGAATGGAAGGTAGACTGGAAAGGAATGCAATGTGGAATGGAACGTGGAATGGAATGTGGAATGGAACGTGGAATGGAACGTAACGGAAAAGTGTAATGGAATGAAGTGGAATGGAATAGGAAATGGAACTTTGAATGGAATGTGGAATGGAATGGAATGTGGAAAGGAATAGAATGGAATGGAATATAGAATGGAATGTGGAATGGAATGGAATGCAATGTGGAATAGAAGGAGGAATCGAATGGAATGGGGAATGGAGTGGAATGTGGAAAGGAATGTGTAATCGAACGTGGAATTGAATGGAATGTGGTGTGGATTGTGGAATGGAATGCAATGGAATGCAATGTGAAGTGGAATGGAGTGGAAAGTGGAATGGAATGGGATGGAATGCCAAATGCATCGGAATGGAATGGAACATAATGGAATGGATTGTGGAATGGAATGGCATGGAATGTGGAATGGAATGGAATGGTAAGTGGAATGGAATGCTGGAATGGAATGGAATGCCCTATGAAATGGAATGGAATGTGGAATGAAACGGAATGGAATGGAATGTTGAATAGAATGGAATGCGGAATGGAATGGAATGGAATGTAGAATGAAATGTGGAATGGAATGGAATGCAATATGGAATGGAATGTGGAATGAAGTGGAATGTGGAATTGAATGGAATCGAATGTGGAATGGAATGGAATGGAATGTTGAATGGAATGTGGAATGGAACTTGGAATGGAATGGAATGGAAAGGAATGGAATGTGGGTAGGAATGTGAAACGGTACGTGGAATGGAATGGAATGTGGAATGGAATGGAATGTGCAAAGGAATGTGGAATGGAAGGTGGAATGGAATGGAATGGAATGTGGAATGCATTGTGGAATGCAAAGAGGAATGTAATGGAATTGAATGTGGAATGGAAAGTGGAACGGATTGGAACAGAATGTGGAATGGAATGGAAAGGAAAGTGGAATGGAACGTGGAATGGAATGGAATGGAAGGAGGAATGGAATATTGAAAGGAATGGAATGGAAAGCGGTATGAAATGGAATGGAATGTGGAATGGAATAGAATGGAATGCAATGTGGAATGGAACGTTGAATGGAATGTAATGGAATGTGAAATGGAATGTGGATTAGAATGTAATGATATGTGAAATTGATTGGAACGTACTGTAATGAGAAATGACATGGAATGGAATGGAATGGAATGGAATGTGGAATGGAAGGGAATGGAATGGGAAATGGAATGTGGACTGCAACGTGGAATGGAAGGGAATTTGCAATGGAACCTGGAATGCGAAGTGCAATGGAATGGAATGGAATGTGAAATGCAATGTGGAAAGGATGGGAATGGCATGTGGAATCGAATGGAAAGGAAAATGTAATGCAATGCAATGCAATGGAATGAAATGTGGAACAGAATGGAATGCAATGCGCAACGGAATGCAATGGAATGTAGAGTGGAATGCAATATAATGTGGAATGGAGTTGAATGGAAAGTGAAATGGAAACAGAATTTAATGTGGAATGGTATGAAACTTAATGTGGAAAGAAAAGGAATTGAATGTGGAATGGAACGTGGAATGGAATGGAATGGGATGTGAATTAGAATGTAGAACAGAAAGGAATGTGGCATGGAATGGAATGGAATGCAACGTGGAATGCAGTGGAATGAAGTGGAGTGGAATTTTGAATGGAATGGAAAGTGGAATGTAATGTGGAATGGAACGGAAAGGAATGTGGAATAGAATGTGGAATGGAATGGAATGGAATGTGCAATGGAAAGTGGAATGGAAGGTGGAATGGAATGGAATGGAATGAGGAATGGAATGGAATGCAATGTGGAATGCAATGCAATGGAATGTGGAATGGAATGCAATAGAAAATGGATTGAAAAAGAATGGAATGGAATTGAATGTGAAATGGAATGGAATGGAATGGAATGACGAAAGGAATGTGTAATGCAACGTGGAATAGAATGGAAGTTATGTGGAATGGAATGTGTAATTGAATGGAGTGGAATTTGGAATGGAATGGAATAGAATGTGGTATGCAATGTAATGGAATGGAATATGGAATGGAATGTGGAATGGAATGGAATGTGGAATGGAAAGTGGAATGGAAAGGAAAGGACTGTGGAATGGTATGAAGTGGAACGTGGAATGGAATTTGGAAAGTAGTGGAATGGAATGTGGAATGGAGTGTGGAATGGAATGGAAAGTAATTTGGAATTGAATGGGGTGGAATGTGGAATGGAATGTGGAATGGAATGGGATGGAAAGGAATGTGGAATGGAATGTGGAACGGAAACTGGAATTCAAGGTGCAACAGAATGGAATAGAATGGAATGCAATGGAATGGAATGTGGAAAGGAATGGAATGGAATGTGGAAATTAATGGAATGGAATGTGGAATGGAGTAGAATGTGCAATGGAATGTATTGTAATGGAATGTAATGGAACGAAATGTGGAATGGAATGTGGAATGGAAAGTGGAATGGAATGGAATGGAGAGGAATGGAATGGAATGTGGAATGGAATGTGGAACGGAATGTGGAATGGAACGTTTAATGGAATTGAATGGAGTGGAAAGGAATGGAATGTGGAATGGAATGTGGAATGGAACGTGGAATGGAATGGAAAGGAATGTGGAATGGAATGTGGTATGAATTGGAATGGAATGTGGAATCGAATGCAATGGAATACGGAATAGATCGTGGAATGGAATTGAATGGAATGTGGAATGGAATGTGGAATGGAATGGAATGGAATGTGCAGTGGAATGGAATGGAATGTTTAACGGAATGGAAGGGAATGGAAAATGGAATGCAACGGAATAGAATGGAATGGAATTCTATGGAATGTGAAATTGAATGTGGAATGGAAAGGAATGAAATGTGAAACGGAATGTGGAAAGGAATGGAATGGAAAGTGGAATGAAATGGAAAGGAATCTGGAATTGAATGAAATGGAATGGAATTTGGAATGCAATGGAATGGAATGAAATGGAATGGAACGCGGAACGGAATGGAATTGAATGGGGAAGGAAATGTGGAATGGAACGTGGAGTGGAATGGAACATAAGACAATGGAATGTGCCATGGAATGTGGAACGGAAAGTGGGATGGAATTAAATGGAATGTGGTATGCAATGTTGAATGAATGGGAATGGCATGTGGAATGGAATGAAATGGAATGGAGTATGGAATGGAATGGAAAGTGGAATGAAATGGAAAGTGGAATGGAATGGAATGCAAATTGGAATGGAATGGAATGGAATGTGTAACGGAATGCAAACAATGTGTAGTGGAAAGTGGAATAGAATGGAATTAAATGGAATGGAATGTGGAAAGGAATGCAATGGAATGTGGAATGGAATGGAATGGAACGAGAAATGGAAATAGAAGGGAATGTGGAATGGTAGGGAATGGAGTGTGGAATGGTATTCAATTGAATGTGGAATGGAACGTCGAATGGAATGGAATGGAATGTGAAATAAAATGTGGAATGGAATGGAAGGTGTAATGGATTGGAATGGGATGTCGAATGGAATGGAATGGAATGTGGAAAGGAATGTGGAATGGAACATGGAATGCAACGGAATGGAACAGAATGGAATTGGGAATGGAAAGTGGAATGGAACGTGGAATGGAATGGAATGGAAGGGAATGTGGAATGGAATGGAATATAAAGGAATGTGGAATGGAATTTGGAATGGAAAGTAGAATGGAATGCTATGGAATGGAATGTGTAATGGAATGGAACGGATTGTGGAATGGAATGCAATGGAATGTTGAATTGAATGCAATGCAATGTGGAATGGAATGGAATGGAAAGTGGAATGGAATTTGGAATTGACTGGAATACAGAATGGAAAGTGGAATGGAATGGAATGGAATGGAATGCACTGTGGAATGCAATGGAATGGAAAGGAATGTGAAATGGAATGGAATGGAGTCTGGAATGGATTGCAAGTAAAAGGAAAGTGAAATGGAATGGATAGGAATGGCATGGAATGCAATGTGGAATGGAAATAAATGGAATGCAATGGAATGTGGAATGGAATGGAATGGAATGTGGAATGGAATGGAATTTAATGTGGAATGGAATTGAATTGAATGTGGAATGGAAAGGAATGGAATGCGAATGAAATGGAAAGGAATGGAAGTTGAAAGGAATGGAGTGGAATTTAATGCGGAATGGAAAGGGATTGAATCTGGAATCTAAAGGAATGGAATGTGAATGAAATGGAAACGAATGGAAGCTGAATGGAATGGAAAGTGGAATGGAATGGAGTGGAATTTAATGCGGAATGGAAAGGGATTGAATCTGGAATCTAATGGAATGGAATGTGAATGAAATGGAAACGAATGGAAGGTGAATGGAATGGAAAGTGGAATGGAATGGAGTGGAAAGTGGAATGGAATGTAATGGAAAGTGGAATGGAATGGAATGTGGAATGCAGTGGAATGGAACGGAATGTAATGTGGAATGGAAAGGAATGGAATTTGGTATGGAATTGAATGTGGAATGGAATGGAATCGAATTTGGAAAGCAATGGAATGGAATAGAATGTGAAATGGAAAGGAAAGGAATGTGGAATGGAAGGGAATGGAAAGCATTGGAATGTGGAAAGCAATGGAATGGAATGTGGAATGGAAGGGAATGGAATGGAATGGAATAGAATGTGGCATGGATTGCAATGTAATATGGAATGGAATGTGGAATGGAATTGAATGGAATGGAACGAAGAATGGAACGTTGAATGAAATGGAATGGAACGTGGAATGGAATGGAATGGAATGTGAAATGGAATGAGGAATGCAATCGATAAGAATGAAATGGAATGTGGAATATAATGGAATCGAACGTGAAATGCAATGGAATGTAATGTGAAATCGAATGAGGAATGGAATGGAATGGAATGGAATGGAATGTGGATTTTACTAGAATGGAAGGCAGAGTGGATTGTGGAATGGAAAGGAACGGAACATGGAATAGAATGTGGAACGGAATGGAATGGAATGTGGAATGGAACGTGGAATGGAATGTGGAATAGAATGTGTCATATGACGGAATGGAATGTGAATTGAATAAGGAATGGAACTTCGAATGGAATGGAATGGAACGTGGAATGGAACGTGGAATGGAACGTGGAGTGGAACATGGAATGGAAAGTGGAATGGAACGTGAAATGGAACATGGAATGGAACATGGCTTGGAACGTGGAATGGAAAGTGGAAAGGAATGGAATGGAACGTGGAATGGAATGGAAGGTGGAATGGAATAGAATGGAAAATGGAAAGGATTGGAATGGAACGTGGAATGCAATGGAAAGGAAAGAGGACTGGAATGGAACCTGTAATGGAATGTGGAATGGAATGGAATGGAATGTGGAATGGAATGAGGAATTGAACGGAATGGAAAGTGGAATGGAATGGAATGCAATGTGGAATGGAATGTGGAATGCAATAGAATGAAACGTGGAAAGCAATAACGAATGGAACGAGGAATGGAATGGAATGGAACGTGGAATGCAACATGGAATGGAAAGTGAAATTGAAAGTGTATTGTAGAGGACTGGAAAGTGGAACGGAATGGAATGGAACGTGGAGTTGTATGGAATGGAACGTGGAATGGAATGGAACGTGGAATGGAGTGAAATGGAAAAAGAAATGGAAAGTGGAATGGAATGATATGGAATGTAGAATGGAATGGAAAGGAATGTGGAATGGAATGTGGAATGGAATGTGGAATGGAATGGAATGTGGAATGGAATGTGGAATGGAATGTGGAATGGATTGTGGAATGGAATGGAAGGGAATGTGGAATGGAAGGAGGAATGGAACGTGGAATGGAATTGAATGGAACATGGAATGGAATGGAAAGTGGAATGGAATGGTAAGTGAAATGGAATGGAATGTAAAGTGGAATGGAATGGATCGTTGAATGGAGTGGAATGTAATGTGAAATGGAAATTTGAATGGAATGGAATGGAATGTGGAATCTAATGGAGTGGAATGTGGAATGGAAAGTGGAATGGCATGTGGAATGGAACGTGGAATGGAATGGAATGGAATGTGAAATGGAACAAGGAATGTAATTTAATGGAATGTGGAATGGAATGTGCAATGCAATGGAATCGAATGTGTAATGGAGAGGAACGGAATTGAATGAGGACTGGAATGGAATGGAATGGAATGCAATGTGTAATGGAATGGAATTGAATGCAGAATGGAACGTGGAATGTAATGGAATGGAATGTGAAATAGAATGAGGAATTGAATGGAATGGAATGCGGAATAAAATGGATTGGAATGCAATGAGGAAAGGAATCGAAATGAATGGAATGTGGAAAGGAATGGAATGGAATGGAATCGAGTGTGGAATGAAATGGAATGGAATGGAATGTGGAATGGAACAGAATGGAAAAGAATGGAATGTCAAATGTAATGGAAGGGAATGTGGAAAGGACTGTGAAATGCTATGGAATGGAATGTGGAATGGAAAGGAATGGATTGGAATTGATTGGAATGGAATGTTGAATGCAATGGAATGGAATGTGAAATGAAATGCAATGGAATTTGGAATGGAATGGAAAGGAATATGGAATGAAATAGAATGGAATGTGGAATGGAATGTGGAATGGAATGTTTAATGGAATGGAAAGAAATGTAGAATGAAACGGAATTAAATGTGGAGTGGAACGTGGAATGGAATGTGGAATGGAACGTGGAATGGAATGTGTAATGGAATGCGGAATGGAATGTGGAATGGAATGGAATGGAATGGAACATGGAATGGAATGGAATGGAATGGAACATGGAATAGAATGGAATGGAAATTGAAATGGAATGAGGAATGTAATGGAATAGAATGGAATGTAATGTGGAATGTAATAGAATTGAAGGTGTAATGGAATGTGGAATGGAAAGGAATGGAATCTGGAATGGAATGTGGAATGCAACGGACTGGAATGTTAAATGGAAGGGAATGGAATGCGGAATGGAATGTGCAATGGAATGTGGAATGTAATAGATTGAAAACTGAAAAGGTATGAGGAATGGAACATAGAATGGAATTGAGTGGAACATGGAGTGGAATGTGGAATGAAACGTGGAAAGGAATGAGGAATGGAAAGGGGAATGGAATGTGGAATGGAATGGAATGGAATGGAATGTGGAATGCAATGGAATGGAATGGAATGTGGAATGTGGAATGGAATGGAATGTGGAATGTGTAATGGAATGGAATGTGGAATGTGGAATGGAATGTAGAGTGAAACGTGAAATGGAAAGGAACGGAATAGAATGTGGGTTGCAAGGCAATGGAATGTAAAGTGGAATAGAATGCAACGTAATTGAATATGGAAAGGAACTGAATGGAATGGAATGGAATGTGGAATGGAACGTGGAATGGAATGGAATGGAATGTGGAATGGAATGGAATGGAACGTGAAACGGAATGGAATGGAAATTGGAATGGAATGGAACGGAACATGGAATGGAATGGAAAGGAACGTGGAATGTGATGGAATTGAAAGAGGAATGAAATGGAATGGAATATGGAATAGAATGGAATGGAATGGAAAGTGGAATGGAATGTGGAATGGACTGACATGCAATGCGGAATGCAATGGAATGGAATGTGGAATGGAATGGAAAGGAATTTGGAATCTAATGTGGAATGGAATGGAATGGAATGGAATGTGGAATGGAATGGAATGGAATGTTGAATGGAATGGAATGGACCATGGAATGGAACATGCAATATAACGTGGATTGGAACGTGAAATGGAACGTGCAATGGAATGCGGAATGGAAAGGAATGGAAAGTAGAATGAAACGTGGAATGGAATGGAATGGAATAGAATGGAATGGAATGGAATGAATTTAGAAATGGAATGGAATAGAATGTGGAATTGAATGGAAAGGAATGTGGAACGGAATGAAATGTGGAATGGAATAGAATGGAATGTGTATCGGGATGTGGATTGGAATTGAATGTGGAATGGAATGGAATGGAGTGAAATACGGAATGGTACGGAATGTGGAATGGAATGGAATGGAATGTGGAATGGAATGGAATGGAATGTGATCTGCAATGGAATGTAATGTGGAAAGGAATGTAATGGAATTTGGAATGGAATGTGCAATGGAATGTAAATGACTGTGGAATGGAATGTGGAATGGAATGTGAATGGAATTGAATTGAATGTGGAATGGAATGGAAAGGAATGTGGAATGGAATGGAATGGAATGTGGAATGGAACGTGGAATGAAATGGAATGGAATATGGAATAGAATGTGGACTGGAAAGAAATGGAATTTGGAATTGAATATGGAATGGACAGGAATGGAATGTGGAATGCAATGAAAAGGAATGCGGAATGGAATGCAACGGAATGTGGAATGGAATGTGGAACGGAATGGAATGGTATGTAGAATGGAATGCGGAATGCTTGGAATGGAATGTGGAATGGAATGGCATGGAATGGTAATGGAAAGTGGAATGCAATGTAATGGAAACTGAAATGGAACGTGGAATGGGATGGAATTGAATGTGGAATGGGATGGAATGTAATTTTTAATGGAATGTGGAAAGGAATGGAATGGATTGCAGAATGGAATGTGGAATGAAATGGAATGGAATGTGCAATGGAATGTGGAACAGAATGGAATGGAATGTGGAATGGTATGTGGAATTGAAAGTGGAATGAAATGGAATGGGATGTGTAATGGAATGTAATGGAAAGTTGAATGGAATGTGGAATGGAATGGATTGGGATGTGTAATGGAATGGAATGGAATGTGGAATGGAACTTGCAATGGAATGGAATGGAATTGAATGTGGAATGTAAAAGAATGGAATGTGAAATTCAATGGAATAGAATGTGGAATGCAATGGCATGGAATGTGGAATGGAATGGAGTGGAATGTAGTGGAATGTGGAATGAAATGGAATGGAATATTGATCTAATTTAATGGAATGTGGAATTAATTGGAATGAATGTGTAATGGAATGTGGAACGGAATGAAATGGAATGTGTAATGGAATATCTAATGCTTGGAATGGAATGTGGAATGGAATCTGGAATGGAAGGTGGAATGGAATGTGGAGTGCAATGTAATGGAAAGTGGAATGGAATGTGGAATGAGATGGAATGGAATGTGTAATGAAACGGGAAATGGAATGGAATGGAATGCAGAATGGAATGTGGAATGGAATTGTATGGAATGTGGAATAGTATGGAATGGAATGTGGAATGGAATGGAATGGAATGTGGAATGGAATGGAATGGAATGTGGAATGGTATGCGGAATGGAACGTGGAATGGAATGGAATAGAATGTGGAATGAAAAAGGATGGAAATTTGAATGGAATGTAGAATGGAATGGAATGGAATGCAATGTGGAATGGAATGACATGGAAAGGAATGCAATGTGGAATGTACATTCCACAGTACATTACATGCCATTCATTTCCAGTCTGCATTCCAATGCACTCCATTCGATTCCACATTCCATTCCACATTCCATTCCATTCCATTTCACATTCCATTCCACATTTTATTCCATTCCATTCCACATTCCATTCCGTTCCATTCCATTCCACATTCCATTCCATTCCATTCCACATTCTTTCCACTTTACATTCCTTTGCATTCCAGATTCAATTCCATTCCCTTCCACATTCCATTCCATTCCATTCTACATTCCATTCCACATTCCTTTCCACATTCTTTTCCAAGTTCCATTCCACGTTCCATTCCACGTTCCACTCCACGTTCCATTCCATTCCATTCCACGTTCCATTACACATTCCATTCCATTCCATCCCACATTCCATTCCATGTTCCATTCTATTCCGTTCCACATTCCAATCCAAATTCCAATCTGCGTTTCATTCCTCCTTCAATTATACGTTCCATTCCACGTTCCATTCCACATTTCATTCCATTCCATTTCATATACCATTACGCGTTCCATTCCATTCCATTCCACATTCAATTCCACGTTCCATTTCATTCCATCCCACATTCCTTCGCATTCCATTTCAAATTCCATTCCTTTCCATTTCACATTCCATTCCATTCCATTGCATTCCACATTCCATTCTACTCCATTCCACAATCCATTCAATTACATTTCATTCCATTCCATATTCCATTCCACTTTCCATTCCACATTTCATTACATTCCTTTTCAAATTCAATTCCATTCCACTCCATTTCACAGTCCATTCCATTGAATTCCACGTTCCATTCCAAATTGCATTCCACAATTCATTGCATTCCATTCCATTTAATTCCACATTCCATTCCCCATTCCACTCCATTCCATTCCAAATTCCATACCATTCCACTCCTCCTTCCATTCCATTCCATTCTACATTTCATTCCATTCCGTTCCACATTTCATTCCAATTCTTTCCATTGCATGCCACATTCCATTCCATTCCATTCTATTCCATATTCCATTCCATTCCATTTCACATTCCATTCCATTCCATTCCAAATTTCATTCCATTGCATTACACATTCCATTCCACATTCCATTCCATTTCTATTGATATTCCATTAAATTATATTCCCTTCGACATTACATTCCATTCCGCGTTGCAATCCATTCTTCACCACATTCCATTACCTTCCATTGCACATTCCATTCCATTCCACATTCCATTCCATTCCATTCCACATTCCATTCCATTCCATTCCACATTCCATTCCATTCCATTACACATTACTTTCCAAATTTCATTACGTTCGTTTCCACATTCCATTCCATTCCATTCCACATTCCATTCCATTCCATTCCACATTCCATTCCATTCCATTACACATTACTTTCCAAATTTCATTACGTTCGTTTCCACATTCCATTCCATTCCATTCCACATTAGTTTCCACATTCCTTTCCATTCCATTCCACACTGCATACCATTCCATTCCACATTCCATTCTATTCCAATCTATTCCACTCCACATTGCATTCCATTCCATTCCATTCCATTTCACATTGCATTCCATTCGATTCCATTCCTCATTCCATTCCATTCCTCATTGCATTCCATTCCATTCCATATTCCATTCCCTTCCATTCCACATTCCATTCCATTCCATTCCACATTCCATTCCACTTTCCATTCCATACCATTCCACATTCCATACCATTCCATTCCACATTCCATTCTGCATTCAATTCCATTCCATTTAACATTTCATTACGCATTCCATTCCATGTAATTCCACATTCCATTCCACTTTCCATTACATTGCACTCCACATTCCATTCCACATTCCATTCCAAGCGTTAGACATTCCATTACACATTCCATTTCATTCCATTCCACATTCCATTCCACATTCCATTCCAATTAATTCCATATTCCATTAAATTAGATCAATATTCCATTCCATTTCATTCCACATTCCATTCCATTGAATTTCACTTTCCATTCCATTACATTCCACATTAAATTCCATTCCATTCCATTCCACGTTCCGTTCCATTGCATTCCAACTTCCATTCCATTTCATCTTCCATTCCATTCCATTACATGTTCCATTCCATTCCATCTTCCATTCCATTCCATTACATGTTCCATTCCATTCCATTCCAAGTTCCATTCCACATTCCATTCCATTCCCTTCCACATTCCATTCCATTCCATTCCACATTGCATTCCATTCCATTCCATTCCACACTCCATTCCATTCCTTTCTATTCCACTTTCCATTCAATTCCATTCCATTCCACATTCCATTCCATTATATTTTGCATTCCATTCAATTCCATTCCAAATTCCACTACGTTCCATTCCATTCGACATTCCATTCCTTTCCATTCCACATTCCATTCCATTCCATTCCACATTCCAATCCATTCCATTCCATTCGACATTCCATTCCATTCCATTCCACATTCCATTCCATTCCATTCCACATTCCAATCCATTCCATTCCATTGCACATTCCATACCATTCAATTCCACATTTAATTCTGTTCCATTTCACTTTCCATTCCACGCTCCATTCCACGTTGCATTCCACGTTCTATTCCATGTTCCATTCCGCACTTCATTCCTTTCCATTGCACATTCCATTCCATTCCATTCCATTACACAGCCCATTCCATTCCATTCCACATTTCATTAAGGGTTCCATTCCATTCCATTCCACGTTCCATTCCACATACCGTTACATTCCATTCCACATTCCATTCCACTTTACATTCCACTTTCCATTCCACTTTCCATTCCATATTCAATTCCGCAATCCATTCCTTTCCATTCCACATTCCATTCCACATTCCATTACATTCCATTCCACATTCCATTCCATTCCATTCCACATTCCACATTCCATTCCACATAGTGTTCCATTCCAGTACACATTCCATTTCCACATTCCATTCCATTCCATTTAAACTTTCCATTCCATTCCACATTCCATTCCATTCCACATTCAATTCCTTTCCATTCCTCATTCCATACCACATTCCATTCCACAAAGTGTTCCATTCCAGTACACATTCCATTCCACATTCCATTCCATTCCATTTAAATACTCCATTCCATTCCACATTCCATTCCATTCCACATTCCGTTGCATTCCATTCCACATTCCATTCCATTCCACATTCAATTCCATTCCTTTCCTCATTCCATACCACATTCCATTCCACAAAGTGTTCCATTCCAGTACACATTCCATTCCACATTCCATTCCATTCCATTTAAATACTCCATTCCATTCCACATTGCATTCCATTCCATTCCCATTCCATTACTCATTCCAATCCATTCCATTCCAATTTCCATTCCATTCCATTCCATTCCACATTCCATTCCACATTGCAACCCATTCCATTCCACATTCCAATCCATTCCATTCCACATTCCAATCCACATTCCACTCCATTCCATTCCTTTGCACATTCCATTCCACATTTCATTCCGTTCCTTTTCACCTTCAATTCCATTCCATTCCATTCCACATTCCGTTTCTTTCCATTTCACATTCCTTTCCATTCCATTCCTCATTCCATTCCGCCTTCAATTCCATTCCATTCCACATTCCATTGGACATTCCATTCCATTCCACATTCGTTTCCATTGCATTTCACGTTCCATTCTAATCCATTCCACGTTACTTTCCGTGTTCCATTCCGCGTTCCATTCCACTTTCCATTTCACATGACATTTCACATGCCAATCCATTCCATTCCAATTTCCATTCCACATTCCTTTCAGTTCCATTCCACATTCCATTCCATTCCTTTACACATTGCTGTCCACATTCCATTCCACAGTCCTGTCCAGATTAGATTCCATTCCTTTCCACTTTCCTTTCCATTCCATCCCATTCCATTGCACATTCCATTCCAGATTCCTTTCCTTTCCACTCCATTCCATATTCCATTTCTTTCCATTCCACATTCCATTCAATTCCGTTCCACATTCCATTCCATTTCTTTCCATTCCCCATTCTATTCCATTCAACTTTCCCCTCCATTCCATTCCACATTCTGTTCAGTTCCGTTCCATTCCATTCCGCATTCCATTCCATTCTTTTCCGTTAAACTTTCCATTCCAGTTCATTCCTTTCCACATTCTATTCCATTACACAATCCATTCCATTGCATTCCATTCCACATTCTATTCAATTCCACATTTGACTGCATTCCGTTCCACATTCCAATCAATTCTATTCCATTCCTTTCCACATTCCATTCCATTCCATTCCGTATTCCATTCCTCTTCATTCCATTACACGTTCTATTCCATTCCACATTCCATTCCATTCCTTTCTACATCCCATTCAATTCCATTCCATACCATTTCCAATTCCATTCCATTACTTTGCATTCTACATTCTGTTGCATTCCAAGTTCCATTCAATTCCATTCCATGTTCCATTCCACGTTCCATTCCATTAAATTATACGTTCCATTCCATTCCATTTCACGTTCCATTTCACGTTGTATTCCATTCAATTCCACGTTCCCTTCCATTCCATTCCACATTTCATTCCACGTTTCATTCCATTCAATTTCACTTTCCATTCCACGTTCCATTCCACGTTCCATTACTTTCCATTCATCATTCCTTTTCATTCCACTTCACTTACCATTCCATTCCATTCGACGCTCCATTCCATATTCTGTTCCATGTTGTATTCCACGTGCCATTCCACGTCCCATTCCACGTTCCATGCCTTTCCATTCCACATTCCATTTCATTCCACTTTCCATTCCATTACATTCCACATTCCATTCCATTCCATTCCACATTCCATTCCATTCAATTCCATATTCCATTCCACATTCCATTTCTCATTCCATTCCATTCCATTCCACATTCCATTCAACATTCCAATCAATTTAATTTCACGTTCCATTCCACATTCCTTTCCAGAATCCATATCAATTTCCACTCCAGTTCCATTCGATGATCCATTCCACGTTCAATTACAGGAATCATTGCACGTTCCATTCCACATTCCATTCCATTCCACATTGCCTTCCACATTCCATTTCACATTCCATTCCACGTTCCATTCCACATTCCTTTCCATGTTCTATTCCACGATCCATTTCACTTTACATTCCTTTGCATTCCAATTTTCATTCCACATTCCAGGGCACATTCCATTCCACTTTCCATTCCTTGATCCATTCCACGTTGCATTCCACTTTCCATTCCACATTCCATTCATTTCACTTTCCATTCCACATTCCTTTCTATTTTCCTTTCCATGTTCCATTCCACGATCCATTCCACGTTCCATTCCACTTTCCATTCCACGTTCTATTCCATTCTATTCCACATTCCATTCCACATTCTACTGCAAATTCCATTCCACGTTCCAATCCACAATGCATGGCACATTCCATTCCACATTCGATTCCACATTCCATTGCTTTCCATTTCACATTCCTTTCCATTCCATTCCACATTCCATTCCAATTTCCATTACATTCCATTCTGCATTGAATTCCCTTCCATTCCACATTCCATTCCATTCTATTCCACATTCTATTCCACATTTTATTCCATTCCATTCACCATTCCTTTCCACATTCCATCACATTCCATTCCATTCCATTCCACAATCCATTCCACATACCATTGTAGATTCCATTCCACATTCTGTTTCATTCCATTCCACATTCCATTCCTTTCCTTTCCATATTCCGTTCCACATTCTATTCCATTCCATTGCTCATTCATTCCACATTCCATTCCATTCAATTTCAAATTCCATTCCATGAATTCCACATTCCATTCCACATTCCACTCCATTCCATTCCATTCCACATTCTATTCCACATTCAATTCCGCATTCCATTAAATTCCATTCCACATTCCAATCCATTCCATACCACATTCCATTCCATTGCATTCCACATTGCTTTCCATTCCATTCCACGTTCCTTTCCATTCCATTCCACATTCCATTCCACATCCCACTCAACACAATTCCATATTCCATTGCATTTCATTCCACATTCCATTCCATTCCATTCCACATTCCCTTCCACATTCCACTCCACTACTTTCGATACCACATTTCATTCCACTTTCCATTCCATTCCATTCTACGTTCCATTCCACTTTCCATTCCATTCCATTCCACTTTCCATTGCATTCCGTTTCACATTCCAGTCCACATTCCATTCCAAATTCCATGCCATTCCATTTAACATTCCATTCCATTTCATTCCATATGCCATTCCATTCCATTCCATTCCAATCCACATTCTATTCCACATTCCTTTCCACGTTCCTTTCCACATTCCATTCCACATTCCGTCCCTCATTTCATTCCGTTCCATTCCACTTTCCATTCCATGTTCCATTCCACATTCCATTCAACATTCCTATTCACATTCCATTCCATTCCATTCCACATTCCGTTCTCAATCCATTGCATTCCTTTCCACATTCCATTCCACGTTCCAATTCATTCCGTTCCACATTCCGTTCCACATTCCATTCCACATTCCATTCCAAATTATATTTCAATTTCCATTCCATTCCATTCCATTCCACATTTCGTTTTAGTCCGTTCCATTCCATTCCACCTTTCATTCCATTGCATTCCACTTTCCATTCCATTCCATTCCATTCCATTCCATTCCATTCCATTTTATATTCCACTCCATTCTATTCCATTTCACTTTCCATTCCATTCCATTCCACATTCCATTCCATTCCTTTCCACATTCCATTCCACTTTCCATTCCACGTCGCATTCCATGTTCCATTCCACGTCCCATTCAACGTTGTATTCCTTTCTATTCCACATTCCGTTTCATTCCATTCCACGTTCCATTCCATTCCATTCCATGCTCCATTCCACGTTCCATTCCACTTTCCATTCCACGTTGCATTCCAAGTTCCATTCAATTCCATTCCATGTTCCATTCCACTTTCCATTCCATTAAATTATACGTTCCATTCCATTAAATTTCACATTGCATTCCATTCAATTCCACGTTCCATTCCATTCCATTCCACATTTCATTCCACGTTCCATTCCATTAAATTCCACTTTCCATTCCACGTTCCATTCCACATTCCAATACTTTCCATTCTTCATTCCTTTCCATTCCACTTCACTTTCCATTCCATTCCATTCGACGCTGCATTCCACGTTCCGTTCCATGTTGTATTCCACGTTCCATTCCACGTCCCATTCCACGTTCCATGCCTTTCCATTCGACATCCCATTCCATTCCATTCCACATTCCATTCCATTCCATTCCACATTCCATTCCATTCCATTCCACATTCCATTCCATTCCATTCCACCTTCCATTCCACATTCCTTTCCAAGTTCTATTCCACGATCCATTTCACTGTACATTCCTTTCCATTCCTCTTTTCATTCCACATTCCAGGGCACATTCCATTCCACCTTCCATTCCATGTTCCATTCCACGTTGCATTCCACTTTCCATTCCACATTCTATTCCATTCTATTCCACATTCCATTCCACATTCCACTGCAAATTCCATTCCACATTCCAATCCAGAATGCATTGCACATTCCATTCCACATTCGATTCCACATTCCATTGCTTTCCATTTCACATTCCTTTCCATTCCATTCCACTTTCCATTCCAAATTCAATTCCATTCTAGTACACATTCCATTGGACATTCCTTTCCAATCCATTCCACATTCCTTTCCATTGCATTCCTCATTATATTGTAATCCATTCCATGTTGCATTCGATTCCATTCCGCATTCCATTCCATTAGACATTCTATTGCATTCCACATTGCTTTCCATTCCATTTAACATTCCATTCCATTCCATTCCATTCCATTCCACATTCCATTCCATTCCATTCGACATTCCAGTCCATTTCATTCCATTCCTTTTCATTCCATTCCTCATTCTATTCCATTCCACATTGCATTCCATTCCACATTCCATTCCACATTCCATTACACTGTATTCTATTCCATTCCATTACACATTTCATTCCATTCCATTACATTCCATATTTCATTCCATTCCATTCCATTCCGTATCCCATTCCATTCCATTCATTTATTACATTCCATTCCAATCCATTCCGTATAACATTCTATTCCATTCCACATACTATTACATTCCACGTTCCATTCCACGTTCCATTCCACGTTCCATTCAGTTCCATTCCACATTCCATTCCACGTACCATTCAATTTTCCATTCCACGTTCCATTCCACGTTCCATTCCATTCCATTTTTTTACACGTTCCATTCCATTGCATTCCACGTTCCATTTCATTCTGTTTCACATTCCACTCCACATTCCATTTCATATTCTGATCCACATTCTATTTCACTTTCCATTCTATTCCTTTACACATTCCTGTCCATTCAATTCCACATTCCATTCCACATTCCATTCCACATTCTATTCCATTCCATTTCACCTTCCATTCCATGCCATTCAAAATTCCATTCCACATTCCTTTCCATTCCATTTCACTTTCTATTCCATTCCATTCAACATTCCATTCCACATTCCTCTCCATTGCATTCCACATACCTTTCCACATTCCATTCCATTCCATTCCACATTCCATTCCTTTCCATTCCACATTACATTCCATTCCATTCCACCTTCCATTCCTTTCCATTCCACATTCCATTCCATTCCATTCCACCTTCCATTCCGCATTCAATTCCATTCCACATTCCATTCCACATTCCACTGCACTCCACTCCACATTCCATTCCAATCCATTCCTCCTTCCATTCTGCTTTCCATTCCATTCCCCAATCCATTCCACAATCCATTCAATTCCTTTCATCATTCCATTCCATTTCACTTACATTCCGTTACATTCCATTCCACAATCCCTTCCATTCCATTCGACATTCCATTCCACATTCCATTCCATTCCATTCCACATTCCATTCCATTCCATTCCACATTCCATTCTATTCCATTCCACATTCCATTCCACAATACACTGCACTGCATTCCATTCCACCTACCATTCCGTGCCCTTCCGTTCCATTCCACATTCCATTCCATTCCATTCCACTTTCCATTCTATATTCCACACCATATTCCATTCCATTCCACTTTCCATTACACATTCCAAACCACATTCCATTCCATTCCTTTACACATTCCATTCCATTCCATTCCACATTCCATTCATCATTCCATTCCATTCCTTTCCACATTCCATTCATCATTCCATTCCATTCCATTCCACATTCCATGCCATTCCATTCCACATTCCATTCCACATTCCATTCCGTTCAATTCCACATTCCTTTTCACATTCCATTCAACATTCTTTTCCACTTTCCATTCCACATTCCATTCCACATTCCATTCCACATTTCATTCCACATTCCATTCCATTTCATTCCACATTCCATTCCACATTCTATTCCATTTCATTCCACCTTCCATTCCGCATTCCATTCCATTCCACATTCCATTCTGAATTCCATTACATTCCGTTCCACATTCCATTCCACATTCCATTCCATTCCATTTCACATTCCATTCCATTCCATTCACATTCCATTCCATTCCAATCCACTTTCTGTTTCATTCCATTCCATTTCAGACCACATTCTATTCAAATCTATTACATTCCGCTTTCCTTTGGATTCCATTCCACATTCTATTATATTCCTTTCCACATATCATTCAATAATCCATTCCATATTCCATTCCACATTTCATTCCATTCCATTCCACAATCCATTCCGTTAAATTCCACATTCCATTCCACATTCCACTCCATTGCATTCCATTCCACGTTCCGTTACATTCCATTAAATTCCAGTCAAAATTCTATTCCATTCCATTCCATTCCGCCTTCCATTCCATTCCATTCCTCATTCAATTCCATTCCATTCCACATTCCATTCCATTCCATTTAACATTCCATTCCATTCCATTCCACATTCCTTTCCATTTCATTCCATTCCACGTTCCATTCCATTCCATTCCACATTCCATTCCACATTCCATCCCGCATTCCTTTCCCTTCCATTTCACATTCCAGTCCATTCCATTACTAAATCCATTCCACGTCCCATTCCACGTTCCATTGTATTTTCCATTACACGTTCCATTCCACATTCCTTTCCACATTCCATTCCATTCCGCTTTCCATTCCACATTCCATTCTATTCCATTCAACGTTCCATTCCATTCCATTCCACATTAAATTCCATTCCTCTCTGAATTCCATTCCATTCTGCAATCCATTCCATTCCATTCCACTTTTCATTCCACGTTTTATTTCATTAAATTCCACGTCCCGTTCCATTCCATTCCATGCTCCATTTCATTCAATTCCACATTTCATTCCACATTCCATTTCACATTCCATTCCCCATTCCATTTCGCATTCCATTCCACATTCCAATCCACATTCCTTTTAACATTCTATTCCACATTCCATTTCACATTCCACATTCCATTCCATTCCATTTCATGGTCCATTTCATTCCACGTTCCAATGCATTCCAATCAACATTCCATTTCTTTCCATTCCACATTCCATTGAATTCCGTTCCATATTCCACTCCACATTCCATTCCACTTTCCATTCCATTCCTTTCAATTCCTCATTGATTTCCATTGCATTCCACATTCAAATCGATTCGATTCCATTCCATTCCACATTCCATTCCCTTCATTCCACATTCCATTGCATTCTATTCCATTGTCATTCCATTCCATGTTCCATTCCACGTTCCGTTCCACTTTCCATTGCACGTTCCATTACGTGTTCCATTCCACGTTCCATTCCATGTTCCATTTAATTCCATTCCACATTCCATTCCATTCCATTCCACATACCATACCATTCGATACCACATTCCGTACCATTCCATTAGACATTCCATTCCACATTCCATTCCATGCCATTCAACTTTCCATTCCATTCCATTCCACGTTCCATTCCATTCCATCCCATTCCATTCCACATTGCATTCTTTTCCATTCTACGTTTCATTCCACATTCCGTTCGACATTTCATTCCGTTCCATAACACATTAAATACCACATTGCATTCCATTCCATTCCACCTTCCATTCCACATTGCATTCCATTCAATTTCACATTCCATTCCGTTCCATTCCATATTTATTTCCCCATTCCATTCCACATTCCTTTCCACATAGCGTTTCACATTCCATTCCCTTCCATTCCACGTTCCATTTCACATTCCATTCACCATTCCTTTCCACATTCCATTCCACGTTCCGTTCCACATTCCGTTCCGCATTGCATTCCACATTACATTACGTTTCATTCCTGAATCCATTGCATTCCACTCCACATTCCTTTCAACATTCTTCTCCGTTGCATTCGACATTCCATTCCATTCCATTCCACGTTACATTCCACGTTATATTCCACATTCCATTCCACCTTACATTCCATTCCTTTTCAGGTTACTTTCCACATTCCATTCCATTCCATTACATCTTCCATTCCATATTCCGAACAATTTCATTCCACATTCCATTCCACATTCCATTCCACTTCTTTCAACATCCCATTCCATTGCATTCCATTCCACATCCCATTCCATTGCACTCCTTGTTCCATTCTACGTTCCATTCCATTCCATTCCACTTATATTTCCTCATTCCCTTCCACAGTCCATTCCTTATTTCTTTCCGTTCCATTTCACATTCCATCAGTCATTGCATTCCACATTCCATTCCATACCATTCCACGTTCCATTCCACAATCCATTCTCTTCCATTCCACATTCCATGACACATTCCATTGCATTCCATAATCCATTCCACATTCCATTCCATTCCACTCCAGATTCCTCTCCACATTTCATTCCTTTCCATTCCATTCCATAATCCATTCCACATTCCATTCCATTCCACTCCACATTCCTCTCCACATTTCATTCCATTCCCTTCAACTTCATTCCACATTCCTTTCCATTTCATTCCACATTCCATTCAATTCCATTCCACATTCCTTTAAACATTCCATTCCAGTCCGTTCCACATTCCATTCATTTCCACATTCCATTCCACATTCCATTCCACGTTCCATTCCATTCCATTCCACGTTCCATTCCACGTTCTATTCCATGTTCCACTCCATTCAATTCCACGCTCCATTCCAAATTCCATTCCCTTACATTTCAAGTGCCCTTCCACATTCCATTCCACATTCCATTTGACTTTCCATTGCGTTCTATTCCACATGCCATTACACACTCCACTCCACATTCCATTCCACATTCAATTCCACATTTCATTCTACATCCCATTCCCTTCCATTCCACATTGAAGTCCACATTTCATTCTACATCCCATTCCATTCCATTCCACATTCCATTCCACATTTCTTTCCACATTCCATTCCAGATTCTATTCCATTCCATTCCACATTCCATTCCACATTCCATTCCGCGTTCCATTCCACTTTCCGTTCCACCTTCCATTCCATTCTATTCCTCGTTTCAGTCCACCTTCCATTCCATTACATTCCACTTTCCTTTCCACATTCCATTCCATTCCTTTCAACATTCCATTCCACATTCCATTCCATATTCTATTCCACGTTCTATTCCATTTCATTACACATTACATTCCATTCCATTCCACATTCCATTGCATTCCTTCCCACATTCCATCCCACATTCCATTCCATTCCATTCCACGTTCCATTCCACATTCCATTCCATTAAATTCCACTTTTGTTTCCACATTCCATTCCACATTACATTCCTTTCAATTCCACATTCCATTCCACATTCCATTCCACATTACATTGCTTTCCATGCTTCATTCCGTTCCACATTCCATTCCATTTTCCGTTCCATTCCATTCAGCATTCCATTCCATTCCTTTCCACACTCCATTCCACATTCCATTCCATTCCACCCTCCATTCCACATTCCATTCCATTCCATTCCATTCCATTCCACATTCCATTCCACATTCCATTCCACATTACATTACGTTCCATTCCTCATTCCATTGCATTCCATTCCACATTCCTTTCAACATTCTACTCCGTTGCATTCCACATTCCATTCCATTCCATTCCATGTTACATTGCACATTATATTCCACATTCCATTCCACCTTCCATTCCATTCCATTTCAGGTTACTTTCCACAATCCATTCCATTCCATTACATATTCCATTCCATATTCCATTCAATTTCATTCCACATTCCATTCCATTTCATTCAACATCCCATTCCATTGCATTCCATTCTACATCCCATTCCATTGCACTCCTCGTTCCATTCTATGTTCCATTCCATTCCATTCCACTTACATTTCCTCATTCCTTTCCACAGTACATTCCTTATATCATTCCGTTCCATTCCACATTCCATTCCTCATTGCATTCCACATTCCATTCCATACCATTCCACGTTCCATTTAACAATCCATTCTATTCCATTCCACATTCCATGCCACATTCCATTCCATTACATTCCATAATCCATTCCACATTCCTTTCCATTCCACTCCACATTCCACTCCACATTCCATTCAATTCCATTCAACTTCATTCCACATTCCTTTCCATTTCACACCACATTCCATTCAATTCCATTCCACATTCCATTAAACATTCCATTCCATTCCTTTCCACATTCCATTCATTTCCACATTTCATTCCACATTACATTCCCCGTTCCATTCCATTCCATTCCATGTTCCATTCCACGTTCTATTCCATGTTCCACTCCATTCCATTCCATGTTCCATTCCAAATTCCATTCCCTTACATTTCAAGTTCCCTTCCACATTCCATTCCACGTTCCATTCTACTTTCCATTCCGTTCCATTCCACATGCCATTAAACACTCCACTCGACATTCCATTCCACTTTCCATTCCACATTGAATTCCACATTTCATTCTATATCCCCTTCCATTCCATTCCACATTCCTTTCCACATTCCATTCCACATTCAATTCCACATTCCATTCCAGATTCTATTCCATTCCATTCCATTCCACATTCCATTCCATGTTCCATTCCACGTTCCATTCCACCTTCCATTCCATTCCATTTCTCATTTCAGTTCACCTTCTATTCCATTCCATTCCACTTTCCTTTCCACATTCCATTACACAGTCCATTTCACATTCCATTCCAGATTCCATTCCGCATTCCATTCCATTTCTCGTTTCAGTCCACATTCCATTGCATTACGTTCCACTTTCCTTTCCACATTCCATTCCACACTACATTCCGTGCCATTCCACATTCCATTCCACTTTCCATTCCATTCCAATCCATATTCCGTTGCACATTCCATTCCACGTTCCATTCCGCATTCCATTCCATTTCATTCCACTTTCCTTTCCAGAGTCCGTTCCACTTTCCATTCCATTATATTCCACATTCCATTCCACATTCCATTCCATGTTGCATTCCACATTCCATTCCACGTTGCATTCAACATTCCATTCCATTCAATTTCACGTTCCATTCCACACTCAATTCCACATTCCATTCTACATTCCATTCCTTTCCAATGCACATTCCATTCCACATTCCATGCCACGTTGAATTCCACATTATTTTCCATGTTCCATTCCAGGTTCCATTCTACGTTACATTCCATTCCATTTCACGCTCCATTCCACATTCTATTCCACGATCCATTCCATTCCATTCCATTCCACTTTCCATTCCACGTTCCATTCAAAATTCCGTTGCATTCCATTCCAACTTCGATTCCACACTCCATTCCACATTCCATTCATCCTTGCATTCCGCTCCATTCCACATTCCATTCCACATTCCAACCCATTCCATTCCACATTTCATTCCACATTCCATTCAATTCCATTCAACATTTCATTCCACATTTCATTCCACATTCCATTCCACATTCCATTCCACCTTCCATTCCGCATTCCATTCCATTCCATTCCATTCTATTCCACATTCCAATTCATTCCATTGCACATTTCATTCCACATTCCATTATATTCCATTCCACATTTCATTCTACATTCCATTCCACATTCCATTCGACATTCCATTCCACTTTACCTTCCACATTGCCTTCCGTTCTATTCCTGTCCATTCCGCCTTAAATTCCACATTAAATTCCACATTCTACATTCCATTCCACATTCCATTCCATGTTCTATTCCATTCCATTCCACATTGCATTCCATTCCATTCCACTTTCCTTAGCATTCCATTGCATTCCATTCCGCATTCCATTCCAATCCATTCCACATTCTATTCCAGATTCCATTACATTCCTCTCCACATTCAATTCCATATTCCATTCCATTCCATTCCATTCCACATTTCATTCCATTCCTTTCCACGTTCCATTCCACGATGTATTCCACGTTCCATTCCACGTTCCATTCCACATTCCATACCATTCCATTCTACATTGCATTCCATTTTCCATTCCATTGCCTGCCATATTCCTTACGATTGCATTCATTCCATTCCACTTTCCATTCCATTCCATTCCACATTCTGCTCCACATTCCATTCCATTCCATTCCACATTCCATGCCACGTTCCATTCCATTCCATTCAAATTTCCATTTCACATTCCATACCACATTCCCTTCTGTTATATTCCACGTTCCTTAACACATTCCTTTCCACATTCCATTCCACATTCCATTCCATTCCGTTCCATTTCACTTCCATTCCACATTCCATTCCATTCCATTCCCCGTTCCAGTCCACATCCCATTCCACATTCCATTGCATATTCCATTCCACGTTCCATTCCACATTTCATTGCACGTTGCATTGCACGTTCCATTCCACGTTTCATTCCATTCCATTCCACGTTTCATTGCACATTCCATTCCATTCCATTCAACGACCCATTCCACATTTGAATCCAAATTTCATTCCACATTGCATTCTGTTCCATTGCACATTCCATTCCACATTCTGTTCCACATAACTGTCCACATACAGTTCCATTCCATTCCACATTCCATTCCACATTAAATTCCATTCCATACCACATTCAGTTCTATGATACATTCTAATCCACATTAAATTCCATTCCATACCACATTCAGTTCCACATTACATTCCACCTTCCATTCCTTTCCACTCCAAACTCCATTCAAAATTCCATTCTATTCAATTCCACATTCTATTGCACATTGCATTCCACATTCCATTCCGTTCCATTCCACATCCCATTCCTCTCTGCATTGCATTCTACTTTCCATTCCATTTTCCATTCCACATTTCATTCCACGTTCCATTCCATTACATTCCTTGTTCCATTCCCTGTTCCATTCCATTCCATTCCACACTGCATTCCACATTCCATTCCACATTCCATTGCATTCCATTCCACATTCCAATCCACATTCCATTCCACTTTCCATCCCACGTTCCATTCAATTTCTTTCCATGTTTCATTCCACATTCCACTCCATTCCATTCTACTTTCCCTTCCACCTTCCATTCCACATTCCATTCTTCATTACCTTCCATTCCATTCCACATTCCATTCCACACTCCATTCCATTCCACTCCACATTCCATTCCATTACACTCCACATTTCATTCCACATTCCCTTCCATTACATTCCACATTCTATACCAAGTTCCATTCCAATCAATTCCACGTTCCTTTCCACGATTCATTCCACATTCCGTTCCACAATCCATTTCGCATTCCAATCCATTCCGTTCCACATTCCATTCCATATTCCATTCCATTCCATTCCACATTCCATTCTCATTCCAATGCATTTCATTCCACATTCCATTACATATTCCATTCCACTTTCCATTCCACATTCCATTTTACTCCATTCCACGTTCCATTTCATTCCATTGCATGTTCCATTCCAAATCCCATTTTACTTTCCATTCCATTCGATTCCATTCCATTCCATTTCACATTCCATTCCATTCCATTCCAAGTTCAATTCCATTCCACATTCCATTCCACATTCCATTGCATATTCCATTCCATTCCATTCTATTCCACATTTCATTCCATTCCATTCCACATTGCATTTCATTCCATTCCACATTCCATTCCACATTCCATTGCACTTTCACTTGCATTCTATTCTATTCCACATTCAATTCCCTTCTATTCCACATTCCATTCCATTCCATTCCATATTCCATTACACATTCCATTCCTCGTTCAATTCCATTCAATTCCACGTTTCAATGAATTCCATTCCACATTCCATTCCATTCCATTCCACATTGCATTCCACTCCATTCCCATTCCATTATACATTCCAATCCATTCCATTCCACTTTCCATTAGATTCCATTCCATTCCTTTCCACATTCCATTCCACATTGCAACCCATTCCATTCCACTTTCCACTCCATTCCATTCCACAATCCATTCCATTCCATTCCACAATCCAATCCACATTCCTCTACATTCCATTCCTTTGCACATTCCATTCCACTATCCAATACACATTCCACTACATTCCATTCCTTTGCACATTCCATTCCACTTTCCATTCCGTTCCAATTCACATTCATTTCCATTCCATTTCATTCCACATTCTATTCCACATTCCATTTCTTTCCATTTCACATTCCTTTCCATTCCATTCCACATTCCATTCCGCATTCAATTTCATTCCATTCCACATTCCATTGGACATTCCATTCCATTCCATTCCGTGTTCCATGCTACATTTTATTCCATATTCCATTCCACATTCCATTTCATATTCCATTCCACATTCCATTACAGATTGCTTTCCACATTCCATTCCATGTTCCATTGCTTTCCAATTTCCATTCCACATTCCATTCTATTCCATTCCACATTGCATTTCATTCCATTTCACATTCCATTGCGAATTCCATTTCACTTTCAATTCCGTTCCATTCCATTCCGCATTCCGTTCCATTCCATTCCACTGTGCATTTCGTTCCACTCCATATTCCATTCCAAATTCCATTTCACTTTCCATTCCATTCCACATTCCATTCCATTCCATTCCAATTCACAGTCCATTCCATTCCATTCCAAGTTCAATTCCATTCCACATTCCATTCCACATTCCATTGCATATTCCATTCCATTCCATTCTATTCCACATTTCATTCCATTCCATTCCACATTTCATTTCATTCCATTCCACATTCCATTCCACATTCCATTGCATATTCCATTCCATTCCATTCTATTCCACATTCCATTCCATTCCATTCCATTCCATTCCATTCCACATTCCATTGCATATTCCATTCCATTCCATTCTATTCCACATTCCATTCCATTCCATTCCACATTTCATTTCATTCCATTCCACATTCCATTCCACTTTCCATTCCACATTCCTTTCCCCATTCAGTTACGTTCAATTTCACGTTACATTCCATTCCATTGCATTCAATGTTCCATTCCATTCCATTCTATTCCAAGTACCATTCCATTCCATTGTATTCCACATTCCATTCCATTCCATTCCACATTTCATTCTATTCCATTCCACATTCCTTTCCATTTCATTCCATTCCACATTCCATTCCATTCCATTCCAATCCACATTCCATTCCATTCCATTGCAAGTTCAATTCCATTCCACATTCCATTCCATTGCATTCCACATTCCATTCCACATTGCATTGCACTTTCACTTCCATTCAATTCTATTAAACATTCCATTCCATTCCGTTCTGCATTCTATTCCATTCCATTCCACATTCCACTCCATTACACTCCACATACCCTTCCACATTACATTCCACGTTCCTTTCCACATTCCATACAACATTCCATTCCTCATTTTATTCCATTGCATTCCACATTCCATTCAACATTGCTTTCAACATTTCATTCCACATTCCATTCCATTCCTTTCTACATTCCGTTCTCATTCCAGTGCATTCATTTCCACATTCCATTCCACATTCCATTCCGTTGAATTCCACTTTTCATACCACATTCCATTTTACGTTCGATTCCATGCTCCATTCCACATTCCATTCCATTTTCCATTCCATTCCGTTTCATTCCTCATTCCATTCCATTCCATTCCACGTTCCAATTCATTCCGTTCCACATTCCATCCACATTCCGTTTACATTCCGTTCCACATTATATTTCAGTTTCCAATCCATTCCATTCCATTCCACATTCCATTCCAGTCCATTCCATTCCATTCTACCTTTCATTCCATTGCTTTCGGCATTCCATTCCATTCTATTCCATTCCATTCCACTTTCCATTGCATGTCGCATTCCGTGTTCCATTCCACGTCCCATTCCACGTTGCATTCCTTTCCATTCCACGTCACATTCCATGTTCCATTCCATGTCCCATTCCAGGTGGCATTCCTTTCCATTTCCCATTCCATTCCATTCCATTCCACGTTGCATTCCACCATCCATTCCACTTTCCATTCCACATTGCATTCTAAGTTCCATTCCATTCCATTACACATTCCATTCCATGTTCCATTCCTTTAAATTCCACGTTCCATTCCATTCCATTCCACATTCCCTTCCATGTTCCATTCCATTTTATTCCACTTTCCATTCCACGTTCTATTCCACGTTCCATTCCTTTCCATTCCACATTCCTTTCCGTTCCATTTCACATTCCATTCCATTCGTTTCAACATTCCATTCCACTCTCCATTCCACGTTGAATTCCATGTTCCATTCCACGTCCCATTCCAAGTTCCATGCCTTTCCATTCCACATTCCATTTCATTCCATTCCACATTCCATTCCATTCCATTCCATATTCCATTCCATTCCATTCAACATTCCATTCCACATTCCATTCCATTCCATTCCACGTTTTATTCAACATTCCAGGCCATTCAATTTCACGTTCCATTCCATATTCCATTCCACATTCCACATTCCCTTCCAGTTCCATTCCATGATCCATTCCACGTTCAATTACAGGAACCATTGTTCTTTCCATTCCACATTCCATTCCATTCCTTTCCATTCCATGCCACATTCCCTTCCACGTTACATTCCACATTCCATTCCACGTTCCATTTCACATTCCTTTCCATGTTCTCTTCCACGTTCCATTCCACTTTCCATTCCATTTCATTCAGCGTTCCATTCCACGTTACATTTCTTTCCATTCCACTTTCCTTTCCACCTTCCATTGCACATCCCATTCCACTTTCCATTCCATATTCCATTCTATGTTCCATTCCACGTTCCATTCCACGTTCCATTACACATTCCATTCCATTCCATTCCACTTTCCCTTCCACATTACATTCTACATTCCTTTCCGTTTTCCATTCATCGTTCCATTCCACGTTCCATTCCACATTCTATTCCATTCCAATCCACTTTCCATTCCACTTTCCATTCCACATTCCATTCCACATTAAACTGCAAATTTCATTCCACTTTCCTTTCCACATTCCATTGCACATTGCATTCCACATTCCATTCCACATTCCGTTTCTTTCCATTTCACATTCCTTTCCATTCCATTGCACATTCTTTTCCACTTTCAATTCCATTCCATTCCACATTCCATTGTACGTTCCATTCCTTTCCATTCCACATTCCATTGTACATTCCATTCCATTCCATTACACATTCCATTCCATCCCTTTCTACGTTACATTCCATTCCATTCCACGTTCCATTCTACGTTCCATTCCACATTCCGTTACACAATCCATTCCATTCAATTCCATTTCATTCCATTCCATTCCACGTTCCATTCTGTATTCCATTCCACATTCCAGTCCACGTTACATTCCATTCCATTCCACATTCCTTTCCACTTTCCATTCCACATTCCATTCCATTCCATTCCACATTCCATTCCACATTCCTTTCCACATTCCATTCCAAATTCCTTTCCATTGCATTCCACTGCAGTCCACATTGTATTCAACATTCCATTCCATTACATTTAAACTTTCCATTCCATTCCGTTCCGCATTCGACTTCACCTTCCATTCCATTCCAAGTTCCATTCCACACTCCATTCCATGCCACTCCACATTCCATTCTACATTCCGTTCCTTTCAATTCCACCTTCCATTCCACATTCCATTCCACCTTCCATTCCACTTTCCATTCTACATTTCATTGCACATTCCCTTTCACATTCCATTCCATTCCATTCCATTACACATTCCCTTCCAATTTACATTCCACATTGCATTACACATTCCATTCCATTCCATTCCGCGTTCCATTCCACGTTCCATTCGACATTCCATTCCATTTTCCATTCCACGTTCCATTCCATTCCATTCCACGTTCCATTCCTCCTTCCATTACATTCCATTCGACGTTCCCTTACACATTCCATTGTACATTCCATTCCACCTTCCATTCCACCTTCCACTCCACTTTCCATTCCACATTCGATTCCAAGTTCCATTCAATTCCATTCCAAGCTCCATTCCACATTCTATTCCATTCCTTTCGACGTTCCATTCCACATTCCATTCCACGTTCCATTCCACATTCCATTTCACATTGCATTCTACGTTCCATTGCACATTCGATTCCATTCTGCGTTCCATTCCAGGATCCATTCCACATTCCGTTCCTCATTCCATTCCACATTCCGTTCCTCATTCCATTGCACTGCATTCCAAATTTCTTTCCGCATTCCATTCCATTCCTTTCCACATTCGATTCCACTTTCCATTTCTCATTTCATTACATTCCATTCCACGTTCCATTCCACATTCCATTCCACACTCCATTCCACATTCCATTCCGTTCCATTCCACATTCCTTTCCACTTTCCATTCCACATTCCATTCCATTCCATTCCATTCCACATTCCATTCCACATTCCTTTCCACATTCCATTCCAAATTCCATTCCATTCCATTCCCCGTTCCATTCCACATTCCATTCCATTCCATTTCACATTGCATTTCATTGCAGTCCACATTCCATTCAACATTGCATTCCATTCCATTTAAACTTTCCATTCCATTCTGTACCACATTCGATTTCACCTACCATTCCAATACAAATTCCTTTCCAAATTCCATTCCATTCCCTTCCACATTCCATTCAACATTCTGTTCCATTTCCTTCCACCTTCCCTTCCACGTTCCATTCCACGTTCCATTCCATGTTCCATTGCACATTCAATTCCACATTTCGTTCCCCATTCCATTCCATTCCTTTCCACTGTCCATTCCACATTCCATTCCACATTGCATTCCACATTCCATTCCATTCCATTCCACGTTCCATTTCACGTTCCATTCCACATCCCATTACACGTTCCATTCCATGTTCCGTTCCATTCCATTGCAAGTTCCATTATTACTTCCATTCCATTCCATTCCACGTTCCATTCCAGTTTACATTGTACATTCCTTTCCAAGTTCCATTCCACATTCCATTCCCCTTTGCATTCCACTCCCCTTTGCATTCCACATTCCATTCCACGTTCCAATCCACTCCATTTCAATATCCATTTCACGTTCAATTCCATTCCATTCCACATTCCATTCCACATTCCATTCCACATTCCTTTCCATTTCATTGCACGTTCCATTCCACTTTCCATTCTGCATTCCATTCCACGTTCCATTCCACATTCATTTCCACATTTCATTCCACATTCCATTCCATTCCATTCCATTCCACATTCCATTCCACATTGCATTCCACCTTTCGTTCCACGTTCCTTTCCATTCCATTGTACATTCCATTCCACCCTCCATTCCACTCCATTCCACATTCCATTCCAAGTTCCATTCCAGCTTCCATTGCACATTCCATTCCACTTTACATTCCACATTCCAGTCCATGTTCCATTCCACTTTCATTTCCACATTCCATTCCATTCCATTCCATTCCATTCCACGTTCCATTCCACGTTCCATTCCACATTCCATTCCACATTCCATTCCACATTCGATTGCATTGCATTCCACATTCTATTCCACATTCCATTCCTTTCCATTCCACATTCGAGTCCACATTCCTTTCCACATCCAATTCCATTCCATTCCATTCCACATTACATTCCATTCAGTTCCACATTCCATTCCACGTTCTATTCGATTTCATTCCACATTCCATTCCACTTTGCAATCCACATTCCCTTTCACATTCCATTCCATTTCTTTCCACTTTATATTCTACATTCCATTAAATTTCATTCCACATCCCATACTACATTCCATTCCACATTCCATTCCATTCCTTTCCCCATTGCATACATCTTTCCATTCCATTCCTTTCAACGTTCCATTCCATTACAATCCACATTCAACTCCACATTCCATTTCACCTTCCATTTCACATTCCATTCTATTTCATTCAACATTTCATTCCACATTCCATTCCACGTTTCATTCCACATTCCCTTTCACATTCCATTTTTTCCATTCTACATTCCATTCCACATTCCATTAAATTCCATTCCACCTCCGATACCACATTCCATTCCACATTCCATTCCTTTCTTTCCACTTTCCTTACCACATTCCATCCCATTCCATTCCACTTCATTTCCAATATATACCACATTGCACTCCACGTTCCGTTCCATTCCATTGTACATTCCATTCTACTTTCCATTTGACGTTCCATTCCATTCCATTACACATTCCATTCTACGTTGCATTAGTGGTTCCATTCCATGTTCCATTCCACCTTCCGTTTATTTCCATTCCATGTTACATTCCATCTTCCATTCCATTCCATTCCACATTCCATTCCATTCCATTTAACATTCCACTATATTCAACCTTCCAGTGAACGTTTCATTCCACGTTCAATTCCACATTCCATTCCACGTTCCATTCCTTTCCATTCTATGTTCCATTCCTTTCCATTTCATGTTCCATTTCATTCCATTCCACTTTCCATTCCACATTCCAATTCACATTCCATTCTATTCCATTCCACATTCCATTCCATTCCATTGCACATTCCGTTCCACTCCATTCAATTACATACCGCATTCCATGCCATTCCATTGCATTCCACATTTTATTCCTTTCCATTACACTTTCCATTCCTTTCCATTCCACGTTCCATTCCATTGCATTTCACGTTCCATTCCATTCCATTCCACATTCCATTCCATTCCATTCCATCTTCCATTCCACTATCCATTCCACGTTCCATTCCTCGTTCCATTTTTCCTTCCATTCCACGTTTCTTTCCATTCCATTCCACATTCAATTCTATTCCATTCCACAATCCATTCCACATCGTTTACATTCAATTACACATTCCATTCCACATTCCATTCTATTCCATTCCCCATACCATTCCATTCCATTCCACTTACTATTCAAAACCATTCCACATTCCATTCCATTCCATTGCATATTCCATTCAATTCCATTCCATTCCACTCCAATTTGCATTCAATTTCATTCCACATTCTATTCCGCTCAATTCCACGTTCCATTGCATTCTGTTCCACATTGCATTCTACTTTCCATTCCATTCAATTCCACCTTCCATTCCACATTCCTTTCCATTCCATTCCACATTCCATTCCATTCCATCCCATTCCACATTCCATTCCATTCCATCCGACATTCAATTCCAAGTTCCATTTCACTTTCCATTCCACGTTCCATTCCATTCCATTCCATTATCCATTCTGTTCCATTCCACATTTCATTCCGCCTTCCATTTCGCATTCCATTCGACATTCCGTTACACATTCATTTGCATTCCATTCCCCATTCCATTCCATTCCATTCCATTCCACCTTCCATTCCATTCCCTTCTATATTCCAATCCTTTCTGTGTTCGATTCCACATTCCTTTCCACGTTCCATTCCATTCCATTCCACGTTGCATTCCACGATCCATTCTGTGTTCCATTCCATTAAAATCCACGTTCCTCTCCAGATTCCATTCCATTTCACTTCACGTTCCATTCCACAATTATATTACAAACTCCATTCCACTTTCCATTCCGTTCCATTCCACTTTGGATTCCAATCTCCACTCCACATTACATTGCACATTCCATTCCATTCCACTCCACATTCCATTCCACTTTGTATTACTCGTTCCATTCCACGTTCCGTTTCATGTTCCATTCCATTCCGTTGCAGTTTCCTTTCCACATTCCATTTCACATTCCATTCCACATTACTTCCGTTCCATTCCACATTCCATTCCACATTCAATTCCATTCCATTCCACATTCCATTAATCATCCTATTCAACGTTTCATTCCACATTTCTTTCCATTCCATTCCACATTACATTCCAAAACATTGCATTCCACATTGCATACAATTCCATTCCGCATTCCATTATACATTCCATTCCACATTCTGTTCCACATTCTTTTCCATTGCATTCTATTCCACAGTCCATTCCATACCATTCCACATTCCATTCAATTACATTCCCCATTCCATTCCACATTCCATTCCACATTCTATTCCACGTTGCATTCCACACTCAATTCAACATTCCATTCCATTCCATCCCTCATTCCATTACAATTTCCATTACATTCAATTCCACTTTCCATTTCACATTACATTCTACGTTACATTCCACATTCCTTTCCACTTTCCATTCCACATTCCATTCCATTCCATTCCATATTCCATACCATCCCATTCCATTTCATTCCACAATCCATTCCATTCCATTCCACTTTCTTTCCACATTCCATTCCACATTCCATTCCTTTCCGTTCCACATTCCATTCCACATACCTTTCCACATTCCATTCCATTGCATTCCACTTTCCATTGCTTTCCATTCCACATTCCTTTCTGCATTCCAATCCATTCCATTCCACATTCAATACCTTTCCATTCCACATTCCATTCCACATTCTATTCCACATTCCCTTCCTTTACTTTGCAGATAGCATTCCATTCCATTCCATATTCCATTCCTCATTCTATTCCACATTCCATTCCACATTCCATTCCATTTCCTGCTGTGTTCCCTTCCACATTCCATTCCACATTCCATTCCACATTCCATTCCGCATTCCATTCCACATTCCTTTCCATTCCATTTTACATTCCATTCCACATTCCTTTCCACATTCCATTCCACTTTTCATTCCCTTCCATTCTACATTCCATTCCACACTTCGCTCTATGTTCCATTCCACAATTCTTTCCGTTCCACTCCGCATTCCATTCCACATTCCTTTCCAAATTTCATTCCACATTGCAGTCCATTCCATTCCACATTCCATTCCATTCTATTCCCCATTCCATTACATTCCATTCCATATTACAATCCACGTTAAAATCCACGTTCCATTCCAACTTCCATTGTATTCCATTCCACATTCCTTTCCACATTCCATTACATGCCATTCCACGTTCTTTTTCACATTCCATTCCACATTACATTCCGTTCCATTCCACATTCCATTCCACTTTACGTTCCACATTCCATTCCATTCCACTCCACAATCCGTTCCATTACATTTCACATTCCTTTCCTCTTTCCATTCCATTCTGTTCCACATTCCATTACACGTTACTTTCCATTCCATTGCAGTTTCCATTCCACTTTCCATTCCACGTTGCTTTCCACATTCCAATCCACATTCCATTTAACATTCCAATACATTCCATTTCAGAGTCCATTCCACAATCCACTCCATTCCATTCCAGAATCCGTTCCACAATCCATTCCACTCCATTCCATCACAAATTCCATTCCACGATCCATGCCATTCCATTCCACATTGAATTCCACATTCCATTCCATTGCATTTGACATTCCTTTCTACATTCCATTCCACTCCACTCCACATTCTATTGCATTCCATTCCACATTCCATTCTACTTTCCATTCCACATTCCATTCCATTCCATTCCACATTCCACTTCACATTCCATTGCATTCCATTCCACATTCCATTCCATTCCACTCCACATTCCGTTACACATACCATTCCATTAATCTCCATATTCCGTTCCTCATTTCATTCCATTCTTCTACACATTCCATTCCACATTCCATTACACAATCCATTGCACTCCATTCCATTCCACATTCCATTCCACGTTCCATTCCATTCCATTCCACGTTCCTTTCCACGTTCCAATCCACTATCCATTCCACATTCCTTTCCACATTCCATTCCATTCCACTCCACATTCCATTTCACATTCCGGTCCATTCCATTACACTTTACTTTGTATATTCCATTTCACATTCCATTCCATTCCATTGAATTCCATTCCACATTCCATTCCATTCCAATCCACATTCCAGTCCATTCCATTCCACATTCCTTCCCATTGCACCTTCAATTCCATTCCAGATTCCATTCCATTGCACCCCACATTGCCTTCCATTCCATTACACATTCCATTCCATTCCATTACATATTCCCTTCCACATTCCATTCCATTCCATTCTATTCCACATTCCATTCCATTCCATTCCACATTCCATTCCATTCCATTCCACATTCCATTCCATTCTATTCCACATTCCATTCCATTCCATTCATTTCCTCATTCAATTCCATCCCATTCGGCATTCCATTCCATTGCATTCCATTCCATTACTGATTCCATACCATTCCATTCCAGATTCTATTCCATATTCCTTTCCACGTTATAATCCACATTGCATTCCATGTTCCATTCCTCGTTCCATTCCACGTTCCATTCCACATTGCATTCCATTCCATTTCACATTCCATAGCTTTCTATTCAATTTCATTCCAAATACGATTCAATTCCATTCCGCATTCCACACCATTCCATTCCATTTCATTCAACATTCCATTCCATTCCATTCCATTCCACATTCCATTTCATTCCATTCCACATTCCATTCCATTCCATTCCACTCCATATTCCTTTCCTTTCCATTCCACTCCACATTCCATTCCTTTCCATTCCACATTCCCTTCCACATTCCATTCCACCTTGCATTCCACATTCCATTCCACATTCCATTCCACGTTCCGTTCCATGTTTCATTCCTACCATTCCACGTACCATTCCCCATTCCACTCCACATTACATTACATTCCATTCCATCTTCAATATCACTTTCCATTCCATGACTTTCCATTGCACATTCTATTCCATTATTTTCCATTCCACATTCCTTTCCTTTCCATTCCATTCAACATTCCATTCCACATTCTCTTCTATTCCATTCCATATTCCATTCCACTCCTTTCCACATTCCTTTCTATTCCATTCCACTTTCCATTCCACGTTCCATTCTACGTTATATTCTGCTTTCCATTCCACTTTCCATTCCACATTCCATTCCACATTGCATTCCACATTCCATTCTACATTCCATTGCATTCCACAATCCATTTCATTCCACTCCACATTCCATTCCATTCCATTCCACATTCCATTGCATTCCATTAAACATTGCATTCCACGTTGCATTCCACGTTACTTTTGACGTTCCATTCCATTCCATTCCACGTTCTTTTCCATGTTCCTTTAAATTCTGTTCCAATTTCCTTTCCACATTCCATTACATGTGCCTTTCCCCATTACTTTCGTTCCATTCCACGTTCCATTCCACCTTCCATTCCACATTCTATTCCACGTTCCATTTCATTCCATTCCACATTCCATTATATGTTCTCTTCCATTACATTCGACGATCCATTCCACGTTCCATTCCGTTTTCCATTCCATTGCATTCCTCATTCCATTCCTTTCCATTCCACATCTCATTCCACATTGCATTCCATTCCCTTCCACATTGCCTTCCACATTCCATTCCTCCTTCCATTCCATTCCATTCCACGGTCCATTCCACTTTCCATTCCATTCCATTCCACGTTGAATTCTACATTCAATTTCTTCCATTTCACGTTGCATTCCACATTCCATTCCATTCCATTCCATTCCATTCCATTCCATTCCATTCCATTCCGTTCCACATTCCATTCCACATTCCTGTCCATATTCCATTGAATTCCATTCCACTTTCCATTCGATTCCATTCCGCATTCCTTTCCATTTCATCGCACATTCCATTCCACATTCCATTCCATTCCAGTCCACATTCAGTTCCATTCCATTCCATTCTATTCCACATTCTTTTTCATTCCATTCCATTCCACATTCCATATCAATTTATTACACATTCCATTCCGTTCCATTGAACATAAATTTCCACATACCATTCCTTATTCCATTCCACGTTAAATTACGTTCTATTCCAAAAACCATTCCATTCCTTTCCACATTCCATTCCATTCCATTCCATTCCACATTCCATTCAATTACTTTCCATTCCAGTCCACATGTTCAATTCCATTCAATTCCTCATTCCTTTCCATTCCCTTCCATATTCCATTCCATTCCATCCCACATTTCATTCCATTCAATTCCACATTCCATTCCATTCCTTTGCACATTCCATTCATTTACATTCCATTCCACGTTCCATTCTATTCTATTCCACTTTCCAGTGCATTCCATTCCACATTACATTCCACATTCCATTAAATTCCAATACTTTCCACATTCCATTCCATTCTATTATTCATTCCATTCCATGTTCCATTCCACTTTCTATTGCACGTTCATTTACACGTTCCATTCCACGTTCCATTCCACATTCCATTCCATTCCATTCCACATCCCATTACACATTCCATTCCATTCCATTCCATTCCACATTCCATGTGATAACATTCCATTCTATTCCATATTCCATTTCATTCCATTCCACATTCCATTCCACATTCCATTCCATTCCATTCCATTCCATTTTCCATTACATTCAATTCCACACTCCATATCATTCCATTCCATTTCTTTCCACATTCCATTCCATTCCTTTCCACATTCCATTCCACATTCCATTCCATTCCATTAAACATTCCATTCCACTTTCCATTCTATTCAATTTCACATTCCATTCCGTTCCATTCCAGATTCCTTTCCACATTCCATTCCACATTCCATTCCACATTCCGTTCCACGTTCCATTCCACAATCCATTACTTTCCATTCCACATTCCATTTCTCATTCCATTCCATTCCATTCCACTTTCCATTCCACATTCCATTCCATTCCATTCCACATTCCATTCCATTCCATTCCACTTTCCTTTCCACATTCCATTCCACTTTCCTTTGCACATTCCATTCCACATTCCATTCCATTGCATTCCAGATTCCATTCCGTTCAATTCCACATTCCATTTTACTCTCCGTTCCTTTGCATTCCATGTCCAATACCACATTGCAATCCATACTCCATTTCACATTCCATTAAACTCTCTTTCACATTGCATTCCGCATTCCACTACACTCCATTCCACAATCCATTCCACAGTCTATTTGATTCCATCCCACATTCCATTCCACGTTCCATTCCATTGCATGCCACGTTCAGTTAAACATTTCATTCCATTGCATTTGACTTTCTATTCCACTTTCCATTCCACATTCCTTTTCACATTCAATTCCGTTCCATTACACATTCCATTCCACACTGCATTCCACATTGCATTCCACAATCCATTCGGTTCCATTCCATGGTTCGTTCCACATTACATTCCGCATTCCATTCCACATTCCATTCCACATTCCAATAAATTCCTTCCCACTTTCCATTCCATTCCATTCCACTTTCCATTCCACTTTCCATTCAACGATCTATTCCAAGCCCCATTTGATATCATTCCACGTTCCATTCCACCTTCCATTCCATTCCCTTCCACTTTCCTTTCAACATTCCATTCCCCATTCCATTCCACATTGCATTCCGTTCCATTCCACATTCCATTCCACATGCCATTCCACATTCCATTCCATTCCATTCCACATTCCATTCCATTCCATTCCATTGCAAATTCCATTCTTCATTCCATTCCTTTCCTTTCCACATTTCATTCCACATTCCATTCCACATTTCATTCCACATTTCATTCTATTCCACATTCCAACACACGTTCAAATCCATTACATTCCTCGTTCCATTCCACGTTACACACCACTTGCCATTACACATTCCATTCCAATTTCCATTACACATTCCACTTCAAATTCCATTCCAAAATTCATTCCACATTCCGTTCCACAATCCATTCCACATTCCATTCCATTCCATGCCACATTCCATTTTACGTTCCATTCCTTTCCATACCACTTTCAATTCCACTTTCCATTCCATTATACTTTACATTCCATTCCACATTAAATTAGAAATTCCATTTCACATTCCATTGCGTTCCATTTCACATTCCATTCCACACTCCATTCCACACTCCATTCCACTTTCCATTCCACACTCTATTCCACTTTCCATTCAACATTACATTCCACGTTCCATTCCGTTCCATTCCACATTACGTTTCACACTCCATTCTACATTCCATTCCACACTCCATTCCACATTCCATTCCACATTCCTTTCCATTCCATTCCACATTCCTTTCCATTTTCCATTCCGCATTCCATTCCACATTCTATTCCACATTCCATTCCACATTCCATTCCACATCCCTATCCACATTCCATTCCATTTCATTCCACATTAAATAAAAAATTCCATTCCATTCCATTTCACATTCCATTCCATTAAATTCCAGATTCCTTTCCATATTCCATTCCACATTCAATTCCACATTCCATTCCACATTCCACTCCATTCCGTTACACATTTCTTTCTACATTCCATACCACAATCCATTCCACATTCCAACTCACATTCCATTCCACGTTCCATTTCATTTCTTTCCACGTTCAATTCCTCATTCCATTGCATTACATTTTACATTCCATTACACATTCAATTCTACATTCCATTTCACATTCCACTCCATTCCATTCCACATTCCTTTCCACATTCCATTGCACATTATATTCCACATTCCGTTCAATATTCCATTCCACGTTCCATTCCACTCTATTCCACATTCCATTTCACATTCCGTTCCACATTCCATTTCACATTCCCTTCCATTCGTTTCCCCATTCTATTCCATTCCATTCCACATTCTATTCCACCTTCCCTTCCATTCCATTCCAGTTTTAATTCCAATCCTCATTACCTTGCATTCCATTCCACTTTCCATTGTACGTTCCATTCCAAGGTCGATTCAATTCCATTCCACCTTCCATTACAGATTCCATTCCATTCTATTCCACTTTCCTTTCCACATTCCATTGCACATTCCATTCCTTTCCATTCCACATTCCATTCCATTCCATTCCACATTCCATTCCTTTCAATTTCACATTCCATTACACGTTCCATTTCATTCCATTCCACATTCCATCCTACGTTGCTTTCCACTTTCCATTACAAATTCCAATCCACATTCCATTTCACATTCTATTCCACTCCATTTCACTTTCCATTCCACATTCCACTCCATTCCGTTCCACATTCCTGTCTACATTCCGTACCACAATCCATTCCACATTCCATCCCCCATTCCATTCCACTTTCCTTTTCATTCCATTCCATGTTCAATTTCACATTCCATTGCATTACATTTTACATTCCATTACACATTCAATTCCATATTCCATTCCTTTACATTTCACATTCCCTTCGGTTTCAATCCACATTCCTTTCCACATTCTATTCAACATTATGTTCCACATTCCGTTCCACATTCCATTCCACATTCCATTCCATATTCCATTCCGTTCCATTCCACATTCTTTTACACATTCCTTTCCACATTCCCTTTCACATTCCATTTCACATTCCATTCCACAATCCATTCCACAGTACATTTCACATTCCATTCCACAGCATTACACATTCCTTTCCACATTGCATTCCACATTCCGTTTCATTCCACATTCCATTCCACATTCCATTCCTTTACCTTTCACATTCCTTTCCGTTCCATTCCACTTTCCTTTCCACATTCCATTCCACATTATGTTCCACATTCCGTTCCACATTCCATTCCACATTCCATTCCATTCCATTCCACATTCCATTACATCCCATTCCACATTCCATTTCACATTCCACTTCACATTCCATTCCACATTCCATTCCATAACTTTCCACATTCCATTTCACATTCCATTTAATGTTACATTCATTTACATTCCACGTTCCATTCCATTTCATTCCACCTTCAATTCCACAGTCAATTCCATTCCATTTCAGGTTCCATGCTACATTCCAAATCCACATTCCAATCCACGTTCTATTCCGTCCATTCCACATTCCATTCCACATTACATTCCACATTGCATTCCACATTCCATTCCATGTTCCATTCCACATTCCATTCCATTCTATTCCTCATTCCTTTCCACAGTCCCTTCCACATTCCATTCCATTCCATTTCCCATTCCATTCCATTTCCCATTCCATTCCATTTCCCATTCCATTCCACATTCCATTCCACTTTCCATTCCACTTTCCATACCACGTTCCGTTCCACGTTTCTTTCCATTCCATTCCATGTTCTATTACACGTTCCATTCCATTCAATTCCACGTTCCATTCCACATTCCATTCGATTCAATTCCACATTACATTTCACATTCCATTCCACATTCCTTTCCATTCCATTTAACATTCCATTCCATTCCATTCATCTTTCCATTCCACATTCATTCCACATTCTTTTCCACGATCCATTCCATTTCATTCATCATTCCATTCTATTCCAATCCACGTTCCATTCCACGTTCTATTCCATTCCATTTCACATTCCATTTCATTCCATTCCACATTCCATTCCTTTCAATTCCTCATTTCATTCCATTACATTTCATTCCATATTCCATTACATTCCATTCGTCATTTCATTCCATTCCATTGCATTCCACATTCCTTTCTATTCCATTCCCATTCCATTCCATTCCATTCCATTATATTCCACATTCCACTGAATTACATATCACATTCCAATCCATTGCATTCCACATTCCATTCCACATAATTGTACTTTCCATTTCACATTCCATTCCACATTCCATTCTATTCCATTTCTCATTCCATTCCACATTCCATTCCATTACATTCGACATTCCATTGCACATTCCACTGCATTCCATTCCACGTTCCTTTCCGTAAAACTCCACCTTCCATTTCACATTCCTTTCCATTTCATTCCACATTCCATTGCACATTCCATTCCACATTTCATTCCACGTTCCATTCCATTCCTATCCTCGTTCCATTCCACGTTTCATTCCACATTCCATTCCACATTTCATTCCATATTGCATTCCGCTCCATTCCACATTCCATTGCTTTCCATTCCACGTTCCACACTGCATTTCATTCCATATTCCATTCCACATTCCACTCCACATTCCATTCCACATTCCATTCCATGTTGCATTCCATTCCAGTTTCCATTACACGTTCCATTCTATTCCATTCTACATTTCATTCCAAATTCCATTTCACTTTCCATTCCATTATATTCAATTCCACATTCCATTCCATTCCATTCCAATCCACATTCCATTCCCTTCCATTCCAAGTTCAATTGCATTCCACATTCCATTCGATTTCATTCCACTTTCCTTTCCACATTCCATTGCACATTCCATTCCATTCTATTCTACATTCCTTTCCATTCTATTTCACGTTCCATTCCATTCCATTCCACATTCCATTCCACTTTCCATTACACATTCCATTCCACCATCCATTTCATTCCATTCCAAGTTCCATTCCACATTCCATTTCACACTCCATTCCACCTTCCATTCCATTCCATTGCACTCAATGTTCCATTCCATTCCATTCAATTCCATGTTCTAGTCCATTCTATTTAATTCCACATTCCATTCCATTCCATTCCACATTCCAGTCCATTCCATTCCACATTGCATTCCATTCCATTCCACATTCCATTGCATTGCATTGCATTCCACATTCCATTCCATTCCATTCCAATCCACAGTCCATGCAATTCCATTCCACAATCCACTCCACATTCCATTGCATATTTACTTCCATTCTATTCTATTCCACATTCCATTCAAATCCATTCCACATTCCATTCCAATCCATTCCACATTCCATAACACATTCCATTCCCCGTTCAATTCCATTCAATTCCACATTCCATTCCATCTCATTCCACGTTGCATTCAATTCCGTTCCACATTCCATTCCATTCCATTCCACGTTGCATTCCTTTCCATTCCGATTCCATTCCACATTCATTTCCATTCCATTCCACTTTCCTCTCCACATTCCATTCTACGTTCCATTCTACCTTCCATTCCACATTCCATTCCACGTTCCGTCCCATGTTCCATTCCTACCATTCCACGTTCCATTCCCAATTCCTCTCCACATTCCATTACATTCCATTCCATCTTCAATTCCACATTCCATTCCATTACTTTCCATTCCACATTCCTTTCGATTCCATTCCATTCCACATTCCATTCCACATTCGATTCTATTCCATTCCATATACTATTCCATTCCTTTCTACATTCCTTTCTATTCCATTCCACTTTCCATTCCATGTTCCATTCTGAGTTATATTCCACTTTCCATTCCACTTTCCATTTTACTTTCCATTCCTCATTCCATTCCACATTGAATTGCAGATTCCATTCTACATTCCATTCCATTCCACATTGCATTTCATTCTATTCCACATTCCATTCCTTTCCATTCCACATTCCATTCCATTCCATTTCACACTCTATTCCATTCGATTAAACATTCCATTCCATGTTGCATTCCACGTTACTTTCAATTTTCCTTTCCATTCCATTCCACGTTCCATTCCACATTCCCTTAAATTCCGTTCCACTTTCCTTTGCACATTCCATTACACATACCTTTCCCATTAATTACGTTCCATTCCAGCTACCATTCCACATTCTATTCCATTCCATTCCACATTCCATTCCACCTTCCATTCAAATTTCCATTCCACATTCCATTCCATTCCATTCGACATTCCATTCCATTCCTTTCCACATTCCATTCCACGTTCCATTTCATTCCATTCCACATTCCATTATATTTTCCATTACATTACATTCGACGTTCCATTCCACGTTCCATTCCATAATTTATTCCAATCCATTCCCCATTCCATTCCATTCAATTCCGCATTTCTTTACACATTGCATTCCATTCCTTTCCGCATTGTATTCCGCATTCCATTCCATTCCATTCCACATTCCATTCCACATTTCATTCCATTCCTTTCCACATTGTATTCCGCATTCCATTCCACATTGCATTCCATTCCATTCCACATTGCATTCCATTCCATTCCACGTTCCATTCCACGTCCCTTTCCTTTCCATTCCACTTTGAATTCTACATTCAGTTCCATTCCATTTCATGTTGCATTCCACATTATATGCAATTACATTCCACATTCCATTCCATTCCATTCCATTCCACATTCCATTCCAAATTCCAGTCCATATTCCTTTCAATTCCATTCCACATTCCATTTGATTCCATTCCACATTCCTTTCATTTCATCCCACATTCCATTCCACATTCCATTCCATTCCAATCCACATTCAGATCCATTCCATTCCCTTCTATTCCACATTCTTTTCCATTCCATTCCGGTCTACCTTCCATTCCAATTTATTACACATTCCATTCCGTTCCATTCATCATATATTTCCACATTCCATTCCGTATTCCATTCCACTTTCCATTACTTTCTATTCCACAAATCATTCCATTCCATTCCACATTCCATTCCATTTCATTCCATTTCACATTCCGTTCTATTCCTTTCCATTCCAGTCCGCATTCTATTCAATTCCACTCCATTCCATCCCACATTCCATTCCATTCAATTCCACATTCCATTCCATTGCCCATTGCATTCGTTTCCATTCCATTCCACGTTTCATTCCATTCTATTCCACTTTCCAGTCCATTGCATTCCACATTCCATTCCACCTTCCATTAAATTCCATTCCATTCCACTTTCCATTCCATTGTATTAGTCATTCCGTTCCACGTTACATTTCACTTTCCATTGCAAGTTCCTTCACACGTTCCATTCCACGTTCTGTTCCACGTTTCATTCCATTCCATTCCACTTCCCATTCCACATTCCATTCCATTCCATTCCACATTCCATAGGATAACAATCCATTCCATTCCACATTCCATTCCATTCCATTCCACATTCCATTCCACATTTCATTCCATTCCATTCCATTACATTCCGCATTCAACACCATTCCATTCCATTTCTTTCCGCACTCCATTCCGATCCATTCCACATTCCATTCCACATTCCCTTCCATTCCATTCCCCATTCCATACGATAACAATCCATTCCATTCTACATTCCATTCAATTCCATTCCACATTCCATTCCATTCCATTCCACATTCCATTCCACATTTCATTCCATTCCTTTCCACATTCCATTCCATTACATTCCACATTCAACAGCATTCCATTCCATTTCTTTCCACACTCCATTCCGTTCCATTCCACATTCCATTCCACCTTCCCTTCCATTCCATTAAACATTCCCTTACACATTCCATTCTATTCAATTTCACATTCCATTCCGTTCCATTCCAGATTCCTTTCCACATTCCATTCCACATTCAGTTCCACATTCCATTCCACATTCCAATAAATTCCATTCCACATTCCAATTCACATTCCATTCTGTCCCCTTCCACATTACTTTCAACATTCCATTCAACATTCCATTCCTCATTCCGTTCTGCATTGCATTCCACTTTTCACTCCATTCCATTGCACATTGCATTCCATTCCATTCCACATTCGAGTTCTCATTCCATTCCATTCCAGTACACATTCTATTCAATTCCACTCCATTCCATTCCACATTCCATTCCATTCAATTGCCCGTTGAGTTCCATTCAATTCGTCATTCCTTTCCATTCCTTTCCATATTCCATTCCATTCCATCCCACATTCCTTTCCATTCAATTCCACATTCCATTTCATTCCATTACACATTGCATTCGTTTCCATTCCATTCCACGTTCCATTCCATTCTGTTCCACTTTCCAGTCCATTCCATTCCACATTCTATTCCACATTCCATTAAATTCCATTCCATTCCACATTCCATTCCATTTTATTAGTCATTCCATTCCACGTTCCACTCCACTTTCCATTGCAAGTTCCATTATACGTTCCATTCCATGTTTCATTCCATTCCATTCCACGTCCCATTCCACATTCTATTCCATTCCATTCCACATTCCATTCCACATTCCATTGCATTCCATTAAACATTGTGTACGATAACATTCCATTCCATTCCACATTCCATTCCATTCCATTCCCCTTCCATTCCACATTTCATTCCATTCCATTCCACATTCCATTCCATTCCGTTCCGTATTTCATACCATTCCATTCCATTTCTTTCCACATTCCATTCCGTTCCATTCCACATTCCATTTGACATTCCATTCCATTCCATTAAACATTCCATTCCACATTCCATTCTATTCAATTTCACATCCCATTCCGTTCCATTCCAGATTATTTCCACATTCCATTCCGCATTCCATTCCACATTCTGTTCCACATTCCATTCCACATTCCATTACTTTCCATTCCACATTCCATTTCACATTCCATTCTGTTCCATTACACATTTTTTTCAACATTCCATTCAACATTCCATTCCACATTCATTTCTGCATTGCATTCCACTTTTCTCTCCATTCCATTTCACATTGCTTTCCATTCCATTCCACATTCCAGTTCTCATTCCATTCCATTCCATTGCACTTTCCATTCCACATTCCATTCCTTTCCATTCCACTTTCCATTCCATTCCATTCCACATTCCATTCAACGTTCCATTCTACGTTCCATTCTAAGGTCCATTCAATTAAATTCCACGTTCCATTTGCCATTACATTACATTCCATTTCTTTCCTTTCCACATTCCTTTCCATATTCCATTCTTTTGCATTTCACATTCCATTCCATTCCATTCCACATTGCATTTTACGCCCCATTCCATTCCAGTCCATGCCCAATTCCACATTGCAATCCATACTCCATTTCACATTCCCTTACACTCTATTTCAAATTGCATTCCTCATTCCACTACATTCCATTCTACAATCCATTCCACAGTCCATTAGGTTCCATCTCACATTCCATTCCACATTCCATTCCATTGCATTCCACATTAAATTAAACATTCCATTCCATTGCGTTTGATTTTCTATTCCACTTTCCATTGCACATTCCTTTTAACATTCCATTCTGTTCCATTACACGTTCCATTCCACACTCCATTCCACATTGCATTCCACATTCCATTCTCTTCCATTCCATATTTCGTTCCACATTACATTTCGCATTCCATTCCACATTCCATTACATTCCTTTCCCCTTTCCATTCCATTCCATTCCACATTCCATTCCACGTTCCATTCAACGTTCTATTCCAAGTCCCATTTGATATCATTCCACGTTCCACTCAACGTTATATTCCATTCCATTCCACTTTCCTTTCAACATTCCATTCGCCATTCCATTCCAGATTACATTGCGTTCCATTCCACATTCCATTCTGCATGCCGTTCCACATTGCATTCCATTCCATTCCATTGCACATTCCATTCCACATTCCACTCCTTTCCTTTCCACATTTTTCCACATTCCATTCCACATTTCATTACACATTCCATTCTATTCCACATTCCAATACACGTTCAATTCCATTACATTCCGCGTTCCATTCCACGTTCCCATCCACTTTCCATTACACATTCCTATCCACATTCCATTACACATTCCACTGCAAATTCCATTCCACATTCCATTCCACAATGCATTCCGCATTCCATTCTTTTCCATGCCACATTCCATTCCACGTTCCATTCCTTTCCTTACCACTTTCAATTCTATTATATTTGACATTCCATTCCACATTCCATTCCAAATTCCATTTCACTATCCATTGCGTACCATTACACATTCCATTCCACACTCCATTCCACATTCCATTCCACAATCCGTTCCATGTTTCATTCCGTTCCATTCCACATTACGTTTCACATTCCATTCCACATTCTATTCCACACTCCATTCCACATTCCATTGCGTTCCATTCCATTCCTCTTCACATTCCATTCCATTAAATTCCAGATTCCATTCCACATTTCATTCCACATTTACTTCCACATTCCATTCCACTTTCCGTTCCACATTCCATTCCCTTCCATTTAACGTTCCATTCCATTCCATTCCACATTCCATTTCACATTCCATTCCATTCTATTCCACGTTCCATTGCACATTCCATTCCACATTCCATTCCACATTTTGTTCAATATTCCTTTCCACGTTCTCTTCCACTCCATTCCACATTCCATTACACATTCCATTCCATTCCATTCACCATTTCATTCCATTCCATTCCACATTCAATTCCACTTTCCCTTCCATTCCATTCAACATTTAATTCCATTCCACCTTCCATTCCATTCCATTCCAATGTCCATTGTACTTTCCATTCCAAGGTCGATTCAATTACACTCCACCTTCCATTACACGATCCATTCCATTCCATTCCACTTTCCTTTCCGTATTCCATTGCACATTCCATTCCATTTCATTCCACATTCCATTCCATTCCATTCCACATTGCATCCCTTTCCATTTCGCATTCCGTTACACGTTCCATTCCATCCCATTCCACTTTCCATTCCAAGTTGCATTCCACTTTCTATTACAAATTCCAATCCACATTCCATTTCAGATTCTTTGCACTGTATTTCACATTCCATCGCACATTCCACTCCATTCCATTCAACATTCCTTTCTACATTCCATACCACAATCCACTACACATTCCATCCCACATTCCATTCCACTTTCCATTCCATTCAATTCGACGTTCAATTCCTCATTCCATTGCATTACATTTTACATTCCATTACACATTCAATTCCGCATTCCATTTCACATTCCATTCCGTTCAATTCCACATTCCTTTCCACATTTCATTGCACATTCCCTTCCACATTCTGTTCAACATTCCATTCCACATTCCATTCCACTCCATACCACATTCCATTTCACATTCCAGTCCGCATTCCATTCAATTCCAGACCACATTCTCTTCTATTCCGTTCCACATTCCAATCCATTCCATTGCACATTGCATTCCATTCCATTCCATTCTATTCCACATTCCATACCATTCCATTGCATTCCACATTATATTCCTTTCCATTACACATTCCATTCCTTTCCATTCAATGTTCCATTCCATTCCATTCCAGATTTCATTCCAATCAATTCCACCTTCCATTCCATGGTCCATTCCACATTACCTTACATTTCATTCTATTCCATTGCACTCAATTCCACATTCCATTCCAATCTATTCCATTCCACATTGCATTACATTCCATTCCACATTCCCTTCCACATTCCATTGCTTTCCTGTCCATATTCCGATCAACATTCTGATCCACATTCCATTACACATTCCATTCTACTCCATTCCACATTCCATTCCACATTCCATTGCATTCCTATCGACATTCCATTCCACATTCCGTTCCACATTGCATTCCACATTCCATTCCATATTCCATTCCATTCCATTCCTTTCCACAATCCTTTCTACATTTCAATGCATTCCTGTCCACATTCCATTCCACATTCCATTCCTTTCCATTCCTCATTCCATTCAATTCCAATCCACATTCCATTCCACATTACTTTCCCTTCTATTCCACATTCCTTTTCACATTCCGTTCCATATTCCATTGAAATCCATTCCACATTCCATTCCACATTACATAACATTCCATTCCACGTTCCATTCCGCATTCCATTCCACATTCCATTCCACGTTGCATTTCATTCTGTTCCATGTTGCATTCCAGGTTCCATTTCTTTCAATTCATCGTTCCAATACACTTTCCATTGCACATTCCATTGTACCTTCCATTCCACATTACATTCCACGTTCCATTCCACGTTCCATTCAATGTTCCATTCCACGTTCCATTCCATACCATTCCACGTTCTATTCCACATTCCATTGCTTTCCGTTCCTCGGTCCATTCCACATTACATTCCCCATTCCATTCCACATTCCTTTCCATTCAATTAAACATTCCATTCCATTACATTTCACATTCCATTTCACATTCCATTTCACTTTCGATTCCTGAAGCCATTCCATTCCATTCGACAATCAATTCCATTTCTTTCCACATTCCACTCCACATTACATTCCATTCAATTCCATATTTCATTCCAATCCATTCCATGTTCCATTCCACTTTCCATTCAACTTTCCATTTCATATTCCATTCCACATTCCATTGCATTCCATTCCACGTTACCTTGCACATTCCATTCCACCTTCCATTCCATTCCATTCAACATTCCATTCCACATTCCATTTGATTGCATTCAATTACGTCTCACATTCCATTCCATGTTCCATTCCATTCCATTCCACATTCCATTGCTTTCTGCTCCACATTCAATTCCACATTCCATTCCATTCCATTCCACATTCTATTCCACGTTCCATCCATTCCAATCCACGTTCAATTCCACTTTCCATTCCACATTGCATTCCACATTCAATTCCACATTCCATTCCGTTCTATTCCACATTCCTTTCCACATTCCATTCCACATTTCATTGCACATTGCATTCCACATTCCGTTCCATTGCATTCCACTTTCCATGCCACGTTCCATTCCATTCCATTCCATATCCCATTCAACTTTCCATTCCATTCGGTACCGCATTCCATTCCGTTCCATTTCACATTTCTTTCCCCATTCAATTCCATTCCATTCAACATTCCATTCCACATCCCATTCAATTCCATGTACCATTCCACCTTCCATTCCATATTCCATTCCACATTCCATTGTACGTTCCTTTCCATTACTTTGCACATTTCATTCCATTATCAAATACATTCCATTACACATTTCATTCCACTTTCAATTCCGCTTTCCATTCCATTGCATTCCACGTTCCATTCCACATTCCATTCCATTCCATTCCACGTTGCATTTCACATTGCATTCCACGTTCCATTCCACGTTTCATTCCATTCCATTCCACATTCTATTCCATTCCACCTTCCTTTCCACATTCCACTACACTCCTTTCCACATTCCATTCCACATTCCATTCCATACCATTCCAACTTCAATTCCACACTCCATTCCATTCCATTCCATTCCAAATTCCAATCCATTCCACATACCATTCCATTCCATTCCACATTCCAATCCATTGCACATACCATTCCACTCCATTCCACGTTCCATTCCACGTTCCATTGCATTCCATTCCACCTTCTATTCCATGTTGCATTCCTCGTTCACTCCCACGCTCCTTTCCACGTTCCATTCCACATTCCATTCCACTACATTCCATATTCCATACTATTCCATTCCTTTCCATTCCACAATGCATTCCATTCCATTGCTCATTGCATTCCACTTTCCATTCCTCATTCAATTCCTTTCCATTCCACATTCAGTTCCTTTCCATTCCTCATTCCTTTCCACACTCCATTCCAGATTGCAATCCACATTCCATTCCATTTCATTCCACATTACATTCCACGTTGCATTCCACATTCCATTCCTTTCCATGCCACATTCCATTGCATTCCATTCAACATTCCTTTCCACATTCCAATGTACTCCATTACACATTCCAATGTATTCCATTACACATTCCATTCCACTGCACATTCCATTTCACATTCTATTCCACATTCCATTACACATTCCATTGCATTGCATTCAACATTCCCTTCCTCATTCTGTTCCACATTCCATTCCACTTTCCATTGCATTGCATTCCATGTTCCCTTCCACATTCCATTCCACCTTCCATTCCACATTCCTTTCCATTCCATTCAACCTTCAATTCCACGTTCCATTTCACATTCCATTCCACATTCCATTACGTCCATTTCACATTTCATTCCATTCCACTTTCCATTCCATAATGCATTCCACGTTCCACTGAACGTTCCATTCCATTACTTACCACTTTCCATTCCACATTGCATTCTATTCCATTCCATTTTCCATTTAACATTCCATTCCACATTACATTTCACATTACATTCCTTTCCATTCCACATTCCATTCCACATTCCAATATGTTAGATTCCACATTCCATTCCCCATTCTGCTCAACATTCCATTCCACATTCCATTCCACTTTCCATTCCATTCCACTCCACATTACATTCCACTCCACATTCCATTCCACGTTCCATTCCACGATCCATTCCACTTTCCATTCCATTCCATTCTACCATCCATTCCATTCCATTCCACGTTCCATTTCATTCCATTCCACTTTCCATTCCACATTCCATTCCACATTCCATTTCACAGTCCATGCCACATTCCATCTCAATTTCCATTCCGTTCCATTGCATTCCATTACACATTCCATTCCATTCCAATCCACATTCCATTCCATTGCATTCCACAATCAATTCCACTTTCCATTCCACATTCCATTCTATTCCATTCTATTCCACATTCCATTCCATTCCATTCCACATTCCATTCCTTGCCACATTACATTCCATTCCATTCCCCATTCCATTCCATCTAATTTCACAATCCATTACATTACATTGCATTCCACATTCCATTCTAATCGATTCCGCATTCCATTGAATTCCATTCCATATTCCATTTCATTCCATTCTATTCCAGATTCCATTCCATTCCATTCCACATTCCATTCCATTCCATTCCACATTCCATTCCACATTCCATTCCACTTTCCATTCCATTCAATTCCACATTCCACTCCAGTACATGCTGCATTCCATTCCATTCCTTTTTACATTCCATTCCATTACATGGTTTCCATATTCCATTTCAATGCATTCCACATTCCATTCCATTCCATTCCGCATTCCATTCCATTCCATTCTTTTCTGCGTTCCATTCCATTCCATTCAATTCTACATTCCATTGCATTCCATTCCACATTCCATTCAACTACATTCCACATTCCATTCCACATTCCAATCCAAAATATATTCCACATTGCATTCCATTCCATTCCACATTCCTTTCAACTACATTCCACATTCCATTCCACATTCCAATCCAAATTCTTTTCCACGTTCCATTCCACAATCCATTCCAAATTCCATTCCATTGCACCACACACTGCATTATACGTTCCACTCCATTCCATTCCACATTCCATTCCGCTTTCCATTCCATTGCTTTCCACCTTCGTTTCCACATTCCATTTCACATTCCATTCCACATTCCATTTCATATTCCACAGCATTCCATTCAATTCCATTCCACAATCCACTCGATTCCATTGCACATTCCATTCCAAATTCCATTCCACATTCCTTTCCATTCCATTCCCCATTACATTCCACACTCCATTCCACATTCCTTTCCAAATATTTTTACTTTCCATTCCACATTCCATTCCACACTGTTTTCCACATGCCATTCCACATTCCATTCCTTTCCATTCCACATTCCATTCCAAATTCCTTTCCTTTCCATTCCACATTCCTTTTCATTCCTTTCCACAATTCTTTCCACATTCCAATCCATTCCATTCCACCTTCAATTCCATTCCACATTACTTTCCAAATTCTATTCCACATTGCATTCCACATTCCATTCCTTTCCATTGCACATTCAATTCCACATTCTATTCCACATTCCATTCCACATTCCATTCCATTCCCTTTCATTTTCACTTTGACTTTCCATTCCACATTCCATTCCAGATTCCATTCCACATTCCATTACACATTCCTTTCCATTCCATTCAACATTCCATTCAACTATCCTTTCCACATTCCATTTCAAATTCCATTCCACATTACATTCCATTCCACATTACATTCCATTCCACGTTCCCTTCCACGTTCAATTCCACTTTCCACTCCACGTTCCATTTCATTCCAATGCATGTGCCATTCCACTTTCCATTCCATTCCTTTCCACTTTCCATTCCACATTCCATTCCACATTGCATTCCACATTACATTCCTTTCCATTCCACATTTCATTCCACATTCCATTCCACATTCCAATCAAGATTCCATTCTACATTCTATTACATTCCATTCCACATACCATTCCTTTGCATTCCATTCTATTCCACATTCCATTCCATTCAATTCCATTCCACATTCCATTCCATTATATTCCACATTTCATTCAATTACATTCCACATTCCATTCCACATGCCATTCCACATTCTAATCCACCTTCCATTCCATTCCTTTTCACATTTTATTCCATTCCGTTCGACATTCCATTCCATTTAATTCCACATTTCATTCCATTCCGTTGCATTACACATTCCATTCCATTCCATTCCGCATTCCATTCCATTGCCTTCCTTTCTATTCCACATTCCATTCCATTGCATTCTATTCCACTTTCCATTCTGTTACATTCCACATTTCATTGAATTACATTCCACATTCCATTCCACATTCTATTCCACATTCTATTCCACTTTGCATTTCATAAAATTCCACATTCTATTCCATTACTTTCTACATTCCATTCCATTGAATTCTACATTTAATCCCATTCCATTGCATTCCACATTCCATCCCATTCAATTCCGCATTCCATTCCATTCCAGTCCATTCTATTCCATATTCCATTCCATTCCACTCCATATTCCATTCCATTCCATTCCACATTCCCTTCCACATTCCATTCCACATTCTTTTCGAAGTTCCACTCCATTCCATTTAACATTCCATTCCTTTCCATTCCACATTCCATTCCTCATTTCATTGCTTTCCTTTCAACATTCCATTCCACATTCCATTCCACATTCCATTCCATAAAATTCGATGTTCCGTTCCACATTCCATTCCATTCCATTCCTCATTCCATGCCACATTGCATTCCATTCCATTCCAAGATCCATTCCACATTCCATTCCATTCCATTCCACATTCCATTCCATTCCATTCCACATTCCACTCCAGATTCCGTTCCATTCCATTAAATTTCATTCCACATTCCATTCAATTCCATTCCATTTTCCATTCCATTCCTTTCCACATTCCAATCCACGTTCCATTCCATTCCATTCCATTCCATTTTCCTTTCCATTCCATTCCGCATTCCATTCCTCATTCCATATCACATGCCATTCCATTCCATTCTACATTCCTTTGCATTCCATTAAACATTCCATTCCATTTCTTTCCACATTCCATTGATTTTCACATTCCACTCCACATTACATTCCACGTTCCATTCCATTCCATTCCACGTTCCATTCCATGTCCCATACCATGTTCCACTCCATTCCATTCCACGTTCCATTCCAATTTCCTTTCCCTTACATTTCAAGTTGCCTTCCACCTTCCATTCCACATTCCGTTCGACATTCCATTGCGTTCCATTTCACATTCAATTACACAGTCCACTCGACATCCCATTCCACATTCCATTCCACATTCAATTGCACATTTCATTCTACATCCCATTCCCTTCCATTCCACATTCCATTCCACTTTTCATTCTACATCCCATTCCATTCCATTCCACATTCCATTCCTCATTCCTTGCCACATTCCATTCCAGATTCTATTCCATTCCTTTTCACATTCCATTGTACATTGCAATCCATGTTCCATTCCAGTTTCCATTCCACCTTCCATTCCATTGGATTCCTCGTTTCAGTCCACCTTCCATTCCGTTACATTCCACTTTCCTTTCCACATTCCATTACAAATTCCATTTCACATTCCATTCCACATTCCATTCCATGTTCCATTCCAAGTTCCATTCCACCTTCCATTCTATTCCGTTTCTCGTTTCAGTCCACATTCCATTGCATTACATTCCACTTTACTTTCCACATTCCATTCCACATTCCGTTCCATTCCACATTGCATTCCACATTCCATTCCATTCCAATCCATATTCCGTTACACATTCTATTCCACGTTCCATTCCACATTCCATTCCATTCCATTCCATGCTCCATTTAACATTCGATTCCATTCAATTTCATGTTCCATTCCATAATCCATTCCACATTCCATTCTGCATTCCATTTCACGTTCCTTTCCACGTTCCATTCCACATTCAATTCCACCATACATTGCACGTTCCATTCCACATTCCATTCCATTCCACTCCATTCCAGTCCACATTTCCTTCCACATTGCATTCCACATTCCATTCCACGTTCCATTCCACATTCCTTTCCATGTTCCATTCTACGATCCATTCCACATCACATTACATTCCTTTCCACGTTCAATTCCACGTTCCATTCCATTCCATTCAACTTTCAAATCCATATTCCATTGAACATCACATTCCACGTTCCAACTCTTGTTCCATTCCACGTTCTATTCCACACTCCACTCGACATTCAATTAGACTTTCCATTCCCCATTTCATTCTACATCCCATTCCATTCCATTACACAGTCCATTCCACATTCCATTCCATATTCCATTGCAGATTACATTCCATTCCTTTAAACATTCCATTCCACATTACATTACACATTTCATTCCACATTCCATTCTATGTTCCATTCCACCTTCCATTCCATTCCATTACTCGTTTCAGTCCGCATTCCATTCCATTGCATTCCACTATCCTATCCACATTCCATTCCACATTCCGTTCCACATTCCATTCCCCATTCCATACCAGATTCCATTCCATTCCATTCCACATACCATTCCACTTTCCATTATACGTTCCATTCCACATTCCATTCCAAGTTCCATTCCACCTTCCATTCCATTCCATTCCTCGTTTTAGTCCACATTCCATTCCATTCCATTCCACATTCCATTTCACATTACATTCCACATTACATTCCGTTCCATTCCACATTCCATTCCATATTACATTCCATTCCATTCCACATTCCGTTGCACATTCCATTCCACGTTCCATTCTACATTCCATTCCATTACATTCCACTTTCTTTTCCAGATTCCATTTCACTTTGCATTCCATTCCATTCCACATTCCATTCCATTACATTCTACGTTCCATTCCACATTCCATTCCATTCAATTTCACGTTCCATTCCGTATTCCATTCCACGTTCCTTTCCACATTCCATTTCACATTCCATTCCACGATCCATTCCACATTCAATTCCACGATACATTGCACGTTCCATTCCACATTCCATTCCATTCCATTACATTCCACTCCACATTCCCTTCCACATTCCATTCCACATTCGATTTCACCTTCCATTCCACATTCCTTTCCACGTTGCATTCTCCCTTCAATTCCAGTTTCCATTCCATTCCTTTTGACATTCAATTCCACGTTCCATTCCATTCCATTCAACTTTCCGTTCCATATTCCATTGAACAGCACATTCCACTTTCCATTCCATGTTCCATTCCACGTTCCATTCCATGTTCCGTTCCAAGTTCCATTCCACGTCCCATTCCATGTTCCGTTCCACGTTCCATTCCACATTCCATTCCATTCTATTCCAGTTTCCCTTCCACATTCCATTCCACATTACATTCCACATTATATTGCGTTCCATTCCACATTGCATTTCACGTTCCATTCCACATTCCATTCCATTCTATTCCACTTTCCCTTCCACATTCCATTCCACATTCTATTCCACATTATATTCCGTTCCATGCCACATTACATTCCACTTTCCATTCCACATTCCATTCGACATTCCACTCCATTCCTTTCCACTTTCCATTAAACATTCTGTTCCACATTGCATTCCATTCTATTCCACAATCCATTCCAAAGTCCATTCCATTCCATTCCACATTCCTTTCCACATTCCATTCCACATTCCATTTCACAGTCCATTCCAATTTGCATTACACTTTCAATTCCACATTCCATTCTCATTCCATTGCATTTCTTTCCACTTTCCATTCCACATTCCATTGGAAGCCAGTTCACATGACATTCCACATTCCTTCCATTCCATTCCATTCCACATTCCATTCAACATTCCATTCCAAATTCCATTCCGCAGTCCATTCCATTCTACTCCATATCCATTCTATTCCAAACAACATTCCATTCCACATTTCATTCCATTCCATTCCACATTCCTTTCCACATTCCATTCCACATTCCATTCCATTCCTTTCCACATTCCACTCCATTCCATTCCCTTCCATTCCACGTTCCATTCCACTTTCCATTAAATTCTATTCCACATTCCATTCCACATTCCAGTCCATTCCATTCCACATTTCATTACATTCCAAAACACATTTCATTCCACAATTCATTCCATTCCATTCCACATTCCATTCCACATTCCATTCCACCTTCCATTTCATTCCATTCCACATTCCATTCCATTCCATTCCACATTCCATTCCACATTCCATTCCATTCCATTCCACTTTCCATTCCATTCCATTAATCATTCCATACCATTCTGTTCCATTCCATTCCACATTCCATTCTAATCCATTCTCTGTTTCATTCCACATTCCATTCCACATTGCATTCCTTTCCATTCCACATTAAATTCCACGTTGCATTCCATTCCATTCCAAATTCCCTTCCACATTCCATTTCATTCAATTTCACATTCCATTCCTTTCAATTCCACATTCCGTTTCACATTCCATTCCACTTTCCTTTCCACATTGCATTCCACTTTCCGTTCCGCATTGCATTCCACATTCTATTCGATTCTATTCCTCATTGCATTCCACTCCATTCCACATTCCACTTTACATTCCATTCCATATTGCATTTCACATTGCATTCCATTCCATTCCCCATCCCATTCCGTTACATTCTACTTTACATTCCACTTTCCATTCCATTCCATTCCACATTCTATTCCATTCCATTCCACATTTCATTCCATTCCGTTCCACATTCCGTTCCACATTCCATTACTCATTCCATACCATACCATTCCACATTGCATTGCATTCCATTCTACATTCCATTTCATGTTCCATTCAGCATTCTGTTTCACATTCCATTCCATTCCATTCCCCATTCCATTCCATTGAGTTCCACTTTAGATTCCACAGTCCATTCCATTCCATTCCACATTCCATTCCTTTCCACATTCCATTCAACGTTCTATTCTACGTTCCATTCCAAAGTCCATTCAGTTAAATTCCACGTTCCATTCCCCATTATATTAAATTCTATTCTGGGTTTCATTTCACATTGCATTCCACAATCCTTTCCATTCCATTCCATTCCACAATTCCATTTCACATTCCATTCCTCATTCCATTGCATTCCTTTCCACATAGCTTTCTGCATTCCATTCCACGACCCATTACACGTTCCATTCCATTCCTTTCCATGTTCCATTCCATTCCCTTCGACATTTCTTTCCACTTTCCATTTCACATTCCATTGAGCATTCCATTTGACATACCACTGCATTCCCTTCCACATTCCATTCCACATTCCTTTGCACATTCCATTCCATTCAGTTGCATATTCCATTCCACATTCCATTCCGTTCAACATTCCATTCCACATTCCATTCCATTGCATTCCACATTCCATTCCACGTTACATTCCATGTTCAATTTCATTCCATTTCACATTCCATTCCACGTTCCATTTCACATTCCATTCCACGTTCCATTTCATATTCCATTCCACGTTCCATTCCACATTCCATTCCACTTTCCATTCCATTCCTTTCCACTTTCCATTCCACTTTCCATTTGACATTCAATTCCACATTCTATTGCGTTCCATTCCACATTCCCTTCCACATTCTCTTCCATATTCCTTTGAACATTCCTTTAAATTCCATTCCACATTCCATTCCACATTGCATTCCTTTCCATTCCACATTCCATTCCACTCTCCATTCCACGTTCTGTTCCACCTTCCATTCCATGTTCCGTTCCATTCCTTTCCACATTCCATTCTATTCCATTCTCCATTCCATTTCCTGCCGTTCCACGTTCCATTCCACATTGCATTTCGCATTTCATTCCATTCCATTCAATTCCACCCTCCATTCCATTCCATTCAACATTCCATTCCTCATTCCATTCCATATTCCATTCCATTCCATTCCACATTTGATTCCACATTGCATTCCTCTCCATTCCATATGGCATTTCATTCAATTACACCTTCCATTCCACGTCGCTGTCCACGTTCCATTCCACGTTCCATTCCTCGTTCCATTCCATTTCTTTCCACGTTACATCCATTCCATTCCACATTCAATTCCTGTTTCCATTTCACATCCCATTCCCCAGTCCATTTCACATTCCATTCCTTTCCATTCCCTATTCCGTTGCATTCCACATTCCATTCCATTCCTTTACACATTCAATTCCACATTCCATTCCATTCCTTTACACATTCAATTCCACGTTCTATTTCACGTTGCATTCTATTCTATTCCACGTTCCATTCCACTTTCCATTCGATGTCTCATTACATTCCATTGCACGTTCATTTCTACATTCAATTCCACTCCATTTCACGTTCCATTCTACATTCCATTCCAAATTCCATTCCGTTCCATTCGACACTTTTTCCCACACTGTATTCCGTTCCATTCCACATTCCATTCCACTGTCCAGTCAACATTCCATTCCACATTCCATTCCGCATTCAATTACACTTTCCATGCCTATCCATTCCACTTTCCATTCCACACTCCATTGCACATTCCATTCCACATTCCATTCCGTTCCTTTCCACATTCCTTTCCACAATCCATTCCACTTTCCTTTGCACATTCCATTCCACCTTCCATTTCACATTCCATTCCAAATTCCAATTCATTTTCTATTTCATTCCATTACACGTTCCATTCCATTCCAATCCACATTCCGTTCCATTTCATTCCACGTTACATTCCATTTCACATTCCATTCCATTCCATTCCACATTCCATTCCATTACATTCCACATTCCATTCCACATTCCATTTCTCATTCCTTTCCATTCCACGTTACATTGCATTTCACATTCCATTCCATTCCATTTCACATTCTATTCCATTCCATTCCACATTTCATTCCACATTCCATTTCTCATTCCATTCCATTCCATTCTATTCCACAATCCATTTCATTCCATTCCACATTCCATTCCATTCCATTCCATTCCAAATACAATTCCACATTCCCTTTTACTTTCCATTCCATTCCCTTCCACATTCCATTCCTTTCCATTCCACATTCCTCCCCATTCAATTTCACATTCCATTCCATTATATTGCTTTCCACATTCCATTCCATTACTTTCCATATTCCATTCCATTGCATTCCATTCTTTTCCACACTTCATTCCATTCCATTCTGTTCCACATTCCATTCCACTTTATTCCACATTCCGTTCAATTACATTCCACATTCCATTCCATATTCCGTTCCACATTCTATTCCATGTTCCCTTGCATTGCATTCCGCATTCTATTGCATTCCATTCCACGTTCCATTCCATTCAATTTCTCATTCCATTCCATTCCATTGCATTACACTTTCCATTCCATTCCATTCCGCATTCAGTTCCATGCCATTCCCTTCTAATCCACATTCCATGCCATTCCATTCCACATTCCTTTCCATTTCTTTCCACATTCCATTCCACATTCTATTCCACGTTCCATTACATTCCATTCAATATTCCATTCCATTCAATTCCGCATTCCATTCCATTCCAATCCACATTCCATTGCATTCCATTCCACATTCCATCCCATTACATTCCACGTTTCATTCCATTCCATTCCACGTTCCATTCCACGTTCCATTCCACGTTCCCTCCCGCATACTATTCCACCTTATATTCCACATTCCATTGCACTTTCCCTTCCATGTTCTATTCCCCCTTCCATTCCACCTTCCTTTCCACGTTCCATTCCACATTCCAGTGCGCATCCTATTCCATACCGTTACAAGTTCCATTCCACATTCCATTCCTTTGCATTCCACGTCCCATTGCACATTTCATTCCACATTGCATTCCACATTCCATCCCGTTCCATTACATTTTCCATTCCACATTCCATTCCACAATAAATTCCATTCCATTGTATTCTATTCCACATTCCATTCCACATTCCATTCCACATTTCAATAGATTCCATTCCAGCGTCCATTCCACATTCCTTTCCATTCCATTCCACATTCCATTCCACATTCCATTCCATTACAATGCACATTCCATTCCACATTCCATTCCACCTTCCATTCCACATTCCATTCTATTTCATTCCACATTTCATTCCACATTCCATTCCACATTTCATGACACATTCCCTTTCACATTCCATTCCATTGCATTTCACATTCCATTCCACACTCCATTAAATTCCATTCCACATCTGATACCACATTCCATTCCACATTCCATTCCATTACTTTCCACATTCCTTACCACATTCCATCCCATTCCATTCAACTTTCATTTCCATTGTATTCCACATTCCATTTCACGTTCCATTCCATTCCATTCCACGTTCCATTCTACTTTCCATTTGACGTTCCATTCCATTCCATTCCACGTTCCATTCTACGTTGCATTAGTGGTTCCACTCAGTGTTCCATTCAACCTTCCGTTTCTTTCCATTCCACGTTACATTCCATATTCCATTACATTCCATTCCACATTCCATTCCATTCAACATTCCAGTCAACGTTTAATTCCACTTTCAATTCCACATTCCATTCCATGTTCCAATCCATTCCATTCCAAGTTCCATTCCATTCCATTCCATGTTCCATTTCATTCCATTTCCCTTTCCATTCCACATTCCAATTCACATTCCATTCCACCTTCCATTCCATTCCATTCCATTCCACATTCAATTCCATTCCATTCCACTTTCCATTTCATTCAATTCCACATTCCATTCCATTGCATTCCATTCCAATCCACATTCAATTCTACACCATACTGCATTCCATTCCATACCATTTCATATTCCATTTCATTCCTTTCCATTATACATTCGATTCCATTCCATTCCACAGTCCATTCCATTACCTTCCAAGTTTCTTTCTATTCCATTCCATTCCTTTCCCCTTTCCATAACATTCCATTCCATTCCTTTCCGCTTTCCATAACATTCCATTCCATTCCACATTCCATTACATTCCATTCCAAATTCCATTCCATTCCATTCCATTCCATTACACATTCCATTCCCTTCCATCCCACATTCGATTCCTTTCCATTCCACATTCCATTCCACGTTGCATTCCACGTTCCATTCAACTTTCCATTGCATTCCATTCCATTGCATTCCATTCCACTCCATTCTGGATTCCTTTGCATTCCATTCCACATTATATTCAACATTCTATTCCATTCTATTCTATTGCACATTGCATTCCATTCCATTCCACATTCGATTCCATTCCATTCCACTTTACTTTCCACCTTATATTCCACCTTCCATTCCACGTTCCATTCCAACTTTCGTTCCATTCCCTTCCACGTTCCTCTCTACTTTGCATTCCACATTCCATTCCATTCCATTGCACGTTCCATTCCACGTTTCTTTCCATAACATTTCACGTTCCGTTCCATTCCATTTCATTCCATTCCACATTCCATTCCACTTTCCGTTACATTAAATTACACATCCGTTCCATTCAACTCCACATTTCTTTGCATTCCATTCCACATTCAATTCCACATTCCATTACCTTCCATTCCACATTCATTTCCATTTCATTCCTCATTCCATTCCACGTTCCATTCCGCGTTGCATTTCACGTTCCATTCCACTCCATTCCATTCCATTCCATTCCATATTCCATTCCTTTCAATTCCACATTCTATTCCACATTCCATTCCATTCTGTTCCACCCTCCATTCCACATTACATTCCATTCCATTCCATATTCCACTCCATTCCATTCCACATTCCATTATTTTCCATTACACTTTACTTTTGACATTCCATTCGAAATTGCATTCCACATTCCATTCCATTCCAAACCAAATTCCATTCCACTCAATTCCACATTCCATTCCATATTCCATTCCTTTCCATTCCACATTCCATTCCATTTCATTCTATTCCACATTCCATAGCATTCCATCCCACATTCCATTCCTTTCCATTCCACATTCCACAGCATTCCATTCCATTCCACATTCGATTCCTTTCCATTCTGCATTCCATTCCATTCCATTCCACATTCACATCCATTCCATTGCATGCCATTCCACATTACATTCCCTTCTATTCCGCATTCCTTTCCTATCCATTCCTCATTCCATTTCACATTACTTTCCATTCCACATTCCATTCCAGTTTCCATTCCATTCCATTCCAGATACCATTCCATTCAATTCCACATTCCATTCCATTCCATTCCTTTCTATACCACGTTCCATTCCATTCCATTCAACATTCCATTCCATTCCATTTTGCCATATGTTCCATTCCATTCCATTCCATTCCTTTCCATTCCACGTTCCATTCCATTCCATTTCACATTCCATTCCATTCCATATTGCAATACGTTCCATTCCATTCCAGAGTTCATTCGATTCCTTTCCACTTTCCATTCCATTTAATTCCACATTCCACATTCTCATCCACGTTCCGTTCCTCTTTCCATTTCACATTCCATTCAATTCCATTCCACATTCCATTCCATTCCATTCCATTCCACATTCCATTCCACATTTCAATCCATTCCTTTCCACATACCATTCCACATTCCATTCCATTATATTTCTCATTCCATTTCATGTTCCATTCCACATTCCATTCCACATTCCATTCCACATTCCATTCCACATTCCATTCCACATTCCATTCCATTCCTTTCCATTCCACATTCCATTCCACATTTCAATCAGTTCCATTCCACGTAAAATTACACATTCCATTCCTTTCCATTTCTCACTACATTCCACATTCCATTCCACGTTACATTCCACATTCTATTTCTTTCCACATTCCAATGCTTTCCACATTCCATTTCTCATTCAATTCCACATTCCATTCCATTCCATTCCGTTCCATTCCATTCCATTAAACATTCCATTCCTTTGCATTCCATTCCATATTAAATTCCACTCCATTCCATATTCCATTCCAATCCATTCCACCTTCCATGTGATTCTATTCCATTGCATTCCACATTCCAATCCATTCCATTCCACATTCTTTTCCATTCCAATATACATTCCATTCCAGATTCCGTTCAATTCCATTCCAATTTCTCTTCCACATTCCATACCATGTTCCATTCAATTCCACTCCACATTCCAATACTTTCGATTCAATTTCATGCTACATTCCTTTCCATTACATTCCACATTACTTTCTTTTAATTGCACATTCCATTACATTCCATTCCGCATTCCATTCCATTCCATTCCTCACTGCATTCAATTCCATTCAACATTCCATTCCGCATTCCATTCCACATTTCAGCCAATTCGATTCCACATTCCATTCCACTTTTAATTCCATTCCATTCCACATTCAATTCCACATTCCATCCCATTCCATTCCACATTCCATTCCACATTACATTCCACTCTGTTCCACGTTCCTTTGCATTCCACATTCCATTCTACATTCTAATCCATTTCATTCCACCTTCCGTTCCACATACCATTCCATTCCACTCCACTTTCCATTCCACATTCCATTCCACATTCCATTACATCACATCCCAGATTGAGTTCCATTCCATTCCACATTCCATTCCGTTCCATTCCATTCCACGTTTCATTCCGTTAAATTCCACATTGCATTCCACCTTCCATACCGTTCCATTCAACTGCATTCCACATTCCACTCCATTCCATTCTACTCCATTCCACATTCCAACCCATTCCATTCCTTTCTACATTCCATTCCATTACATTCCACATTTCCTTCTACTCCACATTCCATTCCATATTCCGTTCCATTCTATTCCACCTTCCATTCCTGTCCATTCCACATTCCATTCCATCCCATTCCAGTCCATTCCCTTCCACTTTCCCTTCCGTTCCATTGAATTTCACATTCCACTCCATTTCTTTCCTTATTCCATTCCATTCCATTACTCATTCCATTACATCTTCCATTCCACGTTCCTTTGCACGTGCCATTACAGTTTCCATTCCTCGTTCCATTCCATTTTCCATTCCATTCCATTTCACATTGCATTCCACATTCCATTGCATTCCATTCCACATTCCATAAAATTCCATTCCATTGCATTCCACATTCCATTCCATTCCATTACACATTCCATTCCATTTCATTCCACAATCCTTTCCATTCTATTCCACATTCCATTCTATTCTATTCCACATTCCATTCCACATTGCATCACTTTCCATTACATATTCCATCACATTTCATTCCTTTTTCCATTCCACATTGCATTCCATACCATTAAACATTCTATTACATTCCATTCCATCCCATTCCATTCCACATTGTATTCCCTTCCTTTGAATTCCACATTCTGTTCCATTCCATTCCACATTCCATTCCATTCCATTCCACATTGTATTTCGCATTCCAAACCTTTCCATTCCACATTCCATTCCTTTCCATTCCACTTTCCATTCCTTTCTTTTCCTGTCCATTCCACATTCCATTCCACATTGCATTCCATTAAATTCAATTCCATTCCACATTCCATTCCATTCCATTCCATTCCACGTTATATTATATTCCAGGTTTCATTCCAAGTTGCATTCCACATTCCACTCCACATTCCATTCCATTGTATTCCACATTCCATTCCACATTCCATTCCATTCCACATTCCATGCAATTCCATTCCGTGTTCCTTTCCACATACCATTCTGTTCCATTCCACTTTTCATTGCACATTCCATTCCATGTTCCATTCGATATTCCATTTCACTTTCTGTTCCATTCCCTTCCACATTCCATTCCATTCCATTCTACGTTAAATTCCATTCCATTCCACACTTCATTTCATTCCCTTCCATTCCACTTTCCATTCCATCCCATTCCACATCCCATTCCATTCCCTTCCATTCCACTTTCCATTCCATTCCATTCCACATCCCATTCCATTCCATTCCTTTTCACATTCTATTCCATTCCCTTCCATTCACTTCCATTTCAATTTCCATTGCATTCCATTCCACATTCCATTCCATTCCATTCCATTCCACATTCCATTCCTTTCCATTCCATTCCGCATTCCAATCCATTCCATATTCCATTTATCATTACACTCCATGTCATTCCACTTTCCATTCCACATTCCCTTCTATTCTATTTCATTCTACATTTCATTCCCCGTTCTAGTCCACTTTTCATTCCACGTTGCATTCCACACTCCATTCCATTCCATTCTACATTTCATTCCACAATCCATTCCGTTCTACATTTCATTCCCCATTCCATTCCATTCCATTCCACATTCCATGAGAAATTCCACTCCATTCCATTCCACATTCCATTCCAAATTCCATTCCATTCACCACCATTCCATAACACATTGCATTCTTTCCATTCCATTCCAGATTCCATTCCATTCCATATTCCATTCCTCATTCCATTCAATTCCATTCCACATTCCATTGCGCATTCCATTTCATTCCATTCCACATTCCATTCCATTCCTTTCCGCATTCCATTCCATTCCATTCCACGTTCCATTCCATTCCATTCCGGGTTCCATTCCATTGCGTGCTACCATCCATTCCATTCCAGATTCCATTGCATTTCATTCGGCATTCCATTCCATTCAATTCCACATTCCATTCTATTCCATTCCACGTTCCATTGCACATCCCATTCCACATTCCATTTTACATTCCATTCCACATTCCATTTCACTTTCCATTCCATATTCCATTTAAAATTCCATTCCACATTCCGTTTCACATTGCATTCCACATTGCATTTGAAATTCCATTCCATTCTCCATTCCATTCCTTTCCGTCCACATTCCATTCCATTGCATTCCACATTGCATTCCATTCCAAATTCCATTCCACATTCCATTTCCCATTCCATTCTATTCCATTCCATTCAACATTCCATTCAATTCAATTCCAAATTCCATTCCATTCCATTCCACATTCCATTCCATTCCACTGTATTCCACAATCCATTGCATTCCTCATTCCATTCCACATTCCATTCTTCATTCCATTCCATTCCACTTTCATTTCCATTCCATTCCACATTCCATTCAACATTCCATTGCACATGCCATTCCTTTCCATTCCATTCCTTTCCACATTCCATTCCATGGAATTCCACTTTCCATTCCATACCATTCAACATTCCATTTCATTGAATTTCATTCCTCATTCCATTCCATTCCATTCCACAATCCATTCCACATTCTATCCCATAGCATTCCACATTCCGTCCCACATTCCAATCCATTCCATTCCACTTTCCATTACACATTGCATTACATTCAGTTTCTCATTCCATTCCACATTCCATTCCACATTCCATTCCATCCCATTCCACATTCCATTCCACATTGCCTCCCATTCCATTACATATTCCATTCCACAATTCTATCCATTCTTTCCACATTCCATTTCATTCCATTCCATTCCACATTCCATTCCATTCCATTGAATTTCACATTCCATTTCATTCCATTTCACATTCCATTCCATTCCATTCCATTCCACATTCCAATCTATTCTATTCCACATTCCATTCCACATTCCATTGCATTCAATTTCTCATTTGTTACCTCATTCCATTCAATTCCATTCCACATTCCATTCAATTCCATTCCACATTCTATTCCACATTCCATTCCATTCCACATTCCATTCCACATTCCATTGCATTCCATTCCACATTCCATTCCATATTCCATTCCATTCAACATTCCATTCCTTTCCACTCAATTCCACATTCCATTCCATTCCACATTCCATTTCTCATTCCACTACATTGCATTCCACTTTCCATTCCACGTTCCCTTCCATTGCATTCCATTCCACACTCCAATACACGGTATAGTCCACTTTCCATTCCACGTTCCATTCCACCCTCAATTCTATTCAATTGCACATTCCATTACACATTCCATTACAATTTCATTCCATTCAATTCCATTCCATAACACATTGCATTCCATTCCAATCCATTCTACATTCCATTTCATTCCACATTTCATTCCTCATTCCATTGAATTCCATTCCACATTCCATTGCACATTCCATTTCATTCCATTCCACATTGAATTCCATTCCATTCCTTTCGACATTCCATTCCTCATTCCATTCAATTCCATTCCACTTTCCGTTATATTCCATTCCAACTTCAATTCCACCGTCCACTACATTACATTTCATTGCACATTCCATTCCATATTCCATTCCATTCCTTTCCACATACCATTCCATTCCACACTCCATTATATTCCATTCTATTCCATTCCAACTTAAATTCCACATTCTTTTACATTCCATTCCATTCCATATTCCATTCCACATTCCATTCCATTCCATTCCACATTCCATTTCATTCCATTCCATCCCAATCCACGTTCCCTTCCATTATATTCCAATTTCCATTCCATTTCACATTCCATTCCACTCCATTCCGCCTTCCATTCATTTAAATTGCAGGTTCCATTCCACATTCCTTTCCACATTCACTTCCAGTCCATTCTTTTCCAAGTTCCATTCCATTCCATTCCACATTCCACTCCATTCCTTTCCACATAACATTACATTCTATTCCATATTCTATTCCGTTCCGTGCCACATTCCATTCCATTGAATTTGACATTCCATTCCATTACATTGCATTCCACATTCCATTCCATTCGATTCCGCATTGCATTCAATTTTATTACATTCTATTCCACATTCCATTTCATTCCATTCTGTTACACATTCTACACATTCCATTCCATTCCATTCCTCATTCCATTCCACATTCTTTTCTACGTTTCATTCCATTCCATTCCATATACTATTCCATTCCGTACCGCATTCCATTCCATTCAATTCCACATTCGTTTCAATTGCATTGCATTCCACATTCCATTCCATTCCATTTTGCATTCCATTCCATTCCATTCCATTCTATTCCACATTCCATTCCATTACATTCCACATTGCATTCCATTCCATTCCATTCCATGTTCCATTCCACATTCCATCCCATTACTCTCCATGTTCTATTCTATTCCATTCCATTCCATTCCATTCCACGTTCCATTCCATCCCAATCCACTTTCCATTCCATTCCATTCCAATTTCCATTCCGTTTCACATTCCATTCCATTCCATTCCACTTTCCACTCAATTACATTGCACGTTCCATTCCATATTCCATTCCACGTTCCCTTCCATTCCATTCTTTACCACATTCCATTCCCTTCCATTCCACATTCCACTCCAATCCTTTCCACACTACACTACATTCCATTCCACATTCCATTCCACATTCCTTTCAACATTCCATTCCACATTCAATTACACTTTCCATGCCTATCCATTCCACTTTCCATTCCACGCTCCATTGCACATTCCATTCCGCATTCCATTCCATTCCATTACACATTCCTTTCCACAATCCAGTCCACTTTCCATTCCAAATTCCATTCCACATTCCATTTCACATTCCATTCCACATTCCAATTCATTTTCCATTCTATTCCATTACACGTTCCATTCCATTCCAATCCACATTCCATTCCATTTCATTCCAGCTTGCATTCCGTTTCACATTCCATTCCATTCCATTCCACTTTCCATTCCATTACATTCCACATTCCATTACACATTCAATTTGTTTTTCCATTCCATTCCACGTTACATTCCGTTTCACATTCCATTCCATTCCATTCCACATTCTATTCCATTGCATTCCACATTCCATTCCACATTCCATTTTTCATTCCATTCCATTCCATTCTATTCCACAAACCATTACATTCCATTCCACATTCCATTACATTCCATTCTATTCCATAATCCATTACATTCCATTCCAATTCCATTCGATTCCATTCCATTCCAAATACCATTCCACATTCCCTTTTACTTTCCACTCTATTCACTTCCACATTCCATTCCTTTCCATTCCACATTCCATTCCACTCAATTTCACATTCCGTTCCATTATATTGCTTTCCACATTCCCTTCCTTTCCATTCCACGTTCCTTTCCATTCAATTTCACTTTCCATTCCATTATATTGCTTTCCACATTCCATTCCATTACTCTCCGTATTCCAATCCATTGCATTCCGTTCCATTCCACATTTCATTCCATTCCATTCTCTTCCACATTCCATTCCACTTTATTCTACATTCCATTCAATTACATTCCACATTCCATTCCACATTGCATTCCACATTGTTTTCCATGTTCCATTCCATTGCATTCCACATTCTATTCCATTCCATTCCATTCCATTGCATTACACATTCCATTCCATTCCATTCCACATTCAATTCCATTCCATTCCCTTCTATTCCACATTCCATGCCATTCCATTCCACATTCTTTTCAATTTCTTTCCACATTCCATTCCACACTCTATTCCACGTTCCGTTCCATTCCATTCCATATTCCATTCCATTCCATTCCACATTCCATTCCATTCCATTACACATTACATTGCATTCCATTACACATTACATTTCATTCCATTCCACATTCCATCCCCTTCCATTCCACGTTTCATTCCATTCCATTCCACTTTCCATTCCACGTTCCATTCCACATTCCCTTACATGTACTATTCCACCTTCCATTCCACATTCCATTGCACATTCCCTTCCATGTTCCATTCCCCCTTCCATTCCACCTTCCTGTCCACGTTCCATTCCACATTCCATTGCGCGTCCTATTCCATACCATTACAAGTTCCATTCCACATTCCATTCCATTGCATTCCACGTCCCATTGCACATTTCATTCCACATTGCATTCCACATTCCATTCCATTCCATTACATTTTCCATTCCACATTCCATTCCACATTCCATTCCACTATAAGTTCCATTCCATTGCAGTCTATTCCATATTCCATTCAACATTCCATTCCACATTCCATTCCACATTCCATTCCACATTCCATTCCACATTTCAATAGTTTCCATTCCACCGTCCATTCCACATTCCTTTCCATTCCACTCCACATTCCATTCCACATTCCATTACACTTTCCATTCCACTTTCCATTCGATTCCATTCCACATTCCGTTCCATTGCCTTCAATGTTGCATTCCATTCCAACTGACATTCCATTGCACGTTCCATTCCACATTTCATTCCACGTTCCATTCCATTCCATTCCACGTTCCATGCCATTCCCTTCCATATTCCAATCTACATTCCCTTTCACTTTCCATTCCCTTCCATTCCACATTCCATTCTATTCCTTTCCACATTACAAATTTTCCACATTTCATTCTACATTCCATTCCGTTCCATTGCACTTTCCATTCCACATTCCATGCCACTTTGAATTCCACATTATTTTCCATGTTCCGTTCCAGGTTCCATTCTATGTTCCATTCCATTCCATTTCACGTTCCATTCCACATTCTATTCCACGATGCATTCCAATCCATTCTATTCCACTTTCCATTCCTCGTTCCATTGTAAATTCCATTGCATTCCATTCCAACTTCCATTCTACACTCCATTCCACATTCCATTCCTCCTTCCATTCCACATTCCATTACACAATCCTTTCCACATTCCATTCCACTTTCCACTCCACATTCTATTAAATTCCATTCCACATTCCATTCCACATTCCAATCCATTCCATTCCACATTTCATTCCACATTCAATTCCATTTCATTCCACATTTCATTCCACATTCCATTCCATATTCCATTCCACCTTCCATTCCGCATTCCATTCCATTCCATTCCATTCTATTCCACATTCTTTTACATTCCATTCCATTCCACATTCCATTCCACTGCATTCTACATTCCATTCCACTTTACATTCCGCATTCCCTTCCATTCCATTCCTGTCTATTCCACTTTAAATTCCACATTAAATTCCACCTTCCACATTCTATTCCATGTTCCATTCCATGTTCCATTCCATTCCATTCCACATTGCATTAAATTCCATTTCACTTTCTATAGCATTCCAATCCATTCCATTCCGCATTCCAGTCCACATTCAATTCCATATTCCATTCCATTCCATTCCACATTGCATTCCATCCCATTCCGCTTTATTCCACATTCCATTCCATTCCATTCCACTTTCCATTCCACATTCAATTCCAAATTCTATTCCACGTTCCATTACCTTTCATTCCACATTCCATTGAAATCCATTCCACATTCCATTCCTTTCCATTCCACATTCCATTCAATACCATTCTATTCCATATTCCATTCCATTACAGTCAACATTCCATTCCATTCCATTCCACATTCCATTCCACATGGAATTCCACATTCCATTCTACATTCCACTGCACGTCCCATTCCATTCCATTACACATTCCATTCTATTCCATTCCACTTTCCATTCCATTCAATTCCACATTTCACTCCATTCCATTGCATTCCACATTCTTTTCCATTCCATTCCGCATTGCATTCCATACCATTCCGCTTTAATCCTTATTCCATTCCATTCCATTCCACTTTCCATTCCACATTCAATTCCACATTCTTTTCCACGTTCCATTCCATTTCATTCCAAATTCCATTGAATTCCATTACAGATTCCATTCCACTTTCTCTTCCATTCCATTGCACATTCCAGTCCATTCCATTCCACATTCCATTCATTTCAGTTCCTCATTTCATTCCATTGCATTGCATTCCATATTCCGTTCCATTCCATTCCTCATTTCATTCCAATCCATTGCATTCCACTTTCCATTCTATTCCATTGACATTCCATTCCATTCCTTTTCATTATATTCCACATTCCAATAATTTCCATTACACTATCCATTCCATTCCATTCCACTATCCTTTCCACTTTCCATTCCATTCCATTCCACCTTCAATTCCACATTCCATTCCACATTACAGTCCTTTCCATTTCACATTCCATTCCACGTTCCATTCCATTCCACATTACTTTCCACATTCCATTACATTCCAAATTCCATTGCACTTTTCATTACATTCCATTCCACATTTCTTTCCATTCAACTCCAGCTTCCATTCCACATTCCATTCCATTCCATTCCACATTCCTTTGCAGATTCCATTCCACATTCTATTCCATTCCATTCCACATTTCATTCCACTTTCCATTCCATTTCTTTCCACGTTCCATTCCACGTTTCATTCCACATTCCATTCCACATTCCATTCCACATTCCATTCCGTTCCATTCCACATTGCATCCTACATTTCATTCCATATTCCATTCCACTTTCCATTACACATTCCATTGCACATTCCATTCCATGTTCCATTCCATTCAACTTTCCATTTCACATTCCATTTTACTCCATTCCACATTCCATTTCATTCTATTGCACATTCCTTTCCAAATTCCATTCCAGTTTCCATTCCATTCCATTCCCCTCCACATTCCATTCCATTCCATTCCAATCCACATTCCATTCCATTCCATTCCAATCCACTTTCCATTCCATTCCATTCCAATCCCCATTCCAATCCACATTCCATTCCATTCCAATCCAATTTCAATTCCATTCCACATTGCATTCCACTGCATTCCACATTCCATTCCACATTCAATTGCACATTCACTTCCATTCTATTCTACTCCACATAGCATTCCGTTCCTTTCCACATTCCACTCCATTCCATTCCATTCCATATTCCATTACACATTCCATTCCCCTTTCAATTCCATTCAATTCCACGTTCCATTTCATTCCATTCCATTCAATTCCACGTTCAATTCAATTCCATTCCACATTCCATTCCATTCCATTCCACATTGCATTCCATTCAATTTCCATTCCATTATATATTCCAATCCATTCCATTCCACTTTCCATTCCATTCCATTCCATTCCATTCCACTTTCCATTCCACATTGCAACCCATTCCATTCCACATTCCATTCCATTCCAGATTCCAATCCACTTTCCACTACATTGCATTCCTTTGCACATTCCATTCCACATTCCAATCCATTCCATTTCACTTTCAATTCCATTCCATTCCATTCCTCATTCCATTCCACGTTCTATTTCTTTCCATTTCACATTCCTTTCCATTCCATTCCTCATTCCATTCCGCATTCAAATCCATTCCATTCCACATTCCTTTGGACATTTCATTCCTTTCCATTCTGCATTCCATATTACATTTCATTCCATATTCTATTCCACATTTCATTTCACATTCCATTCCACATTCCACTACACATTTCTTTCCACATTCCATTCCATGTTCCATTGGATTCCACTTTCCATTCCACATTCCATTCTATTCCGTTCCACATTCCATTTCATTCCATTCCTCATTCCATTGCAAATTCCATTTCACTTTGAATTCCATTCCATTCCATTCCACATTCCATTCCATTCCATTCCACAGTGCATTTCATTCCTCTCCACATTCCATTCCAAATTCCATTTCTCTTTCCATTCCAATCCATTTCATTCCACATTCCATTCCAATCCATTCCAATCCACATTCCATCCATTCCATTCCAAGTTCAATTCCATTCCACGTTCCATTCCAATCTTTTCCATCTTCCATTCCACATTCCATTGCATATTCCATTCCATTCCATTCTATTCCACATTCCATTCCATTCAATTCAACATTTCATTTCATTCCATTCCACATTCCATTCCACTTTCAATTCCACATTCCTTTCCCCATTCATTTGCATTCAATTCCACGTTACATTCCCTTCCATTGCATTGCATTCAAAGTTCCATTCCATTCCATTCAATTACACATACCATTCCATTCCATTGCGTTCCACATTCCATTCCATTCCATTCCACATTCCATTCCATTCCAATCCACATTCCATTCCATTCCATTCAAAGTTCAATTGCATTCCATATTCCATTCCATTGCATTCCACATTGCATTCCACATTCCCTTACATATTCACTTCCATTCTATTCTATTCCACATTCCATTCCATTCCATTCCACATTGCATTCCATTCCACTCCACATACCATTCCAGATTCCATTCCACGTTCCTTTCCACAGTCCATTCAACATTCCATTCCACATTCTATTCTGTTGCATTCCACATTCCATTCCGTATTCCATTCCACATTCCATTCAACATTCCATTCAACATTCTATTCCACATTCCATTCCATTCCATTCCACATTCTTTTCTCATTCCGTTGCATTCATTTCCACATTCCATTCTGCATTCCATTCCATTCCATTCCACTTTTCATACCACATTCCATTACAAATTCCATTCCATGCTCCATTACACGTTCCATTCCACGTTCCATTCCATGTGCCATTCCATTCCATTCCATTCCTCGTTCCTTTCCATTACAAACGCGTTCCAATTCATTCCAATCCACATTCCATTCCACATTCCCGTTCACATTCCGTTCCACATTATATTTCCCGTTCCAATCCATTCCACTCTATTCTGCATTCCATTCCATTCCATTCCATTCCACATTACATTCCACTTTCCAATGCACGTCGCATTCCATGTTCCATTCCACATCCCATTCCAGGTTGCATTCCTTTCCTTTCCACATTCCATTCCATTCCATTCCACGTTCCATTCCATTCCATTCCATGTTCCATTCCATTATCCATTCCACTTTCCATTCCACGTTGCATTCCAAGTTCCATTCCATTGCATTCCACATTCCATTCCACATTCCAGTACATTAAATTCCACGATCCATTCCATTCCATTCCACATTCCATTCCATTCACTTCCACGTTCCATTTCATTCCATTCCACATTCCATTGCACGTTCCATTCCATTCTATTCCACTTTCCATTCTACGTTCCATTCCACATTCCATTCCTATCCATTCCATTTCACATTCCATTCCATTCAATTCGACATTCCATTGCACTCTCCATTCCACATTGAATTCCATGTTCCATTCCACGTCCCATTCCACCTCCCATTCCACGTCCCATTCCACGTTCCATGCCTTTCCACTCCACATTCCATTCCTTTCCTTTCCATATTCCATTCCATTCCATTCTACATTCCATTGCACATTCCATTCCATTCCATTCCACGTTCCATTCAACCTTCGAATCCATTCAATTTCATATTCCATTCCATATTCCATTCCACATTCCACATTCCCTTCCAGTTCCATTCCACGATACATTCCACGTTCAATTACAGGAACCATTGCACTTTCCATTCCACATTCCATTCCATTCCATTCCATGCCACATTTCTTTCCACATTACATTCCACATTCCATTCCATGTTCCATTCCACATTCTTTCCATTTTCTCTTCCACGTTCCATTCCACTTCCCATTCCGTTTCATTCCACGTTCCATTCCACGTTCCATTTCTCTCCATTCCACTTTCCATTCCACATTCCATTGCATATCCCATTCCACTTTCCATTCCATGTTACATTCCATCTTCCATTCCGCGTTACATTCCATGTTCCAATCCACATTCCATTCCATTGCATACCACTTTCCCTTCCACATTACATTCTACATTCCTTTCCATGTTCCATTCCACGTTCCATTCCATGTTCCATTCCACATTCTATTCCATTCCATTCCACTTTCCATTCCACATTCCATTCCACATTCCACTGCAAATTTCATTCCACATTCTATTCCACATTCCAATGCACATTCCATTACAGAGTCCAATCCACATTCCATTCCTTTCCATTTCACCTTCCTTTCCATTCCATTCCTCATTCCGTTCCACTTTCAATTCCAATCCATTCCACATTCCATTGGACATTCCATTCCATGCCATTCCACATTCCTTTCCATCGCATTCCAATTTCCATTCTAATCCATTCCGTGTTCCATTCCATAACATTCCCCATTCCATTCCATTCCATTCCATTCCACATTCTATTGCATTCCACATTCCATTCTATTCCATTTCTCATTCCACTCCATTCCATTCCCTTCCTTTCCACATCCCATTCCATTCCATTCCACTTTACATTCCATTTCATTCCACTCCATTTCATTTCATTCCACATTCTACTCCATTCCACATTCCATTCTATTCCACATTGCATTCTACTGTATTCTATTCCATTCCAATCCACATTCCATTCCATGCCATTCCATTCCACATTCCATTCCATTGCACATTCCATTCCATTCTGTTCCACATTCCATTCCATTCATTTATTGCATTCCATTCCATTCCATTCCACATTCCATTATATTCGACATTCCATTCCACATTCTATTCCACGTTCCATTCGACGTTCCATTCCATTCCATTCCACATTCCATTCCACTTTCCATTCCGTTACATTCCATGTTCCTTTCCACATTTCATTACCCATGCCATTCTTCGTTCCATACCACATTCCATTTCACGTTCCATTACACTTTCCATTCCAAGGTCCATTCCATTACATTCCACCTTCCATTCGACATTGCATTCCTCATTCCATTTCACAATCCTTTCCGTTCCATTCTGTTCCATTCCACATTCTATTTCACATTCCATTCCTCATTCAATTTCATTCCATTCAACATTCCATTCCATTCCTCTTTCCATTCCACATTTCATTCCAGGTTGCATTCCACATTCCATTCCACTTTCCATTCCAATTTCCATTCAAAGTTCCGTTCCACTTTCCTCTCTATTCTATTCCACATTCCATTGCAGATTCCATTCCATTCCATTAAACTTTCTATTCCACATTCCATTCCATATTCCATTCCGTTCCACTCCACATTCCATTACATTCCATTCCACATTCCATTCCATTCAATTTCACATTCCATTCCAAATTCCATTCCATTCCATTCCACTTTCCATTCCACATTCAATTCCGTTCCATTCAACATTCCATTCCATTCCATTCCACATCCCATTCCATTCAATTTCACATTGCATTCCAAATTCCATTCCAATTTCCTTTCCACATTGCCTTGCGTTACATTGCACATTCCATTACACATTCCAATACAATCCATTCAGTGCTCCATTTCACGTTCCATTCCACAGTCCATTCCACATTCTATTTCACGTTCCATTCCATTCCATTCCACGTTCCACCACACTTTCCATTCCTTTCCATTCCACGTTCCATTCCACATTCCATTGCACATTCCATTCCACGTTCCATTCCAAGTTCCATTCCATTCCACTCCAAGTTCCATTCCACATTCCATTCCATCCTTTTCCACGTTCCATTCCATTCCATTCCACGTTCCATTCCACGTTCCATTCCACATTCCATTCCACATTCCATTCCACAATCCATTCCATTCAATTCCATTCCATTCCTTTCCACATTCCATTCCGCATTCCATTCCACATAACATTCCACATTTCATTTCGTTCCATTCTATATTCCTTTAAACTTTCCATTCCACATTCCATTCCATTCCATTCCACATTCCATTCCACATTCTATTCCACATTCCTTTCCAAATTCTATTCCATTGCATTCCCCTTTCCATTCCACATTGCATTCCAATCCATTCCACATTGCATTCCATTGCAGTCAACATTCCATTCAACTTTCCATTCCATTTCATTTAAACTTTCCATTCCACATTCCATTCCATTCCATTCCACATTCCATTCCACATTCTATTCCACATTCCTTTCCAAATTCTATTCCATTGCATTCCCCATTCCATTCCACATTGCATTCCAATCCATTCCACATTGCATTCCATTGCAGTCAACATTCCATTCAACTTTCCATTCCATTTCATTTAAACTTTCCATTCCATTTCATTCCACATTTGATTTCACCTTCCATTCCGTTCCAAATTCCATTCCACACTCCATTCCATTCCATTCCACGTTCCATTCTACATTCCGGTCCATTCCAAACCAAATTCCATTCCACATTGCAATCCACGTTCCATTCCAGGTTCTGTTCGACATTCAGTTCCACATTCCATTCCACATTCCATTCCATTCCATTCCATTCCACATTCCATTTCACTTTACATTCCATATTGCATTCCACATTCCATTCCATTTCATTCCGCGTTCCATTCCACGTTCCGTTCCACATTCCATTCCATTCCATTCCACATTCTATTCCACTTTACATTCCACATTGCATTCCATATTCCATTCCATTCAATTCCGCATTCCATTCCACGTTCCATTCCACGTTTCATTCCACGTTCCTTTCCATTCCATTCCACGTTCCATTCCACATTCCATTCTACCTTCCATTCCATTCCATTCCACCTTCCTTTACACATTCCATTGTACATTCCATTCCAAGTTTCATTCCATATTCCATTCCACTTTCCATTCCATATTTGATTCCACGTTCCACTCCATTCCATTCCAAGCTCCTTTCCACATTCTATTCCATTCCTTTCGACGTTCCATTCCACATTCCATTCCACGTTCCATTCCACGTTCCATTGCACATTCCGTTCCACATTCCATTCCACATTCCATTTCATGTTCCATTCCACTTTCCATTCCACGTTCCATTCCATTCGATTTCATTCTACGTTCCATTCCAGGTTCCATTCCACATTCCATTCTGCTTTCCATTCCGCATTCTGTTCCACATTCCAAAGCACTGCATTCCACCTTCCATTCCGCATTACATTCCATTCCTTTCCCCATTCGATTCCACATTCCATTCCACATTTCATTCCATTCCATTTAACGTTCCATTCCGCAATCCATTCCACACTCCATTCCACATTCCATTCCCTTCCATTCCACATTCCTTTCCACTTTCTCTTCCACATTCCATTGCATTCCATTCCATTCCACATTCCATTCCACATGGCTTTCCATATTCCATCCCAAATTGCATTCCATTTTATTCCCCATCCATTCCACTTTCCATTCCATTCCATTCCACTGCATTCCACATTGCATTACATTGTAGTCCACATTCCATTCAACATTGCATTCCATTCCAGTTAAACTTTCCATTCCATTCTGTTCCACGTTCGATTTCACCTTGCATTCCGTTCCAAATTCCATTCCAAATTCCATTCCATTCCATTCCACATTCCATTCCACATTCTGTTCCATTTCCTTCCACGTTCCATTCCATGTTCCATTCCACTTTACGTTCCACGTTCCATTCCACATTCAATTCCACATTTCATTCCACATTCCATTCCATTACATTCCATTCCACATTCCATTACACATTCCATTCCCCATAGCATTCCACATTCCATTCCATTCCATTCGACTTTGCATTTCACATTCCTTTCCACTTTCCATTGCACGTTCCATTCCACGTTCCGTTCCATTCCATTACACTTTCCATTCCTCCTTTCATTCCATTCTATTCCACGTTCCATTCCACGTTCCATTGTACATTCCATTTCAATTTCCATTCCACATTCCATTCCCCTTTCCATTCCTAATTCCATTCCACATTCCATTCCATTCCATTCCAAGTTCCATTCCACATTCAATTCCATTCCATTGCACGTTCAATTCCACATTTCATTCCACATTCTGTTCCATTTCATTCCTCATTCCACTCCACGTTCCATTCCGCGTTCCATTCCACGTTCCATTCCACATTCAATTCCACATTTCCTTCCACATTCCATTCCATTCCATTCCATTCCACATTCCATTCCATTCCATTCCCCATTCCATTCCACATTGCATTCCACATTCCATTGCATTCCATTCCAGGTTTAATTTCACGTTCCATTCCACATTCCATTCCACATTCCATTCCACGTTCCATTCCATTCCACGTTTAATTTCACGTTCCATTCCACATTCCATTCCATGTTCCATTCCACGTTCCGTTGCATTCCATTCCACGTTCCATTCCAACCTCCACTCCATTCGATTGCACGTTCCATTCCACTTTCTATTGTACATTCCATTCCAAGTTCCATTGCACATTGCATTCCACTTTCCATTCTACATTCCATTCCATGTTCCATTTCATTCCATTCCAATTTCCATTCCACATTCAGTTCCATTCCATTCCACGTTCCATTCCACATTCTATTCCTTTCCTTTCCACATTCCATTCCATTTCATTCTATTCCACTTTCCATTTCTTTCCTTTCCACATTCCACAGCATTCCATCCCACATTCCATTCCTTTCCATTCCACATTCCACACCATTCCATTACATTCCACATTCGATTCCTTTCCATTCTACATTCCATTCCATTCCACATTCGATTCCTTTCCATTCTACATTCCATTCCATTCCATTCCACATTCAAATCCATTACATTGCATGCCATTACGCAATGCATTCCCTTCCATTCCACATTCCTTTCCTCTCCATTCCCCATTCAATTTCTCATTACTTTCCATTCCACATTCCATTCCAGTTTCCATTCCATTCCATTCCACATATCATTCCATTAAATACCACATTCTATTCCATTCCATTCCATTCCATTCCACATTCCATTCCATTCCATTGCACATTCCATTCCATTCCACATTGCAATCTGTTCCACTCCATTCCAGATTTCATTCGATTCCATTCTACTTTCCATTCCATATAATTCCACATTCCACATTCCCTTCCACGTTCTGTTCCTCTTTCCTTTTCACGTTCCATTCAATTTCATTCCTCATTACTTTACATTCCATTCCATTAAACATTCCTTTCCACATTTCAATCCATTCCATTCCACATACCACTCCACATTCCATTCCATTATATTTCTCATTCCATTACATATTCCATTCCACATACCATTCCACATTCCATTCCATTCCTTTCCATTCCACATTCCATTCCACATTTCAATCCGATCCATTCCATGTACCATTACACATTCCATTCCTTTCCATTTCTTATTCCATTCGACATTGCTTTCCATGTTACATTCCACCTTCCATTTCTTTCCCCATTCCATTCCTTTCCACATTCCATCTCACATTCCATTCGACATTCCATTCAATTCCACATTCCATTCCATTTCATTCCATTCCATTCCATTAAACATTCCATTCCTTTCCATTCCATTCCATATTCAATTCCACTCCATTCCATATTCCATTCCAATCCATTCCACCTTCCATGCCATTCTATTCAATTGCATTCCCCATTCCATTCCATTCCATTCTGCATTCCATAGTATTCTCTGCCATTCCACATTGCATTCCATTCCATGTCACATTCCATTCAATTCCACTCCACTCCACATTGCATTCGACATTGCATTCCACATTCCATTCCATTCCTTTCCACATTCCTTTCAATTCCATTCCACATTCAGTTCCATTCCATTCCACATTCCATTCAAATTTCCATTTTGTTCCATTCCACATTCCTTTCCATTCCATTATACATTCCATTCCATTCAATTCCACATCCCATAATTTTCCTTTCCACATTCCATTCAGCATTCCATTCCACGTCCCATTCTACATTCCATTTCACCTTCCATTGCATGTTTCATTCCACTCTACTCCACATTCCATTCCATTCAATCCCACTTTCCATTCCATAGCATTCAATTCCATTCCACATTTCATAACATTCCATTTCATTCCATATTCCCTTCCTTTCCATTACACATTCCATTGAATTCCAAAGGAAAGTGGAATGGAATAGAATGGAATATGGAATGGAATAGATAGGAATGTGGAATGGAATGGAATATGGAATGGAACATTGAATGGAATGGAATGGAACATCTAATGGAAGGGCTTGGAACGTGGAATGGAATGTAATTGAAGTTGGAATGGAATGGAATGAAAGGTGGAATTGAATGAAATTTAATGTGGAATGGAATGTGGGATGGAATGAAAGGGAGAATTGAATGAAATTCAATGTGGAATAGAATGTGGAATGGAATGCAATGGAATGTGAATTGGAACATGTAATGGAACGTGGAATGGAATTTGAAATGGAAAGTGGAATGGAATGGAAGGGATAGTGGAATGGAATGGAAAGGAAAGGGAAATGGAATGGAATGGTTTGGAATGGAATGGAATGTGGAATGAAATGGAATGTGGAATGGAATGTGGAATGGAATGTGGAATGGAATGGAATTGAATGTGGAATGGAATGTCTAATGTAGTGGAATGGAATGTGGAATGCAATGTGGAATGGAATGAAATTGAATGTGGAATGGAATGTCTAATGGAGTGAAATGGAATGGAATGGAATTGAATGTGGAATGCAATGAAATGGTATGTTGAATATAATGTGGAATGGAATTTGGAATGGAGTGTAATGGAATGTGGAATTGAATGTGGAATGGAATGGAATGTGCAATGGAATATGAAGAGGATTGGAAAGGAATGTGGAATTCAAAGTGGAATGGTATGCAATGTCAGGTGCAATGGAAAGGAATGGAATGTGGAATGGAATTGAATGGAATATGGAATGGAATGCAGAATGGAATGGAAGGGAATGGAACGGAATGTGGAATACAATGGAATGGAATGACGAATGGAATGGAATGGAATGTGGAATGGAATGGAATGGAATGTGGAATGGAATGGAATGGAATGTGGAATGGAATGGGGAAAGGAATGGAATGGCACGGAACTGAATGTGGAATGGAGTGTGGAATGGAATGGAATGGAATGGAATGTGGAATGGAATTGAATGGAATGTGGAATGGAATGGAATGGAATATGAAATGGAGTGTGGAATGTTATTGAATGCAATAGAATGGAATGGAATGGAATTTGAAGTGGAATTGAAGGGAATGTGGGATTGGAAACCGTATGGAATGGGATGCTTGGAATGTGGAATGAAGTGGAATGGAATGGTATGGAATGGAAAAGAATGGATTGGAATGGAAAGGAAAGGGGAATGGAATAGAATGGAATGTGGAATGGAATTTGAAATGGAATAGAATGGAAATTGGAATGGAATGTGTAATGGGTTGGAATGGAAGTCAGAATGGAATGTAATGGAATGTGGAATGGAAAGGAAGGGAATGGAATGTGCAATGGATTGGAATGGGAAGTGGAATCTAATGGAATGGGATAGATTGGAATGGAATGGAATCTGTAATATAATGGTACGGAATGTGTAATGGAATGTGGAATGGCAAGGAGTTGAAAGTGGAAAGGGATGGAATGGAATGTGGAATTCAATGGAATGTAATGTCGAATGGAATGGAATGGAACGTAGACTGGATTGGAATGGAATGGAATGTGCAATGGAAAGGAATGGAATGTGGAATGGCTTGGAATGCAATGTGGAATGGAAGGTGGATTGGAATGGAATGCAATGGAATGTGGAATGGAATGGAATGGAATGGAATGTGGAATGAAATGGAATGGAATGGAATGTGGAATTGAATGGAACTTAATGCGGAATGGAAAGTGGAATGGAATGTGGAATTGAATGGAATGGATTGGAATTTGAACTGGAATGGAATGGAATGTGCAATGGAAAGGAATGGAATGTGGAATGGCTTGGAATGCAATGTGGAATGGAACGTGGATTGGAATGGAATGCAATGGAATGTGGAATGGAATGGAATGTGGAATGAAATGGAATGGAATGGAATGGAATGCGGAATGGAATGGAACGGAATGCGGAATGGAAAGTGGAATGGAATGCGGAATTGAATGGAATGGATTGGAATTTGGACCGGAACGGTGTGGAATGGAATGGAATGTGCAATGGAATGGAGTGGAATGTGGAATGGCAAGGAATGGAATGTGGACTGGGACATGGAATTGAATGGGATGGAATTTAATGTAGAATGGATTGGAATGGAATGGAATGTGGAATGTAATGGAATGGCATGGAATTTGGAATGGAATGTGCAATGGAATCTGTAATACAATGTATAAAGGATTGTGTAATGGAATGTGGAATGGAATGTGAAATGGAATGGAATGGGATGTGGAATTGAATGGAATTTAATGAAATGTGGAAAGGAATGAGGAATGCAATGGAATGAAATTGTATGTAATGTAGTATGGAATGTGGAAAGGAACATGGAATGGAACGTGGAATGGAAAGTGGAATGGAAAGGAATGGAACGTGGAATGGAACGGAATGGAAAGTGGAATGGAAGGGAATTGAATGATGAATGGAATGGAATGGAATGGAATGTGGAATGCAATAGTATGTGGAATGGAATGGAGTGGAATTTGGAATAGAACGTGTAATGGAATGGAATGGAATGTGGAAGGGAATGGAATGAAATAAAAATTGGAATGGAATGTGGAAGGGAATATGGAATGCAATGCAAAGGAACGGTGAATGGAACTTGGAATGGAATGGAATAGAATGAGGAACGGAAAGGAATGGAATGGAATGTGGAACGGAATGTGGAATGGAATGTGTAATGGAATGGAATGGAATGTGGAATAGAATGGAATGGAAGTGAACGCGGAATGGAACTTGAATGGAATGTGGAATGGAATGGATTGGAATATGGAATGGAATAGAATGCAATAGAATGGAATGTGGAATGGAATGTGGAAGGGAATGTACTGTAATGTAGAATGGAATTTGAAATTGAATGGAATGTGTTATGAAATGGAATGCAATGTGGAATGGAAGGTGGAATGGAATGGAGTGTGGAATGAAATGGAATGCAATGTGGAATGGAATAGAATGGAATGTGGAATGGAAGGTGGAATGGAATCGAATGGAATGTGGAATGGAATGCAATGCAATGGAATGTGGAATGGAATGGAATGGAAAGTGGAATGGAATGGAAAAGAATGTGGAATTGAATTGAAAGGAATGTGAAATGGAAACAGAATGGAATGTGATATTCAAATAGAATTGGATATGTAATGGAATGAGATGGAATGTGGAATGGAACGTGGAATGAAACGGATTGGAACGTGCAATGGAATGTGGAATGGAAAGTAATGGAATGTGGAATGGAAAGGAATGGAATGTCGAATGGAATGGAGTGGAATGGAATGTGGAATGCAATGAAATGGAATGGAAAGGAATGGAAGGTGGAATTGAATGGAATGGAATGTGGAATTGAATGTGGAATGGAGTGGAATGGAATGTGGAATGGAATGTGGAATGGAACGTGGAAAGGAATGGAATGGGACAAACTGCAATGGCGAATGGAATGTGAAATATAACATGGAATGGAATGGAATGCAATGTGGAATAGAATGGAATGGTATCGAATGGAATGGAACGTGGAATGGAATGGAATGCAATGTGGAATAGAATGGAATGGTATCGAATGGAATGGAACGTGGAATGGAATGGAATGCAATGTGAAATGGAATCTGGAATGGAATGGAATGGAATGTGAAATGGAATAAGTAGTGAAACGTGGAATGGAACGGACTGGAACGTGGAATGGAAAGTGGAATGCAACGTGGAATGTAAAGTTGAATGGGTCGTGAAATGGAGTGGCATGGAAAGTGGAATTGAATGGAATGGAAAGTGGAAAGTAATGGAAAGTGGAATGGAGTGAAATGGAACATGGAATGTAGTGGAATGGAACACGAAATTGAATATGGAATGGAATGGAATGGAATGTGGAAAGCAATGTATAATGGAACGTGGAATATAATGGAATTTGGAATGGAATTTAATGTGGAATGAAATGGAATGCAATGTGGAATGGAAGGTGGAATGGAATGGAATGTGGAAAAAAATGGAATGCAATGTGGAATGCAATAGAATGGAATGTGGAATGGAAGGTGGAATGTAGTGGAATGGAATGTGGAATGGAAGGTGGAATGGAATGGAATGGAATGTGGAACGGAATGCAATGCAATGGAATGTGGAATAATCCTTTCCGTTCCATTCCATTCCTTTCCATTCCACATTCCATTCCATTCCATTCCACATTCCATTGCACGTTCCACTCCGTTTCATTCCACGTTCCATTCCACATTCCATTCCATTCCATTACATATCCCATTCTATTTGAATATCACATTCCATTCTGTTTCCATTTCACATTCCATTCCATTCCATTGCACATTCCCTTCCACATTCCATTCCACATTCTTTTCCAAGTTCCACTCCATTCCATTTAACATTCCATTCCTTTCCATTCCACATTCCATGCCTCATTTCATTGCTTTCTTTTCAACATTCCATTCCACATTCCATTCGATTCCACTCCACATTCCATTGCACATTCCCTTCCACATTCCATTCCACATTCTTTTCCAAGTTCCACTCCATTCCATTTAACATTCCATTCCTTTCCTTTCCACATTCCATTCCTCATTTCATTGTTTTCTTTTCAACATTCCATTCCACATTCCATTCCATTCCATTCCACATTTCAATCCACGTTCCATTCCACGTTCCATTCTACGTTCCGTTCCATGGTCCATTCCACGTTCCATTGTATTACATTCCACATTCCACTGCACATTTCAATCCATTCCATTCCACATTCCATTACACATTCCATTTCACATTCCATTCCACATTCCAATCCATTCCATTCCACATTCCATTCCATTCCACATTACTTTCCAAATTCTATTCCACATTACATTCCACATTCCATTCCATTCCATTCCACATTCCATTCCACATTCTATTCCACATTCCATTCCACATTCCATTCAATTCCCTTTTATGTTCACTTCGACATTCCATTCCACATTTGATTCCAGATTCCATTCCACATTCCATTCCACATTCCTTTCCATTCCATTCAACATTCCATTCAACTATCCATTCCACATTCCATTCCATTCCACATTTCACTCCATTCCAAATTCCCTTCCACGTTCCGTTCCACTTTCCACTCCACGTTCCATTTCATTCCATTGCATGTGCCATTCCACGTTCCATTCCATTCCTTTAGACTTTCCATTCCACATTCCATTCCACATTGCATGCCACATTACATTCCTTTCCATTCCACATATCATTCCACATTCCATTCCACATTTCATTCCACATTCCATTCCACATTCCAATCAATATTCCATTCTACATTCTTTTCCATTCCATTCCACATTGCATTCCTTTGCATTCCATTCTATTCCACATTCCATTCCATTCCATTCCATTCCACATTCCATTCCATTATATTCCACATTCCATTCAATTACATTCCACATTCCATTCCACATGCCATTCCACATTCTAATCCACGTTCCATTCCATTACATTTCACATTATATTCCATTCCTTTCGACATTCCTTTCCATTTAATTCCACATTTCATTCCATTCCGTTGCATTCCACATTCCATTACATTCCATTCCACATTCCATTCCATTGCCTTCCATTCTATTCCACATTCCATTCCGTTGCATTCTATTCCACTTTCCATTCTGTTACATTCCACGTTCCATTCAATTACTTTCTACATCCCATTCCACATTCCATTCCACATTCTATTCCACATTGTATTCCATACTAGTCCACATTCTATTCCATTAGTTTCTACATTCCATTCCATTGAATTCTACATTCAATTCCATTCCATTGCATTCCACATTCCATTCCATTCAATTCCACTTTCCATTCCATTCCATTCCATGCCAATCCATTCCACATTCCACTCCAGATTCCGTTCCATTCCATTCAAATTTCATTCCACATTCCTTTCCATTTCATTCCACATTCCATTCAATTCCATTCCACTTTCCATTCCATTCCATTCCACATTCCAATCCACGTTCCATTCCGTTCCATTCCACTTTCCTTTCCATTCCATTCCGAATTCCATTCCTCATTCCATATCACATGCCATTCCATTCCATTCTACATTCCATTGCATTCCATTAAACATTCCATTTCATTCCTTTCCACATTCCGTTCATTTCCACATTCCATTCCACATTACATTCCGCGTTCCATTCCATTCCATTCCGCATTCCATTCCACATCCCATTCCATGTTCCACTCCATTCCATTCCACGTTCCATTCCAATATCCATTCCCTTACAATTCAAGATCCCTTCCACATTCCATTCCACATTCCATTCGACATTCCATTGCGTTCCATTCCACATTCAATTACACACTCCAATCGACATTCCATTCCACATTCCTTTCCACATTCAACTGCACATTTCATTCTACATCCCATTCCCTTCCATTCCACATTCCATTCCACATTTCATTCTACAACCCATTCCATTCCATCCCACATTCCTTTCCACATTCCATTCCACATTCCATTCCAGATTCTATTCCATTCCATTCCACATTCCATTCTACATTCCAATCCGCGTTCCATTCCAGGTTCCATTCCACCTTCCATTCCATTGGATTCCTCGTTTCAGTCCACCTTCCATTCCGTTACATTCCACTTTAAATGGATTGTGGAATGGAATGTGGAATGGAATATAGAATGAAAAGTGGAATTGAATGGAATGGAATGTTCAATGGAACGTGGGGTGCAATGGAATGGAATGTGAAATGGAATGCCAAATGGAATGGAATGGAATGTGAAATGGAATCTGGAAAGGAAAGTGGAATGGAATGAAATGGAATATGAAATGGAACGTGCAATATAATGGAATGGAATGTAGAATGGAAAGTGGGGTTGAAATTGGAATGGAATGAGGAATGGAATGTGGAAGGGAATGGTCCATGGAATGTGGAATGGAACGTGGAATGGAATGGAATGGAAAGTGGAATGGAACATGGAAAGAATGGAATGGAACTTGGATTGGAATGTGGAATGCAATGTGGAATGGAAAGTGGAATGAAATGGAATGGAACGTGGAATGGAATGTGGAATTGAATGGAATGGAATGTGGAATAGAAAAGAACGGAACGTGAAATGGGTAGTGAAATGGAACATGGAATAGAACGTGGAATGGAATGTGGAATGCAATGGAATGGAGTGTAGAATGGAATGGAATGGAATATGGAATGGTATTGAATGTGGTGGAATGTGGAATGGAATCGAATGGAATGGAATGGGATGCGGAATGCAATGGAATGGAAAGTGGAAAGGAATATGAAATGGAATGCAATGGAATGTGGCATGAAATGTGGAATGGAATGTGGAATGGAATGGAATGGAATGTGGAATTGAATGTGAATTGCAATGGAATGGAATACCAAATGGAATGAGGAATGGAATGTGAAATGGAATTTGGAATGGAATGTGAAACGGAATGTGGAATGAATCGTGGAATGGAACATGATATAAAATAGAATGCAACGCGTAATTGAATGTGGAATGGAATGGAATGGAATGTGGAATGGAATGCTTAATGGAATGTGGAATGGAAAGGAGGGAAATGCGGAATGGAATGTGGAAACTAATGGAAAGGAATTGAATGTGGAAACGAATGGAATGGAATGTAGAATGGAATTTTGAATGGAATGTGCAACGGAATGTGGAATGTAATGGCATGGAATGTGAAATGGAGTGTGGAAAGGATGGTGGAATGGAACGGAATGCAATGTGGAATGGAGGGTGGAATGAAATATGGAAAGGAAAGTGGAAAGTAATGGAAAGGAAAGTGGACTGAAATGAGGAATGGAATGGAATGGAAGTTGGAATGGAATGAGGAAAGGAAAGTGGAATGGAACGTGTAATGGAATGTGGAATGGAATGTGGAATGAAATGGAATGGAATGTGGAATGGAATGTGGAATGGAATGTGGAATACAATGTGCAATGGAATGGAATGTGTTGTGGAATGAAATGTGTAATGGAATGTGGAATGGAATGTGGAATGGAATGCCGAGTGTAGTATGGAATGGAATGTGCAATGGATTGCAATGGAAAATCGAATGGAATGTGCTAAGGAATGTGGAAGGGAACTTGAAATGAAAGGCAATGGAATGTTGAATGGAACGTGGAATGGAATAGAGTGGAAGATGGAATTGAACGTGGAATGGTACATGGAATGGAATGGAACGTGGAATGAAATGTGGAATGGAATGTGGAAAGGAATGGAATGTGAAAATTAATGGAATGGAAAGTAGAATAGAATGCAATGGAAAGTGGAATGAAATGGAATGGTTTGTGATATGGAATGTGGAATGGAATGTGGAATGGAATGGAATGGAAAGTGGAATGGAATGGAATGGAAAGTGGAATGGAATGGAATGGAATGTGGAATGAAATGGAAAGGAACGTGCAATGAAACGGAATCAAATGTGGAATGAAATGGAAAGGAATGTGGAAAGAAATTGAATGGAATGGAATGGAATGTGGAGTGGAATTTTGAATGGAATGGAATGGAATGTGGAATGGATTGTGGTATGGAATGGAATGGAATGTGGCATGAAATGTGGAATGCAATGGAATGTAATGTGGAAAGCAATGTGGAATGGTATGGAATGAAATGTGGAATGGAATGTGGAATGGAATGTGGAATGGAAAGGAATGAAATGTGAAATGGACTGTGGAATGCAATGCGGAAATGTAAGTGGTATGGAATGAAATGGAACGTGGAATGGACCGTGGAATGCAATAGAAAGGAATGTGGAATGGAATGGAATGGAAAGTGAAATGGAATGTACAATGAAATGGAATGGAATATGGAATGGAATTTGTGATGGAATGGAATGGGGAGGGGAACCTGAAATGCAATGGAATGGAAGGGGGAATGTAATGTGGAATAAAATGTGGAATGTAATGTGGAATGGAATGGAATGGAACGTGGAAAGGAATGGAGTAGAATGTGGAAAGGAATGTGGAATGAAATGCAATGGACAGAGTAATGGAACGAAATGGAATGTGGAAAGGAATGTGGAATGGAATGTGCAATGGAAAGGAGTGGAATGTGGAATGGTTTGGAACGGAAAGTGGAATGGAATGTGGAAGGGAAAGTGGAATGGAAAGGAATGTAATGTGGAATGGAATGTCTAAACGAATGTGGAATGGAACGGAATGTGGAATGGAATGAGGAATGGAATGGAATGGAATGTGGAATGGAATGTGGAATGGAATGTGGAATGGAATGTGGAAAGGAATGTGGAATCGAATGTAATGGCATGTGGAGAGGAATGGAATGGAATGTGGAATGAAATGGAAAGGAACGTGGAATAGAATGTGGAATGGAATGCGGAATGGAATGGAATGGAAAGTGGAATGCAATGGGCTGGAAAGGAATAAGCAACTGAATGGAAAGGAATGTGTAATGGAATGGAATGGAAAGTGCAATGGAATGGAATGGAATGTGGAATGGAACATGCAATGGAACGCAGAAAGGAATGTGGAATTGAATGTGGCATGGAATGTGGAATGGAACGTGCAATGGAACAGAATGGAATGTGGAATGGATTGTGGAATTGAGTGTGAATTGGAACGTGGAGTGGAATAGAATGGAATGAGGAATGGAACAAGCAATTGAACGTGGAATGGAATTGAATGCAATGGAACTGAATGTGGAATGGAAGGGAATGGAATGTGGAATGGAATGTGGAATGGAATGGAATGATTTGTGGAATGAAATTTGGATTGTAATGGAATGGAATGTGTAATGGAATGGACAGGAATGTGGAATGGAATGTGGAATAGAACTTAAAGGAAAGTGGAATGGAACATGAAATGGAATGGAATGGAATGGAATTTGCAAAGGAATGGAATGGATTGTGGAATGGAATGCGGAATGTAATCTGGAATGGAATTGAATGTGGAATGGATTGCGAATTTGAATGCAATGGAATGTGGAATGCAATGTGTAATGAAATGCAATGCAATGAGAATGTAATGTGGAAGGTAATGGAATGGAAAGTGGATTGGAAAATGGAATGGAATGTCGAATGGAAAGTGGAATGGAATGGAAAGAAATGTGGAATGGAATGTGGAATGGAATGTGGAATGTTATGTGGAATGGAATGCAATGTAATGTGGAATGGAATGTGGAATGGAATGTGGAATGGAAAGTGGAAAGGAATGGAATGGAATGTGAAATGGAACATGGAATGGAACGTGGAATGGAACATGGAATGGAATGTGGAATGGGATGTGCAATGGAATACAGAATGGAATGTTGAATGGAATGGAATGGAACTTGGAATTGAACGTGGAATGGAATGGAATGGAATGTGGAACAGAACGTAGAATGGAATGTGGAAAGGAATGTGGAAGGGAATGTGGAGTGGAATGGAATGGAATGGAATAGAATGTGGAATGGAACCTGCAATGTATCGTGGAATTGAATATGGAATGGATCATGGAATGGAACGTGAAATGGAATGCGGAATGGAATGTGGAATGGAATATGGAATGGAAAATGAAATTGAATTGAATGGAATGTGGAATTTAATGCATTGGAATGTGGAATGGAATGTGGAATGGAACGTGGAATGGAACGTTGAATGTAATGAAATGGAACATGGAATGGAATGTGGAATAGAATGGAATGGAATGTGGAATGCAATGGAATGGAATGAGGATTGGAAAAGAATTGAATGTGAAATGGTACATGGATTGGAACATGGAACACAAAGTGGAATGGAACGTGGAATTGAATGTGGATTGCAACGGAATGGAATGTGGAATGTAATGGAAAGGAATGTGGAATGGAATTGAATGGAGTGGATGTGGAATGGAATGGAATGGAATGGAATTCGGAATGCAATTGAATGGAATGTGGAATGGAATGGAATGGAATGGAATGGAATGGAATGTGGAATGCAATGGAATGAAACGGAATGGAATGGAATGGAATGGAATGTGGAATTTAATGGAATGGAAGGGAATCTGGAATAGAATGGAAAGGAACGGAATGTGGAATTAAATGGAATGGAATGTTATGGAATGGAATGTGGAATTTAATGGAATGGAATGAGGAATGAAATGGATTGGAATGTGGAATGCAGTAGAATGGAACCTGGAGTGTAATGTGGAATGGATTTTGCAATGGAAATGAATGGAATCTGGAATAGAATGGAACGGAATGGAATGAGGAATGGCATGTTGAAAGGAATGTGCAATGGAATGGAATGGAATGTGGTATGGAATGGAATGGAACGTGGAATGAAATGGAATGGAATGTAATGGAGAGAATTGTGAAATGGAATGTGGAATGGAATGCGGAACGGAAAGAAATGAAACGTGGAATGGAATGGAATGGAACATGGAATAGAATGCAAAGGAAGGAGGAATGGAGCATGGAATGCAAAAAGAAATGGAAAGTGGAATGGAATGTGGAATGGAATGTGGAATGCAATCTAATGGAATGTGGTATGAAATGTGGAATGGAATGTAATGGAATGTGGAATGGAATGTGGAACGTAATTCAATGGAATGAGAATGGAAGGTGAAATGGAACGGAATGCAGTGTGCAATGGAATGAGGAATACAACGGATTGGAATGTGGAATGGAATATTGAATTGATTGTGGAATGAAATGGAATGAATTGTGGAATGGAATGTGGAATGAAACGTGGAATGGAACGTGGAACTGAATGGAATGGAACTTGGAATAGAATGTGGAATGGAATGCAAGGAAATGAGAAATGAAATGTGAAGTGTAATGGAATTGAATGTGGAAAGGAATGGAATGGAATTTTGAAAGGAATGAGGAATGGAATGGAATGAAATGTGGAAAGGAATGTGCAATGGAATATGAAATGGAAATTGGAATGGAATGGAATGGAATGTGGAACGGAACATGGAATGAAAAATTATAGAACGTGGAATGGAATGTAGAATGGACTGTGCAATGGAATGCGGAATGGAATGTGGAATGGAATGTGGAATTGAATGCAATGGAATGGAATGGAATGGAATGCAATGGAATGTGGAATGGTATTTAATGGAATGTGGATTGGAATGTGGAATTGTACTGAATGGAATGGAATGTTCAATGGAATTTGGTAAGGAATGCAAAGGAATGGAATGGAATTTGAAATGAAATGTGGAATGGAAAGGAATGGAATGTGGAATGCAATGGAATGGAATGGAATGTGCAATGGAATTTGGAATGTAATGGAATGGAACCTGGAATGGATTGTGGAATTCTACGTGGAATGGAATGGAATGGAATGGAATGAAATGTCTAATTGAATGGAATGGAATGTTGAATGGAATGGAATGGAATGTGGAATGGAACGTGCCATTTAACGTGGAATGGAACGTGAAATGGAACGTACAATGGAATGCGGAATGGAAAGGAATGGAATGTGGAATGGAATGGAATGGAATGGAATGGAATGTGGAATGGAATGTGGAAAGGAATGTAATGGAATTTGGAATGGAATATGCAATGGAATGTAATAGATTGTGTAATGGAATGGAATGTGGAATGGAAAGTGAATGGAATTGAATGAAATGTGGAATGGAATGGAAAGGAATGTGGAGTGGAATGGAATGGAAAGGAATGTGGAATGGAATGGAATGTGGAATGGAATAGAATGGAATGTGTAATGGAACGTGGATTGGAATTGAATGTGGAATGGAATGGAATGGAATACGAAATGGTATGGAATGTGGAATGGAATGGAATGGAATGTGGAATGGAATAGAATGGAATGTGAACTGCATTGGAATGGAATGTGGAAAGGAATGTAATGGAATTTGGAATGGAATGTGCAATGGAATGTAACAGATTGTGGAATGGAATGGAATGTGGAATGGAAAGTGAATGGAATTGAATGAAATGTGGAATGGAATGGAAAGGAATGTGGAGTGGAATGGAATGGAAAGGAATGTGGAATGGAATGGAATGGAATTTGGAATGGAACATGGAATGAAATGGAATGGAATGTGGAATGGAATGGGGAATGGAAAGAAATGGAATGTGGAATTGAGTGTGCAATGGAAAGGAATGGAATGTTAAATGCAGTGAAATGGAATGTGGAATGCAATGCAATGGAATGTGGAATGGAATGTGGAACGGAATGGAATTGTATGTGGAATGGAATGTGGAATGCTTGGAATGGAATATGGAATGGAATGGAATGGAATGGTAATTTACTGTGGAATGCAATATGGAATTGAATGGAATGGAATGTGTAATGGAATGGAATGGAATGCGAAATGGAACTTGGAATGGAATGGAATGGATCATGTAATGGAATGGAATGGAAGGTGAAATGGAATGGAACTTGGAATGGAATAGAACGGAACGTGGAATTGAATGGAATGGAATGTGGAGTGTAATGGAATGAAATGTGGAATTCAATGGAATAGAATGTGGAATGGAATGGCGTGGAACGTGGAATGGAATGGAGTGGAATTCAGAATGGAATGTGGAATGAAATGGAATGGAATATTGATGCAATCGAATGGAATGTGGAATGGATTGGGATGGAATGTGTAATGGAATGTGGAACGGAATGAAATGGAATGCAATGTGGAATGGAAGGGAATGGAACGTGGAATGGAATGAAATGTGGAATGCAATGGAATGGAATGGAATATGGAATTGAATGGAATGTGGAATGGAATGGAATGCAATGTGGAATGGAATGGATTGGAATGTGGAATGGAATGCAATGGAACGTGGAATGGAATGGAATGGAACGTGGAATGGAATGGAATGCAATGTGGAATGGAATGGAATGGAATGTGGAATGGAAGTGAATGGAAGTGAATGGAATGTGGAATGGATTTGAATGGAATGTGTAATGGAAGATAATGGAATGGAATGATATGTGAAATGGAACGGAATGGAATATGTAATGGAAAGTGGAAATGAATGGAATGGTAAGTGGAATGGAACATGGAACGGAATGTAAAGACACGTGGAATGGAATGGAAAGTAATGTGTAATGGAATTAGGAATGGAACGTGGAATAGAATGGAGTGGAATGTGGAATGTAATGGAATGGAATGTCGAATGGAATGGAATGGAATGCAATGTGGAATGGAAGGGAATGGAACGTGGAATGGAATGAAATGTGGAATGCAATGGAATGGAATGGAATATGGAATTGAATGGAATGTGGAATGGAAAGGAATGGAATGTGGAATGGAATGTTGAACGGAATGGAATGGAATGTGAGCTGCAATGGAATGGAATGTGGAATGGAATGGAATGGTATGTGGAATGTAAGGTGGAATGGAATGTGGAATGGAATGGAAAGGATTGTGCAATGTAATGGAATGGAATGTGGAATGAAATCTGGAATGCAATTGAATGGAATGCGGAATTGAATGGAAAGGAATATGGAATGGAATGGAATTTCATATTCCATTCAACCTTCCATTCCATTCCATTCCATTGCATTCCATATTCCGTTCAATTACATTCCACTTCCCAATTGATTCAGTTCCGCATTCCATTCCATTCCATTGCATTCCTTTCGACATTCCATTGCATTCCATTACATTACGTTCCACATTCCTTTCCATTCCATTACATTCCAATTCAAATTCTATAAAATTCCCTTCTATTCCGCATTCCATTCCTTTCCATTCCACATTCCATTCCATTTCATTCCTCATTCCTTTCAATTCCATTCCATTCCATTCCATTCCACTTTACATTACACATTCCATTATGCATTCCATTCCATTCCTTTCCATATTTCCTTCCATTCCTTTCCATTCCACATTCCATTTCATCTTCCATTCCACGTTCTTTTCCACGTTCCATTCCATTCCGTTCCAGATTTCATTCTATTCCCGTCCACATTCTATTCCACATTCCACTCCTCTCCATTCGACATTTCATGCCACATTCCATTCCACGTTCCATTCCCTTCCATTCCACTCTCCATTCCACATTTCATTCCTCATTCCATTTCACTTTCCGTTCCATGTTCCATTGCATTCCATTCCACGTTTCATTTCACCTTCCATTCCATTCCATCCCAGGTTACATTCCACATTCCATTCCACGTTCCATTCCATGTTCCATTCCACATTCCATTCCACGTTCCGTTCTACCTTCCACTTCAAGTTTCATGCCACGTTCCAATCCATTTCATTCCATGATCTATTCGACATTCCATTCCATTCCATTCCACTTTCCATTTCACATTCCCTTCAACATTCCATTCCACATTCCATTCCGTTACATTCCACGTTTCATTCGACATTCCATTCCATTCCATTCCACATTCCTTTCCATTGCATTCCACATTCCTTTCCATTCAATTCCACTTTTTATTGCATTCCATTCCATGTTCCTTTTAACATTCCATTCCACATTCCATTCCACATTCCACATTCCATTCCATTCCATTTCACCGTCCATTTCATTCCACATTCCAATGCATTCCATTCCACATTCCATTCAATTCTGTTCCATATTCCACTCCACATTCCATTCCAAATTCCTTTCCATGTTCCTTTCCACATTCCATTGCAAGTTGTTTTCCATACCATTACAAGATCCATTCCACATTCCATTCCATTGCATTCCACGTACCATTCCATATTTCATTCCACATTGCATTCCTCATTCCATTCCGTTCCATTTCTTTTTCCATTCCACATTCTATTCCACTTTCCATTCCACCATAAATTCCATTCCATTACATTCTACTCCACATTCCACTCAACTTTCCTTTCCACATTCCATTCCACATTCCATTCCACATTGCAATAGAATCCATTCCACCATCCATTGCACATTCCTTTCCATTCCACTCCACATTCCATTCCACATTCCATTCCACATTCCATTCCACTTTCCATTCGATTCCATTCCACATTCCATTCCACATTCCATTCCATTGCATTCAACGTTGCATTCCATTCCAACCGACATTCCATTCCTCATTCCATTCCACATTTCATTCCACGTTCCATTCCATTCCACGTTCCATTCCATTCCATTCCAGGTTGCATTCCATTCCATTCCACATTCCATTTCACTTTCCTTTCCCTTCCATTCCACATTCCATTCCATTCCTTTCAAAATTACAAATTTTCCACATTTCATTGCACATTCCATTCCACGTTCCATTCCATTCCCTTCGACATTCTGTTCCGCGTTCCATTGCATGTCCCATTCCATTACATTCCACGTTCCATTCCTCTTTCCGTTCAATGCAATTTAACGTTACATTCCAATCCATTCCACTTTCCATTCCACATTGCATTCCACATTCCATTCCACGTTCCATTCAACATTTCATTCCATTCCATTCCACATTTCATTCCACAGTCCATTCCACGTTGCATTCCACAATCCATTCTGTTCCATTTCACGTTCCATTCCACGTTCCATTCCATATTCCATTTCACATTCCATTCCATTCCTTTCTACATTCCATTCCACATCCTACTCCACATTCCATTCCGTTCCATTCCACATTCCATTGCATTCCCTGCCACATTCTTTCCATATTCAAATCCATTCCATTTCACTTTCCATTCAATTCCATTCCACTTCCCATTCCACAGAATGTTCCATATTCCTTTCCACATTCGATTCCATTCCATTCCATTCCACATTCCATTCCATTCCATTCCATTCCAATCCACATTGCCTTCCACTATCCATTCCACATTCCATTCCACGTTCCATTCCACATTCCTTTCCACGTTCCATTCTACGTTACATTCCACATTCCGTTACATTCCTTTCCACGTTCAATTCCAGGTTCCATTCCATTGCATTCATCTTTTCATTCTGTATTCCATTGAACATCCCTTTCCATGTTCCATTGCATGTTCCGTTACACGTTCCTTTCCACACTCCACTCGACATTCCATTACACATTCCATTCCACATTTCATTCTACATCCCATTCCATTCCATTCCACAGTCCATTCCACATTCCATTCCACATTCCATTCCATTCCATTAAACATTCCGTTCCACATTACATTACACGTTTCATTCCACATTCCATTCCATGTTCCATTCCACCTTCCATTCCATTCCATTCCTCGTTTCAGTCCACATTCCATTCCATTGCATTCCACTCTCCTTTCCACATTCCATTCCACTTTCCATTCCACATTCCATACAAGATACCATTCCATTCCATTCCACATAACATTCCATATTCCATTATATGTTCCATTCCACATTCCATTCCACGTTCCATTCTACCTTCCATTAAATTCCATTCCTCATTTTAATCCAGATTCCATTCCATTCCTTTCCACATTCCATTCCACATTGCATTCCTTATTACATTCCGTTCCATTCCACATTCCATTGCATATTACATTCCATTCTATTCCACATTCTGTTGCACATTCCATTCCACATTCCATTCCACCTTCCATTCCATTCCGTTCCACTTTCCTTTTCAGATTCCACTACACTTTGCATTCCATTACATTCCACATTCCATTCCATTCAACTTCACATTGCATTCCATATTCCATTCCGCATTCCATTCCACATTCCATTTCACATTCCATTCCACGATCCATTCCACATTCAGTTCCACGATATATTGCACGTTCCATTCCACATTCAATTCCATTGCATTCCATTCCATATTCCATACCATGTTCCAAAGTACGTTTCACTAAACTTTCCATTCCATGTTCCCTTCCATTCCATTCCAAATACCGTTCCACATTCCAATCCATTGCATCCCACTTTTCATGCCACATTGCATACCAGAATCCATTCCTTTACATTCTACATTCCATTCCACTTTCCATTACCCATCCCACTGCATTCCATTCCCCATTCCATTCCACTTTCCATTCCATTCCATTCCATAATCCTTTCCACATTCCATTCCACATTCCATTCCACCTTCTATTCCATGCCATTCCACATTCCATTCTATTCCATCCGAAATTCCATTCGACTTTCCATTCCACGTTCGATTCCACGTTCCATTCAATCCCTTCTTTGTTCCATTTTTTTCCATTTCAGATTTCATTCCAGCTTACAGTTCACATTCCATTCCACATTCCATTACACATTTCTTTCCATTCCATTCCACATTCCATTCCATTCCATTCCACATTCCATTCCATTCCATTCCACATTCCATTCCGTTCTTTTCCACATTCCAGTTTTTTCCACATTCCATTCTACATTCCATTCCACCTTCCATTCCATTCCATTCCACGTTCCATTCCACGATCCATTCAATGTTCCATTATATTCCATTCCGTGTTCCGCTCAACATTCCGATCCACTCCATTTCACGTTCTATTCCATAATTCCATTACAAATTCCATTCCACTTTCAATTCCATTGCATTCCACATTCGATTCCACTCTCTACTCCACATTATACTCCACATTCCGCTTCGTTCCAATCCACATTCCATTCCACTTTCCATTCCACATTTCATTCCACATTGCATTCCATTCCACATTCCATTCCATTCCATTCCACATTCCATTCCACTTTGCATTCTCTGTTCCATTCCACGTTCCTTTCCACTTACCATTCTTTTCCATTCCACGTTCTATTCCACAGTCCATTCCATTCCGTTTCAGTTTCCTTTCCATATTCCATTCCAGATTCCATGAAACATTACTTCTGTTCCATTAAACATTCCATTCCACATTCCGTTCCACATTCCATTCCACATTCCATTAGTCATTACATTCAGCATTCCATTCCACATTCCTTTCCACATTCCATTGCATTCCATTACACATTCCATTCCACATTCGATTACATTATATTCCGCATTCCATTCCTCATTCCATTCCGTTCCATTTTACATTCCATTACACGTTCCACTCCATTCCATTCGACGTTCAATTCCACATGCCATTCCACATTGCTTTCCACATTCCATTGCACATTCCATTTCACATTCTATTCCATTCCATACCACATTCCTTTCCAATCCATTCCACTTTCCTTCCACTTTCAATTCTACAATCCATTCCACATGCCATTCCATTCCATCCCACATTCCATTCCATATTCAATTCCATTCCATTCCACATTCCATACCACCTTCCATTCCATTACATTCCACGTTCCATTTCACGTTACTTTCCACCTTCCTTTCCACGTTACATTCCAAATTCAATTCTATTCCATTCCTTATTCCACTCCATTCCATTAAATTCCACAATCCATTCAGCATTTCATTCCACATTCCATTTCACATTCCATTCCACATTCCATTCCATTCCATTCCACGTTTCACTACATTACACGTTCCCTTACACGATGCATTCCACGTTGCAGTCCATGATCCATTCCATTTCATTCTAAGTACCATTACATTGCATTCGACTTTCCCTTCCACATTCCATTACACATTCCATTTCACATTCCATTCTCATTCCATTTCACTATCCATTTCATTCCATTCTATTCCATTATACATTCCTTTCCATTCCAATCCACATTCCATTGCATTTCATTGCACTTTCCATTCGGTTACACATTCCATTCCTTTCCGTTCCACGTTCCGTTGCATTCCATCCCACTTTCCATTCCATTACATGCCACATTCCATTACACATTCCACTGCATTCCATTCTATTCCATGTTCCATTCCATTCCAAACCACATTCCTTTCCATTCCATTCCACATTCCATTGCATTCCATTCCACATTCCATTCCAAATTCCATTCCACATTCCATTTGACGTTCCATTCTATTCCATTCCACATTCCATTCCATTCCATTCCACATTCCATTGCATTTCATTCCACATTCCATTTCATTCAATTTCACATTCCATTCCATTCCATTGCATTCCACATTCCATTCAATTCCATTCCACATTGCATTCAATTACATTTTACATTCCATTGCACATTGCATTCCACATTCTATTCGACGTTACTTTCCACATTCCATTGCTCATTCCATTCCATTCCATCCCACATTCCATTACACTTTAAATTCCATTCTATCCAACATTTCATTACACTTTCCATTCCATTCAATTCCACCTTTCATTCCACTTCCTATTCCATGTTCCATTTCATGTTCCTCTCCACGATACATTCCACATTCCATTCCTTTCCATTCCACACTCCTTACCATTGCATTACATTCCATTCCACAATCTATTCCATTCCATTCCACATTTCTTTCCACTTTCCATTCCACATTCCATTACTTTCAATTTCACATTTCATTCTATAATCCATTCCACTTTCCATTCCACATTCCATTCCGTCTCATTCCACTTTCCATTCCACAGTGCATTGCAAATTCCATTCCACTTTCCTTTCCATTCCATTCCACATTCCATTCCACACTCCATTCCACACTCCATTTCCTATGCCATTCAGTTACATTCCACATTCCATGGCACAATCCATTCCTTTCCATTCCACTTTCCAATCCACCCTCCATTCCACATTTCATTCCACCCTCCTTTCCACGTTGCTTTCCACATTCCATTCCACATTCCATTCCACCTTCCATTCCTCATTCCATTCCAATCCATTCCACATTCCATTCCTTTCCATTCCACATTCCATTCCACACTCCATTCCACACTCCATTCCACACTCCATTCCACACTCCATTCCACATTCAATTCCACATTCTTTTCTGTTCCATTCCACATTCCATTCCAGATTCCATTCCGTTCCATTCCACATTCCATTCCAGATTCCATTCCGTTCCATTCCACAATCCATTCCACACTCTATTCCATTCCATTCCACATTCCATTGCATTCTATTCCAAATTGCCTTCCACATACAATTCCTCATAACTATCCATTCTATTCCACATTCCACACCAAATTCCAAAATACGTTACATTCCACATTCAATTCAACATTCCATTCCGTTCCTTCCACATTCCATTTGACACTCCATTACACATTCCATTGCACATATCAAACCGTTCCATTTGACATTCATTTCCACATTCCATGCCACAATGCATTCCACATAACCTTCCATTCCATTCCACATTCCATTGCATTCCATTCCACATTCCATTCCACTTTCCATTTCACATTCCGTTCCATTCAATTCTACATTCCATTACACGTTCCATTACAAGTTCCATTCCATTCCATTCCACAATCCGTTTCTCATTCTATTCCACATTCCATTCCAAATTCCATTTCAAATTCCATTCCGCATTCCATTACACATTCCATTCCATTCCACTCCACAGTGCTTTCCACATTTCATTCCATTGCATACCACATTCCATTCCGTTCCATTCCACATTCCATTCCACTTTCCATTCTACGTTCCATTCCATTTCATTCGGTGTTCTTTTCTACATTCCACTCCCCATTCCATTCCACGTGGCATTCCATTCCGTTCCACGTTCCATCCCACGTTCCATTCCATTCCATTCCACTTTCCATTCCACTTTCCATTGCACATTCCTTTCCAACTTCCTTTCCACACTACATTCCAAGTTCCATTCCATATTCCATTGCACATTCTTTTCCATACCATTCCAAGATCCATTTCACATTCCATTCCATTCCATTGCACGTCCCATTGCACATTCCATTCCACATTCCTTTCCATTCCATTCCAAATTCCATTCCAAAGTCCATTCCATTACATTCCACATTTCTTTCCACATTCCATTTCACATTCCATTCCACATTCCATTCCACATTGCATTTCACATTCCATTCCACATTCCATTTCATTCCATTCCAAATTCCATTCCATTCAATTAGACGTTCCATTCCACATTCCATTCTACATTTCATTTCACATTCTTTTCCACTTTCCATTCCACTACATTCCACAATCCATTCCATTACATTCGATGTTCCATTTCACCTTCTTTCCACGTTCCATTCCACATTCCAGTCCACTTTCCATTCCATTTCATTCTACATTCCATTCCACATTCCATTCCTTTCCATTACACTTTCCATTCCACATTCCATTCCAAGTTCCATTCTATTCCATTCCATTCCATTCCATTCCATTCCACATTGAATTCCATTCCATTCCACATTCCATTCCATTCCATTCCACATTCCTTTCCACATTCCATTCCATATTCTATTCCACGTTCTATTACGTTTCATTCCACATTCCATTACATTCCATTCCACCTGCCATTCCATTTGATTCCACATTCCTTGCCACATTCCATTCCACATACCTTTCCATTCCCTTCCACGTTCCATTCGACATTCCATTCCATTAAATTCCACTTTCCTTTCCACATTCCATTCCACATTACATTGCTTTCCATTCCACATTCCATTCCACATTCCATTCCACATTACATTGCTTTCCATTCCACATTCCATTCCACATTCCATTCCATTCCATTCAGCATTCCATTCCATTCCATTCTACATTTCATTCCACATTGTATTCCATTCCATTCCACATTCCATTCCACGTTACCTTACTTTCCATTCCTCATTCCATTGCATTCCTTTCCACATTCCTTTCAACATTCGTCTCCATTGCATTCCACATTCCAGTCCATTCCATTCAACATTTCTTTCCACATTATATTCCACATTCCATTCCACCTTTCATTCCATTCAATTTCATGTTACTTTCCACATTCCATTCCATTCCATTACATATTCCATTCCATATTCCGTTCAATATCATTCCACATTCCATTCCATTTCATTGAACATCAAATTCCACTGCATTCCAAATTCCTCCTCACATTCCATTCCATTCCATTCAATTTCATTCCACATTCCTTTCTATTTCATTCCACATTCCATTCAATTCCATTCCATTGCACTCCACATTCCCTTCCACATTCCAATCTACGTTTCATTCCATTCCATTCCACTTTCCATTCCATTCCATTACACATTCCATTCCTCATTACATATCACATTCCATTCCATTCCATTCCACATTCCCTTGCCTTCCATTAAACTCTCCAATCCATTCCGTTCCACATTCCACTCATTTCCACATTCCATTCCACATTACATTCCAGGTGCCATTCCATTCTATTCCATGTTCCATTCCACTTTCCATTCCATGTTCCTCTCCATTCCATTCCACTTTCCATTCCAAATTCCATTCCCTTATATATCAAGTTCCCTTCCACATTCCATTCCACGTTCCATTCGACTTTCCATTACGCTCCATTCCACATTCCATTAGACACTCCACTCGACATTCCATTCCACATTCATTTCCACACTCCATTCCACATTATATTCCACAGTCCATTCCAAATTGCATTACACATTCAATTCCACATTCCATTCTCATTCCATTGCATTTCTTTCTACTTTCCATTCCACATTCCATTGCATTCCAATTAATATGTCATTCCACATTCCATTCCATTCCATTCCATTCCACATTCCATTAAACATTCTATTCCTCATTCCATTCCACAGTCCATTCCATTCCATTCCAAATTCCATTCCATTCCAATCAACATTACATTCCACATTTCGTTCCATTCCATTCCACATTTCATTCCACATTTCATTCCATTCCATTCCACATTTCATTCTACATTCCATTCCACATTCCATTCCACTTTCCATTCCACATTCCCTTCCATTCCATTCCTGTCCATACCACATTAAATTCCACATTAAATTCCACATTCCACTTTCTATTCCATGTTCCATTCCTTTCCATTCCACATTGCATTCCATTCCATTCCATTCTGCTTTCCATTCCATTCCATTCCACATTCTTTTCCAGATTCCCTTCCATTCCTCTCCACATTCAATTCCATATTCCTTTCCATTCCATTCCACATTTCATTCCATTCCATTCCACGTTCCATTCCACGATCCATTCCACATTCCATTCCACGTTCCTTTCCACATTCCATACCATTCCATTCTACATTGCATTCCATTTTCCATTCCATTGCATTCCATATTCCTTACCATAGCATTCATTCCATTCCGCTTTCCATTCTATTGCATTCCACATTCTACTCCACATTCCATTCCATTCCATTCCACTTTGCATGCCACATTCCATTCCATTCCGTTGAAAATTCCATTTTACATTCCATTGCACATTCCATTCCGTTCTATTCCACATTCCATACACATTCCTTTCCACATTCCATTCCAAATTCCATTCCATTGCATTCCATTCCAAATTCATTTCACATTCCATTCAATTACATTCCAAGTTCCAATCCACATTCCATTCCACATTCCATTCCAGATTCTGTTCCATCCCATTCCACATTCCATTCCACGTTCCATTGCACCTTCCATTCCACCTTCCATTCTATTCCATTTCTTGTTTCAGTCCACATTCCATTGCATTACATTCCACTTTCCTTTCCACATTCCATTCCACATTCCATTCCACACTACCTTCCTTTCCATTCCACATTCCATACCACATTCCATTCCATTCCAATCCATATTCCGTTGCACATTCCATTCCACGTTCCATTCCACATTCCATTCCATTTCATTCCACTTTCCTTTCCAAATTTCATTCCACGTTCCATTTCATTATATTCCACATTCCATTCCACATTCCATTCCATTCCATTCCACGTTCCATTCAACATTCCATTACATTAAATTTCACGTTCCATTCCATATTCCATTCCACATTCCTTTCCACATTCCATTTCATGTTCCATTCCACGTTCCATTCCACATTAAATTCCACCATACATTGCACGTTCCATTTCACATTCCATTCCATTCCATTCCATTCCATTCCACTCCACATTCCCTTCCACATTCCATTCCACATTTCATTCCACGTTCCATTCCACATTCCTTTCCATGTTCCATTCTACTTTGCATTCCACATTCCATTCCATTCCTTTCCACGTTCAATTCCACGTTCCATTCCATTCCATTCAACTTTGCATTCCATATTCCATTGAACATCACATTCTGCATTCCATTCCATGTTCCATTCCATTTTCCATTCCACATTATATTCTATTCCATTCAATGTTCCCTTCCACAATCCATTCCACAGTCCATTCCACAGTCCATTCCACATTCCTTTCCACATTCCTTTCCAGATTCCATTCCATTCCATTAAACATTCCATTCCACATTACATTACACGTTGCAGTCCACATTACATTCCATGTTCCATTCCACCATCCATTCCATTCCATTCCTCGTTTCAGTCCACATTCCATTCCATTGCATTTCACTCTCCTTTCCACATTCCATTCCACATTCCATTCCACATTGCATACCAGATTCCATTATATTCCATTCCAAATAATATTTCACATTCCATTCCACATTCCATTCCACCTTCCATTCCATTCCATTCCTCGTTTTAGTCCACTTTCCATTCCATTCCATTCCGCATTCCATTCCACATTCCATTCCACATTACATTCCGTTCCATTCCACATTCCATTCCATATTACATTCCATTCCATTCCACATTCTGTTGCACATTCCATTCCACGTTCCATTCCACATTCCATTCAACTTTCCTTTCCAGATTCCTTTCCACTTTGCATTCCATTACATTCCACTTTCCATTCCACATTCTATTCTATTTCATTGTACGTTCCATTCAACATTCCTTTGCATTCAATTTCACTTTCCATTCCATATTCCATTCCACATTCCATTCCACATTCCATTTCACATTCCATTCCACAATCCATTCCACATTCAATTCTACGATACATTGCACGTTCCAATCCACATTCCATTCCATTCCATTCCATTTCACTCCACATTCCCTTCCACATTCCATTCCACATTCGATTTCACGCAGCACTCCACATTCCTTTCCACGTTCCATTCTAACTTCCATTGAACATTGATTTCATTTCCTTTCGACGTTCAATTACTCGTTCAATTCCATTCCATTCAACTTTCCATTCCATATTCCTTTGAACATCACGTTCCACAATCCATTTCATGTTCCATTCCACGTTCCATTCCACATTCCATTCCATTCCTTTCCACTTTCCCTTCCACATTCCATTCGACATTCCATTCCACATTATATTCCTTTCCATTCCATATTCCATTCCACATTCCATTCCACATTCCATTCCACATTCCATTCGACCTTCCACTCCATTCCTTTCCACTTTCCATTAAAAATTCCTTTCCACATTCCATTCCACATTGCATTCGATTCCATTCCACAATCCATTCCAAAGTCCATTCCATTCCATTCGACATTCCTTTCCACATTCCATTCCACATTCCTTTCCACAGTCCATTCCAAATTGCATTACACATTCAATTCCACATTCCATTCTCATTCCATTGTATTTCTTTCCACTTTCTATTCTACATTCCATTGCATTCCAATTCACATGCCACTCCAAATTCCATTCCATTCCATTCCATTCCATTCCACATTCCATTCAACATTCCATTCCACATTCCATTCCGCAGTCCATTCCATTCCGTCCCAAATTCCATTCCATTCCAATCAACATTCCATTCCAAATTTCTTTCCATTCCATTCCACATTCCATTCCGCAGTCCATTCCATTCCATTCCACATTCCATTCCATTCCATTCCATTCCATTCCACGTTCCATTCCCCTTTCCATTAAATTCTATTCCACATTCCATTCCACATTCCAGTCCATTCCATTCCACATCCCTTTCCATTCCAAAACACATTTCATTCCACAATTCATTCCGTTCCATTCCACATTCCATTCCATTCCATTCCATTCCACGTTCCATTCCACATTCCATTCCACATTCCATTTCATTCCATTCCACATTCCACTCCATTCCATTCCATTCCACGTTGCATTGCACGTTCCCTTCCACATTCCATTCCATTCCATTCCACGTTCCATTCCACACTCAATACCACATTCCATTCTACCTTTCATTCCGTTCCATTGCACATTCCATTCCACATTCCATGCCACGTTGAATTCCACATTACTTTCTATATTCCATTCCAGGTTCCAGTCTATGTTCCATTCCATTCCATTTCACATTCCATTCTACATTCTATTAAACGATCCATTCCATTCCATTCCATTCCACTTTCCATTCCACGTTCCATTCAATATTCCTTTGCATTCCATTCCAACTTCCATTCCACACTCCATTCCACATTCCATTCCGCCTTCCAATCCGGTCCAGTCCACATTCCATTACACAATCCATTCCACATTCCATTCCACGTTCCATTCCACATTCCATTAAAGTCCATTCCACATTGAATTCCACCTTCCATTCCGCATTCCATTCCATTCCATTCCATTCCATTCTATTCCACTTTCCAATCCATTCCATTCCACATTTCATTCCACATTCCATTCCGTTCCATTCCACATTTCATTCCACATTCCATTGCACATTCCATTCCACTTTCCAGTCCACATTCCCTTCCATTCCATTCCTGTCCATTCCACATTAAATTCCACATTCCACATTCCATTCCACTTTCCATTCCATGTTCCATTCCATTTCATTCCACCTTGCATTCCATGCCATTCCACTTTTCATAGCATTCCATTCCATTCCATTCCACTTTCCATAGCATACCATTCCATTCCATTCCACATTCCATTCCATTTTTTCCACATTCTATTCCAGATTCCATTCCATTCCTCTCCACATTCAATTCTATATTCCTTTCCATTCCATTCCAAATTTGTTTCCATTCCATTCCACGTTCCATTCCACGATCCATTCCACGTTCCATTCCATGTTCCATTCCACATTCCATACCAATCCATTCTACATTGCATTCCATTTTCCATTCCATTGCATGCCATATTCATTACCATTGCACTCATACCATTTCGCATTCAATTGCATTCCATTCCACATTCTATTCCTCATACCATTCCATTCCATTCCACATTCCATGCCACATTCCGTTCCATTCCATTCAAAATTCCATTTCACATTCCATTCCACTTTCCATTCCTTTCTATTGCACATTCCAAAACACATTCCTTTCCACATTCCATTCCACATTCCATTCCATTCCATTCCATTCCACATCCATTCCACATTCCATTCCATTCCATTCCACGTTTCAGTCCACATTCCATTCTACATTCCATTCTACGTTCCTTTTCATTGCATTCCACGATCCATTTCACGTTCCATTCGACAATCCTTTCCACATTTCTTTACATTCCATTCCACGTTCCACTCTACTTTCCATTCCATTCCATTCCACTTTCCATTGCATTTTCCATTCCACGTTCCATTCCAAATTTCATTCCATGTTCCATTGCACGTTCCATTCCACGTTTCATTCCTTTCCATTCCACGTTTCATTCCACATTCCATTCCATTGCATTCCATGACCCATTCCACCTTCCATTCCAAATTTCATTCCACATTGCATTCTGTTCCATAACACGTTCCACTGCACATTCCATTCCACATTCTATTCCACATAACAGTCCACTTTGCATTCCATTCCATTCCACATTCCATTCCACATTAAATTCCATTGCATACCACATTTAGTTCCACGTTGCATTCCGCATTCCCTTCCACATCCCGTTACACATCCCATTCCATATTCCCTTCCACATTCCATTCCATTCCATTCCACACTCAATTCAAAATTCCATTCCATTCAATTCCACATTCTATTGCACATTGCATTCCACATTGCATTCCATTCCTTTCCACATTCCATTAGACATTCCATTCCATTCCATTCCACATCCCATTCCACTTTCCATTGCATTCTATTCCACATTATATTCCACATTCCATTCCACATTCCCTTCCTCAGTCCATTACATTCCATTCCAGATTCCATTCCACCTTCCATTCCATTCCATTCCACATTCCATTCCACAATCCATTCCAATGCTTTCCACATTACTTTCTGCATTCCATTCCACATTCCCTTCCACATTCCATTCCATTCCTTTCCACATTCCATTCCACATAACATTCCACATTCCCTTCCACATTCCATTCCATTCCATTACACATTCCGTTCCACATTCCATTCCATTCCATTCCACATTCCATTCCACATTCGATTCCAATTTCCCTTCCACATTCCATTCCATTCCTTTCCAAATTCCCTACAACATTACAATCCATTACCTTCCACCTTCCATTCTACATTCGATTACATTCCTTTCCACATTCCACTCCATTCCATTCCACATTCCTTTCCACATTCCATTCCACCTTCTATTCTGTTCCTTTCCACGTTTCATTCCACCTTCCATTCCACGTTCCATTCGACTTTCCTTTCCACTCCATTCCACGTTCCATTCCAACTTCCATTCCAAATTCCTTTCCAATGCCTAACATTCCAGTCCTCATTCCATTCCATTCCATTCCCCATTCCATTCCATTACTTTTCTCATTCCTTCCTTTTCCATTCAACATTCCATTTCACATTCCATTCCACTTTCTATTCCACATTCCGTTCCCCATTCAAATCCACTTTCCATTCAATTGCATTCTACTTTCCATTCGACGTTCCCTTCCACATTTCATTCCACTTTCCATTCCATTAGATTTCATGTTCCATTCCCTGTTCCATTCCATTCCATTCCACACTGCATTACACATTCCATTCCACATTCCATTGCATTCCATTCCACGTTCCATTCCACTTTTCATCCCACGATCCATTCGATTTCCTTCCATGTTCGATTCCACATTCCATTCCATTCCATTCCACTTTCCCTTCCACATTCCATTCCACATTCCATTCTTCATTTCATTCAGTTCCATTCCACATTCCATTCCACATTCCACTCCATTCCGTTCCACATTCCATCCATTACACTCCACGTTTCATTCCACATTCCCTTCCATTACATTACACATTCTATACCAAGTTCCATTCCAATCAATTATACATTCCATTCCACGTTTCATTCCACATTCCGTTCCACAATCCATTTCGCATTCCAATCCATTCCATTCCACAATCCATTCCATATTCCATTCCATTCCATTCCACATTGCATTCTCATTTCAATGCATTTCATTCCATATTCTATTCCACATTCCATTCCATTCCACATTTCATACCACATTCCATTCCATTCCATTCCACACTCCATTCCACATTCCATTCCTCTTTCCATTCCATGATCCATTCCACGTTCCATTCCACGTTCCATTCCATTCCATTTAATGTTCCATTCCATTCCATTCCACGTTCCATTTCATTCCGTTCCACATTCCATTCCTCTTTCCATTTCACATTCCCTATCACATTCCATTTCATTTTCCTTTCCTTTCCCTTCCATTCCATTACACATTCCTTTCCATTCCATTGCTCATTCCATTCCATTCCATTCCGTGATCCATTCCACATTCCATTCCACTTTTCATTCCATTCCATTCTATTCCACATTCCATTCTATTCCATTAAACTATCCATTCCGCGTACCATTCCACATTCCATTCCACGTTCCATTCCATTCCATTCCACTTTCCAAATCATTCCATTTCAAATTCCAATCCATTCCATTCCACATTCTACCACATTCCATTCCAAGTTGCTTTCCATTCCGTTCCACGTCACATTCCGCATTCCATTCCATATTACATTCGACGTTCCATTCCAATCTATTCCACGTTCCTTTCCATTCCATTCCACGTTCCATTCCAATTTCCATTCCACATTCCATTCCACATTCCATTTCACGTTGCTTTCCATTCCATTCCACATGGTATTCCACGTTCCATTCCATTCCATTCCGCATTCCATTGCATTCCATTCCACATTCCATTCTATCCCATTTCACATTCCATTCTTTACCTTCTATTCCATATTCCATTCCATTACAGTTAACATTCCATTCCATTCCACATTCCATTCCACATGCCATTCCACATTCCATTCCACATTCCATTGCACTTTCCATTCCATTCCATTCCACTTTCCATTCTATTCCATTCCACTTTACATTCCATTCAATTCCACATTTCACTCCATTCCATTGCATTCCACATTCTATTCCATTACATTCCGAATTGCATTCCATCCCAGTCCGTTTTATTCCACATTCCATTCCATTCCTTTCCTCTTTCCATTCCACATTCAATTCCACATTCTTTTCCACGTTCCATTCCATTTCATTCCACATTCCATTGAATTCCATTCCACATTCCATTCCACGTTCTCTTCCATTCCATTGCACATTCCATTCCATTCCACTCCATTCCACATTCCATTCCATACCATTCCTCATTCCATTTCACATTGTTTTCCATGTTTCATTCCATTCTATAGCAGATTCCATTCCATTCCATTCCTCATTTCATTCCATTCCATTGCATTCCACATTCCCTTCTATTCCATTCACATTCCATTCCATTCCACATTCCATTTCACATTACATTCCACATTCCAATTCTTTGCATTTCATATTCCATTCCCCTCCATTCCACTTTCCTTTCCTCATTCCATTCCAAATTTCATTCCACATTCCATTCCACATTCCGTTCCACATTCCATTCCACATTCCATTCCACATTCCATTCGATTTCATTTCATTCCACATTGCATTCCTTTAAATTGCACCTTACATTCCACATTCCTGTCCACGTTTCTTTCCAAGTTCCATTCCATGTTGCATTCCATTCCATTCCACATTCCATTCCATGTTCCATTCCACATTCCAATTCACATTCCATTACACGATCCGTTCCACTCCATTCCACGTTCCATTAAGCATCCCATTGCACATTCCATTCCACGTTCCATTCCACTTCCCATTCCACATTCCATTTCACTTCCCATTCCTTTTCATTCCACGTTCCGTTTCATTCCATTCCATGATCCATTTCATTGCATTCCACATTCCATTATACTTTCAATTACACATTTCATTCCACATTCCATTGCATTCCAATCCACATTGCATTCCTTTCCATTCCACGTTACATTCCGTTCCACATTCCATTACATTGCATTCCACATTCCATTTCGTTGCATTCCACATTACATTCCACATTTCATTACAATCCATTCCATTCCAATTTCCATTCCTCATTCCTTTCCACAAGCCTTTCCCCGTTCCATTTCATTCCACTCCACATTCCACATTATTCCCTGCCATTCCACATTGCATTCCATTCCATTCCACATTCCATTCCATTCCATTCCACATTGAATTCGATGTTGCATTCCACATTCCATTCCATTCCATTCCACATTCCATTCCATTCCATTCCACATTCAGTTTCATTCCATTCCACATTCCATTCAACATTCCATTTCACATTCCATTCCACATTCCATTCCATTCCTTTCCACATTCCATTCCCCATTCCATTTAACGTTCCATTCGTTTCCCTTCCATGTTCCATTCCACGTGCCATTCCCTTTCACTCCACGTTCTATTCCACAGTCATTTCCATTCCATTCCACATTCCGCTTAACTTTCCATTCGACATTCCATTCCACTCCATTCCACATTCCATTCCACTTTCCATTCCACATTCCATTCCACTTTCCATTCCATTCCATTCCACATTTCATTCAACATTCCTTCCCACATTTCATTCCATTCCATTCCAGTTTCCTTTCCACGTTCACTTCCACGTTCCATTCCATTAAATTCCACATTCCATTTCACATTCCATTCCGTTCCATTCCACATTCATTCCACATTCCATTCCATTACATTTCATATTACATTTCACATTCCATTCCGTTCTATTCCACATTCTTTCCACATTCCATTCCACATTCCATTCCACATTCCATTCCACATTCCACATTCCATTTCACATTCCATTACACATTCCATTCCATTCCTTTCCACATTGCATTCCACATTCCATTATACGTTCCATTCCTCTCCATTCCACGTTCCATCCCACGTTCCATTCCACGTCCCATTTCTTTTCATTCCACGTTGAGTTCCACAGTCCATTCTATTCCATTTCACTTTCCTTGCTACATTCCATTCCACATTCTATTCCACGTTGCTTTCCGTCAATTCCACATTCGATTCCACACTCCATTCCACATTCCATTCCACATTCCATTTGATTCTTTCCATTCCAAATACCTTTCCAGATTCCGTCCCCCATTCCATTCCACATCGCATTTCATTCCATTCCACATTCCATTCCATTCCATTCCACTTTCTTTTCCACATTCCAATCCATTCCATTCCACATTCCGTTCCATTCCATTCCACGCTAAATTCCATGTTCTTGTCCACGTTTCATTCCATGTTCCATACCACGTTCCATTCCATTCCATTCCATGTTCCATTCCATTCCATTCCATGTTCCATTCCATTCCATTCCACTTTCCATTCCATTACGTTTCACATTCCATTCCACATTCCATTCCACATTCAGTTTCACATTCCATTCCACATTACATTCCACAATCCTTTCCACATTCAATTCCACGTTCCATTCCTTTCCATTCCACATTCATTTCCACATTTCATTCCACATTCCATTCCGTTTCATTCCACATACCATTCCACTTTCCATTCCATTCCATTTCACGTTCCATGCCATTGAATTCCACATTCTGTGCCACATTAAATTCCACATTCCATTCCACATTCTGTCCCACATTCAGTTCTACATTCCATTCCATTCCATTCCACACTCCATTCCAATTCATTCCACATTCCATTCCACATTCCATTCCACTCGGTTCCACATTCCAATACATTCCATTTCACATTCCATTCCATTCCATTCCACATTCGTTTCCACATTGCATTCCACCGACCATTACACATTCCAATCCGCATTCCATTCCACATTCCAATCCATTCCATTTCACTTTCCATTCCTCTCCATTCCACATTCCTTTCCACCTTCCATTCCACATTCCATTGCACATTCCATTCCACATTCCATTGCACATTCCATTCCACATTCCATTCCACATTCCATTCCACGTTCCATTCTATTTCATTTCATTCCACATTCCTTTCCTTTCCATTCCACTTTACATTCCACGTTCCTGTCCGCGTTCCTTTCCAAGTTCCATTCCACGTTTCATTCCATTGCATTACACGTTCCATTCCATGTTCCATTCCACATTCCAATTCACATTCCATTACACGTTCCATTCCGTTCCAGTCTGCGATCCATTCCACATTCCATTAATTTCCATTCCACGTTCCATTTCCTTCCATTCCATGATCCATTTCTTTCCATTCCACATTCCATTATACATTCCATTTCACATTCCATTCCATATTCCATTCCATTCTAATCCACATTGCATTCCTTTCCATTCAACGTTCCCTTCCGTTCCACACTCCATTACATTCCATTCCACATTCCATTTCATTGCATTCCACATTCCATTCCACATTGCATTACAGTCCATTCCATTCCACTTTCCATTCCACATTCCATTCCACATTCCATTCCCCGTTCCATTCCATTCCATTCCGCATTCCATACTATTCTCTGCCTTTCCAAATTTCATTCCTTTCCATTCCACATTCAATTCCATTCCATTCCACATTGCATTCGACATTGCATTCCACATTCCATTCCATTCCTTTCGAGATTCCATTCCATTCCATTCCACATTCAGTTCCATTCCATTCCACATTCCATTCTACATTTCATTTCATTCCATTCCACGTTCCATTCCATTCCATTCCACATTCCATTCCACATTCCATTCTATTTCATTTCATTCCACATTCCTTTCCTTTCCATTCCACTTTACATTCCACGTTCCTGTCCGCGTTCCTTTCCAAGTTCCATTCCACGTTGCATTCCATTGCATTACACGTTCCATTCCATGTTCCATTCCACATTCCAATTCACATTCCATTACACGTTCCATTCCGTTCCAGTCTGCGATCCATTCCACATTCCATTAATTTCCATTCCACGTTCCATTTCCTTCCATTCCATGATCCATTTCTTTCCATTCCACATTCCATTATACATTCCATTTCACATTCCATTCCATATTCCATTCCATTCTAATCCACATTGCATTCCTTTCCATTCAACGTTCCCTTCCGTTCCACACTCCATTACATTCCATTCCACATTCCATTTCATTGCATTCCACATTCCATTCCACATTGCATTACAGTCCATTCCATTCCACTTTCCATTCCACATTCCATTCCCCGTTCCATTCCATTCCATTCCGCATTCCATACTATTCTCTGCCTTTCCAAATTTCATTCCTTTCCATTCCACATTCAATTCCATTCCATTCCACATTGCATTCGACATTGCATTCCACATTCCATTCCATTCCTTTCGAGATTCCATTCCATTCCATTCCACACTCAGTTCCATTCCATTCCACATTCCATTCAACATTTCATTTCATTCCATTCCACGTTCCATTCCATTCCATTACACATTCCATTCCATTCCATTCCACATCCGATAACTTTCCATGCCACATTCCATTCAGCATTCAATTCCACGTCCCATTCTACATTCCATTTCACTTTCCATTGCACGTTTCATTCCATTCTATTCCACATTCCATTCCATTCCATTCCACGTTCCATTTCATACCATTCAATTCCATTCCACATTTCATAACATTCCGTTCCATTCCGTATTCCATTCCTTTCCTTGACACATTCCATTGAATTCCTTTCCACATTCCATTCCATTTCAGTCCATTCCATTCCACATTCCATTGCACATTACATTCCCTTCCATTCCATATTCCATTGCATTCCATTCCACATTTCATTCCACGTTCCATTCCACGTTCCATTCCTTGTTCCATTCCTCGTTCAATTCCACGTTACTTTCCATGTTCCCTTCCATTCCATTCCAGATTCCACTGCACATTACACTCCATTCCATACCATTAACTTACATTCCATTCCACATTCCATTCCACCTTCCATTCCATTCCATTCCACTTTCCATTCTGCATTCCATTAAATTCCATTCCACATTCTATTCCATTCCATTCCACATTCCATAACTTTCCATTCCACATTCCATTCCTCATTCAATTCCACGTTGCATTCCACATTTCATTCCACATTCCATCCCACGTTCCTTTCCATTCCATTCCACGTTCCATTCCATTCCACATTCCATTCCACATTCAATTCCGCTTACCATTCTATATCATTCCACGTTCCATTCCACGTACCATTCCATTCTATTCCACGTTCCATTTCACATTACATTATGTTCCATTCCACATTCCATTCCACATACCATTCCACATTCCATTCCACAATCCATTCCACATCACATTGCATTCCAGTCCACTTTCGATTCCACATTCCACTCCATTCCACTCCAAATTCCATTCCATTTCAATCCACTTCGCATTCCACATTCCATTCCATTCTCTTCCATATTCTATTCCACATTCCTTTCCACATTCCATTCCATTCCATTGCACGTTGTATTCCACAATCCATTCCATTCCATTCCTCGTTCTATTCCACGTTCCATGCCACATTCTTTCGCACATTCCATTCCATTCCATTCCGGTTTCCATTGCCGGTTCCACTCCACATTCCATTCCACATTCCATACCACCTTCTATTCCATTCCACATTCCATTGCATTCCATTCCATTCCACATTCCATTCCACATTGCATTCCATTACATTCATTAAATTGCATTCCATTCCACATTCGAAACCCTTTCAATCCTCTCAACATTCCATTCCACCTTCTATTCTATTCCATTCCACATTCCAATCCATATCATTGCACATTCCATTCCATTCCATGCCATTCTATTCCACATCCCATACAATTCCACTGCATTCCACATTACATTCCTTTCCATTACACATTCCATTCCATTCCATTTCCCATTCCATTCCATTCCATTCCACATTCCATTCCCATCCATACCACCTTCCTTTCCACGGTCCATTCAACATTACCTTACATTTCATTCTATTCCATTGCACTCCATTCCACATTCCGTTCCACATTCCATCGCTTTCCTGTTCACATTCAGATCCACTTTCCATTCCACATTACATTCTACTCCATTCCACATTCTATTCCAAATTCCATTGCATTCCTGTCGACATTCCATTTCACATTCCATTCCACATTCCATTCCAAGTTCCATTTAATATTCCCTTCCTTTCCATTGCTTTCCACAATCCGTTCCACATTCCAATTCATTCCAGTAATCATTCCATTCCACATTGCATTCCGTTCCATTCCTCATTCCATTCAATACCAATCCACATTCCATTCCACGTTTCATTCTGTTCCATTCCACATTCCATTCCACATTCCTTTCCATGTTCCATTAAATTCCATTCCACAATCCATTCCACATTCCATTCCATTCCATTCCGCATTCCATTCCACGTTCCATTCCACATTCCATTCCGCATTCCATTCCACGTTGCCTTTCATTCTGTTCTATGTTGCATTCCAGGTTCCATTTCTTACAATTCCTCGTTCCGTTACACTTTCCATTGCACATTCCATTGTACCTTCCATTCCACATTACATTCCACGTTCCATTCCACTTTCCATTCAACGCTCCATTCCACGTTCCATTCCATACCATTCCACGTTCTATTCCACATTCCATTCCTTTCCGTTTCACGGTCCATTCCACATTACATTCCCTATTCCATTCCACATCCCTTGCCATTCCATTCCACGTTCCATTCCATTACATTCCACATTGCATTTCACGTTCCATTTCACATTCCATTACTCAATCCATTCCATTCCATTCGACAATCTATTCCATTTCACTACACATTCCCATCCACATTCCATTCCATTCAATTCCATGTTCCATTCCACACCATTCCATATTCCATTCAACCTTCCGTTTATTATTCCACTCGACATTCCATTCCATTCCACATTCCATTCCACATTGCATTCCACTTTCCATTCCACATTCCCTTCCATTCTATTCCACATTCCTTTCCACATTCCATACCACATTGCATTCCATTCCATTTCCCATTCCATTCCAGATTCCATTCCACGTTGCACTCTATTCCATTCCATTTTCCATTCCACATACCATTCCACATTACATTTCACATTAGATTACTTTCCATTCCACATTCCATTCCACATTCCATTTCTTTAAATTCCACATTCCATTCCACATTCTGCTCAACATTCCATTCCACATTCCATTCCATTCCATTCCACTTTCCATTCCATTCCACTCCACATTCCAATCCACGTTCCATTCTGTCCATTCCTCACTCCATTCCACATTACTTTCCACATTCCATTCTGTTCCATCACACATTCGAATCCACATTCCATTCCACATTCCATTGCACATTCCATTCCGTTCCATTCCATATTCCTTTCTTCATTACATTCCTCATTCCATTCCACATTCCACTAAATTCCGTTCCACATTGCATTCCACAACACACTACATTCCATTCCACATTCCATTCCATTCTGTTCCACATTCCTTCCACATTCCATTCCACATTCCATTCCATTCAATGTCAGATTCCAGTCCACATTCCATTCCACATTGCATTCCACAATCCATTCAACATTCCATTCCACATTCCGTTCCATTTTATTCCACATTCCTTTCCACTTTCCATTCAACATTCCATTCCATTCCATTTCCCCTTTACATTCCACATTCCATTCCACATTCCATTCCACATTCCTTCCCACGTTCCATTCCACGTTTCATTCCATTCCATTCCATGTTCCATTCCACATTCCACTCCATTCAATTCCACGTTATATTTCACATTCCATGCCTCATTCCATTCCACATTCCTTTCCATTCAATTCCTCATTCCATTCCACGTCCCATTCCATGTACCTTTCCACGTTCCATTCCACGTTACATTATATTCCGTTCCACTTTCCATTAAACGTTCCATTCCACATTCCGTTCTACATTCCATTCCATTCCTTTCCATTCCATTCCGCATTCCATTCAACATTCGTTTCCACGTTTCATTCAATTCCATTCCAATTTCCTTTCCACGTTCCATTCCACGTTCCATTCCACCTTCCATTCCATTCGAAGTTCCTATCCATTCCATTCGACATTTCTTTCCATATTCCATTTCACATTCCATTCCACATTCCATTTGACGCACCATTGCATTCCCTTACACATTCCATTCTACATTCCGTTGAACATTCCATTCCATTCCATTGCACATTCCATTCCACATTCCATTCCATTACATTCCACATTCCATTCTACATTCCATTCCATTTGATTTCACATTCCCTTCCACGTTCCTTTCCAAGTTCCATTTCATTCCATTCCACATTCCATTCCACGTTCCATTTCACATTCCATTTCACATTCCTTTTCACATTCCATTCCATTCCATTCCGTTGCATTTTGCATTTTACATTCCATTCCACATTCCTTTTCATTCCGTTCCACATTCCTTTCCACATTCCAATCCATTCCATTCCACTTTCCATTCCATTCCACATTACTTTCCAAATTCTATTCCACATTCCAATCCATTCCATTCCGCTTTACATTCCACATTCTATTCCACATTCCCCTCCACAATCCATTTCATTCCATTTCATGTTCACTTCGACATTCCATTCCACATTCCTTTCCAGATTCCATTCCACATTTTATTCCACATTTCTTTGCATTCCATTCAACATTCCATTCCACTTTCCTTTCCACATTCCATTTCACATTCCATTCCACATTCCATTCCATTCCATTCCACTTTTCATTGCATTCCATTTTCCCTTCCACGTTCCATTCCACGTTCCACTCCGCGTTCCATTTCATTCCATTCCATGTTCCTTTCCACTTTCCATTCCATTCCATTCCACTTTCCATTCCACTTTCCATTCCACATTTCATTCCATATTACATTGCTTTCCATTCCACCTTTCATTCCACATTCCATTCCACATTCCAATCAAGATTGCATTCTACATTCTATTCCATTCCATTCTACATTCCATTCCATTGCATTCCATTCCATTCCACATTCCATTCCACATTCCATTCCATTACTTTCCAAATTCCATTCCACATTCCATTCCACATGCCATTCCACATTCTAATCAACGTTCCATTCCATTCCATTGCACATTCTATTCCATTCCATTCCATTCGACAATCTATTCCATTCCATTCGACATTCCATTCAATTTAATTCCACATTTCATTCCATTCCGTTGCATTCCACATTCCATTCCATTCCATTCCGCATTCCATTCCATTGCCTTCGATTCTATTCCCCATTCCATTCCATTGCATTCTATTCCACATTCCATTCTATTACATTCCACATTCCATTCAATTACATTCCACATTCCATTCCACATTCCATTCCACTTTCTATTCCACATTGTATTCCATACTATTCCACATTCTATTCCATTACTTTCTACATTCCATTCCATTCAATTATACATTCCATTCCATTCCATTGCATTCCGCATTCCATTCCACTCAATTCCGCATCCTATTCCTTTCCATTCCATTCTATTCCACATTCCATTCCATTCCACTCCACATTCCATTCCATTCCATTCCATTCCACATTCCCTTCCACATTCTTTTCCACGTTCCATTGCATTCCATTCTACATTCCATTCCATTCCATTCTATTCCACATCCCACTGTTCATTTCATTGCTTTCCTTTCAACATTCCATTCCACATTCCATTCCATTCCATTCCACATTTCATTCCACTTTCCATTCCACGTTACATTCCACGTTCCTTTCTTGGTCCATTCCACGTTCCATTGTATTCCATTCCACATTCCACTGCACATTTCTATCCATTCCATTCCACATTCCATTCCACATTCGATTTCACATTCTATTCCACATTCCAATCCATTCCATTCCACATTCCTTTCCAATTTCCGTTTCATCTTTCATTCCACATTCCATTCCATTTCTTTCCACGTTCCTTTTCATTCCATTCCACTTTCCATTCCACATTCTATTCCACATTCCATTTCACATTGCATTCTGCATTCTATTTAACTTTCCATTCCATTCCACTCCATTCCTTTGCAGATTCCATTCCATTCCAATCCAAATTCCATTCCATTCCATTTCACGTTCCATTCCATTTCACATTCCATTCCACATTCCATTCCATTCCGTTACACATTCCATTCCATTCCATTCCACGTTCCATTCCACGTTCCATTCCAAATTCCCTTCCAGATTCCATTCCACGTTCCATTCCACATTCCAGTCCATCCCATTCCACTTTCCATTCCATTGCATTCCACTTTCCATTCCACATTCAATTCCACATTCCATTCCACGTTTAATTCCGTTCTATTCCACATTTCATTCCACATTCCTTTCTACATTCAATTCCACAATCCATTCCATTCCATTGAATTCCATTCCACATTCTCTTCCACGTTATATTCCACATTCCATTCTACATTCCATTCCACATTCCATTCCATTCCATTCCACGTTCCATTCCACATTCCATTCCACGTTCCTTTCCATTCCATTCCACGTACCATTCCACTTTTCATTCCATTCCTTTCCACGTTCCATTTCACATTCCATTGCAGATTTCATTCCATTCCATTACACGATCCATTCCACATTCCATACCTTTCCATTTCACTTTCCATTCCACATTCCATTCCACGTTCCATTCCATGTTCCATTCCATTCCAATCCACGATCCATTCCAGACTGTATTCCATCCATATTCCATTTCATATTCCATTCCACATTCCATTCCACATTGTACTCCGTTCCATTCCAAGTGCCACTCCATGTTCCATTCCTCATTCCATTCCACATTCCATTCCCTTCCATTCCACCTTCCATTGTATTCAATTCCACATTCCTTTGCATTGCATTCCACATTCCATTCCACATTCCAGTCCGTTTCTTTCCACATTCCATTCCTCATTCCAATCTGTTCCATTCCACATTCCATTCCACATTCCATTCCACATTTCATTCACATTCCATTCCACATTTCATTCCACATTCCTTTCGATTCCATTCCACGCTCTATTCCACCTTCCATTCCACGTTCCATTCCAGGTTCTTTTCCACGATCCATTCCATTACATTCCACATTGCATTCCACTTTCCACTGCATATTTCATGCCACATTCCATTGAAAATTACATTCCACATTCCATTCCATTCCATTCCACGTTGCATTCCTTTGCAGTCCACATTCCAATCCACATTCCCTTCCATTCCCTTTTAACATTCCAATCTATTCCATTCCACATTCCATTCCACCTTCCATTCCATTCTACATTCCATTCCACACTCCATTCCACACTCCATTCCATACCATTCCATATTCCATTCCACATTCCTTTGCATTGCATTCCACGTTCCATTCCACGTTCCATTCCTCATTCAGTTGTACATTCCATTCCACATTCCATTCCATTCCATTCTACATACAATTCCATTCCATTCCACATTCCATTGCACATTCCACTCCATTCCATTCCACTCCACTTTCCATTCCATTTCATTTCACATTCCATTGCACATTCCATTCTACATTCCATTCCACTCCACTCTATGCCATATTCCACTACATTACATTCAACATTCCATTTCAATCCATTCCACATTCCATTCCATTCCATTCCAGTTTACAATCTATGTTCAATTCCACTTTAAATTCCATTCCAATCCACGTTCCATTCCACATTCCATTGCATTCCATTCCACTTTCGTTTCCACATTCCATTCCATATTACATTCCTTTCCATTCCACCTTCCATTCCACATTCCATTCCACATTCCGTTCCATTCCATTCCACATTCCATTTCATTTGATTACACACTCCATTCCACTTTCCATTCCAGTCCATTCCACATTCCATTCCTTTCCATTCCAAATTACATTCCACATTCTTTTCCACGTCCCATTCCACATTCCATTCCTCATTCCATTCCACGTTCCATTCCATTCCGTTCCACGTTCCATTCAGCATTCCATTCCTCATTCCATTACTCATTCCATTCCACATTCCATTCCATTCCATTCCACGTTCCATTCCACATTAGTTTCCATTCCATTCCACATTCCATACCATTCCATTCTATTCCATTCAATATTCCATTCCATTCCATTCAACATTCCATTCCATTCCATACCACATTCTGTTCCACATTCCAATCCATTCCATTCTCATTCTTTTCCATTCCATTCCACATTCCATTCCAACTTCCATTCCGTGTTCCATTCCACTTTCCATTCCACTTTCCATTTCACATTGCTATGCATTCCATTTCGCATTCCATTCCATTCCATTACACATTCTATTCCACATTCCATTCCATTCCATTCAACATTCCATTCCACATTATATTCCATTCCATTCCACATTCCACTGCATTCCATTCCACATTCCATTCCTTTCCATTTCACGTTACATTGCACATTCCCTTCCACCTTGCAATCAACATTCCATTCCACTCCATTCCAAATTCGATTCCAATCTATTCCACATTCCATTCCACATTACAGTCCATTCCGTTACACATTGCATTCCATTCCATTCCACCTTCCATTCAACGTTCCATTCCAAATTCCCTTCCACATTCCATTCCACGTTCCATTCCTCATTCCAGTCCATCCCATTCCACTTTCCATTCCATTGCATTCCACGTTCCTTTCCACATTCCATTCCACATTCCATTCCACGTTTAATTCCGTTCCATTCCACATTCCATTCCACATTCCTTTCCATATTCCATTCGACATTCCATTCCATTACATTCAATTCCATTCCACATTCTGTTTCACATTAAATTCCACATTCCATTCTATGTTCCATTCCACATTCAAATCCATTCCATTCCACGTTCCTTTCCACATTGCATTCCACATTCCATTCCTCGTTCCTTTCCATTCCATTCCACGCACCATTCCACTTTGCATTCCATTCCTTTCTACGTTCCATTTCAGATCAATTGCATATTCCATTGCACGTTCCATTCCACATTCCATTCCTCACTCCATTCCATTCCACTACACGATCCGTTCCACATTCCATTCCATTCCATTCCACTTTACATTCCACATTCCATTCCACGATCCATTAAACATTCCATTCCATTCCAATCCCCGTTCCATTCCACACTGCATTCCTTCCACATTCCATTTCACATTCCATTCCACAATCCATTCCACATTGCACTCCGTTTCATTCCAATTGCCACTCCACATTCCATTCCTCATTCCATTCCACATTCCATTCCTATACATTCCACATTCCATTAATTTCCATTCCACATTCCGTTGCGTTGCATTCCACATTCCATTCCACATTCCAGTCCATTCCATTCCACATTCCATTCCACATTCCAATCCATTCCATTCCACATTCCATTCCATTCCATTCCACATTCCCTTCCACATTCCATTCCACGTTCCTTTCAATTCCATTCCACGCTCCATTCCACCTTCAATTGCACGTTCCATTCCAGGATCCATTCCGCGATCCATTCCATTCCATTCCACTTTCCATTCCACGTTCCACTCCATATTTCATGCCACAATCCATTGAAAATTACATTCCACGTTCCATTCCATTCCATTCCACATTGCATTCCTTTGCAGTCGACCTTCCAATCCACATTCCATTCCATTCCACTTAAACATTCCAATCTATTCCATTCCAAATTCCATTCCACCTTCCATTCCAGTCCACATTCAATTCCACATTCCATTCCACACTCCATTCCACTCACCTTTCCATACTATTTCATATTCCATTCCACACCATTCCATATTCCATTCCTCATTCCGTTCCATTCCTTTCCAAGTTCCATTCCACGTTCCATTCCTCATTCAGTTGTACATTCCAATCCACATTCCTTTGCATTCCATTTTACATACAATTCCATTCCATTCCACATTACATTCCACGTTCCATTCCATTCCCTTCCATTCCACATTCCATTCCATTCCATTCCACATTCCATTCCATTCCATTCCACATTCCATTACATTCAATTCCACATTCCATTCCATATTCCATTCTACATTCCATTCCACTCTATTCTATTCCATATTACATTACATTACATTCAAAATTCCATTCCATTCCATTCCACATTCCAGTCCATTCCATTCCAGTTTACAATCCACGTTCAATTCCACTTTCCATTACATTCCAATCCACTTTCCATTCAACATTCCATTGCATTCCTTTCACTTTCGTTTCCACATTCCATTCCGTATTACATTGCTTTCCATTCCACTTTCTATTCCACATTCCATTCCAAATTCCGTTCCATTCCATTCCACATTCCATTTCATTTCATTCCACACTCCATTCCACATTCCATTCCATTCCATTCCACATTCCCTTCCACATTCCGTTCCACATTCCACTGCATTCCATCCCACATTCCATTAAACATTCCATTCCGCATTCCATTCCATATTTCGTTACACGTTGCATTCCATTCTATTCCACTTTCCATTCCACGACATATTCCACATTCCACTCCAGGATACATTCCACATTCCATTCCACATTCCATTCCACTTTCTATTACAGATTCCTTTCCACATTCCATTTGACATTCCATTCCATTCCATTTTACATTCCATTCCACCTTCCTTCCATTCAATTGCACTGTCCATTCCACTTTGCATGCCATTTTACATTCCATTCCATTCCATTCCATTCCAAATTCCATTCCATTCCATTGAATCAAGTTCCACATTCCATTCCAGTCCACGTTGTATGCCATTGCATTCCACATCCCATTTCACCATCCATTCCATTCCATTCCACCTTTCATTCCACATTCCATTCCACGTTCCATTCCTAGTTCCATTCCACATTGCATTCCATTCCATTCCACATTCCATACCATTCCATACCATTCCATTCCACAATCCATTCCATTCCATTCCACTTTTGATTCCACATTCCATTCCACATACCATTCCATTCCATTCCATATTCCATTCCACTTTCCATTCCGTTCCATTCCACATTCCTTTGCATTCCATTCCAGATTCCTTTCCACATTCCATTTCATTCCATTCCACATTCTATTCCATTCAATTCCACATTCCATTCCACATTCTATTCCACATTCCATTTCACATTCCATTCCATTCCATTCCTTTCCACATTCCATTCCATTCCATTCCACATTCCATTCCTTTCCATTCCACTTTCCATTACATTCCATTCCATATTCCATTACACGTTCCATTCCATTACATTCCACTTTCCATTCCACAATGCATTAAACATTCCATTCCATGTTCCATTCCACTTTCCATTCCACGTTCCTTTCCACCTTGCATTCCATTGCATTCCACGTTCCATTACACATTCCATTCTCCATTCCATTCCACATTCCTTTCCATTCCATTCCATATTCCATTACACATTCCATTACACATTCCTTACCACTCCATTCCACTTTCCATTCCTTTCCATTCCACATTCCATTCCATTCCTTTCCGCATTCCAATCCTTTCCCCTTTCCAGTCCAGATTCCTTTCAACGTTCCATTCCTTTCCATTCCACTTTCCATTCCACCTTCCATTCCATGTTCCATTTCATTCCATTCCACGTTCTGCTCCACATTCCATTTGATTTCTTTTCACGTTCCGTTCCACAATTCCATTACAAATTGCACTCCACTTTCAGTTCCGTTCCATTCCGCATTCGATTCAACTCTCCACTCCACATTCCATTCCACATTTCCTTCCACTCCATTCCACATTCCATTCCACATTCGATTCCACATATCATTCCATATTGCATTCCATTCCATTCCACATTCCTTTCCATTGCACTCCACTTTCTAATCCACTTTGCATTACCCGTTCCTCTCCACATTCCATTCCACGTTCCATTCCATTCCATTAAACGTTACGTTCCATAATCTATTCAATTCCGTTCCAGTTTCCTTTCCACATTCCATTCCACATTTCTTCCGTTCCATTGCACATTCCATTCCACATCTCATTCCACATTCCATCCCATTCCATTCCTCGTTCCATTAATCATTCCATTCCACATTCCATTCCACATTCCATTCCACATTCCATTCCATTCCATTGCACATTCCATTCCACCTTCCATTCCCTAAGATTCCACTTTCCATTCTACATTCTATTCCACATTCAATTCCATTCCATTTTACATTCCATTACAAGTTCCTTTCCATTCCATTCGACTTTCCATTCCAAGTTACATTCCACATTCTTTCCACATTCTATTCCACCTTCCATTCCATGTTCAATTCCATTCCATTCCATATTCCATTCCACGTTCTATTCCATTACATTCCACGTTACTTTCCACTTTCCATTCCACGTTCCTTTCCACGTTCCTTTCCACATTCCATTCCATTCCATTCCATATTTTATACTATTCCTTTTCATGCCACAATTCATTCAGCATTCCATTCCACATTCCATTTCACATTCCATTCCTCATACCATTCCCTTCCATTCCACATTTCATTCCATTCCACGTTCCCTTCCACGATGCATTCCACGTTCCACTTCACGTTCAATTCCGTTCCATTCCACTTTCCATTCCACATTCCAGTCCATTCCATTCCACCTTCCATTCCAATTACCATTCCAAGTTCCATTCCACATTCCATTCCAAATTCCATTCCACTTTCCATTCCATGTTCCATTCCTACCATTCTACGTTCCATTCCATGTTCCTTTCGATTCCAATCCATGTCGCATTCCACAATCCATTGCACTTTCCATTCCACGTTCCATTCCACATTCCATTCCACGTTCCATTCCATGTTCCATTCCATACGAATCCAAGTTCCATTCCACATTCCACTCCATTCAATTCCGAATTCCATTCCACATTCCAGTCCACATTCCATTACACACTCCATTCTATTCCATTGCACATTCCATTCCACATCCCATTCCATTCCATTCCACGTTATATTCCACATTCAATTCCATTCCATTCCACGTTTCATTCCACGATACATTCCAAATTCCATTACACTTTCCATTCCATTCCATTCCACGTTCCATTCAATTCCATTTCACATTCCATTCCTCCTTCCATTCCACCTCCCTGTCCATTCCATTCCATGTTCCATCCCGTTCCATCCCACGTTCCATTTCCTTCAATTCCACATTCCATTCTGCATTACTTGTCACACTCCATGCCACTTTCCTTTCCACCTTCCCTTCTATTCCATTCCATTCCACTTTCCGTTGCATTCCATTACACATTCCATTCTATTCCGTCCCATTCCAGTCCACATTCCACTACATACTATTCCATTCCACATTCCTTTCCTTTCCACACCTCATTCCTTTTCATTCCATTCCACTTACCACTCCATTCCATTCAACATTTCCTTCAATTCCATTCCATTCCACATTCCATACCATTACATTCCACATTCCATTCCTTTCCATTCCACATTCCATTCCATTCCATTTCACATTCAATTCCATTCCAATCCATTCCATTACACATTCCATTCCGCTTTCCATTCCCTTCCAATCCACATTCCCTTCCATTCCATTCCACGTTCCATTCCACGTTCCATTCCATGTTCCATTCCACGTTCCATTTCGCGTTTAATTCCATTCCATTCCACGTTCAATTCCATTGCATTCCACATTCAATACAATTCAATTCCAATGCATTACACATTGCATTACATTCCATTCCACATTCCTTTCCACATTCCAATCCATTCCATTCCACATTGCATTCCACATTCCATTCCACATTCAATTGCATTGCATACCACATTCCATTCCACGTTTCATTCCACATTCTATTCCACTTTCAATTCCACCTGCCTGTGCACATTCCATTCCACGTTGCATTCCATATTCCATTCCACGTTGCATTCCACAATACATTCCACGTTCCATTCCATTTCATTCCACATGCCTTTCCATTCCATTGCACACTCCATTCCACATTCCATTCCATTCCACTCCACATTACATTTCATATTGCATTCCATTCCTTTCCACATTCCATTACACATTCCATTCCATTCCATTCTATTCCACATTCAATTCCGTTCCATTCCACTTTCCATTCCATTCTATTCCACATTCCAATCCACATTCCATTTCACATTCCATTCCACTTCCCTTTCCATTCCTCTCTACATTCCATTCCATTCAATTCCACATTCTGTTTTATACAATTCCACATTCAATTCCTTTCCATTTCATTCGGAACTCCATTCCACTTTCCCTTCCACGTTCCATTCCATATTCCACTCCATTCCAATCCACTTTTCATTCCATTCAACATTCCATTCCATTCCATTCCTTTTTGCGTTCCATTCCATTATATTCCGCATTCCATTCCATTCAATTCTGCATTGAATTACATTCCATTTAATATTCAAATCCTTTACATTCCACTCCATTGCATTCCACATTCCAATCCATTCCATCCCACATTCCATTCCATTGAATTCCACATTCCATTCCCTTCCATTCCATTCCATTCCACATTCCATTCCATTCCATTCTGCATTCCTCTCCATTCCATTCCATTGCATTCCAAATTCCGTTCCATTCTATTCCGTCCCACAGTTCATTCCTTTCCATTCCACATTCCAATTCATTGCATTCCTCAATCCATTCCATTTCATTCCACATTCCATTCCATTCATTTTATTTCTATTCTACATTCCATACCACTCCATTCCATTCCACATTCCATTCCGTTCCATTCCACATTCCATTCCACTCCATTCCACATTCCATTCCATTCCATTCCACATTCCATTCCATTCCACATCCCATTACATTCCTCTCCACATTACTTTCCGTTCCATTCCACATTCCATTCTGCATTCCATTCCACGTTCCATTCGTCGTTCCATCGCACGTTCCAATCGATATTCCATTCAACTTTACATTCAATGTTCCATTCCACGTTCCATTCGTCGTTCCATCTGACATTCCATTCAATGTTCCATTGCACGTTCCATTCCATTCCGTTCCACTTTCTATTCCATGTTCTATTCCATTCCCTTCCACGTAGCATTCCACGTTCCATGCCACATTATATTCCACCTTCCATTCCAATTTCCTTTCCATTGCATTCCAAATGCCGTTCTATATTCCATTCCATTCCATTCCATTCCGTACCATTCCACATTCCATTCCACATTCCATTCCCTTCCATTCCACATTAAATTCCATGCCATTCAGTTTTCCATTCAATTCCATTCCATTCCATTCTACATTCCATTCCATTGCAGTCCATATTCCATTCCAATCCACATTCCATTTCATTTCATTCCATTCCACATTCCCTTCCATTCCATTGCAAATTCCATTCCACATTCCATTCCATTCCATTCATCATTCCATTCCCCATTCCATTCCTCATTGCATTCAACATTCCATTCCATTCCATTCCAGTTTCAATTCCATTTTCCATTCCACATTCAATTCCACATACCATTACGTTCCATTCCACATACCATTTCGTTCCATTCCACATTACATTCCACATTCTTTCCATTCCATTCCGCTTTCGATTCCACATTCCATTCCACATTCCATTCCATTCCACATTCCATTCCAAATTCCATTGCATTCCTGTCCACATTCCATTCAATTTTTCCATTCCATTCCATTCCACATTCCCCTCCATTCCAGTCTACATTCCATTCCACATTCCATTCGATTCCATTGCACATCCATTCCACATTCCATTCCATTCCATTCCACATTGAATTCCACATTCCATTCCATTCCATTCCATGTTCCATTACATGACGAATTCCACATTCCATAACACGTTCCGTTACATTCCATTCCACTATCCATTCCAGGTTCCATTCCTTTCCATTTTACGTTCCAATCCGCATTCCATTCCAGATTCCATTCCACATTTCATTCTACAGTCCATTCCACATTCCATTCCTTTCCACTTTCCACTTTTACATTTCATTCCACCTTCCATTCCATTCCATTTCACATCCCATTCCATTCCAATCCACTTTCCATTCCATTCCATTCCATTTCACATCCCATTCCATTCCAATCCACTTTCCATTCCATTCCATTCCATTTCACATTTCATTCCATTCCATTCCTTTCCATTCCATTTCACATTCCATTCCATTTCACCATCCTTTCCATTCTATTCCACATTGCTTTCCCTTCCTCTCCACGTTCCTTTCCATGTTCCATTCAACTTTTCTTTCGACGTTGCATTTCACGTTCCATTCCAATTTCCATTCCATTCCATTCCACATTCCATTCCATTCCTTTCCACCTTGTATTCCAACATCCATTGCACGTTCCATTCCTGATCCATTCCATTGCATTCCACATTCCATTCTACATTACTTTCCACACTCCATTCTACAATCCATTCCACATTCCATTCTACATTCCATTCCACATTCCATTGTACTTTCCATTCCACATTCCATTCCATTCCATTCCAATTTCTTCTCCATTCCATTCCATTCCACCTTCCACAGTGTTCCATTTCACATCCTATTCCATTCCATTCCACATTCCATTCCATTCCTTTCCATTCCATTTCACATTCCATTCCATTCCACTTTACATTTCATATATCATTCCATTCCATTCCACATTCCATTCCAGTCTTTTTCACAATGCATTCCACATTCCTTTCCATTCCATTTCACATTGCACTCCATTCCCTTCCACATTCCATTACAAATTGCAATCCATTCCATTCCACATTCCATTCCGTTCCATTCCACATTCCATTCGATTCCATTCCGTTGAATTAAACATTCTATTCCACGGTCCATTAAAAGTTAGTTTCCACGTTGCTTTAACCTCTCCATTCCACGTTAGATTTCACGATCCATTCCACGTTCCATTCTGTTCCATTCCACATTCCTTTCCACATTCCATTCCATTGCATTCCACATTCCATTCCATTCTTTCCACATTCCATTCCATACATTTTCACATTCGATTCCATTCCAATTTCCATTCCATATTCCATTCCATTGCATTCCACATTCCATTCCATTCTTTTCCACATTCCATTCCATACATTTTCACATTCCATTACATTCCAATTTCCATTCCATTCCTTTTCGTATTCCATTCCACATTCCAGTCCAATCCATTCCATTGCACTACATTCCTTTCCACAGTCAATTCCATTCCATTCCATACCACACTCAATTCCATGCCATTTCAATTTCCATTTCATTCCATTCCATTCCACATTCTGTTGCATTGCAGTCTACATTCCCTTACTTTCCATTCCACGTTCCATTCCATTCCATTCCACGTTCCATTCCACATTCAATTTCACATTCCATACCATACACCATTCCATTCCACTACACATTCCATTCCACATTCCATTTCACTCCTTTCCACATTCCATTCTACATTCCATTCTCTTACACATTCCACTCCATTTCATTTTCCACTCATTTCGATTCCATTCCAAATTCCTCTCCATTCCGTTCCACATTCCGATCCACATTCCACGCCGCATTCCACTTCATTCCATTCCACATTGCATTCCACATTCCAATAAACATTCCATTCCATGCCATTTTACATTGCACCCCATTCCATTCCATTCGATAATAAATTACATTCTATTCTACATTCCTTTCCGTCCCATTGCAAATTCCCATCCACTTTAATTTCCAAATTCCATTCCACATTTCATTGCACTTTCCATTCCTTTCCATTCCAAATTCCATTCCGCATTCCATTCGATTCCATTCCACATTCCATTCCTCTTTCCATTCCACTACTTTCCACATTCCATTCCAAATTCCATACCATTCATTTCCACATTCCATTCCAAATTCCATACCATTCATTTCCACATTCCATTCCTTTACATTCCACATTGCATTCCACTCCGTTCCACCTTCCATTCCATTGCATTCCACATTGCATTCCATTGTATTACACGTTCAATTCCACATTCCATTCCACTTTCCACTCAACGTTCCATTCCATTCCATTCCACTTTCCATTTCACGTTCCATTCAACATTCCATTCCATTCCAGTCCACTTTCCATTCCATTCCATTTCACATTCCATTCCATTCTATTAAATTCCAGTCAAGAATCCATTCCAGTAGAATTCACATTCCATTCCATTGCATTCCACATTGCATTCCACATTCCATTCCACATTACATTCTGCATTCCATTCCACATTCCATTCCATTCCATTCCAATTTCCACTGCATTCCATTCCATTCCACCTTCCATTCCATCCCATTTCTCATCCCATTCCATTCCAATCCACATGCCATTGAATTCCTTTCCATTCCATTTCACATTCCATTCCATTCCCCTTTACATTTCATATATCATTCCATTCCATTCCACATACCATTCCATTCCATTTCACAATGCTTTGCACATTCCATTCCATTCCGTTTCACATTGCATTCCATTCCCTTCCACATTCCATTACAAATTGCATTCCATTCCATTCCACATTCCATTCTGTTCCATTCCACATTCCATTCGATTCCATTCCATTGAATTAAACATTCTATTCCACTGTCCTTTCCACGTTACATTCCACGTTCCTTTCCACTCTCCATTACACGTTAGAATTCACGATCCATTCCACGTTCCATTCCATTCCATTCCACATTCCATTCCACATTCCATTCCATTCCATTCCACATTCCATTCCATTGCATTCCACTTTCCATTTCATTCCATTCCACGTTCTTTTCCATTCCATTCCATGTTTTGTTTCACATTCCATTCCATTCCATCCCACATTCCATTCCATCTTCCATTCCACCTTCCATTCCACCATCCATTCCACGTTCCATTCCAGTTTCATTCCAAGCATTTCACATTCTATTGCACATTCCAATCCACATTCCATTCCACATTCCATTCCACATTCCATTCCACATTGCATTCCATTTCATTCCAATTTCCACTCCATTCCATTCCATTCCACCTTCCATAGTATTCCATTTCACTTCCCATTCCATTTCTTTGCATTCCATCCCATTCCACATTCTACTCCATTACATTCCACATTCCATTCCACATTCCATTCCATATTCCAGTCCATATTCCATTCCAATCCATTCCACCATCCGCATCTTTCCATTCCAGTCCACATTCCATTGCATTCCATTTCACATTCCTTTCCATTCCAATGCACATTTCATTCCGCATTCCATTCCATTCCATTCCACATTCCATTCAATTACGTTCCATTCCACATTCCACAACATTATATTCCGCATTCCATTCCACATTCCATCTCATATTCAAGTCCATATTGCATTCCAATCCATGCCACCATCCGCTTTATTCCATTCCATTCCACATTCCATGCCATTCATGCCATTCCAGTTTCCATTACACATTACTTTCCATTCCGTTCCACATTCTATTCCATTCGATTCCAAGTTCCATTTAATTCCAGTTTACATTCCATTCCATTCCATTTCACGTTCCATTCCATTCCATTAAATTCCAGTCCAGAATCCATTCCATTAGAATCCACATTCCATTCCATTCGATTCCATCTTGCATTCCACATTCCATTCCACATTCCGTTCTACATTCCATTCCACATTCCATTCCATTCCATTCCACCTTCCACTTCATTCCATTCCATTCCACCTTCCATTTCATTCCATTTCACAGTCAACTCCATTCAACTTTACATTTCATATATCATTCCTTTCCATTTCACATTCCATTCCATTCCATTTCACAATGCATTCCACTTTCCATTCCATACCTTTTCACATTCCATTCCATTCCACATTCCATTCCATTCCTTTTCACATTCTATTCCATTCCATTCCACATTCCATTCCACATTCCATTCCATTCCAGTCCACATTCTATTCCTTTGCAATCCATTCCACATTTCTTTCCAATCAATTCCATGTACCATTTCCCATTCCCTTCCATTCAATTTAAAAGTATTCCATTCGTTTCCAAACCATTCCATTGCATTCAAATCCATTGCATTCCACATTCCATTCCATTCCATTGCATTCCACATTCATTCTATTCCATTCCATTCCATTACCTATTCCATTCCATTCCTTTCCACTCGATTCCACTATCCATTCCATTTCATTCCACTTTCCATTCCATTCATACCACTTTCCATTCCACATTCCATTCCATTCCATTCCGCATTCCATTCTACATTCCAGTCCATTCCATTCGACACTCCATTCAATTCCTCTCCACATTCCATTTCACTTTCCACTCTACATTCCATTCAATTCGATTCCACATTCCACAAAATTCCATTCCTTCTTCCATTCCATTCCACATTCCATTCCATTCCTTTCCATCTCAGTCCAAATTCCATTCCATTTCATTCCACATTCCATTCTATTCCATTCCGCATTCCATTCCATTCCATTCCTTTCCATTCCACATTCAATTCCATTCCATTCCATTTCACATTCCATTCCATTCCATTCCACATTCCGTTGCGTATCATTCCACATTTCATTCCATTCGTTTCCATTCCATTGCATTCCACATTCCATTCCTTTCCATTCCATTCCACAATCCATTCCATTCCATTCCATTCCATTCCATTCCTGTTTCCATTCCACATTACTTTCCATTCCATTCCACATTCCATTCCATTCCATTTCAATTTCCATTTCATCCTATTCCATTCCATTCCACATTCAGTAGCATTCAATTCCATATTTCATTCCATTCCATACCACGTTCCATTCCATTACTTTAAACTTTCCATTCCACATTCCATGCCAAATTCCATTCCACATTGCATTCCATTCCATTCCACATTCCATTCGATTCCCTGCCACATTACTTTCCACATTCCATTACATTCGATTCCCCGTTCCACTCCATTCCATTCCACATTCCACTCCACATTCCACTTCATTCCATTTCACTTTCCATTCCATTTTCCATTACACATTCTATTCCACATACCATTTCATGACATTCCGCATTCCACTCCATTCCGTTCCATTCCACATTCCAATCCATTTCATTCCATTCCATATTGCATTCTACATTCCATTCCACATTCCATTCCACGTTCCATTCCACATTCCATTCCACGTTGCATTCCATTCCATTCCATATTCCATTCCACACTCCATTTCATTTTCCATTCCACGTTCCATTCCACGTTCCATTCCTCATTCCGTTCCACGTTCCATTCCACTTTCCATTAAATTCCTTTCCACATTATATTCCACATTCCTTCACCTTTCATTCCTCATTCATTCCACATTCCATTCCATTCCATTCCACATTGCATTGCATTCAATATTCCATTCCATTCCTTTCCATTCCACATTCCATTCCATTCCTTTCCACATTCCATTCCATTCCATTCCATTCCACTTTCCATTGCATTCCATTCCACATTCCATTCCATTCATTTCCATTGCATTAAATTCCAAATCCCATTCCATTCCTTACCATTCCGTAATCCATTCCTTTCCATTCCACATTTCATTCCATTCCATTCCACTTTCCATTCCACATTCCTTTCCATTCCAGAACACATTCCATTCCATTCCATTCCAAATTAGATTGAAATCCTTTCCAAATTCCATTCCATTCCATTTCAAGTTCTATTCCATTCCATTCCAGTCCACATTTCATTCTATTATATTCCAAATTCCTTTCCATTCCATTCCACTTTCCATTCCACGATCCATTCCACATTCCATTTTACAATGCATTCCACATTCAATTCCATTCCATTCCACTTTCCATTCCACATTCCATTTTGCAAAGCATTTCACATTCCATTCCATTCCTTCCATTTCACATTCCACTCCACTCCATTCCATTCCACTTTCCATTCCTTTCCATTCCACTTTCCATTCCGTTTCATTTCAAATAATTTTCCACATTCCATTCCAATCCATTCCACATTCCATTCCCAATTCCATTCCACATTCCATTATATTTCTTTCCACGTTCCATTCCACATTCCATTCCATACCATTCCACTTTCCCTTTCATTCCATTCAACAATCCATTACGCTTTACTTTAAATTCCATTCCACGTTCCTCTCCATTCCGTATTCCGTTCCATTACATTCCATTGCACATTCCATTGCATTCCATTAAATTCAAATTTCCATTCAACATTCCATTCCATGCCATTACACATTCCATTCCATTCCATTCCACAGTCCATTCCATTCCATTGTTGTCCATATTTCATTCCATTCCACTCCACATTCCATTCCTTTCCATTCCACATTCCATTCCATTCCATTACACATTCAATTCCACTCCATTCCATTCCACATTCCATTCCATTCCAATGCATTCCAAATTCCATTCCATTGCATTCCACTTTCCATTCCATTCCATTCCACATTCCACTCCATTCTGTTTCACATTCCATTCCACATTCCATTCCATTCTGTTTCACATTCCATTCCTTCCCTTTCCACATTCCATTCCACATTCCATTTCACATTAATTTCCATTTCATTCCAAGATCCATTCCACTTTCCATTCCGTTGCATTCTACATTTCTTTCCATTCCATTCCACATTCCATGCCTTTCCAGTTCACATTCCGTTCCACATTCCCATCCATTCCATTAAACAATCCATTCCTTCCCCTTCCACTTTCCATTCCACATTCCATTTAAATCCATTCCATTCCATTCCATATTCCTTTCCCTTCCAGTCCACATTCCATTCCACAATCTAATCCGTTCCATTCCACATTCCATTCCATTCCATTCCGCTTTCCCTTCTACATTTCATTCCATTCCATTCCACTTTCCATTGTAGGCCACATTCCGTTTCTTTCCAATACATTCCACATTGCATTCCTTTTCATTTCACATTCCATTACATTCGTTTCCACATTCCTTTCCATTGCATTCCAATCCACATTCCATTCCATTCCATTCCATATTAAATTCCATTCTATTCCATTCCATATTCTTTTCCATTCCCTTCCACATTCCATTCCATTCCATTCCACATTCGATTACGTTCCACGTTATATTCCAGAATCCATTCCACGATCCACTCTACTTTTCAGACCTTTCCATGCCACATTGCATTCTACGTTCCATTCCATTCAATTCCACATTCCATTACACATTCCATTACACATTCCATTCCATTCCACGTCCCATTACACATTCCATTCGACTTTCCATCCCACATTCTATTCCATTCCATTCTACGTTCCATTACACATTCCATTGCATTCCATTGCAAACCTCATTCAATTCCATTCCATTACACATTCCATTCCACATTCCTTTCTATTCCATTCCACATTGCATTCCATTCCATTCCACATTCCATTCCATTCCATTCCACATTCAGTTCCATTCCATTCCACATTCCATTCCACATTCCATTCCATTCAATTCCACATTTCATTCCACATTCTATTCCTTTCCATTCCGCATTGCATTCCATTCCATTCCATTCCACATTCCATTCCATTCCCTTTCCTTCGACATTCCATTCCACATTTCATTCCACTGCGATCCACATTCCATTCCACTGCATTCTAAATTCCATTCCTTTCCACTCCCCATACCATTCTACATTTCATTTCATTCCATTCCACAATCCATTCCATTGCATTCCACATTCCATTCCACTCCATTCCACATTCCATTCCTTCCCAATCCACATTCCATTCCCCATTCCATGCCACAATCCATTCCATTCCATTCCACATCCCATTCCTTACCATTCCACATTCCATTCCTTACCAGTCCAGATAGTATTCCATATTCCATTCCATTCCATTCCACAATCCATTCCATTCCATTCCACATTCCATTCCACATTCCATTCCATTCCATTCCATTACACATTCCATTCCTTTCCTGTCCACATTCCAATCCACTTTCCTTTCCATTCCACATTCCTTTCCCTTCCAGTCCACATTCCATTCCACATTCCTTTCCTTTCCATTTCATTACATTCCACATTCCATTCCATTCCATCCAATTCCATGTTCCATTCCATTTCATTCAACTTTCCATTGTGTTACATTCTACTTTTCTTTCCATTCCATTGCACTTTCCATTAAATACCATTCCACCTTCCATTAAATACCATTCCAGTTTCCATTACATTACATTCCACCTTCCATTCCATTCATTTCCATTCTATTCCATTCGACATTCCATTCCATTCCTTTCCATTCCGCAATCCATTCCATTCCATTCCACATTCAATTCCATTCCATTCCACTTTCCATTCCACTTTCCTTTCCATTCCATTCCAGATTCCTTTCCATTCCATTCCAAAATTGAATTGAATTCCATTCCACATTTCATTGCATTTCACCTTCCATTCCATTCCATTCCATTCCAGTTCACGTTCTCTTGCACTACATTCCGCATTCCATTCCATTCCATTCCACGTTCCTTTCCACATTGCATTCCACGTTCTATTCCACCTTCCATTCCAGTCGATTTCACGTTCTATTCCACATTCCAGTCCATTCCATTCCACATTTCATTCCGTCTCATTCCACATTCCATTCCACATTCCATTCCATTCAATTTCACGTTGCAATCCAAATTACATTCCACAATACAATCCACATTCAATTCCATTCCACGTTCCATTCCACGATCCATTCCATATTCCAATCCATTACACTTTCTATTCCACATTCTATTGCACGTTTCATTCCACTTTCCATTCCATTCCATTCCACAATACGTTCCATTCCATGTTTCATTCCACATTCCATTCCACTTTCGATTTCATTACAAGTTCCTTTCCACAATCCATTCCGCAATCCATTTCACATTCCATTCCATTCCATTTAACGTTGAATTCAAGATTCCATTCCATTACATTCCACATTCCATTCCATTTCATTCCACATTCCATTCCACATTCCATTCCTTTTCTTTCCACATTCCATTCCACATTCCATTGCATTCCATTCCACATTCCATACCACATTCAATTCCACAATCCGTGCCACATTCCATTCCATTCCACGATCCATTCCACTTTCCATTCCGCAGTTCATTCTATTCCACGTTCCCTTCCACATTCCATTCTACATTCCATTCCACATTCCACTCCGTGAGATTCCACGTTCCATTCCACATTGCTATCCATTCCATTCCAAATTCCTTTCGATCCCCTTCGACATTCCATTCCACCTTCCATTCCATTCCATTACTCTTTCCATTCCAAATTACATTCCACAATTCATTCCACATTCTATTCCATTCCAAGTTACTTTCCATAATCCATTCCACATTCCACTTCATTCCACGTTTCATTCTACTTTGCATTGCACGTTCCATTCCATATTCCATTCCATTCCATTCCATTCCAATTTCCATTCCATTCCATGTTACATTAAACATTCTATTCCATATTCCATTCCACTTTCCATGTGACATTCCAATCCATTCCATTCCATGTTGAATTCCACTTTCCATTCCATTCCACAATCCATTCTATTTGATTCCACATTCCATTAGGAATTCCATTCCTTTCCATTTCACTTTCAATTCCACATTCCATTATTTTCCATTCCAAGTTCCATTCCATTCCATTCCCCTTTCCATTCCACATTGCATTCCGTTCCATTCCACATTCCGTTCCACATTCCTTTCCGTTGCATTCCGCATTCTATTATGCATTCCATTCCATTCCATTCCACATTCCTTTCCACTTTAATTTCCATTCCATTCCGCATTTTATTCAAAATTCCTTTCCACCTTAATTTCCATTCCATTCCGCATTCTATTCCAAATTCCATTCTATTCCATTGCCTCTTCCGATCTACATTCCATTGCATTCCATTACACATTCCATTCCATTACATTCCGCATTGCATTCCAAATTCCATTCCATTCCATTCCGCACTCCATTCTTCATTCCATTCCAATCCATTCGACATTGCATTCCACTGCATTCCACATTCAATTCCACTCCATTCCACTTTCCATTAAACATTCCATTCCACTCCATTCCATTTCACATTCCATTCCATTCCATTCCACATTCCATTCTACATTCCATTACATTGCATTCCACTTTCCATTTCACATTCCTTTACATTCTGTTTCACATTCCTTTCCACTTTTTTCCATTCCAGATTCCATTCCATTCAATTCCACCTTAAATTCCATTCCATTCCATATAGCATTGCATTCAATTCCATTACATATTCCTTTCCACATTCCATTCCTTTGCACGTTCCATTCCACATTCCATTCCACATAACATTCCACGTTCCATTAAACATTCCATTCCACAGTCCATTCCACATTACAATCCATTCCATTCTACATTTCATTCCACATTCCATTTCATTCCATTCCATTCCACATTGAATTACAATCCATTGCATATTCCATTTCATTGAATTCCATATTCCATTCCATTCCAAGTTCCATTCGTGTTTCCATTTCACGTTCCATTCCACACTCCATTCCATTATATTCCACGTTCCATTTCACATTCCTTTCGACATTCCAACCCATTACACGTTCCATTCCACATTCCATTCTACGTTAAATTCCACATTCCATTCCATTCCAATACACGTTCTATTCCACACTCCATTCCATTCAATTCCGCATTCCATTTCATTCCATTCTAAGTTTCATTACACATTCCATTACATTCCATTCCACATTCCAATCCATTAAATTCCATTCCATTCCACATTCCATTCATTTTCATTCCACATTCCATTGCATTCCATTCCAAATCCCGTTCCATTCCTGTCCACATTCCATTCCCCATTCCATTCCACATTGCATTCCACGTTCCATTACACATTCCATTCCACATTCCATTCCACTCCACATTCCATTCCACATTCCATTCAATTCCTCTCCTTTCCATTCCAATTGCAATTCAACATTCCATTCCATTCCAATAAATTCCATTCCACATCCCATTCCATGCCACTCTATTCCATTCCATTCCACTCTATTCCATTCCATATTCCATTCCACTTTCCATTCCTTTCCATTCCAGATTCCATTCAACATTATATTGCATTCCGTTTCACATTCCATTCAATCCCATTCCATGTTCCATTCCATTCCATTCCACATTCCATTCCACATTACATTACATTTCTTTCCACATTCCATTCGATATTGCATTCCAATTTCCATTCTACATACCATACCATTCCTTTCTCATACCATTCCAGATTCCATTCAATTCCATTCCACATTCCATTCCATGTTCAATTCCACATTCCTTCCCACATACCATTCAATTACATTACACATTCCATTCCACATTCCATTCCACCTTCCATACCACATTCCATTCCATTCCATGCCACATTCCATACCACATACCATTCCATTCCATTAGACAATCCATTCCATTCCATTGCAATTTCCATTCCACATTCCATTCAATACCCTTACCCATTCCATTCCATTCCACATTCCATGCCACAATCCATTCCATTCCTTTACACATTCCACTCCACATTCCATTCCAGTCCATTGCACGTTGCATTTCATGCCATTCCACATTCCATTCCATTAAATTCCACATTGCATTCTCTTCCACTTTCCATTCCATTCCAGTCCATTGCATTCCACTTTCCATTACAGATTCCGTTCCATTCCATTCCACATTCCATACCCTTCCATTCCCTTCCACCTTCCATTACATTCCATTCCACATTCAATTCCACATTCCATTCCATTCCACATTGAATTAAATTCCATTCCGCATTCCATTGCATTCCATTCCATATTCCATTCCATTCCATCCCACACTGCAGTCTCTTATATTCCAAATTTGATTCCATTCCATTCCACATTCCATTCCATTCTTTTCCATTCCTTTCCACTTTTCATTCCATTCCATTTCACATTCCATTCCATTCCATTTCACATTACATTCAATTCCATTCCACATTCCATTCCATTCCATTCCGCTTTCAATTCCATTACATTCCACAATCCATTCCATTGCTTTGCACGTTCTGTTCCATTCCATTCCAAGTTGCATTCCCTTCCATTTCCGGTTACATTCCATTCCATTCCATGTACCATTCTAATCCATTTCACGTTCCATTTCACATTCCCTTCCATTAAATTCCACATTCCTTTCCATTCCACTGCTTTCTACTTTGCATTCTATTCCACTCCACATTGCATTCCATTCCATTCCTTTCCACATTCCATCCAACTTTCCATTCCATTCCACTACACATTCCATTGCATTCCATTCCACGTTCCATTTATCTTACCTTTCAACATTCCATTCCATTCCATTCCACATTCCTTTCTGCATTCCTTCCCATTCCATTCCACATTCCATTACACATTCCATTCCATCCCATTCAACATTCCATTCCAATCTACGTTCCATTCCACTTACCATTCCACATTCGAATCCACTTCATTCCACATTCCGTTCCATTGCGTTACATTCCGCATTCCATTCCATTCGACATTCCATTCCACATTTCATTCCACATTCCATTCAATTCCATTCCACATTCCTTTCCATTCCACATTGCATTCCACATTCTATTCCAGATTCCATTCCACATTCCATTCCATTCCATTCAACTTTCCTTTCTACATTCCACTCCACATTCCATTCCATTCCATTTCACATTCCATTCCAGATTTCATTCCACACTGCATTCAATTCCATTCCATATTCCATTCCATTCCACATTGCATTCCGCATTCCATTCCTCATTTCCTTCCATTGCATTCCACATTCCATTCCATTCCACATACCATTCCGCATTCCATTCCACATTCCATTCCATTCCATTCCACAGTCCATTCCATTCCGTTTCACGTTCCATTCCTCATTACATTCCACATTCCAGTCCATTCAATTTTATTCCATTCCATTCAATTCCATATTCCATTCCATTTCATTACGTTCCATTCCACTTTACCTTCCATTCCATTTCACTTTCCATACCCTTCCATTCCACGTTACTTTCCACATTCCATTCCACTTTACATTCCACGTTCCATTCCACGTTACATTCCACATTCCATTCCATTCCATTCCACATTCCATTCTATTCCATTCCATTCCACATTCCATTCCATTCCTTTGCAGATTCCGTTCCTTTCCATTCCACATTATATTCCATTCCACGTTCAATTCCATTCCCCATTCCATTCCAGATTCCTTTGGATTCCATTCAATTCCACTTTCCATTCCAATCCAGTCCTCATTCCATTCCATTCCATTTTCCGTTCCACATTCCATTCCACATTTCATTGCATTCCATTCCAATCCACATTCCATTCCATTCCATTTCACATACCATTCCATTCCATTGCATTCCCTTCCATTCCACATTTCATTTCATTCCATTCTACATTTCATTCCACGTTCCATTCCACATTCTATTCCACATTGCATTTCATGCCATTCCACATTCCATTCCATTCCTTTTCATTGCATTCCACTTTCCACTACAGATTCCTTTCCATTCCATTCCACATTTCATTCCCTTCCATTGCATTTCACATTGCATTCCATTCCATTCCTCATTCCATTCCACATTCCATTCCATTCCATCCCACACTGTATTCTTTTCCATTCCAAATTCCATTCCATTCCATTCCACATTCCGTTCCATTCCATTCCACTTTCCAGTCCCTTCCATTTCACATTCCATTCCATTAATACTACAGTGCATTCCACATTCCATTCCATTCCATTCCACATTCCACATTCCATTCCCTTCCTTTCCACATTCCATTCCACATTCTGTTCCATTCCATTCTTCATTCCATTCCATTCTAATCCACATTGGTTTCCACTCCATTTCAGACTCCATTCCATTCCATTCCACTCCATTCCATTCCATTCCGCATTCCATTCCATTCCATTCCACATTCCATTCAACGTTCCATTCCACCTTGCATTCCATGTTCCATTCCACATTCCACTCCCCGTTCCTTTCCACGTTTCTTTCAAATTTCATTCCACCTTCCATTCCTCAGTCCATTCCACATTCAATTCCACATTGTATTCCATTCCATTCCACATTCCATTCCCTACCATACCACATTCCATTCCCTTCCATAACACATTCCATTCCATTCCACATTCCATTCCACATTCCAGTCCATTCCACATTCCATTCCCTTCCATTCCACTTTCCATTCCACATTCCATTCCACGTTCCACTGCACTTTCCATTCCACGTTCCATTGCACGTTCCATTAAACGTTCCATTACTTTCCATTCAATCTTCCATTCCACATACCATTCCATTCCACTCCACCTTCTATTCCACACTCCATTCCACTCCACGTTCCATTGCACTTTCCATTCCACGTTACATTCCACGTTTCAATCCATTACATTCCACGTTCCATTCCACATTACTTTCCATTCCATTCCTCTTTGCACTCCATTACACTCCACCTTCCATTCCAATCCATTCCACATTCAAATCCATTCAACACTCAATTCCACTCCGCATTTCTTTCCATTACATTCCAATCCATTCCACATCCTATTCCATGCCATTCCACATTGCATTACAATCCATTTCACATTCCATTCCATTCCATTTCATTCAACATTTCATTCTATTCCATTCCACATTCCATTCCACATTCCATAGCATTCCATTCCACATTCCATTGCATTGCATTCCACATTCCATTCCATTTCATTCTATTCCATTCCAGATTCCATTCCACATTCCTTTCCCTTCCATTCCACGTTCTGTTCCACATTTCATTCCATTCTTTTGCACGTTCCATTACACATTCCTTTCCACATTCCATTCTTTTCCATTCCATTCCATTCAACATTCCATTCCATTGCAATCCATAACGCATTCCACTTTCCATTCCATTTCATTTCACTTTCCGTTCCATTCCACGTTCCATTCACTTTCCATTCCATGTTTCATTCCACGTTCCATTCCATTCCATTCCACCTTCCATTCCTCATTCCTTTCCACGTTCCTATCCGTTCCATTCCACCTTCCATTCAACATTCCAATCCATTCCTTTCTACATTCCCTTCCATCCCATTCCACATTCCATTCCACGTTCCATTCCACAGCATTCTGCGTTACATTTCATTTGACATTCCATTCCATTCCATCCCACTTTCCATTCCATTCCACTTTCCACTCCATTTGATTCCAAGTTCTATTCCACGTTCCACTCCACCTTCCATTCCAAGTTCCATTCCACGTTCTATTTCATTCCATTACACGTGCCATTCCTCATTCCATTCCACATTCTATTCCCTTCCATTCCACATTCCATTGCCCATTCCATTCCGCGATCCATTCCATTCCATTACTCACTTCATTCCATTCCGTTCCACATTCCATTAGTCATTCCATTTCATTTCATTCCACATTCCATTCCATTCCATTCCACATTCCAATCCCTTCCATTCGTTTCCATTCCACGTCCCATTCCATAATCCATTCAACATTCCATTCCAATTTCCATTCCATTCCATTCCACATTCCATTCCATTCCATTCCATGTTCCTTTGCACATTCCATTTCACATTCCTTTCCATTCCATTCCACATTCCATTCCATTCCAAGAAACTTTCCATTCCATTCCATTCCACATTCCATTCCATTCCATTAAACACTCCATTCCAGTCCATTGCATTCCGCATTCCATTCTATTCCATTCCATTCCACATTCCATTCCATTCCTTTCCGTTCCTTTCCACATTCCTTTGGCTTCCATTCCATTCCATTCCACTTCCCATTCCACAATCCATTCCACATTCCAATCCATTCCATTCCATTCCACGTTCCTTTCCACGTTCCATTTCACATTCCATTCCATTCCATTCCACATTCCATTCCATTCCAATAAACTTTCCATTTCGTTCCATTCCTTTCCATTGCATTCCACATTCCATTCCATTCCATTCCTTTCCATTCCACATTCCATTCCACATTTCATTCCATTCCATTCCACATTCTATTCCATTCCACAATCCATTCCACGCTCCTTTCCACTATATTCCACATTCCATTAAATTCCACGTTGTATTCAAGTTCCATTCCACGTTCCATTCCACGTTCCATTCCACTTTCCATTCCAACTTCCTTTCCATTCTTTCCACTTTATATTCCTCATTCCACTCTACATTCCATTCCATTTAATTCCACATTCCATTCCATATTCCTTTCCACATTCCATTCCACGTTCCATTCCACATTCCATTCAATTCCTATTCATTGCATTCTACATTCCATTCCACATTATATTCCATTCCATTCCATTGCACATACCATTCCACATTCCATTTAATTCCATTCCACTTTCCATTAAATTCCATTCCACATTCCATTCCATTCCATCCACATTTCATTCCATTCCATTCCACATTCCATTACAGATTCCATTCCACATTCCACACCATTCCATTCCTCATTTCATACCATTTCCTTCAACATTCCATTGCATTCCATTCCATTCCACATTCTATTCCTTTCCAGTCCGAAATGAATTCCATTCCATTCCATTCCATTCCACTTTCCTTTCCTTTTCATTCCACATTCTATTCCACATTCCGTTCCATTCCATTCCACACTTCATTCCATTCAATTCCACATTCAATTCCATTCAATTCCACTTTCCATTGTATTCCATTCCATTGAGGTCCACATTCCATTCCACATTCTATTCCACTCCATACAAGTCCATATTCCATTCCATTCCATTCCATACCACATTCCATTCCATTCCATGTTCCATTCCTCATTCCATTCCATTCAATTCCACATTCCATTCCCTCCCATTCCACATTACCTTCCACATTCCATTCCACGTTGTTTTCCACGTTCCATTCCACCTTCCATTCCACTTTCCTTTCCATTCCACTCCACTTTCCAATCCTCGTTCCATTTCACTTTCCATTCCTCATTCCACTCCATTAAATTCTACATTCCATTCCACATTACATTCCATTCCTTTACACATTCCATTACACTTTACATTTCATTCTGTTCCACATTCCATTCCCTTCCATTCCACTTTCCATTCCACGATCCATTCCACGTTCCACTCTACGTTGCATTCCACATTCCGTTCCACGTTCCATTCCAGGTTCCATTCCATTCCATTACACGTTCTTTTCGCATTTCACTCCACTCCATTCCACGTTCCATTCCACATTCCATTGCATTTCATTCTATGTTCCATTCCATTCCATTCCACGTTCCATTCCATTCCATATTCCATTCCATTCCATATTCCATTCCATTCCATATTCCATTCCATTCCATTCTACATTCCAATCCACCTTTCAATCCTTTCCATTCCACATACGATTCCATTCCATTCCACATTCCATTCCACACCATTCCACATTCGATTCTATTCCATTCCACATTCCATTACACATTGCATTCCACATTCCATTCCATTCCATTCCACCTTCCATTAAATTCCATTCCACATTCCATTCAATTCCATTTCACGTTCCATTCCATTCCATTACACATTGCATTCCATTATATTCCACAATCCATTCAATTCCATTGCATTTCAATGCACATTCCATTCCACATGCCATTCCATTCCATTCAACATTCCATTCCACTTTCCATTCCATTACATTCCACATCCCCTTCCATTCCATTCCATGTTCCATTCCATTCCATTCCATTCCACATTTGATTGCATTCCATGTGATATTCCTTTCCACCCTCCATTCCATTCCATTCCACATTCCATTCGATTCCATTACACATTCCATTCCATGTTCCATTCCACATTCCCTTCAAGTCCTTTCGAAATTCCATTCCATTCCATTCCACATTCCAGTCCTTTCCATTCCACATTCCATTCCATTCCATTCCGCATTCCGTTAGTTTCCACATTTTATTCCATTCCATTCCAAATTCCATTCCATTCCATTCCAATTTCGTTCCATTCTACATTCCATTCCATTCCATTCCAGTCCACATTCCGTTCCATTTCACAATCCAATCCATTGCATACCATTCCATTCCACATTCCACTCCATTCCATTCCACATTCCATTCCTTTCCATTCCACGTTCCTTTCCACTTTCCATTCCATTCCATTCCATTCCATTCCACATTCCATTCCATTGCGTTCCACATTCCATTCCATTCCATTCCATTACAGCTTCCATTCCATTCCATTCCACTTTCCATTCCATATTCCATGCCATTCCATTACATTCCACATTCCATTCCATACTCCATGCCTTTCGATTCCATTCTACATTCAATTCCACATTCAATTTCACGTTCCTTTCCACCTTCCATTCCATTTCATTCCACATTTCATTCCATTCCATTCCTCCTTCCATTCCACGTTCCATTCCATATTGTATTCCACATTCCTTTCCATTCCATTCCATACCACATTCCATTCCATTCCAAATTTCGTTCCATTCCATTCCACTCCATTCCACATTCCATTACTTTCCATTGCATTCCAGGTTCCATTCCATTCGCTTCCACATTCCACTCCACATTCCTTTCCATTCCACATTGCATTGCATATTCCATTCCATTCCATTCCACATTCTATTCCATACCATTCAGCATTGCATTCCACATTCCTTTCCATTCCATTACACTTTCCATTCCATTCCATTACACATTCCATTGCATCCCATTCCACATTTCTTTCCATTCCATCTGACATTCCATTCAATTCCATTGCATTCCAAATTCCATTCCATTCCATTCCACAATCCTTTCAGTTCGATTGCATTCCATTCCACATTCCATTCCATATTCCTTTCCACAATCCATTCCACATTCCATTCCGTTATATTCCCATTCAATTCCATTCCATTCTTTTCCACATTCCATTCAATTCCATTCCACATTCCATTCCATTCCATTCCACATTCCATTCCACATTCCATTCCGTCTTCCATTCCATTCTATTCCACCTTCCATTCAGTTCCATTCCATTGCATTGTACATTCCATTCCATTCCACTGCATTCCACATTATGTTCCATTGCATTCCACATTCCATTCCATTCCATTCCACATTATGTTCCATTGCATTCCACATTCCATTCCATTCCATTCCACATTCCACTCCACATTCCAATCCTTTCCATTCCATATTCCATTCCGTTCAGCATTCCATTTCATTCCATATTCCATTCCATTCCACCTTCCATTCCATTCAATTCCACATTCCATTCCATTCAATTCCACATTCCATTCTATTTCCATTTCACATTCCATTCTATTCCATTTATTTCCACATTCCCTTCCATTTAATTCCACATTCCATTCCATAACTTTCCATTCCATTCCACATTTCTTTACACATTCCATTCCATTCCATTCCACATTCCATTCCTTTCCTTTCCAAATTCCATTCCAATCCATTCCATTCCATTCCACTCCACATTCCATTCTGTTCCACATTCCACATTTCATTTCATTCCATTCCACATTCCATTCCCTTCCATTCCACATTCCATTCCGTTCCACATTCCATTTCATATTCCATTCCATTCCATTCTACTTTCCATTCCATAGCATTCCGCATTCCATTCCATTCCATTCCACATTCCATTGAACATTCCATTCCATTCCATTCCACATTCCATTCCATTGCATTTCACTTTGCATTCCATTATATTTCACATGCCATTCAATTCCACATTCCTTTACATTCCATTTGAGAGTGCATTTCATTCCATATTCCATTCCATTCCATTCCACATTACATGCCATTCTAATCCACATTTCATTCCATACCGTTCCACATTCCATTCCATTGTATTCCACATTCCATTCCATTCCATTCTACTTTCCGTTTCTTTCCATTCCACATTCCTTTCCAGATTCCATTCCATTCCATTGCACCTTCCATTCCATTCCATTCCGTGTTCCATTCCACTTTACTTTCCACATTCCATTTCATTCAATTCAGCATTGCATTCCACCTTCCATTCCATTCCATTCCACATTCTATTCCACATTCCATTCCATTCAATTCCACGTTCCATTCCACTCCATTCTATTCCATTCCTTTCCACGTTCCATTCCATATTCCATTCTATTCAATTGTACAATCCTTTCCATTCCATTCCACTTGGGATTCCATTCCAATCTACATTCCATTGCATTCCATTCCACATTCCATTCCATGTAACATTCTATTCCATTCCAAATTCATTCGATTCCATTAAATTCCACGTTCCATTCCATACCATTCCACATTCCATTCCATTCCATTCCACTTTCCATTCCATTCCATTCCACATGCCACATTCCATTCCACTTTCTGTTTCGCTTTCTATTCCACACTCCATTCCACCTTCCATTGAATTCCATTCCATGTTCCATACCACATTCCATTCCTTTCGATTCCACTTTCCATTCCTCTTTCCATTCCATTCCAATCCGTTCCACGTTTCATTCAAATCCATTCCACTTTCCATTCCAGTCGACTTTCCATTCCTTTCCACATTCTATTGCATTCCACATTCCATTCCAATCCCTTCCATTCCACATTCCATTCTATTTCATTCCCCTTGACATTCCATTCCATTCCACGTTCTTATCCATTCCATTCCACCTTGCATTCCATTCCATTCCCTGATCCATACATTTGATTCCTCCTTCCATTCAACTCCATTCTGCTTTCCAATCCATTCCATTCCACATTCCATTCCACTGCACATTCCTTTCCATTCCATGTCCAATTCCATTCCATTCCATTCCACTCCACATTCCAATCCATTCCATGTTTCATTCCATTCACTTCCATTCCACATTCCATTCAATTCCATTCCACATTGCATTCCATTCCATTCCAAGTTCCATTCAATTCAATTCCATTCCACTTTCCATTCTTTTCCATTCCACATACCATTCCACATTCCATTTCATTCCATTCCATTCCATTGCACATTCTATTGCGGTTTCCATTCCACGTTCCATTAGACATTCCATTCCACGTTTCATTAGACGTTTCATTCCATGTAACATTCCAAGTTCTATTCCAGGTTCCAATCCACGTTCCCTTCCACATTCGATTCCATTCCACTCCTTTGCATTCCACATTTCATTCCTCATTCCATTCCATTTCATTACACATTACATTCAACCTTCCATTCCACAGTCCATTCCTTATTGCATTCCATTCCATTTCACATTCCATTCCACATTCCATTCCATTCTATTCGATATTCCATTCCAAGCCATTCCAAATTCCATCCCATTCCATTCCACATTCTATTCCATTTCACATTATATTCCATTCCTTTCCATTCCACGTTACATTCCTTTCCATTCCACGTTCCATTCCACTCCATTCAACATTCCATTCCATCTCATTTCACATTCCATTCCATTGCATTCCACATAGCATTCCACATTGCATTCCACAATCCATTCTGCATTCCAATCTACATTCCATTCCATTCCATTCCACGTTCCATTCCACATTCATTTCCACCTCCCATTCCACATTCCATTCCATCCCATTCCGTGTTGCATTCCACATTCCATTGCATTCCATTCCAAATTCCATTCCATTCCTTTCCACATTCCATTTGACATTCCATTACATTCCATTTCACATTCCTTTCCACATTCCATTCCACATTCCACTGCATTCCATTCCATTCTACATTTCATTCCACATTCCATTCCATTGCATTCTACAATGCATTCCAATTTCCATTCCACGTTCCATTCCACGTTCCATTCCACGTTCCATTACAATTTCCATTCCACGTTCCGTTCCATTCCGTTTCACATTGCATTGCATTATATTACACATTCCATTCCATTGCATTCCATATTACATTCCACATTGCTTTCCGTTCCATTCCACGTTCGATTCCACATTCCCTTCCATTACATTCCACGTTCCATTCCATTCCACTCCAAGTTCCATTCTGTGATCCATGCCGGGTTCCTTTCCACCTTCCTTTCCATGTTCCGTTCCATTCCATTCCACATTCAATTATACATTCCATTCAATTGAATTCCACTCCATTCCTCATTCCATTCCAATCCACATTCCATTCCACATTCCAAAGCATTCCATTCCATATTCCATTCCACATTCCATTCCATTCCATTCCACATTCCATTCTATTCCATTCCACATTCCATTCCACTCCATTCCACATTCCATTCCACATTCCATTCCATTACATTCGACTTTCCTTTCAACTTTCCATTCCATTCCACTCAACATTCTATTCCATTCCACATTCCATTCCAGTCCATTCCATTTCATTCCATTTCGCATAAAATTCCACATTTCATTCCACGCCATATTTCATTCCATTCCTTTCCACATTCCATTCCATTCCATTCCACATTGCATTCCATTCCATTCCATTCCACATTTCATTCCATTCCATTCCACATTCCATTCCATTCCATTCCATTTTATTCCAGTCCACTTTCCATTCCATATTCCATTCTATACCACACCTCATTCCGTTCCATTCCTCTCCACATTCCATTCCACTCCAGTCCACATTGCATTCCCATTCAACCTTCCATTCCGTATTCCATTCCATTGTTTTCCACATTCCATTCAATTCCATTCCACATTCCATTCTAATCCATTTCTCTTTCCATTCCATTCCATTCAATTCCAGCCCATTTCACATTCCATTCCATTCCACTCCAGATTCCATTCCATTTCATATTCCATTCCATTCCACTCCACATTCCATTCCATTGCATTCCACATTCCATTCCATTGCATTCCACATTCAATTCCATTCAATTTTGTATTCCATTCCATTCCACTCCACATTCCATTCCATTGCATTCCACATTCCATTGCAGTCCATTCCATTCCATTCCACATCACATTCCATTCCATTCCACATCCCATTCCATTCCATTCCATTTCATTCAACATTCAATTGCATTTCACGTTCCTTTCCATTCCATTCCATTCCCTTTTATATTCCATTCCACATTTTGTTTCATTCCATTCAATTCCACTCCACATTCCATTCCATTGCACTTTCCATTCCATTCAATTCCATTCCACATTACATTCCATTCCATTCCACCTTCCATTCCTTTCCATGTTCCATTCCACATTCCATTACATTGAATTCCACATTCCATTCCATTCCATGCCACATTCCATTGAACATTCCATTCCATTCATTGCAATCCGCGTTCCTTTCCATTCCATTTCATTACATTCCATTCGACATCCCATTCCATTCCATTCCAGTCCATATTGCATTCCATTCCATTCCATTCCATTCCACATTACATTTAATTCCATTCCACATTCTATTCCAATCCATTCCACATTGCAGTGCATTCCATTCCAAACTCCATTCCATTCCACACTCCATTCCATTCCATTCCACATAATGTTCCATTCCACATTCCATTCCACATTGCATTCCCTTACACATTCCATTTCATTCCACTCCATTGCACATATCATTCCATTCCATTCCACATTCCATTCCATTCCTTTCCATTCCTTTCCATTCCGTTCCATTCAATTCCAATTTCCATTCCTTTCCTTTCCATTCCACATTGCTTGCCATTCCATTCATTTCCATTCCACATTCCATTCGACATTCCATTCCACATACCATTCCATTCCACATTCCATTCCATTCCATTCCACATTCCATTCCATTCCACATCCCATTACATTCCTCTCCACATTACATTCCATTCCATTCCACATTCTATTCTGCATTACATTCCACGTTCCATTCATCGTTCCATCGCACGTTCCATTCGGTATTCCATTAAACTTTACAATCAATGTTCCATTCCACATTCCATTCGTCGTTCCATCTGACGTTCCATTCGATGTTCCATTCCTCGTTCCATTCCATTCCGTTCCACTTTCCATTGCATGTTCTATTCCATTCCCTTCCACGTACCATTCAACGTTCCATGCCACCTTACATTCCACCTTCCATTCCAATTTCATTTCCATTGCATTCCAAATGCCATTCTATGTTCCATTCCATTCCATTCCATTCCATTCCGTACCATTCCACATTCCATTCCACATTCCATTCCCTTCCATTCCACATTCCATTCCATGCCATTCAACTTTCCATTCCATTCCATTCCACATTCCATTCCATTCCATTCCACATTCCATTCCATTCCAGTCCATATTCCATTCCATTTCATTCCAATCCACATTGCATTTCATTTCATTCCATTCCACATTCCATTCCATTCCATTGCACATTCCGTTCCACATTCCATTGCACATTCCATTCCACATTCCATTCCATTCCATTCCACATTCCATTCCATGCCATTCCGCATGCCATTACACATTCCTGTCCATGCCATTCCAGTTTCCATTCCACATTCCTTTCTATTCCAATCCACATTCCATTCCATTCCATTCCATTCCGGTCCAAATTCCATTCCATTCAATTCCATTCCACATTCCATTCCTTTCCAAATTCCGTTCCATTCCAACTTCCATTCCATTCCATTCCACATTCCATTCCATTTCATTCCACATTCCATTCCATTTCGTTCAACATTCCATTTGATTCCATTCCACATTCCACTCCATTCCATTCCACGTTCCATTCACGTTCCATTCCACGTTGCATTGTGCGATGCATTCTTTGTTTCATTCCACGTTCTATTCCACTTTCCAATCCCTTAAATTCCACGTTCCATTGTGCGATGCATTCTTTGTTTCATTCCACGTTCAATTCCACTTTCCAATCCCTTACATTCCATGTTCCATTCAACGTTCCAGACTGCGTTCCATTACATTCCATTCCATGTTCCATACCACGTTCCATTTCACCTTCCATTCTATTAAATTCCATGTTACATTCCACTTTCTGTTCCATGCTGCATTCCATTATATTCCACCTTCCATTTTACTTTCCATTCCACGTTCCTTTCCATTCCATTCAACCTTCCTTTCTACGTTCCATTCCGCATTCAATTCCATTCCTCTCTACATTCCATTGCACATTCCATTCCATTCCATTCCACATTCTGTTCCGTTCCATTCCACATTCCATTTCACATTCCATTCCATTCAATTCCACATTCCCTACCATATTCCATTCCATTCCATTCCACTTTGCATCTCACATAGCATTCCATTCCTTTCCACATTCCATTCCATTCCATTCCACGTTCCTTTCCATTATATTCCATTCCATTCCACGTTGCATTCCATTCCACTCCACCTTCCATTCCTCATTCCTTTCCAATCCATTCCACATTCCATTCCACATTCCATTCCATTCCATTCCATTCCACATTCCATTCCATTCCATTCCACATTCCATTCAATTCCACATTCCATTCCACATTGCCTTGCATACCATTCCACATTCCATTCTACATTCCATTCCATTCCATTCCGCATTCCATTCCATTCCATTCTACATTCCACTCCATTCCACATTCCATTCGACATTGCATTCCATCCCATTCCACATTTCATTCTACATTCCATTCCATTCCATTCCACGTTCCATTCAATATTCCATTCCATTCCATTCCATTCCATTGCATTCCATTCTATTAGGCATTCTATACCATTCCATTCCACAATCCATTCCACATTCCATAACATTGAACATTCCATTACACATTCCCTTCCACATTCTACTCCATTCCACATTCCATTCTAATGCACCTTCCTTTCCACATGGCATTCCATTCCATTCCACATTCCACAGTACGTTCCATTCCATTCCACATTGCATTCCATTCTATTCCACATTCCATTCCATTCCACTTTCTATTCCACAATCCATTCCACGTTCCATTCCACATTGCATTCCATTTCTTTAATTTCCACGTTTCACTCCGCTTTCCAGTCCACGCTCCATTCCACATTCCATTCCACGTTCCGTTCCACATACCTTTCCATTCCATTCCATATTCTATTCCATCACATTTCACTTTCCGTTCCACATTCCATTCCATTCCATTCCACATAGCATTCCACATTTCAGTCCACAATCTATTCCACATTCCATTCCATTCCAAGTTCCGCTCCACATTCCATTAAACTTTCCATTCCATTCCACATTCCATTCTACCTTCCATTCCACATTCCATTCCATACCATTCCACGTTGCATTCCACTTTCCATTGCATTCCATTCCAAATTCCATTCCATTTCATTCCACATTCCTTTCAAGATTCCATTCCATTCCATTCCACATTCAATTCCACATTCCATTCCACTTTCCGTTGCAAACCTTTCCATTCCATATTCCATTCCATTCCATTACACATTACATTCCATTGCATTACACATTACATTACAGATTCCATTCTGTTCCATGTCACATTGCATTCCACTTTCCATTCCAAGTTCCTTTCCATGTTCCATTCCACGATCCATTCCAATTTCCATTTCATGTTCCATTACAATCCATTCCACATTCCATTCCATTTCATTCCACATTCCATTCCATTGCATTGCACATTCGATTCCACATTCCTTTCCGTTCCATTCCACATTTCATTGTGCTTTCCTTTCCATTCCATTTCATATTCCATAAGACATTCCATTCCACAATCCATTCCATATTCCATTCCACATTCCATTCCATTCCATTCCACATTCCATTCCACATTCCATTCCATTCCGCCTTCGATTCCACATTCCATTCCTTTCTCTTCCACATTCCATTCCACATTCCAGTCCCATCCTTTCCATATTCCATTCCAAATTTCATTCTACATTCCATTCCATTCTATTACATTTCATTCCATTTCATTCGACGTTCCGTTCCTCTCCTTTCCACATTCCATTCAACTTTCAATTCCATTCCATTCCACTTTGCATTCCATTCCATTCCACATTCTATTCCACTCCATTCCATTCCAAATTCCATTCCATTCCATTCGGCATTCCATTCCAATCCATTCCACATTCGATTTCAATCCATTCCACAATCCATTCCATTCCATTCCTTTCCAAAATACATTCCACATTCCATTTCATTCCAATTTTCATTCCACATTCCATTCCATATTCCATTCCACTTCACGTTATGGTACACTTTGCACTCCACGTTTTATTCCACATTCCATTCCATTTCATTCAACGTTCCATCGCACATTCCATTCCATTCCATTTCGCATTAATTTCCACATTCCATTCCATAATAACTTCCACATTCCTTTCCATTACATGTTCCATTTCACATTCCTTTCTGCATTCCATTCCATTCCACTTTTCATTCCACATTCCATTTGATTCCATTCCATGTTCCATTACACATTCCATTCCATTCCATTCCACATCCCATTGCATTCTATTCCACGTTCCATTCCACATTGCATTCCATTTCATTCCACCTTCCATTCCACATTTCATTCCTTTGCATTTCACATTCCATTCCATTCCTTTCCACATTCATTCCACTTTCCATTCCATTCTTTTACACATTTCATTGCACATTCCACTCCATTACATTTCACATTCGTTCCATTCCAATCCATTCCATTCCATTCAACATTCCATTCCATTTAATTACAATCCATTCTACATTCCATTCCACATTCCTTTCCATTCCATTCCACATTCCATTCTACATTCCATTCCACTCCATTTCACATTCCCTTAAATTCCATTCCATCCCATTCCACATTGCATTCCAGTTGCATTTCACTTTCCATTCCAAGTTCCATTCCTCTTTCCATTCCATGTTCCATTCCACGTTCCATTCCACATTTCATCCCATTCCATTTAATATTCCATTCCACATTCCATTCCTTTGAATTCCACATTGCATTCCATTCTGTTCCATTCCACATTGCATTCCATTCCGTTCCATTCCACACTGCATTCCATTCGGTTCCATTGCACATTGCATTTCATTCCTTTCCATATTCCATTCCATTCCACATTCCATTCCATTGCATTCCCCATTCCATTCCATTCTATTCCATTCAACATTCCATTCAATTCCATTCCACTTTCCATTCCATTTCACATTCCATTCAATTCCATTCCACATTATTTTCCATTCCATTCCATGCATATTACTTTCCATTCCTTTCAATTCCACAATCCATTCCACATTCTATTCCATTCCACGTTCCATTCCTCTTTCCGTTTGATGTTCTGTTTAACATTGCATTCCATTCCATTCCACATTCCATTCCATTCCAATCCATTCACACAATACATTCCACATTGCACTCCATTCCACGTTTCATTCCACATTCCCTTCCACATTCCATTCAATTCTATTGCACATTCCATTCCACTCCACATTCGATTCCATTCCATTCCACATTCCATTCCATTCCATTCCATACCAGTCCACATTCCATTCCATTCCATACCATTCCAGATGCCATTCTTCACCATTCCACCATCGATTCCATTCTATTCCATGTTCATTTCACGTTCCATTCCACGTTCCATTCCCCATTCCATTCAAACTTCTTTTCCACGTTGAATTCCACGTTCCAATCCCTGACATTCCACTTTCCATTCCACATTCTATTACATTCCATTCCACTTTCCATTCCACGTTCCATACCATTAAATTCCACTTTACATTCCACTTTCTATATCATGTTACATTGCATTACCTTAAATGTTCCATTGCACTTTCCATTCCACCATCCATTCCATTCCATTCCATTCCATTACACATTCAATTCCATTTCGTTCCTCATTCCATTCCATTCCATTCCGCATTCCTTTCCAAATTCCATTCCACATTCCATTACACTCCATTCTATTCCCCATTCCCTTCCATTCCATTACACAATACATTCCACATTCCATTCCTCATTCCATTACAAGTTCCATTCCATTGAATTCCACATTCCAATCCATTCCATTCCTCATTCCATTCCATTCAATTGCACATTCCATTCCATTCCATTCCACATTGCATTCCATTCCATTCCATTCCAGATTCCGTTCCTTCGCATTCCGCCTTCCATTCCCTTCTATTCGATTACATTCCACATTCCACTCCTTTCAATTCCATTCCATATTGCATTCCATTCCATTCCATTGCATTCCACATTCAATTCCACGTTCCATTCCACGATGCATTCCTTGTTCCATTCCATGACACATTTCACTTTCCATTCCCTTCCATTCCACATTCCATTCCATTCCATTCCACATTCCATTCCATTCCACATTACGTTCCATTTCACTCTACTTTCCATTCCACGTTCCATTTCACATTCCATTCCACATTACATTCCAAGTTCCTTCCCATTCCATTCTACATTGCAATTGATTCCATTCCACGTACCATTCCACGTTCCATTCCACATTCCATTTCACATTCCAATCCAAGTTCCTTTCCATTCTTTCCAAGTTCCATTCCAATTTCCATTCCATTACATTCCTCCTTCCATTCCAGTTTCAATTCCACTTTCCATTCCACATTCCATTCCGTTCCATTCCACTTTCCTTTCCAGATTCCATTCCACATTCCATTCCACATTCCATTTCACAATCCATTCCATTCCATTCCACATTCCGTTCTCAATCCATTGCATTGCTTTCCACATTCTTTTCCAATTTCCATTACATTCCATTCTACATTTCATACTACATTCCATTCCACATTCCATTCCATGTTCCATTCCATGTTCCATTCCACTTTCCATTGCATTCCATTCCATTTCACATTCCATTTCATTCCATTCCACGTTCCAATTCATTACGTTCCACATTCCATTCCACATTCCATTTCACATTCCTTTCCAAATTATATTTCAATTTCCATTCCATTCCATTCCTTTCCACATTTCATTGTAGTCCATTCCATTCCATTCCACCTTTCATTCCATTGCATTCTGCATTCCATTCCATTCCATTCCATTCTATATTCCACTCCATTCCATTCCATTTCACATTCCATTCCATTCCATTCCACATTCCATTCCATTCCTTTCCACATTCAATTCCACTTTCAATTTCGCGTCACATTCAATGTTCCATTCCACGTCCCATTCAACGTTGCATTCCTTTCCATTCCACATTCCATTTCAGTCCATTACACGTTCCATTCCATTCCATTCCATGTTCCATTCCACGTTCCATTCCACTTTCCATTCCACGTTGCATTCCAAGTTCCATTGCATTCAATTCCATGTTTCATTCCACGTTCCATTCCATAAAATTGTATGTTCCATTCCATTCCATTTCACATTCCATTTCTCGTTGCATTCCATTCAATTCCACAATCCATTCCATTCCATTCCACATTTCATTTCACGTTCCATTCCATTCAATTCCACTTTCCATTCCACGTTCCATTCCACGTTCCATTACTTTCCATTCATCATTCCTTTCCATTCCACTTCACATTCCATTCCATTCCATTCGACTCTAAATTCCACATTCCATTCCATGTTGTATTCCATGTTCCATTCCACGTCCCATTCCACGTTCCATGCCTTTTCATTCCACATTCCATTGCATTCCACATTCCACTACATTCCATTCCACATTCCATTCCACATTCAATTTCTGATTCCATTCCATTCCATTCTATGTTCCATTCAACATTCAAATCCATTCAGTTTCACGTTCCATTCCATATTCCATTCCACATTCCATATCACATTCCCTTGCAGTTCCATTCGACGATCCATTCCGTCTTCAATTACAGGAACCATTGCACGTTCCATTCCACATTCCATTCAATTCAATTACATTCCATGCCACGTTGCCTTCCACATTCCATTCCACATTCCATTCCACGTTCCATTCCGCATTCCTTTCCATGTTCTATTCCACGATCCATTCCACTTTCCATTCCATTTCATTCCACGTTCCGTTCCTCGTTACATTCCTTTCCATTCCACTTTTCATTCTACATTCCATTGCACATCCCATTCTACTTTCTATTCCATGTTCCATTCCACGTTCCACTCCACGTTTCATTCCACATTCCATTCCACTCCATTTTACATTCCATTCCACATTCCATTCTACCTTCCTTTCCATGTTCCATTCCACTTTCCATTCCACGTTCCATTCCACATTCTACTCCATTCCATTCCAGATTCCATTCCACATTCCATTCCACGTTCCATTCCACATTCCACTGCAAATTCCATTCCACGTTCCAATCCACATTGCATTGCACATTCCATTCCACATTCCATTCCACATTCCATTGCTTTCCATTTCACATTCCTTTCCATTCCATTCCACTTTCCATTCCTAATTCAATTGCATTCCTATTCACATTCCATTGGACAATCCATTCCATTCCATTCCACAATCCTTTCCAGTGCATTCCCCGTTCCTTTCTAATCCATTCCACGTTCCATTCGATTCCATTCTGCATTCCATTCCATTCAATTCCACAATCTATTGCATTCCTCATTGCATTCCATTCCATTTCACATTCCGTTCCATTCCATTCCATTCCATTCCATTTCACATTCCGTTCCATTCCATTCCATTCCATTCCATTCCACATTCCATTCCAATCCTTTTATCATTCCATTCCATTTCATTCCATTCCATATCATTCCATTCCATTTCATTCCATTCCATATCATTCCATTCCACATTCTATTCCATTCCACATTGCATTCCATTCCACATTCCATTCCACTGCATTCTATTCCATTCCATTCCACATTTCATTCCATTCCATTACATTCCATATTGCATTCCATTCTATTCCACATTCCATTCCATTCATTAATTCCATTCCATTCCATTCCATTCCGTATTCCATTCCATTCTGTTCCCCATAACATTACATTGCACATTCCATTCCACATTCCATTCCACCTTCCATTCCACATTCCATTCCGTTCCATTCCACATTGCAATCCTTTCCATTCCACATGCCATTCCATAACATTCCACATTCCATTTCATTCCATTCCACATTCCATTCCACATTCCATTCCACATTCTATTCCATTAAATTCGATTTTGCATTACACATTCCACTCCATTCCTTTCCACATTCCGTTCCACTTTACATTCCATTTCGTTCCATTGCACATTTCATTGCACACTACATTCCTTTCAATTGCACCATGCACTCCATCAATTCCACACTCTATTCTACATTCCATTCCATTGCATTCCATTCCACATACCATTGCACATTCCATTCCATTCTATTCCACTTTCCATTCCATTGCTTTCCACATTCCTTTCCATTCAATTCCACTTTTCATTGCATTGCTTTCCACATTCTATTCGAAATTTCATTCCATTCCATTCCGCATTCCATTCCATTCCATGCCACATTCCATTCCATTCCATTCCATTCCACATTCCATTCCATTCCATTCCACTTTCCATTCCACATTCAATTCCATTCCATTCCACATTCCATTCCATTCCATTCGATACCACATTGCATTCCACATTCCATTTCGTTCCAATCCAAATTCCATTGCACATTCCATTCCATTCCACTCCACATTCCATTCGACATTCCATTCCATTCCTTTCCAGTTCACTTTGCATTCCACATTCCATTCCACATTCCATTCCATTCCACTCCACTTTTCTTTCCACGATCCATTCCACATTCCATTCCACATTCCATTCTGTTCCATTCCACATTCCATTCCACATTCCATTCCACATTCTATTCAACGTTCCATATTCCATTCCACATACCATTCCGTTCCATTCCGCTTTCCAATCCACATTCCAATCTATTCAATTCCACAATTCATACTACATTCCATTCCACGTTCCATTCCATGTTCCATTCCACCTTCCATTCCATTCCATTCCTTTCCATTCCATTCCGATCCATTCCATGTTCCAAATCATTCCTTTCCACATTCCATTCCACATTCCATTTCACATTCCGTTCCACTTTCTATTTCACTTTAAATTCCATTCCATTCCATTATATTACACATTCCATTCCATTACTTTCCACATTCCATTCCACATTACATTCCACGTTTCATTCCACATTCCCTTCCACATTCCATTCCGTTCCATTCCACATTCCATTCCACATTCCATTCCGTTCCTTTCCACGTTCCATTGCACGTTACATGCAGCATTCCATTCCAGATTCCTTTCCGTTCCATTCCACATTCCGTTCCACATCCCATTCCACATTCCATTCCACATTCCATTCCATTTCATTTCACATTCCATTCTCATTCCATTGCATTCCATTCCACATTCCATTCCACATTCCATTCCACATTCCATTCCATTTCATTTCACATTCCGTTCTCATTCCATTGCATTCCATTCCACATTCCATTCCACATTACATTCCTTTCCTTTCCACATTTATTTCCAAATTCCATTACTTTCCATTCAACATTCCATTCCACATTCCATAACACGTTCCATTCAATTTTCCATTCCACTTTGCATTCCACGTTCCATTCCATTCCATTCCTTTAAACGTTCCATTCCATTGCATTCCACGTTCCATTTCATTTTATTTCACATTCCACTCCCCTTTCCATTTCACATTCTGTTCCGCATTCTGTTTCACTTTCCATTATATTCCATTACACATTCCTGTCCATTCAATTCCACTTTCCATTCCACATTCCACTCCACATTCTATTCCATTCCATTTCACCTTCCATTCTATGCCATTCAAAATTCCATTCCACATTCCTTTCCATCCCATTTCACTTTCAATTCCATTCCATTTTACTTTCCTTTCGATTCCACTTTCCATTCCATTCCATTCCTCATTCCATTCCATTTCATTACACCTTCCATTCTGCATTCCATTCCATTCCACAATCCATTCCACAATCCATTCATTTCCTTTCAATATTCCATTCCATATCATTTACTTTTGGTTACATTCCAATCCACAATCCATTCCATTCCACATTCCATTCCATTGCCATCCACTTTCCATTCCATTGCATTCCACCTTCCATTCCACAATACACTTCACTCCATTCCATTCCTCATACCATTCCATGCCATTCCATTCCATTATATTCCATTCCATTCCATTCCACTTTCCATTCTATTCCACGTTCCATTTCATATTCCACACCGTATTCCATTCCATTCCACGTTCCATTCCACATTCAAAACCACATTCCATTCCATTCCATTACAAATTCCATTCCTCATTCCATTCCATTCCATTCCATTCAATTCCACATTCCTTTACACATTCCATTCCAAATTCTATTCCACTTTCCATTCCACATTCCATTCCACGTTCCAATCCATTTCATTCCACACTCCATTACACATTCTATTCCATTTCATTCCGCATTCCATTCCACATTCCATTCCATTCCACATTCCAATCGGCATTCCATTCCTTTCCATTCCACATTCAATTCCACATTCCATTCCATTCCATTTCACACTCCATTCCATTCCTTTCACATTCCATTCCATTCCATTACACTTTCTGTTTCATTCCATTCCATTTCAGTCCACATTATATTCAATTCCGTTACATTCCACTTTCCATTGGATTCCATTCCACATTCCATTCCATTCCGTTCCACATACCATTCCATAATCCATTCTATATTCCATTCCACATTTCATTCCATTCCATTCCACAATCCATTCCATTACATTCCACATTTCATTCCGCATTCCATTCCATTGCATTCCATTGCACATTCCGTTACATTCCGTTAAATTCCAGTCCAAATTCTATTCCATTCCCTTCCATTCCACATTCCATTCCATTCCATTCCACATTCAATTCCATTCAATTCCACATTCAGTTCTAGTCCATTCCACATCCAATTCCATTCCATTTCACATTCCATTCCATTCCATTCCACATTGCATTCCATTTATTCCATTCCATGTGCCATTCCATTCCATTCCACATTACATTCCACATTCTATTCCACATTCCATTCCGCATTCCTTTGCCTTCAATTTCACATTCCATTCCATTCCATTACTCAATCCATTCCACGTCCCATTCCACATTCCATTGCATTTTCCCTTAAATGTTCCATTCCACATTCCGTTCCACATTCCATTCCATTCCAAGGCACATTCCATTCCACATTCCATTCCATTCCATTCAACTTTCCATTCCATTCCATTGAAAATTCCATTCCATTCCTTTCCACATTCCATTCCATTCCGCAATCCATTCCATTCCATTCCACTTTCCATTCCACGTTTCCTCCTATTAAGTTCCACTTTCCATTCCATTCCATTCCATGCTCCATTTCATTCCATTCCACATTTCATTCTGCGTTCCATTTCAAATTCCATTACCCATTCCATTTCGCATTCCATTCCACATTCCTTTCCACATTCCTTTTAACATTCCATTCCACATTGCATTTCACTTTCCACATTCCATTCCATTCCATTGCACGGTCCATTTCATTCCACATTCCTATGCATTCCATTCCAAATTCCATTTCTTTCCATTCTGCATTCAATTCAATTGCGTTCCATATTCCACACCACATTCCCTTCCATTCCATTCCATTCCACATTATTTCCACTGCATTCCACATTCCAATCCATCCATTCCATTCCATTCCACATTCCATTCCCCTCAATTCTACATTCCATTCCATTGACATTGCATTCCATGTTCCATTCCACGTTCGATTCCAGTTTCCATTGCACGTTCCACTACGACTTCCATTGCACGTTCCGTTCCGGGTTCCATTCAATTCCATTCCACATTCCATGCCATTCGATTCCACATTCCATACAATTCCATTCCACTTCCATTCCACTTTCCATTCCATTCCATTCAACTTTCCGTTCCATTCCATTCCACGTTCCATACCATTCCATTCCATTCCATTCCACAGTCCATTCTATTCCATTCTGCGGTTGATTCCACATTCCGTTCCACATTGCATTCCGTTCCATTCCACATTAAATTCCACATTGCATTCCATTTCATTCCACTTTCCATTACACATTCCATTCCATTCAATTTCACATTCCATTCTGTTCCATCCCATATTCATTTCCACATTCCATTCCACATTCCTTTCCACATTCCATTCCTCATTCCATTCCACATTCCACTCCGCATTGCATTCCACATTCTATTCCATTCCTTTGCTCATTGCATTCCATTCCATTCGACATTCCATTTTATTTTCCATCCCACATTCTATTTCACATTCCACTTAGTTCCATTCCCCATCCCATTCCATTACATTCCACTTTGTGGAATGGAATGTGGAATGGCATGTGGAATATAATGTGGAATGGAATGGAATGGAATGTGGAATGGGATGTGGAACAGAATGGAATGGAATGTGGAATGGAACATAGAATGGAGTTTAATGGAATGATGAATGGAACGTGGAATTGAATGGAATGGACTGTGGAATGGAATGGAATGTGTAACGGAATTTAATGGAATGGTATGGAATGGAATGGAATGGAATGTGGTATGAAATGGAAAGGAATGTGCAGTTGTATATATAATGTTATGGAATGGAATTCGGAATGGAATGTGGAATGGAATGGAATGTGGAATGGAAACTGGAATGGAATTGAATGTGGAATGGAATGCAATGGAATGTGGAATTGAAGGAAGAATGAAATGCAATGGAATGTAGAATGGAATGGAATGGGGAAAGTAATGGAATGGAATGCAATGTGGAATGGAATTGAATGGAATGTGGAATGCAATGGAATGCAATGTGGAATGTAATGGAATTCAATTTAATGTGGAATGGAAGGGAATGGAATGTGGAATGGAATGGAAGTGAATGTGGAATCAAATGCAATGGACTGTGGAATGGAATAGAATCAAAAGTGGAATGCAATAGAATGGAATGGAATGGAATGTGGAATGGAATGGAATGAAATGTGGAATGGAATTTAATGGAATGTGCAATGTAAGGAGAATGGAATGGAATGGAATACGGAATGGAATGGGGAATGGAACTGAATGTGGATTGCAATGGAATGTAATTGAATGGAATGTGTAATGGAATGGAAAGGAATGTGGAATGGAAAGGAATGTGGAATGCAATGGAACGGAATGGAATGTAGAATGGAATTTGATGGAATGTGGAATGGAATGTGGATTGGAATGGAATGTGGAATGGAATGTGCAATGGAATGGAATGGAATGTGGAATGGAATGGAAAGTGGAATGTATAGTGGAATAGTACGTGGAATGGAACGTGGAATTAATCACGGAATGGAATGGAATGGAACGTGGAATGGAATGGAACGTGGAATGGAATTGAATGGAACGTGTAACAGAATGGAATGGAATGGAATGGAATTTGCAACGGAAAGGAATGTGGAATGGAATGGAATGGAATGCGGAATGAAATGTGGAAAGGAATGTAAAGGAATGTGGAATGGATTGTGGAATGGAACGGAATGGAATGGAATGTGGAATGGAATGTATTATGGAATGTAATTGACTGGAATGGAAATGAATTGAATGAAATGGAAGGGAATGTGGAATGAAAAGTGGAATGGAATTTGAAATGGAATGAGGAAAGGAATGGAATGGAATGGAATGGAATGTGGAATTGAAAATTGGAATGGAATGGAATGGAATGGAATATGGAATGGAAAGTGGAATGGAATAGAATGGAATGTGGAATGGAATGGCATGGAATTGAATGGAATTTAGATTGGAACGAAAAGTGGAATAGAATGGAACACAATGTGGAATAGAACGTAATGGAATGTGGAATGCAATGGAATTGAATAGAATGGAACGGAATGATAAGTGGAATGGAAAGTGGAATGGAATGGAATGGAATGTGCAATGCAATTTGGAACAGAATGTAATGGAATGTGGAATGGAATGGAATGGAATGTGGAATGGAATGTAATGTAATGTGGAATAGAATGGAATGGAATGGAATGTGAAATGCAATGGAATGGAATGGAATGAAATGGAATGTGTAATGAAATGGAATGGAAGAGGAATGGAGAGTGGAACGTCACGTAGAATGGAATGGAACGGAATAAAATGTAATGTGCAATGGAATGTGGAATGGAAGGTGGATTGGAAGGTAATGGAATGTGGAATGCCATGTGGAGTGAATGGGAATGGCATGTGGAATGGAATGGAATGGAATATGGAATATAATGGAATGGAAGGTAGAATGGAATGGATAGCAAAGTGGAATGGAATGGAATGGAATGTGGAAAAGAATGCAATGGAATATGTAGTACAATGTGGAATAGAATGGAATTAAATGGAATTTAATGTGGAATGGAATGGAATGGAATGTGGAATGGAATGTGAAATGGAAATAGAATGGAATGTGGTAAGGTATGAAATGGAGGGTGGAATGGAAAGAAATTGAAAGTTGAATGGAATGTTGAACGGATTGTGGAAAGGAATGGAATGGAACGGAATTGAATGGAATGAAATGGGGAAAGTAACTTGAAATGGAATGGAATGGAATGGAATATGGAAAGGAATGTGGAATGGAAAGTCGAATGAAACGGAATGGAATATGGAATGGAATGTGGAATGGAAAGGAATGTGTAATGGAACGGAATGGAATGTGGAATGGAATGGAATGGAATCTGAAATGGAAATAGAATGGAATGTGGAATGGTATGGAATGGAGTGTGGAATGGAAAGGAATTGAATGTTGAATGGAATGTTGAACGGAATGTGGAATGGAGTGGAGTGGAACGGAATTGAATGGAATGGAATGGGGAAATAACTTGAAATGGAATTGAATGGAATGGAATGTGGAATGGAATGTGGAATGGAAAGTGGAATGAAATGGAATGGAATGTGGAATGGAATGTGAAATGGAAAGGAATGTGGAATGGAATGTAACGGAGTGTGCAATGAAATGGAATGGAATGGAAAGTGAAATGAAACAGAATGGAATGAAATGGAATGTGGAATGGAATGGAATGAAATGTGGAATGCAATGGAATGGAATGAGAAATGGAAAGGGCAATGGAATGGACTGGAAAGGAATGGATTGTGGAATGGAACGTGGAATGGCATGGAATGGAATGCAGTGGAATGTGGAATGGAATGTGGAATGGAAACTGGAAAGGAATCGAATGGAATGTGGAATGGAATGTGAAATGGAATGGCATGGAATGTGGAATGGAAGGTGGAATGGAACATGGAATGGCATGGAAAGGAACGGAATGGAATGTGGCTTGGAGTGTGGAATGCACCTTGGAATTGAATGGAATGGAAGTTGGAATGGAATGTGAAATTGATTGGAATGGAAAGTTGAATGGAATGGAGTAGAATGTGGAATGGAATGGAATTGTATGGAATGTGGAATGGAAGGGAAAGGAGTGGAATGGAATGTGTAATAGAATGTGGAATGGAATGGAATGTGGAATGGAATGGAATGGAATGTGGAATGGAACGGAATGTAATTTATACTGGAATGGAATGGAATGGAATGGAATGGAATGGAATGTTGAATGGAATGTGGAATGCAAATTGGAATGAAATGGAATGTGCAATGGAAAGGAATTGAAAGTGAAATATTATGCAATGGAAGGTTGAATATAATGGAATGGATTGTGGAATGGAATGTGGAATGCAATGGAATGGAATATAGAATGGAATGTGGAATGGAATGGAATGTGGATATCAATGCAATGGAATGGAAAAAATGTGGAATGGAATGGAATGCAATGTGGAATGGAATAGAATGGAATGGAATGAAGAATGGAATGGGATGGTATGTGGAATGGAATGTGGATTGGAATGTAATGTGGAATGGAATGTGGAATGCCATGGACTGGAATTTTGAATGGAAAGAATGGAATGGAATGTGGAAGGAAATGTGGAATGAAATGTGGAATACTATGTAATGGAACGTGGAATGGAATAAGTAATGGAACGTGGAATGGAATGGAATGGAACGTGGAATGGAACATGGAATGGATTGTGCAATGGAATGGAACAGGGCATGGAATGGAAAGGAATGGAAACTTACATGGAACGGAACGTGGAATGGAGTGGAATGCAAAGTGGAATGGAATGTGGAATGGAATGTGGAATGGAATGAGGAATGAAACGTGGAATGGAATGGAAAGGATTGTGGAATAAAACGTGGAATGGAACATGGAATGTATCGTGGAATGGAATGGAAAGTTATGTCGAATGGAATGTGGTATGGATTGGAATGTAATGTGGAATGGAATGGAATTTAATGTGGAATGCAAAGTTGAATGCAATGGAATTGAATGTGGAATGGAATGTGGAATGGAATGGAATGGAATATGCAATGCAATGGAATGGAATGTGCAATGCAATGGAATGGAATGGAATAGAATGTAATGTGGAGTTGAAAGTGGAATGGAATGTAATGGAATGTGGAATAGAATGTGAAATGGAATGTGGAATTTAACCTGGAATGATATGGAATGGAATGGAATTGAATGTGGAACGGAATGTGGAATGGAACGTGGAAAGGAATGGAATGGAATGGAGTGGAATTGAATGGAATGGAAAGTGGAATGGAATGAGGAATGGAACGTGGAATGGAATGGAAAGGAAAGTGGAAAGGAATGTGTTATGGATTGGAATGGAAAATGGAATGGAATGGAAAGGAAGGTGTAATGGAAAGTGGAATGGAATGTGGAATGGAATGTGGAAAGGAACGTGGAATAGAACGGAATGGAATGTGGAATGAAATGTGGAATTGAACGTGTAGTGGAATGGAAAGGATTGTGGAATGGATTGTGGAATGGAATGTGGAAAGTAATGGAATGAAAGGGGAATGGAATGTGTAATGGAATGGGGAATGGAATGTGAAATTTAATGGAATGGACTGTGGAATGTAATGTGGAATGGCATGGAATGGAATGGGGAATGGAATGTGGAATAGAATGGGGAGTGGAATGTGGAATTGAATGGAATGGAATGGGGAATGTAATGTGGAATTGCATGGACTGGTATGTGGAAAGGAAGTTTGAATTCAATGTGAAATGGAATGGAAGGGAATGTGGAATGGAAAGTGGAAAGGAATGGAATGTTGAATGGAATGGAATGGAATGAGGAAGGTAATGTGGAATGGAATGGAACATAGAATGGAATGCAATGTAATGTGGAAAGGAACGTGGAATGGAATGGAATTGAATGTGGAATAGAATGGAATCAAATGCATTGTGCAATGTAACGGAATGCAATGTGGATTAAATGAAATGGAATGTGGAATTTAATGCAATGGAATGGAATTAGCAATGGAATACAATGGAACGTGGATTGGAATGGAATGGATTGTGGAATGTAATGGAATGATGTGTTGAATGGAATTTGGTTTTCAATGGAAAGAATGGAAAGGAATGTGGAATAGAATGGAATGTGGAATGGAATGTGGAATGGAATGGAATGGAATGTGGAATGGAATGGAATGGAATGTGGAATTGAGGGGAATCGAATGTGGAATGGAATTGAATGGAATGTGGAAGAGAATGGAATGGAATGTGGAATGGAATGTGGAATGGAATGGAATGGAAATTGGAATAGAACACAATGGAATGGTATGTAGTGTGTAATGGAATGGAATGGAATATGAAAGGGAAACTGGAAAGGAACGTAGAACGGAATGTGAAATGGAAAGTAGAGTGGAATGCAGAATGGAATGTGGAATGGAATGGAAAGGGATGTGGATTGGAATGTGGAATGCAATGGAATGGAATGCGGAATAGAATGGAATGGAATGGGATGGAATGTGGAATGGAATGGAATGGAATGTGGATTGGAATGTAATGGAATGTGGAATGCAATGGAATGGAATGGAAGGGAAAGTGCAATGGAATGTGGAATGGAATGATAAATGGAAAGTGGAATGGAATGTGAAACAGAATGGAATGGAATATGGAATTGAATGGAAAGGAATATGGAATTGAATGGAATGGAACATGGAATGCAAGGGAAAGGAAAATATAATGGAAGGTGGAATGGAACTTGGAATGGAACGTGGAATGTAATGTGGAAGAAATAGGGAATGGAATGGAATGGAATGTGGAATGGAATGCAGAATGGAATAGAATGGACTATGGAATGGAATGGAATGGAATGTGGAACAGAATGTGGAATGGACTACGGAATGGAAGGTGGAATAGAACGGAATGTAAAGCGTAATGGAATGTGGAATGGAACATGAAATGGAACGTGAAAAGGAATGGAATGGAACGTGGAATGGTATGTTGAATGGAATAGAATGGAATGTGCAATGCAATTTGGAATGGAATGTGGAATGGAATGGAACGGAATGTGGAATCCAATGTGGAGTGGAATGGCATTGACCGCGGAATGAAATGAAATGGAATGAGGAATGGAATGTGGAACGGAATGAAATGGAATGTGGAATGGATTATTGAATGGAAGTGCAATGGAATGTGGAATTGAAAGGAATGGAAGGTGGAATGTAATGTTGAATGGAAAGTGGAATGGAATGCAATGAAATGTGGAATGGAACGTGCAATAGAATGGAATGGAACGTGGAATGGAAACTGGAAAGGAACACGGAATGGAACGTGGAATGGAATGTGGAATGGAATGGAATGGGAACGGAATGGAAAGTAGAATGGAATGTGGAATGGAATGGAATGGAATGTGGATTGGAATGGAATGGAATGTGGAATGGATTGTGGAGTGGAATGTGGAATAGAATGGAATGGAAAGTGGAATGGAATGTGGAATGGAATGCGGAATGAATTTGGAATTGAAAGGAATGGAATGTGGAAAGGAAAGGAAGGGAATGGGTAATGAATTTGGAATTGAATGGAATGGAATGTGGAAAGGAAAGGAATGGAATTGGTAATGAATTTGGAATTGAATGGAATGGAATGTGTAATGGAAAGGAATGGAATGGAATGGAATGTAGAATGGAATGTGGAATGGAATTTGGAATTCAATGGAAAGGAATGAAATGGAATGTTTAATGGAATGGAATGTGGAATGGAATGGAATGTGGAATGGAATGTGCAAAGGAAGGAAATAGGATGGAATGAAATGAGGAATGTAATTGAATTGAATGCAATGTGTAATGGAATGCAAAGCAATGTTGAATGGAATGGAATGGAATGTGGAATGGAAAGGAATTGAATGTGGAATGGAACGGAATGGAATGTGGATGGAATGGAATGCAATGTGGAATGGGATGGAATGGAAAGGAATGTGGAATGGAATGGAATGGAATGAGGATGGAAGGGAATGGAATGCAATGTGGAATGGAATGGAATGGAATGCAATGTGGAATGGAATGGAATGGAATGCAATGTGCAATGGAATGGAATGCAATGAGGTATGGTATGGAATGGGATGGAAATTTTAATGGAATTGAGATGCATGTGGAATCAGATGGAATGGAATGTGGAATGGAATGGATTGGAAACTGGAATGGAATGGAATGGAAAGTGGAATGGACTGTGGAATGGAATGTGGAACGGAATGGATCATGGAATGGAATGTGGAATGGAATGGGATGGAATTTGGAATGGAATGTGGCATGAAATGGATTGTAATGTGCAATGGAATCTGGAATGGAATGGAAATGAATGTGGAATGGAATGTGGAATGGAATGTAATGGAAGGTGGAAAGGAATGTGGAATAGAATGGAAATGAATGTGGAAAGGAATGTGTAATGGAATGGAATGGAAAGCAATGTGGAATGGAATGTAATGGAACGTGGGATGGAATGGAATAGAATGTGGTATGGACTGAAATGAAATGAAATGAGGAACGGAATGGCATGCAAAGTGGAAAGAATGGAATGGAACGTGGAATGGAATCCAATGGAATGTGGAATGGAATGGAAAGCAATTTGGAATGGAATGTAATGGAACGTGGGATGGAATGGAATAGAATGTGGTATGGACTGAAATGAAATGAAATGAGGAACGGAATGGCATGCAAAGTGGAAAGAATGGAATGGAACTTGGAATGGAATCCAATGGAATGTGGAATGGAATGGAATGGAATGTGCAATCGAACAGAATGGAATATAATATGGAAAGGAATGTGGAATGGAATGGAATGTGGAATGGAATGGAATGTGGAATGGAATGAAAAGGAAAGTGGAATGGAATGTGGAATGGAATGGAATGGAATGTGGAATGGAATGGAATGTGGAATGGAATGAAAAGGAAAGTGGAATGGAATGTGGAATGGAATGGAATGGAATGGAGTGGAATGGAATGGAATGGAATGGAATGGAATGGAATGGAATGGAATGGAATGTGGAACGCAGTCTGGAATGGAATGGAATGGAATGTGGAATTTAATGTGTAATGGAAAGGAAAGGAACTTGGAAAGGAATGTGGAATGGAATGTGGAATTGAATGTGGAATGGAATGGAACGGAATGGAATGTGGAATGGAATGTGGAATGGAATGGAAAGGTATGTGGAATGGAATGTGGAATGGAATGGATCGTGGAATGGAATGTGGAATGGAATGGGATGGAATTTGGAATGGAATCTGTCATGAATGGATTGGAATGTGCAATGGAATTTGGAATGGAATGAAAATGAATGTGTAATGGAATGTGGAATGGAATGGAATGGAAGGTGGAATGGAATGTGGAATAGAATGCAAATGAATGTGGAAAGGAATGGGTAATGGAATGGAAAGGAAAGCAATGTGGAATGGAATGGAATGGAACGTGGAATGGAATGGAATGGAATGTGGAAAGGACTGGAATGAAATGAAATGTGGAATGGAATGGAATGTCAGGCAAAGTGGAATGGAATGGAATGGTATGTGGAATGGAATCCAATGGAAAGTGGAATGGAATGGAATGGAATGGAATGGAATGTGCAATGGAATAGTATGGAATATAATGTGGAATGGAATGGAATGGAATGGAATGGAATGTGCAATGGAATAGTATGGAATATAATGTGGAATGGAATGTGGAATGGAATGGAATGTGGAATAGAATGGAAGGGAAAGTGGAAAGGAATGTGGAATGGAATGGAATGGAATGGAATGAAATGTGGAACGCAGTCTGGAATGGAATGGAATGGATTGTGGAATGGAATGTGGAATGCAATGGAATGGAACGGAATGGAAAGTAGAATGGAATGTGGAACGGAATGGAGTGCAATGTGGAATGGATTGTGAAGAGGAATGTGGAATAGAATGGAATGGAATGTGGAATGGAAAGTGGAATGGAATGTGGAGTGGAAAGTGGAATTGAATGAAATGGAATGTGGAATGGATTGTGGAGGGTAATGTGGAATGCAATGGAATGGAATGTGGAATGGAATGGGGAATGGAATGGGGAATGAATTTGGAATTGTATGGAATGGAATGTGGAATGGAAAGGAATGGAATGGGGAATAAATTTGGAATTGAATGGAATGGAAGGTGGAATTGAATGGAATGTAGAATGGAATCTGGAATGGAATTTGGAATTCAATTGAATGGAATGAAATGGATTGTTTAATGGAATGGAATGTGGAATGGAATGGAATGGAATGTAGAATGGAATGGAAAGGAATGTGGAATAGAATGTGCAATGGAATGAAATTGGATGGAAAGAAATGAGGAATGTAATTGAATTGAATGCAATGTGGAATGGAATGCAATGGAATGTCGAATGGAATGGAATGGAATGGAATGTGGAATGTAATGGAATTGAATATGGAATGGAATGGAATAGAATGTGGATGGAGTGGAATGCAATGTGGAATGGGATGGAATGGAATGGAATGTTGAATGCAATGGAATGGAATGTGGATTGAATGGAATGGAATGCAATGTGGAATGGAATGGCATGCAATGTAATGTGGAATGGAATGGAATGAGGAATGGAATGGAATGGAATGGAATATTTAATGGAATGGAGTTGAATGTGGAATCAGATAGAATAGAATATGGAATGGAATGAAATGGAATGGAAACTGGAATGGAATGGAATGGAAAGTGGAATGGACTGTGGAATGGAATGGAAAGGTATGTGGAATGGAATGTGGAATGGAATGGATTGTGGAAAGGAATGTGTAATGGAATGGAAAGGAAAGCAATGTGGAATGGAATGGAATGGAACATGGAATGGAATGGAATGGAATGTGGAATGGACTGGAATGAAATGAAATGTGGAATGGAATGGAATGGCATGCAAAGTGGAATGAAATGGAATGGTATGAGGAATGGAATCCAATGGAAAGTGGAATGGAATGGAATGGAATGGAATGTGGAATGGAATAGAATGGAATATAATGTGGAATGGAATGTGGAATGGAATGGAATGTGGAATAGAATGGAAGGGAAAGTGGAATGGAATGTGGAATGGAATGGAATGGAATGGAATGGAATGTGGAACGCAGTCTGGAATTGAATGGAATGGAATGTGGAACGGAATGTGTAATAGAATGGAAAAGAATGTTGAAAGGAATGTGGAATGGAATGGAAAGGAATGGAATGTGCAATGGAATGGAATGTGGAATGGAATGAAATTGAATGTATAATGGAAGGGAAAAGAATGTGCAATGGAATTGAATGGAATGGATTCTGTAATGGAATTGAATGGAATGTGGAATGTAACTTAACTGAATGTGGAATGGAATGGTATGCGGAATGGAATGGAATCTAATGTGTAATGGAATGTAATTGAATGGAAAGAATGCAAAATTGAGTGAAACGGGAAGTGGAATGGAATGGAATGGAATGGGGATTAGAATGGGGAATGGAAAGAATGGAAGGTGGAATGGAATTTGAAATGGAATCTGCAATAGAAGATGAAATGGAATGAAGTGGAACATGGAATAGAACATGGAATGGAAAGTGGAATGCCATGTGGAATGGATCTTACAATGTAAAGTGGAATTGAATATGGAATGGAATGTGAAACGGAATGTGGAATGGAAAGGAATGAAATGTGGAATTGAATGCAGAACGGAATGGAGTGAAATGGAATGTACAATGGAATGTGGAATGGAATGGAAAGGAATGTGGAATGGAATGTGGAATGGAACGTGGAATGGAATGTCCAATGGAATGTGAAATGGAAAGCAAAGCAATGTGGAATGTAATGGAATGGAATGTAGAACAGAATAGAATGGAATGGATTGTGGAATAGAATGCGGAATGGAATGTGGAATGGAATGGAATGGAATGTGGAATGAAATGGAATGGAATGTGAAATGGAATGTGAATTGGACTGTGAAATGGAATGTGGAATTGAATGTAGAACGGAAAGAAATGCAACGTGGAATGGAATGGAATGCAATGGAAAGTGGAATGGAATTTGGAATGGAATGTGGAATGGAACATGGAATGGAACGCAGAATGGAGTGGAATCCTATGTGTAATGGAAAGTGAAATGGAATGGAATGAAATGTGGAATGCAACTTGGAATGGAATGGAATGGGAAGTGGAATGCCATGTGGAATGGAATGGAATGGAATGTTAAATGGAATGTTGAATGGAATGGAATGAATTGTGGAATGGAATGCAGAGGAATGTGGAATGGATTGAATGGAATGTGGAATTGAATGTGGAATGGAATGTGGAATGGAACATGGAATGGAACGCGGAATGGAGTGGAATCCTATGTATAATGGAATGTGAAATGGAATGGAATGAAAAGTGGAATGCAACTTGGAATGGAATGGAATGGGAAGTGGAATGCAATGTGGAATGGATTGAATGGAACGTGAAATGGAATGTGGAATGGAATGGAATGGAATGTGGAATAGAATATGGAATGGAATGTAATGGAATCCGGAATGGAATGGAATGGAATGGAATTAAATGCAACGTGATTTGCAACGTGGAATGGAATGTGGAATGGAATGTGAAATGGAATGTAAAGGAATGAGAAGATAAGGTAAAGGAATGAAGAATGGAAAGTGGAATGGAATGGAATGCAATGTGTAATGGAATGGAAAAGAATGTGGAATGGAAGGCCAGGGAATGTGGAATGGAATGTGGAATGGAATGTGGAATGGAATGGAAAAAATGTGGAAAGGAAGGTAATGGAAATGAAATGGAAGGTAACAGAACATGGAATGGAATGGAATGGAACGTAGAATGGACCGTGGAATGGAATGTGGAATGGAAAGGAATGGAATGTGGAATCGAATGGAATGGAAAGTGGAATGGAATCGAATGGAAAGTGGAATATAATTTAAAATGGAATGAAAAGGAATCCAGAATGGAATAGAATGGAATGGAATGGAATGGAACGTGGAAAGGAACGTGGAATGGAATGTGGAATGGAATGGAATGGAATGTGGAATGGAATGGAATGGAATATGGAATGGAAGGGAATGGAATGTGGAATGGAATGTGCAATGGAATGTAATGGAATGTAAGGTGGAATGGAACGTGAAATATAATGTGGAATGAAACCTGTAATACAATGAAATTGAACTTGGAATGGAATGCAACGGAACGTATAATGGAACGGAATGAAACCTGGAATGGAACGAGGAATGGAAAGTGGAATGGAACGTGGAATGCAATGGAATGGAATGTTGAATATAGTGGATTGGAATGTGGAATGGAATGGAATAGAATATGGAATGCAACGTGGAATTTAATGGAATGGAACGTGGAATGGAATGCGGAATGGAACCTCTAACTGAACGTAGAATGGAAATGGGAATGGAATGGAATGAAACGTCTAATGGAATGTAGAATGGAACGTGGAATGGAATGGAATGGAACGTGGAATGGAATGTGGAATGAAATATGAAATGCAATGTGGAATGGGATGTGGAATGGAATGTGAAAGGGAATGTCGAATGCAATGTGGAATGCAATGTGGAATAAAACGTGGAATACAGTGGAATGGAATGCGGAATGGAATGTGGAATGGAATGGAATGTGGAATGGCATGTGGAATGGAATGGAAAGGAATGTGGAATGGAATATGGAAAGGAATGTGGAAAGGAATGTGGAATGGAATGTGGAATGAAACGTGGAATGGAATGGAATGGAATGTGGAATGGAATGTAGAATGGAACGTGGAATAGAATGCAAAGAGGAATGGACCGTGGAATGGAATGGAATGGAACGTGGAATGGAACATGGAATGAAACGTGGAATGGTATGTAGAATGAAAAGTGGAATGGAATGGAAGGGAATGAGGAATGGATCATGAAATGGAATGAAATGGAACGTGCAATGGAAAGAGAAATGGAACGTGGAATGGAATGTGGAATGGATCGTGGAATGGAATGTGGAATGGAATGGCATCTGGAGTGGAACGGAATGGAATGTGGAATGGAAAGGAATCTGGATTGGAATGGCATGGAATGTGGAAAGGAATGGAAGGGAATGTGAAATGGAATGGAATGGAATGTGGAAAGGAATGTTATGTGGAATGGAATGGAATCTGTAGTAGATTGCAATGTAATGTGGAATGGAATGGAATGGAATGTGGAGGGGAATGAGGAATGGAATGGGTAATCTAATCTGGAGTGGAATGGAAACGAATGTGGAATGGAATGTGTAATGGAATGGAATGGAATGTGGAATGGAATGTGGAACTGTGTGTGGAATGGAACGTGGAATGGAACGTGGAATGGACTGGAATGTGGAATGGAACGTGGAATGGAATGGAATGGAATGGAATGGAATGTGGAATTGAATCGAATGGAATGTGGAAAGGAAGGTGGAATGGAATGGAAAGGAATGTGGAAGGGAATGTGAATGGAATGTGTAATGGAATGTGGACTATAACGTGGAAAAGAATGGAATGAAATGTGGATTTGAATGTACTGGAATGTGGAATGGAATGGACAAGAATGTGGAATGGAATGTGGAATGGAATGTGGAAAGGAATGCGGAATGGAACGGAGTGGAAAGTGGTTTGGAAGGTGGAATGCAACATGGAATGGGAAGGTATGTAATGTGGAAGGGAATGGAATGGAATGTGGAATAGAGTGGCTGGAATGTGGAATGGAATGTGGAAGAGAATTTGGAATGAAATGTGGAATAGAATGTGGATTGGAATGTGGAATGGAATGGAATGGAATAGAATGGAATGTGGAATGGTATGTGGAATGGAATGGAAAGGAATGAGGAATGGAATGTGGAATGAAACGTGGAATGAAATGGAATGGAAAGTGGAATGGAAAGTGGAATGGAATTTGGAATCGAATGGAATGGAATGTGCAATGGAAGGGAGTGGAATGTGGAATGGGATGTGGAATGGAATGTGGAATGGAATGGAAAGGTATCGAATGTGGAATGGAAAGGAATGGAATAGAATGGAATGAGAAATTGAATGGAATGGAATTCGGAAAGGAATGGGATTGAATATGGAACGGATTGGAATGGAATGGAATATTGAATGGAATGGAATTGAATGGAATGCGGAATGCTAAGGAATTCAATATGGAATGGAATATAGTGGAATGGAATGGAACGGAACTGAATGGAATGGAAGGTGGATTTGAATGGAATGGGAAGTGGAATGGAATGCAATGGATAGTGGAATGGAAGGAATGGAATGGGATGGAAGGTGGAATGGAATGTGAAATGGAATGTCAAATGGAATGTGGAATAGAATGAAATGGAACGTGGAAAGGAATGGAATGGAACGTGGAATGGCATGGAATGGAACGTGGAATGGAACATGGAATGGACCGTGGAATGGAATGTGGAATGGAAAAGAATGGAACGTTGAATGGAATTGAAAGGATTGTGGAATGGAACGTGGAATGGAATGGAACGAAACGTGGAATGGAAAGTGGAATGGAACATCCAATGGAAAGTGGATTTGAGGTGGAATGGGATGGAATGGCACGTGGAAAGGAATGTGGAATGAAATGTGGAATGGAATACAATGGAATATGGAATGGAATGGAATGGAATGTGCACTGGAATGGAATGGAATATGGACTGGAATGGAATGGAATGTGAATAGTATGTCGAATGGAATGGAATGGAATCCGGAATGGAATGGAATCGAATGGTAAGGAATGTGGAAAGGAACAGAATGGATCATGGAATGGAATGAGGAATGGAAAGTGGAATGGAATGTGGAGTGGAATGGAATGAAATGTGGAATGTGGAATGGAATGTGGAATGTAATGTAACGGAATGTGCAATGGAATGGAATGGATTGTGGTACAGAATGTGGAAGGTAATGGAATGGATTGTGGAAGGAATGTGGAATGGAATGGAATGGAATGTGGAAGGGAATGTGGAATGGAATGTGTAATTGAATGGAATGGAATGTGGAAGCAATGTGGAGTGGAATGAAATGGAATGTTGACTGGAATCTGGAGTGGAATGTTTAATGCAATGGAACGGAATGTGAAATGGAATATGGAATGGAATGGAAAGGAATGTAAGGTGGAATGCAATGGAATGTGGAATGCAATTGAATGTGGAATGGAATGGAATCGAATGGAATGGATTGGAATGTGAAATGTAATGGAACGTAATGTGGAATTTGTTGGTAGAGAATGGAATGCGGTATGGAATGCATACAAACGGAATCTAATGTGGAATCGAAGGGAAAGGAATGTGGAATTCAACTTGCAATTGAATGGAATGGAATGTGGAAAGGAATGCAATGTAATGTGGAATGCAATGCAATGGAATCTGGAATAGAATGGAAAGTGGAGTGGAATGGAATGGAATGTGAAATGGAATGGGATGGAAAGTGGAATGGAATGGAATGGAATGTGGAATGGAATGGAATGTGCAATGGAAAGGAATGTGCAATGGAATGTGGAAAGGAGTGGAATGGAATGTGGAATGGAATGGAATATGGACTGGAGTGGAACCTGGAATGGAATTGAATGTGGAATTGGATGTGGAATGGAAAGAAATGGAATATGGAATGGAATGTGGAATACAATGCTGAATGCAATCTGGAATGGAACGGGGAACGGAAAGTAGTATTCAATGTGAAATGGAATGGATCGAAATGTGGAATGGAGTATGGAATGTGGAACAGAATGGAATGGAATGTGGAATGTGGAATGGAATGTGGAATGGAATGGAATGGAATGTGGTACAGAATGTGGAAGGGAATGGAATGGATTGTGGAAGGAATGTGGAATGCAATGGAATGGAATGTGGAAGGGAATGTGGAATGGAATGTGTAATTGAATAGAATGCAATGTGGAAGCAATGTGGAGTGGAATGAAAGGGAATGTAGACTGAAATCTGGAGTGGAATGTGGAATGGAATGGAATGGAATGTGGAATGGAAAGTGGAATGGAAAGGAAAGGAATGGAATGTGGAATGCCATGGAATGTGCAATTGAATGGAAACGAATGGAATAAAATGGAATGTGAAATGGAATGGAACGGAATGTGGAATTTGTGGTTATAGAATGGAATATGGTATGGAATGGATTGAAATGGAATCTAATGTGGAATGGAAGGGAATGGAATGTGGAATTCAATGTGCAAATGAATGGAATGGAATGTGGAATGGAACGTGCAATTTAATGGAATGGAATTTGGAATGGAATGTTGAATGGCATGTGCAATTTAATGCAATGGAATTTGGAATGGAATGGAATGGAATGTGGAATGCAACGCAATGGAATCTGGAATGGAATGGAAAGTGGAGTGGAACGGAATGGAAAGTGAAATGGAACGGGATGGAATGTGGAATGAAATGGAATGGAAAGTGGAACAGAATGGAATGCGAAATGGAAAGGAATGTGCAATGGAATGTGGAATGGAATGGAATGGAATGTGGAATGGAATGGAATATGGAATGGAATGGAACGTTGAATGGAATGGAATGTGGAAAGGAACGAAATGGAATATGGAATGGAATGTGGAATGCAATGATGAATGGAATCTGGAATGGAATGTGGAATTCAATGTGAAATGGAATGGAAATGAATGTGGAATTGAACGTGGAATGGAACGTGGAAAGGAACATGGAATTTGGAATTGAGTGGAATGCAATGTGGAATTGAATGGAATGCAGTGTGGAACGGAATGCGGAATGGAAAGGAATGGAATATGGAATGGAATGGAATGGAATGGAATGGGACATGGAATGGAACGTTGAATAGAACGTGGAATGGAATGGAATGGAAAGTGTACTGGAACGTTGAATGGAACGCGGAACTGAATGTGGAAAGGAATGGAATGGAATGAGGAATGGAAGGGAAGGGAATGTGGAATGGAATGGAATGGAAAGTGGAATGGATAGTGGAATGGAATGTGGAATGGAACGTGGAATGGAATGGAATGGAATGTGGAATGGAATGGAATCGAATGTGGAATGGAATGGAATGCAATAGAAAGCAGAATGGTATGCAATGGAATGCAGAATGGAATGGAATGGAATTTAAGGTCGAATTGAATGGAATGGAAAGTGGAATGGGCTGGACTGCAATGTAGAAAGTAATGGAATGGAATGTAAGGTGGAAAGGAATGTGAAATTGAATGAGGAATGGAACGTGAAATGGAATGAAATGGAACGTGAAATGGAAAGGAATGGAACGTGCAATGGAAAGGAATGGAACGTGGAATGGAACTTGGAATGGAACGTGGAAAGTAACATGGAATGGAACGTGGAATTGAATGAAATGGAATGTTGAATTGAATGGAATGGCTTGGGGAATGGAATGGAATGGAGTATGGAATGGAACATTGAATAGAATGGAATGAAACTTGGAATGGAATGCGGAATGGAACCTCTAATGGAACGTAGATTGGAAAGTGGAATGGAATGGAATGGAATGTCTAATGCAAACTAGAATGGAACGTGGAATGGAATGGAATGGAACGTGGAATGGAATGGAATGGAATACGTTATGGAATGTGGAATGGAATGGAATGGAATGTGGAATCGAATGTGGTATGGAATGTGGAATGGAACGTGAAAGGGAATGTGGAATGCAGTGTGGAATGGAATGTGGATTGGAACGTGGAATGAAATGCAATGGAATGTGGAATGAAAGGTGGAATTGATTAGAAAGGAATGTGGAATGGAAAGTAGAATGAATGGAATGGAATGTTGAGTGATATCTGGAATGAGATGGAATGGAATGTGGAATGTTATGTGGAATTGAATGGAATGGAATGTGAAATGGAAATTGGATTGGAATGGAATGGATTGTGGAACGGAATGTGAAATGGAATGCAATGCAGTGGAATGTGGAATGGAATGTTGAATGGATTGTGGAATGAGATGTGGAATGGAACGTGGAATGGAGTGGAATCGAAAGTTGAATGGAACCCGGAATGGAATGTGGAATGGAACGTGGAACTGAATGTGCAATGAAATGTTTAATGGAATGTGCAATGGAATGGAACGGAATGTGGAATGGAACTTGAATGGAATGGTACGTGGAATGGAACGTGGAATAGAACGTGGAATGGAAGGTGGAATGCAATGAGGGATGGAACTTGGAATGGAATGTACAACGGAATGTGGAATGGAAAGTGGATTGGAATGGAATGGAAAGTGGAATGGAACCTGGAATGGAATGGAATATAACGTGTAGTGGAACGTGGAATGGAATGTGGAATGGAATATGAAATGGAAAGTGGAATGTAGTGGAATGGAATGTGGAATGGAATGTGGAATGGAATGTGGAATGGAATGGAAGCTGGAATGGAATGTGGAATTTAGTGGAATGGAATGTTTAAATGGAATGGAATAGATTGTGGAATGGAATGTGGGCTGCAATGGAATACAATGTGGAATGTAATGTAATGGAAAGTGGAACGGAATGTTTAATGGAATGTGGAATGAAATCTGGACTGTAAAGTGGAATGTATCATGGAATGGAGTGGAATGTATCGTGGAATAGAACATGGAATGGAATGGAATGGAACGTGGAATGGAATGCGGAATGAAATGTGGAATGGAATGGAATGGAATGGAATGGAATGGAACTTGGAATGGAATGCGGAATGAAATGTGGAATGGAATGGAATGCAATGGGTAATGGAATGCGCAATGAAATAGAACGGAAATTGGAATGGAAAGTGGAATGGAATGCAATGGAATGTTGAACGGAATGGAATGGAATGTGGAATGGAATTGAATGGAATGCGGAAAGGAATGTGGAATGGTATGTGCATTGGAATGTGGAATGCAACGTAGAATGGAATGGAATGGAAAGTGGAATGGAAAGTGAAATGGAATGTAAAGGAACGTGGAATGGAATGCGGAAGGGAACGTGGAATGGAACGTGTAAAGGAGTGGAATGGAATATGGAAAGGAATGTAGAATGCAAAGTGGAATGGAATCGAATTTAATGGAATGGAATATGAAATCGAATGTGGAATTGTATGTGGAATGGAATGTGGAAAGGAACGTGGAATGGAATGAAATGGAATGCGGAATGGAATGTGGAATGGTATTGAATGGGTTGTGGAATGGTATGTGCAATGGAATGTTGAATGGAATCTGGAATGGAATGCAATGTGGAGTGGATTGTGGAATGGAATGGAATGGAAAGTGGAATGGAATATTCAATGGAATGTGGCATGAAATCTGGAATGGAACGTGGAAAGTATTCTGGAATGGAATGGAATGGATCATGGAATGGAACGTGGAATGGAACGTGGAATGGAAGGTGGAATGGAGCCTGGAATGGAATGGAATGGAATGTGGAATGGAATGGAATAGAAGGTGGAATGGAATGGATTGGAATGTGGAATGGAATGTGGAATGGAACAGAATGGAATGTGGAATGGAATGCAATTGAATGTGGAATGAAATGGAATGGAATGTCAAATGAAATGGAATGGAATGTGGAATGTAAAGTGGAATGGTATGTGGAGTGGCAGGTGGAATGGAGCGGAGTGCAATGTGGAGTTGAAAGTGGAATGGAATGTGAAATGGAACGTGGAATGGAATGCAATGTTAAATGGAACGGAGAATGGAATGGAATGGAACGTGGAATGGAACGTGGCATGGAACATGGAGTGGAATGTGGAATGGAAAGTGAAATGGAATGGAATGGAATGACGAATGGATTGTGAAATAGAATGAAATGGAACGTGGAATGGAACATGGAATGGAAAGTGCAATGGAATGTGGAATGCAATGAGCAATGGAATGTGGAATGGAACGTGGAGAGGAATGGAATGGAAAGTGGAATGAAAAGTTGAATGGAATGGAAAGGATCGTGGAATGGAATGTGGAATGGATGGTGGAATGAAAGGAGGAATGGAATGGAATGGAATGAGGAAAGGACTGTGGAATGGAATGTTGAATGGAATGTGGCATGGAATGTGGAATGGAATGGAATGGAACTTAATGGAATAGAATGGAATGTGGACTGGAATTGAATGGAATGAGGAATAGAATGTGGAATGCAATGGAATGAAATGCGGAATGGAATGTAATGGAAAGGAATGGAATGGAATGGAATGTGGCATGGAATGAGAAAAGGAATGTGGAATGGAATGTGGAATGGAACGGAATCGAATGAGGAATAGAATGTGCAATGGAATGTTGAATGGAACGTGGAATGGAATGGAATGGAATGTATTGTATAATGGAATGTGGAATGGTATGTGGAAGGGAACGTGGAATGGAATGGAATGGAAAGCAGAATGGATCGTGGAATGGAATGGAATGGAACGTGGAATGGAACATGGAAAGGAACGTGGAATGGTATGCAGAATGGTACATGGAATGGAGTGTGCAATGCAATGTGGAGTGGAACTTGGAATGGAACGTGAAATGGAATGTGGAATGTATTGGAATGGAATGCGGAACGGAATGTTGAATGGAATGTGGGGTGGAATGCAAGGCAATGTGGAATGGAATGTGGATTGGAGTGGAATGGAATGTGTATTGGTATGGGGAATGGAATGTAATGGAATTTGGAATGTCACAGAATGGTATGGTAAATAGAAATTGGAGTGGAATGGAATGGAATGTGCAATGGAACGTTGAATAGAATTGAATGGAAGATAGAATGGAACTTGGAATGGAACGTGGAATGGAAAGTGGAATGGAATGGGGACTGCAGAGTGGAATGGAATGTAGAATGGAAAGTGAAATGGAAGGGAATGGAATGTGGAATGGAAAGGAATGGAATGTGGAATGGAATGTGGAATGGAATTGAATGGAATGTGTAATAGAATGCAGAATAGAATGGAATGGAACGTGGAATGGAATGAGAAATGGAATGTGGAATGGAAAGGAATGCCATGTGCAATGGGAAGTGGAATGGAATGGAATGGAACTTTTAATGGAACGTGGAATGGAACATTAATTGGAATGTGGCATGGAACATGAAATGGCATGGGCAATGAAATTTGGAATGGAAAGTGGAATTTAATGGAATGGAAAGTGGAATGGAAAGTGGAATGGAAAGGAAAGGAATTTAGAATGCATTGCAATGGAATGTGTAATGAAAGGTGGAATGGAATGTGGAATGTAACGTAGAATGGAAAGGAATGGAATGTGGAATTGAACGTAGTGGAATATGGAATAGAATGGAAAGGAATGTGGAAAGTAATGTGGAATCGAATGGAATGTATTGTGGAATAGAATCTGGAATGGAATGGAACGGAATTCGGAAAGGAATGGAATGGAATGGAATGGAATGGAATGGAATGGAATGGAATTGAACGCGAAATGGAACGTGGAATGGAACATGGAAAGGCATGTAGAATGGAATGGAAAAGAATGTGGAATAGTTGATGCAGTCTCTTCCTAGTCTCAATGGTCTTTACATTTCGGTATGATTTTGCAGTGGCTGGTACCGGTTGTGCCTTTCCATGTTTAGCACTTCCTTCAAGAGCTCTTTTAGGGCAGGCCTGGTGTTGACAAAATCTCTCAGCATTTGCTTGTCTGTAAAGTATTTTATTTCTCCTTCACTTATGAAGCTTAGTTTGGCAGGATATGAAATTCTGGGTTGAAAATTCTTTTCTTTAAGAATGTTGAATATTGGCCCCCACTCTCTTCTGGCTTGTAGGGATTCTGCTGAGAAATCCGCTGTTAGTCTGATGGGCTTCCCTTTGATGGTAACACGTCCTTTCTCTCTGGCTGCCCTTAACATTTTTTCCTTCATTTCAACTTTGGTCAATCTGACAATTATGTGTCTTGGAGTTGCTCTTCTCGAGGAGTATCTTTGTGGCATTCTCTGTATTTCCTGAATCTGAATGTTGGCCTGCTTTGCTAGATTGGGGAAGTTCTCCTGGATAATATCCTGCAGAGTGTTTTCCAACTTGTTTCCATTCTCCCCATCACTTTCAGGTACACCAATCAGACGTAGATTTGGTCTTTTCACATAGTCCCACATTTCTTGAAGGCTTTGCTCATTTCTTTTTATTCTTTTTTACCAAATTCATAAAGCAAGTCCTCAGTGACCTACAAAGAGACTTAGACTCCCACACATTAATAATGGGAGACTTTAACACCCCACTGTCAACATTAGACAGATCAACGAGACAGAAAGTCAACAAGGATACCCAGGAATTGAACTCAGCTCTGCACCAAGCGGACCTAATAGACATCTACAGAACTCTCCACCCCAAATCAACAGAATATATATTTTTTTCAGCACCACACCACACCTATTCCAAAATTGACCATATACTTGGAAGTAAAGCTCTCCTCAATAAGTGTAAAAGAACCGAAATTGTAACAAACTGTCTCAGATCACAGTGCAATCAAGCTAGAACTCAGGATTAAGAATCTCACTCAAAACCGCTCAACTACATGGAAACTGAACAACCTGCTCCTGAATGACTACTGGGTACATAACGAAATGAAGGCAGAAATAAAGATGTTCTTTGAAACCAACGAGAACCAAGACACAACATACCAGAATCTCTGGGATGCATTCAAAGCAGTGTGTAGAGGGAAATTTATAGCACTAAATGCCCACAAGAGAAAGCAGGAAAGATCCAAAATTGACACCCTAACATCACAATTAAAAGAACTAGAAAAGCAAGAGCAAACACATTCAAAAGCTAGCAGAAGGCAAGAAATAACTAAAATCAGAGCAGAACAGAAGGAAATAGATACGCAAAAAACCCTTCAAAAAATAAGTGAATCCAGGAGCTGGTTTTTTGAAAGGATCAACAAAATTGATAGACCACTAGCAAGATTAATAAAGAAAAAAAGAGAGAAGAATCAAATAGATGCAATAAAAAATGATAAAGGGGATATCACCACCGATCCCACAGAAATACAAACTACCATCAGAGAATATTACAAACACCTCTATGCAAATAAACTAGAAAATCTAGAAGAAATGGATAAATTCCTGAACACATACACCCTCCCAAGAATAAACCAAGAAGAAGTTGAATCTCTGAATAGACCAATAACAGGAGCTGAAATTGTGGCAATAATCAATAGCTTACCAACCAAAAAAAGTCCAGGACCAGATGGGTTCACAGCCGAATTCTACCAGAGGTACAAGGAGGAGCTGGTACCATTCCTTCTGAAACTATTCCAATCAATAGAAAAAGAGGAAATCCTCCCTAACTCATTTTATGAGGCCAGCATCATCCTGATACCAAAGCCTGGCAGAGACACAACAAAAAAAGAGAATTTTAGACCAATATCCTTGATGAACATTGATGCAAAAATCCTCAATAAAATACTGGCAAACAGAATCCAGCAGCACATCAAAAAGCTTATCCACCATGATCAAGTGGGCTTCATCCCTGGGATGCAAGTCTGGTTCAATATATGCAAATCAATAAATGTAATCCAGCATATAAACAGAACCAAAGACAAAAACCACATGATTATCTCAATAGATGCAGAAAAGGCCTTTGACAAAATTCAACAACCCTTCATGCTAAAAACTCTCAATAAATTAGGAATTGATGGGACATATCTCAAAATAATAAGAGCTATTTATGACAAACCCACAGCCAATATCATACTGAATGGGCAAAAACTGGAAGCATTCCCTTTGAAAACTGGCACAAGACAGGGATGCCCTCTCTCACCACTTCTATTCAACATAGTGTTGGAAGTTCTGGCCAGGGCAATTAGGCAGGAGAAGGAAATCAAGGGTATTCAATTAGGAAAAGAGGAAGTCAAATTGTCCCTGTTTGCAAATGACATGATAGTATATCTAGAAAACCCCATTGTCTCAGCCCAAAATCTCCTTAAGCTGATAAGCAACTTCAGCAAAGTCTCAGGATACAAAATCAATGTGCAAAAATCACAAGCATTCTCATACATCAATAATAGACAGAGAGCCAAATCATGGGTGAACTCCCATTCACAATTGCTTCAAAGAGAATAAAATACCTAGGAATCCAACTTACAAGGGATGTGAAAGACCTCTTCAAGGAGAACTACAAACCACTGCTCAAGGAAATAAAAGAGGATGCAAACAAATGGAAGAACATTCCATGCTCATGGGTAGGAAGAATCAATATCATGAAAATGGCCATCCTTCCCAAGGTAATTTACAGATTCAATGCCATCCCCATCAAGCTACCAATGACTTTCTTCACAGAATTGGAAAAAACTACTTTAAAGTTCATATGGAACCAAAACAGAGCCCGCATCACCAAGTCAATCCTAAGCCAAAAGAACAAAGGTGGAGGCATCACGCTACCTGACTTCAAACTATACTACAAGGCTACAGTAACCAAAACCGCATGGTACTGCTACCAAAACAGAGATATAGATCAATGGAACAGAACAGAGCCGTCAGAAATAATGCCGCATGTCTACAACCATCTGATGTTTGACAAACCTGAGAAAAACAAGAAATGGGGAAAGGATTCCCTATTTAATAAATGGTGCTGGGAAAACTGGCTAGCCGTATGTAGAAAGCTGAAACTGGATCCCTTCCTTACACCTTATACAAAAATCAATTCAAGATGGATTAAAGACTTAAATGTTAGACCTAAAACCATAAAAACCCTAAAAGAAAACCTAGGCAATACAATTCAGGACATAGACATGGGCAAGGACTTCATGTCTAAAACACCAAAAGCAATGGAAACAAAAGCCAAAATTGACAATTGGGATCTAATTAAACTAAAGAGCTTCTGCACAGCAAAGGAAACTACCATCAGAGTGAACAGGCAACCTACAAAATGGGAGAAAATTTTCGCAACCTACTCATCTGACAAGGGGCTAATATCCAGAATCTACAATGAACTCAAACAAATTTACAAGAAAAAAACAAACAACCCCATCAAAAAGTGGGTGAAGGACATGAACAGACACTTCTCAAAGAAGACATTTATGCAGCCAAAAAACACATGAATAAATGCTCACCATCACTGGCCATCAGAGAAATGCAAATCAAAACCACAATGAGATACCATCTCACACCAGTTAGAATGGCAATCATTAAAAAGTCAGGAAACAACAGGTGCTGGAGAGGATGTGGAGAAATAGGAACACTTTGACACTGTTGGTGGGACTGTAAACTAGTTCAACCCTTGTGGAAGTCAGTGTGGCGATTCCTCAGGGATCTAGAACTAGAAATTCCATTCGACCCAGCCATCCCATTACTGGGTATATACCCAAAGGACTATAAATCATGCTGCTATAAAGACACATGCACACGTATGTTTATTGCTGCATTATTCACAACAGCAAAGACTTGGAACCAAGCCAAATGTCCAACAATGATAGACTGGATTAAGAAAATGTGGCACATATACACCATGGAATACTATGCAGCCAAAAATGATGAGTTCATGTCCTTTGTAGGGACATGGATGAAATTGGAAATCATCATTCTCAGTAAACTGTCGCAAGAACAAAAAACCGAACACTGCATATTCTCACTCATAGGTGGGAATTGAACAATGAGAACACATGGACACAGGAACGGGAACATCACACTTCGGGGACTGTTGTGGGGTGGGGGGAGGGGGGAGGGATAGCATTGGGAGATATACCTAATGCTAGATGACGAGTTGCTGGGTGCAGCACACCAGCATGGCACATGTATACATATGTAACTTACCTGCACATTGGGCACATGTGCCATAAACCTAAAGTATAATAATAATAATAATAATCATAATAATAAAAGAAAAAAAAAAGAATGTGGAATAGAAGGTAATGAAATGTGGAATGGAATTTGGAATGCAATGGAATGGAATGTGGAATGGAATGGAAAAGTATGTGGAAAGGAAGGCAATGGAATGTGGAATGGAATAGAATGTAATGTAATGTGGAATGTTATGGAATGGAACGTGGAATCGAAGATGGAATGGAAGGTGGAATGGGCCGTGGAATAGCACGGAACAGAATGTGGAATGGAACGTGGAATGGAATGTGCAATGCAACGTGGAATGGTACGTGGAATGGAATGCAACGGAATGTTGAATATAATTCGGAATGGAATGGAAAGGAATCCAGAATGGAATGGAATGGAATGGAATGGAAATTGGAATGGAACGTGGAATGGAACGTGGAATGGATTCGAGTATGGCGTGGAATGAAATGGAATGGAATGCAGAATGGTATGGAAAGGAAAGTGGAATGCAATGGAATGGAATGGAATTTGGAAATGAAAGAATGGAAAGTGGAAAGGAACGGAATGGAATGTAGAATGGAATGGAATGGAATGGAATTGAAATTGGAAAGGAATGGAATGGAATGTGGAATGGAATGTGAAATGGAATGTGGAATGGAAAGTGGAGTAGAATGAAATGGAACTTGGAATGGAATGGTACGGAACGTGGAATGGAATGGAATGGAACATGAAGTGGAACGTGGAATGGCAACACTAATGCAACGTAGAAAGGAATGTGGAAAGGAATGGCAGGTCTAATGGAAAGTAGAATGGAATGTGTAATGGAATGGAATGCAACGTGGAATGGAATGGAAGGGAACATAGAATGGAACGTGAAGTGGAACGTAGAATGGAAAGTGGAATGGAATGTGGAATGGAACGTTGAATGTAATGTGGAATGGAAAGTAATGGAATGTGGAACGGAATGGAATGGAATGTGGAATGCAATGAATGGAATGCCGAGTATAATTTGGAATGGAACTTAAAGGAATTCAGAATGGAATGGAATGGAATGGAATGGAATGTGGAATGGAACGTGTAATGGAATGGAATGGAACGTGGAATGGATTGTTGAATGGAATGTGGAATGGAATGTGGAATTGAACGTGGCATGGAATGTGGAATGCAACGTGTCGTGGAACGGAATGGAAAGTGGAATGGAATGTGTAATTGAGTGTGGAATGCAACGTGGAATGGAATGGAATGCAATGTGTAATGGAAAGTGGAATGGAATGGAATGGAATGTGGAATGCAATGAATGGAATGTCGAGTATAATTTGGAATGGAATGGAAAGGAATTCAGAATGGAATGGAATGGAATGGAATGGAATGTACTGGAAAGTAACGTTGAATGGATCTTGCAAAGGAACATGGAATGGAATGTAGAATGGAATGGAATGGAATGTGGAATGGAAGGGAAAGGGATGTGGAATGGAATGTGGAATGGAATGGAATGGAATAGAATGGAAAGTGAAATGGAATGGAATGGAATGTGGAATGGAATGTGGAATGAAAAGTGTAATGGAACGGAATGGTATGGAATGTGGAATGGAATGGAATGGAATGCAATGGAATGTGGAATGAAATGGAATGGAATGAGGAATGGAATTGAATCAAATGTGTAACAGAATGGAAGGGAATGAAATGTGGAATGGAATGGAATGTGGAATTGAATGGAATGGAATGGAATGGAATGGAAATTGTAATGGAACGGAATGTGGAATGGACTGGAATGAATTGGAAGGGAATGGAATGTGGAATGAAATGGAATAGAATGTGGAATGGAATGCAATGTTATGGAATGTGGAATGGAAAGGAATGGAATGTGTAATGCAACGGAGAGTAATATGGCATGGAACTTAATGGAAATTGGAATGGAATGGAATAGAATGAAATGTGGAATGGAATGTAATGGAGTGTGGAATGGAATATAATGGAATGTAGAATGGAATTTAATGGAATGGAAAGGAATGTGGAATTGAATGCAATTGGAAGTGGAATAGAATGGAATGAAAAGGGGAATAGAATGCGGAAACGGAATCTGGAATGGAACATGGAATAGAATGAAACACAACGTGGAATGGATTGGAATGGAACGTGGAAAGGAATGGTAACGAACGTGGAATGCAATGTGGAATGGAATGTGGAATGTATTGTGGAATATTACGGGGAATGAAATGTGGAATGGAATGTGGAATGGGATATGGAATGGAATATGGAATGCAATGGAAAGGAATGTGGGATGGAAGGTGCAATGGAAAGCAATGGAAAGGAATATGAAGTGGAATATGGAATGGAATGTAATGGAAAGTGGAATGGAATGGTATGCAATGTGGAATAGAATGGAAAGGAATGGAACGTCGAATGGAACGTGGAATGGAAGGTGGAATGGAATGTAATGGAACGTGGAATGTTATGCAATGGAATGCGGAATAGAATGGAATGGAATGTGGAATGGAAGAGAATGGAATGCAATGGAATGGAAGGTGAAAGTGAATGTGGAATGGAATGTGGAATGGAATGTTGAAGGGAATGAAATGTAACGTGGAATGGAATGGAATGAAAGGTGAAATAGAATGAAATGGAAAGTGGAATGGAAAATGGAATGGAACATGGATTGGAACGTGTAATGGAATGTGGAAAGGAATGAGGAATGGAATGGAATGGCACCTGGAATGAAATGTCGAATTGAATGGAATGGAATGTGAAATGGAATGTGGAAAGGAATGGAATAGAATGTGGAATGGAGAGCAATGGATTGTGGAATTAAACGTGGAATGGAATTTAATAGAATGTGAAATGGAATGGAATGGAATGTGGAATGGAAGGGAATGGAATGTGGAACAGAATGGAAGGGAATGGAATTTGGAAAGGAATGGAATTGAAAGGAATGGGATGCGGAATTGAAGGGAATGTAATGTGGAATGGAATGTGCAATTGAATGGAATGAAATTGAATGGAAACTGGAATGGAATGGAATTGAATGCAATTTGGAATGGAATAGAATTTAATGTGGAATGGAATGGAATGAAATGTGTAATGCAATGGAATGGAATGGAATAATTAAAGGAATGGAATGGAATGTGGAATGGAAAGTGGAATGGAATGGAATGGAAAGTGGAATGGAACGTGGAATGTAATAGAATGTAATGTGGAGCAGAATGGAATCGAATGTGGTATGGATTATGTAATGCAATGGAAAGTAATGTGGAATAGAATGTGGAATGTAATGTAATGGAATGTAGAAGGGAATGTGCAATTGAATGAGGAATGGAATGTGTAATGAAATGGAATATAATGTGGAATGGAATGGAATAAAATGGAATGGAATTTGGAAGGGAATGAGCAATGGAATATGGAATGGAATGTGGAATGAAATGAAATGGAATTTGGAATGGAATGTGGAATGTAATGGAAAGGAATGTGGAATGGAATGTGGAATGGAATGTGGAATGGAATGGAATGGAATGTGGAATGAAATGTGCAATGGAAAGTGGAATGTAATGTGGAAGGGAAAGTGAAACGGAAGTTGTAATGGAAAGGAATGGAATGTGGAATGGAATGTGGAAAGGAATGGTGTGGAATGTGGCCTGGAATGTGGAATGGAATGTAGAATGGAATTTGCAAAGAAATGGAATGTAATGTAGAATGGAATATAGAACGCAATGTGGAATGGAACGTGGAATGCAAAGGAATGGCGTGTGGAATGGAATAGAATGTGGAATGGAATGAAATGGAATGCAAAGTGAAATGGAATGGAATGGAATGTGGAATGGACTGTGGAATGGAAAGTGGAATGGAATGTGGAATATAAAGTTAAATGGAATGTGTAATGGAAAGGAATGGAATGTGGAATGGAATCTAGAAAGGAAGGGTATGGAATGTGGAATGGAATCTGGACTGTAATGTGGAATGGAATATGGAATGGAATGGAATCGGAAGTGCAATGCACTGGAATGGGGAATGGAATGCAACGTTGAATGGAATGGAATGGAATACTGATTGAAATGGAATGGAACGTGGAATGAAATGGAATGGAATGGAATGCGAAATGGAATGTGGAATGGAATGTGGAATGGAGTGTGGAATGCAATGTGGAATGGAACGGAATGGAATGTGGAATGGAGTTTGGAATGGAATGTGGAAAGGAACGAAATGGAATGTGGAACGGAATGTGAATGGTATGTCAAATGGAATGGAATGAATTGTGGAATGGAGTTGAATGGAATGGTATGGAATATGTGATAGAAAGGAATGGAATGTGGAATCGAATGTGGAAAGGAACGTGGCTTGGAACTTACAATGGATCGTGGAATGGAAAGTGGCATGGAATGGAATGTGGAATGGAATGGAATGGAACGTGTAATGAAATGTGGGATGAAATGGAATGGAATGTGTAATGGAAGGTTGAATGGATCGTGGAATATAAAGTAGAATGGAATGCAGAGTGGAATGTGGAATGTAATTGAATGGAACGTGGAATGAGACGGAATGGGAAGTAGAATATAATAGAATGGAATGGAAAGTGGAATACAATGGAATGGAATGTGGAATGCAATGTAATTGAATGGAATGTGAAATTGAATGAAATGCAATTTGGAATGGAATGGAATGGAAAATGGAATGGAATGGAAAGCAATGTGAAATGGAATGGAAAAGAATGTGGAATGGAATGTGGAATGGAGTGGAATGGAATGTGGAATCGAATGGAATGGAATGTGGAATGGAAAGTGGAATGGAACGGAATGAAATGTAGATTGGAATGTGGAGAGGAATAGAATGAAATTTGGCATGGAAGGGAAAGTGGAATGCAAGGTGGAATGGAATGGGATGGAATGTGCAACGGAATGGAATGCAATGTGGAAGAATGCAATGTGGAATGGAATGGAATGGAATGTGGAATGGAATGCAGTGGAATGTGGAATGGAATGGAATGCAGTGGAATGGAATGTGGAACTGAATGGAATGGAAAGGGGAATGGAATGGAATTTTGAATGGAATGTGGAATTGTATGTGGAATGGAATGGAATGCAATGTGGAAAGGAAAGTGTAATGGAATGTATAATGGAATGTGGAATGGAATGGAATGCAATGGGGAAAGAAATGTGGAATGGAATGCCGAATGGAATGTGCAATGGAATGGAATGGAATGTGGAATCGAGTTTAATGGAATGTTGAATGGAATGTGGAATGAAATGGACTGGAATGTGGAATGGCATTTGGAATGGGATGTAGAATGGCATGTTGAAAACAATGTAGAATAGAAAGTAATGGAATGTGGAATGGAGTGTGGAATGGAATGTGGAATGGAAAGTGGAATGGAACGTAAATTGGAATGGAATGGAACGTGGGATGGAATGTGGAATGAATGGAATGGAGTGTGGAATGGAATGTGGAAAGGAAAGTGGAATGGAACGTAAATTGGAATGGAATGGAACGTGGGATGGAATGTGGAATGGAATGGAATGGAATGTGGAATGGAATGTGGAGCGGGATGGAATGGAATGTTGAATGGAATGAAACGGAATGTGGAATGGAATGGGGAACGGAATTGAATGGAATGTTGAATGGAATGTTGAATGGAATGTGGAATGGAATTTGGAATGGAACGTGGAATGGAAAGTGGAATGGAACGTGGAATGGAACGTGGAATGTAATTTGGAATGGAAAAGAATGGAATGTAGAAGGGAATGGAATGGAATGTGGAGCTGAAGTTGGAATGGAATCGAATGGAATGGAATGTGGAACGGAATGGAATGGTATGCGGAATTGAATGGAATGGAATGTCGCATGGAATGTGTAATGTAATGTAATGTAGTGCAATGAGGAATTGAAGTTAGAATGGAATATAATGGAAAGTGGAATGGAATGGAGTGGAATGTTGAATGGATTGTGGAATGGAATGGAATGCAATGTGTAATAGAATGGAATGGAAGGGGATGTGGAATGGAAGTTGGAATGGAGTGGAATGGAATGTGGAAAGGAATGTGGAATGGAATGGAATGGAATGTGGAATGGAAGGTGGAGTGGAATGGAATGGAATGTGGAATGGGATGGAATGAAACGTGGAATAGAACATGGAATGGAATGTGGAACAGAACATGGAATGGAAATTGGAATGGAACGTTTAATTGAAGGTGGAATGGAATGGAAGTGAAAGTGGAATGGAACTTCGAATTGAAGGTGGAATGAAACGTCGAATGAGAGGTGGAATGGAATGTGGATTAGAATGTAATGTAATGTCGAATAGAATGAAGTGGAAGGTGGAATGGAATGGAATGGAACGTGGAATGGAAAGGAATGGATTGTGTAATGGAAAGGAATGGAATGTGGAATGCAACGGAATGGTATGGAATGTGGAATGGAATGGAATGGAACGGAATGGAAGGTGCAATGGAAAGGAGTGGAATGTGGAATGGAATACAATTGAATGTGGAATGGAATGGAAAGGAAAGGAATGTGTAATGGAATGAAATGCAATAAAATGGAGTGGAATGAATTTGGAATGGAAGGTGGATTTGAATGGAATGGAAAGTGGAATGGAACGTGGAATAGAATGTGGAATGGAAGATGGTATGGAATGCGGAATGGAACGTGAAATGAAATGTGAAATGGAATGTGGAATGGAACATTGAATGGAACCTGGAAAGGAATGTAGAATGAAACGTGGAATGTAACGTGGAATGGAATGGAATGGAATGTGGAATGGAATGTGGAATGGAATGTGCAATGGAATGGAATGGATTGCTGAATGGAATGTGAAATTGAATGGGCAATAGGATGGAATGGAATGTGGATTGGAATGTAATGGAATGTGGAATTTAATGGAATGGAATGTGGAATGGAATGTAGACTGGAAAAAAGTGGGATGTCAAATGGAATGTGGAGTGGAATTTAATGGAATATGGAATGGAATGATATGGAATGTGGAATGCTATTGAATGGAATGGAATGGAAAGTGTAATGGAATGGAATGGAATGTGGAATAGAATGGAATGGGACGTGGAATGGAATGTGATATGGAATGTGGAATGGAACGTGGAATTGAATGTGGAATGGAATGCAACGGAATGTGGAATGCAATCTTTAATGGAATGGAAAGGAATGTGGAATGGAATGGAATTTAGAGGTATGGAATGCGGAATGGAATGTGGAATGGAATGAGGAATGGAATGCAAATGAACGTGGAATGGAAATTTGAATTGAACGTGGAATGGAACGCGGAATGGAATGAAGAATGGAAGATGGAATGATATGTGGAATGGAATCGAATGGAACGTGGAATGGAATGAAGAATGGAACATGGAATGATATGTGGAATGGAATGGAATGGAACGTGGAATAGAAGGGAATGGAATGGAAAGAAATGTGGAATGCAATGGAATGGATTGAGTAATGGAATGAATGGAATTTGGAATGGAATGGGAAGGTATGGAAACTGGAATGGAATGGAACGGAATGGAATGTGGAATGGAATGTAACGGAATGAGGAGTAGAATGGAATGGAATGTGGAATGGAATGGAATGGAATTTGGAACGGAATGTAAAGTAACAGAACGTGGCATGGAATGTGGAATCGAAAGTGGAATGGAATGGAATGGAAAGTGGAACGGAATTGAAAGGAATGTGGAATGGAATGTGAAATATAATGGAATGGAAAGTGGAATGGAATGGAATGCAATAGAACGTGGAATGGAATGTGGAATGGCATGGAAATGAATGTGGAGTGGAATGTGGAATGGAATGTAATGGAAAGTGGAATGGATTGGAATGGAATGTGGAAAGGAATGTGGAATGTAATGGAATGGAATGTGGAATGGAATGTCGAATGGATTGGAATGGAAAGTGGAATTGAATGGAATGGAATGGGGAATTGAACCTGGGATGTAGTGGATTGTAAGGTGGATTGAAATGTCTATTGGAATGTGGAATGTAACGTGGAATGTAATGGAATGTATTGGAGAGAGGAATGATAAGTAATGGAAAGGAATGTTTAATAGAATGGAATGGAATGTGCAATGGAACGTGTAATGGAACGTGGAATGGAATGGAATGTGAAATGGAAAGTGGAATGGAACGTGGAATGGAATGTGGAGTGGAAAGGAATGTGGAATGGAATGGAAAAAGGAATGTAATGGAATAGAATGGAATGTGGAATTGAATGGAATGAAACGTGGAATGGATGGGAATGTGGAATGGATTGGAGTGGAAAGGGAATGGAATGGAATGGAATGGAATGTGGAATAGAATGGAATGTGGAATGGAGTGGAATGGAATGTAATTGAAAGGGAAAGGAAAGGAATGGAATGGAATGTGGAATGGAATGGAATGTAGAATGGAATGGAATGGAATGCAAAGTGGAAAGGAATTGAATGGAATGTGGAATGGAATGGAATGAAAAGTGGAATTGAATGGAATGGAATGTGAAATGGAATTGAATGGAAAGTAATTTCGAATGGATGGAAAGCAAAGTGAAACTGAATGGAAAGGAATGTTGAATGGAATGTGGAATGGAATGGAAAGTTATGTGGAATGCAATGTGAAATTGAATAGAATGGAATTTGCAGTGGAATACAGAATAGAATGGAATGGAATGTGGAATAGAATCTGGAATGGGATGTGGAATAGAATGGAATGGAAATTGTATGGAATGCGGAATGGCATGTGGATTGGAATGGTATGGAATGAGGAATGGAAGGTGGAATGGAATAGAATGGAAATGGAATGGACTGTGGAATGGAATTTGGAATGGATTGGAATGGAATGAGGAAAGGAAGGTGGAACGGAATGGAATGGAATGTGGAATGGAATGGAATGGAATGGAATAGGAAAGGAATGTGGAATGGAATAGGAATGGAATGGAATAGGAAAGGAATGTGGAATGGAATAGGAATGGAATGTGGAATGGAATGGAATGGAATTGAATGGAATGTGGAATGGAATGTGGAATGGAAAGTGGAATGGAACGGAATGGAATGTGGAATGGAATGGAATGGAATAGGAAGGGAATGTGGAAAGGAATGGAATGGAATCTGGAATGGAATGGAATCGAATAGGAAGGGAATGTGGAATGGAATGGAATGGAATGTGGAGTGGATTGCGGAAGTGTAAGTGGAATGGAATGTGGCATGGAACTTGGAATGGAATGGAATGGAATGGAATTTGGAATGCAATGGAATGGAATCTGGAATGGAATGGAATGGAATGTAGAATGGAAAGGAAAGGAAGGTGGAATTCAATGGAACGTAAAGTGGTATGGAATGGAAAGTGGAATCAAATCGAATGGAATGAAATGTATTAAGGAATGGAATGTGGAATGGATTGGAATGGAATGGAATGTGGAATGGTAAGGAATGTGAAATGGAATTGAATGTGGAAAGGAATGGAATGTGTAATGGAATGTGGAATAGAATGGAATGGAATGTGGAATGGAATGGAATGGAATGTGGAATGGAATGGAATGGAATGTGGAATGGAATGGAATGTGGAATGGAATGGTATGGAATGATGTGTGGAAAGAAATGCGGAATGGAATGTGTAATGGAATGGAATGGATCATGGAATGGAAGGTGGAATGCAATTTAAGGGAATGTGGAATGGAATGGAATGGAAAGTGGAATGGAATGGAATGTGGAATGGAATGTGGAACGCAATGTGGAATGGAATGGAAGAGAATGTGGAATGGAATGTGGAATGGAACGTGTAGTGGAACGTGGAAAGGAATGGAATGGAATGTGGAATGGAAGGTGGAATGGGATTTGGAATGTAATGTGGAATGGAAAGTAATGGAATGTGGAAGGGAATAGTGTGGAATGTGAAATTTAATGGAATGGAATGTGGAATGGAATGTGGAATTGAAAGGAATGGAATGTGGAGTAGAATGTGGAATGGAATGGAATGGAATCTGGAAAGGAAAGGAATGGAATGGAATGGAACGCGAAATGGAACGTGGATTGCAACGTGGAATGGAATGTGATATGGAATGGAAAGAGGTATTGAATGGAATGGAAAGTGGAATGGAGTGAATTGGAATGTGGAATGGAATGTGAAATTGAATGAAATGGAACGTGAAAAGGAATGGAATGGAACGTGCAATGGAATGGAATGGAACTTGGAATGGAACGTGGAATGGAACGTGGAATGGAATGGAAAGGAATGTTGAATGGAAAGGAATGCAATGCGAAATGGATTGGAATGGAACATGGAATGTAACATGGAATGGAATGGAATGGAATGTGGAATGGAATGCGGAACGGAACCTCTAAAGGAACGTAGAATGGAACGTGGAATGGAAAGGAATAGAATTTCTAATGGAAAGTAGAATGGAACGTGGAATGGAATGCAATGGAACGTGGAATGCAATGTGGAATGTAATGTGGAATGTAATGGAATATAGTGTGCAATGGAATGGAATGGAATGTGTTATGGAATGTGGAAAAAAATGGAATGGAAAGTGAAATGGAATGTGGTATGTTATGTCGAATGGAATGTGAAAGGGTATGTGGAATGCAAAGTGGAATGGAATGTGGAATGGAATGTGGATTGGAATGTGGAATAAAATGGAAAGGAATGTTAAATGGAAGGTGGAATGGAAAGAAATGGAATGTGGAATGATATCTGGAATGGAATGGAATGCAATATGTAATGTTATGTGGAATGAAATGGAATGGAATGTGGAAGGGAATGTGGAAAAGAATGTGGAGTGGAATGGAATGTGGAACGGAATGTGGAATGGAATGGAATGTGTAGTGGAATGTTTAATGGAATGTGGAATGGGATGTGGAATGGAACATGGAATGGAGTGGAATGGAATATGGAATGGCACGTGGAATTGAATGGAATGGAACGCGGAATGGAATGTGGAATGCAACTTGGATTGGAATGTGGAATGTTACGTCGAATGGAATGTGCAATGGAATGTGGAATGCAACGTGGAAGGGAATGTGTAATGGATTGTTGAAAGGAAAGTTTAATCGAATGGAATAGAATGTGAAATGGAACTTGAATGGAATGGAACGTGGAAAGTAATGTGGAATTAAACGTGGAATGGAACGTGGAATGGCATGTGGAGTGGAACATGGAATGGAATGTACAACGGAAGTTGGAATGGAACGTGGAATGAAATGCAATGGAAAGTGGAATGGAACGTGGAATGAATTGGAATGTAACGTGGAATGGAACGTGGAATGGAATGTGGAATGGAACGCGGAATTTAACGTGGAATGGAATGGAATGGAATATGGAATGGAATGTGGAATGGAATGTGGAATGGAATGTGGAATGCAACAGAATGCAATCTGGAATGGAATGTGGAATGTAATGGAAAGTAATGGAATGGAATGTGGAATTGAATGTGGAATGATATGGAATGGAGTGTGGAATGGAATGTGGAATGCATGGAATGGAGGATGGAATGGAACGTGGAATGGAATGTTGAATGGAATGTTGAATGGAATGAAAGGTGGAATGGAATGTGGAATGGAATGGAAAGGAATGTGAAATGGAATGTAATGGAATGTGGAATGGAATGTTTAATGGAATGTGGAATGAAATGTGGACTGGAACGTGGAATGGTTCATGGAATGGAATGGAATGGATCGTGGAATGGAACGTGGAATGGAAGGTGGAATGGAGCATGTAAGTGAATGGAATGGAACTTGGAATGGAATGTGAAATGGAATGTGGAATGGAATGTGGAATGGAATGCAATGGAATGTGGAATGGAATGTGGAATGTAATGGAATGGAATGTGAAATGAAATGCAATGGAATATGGAATGAAATGCAAAGGAAATTGGAATGGAATGGAATGGAATGTGGAATGGAATGCAATGCAATGTGGAATGGAATGTGCAATAGGATGCGCAATGGAATGTGGAATGCAAAGCGGAATGGAATGGAATGGAAGTTGGAATTGAAAGTGGAATGGAATGGAAAGGAACGTGGAATGGAATGTGGAATGGAATGGAATGGAATGGAATGGAATGTTTTAACGAATGTGGAATGGAAAGTGGAATGGAATGGAATGGAATGGAAAGTGGAATGGAATGTGGAATGGAATGGTGTGGAATGTGTAAAGGAATGCAGATTAGAAAGGAATGTGGAATGGAATCTGGAATGGAGTGCAATGGAATGTGGAATGGAATGGAATGGAAAGTGGAATGGACTGGAATGGAATGTGGAATGGAATGTGGAATAGATTGTGGAATGGAAGGGAATGGAACGTTGAATGGAAAGTGCAATGGATGGGGAATGGAACGTGGAATGGAATGTAGACTGGAATGGAAAGGAATGTGGAATGGAAAGTGGAATGGAACGTGGACAGAAACGTGGAATTGAATGTGCAATGGAATGTGCAATGGAACGTGGAATGGAATTGAACGTGGAATAAAATGGAATGGAATGTGGAAAGGAATGGAATGGAATGAGAAAGGGAATTATGAATGGAAAGGAATGTGCAATGGAATGGAATCTAATGGTATGTGGAATAGAATGGAATGTGGAATGGAATGGAATGAAATGAGGAAGGCAATGTGGAATGGAATGCAATGTGGAATGGAATGGATTGGAATGTGGAATGGAATGGAATGGAATGAGGAAAGGAATGTGGAAAGGAATGGAATGTGGAATGGGATTTAATGGAATGGAATCAAACGGAATTGAATGGTATAGATGTGGAATGGAACGTTGAATGGAAGGGAATGGAATGTGGAATGTAGTGTGGAATAGAATGGATTGGAAACTGGAATGGAATGTGGAATTGAATGGAGTCGGATGTGTAATGGAAAGTGAAATGGAATGGAATGGAATCTGTAATGTAAAGTGGAATGAAACGTGGAGTAGAACGTGGAATGGAATATGGAATGGAATGTGGAATGGTATGTGTAATGGAATGGAATGTAAAGTGGAATGGAATGGAAAGGAATCTGGTAAGGAATGGAATGGAATGCGGAAGGGAATCTGGAATGGAATGCAATGTGGAATGGAATGGAATGGAAAGGAATGTGGAAAGGACTGGAACGTGAATGGAATGTGGAATTGAACGAAATGGAACGTCTAATGGGAAGGAAAGTGGAATGGAATGGAATGTGGAAGGGAATGGAAAGTGGAATGGAATGTAATATGGAATGGAATGGAATGGAACGTGGAATGAAATGAAATGGAATGGAATGTGGAATGGATTGGAATGGAATGGAATGGAACTTGGAATGGAATGGAATGGAAAATGGAATGGAATGCAGTGCAACATGGAATGGAATGGGTTAGAATTGAATGTCGAATGCAATGGAACGTCGAAAGGACTGGAATGGAACGTCGAGTGGAATGGAATGGAAAGTGTAATGCAATGGAATGGAATGGAATGGAATGGAATGCGAAAGGGAATGTGGAATGGAATGTGAAATGGAATGAGAAATGTAATGTTTAATGGAATGAAATGGAAAGTGGAATGCAAAGGAGTGGAACGTGGAATATAAAGGAATGGAAACTCAAATGGAAAGTGGAATGGAACGTGGAATGGAATGTGGAATGGAACGTGCAATGGAATGTAGAATGGAATAGAATGGAACGTGGAAAGGAATGTGGAATTTTATGGAACGGAATGGAATAGAATGGAATGTGGAATGGTAAGTACGGGAATGTGGAATGGAATGGAATGGAGTGAGGAATGGAGTGGAAATTGGAAAGGAATGGAATGGAATGTGGATTGGAATGGAATGGAATGTGGAATGGAATGTAATGGAATGCAATGGAACGTGGAAGTGAATGGAATGGAAAGTGGAATGTTATGGAATGGAACGTGGAATGGAATGTGGAAGGTAACGTGGAATGGAAGGCAATGGAATGTGGAATACAATGTGGAATGGAATGGAGTGTGGAATGGAATGTGGAATTGAATGGAATCGAATGTGGAATAGAATGTGGAATGGAATGTTGAACAGAATGAAATGGAACGTCGAAGTGAATGGAATGGAAAGTGGAATGTTATGGAATAGAACATGGAATGGAATGTGCAATGGAATGGCATGGAATGTGGAATGGAAAGGAATGGAATTTGGAATGGAATAGAATGTGGAATGTAATCAAATGCAATGGAATGTGAAATGGAATTGGATGGAATGTGGAATGGATTGGAATCGCATGTGGAATGGAATGGAAGGTGGACTGGAATGTGGAATGGAATGTGGAGACCAATGTGGAGTGGATTGGAAATGAACGTGTAATGAAACGTGGAACAGAATGGAATGGCTTGTGAATTAGAACCAGGAATGGATCGAGGAATGGAATGTGGAATGGAAGGTGGAATGGACTAGAATGGAGCGTGGAATGCAAGGGAATTGAATGTGGATTGGAGTGGAATGGAATATGGAATGGAATGTGGAATGGTATGGAATGCGGAGTGGAATGTGGAATTGAACGGAATGCCGAAAGGAATGTGAAAAGGAATGGAATGGAAAGTGGAATGGAATGTGGAATCGGTTGAGGAATGGAATGGAATGCAATGTGGAATGGAATGGAATGGAATGCAATGTGGAATGGAATGGAATGGAATGGAATGTGGAATGGAATGGGTTGGAATGTGGAATGGAATGGGTTGGAATGTGGAATGGAATGTGGAAAGTAATGGAATGGAATGGGGAATGGAATGGAATGGAATGAAATTGGAATGGAAAATTGGAAAGGAATGTAATGGAAAGTGAAATGGAATGTGGAACGGAATGGAAAGAATGGAATGGAATGTGGCATCAAATAGAATGGAATGTGAAATGGATAGTGGAATGGAATGGGAAATGGAAAGTGGAATGGAAAGTCGAATGGAATGTGGAATGGAATGGAATGGAATGGAATGTGGAATGGAATGGAATTGAATGGAATGGAATGTGAAATAGAATGGAATGCAATGTTGGATGGAAGGTGGAATGGAATGGAATGGAATGGAATGTGGAATGGAATGTGAAATGAGAAATGGAGTGGAATGTGGAATGGAAAGTGCAATGGAATGAAATGGAATGGAATGCAAAGGTACGGAAAGGAATGTGGAGTGAAATGTTAAATGAAAAATGGAATGGAATGTGGAATGGAATGTGTAATTGCATAGAATGGAACGGAATGGAATGTGGAATGGAATAGAAAGGAAGGTGGAATTTCATGGAATGGAATGTGGAATGGATTGTGGAATGGAATGGAATGGAATTCAATGGAATGTGGATTGGAATCTGGAATGGAATGAAATGGAAAGGAATGGAATGGAATGCAACATGGAATGGAATGTTGAAGGGAAAGTTGAATGGAATGCCACATGGAATGTGGAATGGAATGCAATGGAATGGAAGGGAAGGTGGAATGGAAAGGAATCCAATGTGGAATGTAATGGAATGGAACAGAATGGAATGGAATGGAATGTGGAATGGAATGTGGAATGGAATCTGGAATGGAAATGAATTTGGAGTGGAATGGAATTGAATGTGGAATGGAATGGAATGGAATGTGTAATGCAATGGAATGGAATGGAAGATGGAAAGGAAAGTGGAATGGAACGAGGAATGGAAAATGGAATGTAACGTGGAGTGGAACGTGGAATGGAACGTGGAATCGAATGTAATGGAATGTGGAATGGAATGGAATGGAATGTGGAATGGAATGCAATGGAATGTAATGTGAACTGGAGTGGTATGTAATGTGGAATGGAATGGAATGGAATGGAATGTGGAATGGAATGCAACGGAATGGAATCTGGAATGCAACGGAATGGAATGTTGAATAATGGAATGTAATGTGGAATGAAATATGGAATGTGGAATGGAATGAAACGGAATGTGGAATGGAAAGTGGAATGGTACGTGTAATAGAATCTGGAAAGGAATGTGGAATGGAATGGAAACAAATATGGAAAGGAATGGAATGGAATGGAAAGGAATGTGGTATGGAATGTGGAATGGAATGTGGAAAGGAATGTGGTATGGAATGTGGAATGGAATGTGGAAAGGAATGTGTTATGGAATGTGGAACGGAATGTGGAAAGGAATGGAATGTGGAATGGAATGTGGAATGCAATGTGGAATGGAATGGAAAGGAATGGAGCGGACTGTTTAATGGAATGGAATGGAATGTGGAATGGAATGTTAAGGAATGCAATGAGTAATGGAATGTGGAAAGGCATGTCGTAGGGTATGTGGAATGGAATTGAATGGAAAGTGCAATTGAATTGAATGGAATGTGCAATGGAGTGGAATAGAACGCGGAATGTAACGTGGAAAGCAATGGAATGGAATGTGGAATGAAAGGTGGAATGGAATTGAATGAAATGTGGAATGGAAAGTGGAATGTAATGGAAAGGTATCTGGAATGGAAAATAATAGAATGTGAAATAGAATGTGGAATGGAATGTGGAATGGAATGGAATGGAATGTGGAATGGAATGGAATGGAATGTGGAATGGAATGGAATGGAATGTGAAATGGAATATGAAATGGAAAGCAATGGTAAGTGGAATGCAAAGGAATGGAATGGAATGTGGAATGGAATGGAATGTTTAACGGAATGTGTAATGTAATGGAATGGAATATGGAATGGAATGGAATGAAATGTGGAATTGAATGGAAGGGAATGTGGAATGGAATGGAATGGAAAGTAATATGGAATGGAATGCAAAATGGAATGGAATGCAACGTGGAATGTAAGGGAATGCAATGTGGAATTGAATGAAGAATGGAAGGGATTGGAATATGGAATTGAATGAAGAATGGAATGCAATGGAATCTAGAATGGAATTTAATAGAATGGGGAAAGTAATGGAATGGAATGCAATGTGGAATGGAATTGAATAGAATGTGGAATGCAATGGAATGCAATGTGGAATGGGATGGATTTCAATTCAATGTGGAATGGAAGGGAATGGAATGAGGAATGGAATGGAAGGGAATGTGGAATCAAATGCAATGGAATGTGGAATGGAATGGAATCGAAAGTGGAATGCAATAGAATGGAATGGAATGGAATGTGGAATGGAATGGAATGCAATGCAAGGAGTAATGCAATGTGAAATAGAACGTGGAATAGAATGGAATGGAACGTGGAATGGAATGGACTGGAATTTCGAATGGAATGGAGCAGGATTTGTAATGGAATGGAATGTCGAATGTGGAATGGAATGGAAAACAGAATGTAACGGAATGGCATTCGGAATGGAATGGAATGGAAGGAAATGGAATGTGGAATGGAATGGAATGGAATGTCGAATGCAATGGAATGGAATGGAATGGAATCGAATGGAATGGAATGTGGAATGGAATGGAATGGAATGTGGAATGGAATGGAATGGAATATGGAAAGGAATGGAGTGCAATGCTGAATGGAATGTGGAATGGAATGTAATCTAATGTGGAATGGAATGGAGTGGATTGGAATGGAAGTTGGAATGGAATGGAATGGAATATGGAATGGAATGGAATAGAGAATAGTGTCACCCGGAATGAAATGGAATGTGGAATGGAATGGAACGGAGGGGAATAGAAAGCGAAATGGTATGGAATGGAATGTTAAATTGAATGCAATGGAATGTGGAATCGAAATGAATGGAATTTTAAATGGAATATAAAACAGAATGGAATGGAATGCGAACTGGAATGGAATAGAATGTGGAATGGAATGAAATGGAATGGAATGTGGAATTTAAGGGGATGGAATGTGGAATGAAATGGAATAGAATGTGGAATGGAATGGAATGGAATCTTGAATGGAATGGAATGTAGAATGGAATGGAATGGAATGTCTAACAGAATGTGGAATGGAATTTAATGGAAAGTGGAGTGGAAAGCGGAATGGATTTTGGAATGGAATGGAATGGAATATGGAATGGAATGGAATGGAAAGCAAAGTCAAAGGGAACGGAATGGAATGTGGTATGGAATGGAAAGGAATGGAATGAAATCGAATGTGGAATGGAACGGAGTGGAATGTGGAATGGAATGGAACGGAATGTTTAATGGAATGTAATGGAATGGATTGTGGAATGGAATGGAATGGATTGTGGAATGGAATGTAACGGACTGGAATGGAGTTGAATGTGGAATGGATTCTGCAATTGAAATTGGAATGGGATGGAATGTGGGATGGCATGGAATGTAATGGAATGGGAGTTGGAATGCAACGTGGAATGGAATGTGGAATGGAATGGAAAGGAACATCAAATGGAACATAGAATGGAATGTGGAATGAAATGGAATGGAATGTAACATGGAATGGAATGTGGAATAGAATGGAATGTAACATGGAATGGAATGGAATGGAATGGAATAGAATGGAATTTGGAATGCAATGGAATGGAATGTGGAATGCAAAATGGAATGGAATGGAATGGAATATGGAATGGAATGTGGAATGGAATGGAATGGAGAATGGAATGTGTTGGAATGTGGAATGGAATGTGGAATGGAATGTAACGGAATGTAGACTGGAATGTGTAATGGAATGCCGAATGGAAAGGAATGGAATGTTGGAATGGAATTAGTAATGGAACGTGGAATGGAATGGAATGGGACGTGCACTGGTAAGTGGAATGCATCATGGAATGGAAGGTGTAATGTATCGTTCAATGGAATGGAATGGTACGTGGAATGGAATGGAATGTGGAATAGAATGGAATGGAACTTGGAATGAAATGTGGAATGGAATGGAAAGGAATGTGGAATGGATTGAGGAATGGAAAGTGGACTGGAATGGAATGGAACATGGAATAGAACGTGGAATGAGCCATGGAATAGAACATGGAATGGGTCATAGAATAGAACGTGGAATGGAACGTGAAATGTAACTTGGAATGGATCGTGGAATGGAATGGAATGGAACATGGAATGCAATGGAACATGGAATTGAATGCAATTGAACGTGGAATGGAATGGTATGGAAAGTGGAATGGAGTGGAATGGAACGTGCAATGGAATGTGGAACGGAATGGAACGGAATGGAATGCAAAGTGGAATAGAATGGAACGTGGAGTGGAATGGAATGGAATGTGGAATGGAATGTGGAATGGAAGGGAATGGAAATTGAAATGGAAAGTGGAACGGAATGTGGAATGGAACGTGGAATGGAATGTGCAATGCAATGTGGAATGGAATGGAATGGAACGTGTAATGGAATCTGGAATGGAATATAATGGAATGTGGAATGGAATGGAATGGAATGTAGAAATGAATATGGAATGGAATGGAATGGAATGTTGAAAGAAATTTGGAATGGAATGTGGAATGGGAAGGAATGAAAGGTGGATAAGAAATAGAATGGAATGTAGAATGGAATGGAATGGAAAGTGAAATGGAAATAGAATGGAATGTAGAATGGAATGCATTGGAATGTGGAATGGAGTGGAATGCGGAATGGAAAGTGGAATGGAATGAAATAGAATGTGTAATGAAATGTTTATTGAAAGGTGTAATGGAATGGAATGGAATGGAATGGAATGTGGATTGGAACGTGCAATGGAATGGAATGGAAAGGAAAGCCAAGTGGAATGAAATGTGAAATGGAAGGTGGAATGGAATGGAATGGAACGGAATGGAATGTGGAATGGATTGTGGAATGGAACGTGGAATGGCATGGAATGTGGAATGGAATGTATAATACAAAGGAATGGAATGCATTGCAATGGAATATGGAAAGTAACGGAATGGAGTGTGGAATGGAATGGAAAGTGGAATCAAATGGAATTGAATGGAATGTAAAGGAATGGAATGTGGAATGGAAGGGAATGGAATTGAATGTAATGGAAGGGAATGTGGAATGGAATACGGAATGGAGTCTGCAATGGAATGTAGAATGGAATGGAATGTGGAATGGAATCGAATGGAATGGAATGTGGAATGGAATGGAATGGAATATGGAATGGAATGGAATGGAATGGATTGTGGAATGGAAAGGAATTCAATGGAATGTGGAATGCAACGTGGAATGGAATTTGGAATGGAATGGAATGGAATGCAATGTAATGTGGAATGGAATGGAATGAGAAATGGAATGGAATTGAACGTGGAATGGAATGGAATGAAATGTGGAATGGAATTTAATGGAATGTGCAATAGAAGGAGAATGGATTCGAATGGAATATGGAATGGAATGTGGAATTAAACGGAATGTGGATTGCAATGGAATCTAATCGAATAGACTGTGTAATGGAATGGAATGGAATGTGGAATGCAATGGAATGGAATGGGATGTAGAATGGAATTTAATTGAATGTGGAATGGAATGTGGATTGGAATGGAATGTGGAATGGAATGTGGAATGGAATGTGGAATGGAATGGAAAGTGGAATGGAGTGGAATGGATAGTGGAATAGAACGTGGAATGGAACGTGGAATGGATCGTGGAATGGAAAGGAATGCAACGTGGAATGGAATGGAACATGGAATGGAATTGAATGGAACGTGCAATCGAATGGAATGGAATGAAATGGAATTTGCAGTGGAAAGGAATGTGGAATGGAATGGAATGGAATGTGGAATTAAATGTGGAATGGAATGTAAAGGAATGTGGAATGGAATGTGGAATGGAATGGAATGGAATGGAATGTGGAATGGAATGGAACAGAATGTGGAATGGAATGAAATGGAATGGAACGGAATCTGGAATGGAATGTATAATGGAATGAAATTGAATGGAATGGAAATGAAATGAATGGAAATGAAATGAGTGGAATATGAATGGAATAATGTGGAATGGAATGGAAAGGAAACTGTCATGGAATGGAATGGATTGTGCAATGGAATGTGGAATTTAATGGAATGGAAAGTGCAACGAAAGGTGGAATTTAATGGAATAGATGGTGGAATGGAGCATGCTATGGAACGTGGGATGTAATGCAATTACATTCCAAAAGTGGAATGTAACATGGAATTTAATGGAATGGAACATGGAATGGAACGTGGAATTCAACGTGGAATGGAATGTAATGGAACGTGGAATGGAACGTTGAATGGAACGGGGAATGGAACGTGTAATGGAACGTGAAAGGAACATGGAATAGAATGGAATCGATTGTGGAATGGTGAGGAATGGCATCTGGAATGGTATGGAATGGAATGGAATATGGACTGGTGTGGAACGGAATGGAATGAATGTGGGATGGAATGGAATCGAATGTGGAGTGGAATGGAATGTGTAATGGAAATGAATGGAATGTGGAAGGGAATGTGGAATGAAACGTGGAATGGAGTGGAATGTGGAATGTATTGTGTGAATGGATTGGAATGGAATGGAATGTGGAATGGAATGGAATGCAATGTTGAACGGAACATCAAATGGAAAGAGGAATGGAACGTGGAATGGAATAGAATGTGGAATGGAATGTGGAATGGAACACGGAATAGAATGCAATGTGGAATGGAACGTGGAATAGAATGCACTGGAATGTGGAATGGAAAGGAATGGAATGTGTAATTGAACATGGAATGGAATGAAATGGAATGTGGAATGAAAAGTGGAATGGAATGGAATGGGGAATGGAATGTGAAAAGGAACATGGAATGGAATGGAATGTGGAAATTATTGTGGAATGGAATGTGGAATTCAATGCGGAATGGAATGGAATGGAATGTGCAATGGAACGTGGAATGAAATAGAATAGAATGTGGAATGGAACGTGGAATGGAAAGTGTACTGTAACGTGAAGTGGAATGGAATAAGGAATGGAATGTGGAATGAAAATTGGAATGAAATGGAATGTGGAATGGATTTTGGAAAGGAATGGAATGGAATAGATTGTGGAATGGATTGGTATCAAATGTGGAATGGATTGGAATGGAATGCCGAATAGAATGGAATGGAATGTGGAATGGAATGGAGTGGAATAGAATGTGGAATGGAATGGAATGCAAAGTGGAATGGAATGGAATGTAGAAAGGAGAGGAACGGAATGTCGAATGAAATGGAATGAAATGTGGAATGGAATGTGGAATGGAATGCAATGCAATGTGGAATGAAATGCAATGGAATGTGGAATGCAATGTAGAATGGAATGGAATGTGGAATAGAAATGAAAGAAATTTGGAATGCAATGTGGAATGGAATGGATTGGAATGGAATGTGGAATGTAATATGGAATGGAATGGAATGGAATATAGAATAGAATGTGGAATGGAAGGGAATGGAAAGTGTAATGGAATGTGTAATGGAATGTGTAATGGAACGGAATGTGGAATGGAACGGAATGAAATGGAAAGGAAAGAGGAATGGAATGGAATAGAATGGAATGGTATTAACGTAAAATGTAATGGAGTGGAATGTGGAATGAAATGTGGAATAGAATGGAATAGAATGTGGAATGAATGTGGAATGGAATGGAAAGGAATGTGGAATGCAATGGAATGCAATGTTGAACGGAACGTCAAATGGAAAGAGGAATGGAACGTGGAATGGAATAGAATGTGGAATGGAATGTGGAATGGAACACGGAATGGAATGGAATGTGGAATGGAATGTGGAATGGAATGGAATGGAAAGTAATATGAAATGGAATGGAATGGAAAATAATGTGGAATGGAATTGAATGGAATGTGAAATGGAATGGAGAGTGGAATGGAATTGAATGGAATGTTGAATGGAACAGAATGGAATGGAATGTGGAACGGAATGGAGTGGAATATGGAATGGAATGGAATGCAATGTGGAATGGAATGGAATGCAATGTGGAATGGAACGGAATGGAATGCAATGTGGAATTCAATGGACTGCAGGGCGTAATGGAATAAGAAATGGAATGGAATGAAATGTGGAATGGAACGCGGAATGGAACGCGGAATGGAACTTGGAATGGAATTTGGAATATAAAGTGAAATGCAATTGGAATGGAATGTGGAATGGAATGGAGTGGAATTTAAGGGAATGTGAAATGCAGTGGAATGGAATGTGGAATGCAATGTGGAATGGAATGGAAATGATTGTGGAATGGAATGTAGAATGGAATGTAATGAAATGGAAAGGAATGTGCAATGGAATGGAATGGATTGGAATGGAATGAATGTGAAATGTAATTGAGTGGAATGTGCAATGAAATGTGGAATAGAATGGAATGGAAAGTGGAATGAATGTGGACTGGAAAGGAATGGAATTTGAAATGCAAAGGAATGAAATGTGGAATGGATCGTGGAATGAAATGGAATGCAATGTGGAATGGAAGGTGCAATAGAATGCAGAAGGCACTGGAATGTGGAATGGAAAGGAATGGAATGTGTAATTGAACATGGAATGGAATGAAATGGAATGTGGAATGAAAAGTGGAATGGAATGGAATGGGGAATGGAATGTGAAATGGAACATGTAATGGAATGGAATGTGGAAATTATTGTGGAATGGAACGTGGAATTCAATGCGGAATGGAATGGAATGGAATTTGCAATGGAACGTGGAAAGAAATAGAATAGAATGTGGAATGGAACGTGGAATGGAAAGTGTACTGTAACGTGAAGTGGAATGGAATAAGGAATGGAATGTTGAATGAAAATTGGAATGAAATGGAATGTGGAATTGATTTTGGAAAGGAATGGAATGGAATAGATTGTAGAATGGATTGGTATCGAATGTGGAATGGATTGGAATGGAATGCCGAATGGAATGGAATGGAATGTGGAATGGAATGGAGTGGAACAGAATGTGGAATGGAATGGAATGCAAAGTGGAATGGAATGGAATGGAATGTGGAATGGAATGTGGAAAAGAGAGGAAAGGAATGTCGAATGAAATGGAATGAAATGTGGAATGGAATGTGGAATGGAATGCAATGCAATGTGGAATGAAATGCAATGGAATTTGGAATGCAATGTAGAATGGAATGGAATGTGGGATAGAAATGAAAGAAATTTGGAATGCAATGTGGAATGGAATGGAATGTGGAATAGAAATGAAAGAAATTTGGAATGCAATGTGGAAAGGAATGGATTGGAATGGAATGTGGAATGTAATATGGAATGGAATGGAATGGAATATAGAAAAGAATGTGGAATGGAAGGGAATGGAATGTGTAATGGAATGTGTAATGGAATGGAATGTGGAATGGAACGGAATGAAATGGAAAGGAATGAGTAATGGAATGGAATAGAATAGAATGGTATTAACGTGAAATGTAATGGAGTGGAATGTGGAATGGAATGTGGAATAGAATGGAATAGAATGTGGAATGAATGTGGAATGGAATGGAATGGAATGTGGAATGCAATGGTATGAAATGTGGAATGGAACATGGAATGGATAGTAGACTGGAACGTGGAATGGAATGGAATGTGGAATGAAAATTGGAATGGAATGGAATGTGGAATGGATGGTGGAATGGAATGGACTGGAATAGAAGTTGGAATGGATTCGAATCGAATGTGGAATGGAATGGAATGCAATGCCAAATGGAACGGAATGGAATGTGGAATGGAATGGAGTGGAATGGAACGTGGAATGGAATGGAATGGAATGTGGAATAGATTGGGAATGAATGTGAAATGGAAAGTGGAAAGCAGTGGAATTGAATGCTGAATGAAATGGAATGGAATGTAGAATGGAATGGAATTGATTGGAATGTGGAATGAAAAGGAATGGAATGTGGAATGGAATGTGGAAAGCAATGCAATGGAATGTGGAAGGGAATGTAGAATGGAATGGAATGTGGAATGGAAATGAAAGGAATGTGGAATGCAATGTGGAATGGAATGGAATGGAATGGAATGTGGAATGGAATATGTAATAGAATGGAATGGAATGTGGAATGGAATTTTTAATGGAATGTGGAAAGGAAGGGATTGGAATGTGGAATTGAATGTGGAATAGAATAGAATGGAATGTGGAATCGATGGTGGAATGGAATGGAATGGAATGTGGATGCAATGTGGAATGGAATGGAATGGAATGTGGAATGGAATATGGAATAGATTGTGCAATGGAATGTAGTATGGAATGTGGAATGGAATGGAAAGGAAAGTGCAATGAAATGTTGAATGGAACAGAACGGAATGTGGAATGAAATGGAATGGAATGTGGAATGGATTGGAATGGAACGTGAAATGGAAATTGGAATGGAAAGTGGAATGCAATGTGAAATGGAACGGAATGGAATGTGGAATGTAATGTGTAACGGAATGGAATGGAATGGGTAATGGAATGGAATGGAATGTGGAATGGAATGGATTGCAATGGAAAGTGGAATGGAATGTGGAACTGAATGTGGAATGGAATGGAATGGAATCTTGAATGGAATGTGGAATGAAATTTAATGTAATTTGGAATGGAATGCAGTGGAAAGTGGAATGCAACGTGGAATGAGATGGAATGGAATGTGGAATGGAAGGTGGAAAGGAAGCTGGAATGGAATGTGGAATGCAATGGAATGTGGAATGGAATGTGGGGCAGAACTTGGAATGGAATGGAATGTGGAATAGATTGTGGAGTGAAATGTGGAATGCTATGTGGAATGCTACGTGGAAAGGTATGGAATGGAATGTGGAATGGAAAGTGAAATGTGATGGAATAGAATCTGGAATGCAATGGAAAGGAATATGGAATGGAACATGGAATGGAATGTGGAATGGAACGTGGAATGGAAATTGGACTGAAACGTGGAAAGGAATGAAATGGAATACAATGTGGAATGGAACGTGGAATGGAATGTGGAATGGAAAGTGGAATGAAATGGAATGTGGAATGGAATGGAATGCAATGTGGAATGGAATGGAATGGAACATACAGTGGAATGTGGAATGGAATGGAATTCCATGTGGAAAGGAAGGTGCAATAGAATGGAATGTTGAATGGAGTAGAATGTGGAAGGTAATGTGTAATGGAACGTGGAATGTAATGGAATGTGGAATGGATTGTGGAATGCAATGGTACAGAATGTCTAATGGAATGGAATGGAATGTGGAATGGAATGGAATGGAATGTGGAATGGAATTGAATGGAATGAAATACTGAATGGAACGGAATGGAATGCGGAATGGAATGGATTGGAATGTAGAACGAAATGTGGAAAGGGATGGAATGCAATGTCGAATGGATTGTGGAATGCAGTGGAATGTAGAATGGAATGGAATGAAATGCGGAATGGAATGGAATGGAATATACAATGGACTGTGGAATGGTATGCAAGGCAATGTGGAATGGAATGTGGAATGGAATGGAATGTGGAATGGAATGGAATGGAATGTGGAATGGAATGGAATGGAATGTGGAATGAAATGTGGAATGGATTGGAAAGGAATGTGGAACGGAGGGTGTAGTGGAATGGAATGCAAAGTGTAATGGAATGGAATATAATGGAAAGGAACATGGAATGGAATGGAATGGAATGTGGAAAGGAATGGAATGCTATGTGGAATGCAAAGTGGAATGGAATGGAATGGAATATGGTAGGGAATGTGGAATGGAATGGAATGGAATGTGAAATGGAAAGTGGAATGGAACGGAACAGAATGTGGAATGGAATGGAATGGAATATGGAAAGGAATTGAGTGGAATGGAATGGAATGTGGAATGGAACGTAGAAAGGAAGGTTGAGTGGAATGGAAAGGAACGTGGAATGGAAAGTAAAATAGAAGGTGGAATATAATGGAATGCAACATGGAACAGATAGTGTAATGTAACATGGAATTTAATAAAATGGAACAGGAAATTGAACGTGGAATGGAATGTGGAATGGAATGGAATGCAACGTAGAATGCAACGTGGAATGGAACGTGGAATGTAAGGGATTGGAACATGGAATTGAACGTGGAATGAAACAAAGAATGGAAAGCGGAATGAAACGTGGAATGGAAAGTCAATGGAACGTGGAATGGAATGGAACGGAATGTGGAATGGAATGGAATAGAATGTGGAATGGTATGGAATGGAATGGAATGTGGAATGGAATGGAATGTAATGGAATGTGGAATGGAATGGAATGGAATGAGGAATGGAATGGAATGGAATGTGGAATGGAATGGAATGGAATTTGGAATGGAATGGAATTTGGAATGAAATGGAATGTGGAATGGAATTGAATGGAATGGAATTTGGAACGGAATGGAATGGAATGGAATGGAATGTGGATTGGAAGAGAAAGGAATGTGGAAAGGAAACTGGAATGGCATGGAATGAAATGTGTAATGGCATGCGGAATGGCATGGAATGGAATGGAATGGAATGTGGAATGGAATGTGCAATGTAATGGAACGGAATGTGGGAAGGAATGGAAAGGAATGTGCAACGGAATGCAATGGAATGTGGAATGGAATGGAATGTGGAATGGAATGAAATGAAATGGAATGTGAATTGGAATGAAATGCAATGGAATATGGACTGGAATGGAATGGAATGTGGAATGGAATGGAATGGAAGGTGGAATGGAATGGTATGGAATGTGGAATGGAATGGAATGGAAAGTTGAACGGTATGGAATGGAATGTGGATTGGAAGGGAATGGGATGTGGAATGGAATGTGGAATGGTACGGAATGGAATGGAATGGAATGGAATGTAATATTGAACTGCATTTGGAATGCAATGGAAAGGAAATTGGAATGGAAGGTGGAATATAAGGTGGCATGAAACTTGGAAAGGTAGGTGGAAAGGAATGGAATAGAACATGGAATGGAACGTGCAATGGAATGGAATGGAACGTGGAAGGGAACGTGGCATGCAACGTGGAATGGAACGTGGAATGGAATTGAATGGAACCTGGAATGGCATGGATTGGAATGTGGAATGGAATGGAAGGGAATGTGGAATACAATGGAATGGAAGGTGGCATGGAATGGAATTCAATGGAATGTGGACAGGAATGGAATGGAATGTGGAATGGAATGTCGAATGGAATTGAAAGGAATTTGGAATAGTATGGAATGGAATGTGGAAGGCAATGGAATGGAAAGTAGAATGGAATGGAACGGAAAATGGAAAGGAATGTGGAATGGAGCAGAGTGGAATGTGAAGTGGAATCGAATGGACTATGGAATGGAATGGAATGGAATGTGGAAAGCAATGGAATGGATTTGGAATGGAATGGAATGGAATGTGCAATGGAATGGAATGGAATGTGGAGTGGAATTGACTGCATTGGAACGTGGAATGGAATGGAATGGAATGTGAAATGGAATGTAGTGGCATGTGGAAATGAATAGAATATCATGGACCTTGGAATTGAATTCAAACGATCGTGGAATGTAATGTAATGAACGTGGAATGGAATGGAATGGAATGTGGCAGGGAATGGAACAGAAAATGGAATGGAATGGAATGGAACTGAATGTGGAATGGAATGGAATGTGGAATGGAATGGAATGTGGAATGGAATGGAATGGAATGGAATGGAATGGAATGGAATGGAATGGAACTTGAAATGGAGTGGAATGTGGAATGGAATGGAAGGTGGATTGGAATTGGATGGAAAGGAATGGAAAGTGGAATGGAATAGAATCGTAAGTGGAATGCAGTGGATCATAACGTGGAATCGAACGGAATGCAACTTGGAACGGATTGGAATGTAATGTAGAAAGGAACGGAAGGGAATGGAATGTGGAATGCAATTGAATGTGGAATGGAATGGGATGGAATGTAGAATTTCATGGAATGGAAAGTGGAATGGAATTGAATGTGGTATGGAATGTGGAGTGGAATGGAATGCAATGTGGAATGCACTATAGATGTAATGTTGAATGGAAAGTGGAATGAAAAGAAATGGAATGTGGAATGGAATCTGGATGGAATGTGGAAAGGAATAGAATAGAATGCGGAATAGAACATGGAATGGAAAGTGGAATGGAACATGGAATGTAACGTTGAATGGAACATCGAATGGAAAGTGAGATGGAACGACGAATGGAACGTGAAATGGAACATTGAATGTAAAGTTAAATGGAATATCGAATGCAACGTGCAACGGAACGATGAATGGAACGTGGAATGGAATGCAGAATGGAATGTGGAATGGAATGGAATGGAATGTGGAGTGGAATGTAATGGGATGTGGAATGGAATGGAATGTGGAATGGAATGGAATGGAATGTGGAATAGAAATGAATGGAATAGCAAGCAATGTGGAATGGAAAGGAATGCGTAGGAATGTGGAATTGAACGGAAAGGAATGGAAAGGAATGGAAAGGAATGGAATGGAATGAAATGTGGAATGGAATGGAATGATATGTGCAATGGAGTGGAATGAAATGGAATGTGGAATGGAATGGAATGCAGAATGGAATGTGGAATGGAAAATTATGTGGAATGGAACGGAATGGAATGTGGAATGGAATGAACAGCAATGTGGAATGGATTGGAATAGAACGTGGAATGGAATTAAAAGTAATGTGGAATGGAATGGAATATGGACTGGAATGGAATGGAATGGGATGTCAAATGTAAGGTAATGGAATGAAATGGATTGGAATGCGGACTGCAATGCAATGGAATGGAATGTTCAATGGAATGTGTAATGGAATGGAGTGGAATGGAATATGGAATGGAAATTGGAATGGAAAGCAATATGGAATTGAATGTGGAATGAAATGGAATGGGATGTGGAATGGATTGGAATGGAATGGAATGGAAAGTGGAATGCAAGGGAATACAATGTGGAGTTGAATGGAATGGAATATGAAATGGAATGCAATGGGGAGTGGAATGGAATGGAATGTGAAATGGACTGGAATTGAATGCAATGGAATGGAAAGAGAAATGGAATGGAATGGAATGTGGAAAGGAATTGAATGGAATGTGGAAAGCAATGGAATGGAATATGGAATGGAGAGTTGAATGGGAATGCAATGTGGAGTGGAGTGGAATGGAATGTGGAGTGGAATGGAATGGAATGTGGAGTGGTATGGAATGGAATATGGATTGGAATGTGGACTGGAATAAAATGGAATGGAATGGAATGGAATGTGGAATGGAATGGAATGAAATGTGGAATGGAAAGAGTGGAAAGCGATGTGGAATGGAATGGAATGGAATGTGGAAAGGAATGGAATGAAATCTGGTGTGGAATGAAATGTGGAATGGTATGCGAAATGGAATGAAAAGAAATGGACTGGAATGGAAAGTGGAATTGAATAGAATGTGGAGTGGAATGCAATGGAATGTTGAAAGGAAAGTGGAATGTAATGGAATGAAATGTGGAATGGAATGTGGAATGGAGTGGAATGGAATGTGGAATGGAATAGAATGGAATGTGGAATGGAATGGAATGGAATGGAATGTGGAATGCAATGTGGATTGGAATGGAATGTGGAATGGAATGGAATGCAATTGAATGGCATGTATAATAGAATTGAATATGGAATGGAATGGAATGGAACATGGAAAGGAAGGTGGAATGAAAAGTGGCATGGAACATAGAATGGAAATTGAAATGGAATGGAATGGAACGTGGAATGTAATGGAAGGGAATGTGGAATCGAACGTGGAATAGAACGGAAAGGAATGCAGAATGGAAGGTGGAATGCAATGGAATGGAATGTGTAATAGAATGCAATGCAATGTGGAATGGAATGGAACGGAACGCAGAATGGAAATTGTAATGGAACGTGGAATGGAACGTGGAATGGAACGTGGAATGGAAATTGGAATGCATTGTGGAAAGCAATGGAATGGAATGTGGAATGTACTGTGGAATGGAATGGAATGCAGTGGAATGAGGAATGGAATGTGGAATGGAATGTGTTGGAATGTTGAATGGAATGTGGAAAGAAATGGAATGGAATTTGGAATGGAATGCAATGCAATGTGGAATGCAACACAAAATGGGATGGAATGGAATGTGGAGTGGGAGGTGGCAAGGAAAGTGGAATGGAATGGAATGTGGAATGGAATGTGTAATGGAAGGTGGAATGGAATGGAATGTAGAACAGATTGTGGAATGGAATGTGGAATGCAATGTGGAATGCAAAGGAATGGAATGTGGAATGGAATGTGAAATGAGATGGAATGGAATGTGGAATGGAATGGAATGGAGAATGGAATGGTACGTGGAATGGAATGGAAAGTAATGTGGAATGTAACAGAATGGAATGTAACGTGGAATGGAATAGAATGTGGAACGGAATGGGATGGAATTTGGAATGGCTTGGAATGGAATATCGAATGGAATGTAATGGAATGTGGAATGGAATGAAATGCAATAATGAATGGACTGTGGAATGGAAGTTTGAATGTAATGTGTAATGAAACGGAATGGAATGTGGAATGAAATGTGGAATGGAATGGAGTGGAATGGAATCGAATGTGGAATGGAACATGGATTGGAACCTGGAATGGAACTTGGAATGTTACATGGAATGAAACGTCAAATGGAACGTGGAATGGAATGTCTAATGGAACGTGGAATGGAATGCGCAATGCAATGTGCAATGGAATGGAATGGAATGAAATGGAATGTGGAATGGTATGTGGAAAGGAAAAGAATAGAAAGTGGAATGGAATTGAATTGAATGGAATTTGGAATGGAATGGAATGGAATGTGGAATGGAATTGAATGGAATATGGAATGGAAGTGAATGGAATGGAACATGGAATGGATTGGAATGTGGAGTGGAATGGAATGGAATGGAATTGGACGTGGAATGGAAAGGAATGTGCAGTGGAACGGAATGTGGAATGGAATGGATTGGAATGTAGAATGGAATGGAATGGAAGGAGGAATCGAATGTATGGAACAGGGAATGGAATGGAATGCAAGGTGGAATGGAATGGATAAGAACGTGGAATGGAATGCAATGTAATGGGGAATGGAATGGAATGGAATGAGAAATGGAACGGATTGGAATGGAATGTGGAATGGAATGGAATGTCGACTGGAATGCAAAGTGGAATAGAATTGAATGAAACGTGGAATGGATTGTAATGGAATGGAAACTGAAATGGAACGTGGAATTGAAAGGAATGGAATGTGGTATGGAACATGGAAAGGAATGCAATGGAAGGTGGAATGGAATGTGGAATAGAATGGAATGGAACGTGGAATGGAACGCAGAACGGAAAGTGGATTGGAATGCGGAAAGTGTTATGGAATGGAATGGAAAGTGGAATGGAATGGAACGGAATGTAGAATGGTATGGAATGGAACGTGGAATGCAATGGAATCAAATGAATTTGGAATGGAATAGAATGTTACGTGGAGCGGAATGCGGAATGGAATGCAATGGAATGTAGATTGGAATGGAATCCCATGTGGAATGGAATGGAAACGAATGTAGAATTGAATGGAATGGAATGTGGAATGGAACGTGGAATGGAATGGAATAGAATGGAATGGAATGGAACGTGGAATGGAATGGAATGGAAAGTGAACTAGAATGTGGAATGGAATGGAATGGAAGGTGGAATGGAATGTTCAATGGAATGAAATGGAATGTGGAAAGTAAAGTGGAATGGAATGTGGAATGGAATGGAATGGAAGGCACAATGGAATGGAATGGAATCTGGAAAGGAAGGTAGAATGGAAAGAAATGGAAAGTAGAATGGAATGGAATGGAATGTGGAATAGAATGGAATGGAATGTGGAACGGAATGTAATGGAATGTGGATTGGAAAGGCATGGAATGTGGAATGGAATGGAATGGAATGTGGAATGAAATGCACTCTCAAATGGAATGGAATGGAGTGTGGAATTGAATGGCAGGTGAAATATAATGGAATAGAAAGTGAAAAGCAATGGAATGGAAGGTGGAATGGAATGGAATGGAATGTGGAAGGCTATGGAATATAAAGTGGAATGGAACGGAATGGAATATGAAATGGAATGTGGAATGGAATGGAATGGAATTGAATGTGGAATGAAAGGGAATGGAAATGAAATGTGGAAGGTGGAATGGAATGGAATGTGGAAGGTGGAATGGAATGGAATGTGGAATGGAATGGAATGGAATGGATTAGAATGGAATGTGGAAACGAATGGAATGGAATGTGGAATGGAATGGAATGGAATGTGTAAAGAAATGTGGAATGGAATGGAATCTTCTGGAATGGAATGTGGAATTAAATGGAAGGGAATGTGGAAATAAATGGAATAGAATTGAATGTGAAATGCAAATAGAATGGAATGCAATGGAATGTTGAATTGAATGGAATGGAATGTGGAATGGAATGGAATATGGAATGGAATGGAATGCTGAATGGAATGCAATATGGAATGGAATGGAATGTGGAGTGGAATGTGGAATGGAATGGAATGTGGAATGCAATGGAACGTAATGTGGAATGTAGTGGAATGGAATTGAATGTGAAATGAAATGGAATGGAAAGGAATGGACAGTGGAATAGAATGGAATGGAAGACGGAATGGAAAGTGGAATGGAATGTGGAATGGAATGGAATGGAATGGAATGTCGAATGGAATTGAATGGAATGTGGAAAGGAATGGAATGGAATGGAATGGGAATATAACGGAATCGAATGTGGAATGGAATGGAATGGAAAGTGGAATGGAATGGAATGGAAAGTGGAATGGAATGGAATGGAATGTGGAATTCTATGTGGAATGGAAAAGAATAGAATGTGAAATGGATTGTAGAATGCAATGAATTGGAATTGAATGGAATGTGGAATGGAAAGGAATAGAATTTGGAATGGAAAGTGGAAAGGAATGTGGAATGGAATGTGTAATGGAATGGAAGGAATGGAATGTGGAATGGAAAGTGGAAAGGAATGTGGAAAGGATAGTGAAAAGGAATGTGGAATGGAACGGAATGGAATGTGGAAAGGAGTGTGGAATGTAATGCGGAATGGAAGGTGGAATTGAATGGAACAAAATGTGGAAAAGAATGTGGAATCGAATGTTGAAAAGAATGGAATGGAATGAGGAATGGAATATGGAATGCAGTGCAATGGAATGTGGAATGGAATGTGGAAAGGAACATGGAATGGAACGTGGAATGGAATCCAATGGAATGAAACGTGGAATGGAAAGTGGAATGCAACATGGAATGGAATGTTGAACGGAACGTGGAATGGAATGTGCAATGGAATGTGGAATGGAACGTGGAATGGAAAGTGGAATGGAAAGTCGAATGGAATGGAAAAGAATGTGGAATGGAACTTGGAATGGAATGGAATGGAATGGAATGTGGAATCGAATGTGTAATGGAAAGTGGAATGGAATGTGGAATGAAACTTGGAATGGAATGTACAATGGAATGTGTAATGGAACGTGGAATGGAATGGAATGGAAGGTGGAATGGAACGTGGAATGCAATGTAATGGAACGTGGAATGGAACATGGAATGGAATGGAATGGAACGTGGAATGGAACGCGGAATGGAATGGAATGGAATGTGGAATGCAATACGGAATGTAAAGTGGAAAGGAATGTGGAATGGAATGGAATGTGGAATGAAATGAGGAATTGAATGTGGAACGGAACGTGGAATGGAACGTGGAATGGAACGTGGAATGGAAGGTGGAATGGAATGGAACGGAATGTAGAATGGAATGTGGAATGGAATGGAATGGAGTGTGGAATGGAATTTGGAATGGAATGGAAGGTGAAATAGAATGTGGAAAGGAATGGAGAGGAAAGTTTAAATGGAATGGAATGGAAAGTTGAATGGAATGTGGACTACAATGGAATGCAATGAGGAATGGATTGGAATGGAATGTGGAATGGAATGGGGAATGCAATGGAATGGAATTAGGAATGGAATGTGGAATGGAATGTGGAATGGAATGGAATGGAATGTGGAATGGAAAGTGGAAAGGAATGTGGAATGGAACAGAATGTAACGTGGAATGGAATGTGGAATGGAATGCCGAATGTAACGAGGAATGGAATGGAATGGAATTGAATGGAATAGATTGTGGAATGGAATGTGGAATGGAATGTGGAATGGAACGTGGAATGGAATGGAATGGAACGTGGAATGGAATGGAATGAAACGTGGAAAGGGATGGAATGGAATGTGGAATGGAACATGGAGTGGAATGGAATGGAACGTGGAATGGAACATGGAATGGAACGTGGAATGGAATGTGCAATGGAATGTGGAATGCAACGTGGAATGCAAAGGAATGTAAAGTGGTTTGGAACGTGGAATGGAATGGAGTGGAACGTGAAATAGAATGAGGAATAGACTGTAGAACGGAACGTGAAATGGAACACTGAATGGATTGGATTGGAAAGTGGAATGGAATGTGGAATGTAATGCAAGGCAATGTGGAAAGGAAAGTTGAATGGAATGGAATGGAATTTGGAATGCAATGTGAAATTGAATGGAATGGAATATGGAACGGATTGTGGAATGGAATGTAATTGAATGTGGAATGCAACAGAAAGGAATGTGCAATGTAATGCAAGGCAATGTGGAATGGAAAGTGGAATGGAATGGAATGGAATTTGGAATGGAATGTGAAATTGAATGGAATGGAATATGGAATGCAATGTGTAATGGAATGTAATGGAATGTGGAATGGAACGGAATGGAATGTGGAATGGAATGTGGAATAGAAAGTTTAATGGAATGGAATGGAATGTGCAACGGAACGTGGAATGGAATGGAGTGCAAAGTGGAATGGAATTTTAAATGGAATCTGGAACGGAACGTGGAATGGAATGTGGAATTCAACCTGGAATGAAATGTGGAATGGAATGTGGAATGGAATGGAATGGAACGTGGAATGGAACATGGAATGGAACATGGAATGGAATGTCGAATGTAATGGTATGTGGAATGGAATTTAATGGAATGCAATAAATGAATGGAATGGAATGCGGAATGGAATGGAATGTAATGTGTAATGTAATGTGTAATGTAATGTGTAATGTGTAATGTAATGGTATGGAGTGGAATGTGGAATGGAATGGAATAGAATGCAGTGGAATGGAATGTGAAATGGAATAGAATGTGGAATGGAATGAAAAGGAATGGAATGAAATCGAATGGAATGTGGAATGGATTTGAATGGAATGTGGAAAGGAATGAAATGGAATGGAGTGGAATGCGAAATGGAATAGAATGGAAAGTGGAATGCAATAGAATGTGGAATGGAATGGAATGGAATGGAACGGAGAATGTTACGAAATGGAACATGGAGTTGATTACAATGGAAATTGGAATGCAATGGAAAGGAATGTGGAATGGAATGGAATGGAATGTCCAACCGAATGTGGAATGGAATGGAATTGAATGTGGAACGGAATGTGGAATGGAATGCAAAGGAATGTGAAATGGAATGAAATGGAATGCGGAATGGAATGTGGAATGGAATGTGCAATGGAATGTGTTATGGAATGTGGAATGGAATTTGCAGTGGAAGGTGGAATGGAATGTGGAAAGGAATGTGGAATGGAAAGTGGAATGAAAAGTGGAATGGAATGGAATAGAATGTGGAGTGGAACGTGGAATGGAACGTGGAATGGAACATGGAAAGGAATGTCGAACGTAATGTGGAAGGCAAAGTGGAATGGAATGGAATGGAATGTGGATTGGAATGTGGAATGAACGTGGAATGGAAGACGGAATGGAGCATGCAATGGAAAGTGGAATGGGATGTGCAATGGAATGTGGAATGGAAAGTGGAATGGAAAGAAATGTAACGTGGAATGGAACGTGGAATGAAATGGAATGGAAAGTGGAATGGAACGTGGAAGAGTCCATGGAAAGGAATGCGGACTGGAACGTGGAATGGAATGTGGAATGTAATGTGGAAGGGAATGCGGCATGGAATGGAATGGCATGGAAAGGAATGTGGAATGGAAAGTGCAATGGTTCCTTTAATTGAACGTGGAATGGATCGTGGAATGGAACTGGAAGGGAATGTGGAATGTGGAATGGAATATGGAATGGAAAGTGAAATTGAATGTAATGGAATGTTGAATTGAATGTGGAATGGAATGGAATGTTGAATGGAATGTGGAATTGAATGGAATGGAATATGGAATGGAATGGAATGTGGAATGAAAAGGCATGGAAAGTGGAATCGGATGTGGAATGGAATATGGAATTCAACGTGGAATGGAGAGTGGAATGGAATGTCAAAACGAATGGAATGGGATGTGAAATGGAATGGAAAGCAATGTGCAATGGAAAGGAATGGAACGTGGAATGGAATACGGAATGGAATGGAAAGAAACGTGGAATTTAATGGAATGGAAAGAGGAATTGAATGTGGAATGGAATGGAACTTGGAATGCAATGTGGAAAGGAAAGTGTAATGGATCGTGGAATGGAATGTGGAATGGAATGGAATGGAATGTGGAATGGAGTGGAATGGAATGTGGAATGGGAAAGAATGCAACCTGGAATGGGATATGGAATGGAACATGGAATGAGACCTGGAATTGAAAGGAATGCAACCTGGAATGGGACGTGGAATGGAACATGCAATGCGACGTGGAATGGAAAGTGGAATGGAACGTGGAAGGAATGGAATAGAATGGAATGGAGTGCGGAATGGAATTGAATGAAAGGTGGAATGGAATGGAATGGACTAGAATGGAATGTGGAATGGAATGGAATGGAATGGATGGGAAAGGGAAATACAATGTGGAACGGAATGTGAAATGGAATGTGGAATGGAACGTGGAACGGAATGAATTAGAACGTGGAATGGACTGGAATGGAATGAGGAATGGAATGGAATGGAATGGAACATGGAATGGAATGTGGAATGCAGCGTGGAATGGAACGAGGAATGGAATGTGGTATGAAAAGTGGAATGGAATGGAATGGAATGTGGAATGGAATGGGAAATGAATGCAGTGGAATGAGAATGGAATGTGGAATGGAATGGAATGGAATGTGGAATGGAATGTGGAATGGAATGTGGAATGCAAAGGAATAGAATGAGGAATGGAATGTTGAATGGAATGTTGAACGGAACGTGGAATGGAATGTGGAATGTTATGTGGAGTGGAATGGAATGGAATGTGGAATAGAATGGAATGGAATGTGGAATGGAATGGAATGGAATGTGGAATAGAACAGAATGGAAGTGAATGTGCAATCGAATGTGGAATGGAATGTGGAATGCAATGGAATTGAATGTGGAATGGAATTGAACTTGGAATGGATTGTAATGGGATGTGGATTGTAATGGAATGGAATGGAATGTGGAATGGAATGGAATGTGGAATGGAATGGAATGGAATGTGGAATGGAATAGAATGGAATGTGGAATGGAATGTAATGGAATATGGAATGCAATGGAATGGAATGGTACGAGGAAGTGAATGGAAAGGAATGGAACATTGAATGCAATGGAATGGACCATAATGTGGAATAGAATGCAATTGAATGGGGAAAGGAATGAGGAATGGAAAGTGGAATGGATTGTGGAATGGAATGAAATGAAATGTGAAATGGAATGGAATGGAATTTGGAATAGAATTGAACTTGGAATGGAATGGAATGGAAAGTGGATTGGAATGGAATGGAATGGAATGGAATGTGGAATGGAATGGAATGGAATGGAAAGTGAAATGGAATTGGAAATGGAATGTGGGGTGGAAAGAAATGCACTGTGGAATGGAATGGAACGGAATGTGAAATGGAATGGAATGGAATTGAAAGTGAAATGGAGTTTGAAATGGAATGTGGAATGGAATGAAATGGAATGTGGAATGGAATAGAATGGAATGTGGAATGGAAAGTAGAATGCAATGGAACATGGAATGGAATGTGGAAAGGAATGTGTAATGGAATGTGGAATGGAATGTGAAATGAAATGTGGAATGGAATATGGAATGAAATGTAGTATGGAATGCGGAATGGAAAGGAATTGAATGTCCAATGGATTGTGGAATGGAATGGAATTGAATGCGGAATGGAATGTGGAATGGAATGGAAAGGAATGTGAAATGTAAAGTAATGGAATGTGGAATGGAATGTGGAATGGAATGGAATGGAATTGAATGTGAAATTGAAATGAATGGAATGTGGAATGGAATGTGTAAATGAATGGAATGTACTGGAATGTGGAATGGAATGGGTTGCAATGTGGAATGGAATGTGGAATGGAATGGAATGGAAAGTGGAATGGAATGTACTGGAATGTATACTGGAATGGGAATGGAATGGAATGCAATGTGGAATGGAATGGAAAGGAATGTGGAATGGAATGGAATGGAATGTGGAATGGAATTTAACTTGGATTGGAATGGAATGGAATTTGGATTGGAAAGGAATGAATTGGAATGTGGATTGGAATGGAATGGAATGGAATGTGGAATGGAAAGGAATGGAATGGAAAGTGAAATGGAATTTGGAAAGAAATGTGCAATGGAATGAAATGGAATGCGGAATGGAGTAAAATGGAATGTGGAATGGAAAGTGGAATGGAATGGATCATGGAATGGAATGTGGAATGGAATGTTTAATGGAATGTGGAATGGAATTTGTAATGGAATATGGAATGGAATATGTAATGGAAAGTGGAATTGAATGTGGAATGGAAAGTGGAATGGAATATGGAATGAAATGTACTATGGAATGTGCAATGGAACGCAATGGAATGTGGAATGTAATGTGGAATGGAATGTGGAATGAAACGAGGAATGGAAAGTGCAAAGGAATGGAATGGAAATTTTAATGAAATGTGGAATGGAATGGAATAGAATTTGAAATGGAATCTGCAACGGAATGCGGAATGGAATGGAAAGGAATGGGGAAAGGAAGGTGGAGTTGAATGGAAAGGAATGTGGAATGGAATGCAATGGAATGTGCAACGGAATGTGGAATGGAATGCAATGGAATGTGCAATGGAATGTGGAATTGAATGGAAGGGAATGTGGAATGGAATGTGGAACGAAATGAAATGGAATGCGGAATGGAATGTGGAATGGAAAGGACTGTAATGTGGAACAGAATGTGGAATGGAATGTGGAATGGAATGGAATGGATAGTGGAATGGAATGTGGAATGGAATGGAATGCAAAGTGGAATGGAATGGAATGGAATGTGGAATATAATGAAATGGAATGGAATGGAATGTGAATGTAATAGGACGGAATGTGGAATGCAATGCAATGGAATGATATAAGGAATGGAGTGGAATAGAATCTGGAATGCAATGCAATGGAATGAAATGAGGAATTGAAAGGGATGGAATGTGGAATGGAATGGAATGGAATGTGCAATGGAATGGAAGAGAACATGGAATGGAATGTGGAATGGAATTCAATGGAATTCGGAATGAAATTGAATGGAACGTGGAAAAGAAAGTGGAAGTGAATGTGGAATGGGAAGAGGAATGGAATGGAATGGAATGTGGAATAAAGCGAAATGGGATGGAATGAAATGTGGAATGGAATGGAATATAATGTGGAATGCAATAGAATGGAGTGAAATGTGGAATTGAATGGAATGGAAAGTAGAATGGAATAGAATGTAATGTGGAAGGAATGGAATGGAACGTGCAATAGAATGTGGAATGGAATGTGGAATGGAATGTGGAATGGAATGTGAAATGTCATGGAATGCAATGTTGACTGTAAAGCAATGGAATATGGAATAGAATGGAATGGAATGCAAAGTGGAATGGAATGGAAAGGAACGTGAAATTGAATGCAGTGGAATGTGGAAGGGAATGGAATGGAACGTGGAATAGAATGTGGAATGGAATGGAATGCAACCTGAAATGCAATGTGGAAAGGAATGAGGAATGAAAAGTGGAATGGAACGTGTAATGGAATGGAAAGGAACGTGAAATAGATTGGAATGGAACGTGGAATGTAATGTGGAATGGAATGCGGAATTGGACGTGGAATGGAACGGAATGAAACTTGGAATGGAATGCGGTAGTATGTGCAATGGAATCGGTAGAATGTGGAATGGAATGGATGGGAATGTGGAAGGGAATGTATTGGAATGCGGAATGGAATGGAATAAAACGTGGAATGGAATGTGGAATGGTACTTGGAATGGATTGTTTAATGGAATGGAATGGAATGTGGAATACAATGGAATGGAATGGAATTTGTAATGGAATGTGGAATAGATCGAAGAATGAAATGGAATGGAATGAGCAACGGAATGGAAAGGAATGTGTACTGGAATGGTATGGAATGGAATGGAAAGTGAAATAGAATGTGGAAGGCAATGTGAAATGGAAAGTCGAATGGAATGTGGAACGGATTGAAATGGAACGTGGAATGGACAGGAATGGAACTAGGAATGGAATGGAATGGAAAGGGAATGGAACGTGGAATGGATCATGGAATGGAAAGAGGAATGGAATGTGGAATGGTACGTGGAACGGAACGTGGAATTTATCATGGAATGGAATGAGGAATGGAATGTGGAATGGAATGTGGAATGGAATGGAATGTTGAATGAAATGTGGAATGGAATGGAATGTGGAATGGATTGTGGAATGCAATGCAATGGAATGAGAATGGAATGTGTAATGGAATGCGGAATGGAATGGAATGGAATGTTGTATGTAACGTGGAATGGAATGGAATGTGGAATGGAATGTGGAATGGAATGCAATGGAATGAGAATGGAATGTGGAATGGAACGTGGAATGGAATGGATTGGAATGTGGGATGAAATGTGGAATGAATTGTGGAATGGAACGGAATGGAATGTGGAATGGAACGTGAAATGGAATGTGGAATGGAATGTGGAATGCAAATGGAATGTATCGTGAAATTAAATGGAATGGAATGTTGAATGAAACGTGGATTGCAATGGAATGGAATGTGGAATGGAACGTGGAATGTAATGGAACCGAATATGAAATGGAATCTGGAAAGGAAAGTGGAATGGAATGGAATGGAATGTGGAATGGAACGTGGAATGTAATGGAATGGAATGTGGAATGGAACTTGAAATTGAAACTGGAATGGAACGAGGAATTGAATGGAATGGAAAGTGGAATGGAACTTAGAAAGAATGGAATTGAGCTTGGATTGGAATGTGAAATGGAATGTGGAATGGAACGCGGAATGGAACGCGGAATGGAATCAATTGGAATGTGGAATGGAATGGGATGGAATTTGGAATGCAATGTGGAATGGAATGTGAAATGGAACGTGGAATGGAAAATGGAGTGAAATGGAATGGAATATGGAATGCATTGTGTAATGGAACATGGAATGCATCATGGAATGGAACATGGAATGGAATGTGGAATGCAAAGGAATGGAAGGTGGAATCGAATGGAATGGAATATGGAATGGAATTGAATGGAGTGGAATGTGGAATGCAATCAAATAGAATGGAATGGAAGGCGGAATGCGATGCAATGCAATGCAGAATGGAATGGAATAGAATGGAATGTGGAATGGAATGGAATGTAATGGAGTGGAACGTGCAATTGAATGGAATGGAAAGATGAATGGAATGGATTGCAATGAGGAATGCAATGGAATGGAAATTGGAATGGAATGTGGAATGGAATGTGGAATGGATTGTGCAATAGAATGGAATGGAATGTGGAATTGAATGGAGAGGAATGGAATGTGGAATGGAATTTGGAAAGGAATGCGGAATGGAATGGAATGGAATGTGGAATGTAATGAAATGTAATGGAAAGGAATGTGCAATTGAATGGAATGGAAAGATGAATGGAATGGATTGGAATGTGGAATGCAATGGAACGGAAATTGGAATGGAATGTGGAATGGATTGTGCAATAGAATGGAATGGAATGTGGAATATAATGGAGTGGAATGGAATGTGGAATGGAATTTGGAAAGGAATGTGGAATGGAATGGAATGGAATGTTGGATGAAATGGAATGGAATGTGTAATGGAATGGAATGGAATGGAATGGAAAGTGAAATAGAATGTGGAACGGAATGCAAAATGGAATGTGGAATGGAATGTGGAATGGAATGAAAAGGAACGTTGCATGGAATGGAATGGAATGTGGAATGGAATTGAATGGAACGTGGAATGGAAAGTGGAATGGAACAAGTAATGGAAAGTGGAATGGAATGTGGAATGAAATGTGGAATGCAATGGAATGTAATGTGTTGTGAAATGTGAAATTGGATGGAATGGAATGTGGAAAGGAATGTGGAATGTAATGCAATGGAAAGAGAATGGAATGTGGAATGGAATGGAATGGAATGTGGAATGGAATGTGGAATGGAAAGTGGAATGGAATGGAATGGAATGTGTAGTGGAACATGGAATGGAATGTGGAATGGAACATGGAATCGAAAGTGGAATGGATTGGAATGGAATGTGGAATTGAATGGGGAACGAAATGTGGAATTCAATCTAATTGAATGTGGCATGGAATGTGGAGTGGAAATTGGAATGCAATGGAGTGGAATGCGGAATGGAATACGGAATTGAATAGAATGGAATGCAGGATGGAATGTGGAATGGAATGTGGAATGGAATGGAATGTGGAATGGAGTGGGGAATGGAAAGGAATGGAATGTGGAATGGAATGCTCAATGGAATGTAGAATGGAATATGTTGGAATGTGGATTGGAATGTGGAATGGAACGTTGAATGGAAAAGAATGGAATGTGGTATGGAATGTGGAATGGAATGTAGAATGTGAAGTGGAAGGAAATGGAATGGAATGTGGAATGTAATGTGGAATGGAATGTGGAAAGGAACGTGGAATGGAAGGTGAAATGGAATGGAATAGAATGTGGAATGGAGTGGGGAATGGAATGGAATGGAATGTGCAATTCAATTTGCAATGTAATGGAAAGGAATGTGGAATGGAATGGAACGTGGAATGGAATGTGGAATGGAATGTGGAATGGAATGTGGAAAACAACGGAGTGGAATGGGAATGAAATGTGGAATGCAATGAAATGCAATTTGGAATGGAATGTGGAATGGAATGGAATGGAATGAGGAATGGAATGTGCAAAGGAATGCGGAATGGAACGTGGAATGGAAGATGGAATGGAATGGAATGCAATGTGGAATGGAATGAGGAATGCAATGGAATTGAATGTGGAATGGAATGGAACGTGTAATGGAATGGAATGTTAAATGGAATGTTTAAAAGGAATGTGGAATGGAATGTGTACTAGAATGGATCACTATGAGGAATGGAATGTGGAATGGAAAGGAATGGAATGGAATGTGGAATAGAATGTTCAGTGGAATGTGGAATGGAATGTGGAATGGAAAGTGGAATGGAACGGAATGGATTGCGGAATTGAATATGGAATGGAAAGTGGAATGGAAAGTGGAATGTAACGTGGAATGGAACGTGGAATGTAATATGGAATGGAATGGAATGGAATGTGGAATGGAACGTGGAATGGAACGAGGAATGGAATGGAATGGAATGATTAATGAAATGTGGAATGGAATGGAATTGGATGTGTAATGGCATGGAATGGAGTGTGCAATGGAAAGGAATGAAACGAGGAATGGACCATGGATTAGAACGTGGAATGCAACGTGGAATGGAATGTGGAATGCAATGTGAAATGGAATGGAATTTAATGTGGAATTGAATGGTATGGAATGTGGAATCTAATGGAATGGATTGGAATGTGGAATGGAATGCAATAGAATGGAATGTGGAATGGAATGTGGAATGCAATGTGGAATGGAAAGTGGAATGGAATGGAATGGAAAGTGTAATAGAATGGAATGGAATGGAATGTGGAATGCAATGTGAAATGGAATGAGGAATTGAATGGAATGGAATGAGGAATGGAATGGAATGGAATGGAATGTGGAATAGAATGGATCAGAACGGGGAATGAAATGGAATGGAATGGAATGGAAAGTGAAATAGAATGTGGAATGGAAAGTGGAATTGAATGTAGAACGGAAAGTGGAATTGAATGTGGAATTGAATCGAATGTATTGTGAAATGGAATGTGCAATGGAATGGTGTGGAATGTGGAATGGAATGTGGAATGCAATGTGGAATGGAAAGGAAAGAAACGTGGAATGGAATGTGCAATGAAACGTGGAAAGGAATGTGGAATTGAATGAGGAATTCAATGTAATAGATTGTGGAATGTAATGTGCAATGGAATGCTATGGACTATGGCATGGAATGTGGAATGCAATGTGGAATGGAATGGAATGGAATGTGGAATGGAATGTGGAATGGACGTGGAATGGAACATGGAATGGATTGGAATGTGGAATGGAATGTGGGATGGAATGAAATGGAATGTGGAATGGAATATGTAATGCAGTGTGAAATGGAATGGAATGTTGAATGCAATGGGGAATGGAATGGAATGGAATGTGTAAATGGAATGTATGGAATGTGGAATGGAATATGGTCTGGAATGGAATGCAATGTGGAATGGAATGTGGAATGTATTGGAATGGTACGTGGAATGGAATGTGGAATGGAAAGTGGAATGAAATGTGGAATGGAATAGAATGGAATCTGTAATGGAAGGGAATGGAATGTGGAATGGAATGTGCAATGGAATGGAATGGAAAAGAATGAAATGTCTAAGGCAATGGAATGGAATGGGGTGTGGAAAGAAATGGAACGTGGAATGGAACGCAGAATGAAACGAGGAATGCAATGTGGAATGGAACGTGTAATGGAAAGTGGAATGCAATGGAATGGAATGTGGAATGGAAGGGAATGGAACATGTAATGAAACGTGGAATTGAAAGTGGAATGCAACATGGAGTGGAAATTGGAATGGAATGTGGAATGGAATTGAATGGAATGTGGAAAGGAATGGAATGGAATGTCGAATGGAATGGAATGCAGTGTAATTTGGAATGGAATGGAATGGAATGCAAAATATAATGGAATGGAATGTGGAATGGAATGGAATGGAATGGAATGTGGAATAGAAAGGAATGGAATGTAAGGTGGAATGGAATATCATATTGAATGTGGAATTGAAAGGAAAGGAACGTGGAATGGAATGAAATGGAACGTAGGATGGTTTGGAATGGAAATTGGAATGGAATGTGGATAGGAACGTGGAATGGAGTGGAATGGAACTTGGAATGGAATGTAAAATGGAATGCAGTGGAATGTGGAATGGAAAGTGCAATTGAACGTGGAATGGAAGGGAATGGAAATTTGAATGGAATGTGGAATGGAATGTGGAAAGGAACGTTCCATTCCAAATTCCATTCCAGTCCATTCCATATTCCTTTCCATTCCATTCTGCATTCCATTCAATTCCATTCCACATTCCATTCCATATTCCATTCCATTACATTGCACAATCTTTCCATTCCATTCCACATTACATTCCCCATTCCATTCCACATACCATTAAATTCCATTCCACATTCCATTCCATTGCAGTACACATTCCATTCCATTCCATTCAATGTTCCATTCCACATTCCGTTCCTTTCCATTCCACATTCCGTTCCATTCCATTGCATTCCACATTTCATTCCATTCCACGGTCCATTCCAAATTCCATCCCATTCCATTCCACATTCCATTGAATTCCATTCCACAGTACATTCCGTTCCATTTAATTCAAGTCCGCATTCCATTCCATTCTATTCCATTCCACATTCCATTCCACATTCCATTCCATTCCATTCCACATTCCATATCCGTTCTGTTCCATTACATATTCCATTCCATTTCATTCCACATTCCTTTCCACATTCCATTCCATTGAATTCCAGATTCTATTCCATTCCCTTCCACATTGCATTCCATTCCATTCTACATTCCATTCCACATTCCTTTCCACATTCCTTTCCACGTTCCTTTCCACGTTCCATTCCACGTTCCATTCCAAGTTCCATTCCACGTTCCATTCCACGTTCCATTCCACGTTTCATTCCATTCCATTCCACCTTCCATTCCACATTCCATTCCATTCCATTCCACTTTCCATTCCATGGTCCATTCCATTTCATTCCACATTCCAGTCCACATTCCATTCTATTCCATTCCACATTCCATTACACATTTCATTCCATTCCATCCCACATTCCATTCCACGTTCCATTCCATTCCATTCCACATTCCAATACAAATTCCATTCCACGTTGCATTCTACCTTCCATTAGACGTTCCATTACACATCTCATTCCATTCCATTTCATATACCATTCCATGTTGCATTCCATTCCATTCCACATTCAATTCCACGTTCCATTCCATTCCATTCCACTTTCTTTTCCATTCCATTTCAAATTCCTTTCTTTTCCATTTCACATTCCATTCCATTCCATTGCATTCCACATTCCTTTCTATACCATTCCACAATCCATTCAATTCCATTTCATTCAATTCCATATTCCATTCCACATTACATTACATTCCTTTTCACATTCCATTCCATTCCACTCCATTACACAGTCCATTCCATTGCATTCCACCTTCCATTCCACATTCCATTCCAAATTGCAATCCGCATTCCATTGCATTCCATTCCACAATCCATTCCATTCCATTCCATTGCATTCCACATTCCATTCCTTTCCCTTTCAAATTCCATTCCATTCCATTCGATTCCACAATCCTTTCCATTGCATTCCACATTCCATTCCACATTCCATTCCAAATTCCATTCCACATTCCATTGCCTTCCATTCCACATTCCATTCCATTCCATTGCATTCAACATTCCCTTCCATTTCATTCCATTCCACATTCCATTCCATTCCATTCCACATTCCATTCCATTCAAATCCACATTCCACACCCCATTCCACTAAATTCCATTCCACATTCCATACCATTCCACTCCTCCTTCCATTCCATTCCATTCCACATTCCATTCCATTCCGTTCCACATTCCATTCCAATTCTTTCCATTGCATGCCACATTCGATTCCATTCAATTCAATTCCATATTCCATTCCATTCCATTCCACATTCCATTCCATTCCATTCCAAATTCCATTCCATTCCATTCCACATTCCATTCCACATTCCATTACATTCCATTTCATATTTCATTCCATTCGATGCCATTCGACATTCCATTCCATTCCACGTTGCAATCCATTCCTTTCCACATTCCATTCAATTCCATTGCACTTTCCTTTCCATTCCACATTCCATTCCATTCCATTCCACATTCCTTTCCACATTCCATTCCATTCTTTTCCACATTCCATTCCATTCCATTCCACATTTCTTTCCACATTCCTTTCCATTCCATTCCACATTGCATACCATTGCATTCCACATTCCATTCTATTCTACTATATTCCACTCCACATTGCATTCCATTCCATTCCATTCTATTTCACATTCCATTCCATTCGATTCCATTCCACACTCCATTCCATTCCACAATGCATTCCATTCCATTCCACATTCCATTCCCTTCCATTCCACATTCCATTCCATTCCACATTCCATTCCATTGCATTCCACATTCCACTCCATTCCATTCCACTTTCCATTACTAATTCCATTACACATTCCATTCCATTCCATTCCGTGTGTCATTCCATTCCTTTCCACGTTCCAGTCCACTTACCATTCCATTCTTTTCCACATTCCATTCCATATTCCATTCCGTTCCATTCCACATATCATTCCATTCCATTCTCTTCCATTCCACATTCCATTAAATTCCCTTCCACATTCCATTCACTTCCATTCCATTCCATTCCACTTTCCATTCCACATACCGTTCCACATTTCATTCAATTCCATTTCACATTCCATTCCACATTCCATTCCATTTCATTCCACATTCCATTCTGCATTCCATTCCATTCCATTCCACATTCCATTAAACATTCCATTCCATCCCATTCCACATTCCACTCCATCCCACTTTCCATTACATTGCATTCCACATTCCATTCCCATTCCATTCCATTCCATTCCAAATTCCATTCCAAGCTTTCCATTTTCCTTTCCACATACCATTCCATTCCGTTACATATTCCATTCCACATTCCATGCTTTCCATTCCACATTCTATTTCATTGCATTGCACATTCCATTCCTTTCCTTTCCACATTCAATTCCACTTTCCATTTCTTTCCAATCGACATTCCATTCCATATTCCATTCCATTTGATTCCACATTCCATTCCACATTCCATTCCATTCCATTGCACATTCGTTTCTGCATTCCATTCCATTCCATTCAATTCCATTCCACTTTCCATTCCACATTCCATTACATTCCATTCCACATTCCATAACGTTCCGTATTCCATTCTATTCCATTCCATTCCACATTCAATTCCAATCCACGTTCCATTGCACATTCCATTCTATACCATTCCACATTCCAGACCATTCCACATTCCATTCCATTCCACATTACATTCCCTTCCATTCCACATTCCATTCCATTCCATTTCAAATTTCGTTCCATTGCATTCCGTTCTATTCCATTCCATTCCATTCCACATTCCATTCCATTCCATTCTATTCCACATTTCATTCCACAGTCCATTCCATTCCATTCTGCATTCCATTGCACATTCCTTTCCACGTTAAATTGCACGTTCCATACCACGTTCCATTCCATTCCATTCAACATTCTGTTCCGTTCCATTCCACTTTCCATTCCATTCCATTCTATTCCATATTCCATTCCACTGCATTCCTCTTTCAATTCCATCACATTCCACATTCTGTTCCATTCCATTCCATGTTCCGTTCCATTCCATTCCAATTTCCATTCCATTCCCTTTCATGTTCCATTCCATTCCATTCCACAATCCATTGCATTCCATTCCACAATCCATTGCATTCCATTCCACCTTCCATTCAACATTCCATTCCATTCCATTCCACATTCCATTCCATTCCATTCCATTCCATTCCATATTCCATTACGTTGCATTCTATTCCAGTTTCCATTCCATTGCCTTGCAATCCACATTCCGTTCCATTCCTTTCCATTACACGTTTCATTCCACATCCCATTCCATTCCATTCCATTCCATTCCACATTGCATTCCCTGTTCCATTCCTCGTTCCTTTCCACTTTCCATTCCGCATTCCATTTCATTCCATTCCACATTCCATTCCACGTTCCATTCCTTTCCATTCCACATTGCTTTCCACATTTCATTCCATTCCATTCCACATTTCATTCAAAGTTCCATTCCATTCCACTCCAAATGCCATTCCACATTCCATTCAATTCCATTTCATATACCATTCCACATTCCATTACATTCCATTCCACATTCCATTCCATTGCATTCCACATTCCATTCCATTCCACATTCCATTCCAGATTTCATTCACCATTCCATTCCACATTTCATTCCGTTCCATTCCATTTCGCATTTCATTCCGCATTCCGTTCCATTCCATTCCGTTCAATTCTATTCCATTCCACATTGCATTCCATTACACATTCCATTCCATTCCATTCCTCATTCCATTCCATTCCATTCCTTTCCATTCTATTCCACATTACATTCCACATTCCATTCCATTCCATTCCCTGTTCCATTAAACAATCCACTCCACATTCCATTCCATTCCATTCCATTAAATTCCACGTTCCATTCCGCATTCCATTCCACATTCCATTCCATTCCATTCCATTCCTCTTTCAATTCCACATTCCATTCTGCTTCATTCCATTCCATTGCACTCCACATTACTTTTCAGTTCATTCCATTCAACATTCCATTCCGTCCATTCCGCATTCCATTCCATTCCATTCCACATTCCATTCCTTTCCATTCCACTTTCATTCCATTCCATTCCACGTTCCATTCCATATTCTATTCCATTCCATTCCACATTCAATTACATTCCTCATTCCATTCCATTCCATTCCACAGTACGTTCCATTCCACATTCCATTCTATTTCCATTTCACATTCCATTCCATTCCACATTCCATTCCTTTCCATTCCACTATCTATTTCATTCCACTTTACATTCCATTCCATTCCATCCCATTCCACATTGCATTCCACGTTCCATTCGACTTCATTCCACTTTCCTTACTATTCCATTTCACGTTCCATTCCATTCCATTCCATGTTCCTTTCCATTCCATTACACGTTCCAGTCCATTCCACGTTCCATTCCATTCCATACCACGATCCATTCCACGTTCCTTTCCACCTTCCATTCCACGTCCTGTTCCATCTTCCACTCCATTCAATTAAACGTTCCATTCCTCATTCCATTCAACAATCCATTCCACTCAATTAAACGTTCCATTCCTCATTCCATTCAACATTCCATTCCACTCTATTCCATATTCCATTCCACGTTACATTCCACGTCCCATACCACCTTCGATACCACATTCTATTCCATTTCATTCTACTTTCCATTCCACTTTCCTTTCCACATTCCGTTCCATTCCATTCCATTCCACATTCCATTCCATTCCATTCAATTCCACATTCCATTCTATCCCACATTCCATTCCACGTACCATTCCAAATTCCATTCCATTCCATTCCAAATTCAATTTTATCTTATATTCCATTGTATTCCTCAATCGATTCTACATTCCGTTCGATTCCGTTTCATTACACATTCCATTCCACATTCCATTCCATTCCACTTTCCCTTCCACATTCCATTCCATTCCACATTCGGTTCCACTCCATTACACATTCCATTCCATTCCATTGCACATTCCATTACATTTCATGTTCCATTTGATTCCTCATTGAATTCCATTCCATTCAACATTCCATTCCTTTCCATTCCACATTCCATTCCATTCCATTCCACATACCATTCCATTCCACTTTCCTTTCCATTCTATTCCAATCCATTCCATTCCATTCCACGTTCCTTTCCATTTCATTCCACACTCGTTTCCTTTCGTTTCCACTTTCCAATCCATTCCCTTCCAGATTCCATTCCTTTCCATTCCACATTCCATTCCATTCCTTTCCTCATTCCATTCCACATTCCCTTCCATTCCATTCCACATTCCATTCCACTTTCCATTCCATTCCATTCCACATTCCATTACACATTCCATTCCTTTCCATTCCACATTCCATTCCGTTCCATTCCACTTTCCATTCCACATCATTCCTCTTTCCATTCCACATTCTGTTCCATTCCATTCCAGGTTCCACTGCATTCCATTCTGCATTCAATTCCATTCCATTCCATATTCCTGACAATTCCAATCCATTCCACTTTCCATTTCACTCCATTCCACATTCTATTCCATTCCACTGCGCATTCCATTCCAGATTCCATTCCTTTCCATTCCACATTCAATTCGATTCCATTCCAAATTCCATTCCACATTCCATTTGACGTTCCATTCCACATTCCATTCCACATACCATTCCACGTTCCATTCCATTCCATTCCACATTCCACTCCTCATTCAATTCCAAATCATTCCACATTGCATTCCACATTTCATTCCATGCCATTCCACATTCCATTCCATTCCACCTTCCATTCCATTCCATTCCTATCCATTCCATTCCTTTCCACGTTACTTTCCATTTCTTTACACCCTCCTTTACTTTCCACTCCACGTTCCAATCCATTCCATTCCACATTCCATTCCATTCCATTCCACATTCCATTCCAAATTGCATTCCATGCGATTCCATATTCCGTTGCATTCCATTCAACACTCCACTCAATTCCATTCCACATTCCATTTCACATTCCTCTCCATTGCATTCCAAATTCCATTCCATTCCATTCCACTTTCCATTCCATTCCATTCCACGTTCCATTCGACATTCCATTGCACATTCCTTTCCATTCCATTCCACATTCTGTTCCATTCTATTGCACATTGCATTTCGTTCCATTCCACGATCCATTCAACATTCCATTCCATATTCTATTCCATTCCATTCCACGTTCCCTTCCATTCCATTCCACGTTCAATTCCATTCCATTGCATTACTGTTTCCATTCCTTTCCATTTCATTCCATTCCACGTTCCATTCCATTCCATTCCACATTCCATTCCACATTAAATTCAGTTCCATTCCAATGCACAATCCATTCCACATTTCATTCCACTTTCCAATCCATTCCATTTGACATTCCATTCTACTCTATTCCAGAGTCCATTCCACGATACATTTCGTTCCATTCCACGTTCCATTCCACGTTCCTTTCCTCACACTATTCCACATTCCATTCCATTCCATTCCACTTTCCATTCCACTTTGCATTCCAGATTCCATTCCATTCCATTCCATTCCACATTCCTTTCCATTCCATTCCATTCCACATCGCATTCCATCCAACATTCCATTCCACATTCCATTCCACGTCCCTTTCCACATTCCATTCCATTCAATTTCACAGTGAATTCTATATTCCATTCCATTGCATTCCTCATTCGATTCTACATTCTGTTGCATTCCATTTCATTCCACATTCCATTCCTCATTCCATTCCATTCCATTCCACGTTCCCTTCCACCTTCCATTCCATTCCATTCCGCATTCCACTCCGTTGCTTTCCACTTTCCACTTCATTACATTCCGCGTTCCATTCCACGTTCCATTCCATCTTCCATTCCTATTTTTCCTATCCACATTCCATTCCATTCCATTACACATTCCATTCTACATTTCACTCCATTCCATTCCATATTCCATTCCACATTTCATTTCATTCCATTCCACATTGCCTTCCACATTCCATTACATTCCATTCCACATTCCATTTCACATTCCATTCCATTCCATTCCACATTCCATTCCATTCCATTCCTCATTCCATTCCATTCCATTCCACATTCCATTCCACATTCCATTCCATTGCACATTCCATTCCACATTCCATTCCATTCCATTTCACTTTCCATTCCATTCCATGGCATTTTATTCCATTCCATTCCACATTCCATTCCACGTTCCATTTGTCTTTCTATTCCACATTCCATTCTACATTCCATTCCATTCCAAATTCCATTCCATTGAATTCCACATTCCATTCCACATTCCATTCCTTTCCATTCCACATTCCATTCAACATTCCACTCCACTTATCGTTCCAAATTCCATTCCATTCTATTCCGAATTCCAATCTTTATTCCGTTCTATTCCATTGCACATTCCATTATACTTTCCATTGCATTCCATTTCACATTCCATTCATTTCGATTCCATTCCAAATTCCATTCCATTCCATTACATTCCATTTCAAATTCCATTCCACGTTCCCTCCCGATTCATTCCACTTTCTGTTCCACGTTCCATTCCACGTTCCTTTCCACATTCCATACAACATTACATACAATTTCATTCCATTGCATTCCTCATTGCTTTAGACATTTCATTAAATTCCATTCCATTCCACATCCCATTCCATTCCATTCCACATCCCATTCCATTCCATTCCACATTCCATTACACATTCCATTACACATTCCATTACACATTCCATTACACATTGCATGCCATTCCATTCCGTTCTACATTCCATTCCACTCCATTCAATTCCACGTCCCATTCCACATTTCAATCCTTTCCATTCCACGTTCCACTCCATTCCATTGCACATTCCATTACATTCCATTCCATTCCAGTCCATATTCCAATCCATTCCATTCAATTTCACATTCCATTCCACTTTGCATTCCACATGCCGTTCCATTCCTTTCCGCATTCCATTCCATTCCATTTCATTGCATTCCACATTCCATTCCAGTCCATTCCATAACACATTCCATTGTGTTCCATTCCATTCCACGTTCCATTCCACATTGCATTCCATGCAATTCCACTTTCCATTCCTTTCCATTGCACATTCCATTCAATTTCATTCCATGCCAGTCTACATTCCATTCCATTCCATTCGACATTACATTCCGTTGCATTCCATATTCCATTCCATTCCTTTCCACTTTCAACTCCATTCCATTCCACATTCCAGCACATTGCATTCCATTCCAATCTATCCCATTCCATTACATTCCATTTTCCGTTCCATTCCATTGCACATTGCATTCTCTTCCATTCCAATTTACTCCATTTCAATTTCCATTCCATTTTCCATTCCCTTCCATTTCATTCCAGTACACATTCCATTCCATTCCACTCTGTTCCACTTTCCATTCCATTAAATTCCAAATTCCATTCCATTCCATTCCACATTCCATTCCATATTGCATACCATTCCTTTCCCTTCCACATTTCATTCCATATTCCACTGCATTTCATTGCATTCCTGTCCACATTCCATTCCATTCCATTGCATTCCAGTCCACATTCCATTCCATTCCAGTCCATTCCAATTTCCATTTCAATTTCCATTCCATTAAATTCCACATCCCTTTCTGTTCCGTTCCACATTCCATTCCATTCTGTTCCATTCCAAATTTCCTTCCATTCCATTACAAATTCCATTCCATTCCATTCCACGTTCTATTGCATGACATTCCACATTTCATTCCGCATTCCATTCCTTTTCATTCCACATTCCATTACATTCCAGTCCACATTCCATTCCATTCCATTCCAGTCTACATTCCATTCCATTCCACATTCCATTCCATTGCGTTCCACATTAAATTCCATTCCATCCCACATTCTATTCCATTTAATTTCATTCCAGTCCGTATTCCATTCTATTCCATTACATTCCACATTTCTTTCCATTCCATTTCACATTTCATTCCATTCCATTCCACTTCACATTTCATTCCATTCCACTTTCCATTCCAAGTTGCATTTCACTTTATATTCCACGTTCCATTCCACATTCCATTCCACATTCCATTCCACATTCCATTCCACATTCCATTACACATTGTATGCCATTCCATTCCGTTCTACATTCCATTCCACTCCATTCAATTCCACGTACCATTCCACATTTCAATCCTTTCCATTCCACGTTCCACTCCATTCCATTGCACATTCCATTCCATTCCATTCCATTCCAATCCAGTTCAAATTCCAATCCATTCCATTCAATTCCACATTCCATTCCACTTTGCATTCCACATGCCGTTCCATTCCATTCCGCATTCCATTCCATTCCATTTCATTGCATTCCACATTCCATTCCATTCCATTCCATGACACATTCCATTGCGTTCCATTCCAATCCACATTCCGTTCCACATTGCATTCCAGGCAATTCCATTTCTTTCCACTTTCAACTCCATTCCATTCCACATTCCAACACATTCCTTTCCATTCCTATCTATCCCATTCCATTACATTCCACTTTCCGTTCCATTCCTTTGCACGTTGCATTCTCTTCCATTCCAATTTACTCCATTCCACTTTCCATTCCATATTCCTTTCCCTTCCATTTCATTCCAGTACACATTCCATTCCATTCCACTCTGTTCCACTTTCCATTCCATTAAATTCCAAGTTCCATTCCATTCCATTCCTCATTCCATTCCATATTCCATACCATTCCTTTCCCTTCCACATTCCATTCCATATTCCATTCCCTTCCATATTCCATTCCCTTCCATTGCATTCCTGTCCACATTCCTTTCCATTCCATTGCATTCCAGTCCACATTCCATTCCATTCCAGTCCATTCCACTTTCCATTCCATTAAATTCCACATCCCTTTCCCTTCCATTCCACATTCCATTCCATTCCATTCCATTCCAAATTTCCTTCCATTCCATTACAAATTCCATTCCATTCCATTCCGCGTTCTATTGCATGACATTCCACATTTCATTCCACATTCCATTCCTTTTCATTCCACATTCCATACCATTCCAGTCCACATTCCACTCCATTGTATTCCAGTCCACATTCCATTCCATTCCACATTCCATTCCATTGCGTTCCACATTAAATTCCGTTCCATCCCACATTCAATTCCATTTATTTTCATTCCAGTCCACATTCCATTCCATTCCACGTTCCTTTCCATTCCGTTTCACATTTCATTCCATTCCATTCCACTTCACATTTCATTCCATTCCAATTTCCATTCCAAGTTCCATTTCACTTTATATTCCACGTTCCATTCCATGTTCCATTCCGCATTCCATTCAATTTCTTTCCTTTCCCCTTTCCATTACCTTCCATTTCATTCCAAATTTCTTTCCATTTCATTCCAAATTCCTTTCTAGTTTCCATTCAATTCCATTCCACATACCATTTCACATTCCATTCCATTCAATTGAAGTTTACATTTGAAATTCCATTCCTTTCCATTCTACATTCCACTCCACATTCCATTCCATTCCATTCCTAAGTCCATTCCACATTCCATTCCATTCAAATACGTATTACAGCACACATTCCTTTCTATTACATTCCACATTTCTTTCCACATTCCATTCCATTCTATTCCACATTCCATTCAACGTTCCATTCCACAATCCATTCCATTCCATTCCAAATTCCATTCCATTCCGTTGCACGTTCCGTTCTGCATTCCATTTCAATCCACATTCCATTCCATTCCCCATTCCATTCCGTATTCCATCCCATTCCATTCCAAATTCAATTCTCTTCCACTTTCCATTCCACATTCTATTGTATATTCCATTCCATTCTATTCCATTCCATTCCACATTCCATTCTACTTTTCATTCCATTCCATTCCACATTCCATTCCACTTTCCATTCCATTCCATTCCACATTCCATTCCACTTTCCATTCCATTCCATTCCACATTCCATTCCACTTTCCATTCCATTCCTTTCCACTTTCCATTCCATTCCATTCCATATTCCATTCTAATTTCTATTTCATTCCATTCCACATTCCATTCTACTTTCCATTCCTTTCCATTCCACATTCCTTTCTACATTCCATTCCATTCTATTCCACATTCCATTGCATATTCCACTCCATTCCATTCAACATTCCATTCAATTCCATTCCACATTCCATTCCATTTCATTCTATATTCCTTTCTCTTCCATTCCATTCCACATTCCATTCCATTCCATTCCATTCCACATTCCATTCCATTCCATTCCACTCTGTTACATTCCATTCCATGCCATTCCACAAACCATTCCATCCCATTTCACATTCTATCCCACATTCCATTCCATTTCAATCCACATTCCATTCCACATTCCATTCCATTCCATTAGACGTTCCCTTCCACATTCCATTCCATTCCGTTCCGCATCCCACTCCATTGCTTTCCACTTTCCAATTCATTATATTCCACGTTCCATTCCACGTTCCATTCCATCTTACATTCCTTTTTTTTCCTATCCACATTCCATTCCATTCCATTACACATTCCATTCTACATTTCACTCCATTCCATTCCATATTCCATTCTACATTTCATTTCATTCTATTCCACATTACCTTCCAAATTCCATTACATTCCATTCCACATTCCATTCCATTCCATTCCACATTCCATTCCATTCCATTCCATATTCCATTCTACATTCCATTCCTTTCCATTCAACATTCCATTCCACATTCCATTCCATTCCTTTGAATTCCATATTACACTGCACATTCCATTCCTTTCCATTGCAGTCCCCATTCGACTCCATTGCATTACAATCCACATTCCGTTCCATTCCATTCCACATTCCATTCCATTCCATTTCACATTCCATTCCATTCCATGGCATTATGTTCCATTCCATTCCACATTCCATTCCACATTCCATTCGACGTTCTATTCCACATTCCACTCTACATTCCATTCCATTCCAAATTCCATTCCATTAAATTCTACATTCCTTTCCATTCCAAATACCATTCCATTGAATTCCACATTCCATTGTACATTCCATTCCTTTCCATTCCACATTCCATTCAACATTCCACTCTACTTTTCATTCCACATTCCATTCCATTCTATTCCGAATTCCAATCTTTATTCCATTCTATTCCATTGCACATTCCATTATACTTTCTATTGCATTCCATTCCACATTCCTTTCCTTTCGATTCCATTCCAAATTCCATTCCATTCCATTACATTCCATTTCAAATTCCATTCCACGTTCCCTTCCGATTTATTCCACTTTCAATTCCATGTTCCGTTCCACATTCCTTTCCTCATTCTATACCACATTGCATACAATTTCATTCCATTGCATTCCTCATTGCTTTACACATTTCATTAAATTCCATTCCATTCCATTCCACTTTCCATTCCATTCCATTCCACATTCCATTCCACTTTCCATTCCATTCCTTTCCACATTCAATTCCATTCCTTTCCATATTCCATTCTACTTTGTATTCCATTCCATTCCACATTCCATTCTACTTTCCATTCCTTTCCATTCCACATTCCTTTCTACATTCCATTCCACATTCCATTGCATATTCCTTTCCATTCCATTTAACATTCCATTCAATTCCTTTCCACATTCCATTCCATTTCATTCTACATTCCTTTCTATTCCATTCCATTCCATTCCATTCCACATTCCATTCCATGCCATTCCACTCTGTTACATTCCATTCCATGACATTCCACAATCCATTCTGTTCCATTACACATTCTATCCAACATTCCATTCCATTTCATTCCACATTGTATTCGACAGTCCTTTCCATTCCATTCTGCATTCCATTCCATTTCGATTTCCATTCTATTCCATACCACGTTCCATTCAACATTCCATCCCAATTCATTCCACATTCAATTCCACTCCATTTCACATTCCATTCCATTCCATTCTATTCCTCATTTCATTCCATTCCATTCCATGTTCCATAACTTTCCATTCCAAGTTCCATTGCAAATTCCATTCCATTATATTCCATTCCAGATTCCATTCCATTCCATTCCATTCCATTCCACATTCAATGTCACATTCCATTCCACTCCATTCCACATTTCTTTGAACATTCCATTCCATATTCCATTCCATGTTGCATTCCATTCCATTTCACTTTCCATTCATTTCCATTGAACTTTACTTTCCATTCCATTCCACATTCCATTCCACTTTAGTATTCCACATTCCATTCCACATTGCATTCCATTCCACATTCCTTTGAACATTCAATTCCATTCCATTTCAAATTCCATTCCATTCCATTCCATTCCAAATTCCATTCCAATCCATTCCACATTCCATTCTATTCCAATCCACTCTAGATTCCATTCCATTCCATTCCATTCCACATTCCATTCCAACTTACATTCAAATCCATTCCACATTCCATTCCACTTTCCATTCTATTCCATTTCAAATTCCATTCCACTTTACGTTGTATTCCATTCCACATTCCTTTCCATTCCATTCCATTCTATTTCATTCCATTGCATTTCATTCCACATTGCAAGCATTCAATTCCATATGATTTTCCATTCCACATTCTATTTCATTCCACTCCATCCTCCATTCCATCGCATTCCATTCCATTCCATAACATTCCACATTCCATTGCACTCCATTCAATTCCATTTCACATTCCGTTTGATACCATTCAATTCCACATACTGTTCCATTGCATTCTATTCCACAATACATGCCATTCCTTTCCACATTCCATTCCATTCCATTCCGGATTCCATTGCATATTCCATTCCATTCCATTCCAGTCCACATTCCGTTATATTCCATTCCACATTCAAATCCATTCCATTCCAAATTCCTTTCCATTCCATTCCAATACTTTCTGAATTCCATTTAATTCCATTCCACACTCCATTGCACATTCCATTCCACATTCCATTTCACATTCCATTCCATTACAGTACGCATTACTTATCATTGCGTTCGACATTCCAATCCATTTAATTTGATTACATTCAACAATCCATTTCACATTCCATTCCCCGTTTAATTCCACATTCCATTCAATTCCATTCCACATTCCATTCCATTCCATTCCACACTCCATTCCATGCCATTCCATTCCATTCCACATTCCCTTTCACATTCAACAGCATTCCATTCCACTTTCTATTCCATTCCCCTTTCCATGCCTTTCCATTCCGTTCCATTCCGCATTCCATTCCACATTCCATTCAATTCAATTACACATTCCATTCCATTCCATTCCATTCCATTCCACACTCCATTCCACGTTCCATTCCATGCCATTCCATTCCTTTCCACATTCCATTCCACATTCCATTCCCTTGCATTTCATTGTGCATTCCATTCCATATTCCATTCAATTCCATTCCACCTTCTATTCAATTCCATTCCATTCCATTCCACATTCCATTCCATATTCCATTCTTTTCCATTGCACATTCCATTGCATACCATTCCACATTGAATTCCACATTCCATTAGATTCCACTTCACATTTAATTGCACATTCCATTCCATTCCATTCCACATTCAAATCCACATTCCATTCCACATTATATTCCACATTCCATTGCATTCCTTTCCACATTCAACACCATTCCATTCCATTCCAATCCATTAGACGTTCCATTCCACATTCAATTCCATTCCATTCCACATTCCATTCCATTCCATTTTCCTTTCTGTTCCATTCCATTCCACTTTCCCTTCCATTCCGTTCCACTTTCCATTCCACATTCGATTCCACGTTCCATTAGACGTTCCATTCCACTTTTGCTTGCATTCCATTACACATTCCATTCCATTTTCAATTTCATTCAATTCCGCATTCCATTCCATTCCGCATTCCAATGTATTGCATTCCATATTCCATTCTGTTCCATTCCACATTCCATTCCGTTCCATTCCACATTGCATTCCATTCCATTACATTCCACATTCCATTAGTTTCCATTCCACGTTCTATTTCATTCCATTCGGCATTCCATTCCATTCCATTCCAGGTTCCATTACACATTACATTCCATTACAAAATCCATTGCATTCCCCTATCCATTGCATTCCATTCCACTTTCCATTGCACATTCCATTCCATTCCATTCTACACTCTATTCCACATTCCGTTCCACATTCCATTGCACACTCCATTCCATTCGACTTTCAATGCCATTCCATTCCACATTCCTTTCCACGTTCAATTCCATTCCATTCCACCTTGAATTCCAATCCATTCCACATTCCATTCCATTCCATTCCATTCCACATTGCATTCCATTCCTAACCACAATCCATTCCATTCCATTCCACATTCCATTCCACTTTCCTTTCCATTACATTTCACATAGAATGTGGAATGGAATGTACAATGGAATGTAATTGAATGTGGAATGGAATGTGGAATGCTATGGAATGGAATGTGGAATGGAATGTGGAATGGAATGGAATGGAATGGGAAATGGAATGGAAGAGAATGTTGAATGGAAAGGGATGCAATGAGGAATAGAATGTTGAATGGAATTGAATGTGGAATGGGATGAAACTGAATGTGTAATCAAATGGAAAAGAATGTGGAATGGATTGTGGCCTGGAATGGAATGTAATTTGGAATGGAATGTGGAATGGAATGGAATACAATGTGGAATGGAAGGGAAAGGAATGTGGAATGGAATGTGGAATGGAATGGAGTGGACTGTGCAAAGAAATGTGGAATGCAATAGAATGGAATGGAATGTGGAAGGGAATGGAATGGAATGTGGCATGGAATTGAAATAATGTGGAATGGAATGGAATAGAATATGGAATGGAATGTGGAATGGAATGGAATGGAAATTGGAATGGAATGGAATGGAAAGTGGAATGGAATGGAACGGAAGGGAATGTGGAGTGATATGGAATGGAACATGGAATGGAATGAGGAATAAATTGGAATGGAATGGAAGTGAATATAGAATGGAATGGAGTTTAATGGAATTTGGAATGGAATGTGGAATGCAACATGGAATTGAATGTGGAATGAAATGTGGAATGGAATGTTGTGGAATGTGGAATGGAATGGAATGGACAGTGGAATCGAATGGAATGGACTGTTGAATAGTATGTGGAATGGAATGCAATTTGGAATGGAATGGAATTTAATGGTATGGAATATGGAATTGAATGGAATGGAATGTGCAGTGGAATATTGATTGGAATGGAATGGAACGTAGAATGGAACTTTGAATTGAATGTGGAATGGAACACGGAATGGAACCTGGAATGGAAAGTGAAATGAAATGTGGAATGGAATTTAATGGAATGTGTAATAGATGGGAATCTAATGTGCAATGGAATGTGGAACAGAATGGAATGAAATGGAATGGAATGCGGAATGGAATGGAATGGAATGTGTAATGTAAAGGAATGGACTGTGTAATGGAAGGGAATGATATGGAAAGTGGAATGGAAGTAAATCGAATGGAATCGGATGTCTAATCGAATGGAATGTAAAGTGGAACAGAATGGAATGAAACGTGGAATGGAATGCGAAATGGAATGTGGATTGGAACGTGGAAAGGAATGTGGATTGGAATGTGGAATGGAATGTGAAATGGAATGGAAAGGAATGTGGAATCAAATTGAGAATGGAATGTGAAATTGAATGGAATGGAATGTGGAATCGGAAGGAATGGCATGTTAAATGGATTGTAGAATGGAATGGAATGGAATGTGGAATGGATTGTGGAAGACAATGTGGGATGGAATGAATAGAATGTGGAATGGAATGTGCAATGGAATGAAATGAAATGTGGAATGGAATGTGGAATGGAATGTGGAATGGAATGTGGAATACAACGGAATGGAATGTGGAATTGAGTGTGGAATGGAATGTGGAATGGAACGTGCAATGGAACTTGGATTGCAATGGAATGGAACGTGGAAGGGAATATGGAATGGAAAGTGGAATGCAATGGAATGGAATGGAAAGTGGAATGGGACGTGGAGTGGAATGGAATGGAATGTGGACTGTAATGGAATGGAGTCTGGAATGGAATGCGGAACGGAACGGAATGGAATGAGGAATGGAATGTTGAATTTAATCTGGAATGCAATGTGGAATGGAACGTGGAATGGAAAGTGGAATGCAACGTGGAATGGAAAGTGGAATAAAATGTGGAATGGATTAGAATGGAATGTGGAATGGAATGGAATGTAATGTGGAATGGAATTTAATGGAATGTGGAATGGAATGGAATAGAATGTGGAATGGAAAGTGGAATGGAATGGAGTGGAATGTTGATTGGAAAAGAATGGAATGTGGAATGACATGTGGAACCGAACGGAATGGAATTTGGAATTGAATGTGGAATGCAATGTGGAATGGAACGCAGAATGCAACGTGGATTGGAATGTAATGGAACGTGGAATGAAATGTGGAATGGAACTAAATGGAATGGGGAATAGAATCTGGAACGGAATGGAATGGAATTTGGATTGAAATGTTGAATTTTATGTGGAATGCAATGTGGAATGTAATTTAGAATGGAAAGTGGAAAGGAACGTGCAATGGAACATGGAAGAGAATGGGGAAGGGAATAGAATGGAATGTGGAATGGAATGGAATGGAATGGAATGGAATAGAATGGAATGTGGAATGCAAAGTAATGTAAAGTGGAATGGAATGGTATAGAATGTGGAATGGAATGTGGTATGAATTGTGGAATGGAATGTGGAATGGATTGTGGAATGGAATGGAATGGAACGTGGAATTGAATGGAATGGAATGGAACGTGGAATGGAAAGTGAAATTGAGAGGAATGGAATGTTGAATAGAATGTGGAATGGAATGCAATGGAATGTGGAATGGAATAGAATGGCATGTGTAATGGACTGGAGTTTAATATGGAATGTAATGGAATGGAATGGAATGTGAAATTGAAGTTGGAATGGAATGGATTGGAATGTGGAAAGGAATGCGGAAAGTAGTGGAGTGGAATGTGTAATGGAAGATGGAATGGAATGGAATGGAATGTGGAATGCAATGGAATGAAACCTGGAATGGAAGGTGGAATGGGACGTGGAATGGAACTTGAAATGCAATGAGGAATGAAAGGTGGAATGCAATCGAATGGATTGTGGAATGGAATGTAACGGAACGTGGAATGGAAATGAATGGAACGTGGAATGGAAAGGAATGGAATGTGAATGGCTTGGCATGGTATGCAAAGTTGAATGGAATGGAATGGAATGTGCAATGGAATGGAATGGAATGGAATGGAATGTGCAATGGAATGGAATGGAATGTGGAATGGAACAGAATTGAATGTGGAATGGAATGGAATGAAATGCGGAGTGGAATTGAATAGAAAGGAATGTGGAATTGAATGCAATAGAATAGAATGAAATGTAATGGAATGTGGAATGCAACGTGGAATGGAAGGTGGATTGGAATGGAATGGATTGTGGAGTGGAACGTAATGGAATGCAATGGGAGAGAATGAAATGGAATGGAATGTGGAATAGAATTTGCAATGGAATGGAATTGAATGGAATGTGGAATGGAATGGAACGTGTAATGGAACGTAGAATGGAACATGGAATGGAATGTGGAATGGATTGTGGAATCAAATGTGAAAGGAATTTGTAAAGGAACGTGGAATGGAACCTAGAATGGAATGAAATGGAATGCGGAATGGAATGTGGAATAGATCGTGGAATCGAATGTGAAATGGAATTTGTAATGGAACGTGGAATGGAACCTGGAATGGAATGAAATGGAATGTGGAATGGAATGTGGAAAGGATTGTGTAATGTAAAGAAGCATGGAATGGAATGGATTGTGGAATGGCATGTGCAACGGAATAGAAAGGAATGTAGAATGGAATTTGGAATAGAATGTGGAATCCAGTGCAATGGAATGTGGAATGGAAAGTGGATTGAAATGGAATGGAATGTGGAATGGAAAGGAATGGAATGTGGAACCGAAGGTGGAATGGAATGCAATGGGATGTGGAATGGAATGTGAAGAGGAATTGAATTTATTGTGGAATGGAACGTGGAATGGAATGAGGAATGCAATGGAATATAATGTGGAACGGAATGTGGAATGGAATGGAATGGAATGTGAAATGGAATGTGGTATGGTATGAGGAATGGTATGTGGAATGGAATGTGGAATGGAAAATAATGTAATGTGGAATGGAATGTGGAATGGAAGGTGGAATGGAAAGTGGAATGGAATGGATCGGAACGTGGAATGGAAGGTGGAATGCAATGTGCAATGGAACGTGGAAAGGAACGTGGAATGGAACGTGGAAAGGAACATGGAATGGAATGTGCTATGGAATGTGGAATGGATCGTGCAAAGGAATGTGCAATGGAATGTGAAATGGAAAGTGGAATAGAATGGAATGAAACATGGAATGGAACGTGGAATGGAATGGAATGGAACACGGAATTGAATGTGGAATGGAATGTGCAATGGAATGAAATGGATCATGGAATGGAACGTGGAATGGAATGGAAAGGAACGTGGAATGGATTGTGGAATGGAATGTGGAATGGAACTTGGAATGGAATGGAAAGGAACGTGGAATGGAAAGTGTAATGGAATGGAATGAAACGTGGAATGGAATGTGGAATGGAATGTGGAATGCAACATGGAATGGAATGTGCAACGGAATGTCGAATGGAAGGTCGTGGAATGTGGAATGGAATGGAATGGTATGTGGAATGGAATTCAATGGAATGCAGAATGGAATGAGCTATGGAATGCAATGGAATGTGGAATGGAATGGAATGTGGAATGCAATGGAATTTAATGGTATGGAATGCAATTGAATGTGGAATGGAATGGAATGTGGAATGCAATGGAATTTAATGGTATGGAATGTGGAATGGAATTGAATGGAATGTGTAGTGGAATCTGTAATGGAATGGAATGGAACCTGGAATGGAACGCAGAATTGAAGGTGGAATGGAAAACAGAATGGAACGTGGAATGGAACGTGGAATGGAATGTGCAATGTTATGTGGAATAGAAAGTGAAACGAAATGGAATGAAACGTGGAATGGACCGTGGAATTGAATGGAATGGAATGTGTAATGGAATGTGGATTGGAATGTGGAATGGAACGTGGAATGGAACGTGGAATGGAATGGAATGGAACGCGGAAGGGATCGCGGAATGGAACGTGGAATGGATCATGGAATTGAATGTGCAACTGTAAGCGGAATGGAAAGTTGAATGGAATGGAATGGAACGTGGAATGGACCGTGGAATGGAATGGAATGGAAAGTGTAATGGAATGTGGATTGGAATGTGGAATGGAACGTGGAATGGAATGGAATGGAACGTGGAAAGGAACGTGGACAAAAATGTGGCATGTGGCTTGGAATGGAAAACAGAGAGAAACATGAAATGTAACGTGGAATGGTATGGAATGGAATGTGGAGTGAAATGGAATGGAATGTCGAATGGAATGAGGTACGGAATGTGGAACGGAAAGTGTAAAGGAATGTGGAATTTAATGTGGAGTGCTAAGTGGAATTGAATGTGGAAAGTAATGTGGAATGGAACAGAATGCAATATGAAATGGAAAGGAATAGAATGTGGAATGGAATGTTGAATGGAATGTGGAAAGGAATGTGGAATGGAATGTGGAAAAAATATGGAATGTAAAGTAATGGAATGTGAAATTGAATGGAATGGAATGTGGAATCGAATTGAATGGAATGTGGAATGGAATGTGGAACAGAATGTGGAATGCAATATGGAATGGAATGTGGAAAGGAATGTGGAATGGGATGTGAAACAGAATGTGGAATGCAATGTTGAATGGAATGTGGAAAGGAAAGTGAAATTAAACCAAATGGAATGTGAAATGGAATGGAATGGAGTGTTGAATGGGGTGGAATGGAATGTGGAGTGGAATGTGGAATGAAATGGAATGGAATGTGGAATGGAATGTTGAATTTAATTTGGAATGCAATGTGGAATGGGACGTGGAAAGGAAAGTGGAATGGAATGAGGAATGGAACATCAAAAAGAATGTGGAATAGAATAGAATGGAATGTGGAATGGAATGGAATGGAATGGAATGTGGAATGGAATGGAATGGAATATGGAATGGAATGGAATGGAATGTGTAATGGAATGGAATGGAATATGGAATGGAATGTGGAATGGAATGAAATGGAATGTGGAATGGAATGGAATGGAATGTGGAATATCATGTGGAATAGAATGTGAAATGTAATGTGAAATAGAACGGAATGGAATGTGGAACGGAATGTGGAATGGAATGCGGAATGGAATGTGGAATGGAAAGTGGAATGTAACGTGGCGTAGAATGGAATGATATGTGGAATGGAATGAAATTGAATATGGAATGGAATGTAGAAAGGAATGGAATGGAATTTGGAATGGAATGTTGAATTTAATGTGGAATGGTATGTGGAATGGAACGTGGAATGGAAAATGGGAGGGAACGCGCAACGGAACGTATAATAGAATGTGGAATGGAATACAATGCAATGTGGAATGGAATGCAATAGAATGGAATGGAAGGGGATGGAATGGAATCTGGAATGAAATGGAATGGTATATGGATAGGAATGGAATGGAATGTGGAATGGAATGTTGAATGCAATGGAATGGAATGGAATGTGGAAATGAAGACGGATTGAATGGAATGGAATTTGGAATGGAATGTAGAAAGGAATGTGGAATGGAAAGTGGAAAGTATTGTGGAAAGGAATGGAATTGAATGTGCAATGGAATGGAATGGAATGGAACAGAATGTGGAATGGAAGGTGGCATTAAATGGAATGGAATATGGAATAGAATGTGGAATGGAATGGAATGGAATGTAGAATGGAATGGAACGGTATGTGGAATGGAATGGAATGGAATGTGGAAAGGAATGTGGAAAGGAGTGGAGTAGAATGTGGAATGGAAGGTGGTGTCGAATGGAATGGAATGTGGAATGGAATAGAATGAAACGTGGAATGGAACGTGGAATGCAACGTGGAATGGAACTTTGAATGGAATGTGGAATAAAAGGCGGAATGAGATGGAATGTATTGTGGAATGGAATGGAATGGAACGTGGAATGCAACGGAATGGAACGTGTAATGGAAAGGTATGGAATAAGGAATGCCATGGAATGGTATGGAATGTTGAATAGAATGGAATGGAATTTAATGGAATGTGCAATGGAATGGAATGGAATGCGGAATGGAATAGAATGGAATGTGGAACTGAATGGAATGGAATATGTAGTGGAATGGAATGCAATGGAATGTGGAATGGAATGAAACGGGATAGAATGAATGTAATGGAATTTGGAATGGACCGCGGAATGGAAGGTGGAATGGAATGGAATGAATTGTGGACTGGAATGGAAAGGAACGTGCAATTTAAATGAATTGAATGTGTAATGCAATGGAATGGTGTGGAAAGTGGAATGAAATGGAATGGAATGGAATGTGCAATGGAATGGATTGGAATGTGGAATTGAATAGAATACAATGTGGAATGGAGTATTTTGTAACGTGGAGAGGATTGGAATTGAATGGTATTTGGAATGGAATGCAATGGAATAGAATGAAATGGAAGGGAATGTAGAATGGAATGTGAAACGGAATGGAATGCAATGCAATGATAAATGGAAAGGAACGTGGAATGGAACGTGGAATGAAACGTGGAATGGAATGTGGAATGGAACGTGGAATGCAATGTGAAATGGAATATGGAAAGGAACGTGGAATTGAACCTGGAATGGAATGGAATGGAATGTGGAATAGAAAGTAGAATGGAAAGAGGAATAGAAGGAATGTATGGAGGAATGGAATCTGCAATGGAATGGAAAGGAAGGTGGAATGGAATGTGGAATACAATGTGGAATACAATGGAATGGAATGCGGAATGGAAAGTGGACTGGAATGGAATGGAATGTGGAATACAATGGAATGGAACGTGGAATCGAAAGTGGAATGGAATGCAATGGGATGTGGAATGGAATGTGGTCTAAAATAGAATGGAATATGGAATGGAATGTGGTATGGAATGTGGAAATTATTGTGGAATGGAATGGAATGTAAGCTGGAATGGAATGTGAAATAGAATGGAATGGAATGTGGAATGGAATCTGGAATGGAATGTGGAAAGGAATGTGGAAAGGAAAGTGGAATGGAATGGAACCGTAAGGGGAATGGAACGTGGAGTGCAACGGAACGGATAGTGGAATGGAATGTGGAATGGAATGCAAAGGAATGTGGAAAGGAATGTGCAATGGAATGTGGAATAGAGTGGAATGGAATGTGGACTGGAATGGAACGGAATGTGGAGTGGAATGGAACGGAATGTGGAATGGAATGTGGAGTGGAATGTGGAATGGAAAGTGGAAACCAATGGAATGGAAGGTGGAATACAATGTGGAATAGAATGTGGAATGGAATGGAATGGAAAGTGGAATGGAAAGTGGAATATAATGTTGAATGGAAAATGGAATGGAATTGAATGGAATGTGTAATTGAATGGATTGGAATTTAGAATGGAAGGTGGAATGGAATACAATGGAATGTGGAATGGAACGGAATGGAATGTGGAATGGAATGTGGAATGGAATGGAATGGAATGTGGAATGGAATGTGGAATGGAGTGTGGAATGGAATGTGGAATGGAGTGTGGAATGGAATGTGGAATTGAAAGGAATGGAATGTGGAATGCAATGTTTAATGGAGAGTGGAATGGAATGTGGAATGGAAGGGAATGGAATGTGGAACCGAATGTGGAATGGAACGGAAAGGAATGTGGAACAGAATGTGGAATGAAAAATGGAATGGAATGGACTGGATTGTGTAATGGAATGGAATGGAGTGGTGTGGAATAAGGAATGGAATGGAATGGAAAGTGGAATGGATCGTGCAAAGGATTGTGGATTGGAACGTTCAATGGAATGTGGAATGGAAGTTGGAAAGCAATGAAATGGAACATGGAATGGAATGTGGAATAGAAAGGAAAGGAACGTGGAATGGAATGTTGAATGGCATGGAATGGAACATGAAATGGAATGAAGGATGGAATGGAATGGAATGTTGAATTTAATGTGGAATGGATTGTGGAATAGTACGTGGAATGTCATGTGGAATGGAATGTGGAATGAAATTGAATGGAATGTGGAATGGAATGGAACGGATTGTGGAAAAGAATGGAATGGAATGGAATGTGAAATGCGATGTAACATAATGGAATGTGAAATTCAATGGAATGGAATTGAATGTGGAAAGTAATATAATGGAATGTCAAAAGGAATGTAATAGAGAGTGGAATGCAATGTGGAATGCAATGTGGAAAGGAATGTGGAATGGATTGGAATGGGACGTGGAATGGAAAGTGGAATGGAATGTGGAATGTAATGTCAAGTGAAATGGAATGGAATGTGCACGAAATGGAATGGAGTGGAATGTGGAATAGGATGGAATTTAATGAAATGCGGAATGGAATGTGGAATGTAATGGAATGGAATGTTGAATTAAATTGAAATGAAAGTGGAACGGAATGGAATGGAATGTGGAACAGAATGGAACGTGGAATGGAATGGAATGGAATGTGGATTGGAATGGAATGGAATGTGCAATGGAATGGAGTGGAATGGAATGGAAAGTGAAATGGAATGCGAAATGCAATGTGAAATGGTATGTGGAATGAAATGTGGAATGGAAAGTGGAATGGAATGAAATGGATCGTGGAAAGAAATGGAATGGAATGGGGAATGGAAAGTGGAATGGAAATTGGAAAGGAGCGTGGAATGGAATGGATTGGAATGTGGAATGGAATGTGAAATGGAATCTGGAATGGAATGAGGAATGGAATGGATTTGAATGTGCAGTGGAATGTGGAATGGAATACAATGAAAAGTGGAATGGATCGTGGAACGGATCGTGGAATGGAACGTGGAATGGAACGTGGAATGAAATGTGGAATTGAATGGAATGGAATGTGGAATGGAATGCTGAAAGGAAAGCAATGAAATGAGGAATGGAATGTGGCATAGAATGGAATGGAATGTTGAATGGAATGCAGAGCAAATTAGAAAAGAATGTGGAATGGAAAGTGGAAGGGAATGTGGAATGGAATGGAATTGAATGTGTAGTGGAATGGAATGGAATGTGGAATAGAATGGGATGGAATGGAATGGAATGCGGAATTGAATGGAATGGAATGTGGAATGCAATGGAATGGAATGGAATGCACAAATGAATGGAATGGAATGTAGAAAGTAATGGAATCTACTGTGGAATAGTATGGAATGCAATATGGAATACAATGTGGAATGGAATATGGAAAGTAATTGAATGGAATGTGGAATGTAATAGAATGGAATGTGGAACAGAATGGAATGGAATGGAATGTGGAACAGAATGGAATGCAATGGAATTGAATGAGGAATGGAATGGAATAGAATGTGGAATGCAATGGAATGGAATGAAATGTGGAATTAAACGGAATGGAATGTCAAATGCAATGGAATAGAATGTGCAATGGAATAGAATGGAACGTGGATTAGAATGTGGAATGGCACGTGGAATGGAATGTGGAATGTAATTGAATGGAATGTGGAATATAACGGAATGGAATGTGGAATGCAATGGAATGGAATGTGGAATAGAATGGAATGCAATGGAATGGAATGTGGAATGGAATGGAATAGAATGTAGAATGGAATCTTGATTGTAATGTGGAATTGAATGTGGAATGAAATGTGGAATGGAAAGGAATGTAATGTGGAATGCAATGTGGAATGGAATGTGCTATGAAAATTGTAATGGAATGGAATGGAAAATGGAATGGAACATGGAATTGAATGAAATGGTATGTGGAGTGGAACGTGGAATGGAACGTGGAAGGGAACGTGGAATGGAAGTTAATGTGGAATGGATTGGAATGGAATGTGGAATGGTGTGTGGAATGGAATGTGGAAAGGATAGTTGAATGGAATGTTGAATGGAATGGAAAGGAATGTGGAATGGAATGTGGAATGGAATCTGGAATGGAATGTGGAATGGAAAGTCGAAGTGAACATGAAATGGAATGGAAGGAATGTGGAATGGAATGTGGTATAGAATGTGGGATGGAATGTGGAATGCAATGGAATGGAATGTGGAAAGGAATGTGGAATAGAATTTGGAAAATAATGTGGAATGGAATGGAATGTGGAATGGAATGGATTGGAATGTGGAAAGGAATGTGGAATGGAATGAAGAGTAATGTGGAATGGAAAGGAAAGTTATGTGAAATGGAATTTTGAATGGAATGTGGAATGGAACAGAATGGAATGTGGAATGGCATGTGGAATAGAGTGTGGAAGGGAATGGGGAATGCAAAGTAACAAAATCTGGAAAAGAATGTGGAATGGAGTGTGGAAGGGAATGGGGAATGTAATGGAAATGAATGTGGAATGGAATGTGGAATGGAATGTGCAATGGAATGGAGTGGATTGTGTAATGGAATTGAATGGAATGGTGTGGAATATGGAATGGAATGCAATGGAATGTGGAATGGAACGTGTAAAGGAACGTGGAATGGAACGTGGAATGCAACGTGGAAACGAAGGTGGAATGGAATGGAATGGAAAGTGGAATGGAATGTGGAATGGAATGGAATGGATAGTGTAATGGACTGTGGGATGCAATGAAATGGAATGTGGAATGGAATGTGGAATAGAATGGATTGGAATGCGAAATGGATTGTGGAACGGAATGTGGAATGAATCGTGGAATGGAACGAGGAATTGATTAAAATGGAACTTGGTATAGAATGTGGAGTGTAATGGAAGGGAATGTGGAATGAAATGTGGAGTGTAATGGAATGGAATGTGGAACGGAATGGAATGGAATGTGGAATGGAATGGGGAATGGAATGGAAAGTAATGAAGAATGGAATGTGGAATGGAATGTGGAATGGAAAGTGGAATGGAATGGAATGGAATGTGGAATGAAACATCGAAAGAAATCAAATGGAACGTGGGACGGAAAGTGGAATGGAATGTGGTATGGAATGTCGAATGGAATGCAATGGAATGTGGAATGCAATGTGGAATGCAGTGTGGAATGGAATGGAATGGAACAGGGAATGGAACATGGAATGTAATGGAATGGAATGTGGAATGAAATGTGGAAAGGAACGTGGAATGGAAAGTAGAATGCAATTGAATGGAACGTGGATTTGAATGGGGAACGGAATGTGGAATAGAAAGTGGAATGGAATGTGAAATGGAATGTTAAATGGAAAAGAATGGAATATGGAAAGCAATGGAATGGAATGGGGAATGTAATGGAATGGAATGTGGACTGGAATGTTATGCAATGGAATGGAAAGTGCAATGGAATTTGGAATGGAACGTGGAATGGAGTGGAAAGGAAAGTTGAATGGAACGTGGAAAGGAAGGTGGAATGAAACGTGGAAAGGAATGGAATAGAAGGTGGAATGGAATGTGGAATATAATGTGGAATAGAATACAATGGAGAGTGAAATGGGATGTGGAATGGAATGGAATGGAATGTCTAATGGAATGTGGAAAGGAATGGAGTGGAATGTGGAATGCAATGTGCAATAGAATTTGGAATTGAATGGAATGGAAATTTGAATAGAGTGTGGAATGGAAAGGAATGGAATGTGGAATGAAACGTGGAACTGAATGTGGAATGGATTAGAATTTAATGTGGAATGGAATGTGGAAGGGAATGGAATGGAATGCGGACTGGTATGTGGAATGTACTTTAATGGAATGTGGAATGGAATGTGGAATGTAATGGAACGGAAAGTGGATTGGAATGTGGAATGGAACGTGGAAAGGAAGGTGGAATAGAACTTCAAATGTAATGGAATGGATTGTGGAAAGGAATGGAATGGAACGTGGAATGGAATGTGAAATGAAATGTAGAATGGAATGTGGAATGTAACGTCGAATGCAATGGAATGGAATTTGGAATGGAATGAAATGGAATGTGGAAGGGAGTGTGAAATACTATGTGGAATGGAATGTGGAATGGAATGTGGAATGGAATGTGGAATAGAATGTAATGGAATGGAATTTATTGTGGAATGGAATGTGGAATGGAATGTGGAATGGAAAATATAATGGAATGGAATGGAATGTGGAATGCAATGTGGAATGAAATGTGGAATGTGACGTGGAATGCAATGGAATGGAATGTGGAATGGAACTTGTAATGGTACGGAATAGAACGCGCAATGGAACATGGAATGGAACGTGGGAAGGAACGTGGAATGGAATGTGAAATTTAACATGGAAGGGAATATGCTACGGAATGTGGAATGCAAGGTGGAATGGTACGTGGAAAGGAATGTGGAATGGAATGTGGAATGGAACGTGAAATGGAATGGAATGAAACGTGGAATGGAATGGGTTGGAATGTGGAATGGAATGGAATGGAATGTAGAATGGAATGGAATGGAATGTGGAATATAATGGAATGGAATTTAGAATGGAATGGAATGTGGAATGGAATGTGGAATGGAATGGAATGGAACGTGGAATAGAAAGTGGAATGGAATGTGGAAAGGAATGGAATGGAATGTGGAATGGAATGGCATGGCATGGAATGTGGAATAGAAGGGAATGGAATGGATTGGAATGCGGAAAGGAATGGAATGGAATGTGCAATGCAATGGAGTGGAATGGAATGAGGAATTGAATGGAATGGAATGTGGAATGGAATGTAATAGAAGGTGGAATGCAATGGAATGCAACGTGGAATAGAATATGGAATGGAATGTGGAATGGAATGTGGAATATAATTGAATGGAATGTGGAATAAAGTCGAATGGAATGTGGAACAGAATGGAATGGAATGAAATGTGGAACAGCATGGAATGCAATGGAATGGAGTACGGAATGTAATGAAATGGAGTGTGGAAATAAATACAATGGAATGGAATGTGAAATTGAATTTAATGGAATGTGGAATGGAAAGGAATTCAATGTGGAATGGAATGGAATGGTAGGTTACAGGGAATGTGGAATGGTATTTGGAATGGAATGGAATGGAACGGAATGTGGAAAGGAATGTAATGGATTTTGGAATAGAATGGAATGAAATGGATTGTGGAATAGAATGGAATAGAATGCAATGGGAAATGGAATGTGAAATGGAATGTGGAATGTAATGGAATGGAATGTGGAATGGAACAGAATGAAATGTGAAACGGAATGTAACACGGAATGAAATGGAATGGAATGTGCATTGGAATAGAAGGCAACGTGTAATGGAATGGAATGGAATGGAAAGTGAATTGCAATTTGGAATGGAATGCGAAATGGAATGTATAATGGAATGTGGAATTTAAAGATGAATGTATAGTGGAAAGGAATGTGGAATGGAAAGTTGAATGGATAGTGGAAAGGAATGTGGAATGGAACGGAATGGAATGTGGGATGGAATGTGAAATGTAGTGTGCAATGGAAAGTCGTATGGAATGGCATGGAAAGTGTAATTGAATGTGGAAAGGAATGTGGAATAGACTGTTGAATGGAGTGTGGAATGGAATGTGGAATGGAACGGAATGGAGTGTGGGAAAAAATGTCGAGTGGAACGGAATGGAATTTGGAATGGAATGCAGGATGGAACGTGAAATGGAGTGGAATTGAATGTAGAATTCAACGTGCCAAGGAATGTAATGAGACATCGAATGGAAAGTGGAATGGAACGTAGAATTGAATAGAATGAAATGTGAAATGGAATGTGGAATTGAATGTGCAAAGGAATGGAATGGAATGTGTAATGGAATGGATTAGGGAATGGAAAGGAATGGAATGTGAAATGGAATGTGGAATGGGATGTGAAATGAAAACAGGAATTGAATGTGGAATGGAATGTATGTGACGTGGAATGAAATGGAAAGGAAGGAGGAACGGAACGTGGAATGGAACATGGACAGCAACGTGGAGTGGAAGGTGGAATGGAAAGAAATGCAATGTGGAATGGAGAGGAATGCAATGTGGAATCAAACGTGGAATGGAATGGAATGTAATATGGAATGGAATGAGGAACGGAATGTGGAATTGAATGGAATGGAATGTGGAATGGAACAGAATGGAGCGTGGAATTGAATGGAATGCAATGGAATGCGAAATGGAATGTGATATGGAACTTGGAATGGCATGAAATGGAAAGTAGAATGGTATAGATTGGAATGTGGAATGGAATGGAATGGAACATGGAATGGAAGGTGGAATGGAAAGTAGAATGGAGTGTGGAATGGAATGTGGAATTGAAAGGAATGCAAAGTGAAATGGAATGTGGAATGGAATTTAAAGGAATGTTGAAAGGAAAATGGAAGAGAATGTGGAAGGGAATGTGGAATGGAATGCAAAAGAATGTGGAATTGAATGTGAAATGGAAAGTGGAATGGAAAGTGGAAAGGAATGGAATGGAAAGAGGAATGGAATATGGAATGGAACGTGGAATGGAAAGTGGAATGGAATGGAAATGAACGCGGAACGTATTGTGGAATGGAATGGAAAGGAATGTGGAATGGAATGTTGAATGGAATGTGAAATGGAATGGAATGCAATGGAATGTGAAATGGAATGTGGAATGGAATATGAAATGGAACGTGGAATGGAAAGTGAAATGGAACGTGGAATGTAATGTGGAATGGAATGAAATGGAACGTGGAATGGAAAGTGGAATGGAGTGTGGAATGGAATAGAATGGAATGCAATGTGGAATGGAATGTGGAATGGAATGTGGAATGGAATGGAATGTGGAATGGAATGTGCAATGGAATGTTATGGAATGTGCAAAGGAATGTGAAATGGAATGTGGAAGCAAATGCAGTGGTATGTCAAATAGAATGTGGAATGGAATGTGAAATGGAATGTGGAAAGTAATGTCGAAAGGAATGGAATGGAACGTGGAAAGGAATGGAATGGAAAGTGGAACCCATCGTGGAATGGAACTCGGAAAGGAATTTTGAATGGAATGCAATGTAATGTGGAATGGAATGTGGAATGGAATATGGAATGGAATGTGGAATGGAATGGAATGGAATGCAATGGAATAGAATGGAAAGGATTGTGGAATACACTGTGAAATGGAACCTGGAATAGAATGGAACATAATGGGGAATGGAAGGCGAAAATTAACTGAATGGACCTTGGAATGGAACGTAGAATGGAACATTGAATGGAATGGAATGGAATGTGGAATGGAATGAAATGGAATGTGGAGTGGAATGGAATGGACAGTGGAAAGTAAAGTGGAATGCAATGGAATGGAATGGGGAATGGAATGGAATGGAATGTGAAATGGAATGTGGAATGGAATGCAATGCAATGTGGAATCGAATAGAAAGGAATGTGGAATGGAATGTGGTACGGAATGTGCAATGGAGTGGAATGGAATGTGGAATGGAAAGGAATGGAATGGAATGTGGAATGGAATGGAATGGAATGGAATATGGAATGTAATGTGAAATGTAATGGAAGGGATGGGGAATGGAATGGAATGGAATGTGAAATGGAATGTGGAATGGAAAGTAAAATGGAATGTGGAATGGAATGGAATACAATGTGGAAAGGAATGGAAAAGAATGTGGAATGCAATGCGGAACGGAATGTGGAATGGAATGTGGAAAGCAATGTGGAATGGAATGTGAAATGGAATGTGGAATGGAATGGAACGGAATGTGAAACGGTATGTGGTAATGAATGTCGAATGGAATGTGGAAATGAATATGGAATGCAACAGAATGGAACGTGAAATTGAATGGAATGGAATGTGGAATGGAAGGTGGAATGGTATGGAATGCAATGTGGAATTTAATGTGGAAAGGAATGGAATGCAATGTGGAACGGAATGTGGAATGAAACGTAGAATGGATTAGAATGCAATGTGGAATGGAATGGAATGGAATGGTATGGAACGTGGAATGGAATGGAATGGATAGTTGAATGGAATGGAATGGAAAGTGGAATGGAATGTGGAATGGGATGGTATGGAATGTGGAATTGAATGGTATGGAATGTGGAATGGAATTAAATGGAACGTGGAGTGGAACGTGCATTGGAATGCGTAATGGACCGTGCAATGGAAAGTGGAAAGGAACATGGAATGCAACATGGAATGGAATGACATTGGAATGGAATGGAATGGAATGTGGAATGGAAGGGAATGGAATGTCGAATGGAATGGAATGGAATGGATTGGAATGTGGAATGCAATGGAAATGAATGTGGAATGGAATGGAATGGAATGGAATGTGGAGTGGAATATGGAACGGAATTGAATGGAATGTGAAAGGGAAAGAAATGGAATTTGGAATGGAATGCACTGGAATGTGGAATGAAAGGGACCGTGAAATGGAATGGAATGGAATGTGGAATGTGAAATGCAATGTGGAATGGAATGTTAAAAGGAATGTGGAACGGAATGCGAAATGGAATGGGGAATGGAATTTGAAATGAAACGTGGAATGAAATGTGGAATGGAATGAAATGGAGCATGGAATGGAATGGAATGGAATGTGGAATTTAATAGAATGAAACGTGGAATGGAAAGTGGAATGGAATGGAATGGATTGTGGAATGGAATGGAATATGGAATGGAATGGAATGGAATGATGAATGGAATGGAATGGAATGTTGAATGGAATGGAATGGAATGTGGAATGCAATGTGGAATGCAATAGAATGCAATGGAATGTGGAATGGAATGTGGCATGGAATGGAATGGAATGTGGAAGGGAATGTGGAATGGAACATTTATTGAAAAACGCAATGGAACGTGGAATGGGACGGGGAATGGATTGTGTAATGGAATGGAATGGAATGTGAAATGGAAGGCAAAGGAATGCGGAATGGAATGTGGAATAGAATGTGGAATATAATGTGGAATGGAATGGAATGGAACGTGGAATGAAATAAATGGAATGCAAATTGGAATGGAATGGAATGGAATGTGAAATGGAATGGAATGGAATGTGGAATGGAATGGAACTGAATGTGGAATTGAATGGAATTGAATGTGGAATTGAATGGAATTTAATGTGGAATGGAATGGAATGGAATGTGTAATGGAATAGAATGGAATAGAATTTGGACAGGAATTTAGTGGAATGTAACGGAAAGTGGAATGGAATGCAATGGAATGGAATGTGGAAAGGAATGTGGAATGTAATGGAATGGATTGTGGAATGGAATGGAATGAAATGTGGAATGGAATATGGAATGGATTACGGATTGGTATGTGGAATGGAATGGAATTGAATGTGGAATGGAATATCATGGAAAGTGGAATATAGTGGAATTGAATAGAATGTGGACTGAAATGGTATGGAATGAAATAGAAAGTGGAATGGAATGGAATGGAATGTGAACGGAATGGAATGGAACGTGAAATGGAATGGAATGGAATGTGGAATGGAATGTGGAATGTAATGTAATGGAATGCCGAATGGAATGTGGAATGGAATGGAATGTGGAATCGAAGGTGGAATGAAATGGAATAGAATGTGGAATGGAATGTGGAACGGAATGGAATGGAATGTGGAATGCAATGGAATGGAATGTGGAATTCAATGGAACGGATAGCTGTGGAATGGAATGGACTGGAATGGTATGGAATGGAATGTGGAAAGTAATGGAATGCAATGTGGAATGGAATATGTAATGGAAAGGGATAAAATGTCGAATGGAATGTGGGATAGAACGGAAAGGAATGTGGAAAGAAATGTGTAAAGGAATGGAAAGTAGAAAGCAATGGAATGCAATGTGGAAGGTAATGTGGAATGGAATGGAATGGAATGGAATGGAATGGAATGAGGAATGGATTGGAATGGATTGTGGAATGGAAGGGATTAGAACGGAATGTGGAATGGAATGTGAAATTGAAATGAATGGAATGTGGAATGTAATGGAATGCAATCTGGAATGGAATGCACTGGAATGTGGAATGGAATGGAATGTGAAATGGAATGGAATTGAATGTGGAATGTGAAATGGAATGTGGAATTAAAACTGAAACACAATGCGGAATGGAAAGTGGAATGGAATGCGGAATGGAATATGAAATGGAATGCGGAATGGAATGTGAAACAGAATGTAGAATCGATTGTGGAATGGAATGAAATGGAACATGCAGTAGAATGGAATGGAAAGTGGAATGGAATGGAATGGAATGTGGGATTGACTGGAATGGAATGTGGAAAGGAATGGAATGGAATGTGGTATTGAATGGAACGGAATTCAGAATGGAATCGAATTGAATGGCTTGAAATGTGGAATGGAATGGAAAGGAAAGTTTAATGGAATGTGGAATGGAATGGAATGGAACGTGGACTGCAACGTGGAACGCAACGTGTAATGGAAAGTGCAATGGAACGTGAAAGGGAACGTGGAATGTAATGTGTAATGCAATCGAATGGACTGTAGAATGGAAGGGAACGGAATGCGGAAAGGAATGTGGAATGGAACGTGGAATGGAAAGTGGAGTGAAATGGAATGGAACGTGGAATGGAATGGAATGGAAAGTGGAATGGAATGGAATGGAGTGTGGAATGGAAGGAACTGGAATGCGGAATGGAATGTGGAATGGAATGGAATGGAATGTGGAATGGAATGTGGAATGGAACGTAGTGCAGTGGAATGTGGAATGGAATTGAATGGAATGTGGAATTGACAGGAACGGAATGTGGAATTAAAAGTGGAGGAACTGGAATGCGGAATGGAATGTGGAATGGACTGGAATGGAATGTGGAATGGAACGCAATGCAGTGGAATGTGGATTGGAATTGAATGGAATGTGGAATTGACAGGAATGGAATGTGGAATGGAATGGAACGGATCATGGAAAGGAATGTGGAATTGAATATGGAATGGTGTGTGAAAAGGAATGTGGAATGGATTGTGGAATGGAATGAAATAGAAAGTGGAAGGGAATGGAATGTAATGAGGAATGGAATGGCATTGAACGTGGAATAGAACGTGGAACGGAATGCAATGGAAAGTGGAATGGAATGGACTGGAATGTGGAGAGGAATGGAATGGAATGTGGAACGGATTGGAATGGAATGTGAAATGCAATGTGCAATGGAATGTAATGTAATGGGATGTGCAATGGAATGGAATGGAATTGTAGGGAATATGGAATGGAATGGAAGGGAATGTGGAGCGAAATGGAAGGGAAAGGAATGTGGAAAGGAAAGTGGAATGGAACATGGAATGGAAAGTGCAATGGAACATGGAATGGAATGAGTAATGGAATGGAATGGAAAGTTTAACGAAAGGGAATGGAATGCGGAATGGAATGTGGAATGGAATGTGGAATGGAAAGTGGAATGGAATGGAATGCACGTGAAATGGAATGGAATGGAACGTGTAATGGAATGGAATGGCATGTGTAAAGGAAGGGACTGGAATGCAGAATGTAATGTGCAATGGAATATGGAATGGAATGTGGAGTGCAATGGAATTGAACGTGGAATGGAATGAAATGCAATGTGGAATGGAATGGAATGTGGAATGGAATGGAATGGAATGCGGAATGGAATGGAATGGAAAGTGGAACTGAATGGAATGGAGTGAAATGTGGAAAGAAATTGAATGGATCGTGGAATGGAATGAGGAATTGAATGTGTAATGGAATGTGAAATGGAATGTGGAATGTAATGTGGAATGGAATGTGGAATTAAATGGAATATGTTATGCAATGCAATGGAATGTGGAATGGAAAGGAATGTGGAATGCAATGGAATGGAATGCGGATGGAATGGAAAGGAATGTGGGATGGAATGGAATGTGGAATGGAATTGAAAGTTGAGTGGAATGGAATGTGGAATGGAATGGAATGGAATGCAATGGAGTGTGAAATGGAATGTGCAATGGAAGGTGACATGGAATGTGGAATAGAATGTGGAATGGCATGTGGAATGGAATGAAATGGAAAGTGGAATGGGATGGAAAGTGAAAAGGAATGGAATGGTACGTGGAAGGGAACGTTGAATTGAGTGGAATGGAACGTTGAATTGAATGGAATGGAAAGTGGAATGGAATGGAATGGTACGTGGAATGCAACACGGAATGCAACGAGCAATGGAATTGAATGGAATGTGGAATGGAACGGAATGGAATATGTAATGGAATGGTATGGAATGTGGAATGGAAACGAATGGAAGGTAGAATGGGATGCGGAATGGAATGTGGAATGGAATGTGTAATGGATTGCAATGGAATGTAGCATGGAATATGCAATGGAATGGAATGGAATGTGCAATGGAATGTGGAATGGAATGTGGAATGCAATGTGGAATGGAATTGAATGCAATGTGGAATGCAAAGTGAAATGGAATGGAATGGAATGTGGAACGGAATGAAATGTGAAATGGAATGGAATGGAATGTGGAATGGAATGCAATGGAATGTGGAATTGAATGTGTCATTGAACGTGGTATGCAAAGGCAGGGAATGTAGAATGGCATGGAATGGAATGGAACGTGGACTGGAACGTGGAATGTAATGGAATGGATCGTTGAATGAAATGTGGAGTGGATTGGATCGTGGAATGGAACGCGGAATGGATTGGAATGGAAATTGGAACGGAAAGTGGAATGGAATGCAGAAAGCAACGTGGAGTGGCATATGGAATGGAATGGAATGGAATGTGGAATGTAAAGAATGAAACGTAGAATGGAACGTGGAATGGAAAGTGGAATGGAATGGAATGGAATGTGGAATATAATGTGGAACGGATTGAATGGAACGTGGAATGGAGTGGAATGGAATATGGAATGAAATGTGGAATGGAATGTGGAAAGTAGAATGGAATGTGGAATGGAACGTGGAAAGGAAAGTGGAAGGGAATGTGAAATGGAATGTGGAATGGAATGGAATGGAATGTGGAATGAAATGTGGAAAGGAATGTGGAAAGAAATTTGGAATGGAACGGATGGAAACGTGGAATGCAGTATGGAATGCAGTGTGAAATGGAAAGCGTAATGGAACGGAATGGAATGTGGAATGGTATGTGGAATGGAAGGGAATGGAATGTGGCATGGACTGTGGAATGTAATATGGAATGGAATGGAATGGAAGGTGGAATGCAATGTAGAATGGAACGTGAAATGTATTGGAATTCAATGTCGAATGGAAGGTGAAATATATTGGAATTCAATGTGGAATGGAACGTGGAATGGAATGCGGAATGGAATGGAAAGTAATGGAATGGAATGTGGAATGGAACGTGTAATAGAATAGTGACAATAACGTGGAATTTAACGTGGAATGGAATGGAATGGAATGTGGAAAGGAATGGAATGGAATGTGGAAGGGAATGTGGAATGGAATGGAATGGAATGTGAAATGGAACGGAATGGAACGTCACATGGAATGTGGAATGGAATGTGGAATGGAATGGGCTGCAATGTGGAATGAAATGTGGAATGGATTGCGGAATGAAACGTGAAGTGTAAAGGAATGGAATGTGGGATGGAATGTGGAGTAGAGTGTCTAATGAAATGTGGAACGTAACGGAATGGAATGTGGAATGGAAAGTAGAATGCAACGTAAAATGGAATGGAATGGAATGTGGAATGGAACGTGGAATGGAAAGTGCAAAGGATTGGAATGTGGAAACGAATGGAGTGGAATGGAATGTTGAATGGAATGGAAAGGAATCTGCAATGGAATGTGAAAAAGAATGGAATGGAATGTGGAATGGAATGTGGAATGCAATGGAATGGAATGTGGATTGGATCGTGGAATGGAAAGTGGAATGGAACGTCAAATGGAGTGGAATGGAATGTGGAATGGAAGGGAATGGAATGTGGATTGGAATGTGGAATGGAATGTAATAGAATGTGGAATGGGAAGTGAAATTCAATGTGGAATGTAATGTCGAATGGAATGTGAAATGGAAAGTCGAATGGAATGTGGAATGGAATGGAATGGAATGTGGAAGGGATTGGAATGGAGTGAGGAATGGAAGGTGGAATGGAATGTGGAATGTAACGTGGAATGGGTCGTGGAATGAAATGGAGTGGAATGTGGAATGGAACTTGGAATTGTAGGGAATAGAGCACGAAATGGAACTTGGTATGGAATGTGGAATGGAACGTGGAATGGAATGTGGAAGGGAGTATGGAATGGAAAGTTTAATGGAATGGAATGGAACATGGAATGGAATGAGATGGAATGTGTAATGGAATGGAATGGAATGTACAAGGGAATGGAATGAAAAGTGGAATGGAATTGCATGGCACGTGGAATAGAATGTGGAAGGGAAGGTGGAATGGAATCAGGAATGTAATTCAATAGAATGTGGAATGGTATGGAATGGAAAGTGGAATAAAACGGAATGGAATGGAATGTGGAAAAGAATGGAATGGAATAGACAGTGGAACAAAATGGAAAGGAATGGAATTGAATGCAGAATGGAATGGAATGAAATGTGGAATGCAATGTAGTGGAATTGAATGTGAAATTGAATGGAATGGTATATGGAAGAAACGGAATGGAATGTGGAATGGAATGGAATGCAATGTGGAATGGAATGGAAAGGAATGTGGAACGGAATGCAGAATGGAATGTGGTATGAAATGGAATGGAATGTGGAATGAAATGGAATGGAATGTGGAATAGAATGGAATGGAATGCAATCAGGAATCGATGTGGAGTAAAATGGAATGGAATGTGGAATGGATTGGAATTTAATGTGAAATCGAATGGAACTAAATGGAATAGAATGTGAAAGGGAATTTGGAACGGAATGTGAAATGGAATGGAATGGAATGTGTAATGGAATGTGTAATGGAATAGAATGGAATGTGGAATGGAATGTGGAATGGAATGGAATGGAATGTGGAATGGAACGTGGAATGTAATGGAACGGAATGTGAAATGGAATCTCGAATGGAATGTGTTATGGAATGGATTGAAATGTGGAGTGGAATGTGTGAAGGAATGGAATGGAATGGGAATGGAAAGTGGAATGAAATGGAATGAAACGCGTAATGGAATGTGGAATTGAATGGAATGGAATGAGGAATGGAACGTGGAATGGAATGGAGTGGACTGGAATGTGGAATGGATAGTGGAATGGAATGTGGAATGGAATGTGGTGTGTCACGTGGAATGGAAGGGAGTGCAATGTGGAATGGAATGTGGAATGGAATGTGAAATGGAAAATGGAATGGAATGCAATGTGGAATCGAACTTGGAATGAAATGGAATGGAGCATGGAATGGATCGTGGAATGAAACGTGGTATAGAATGTGGAAAGGAAAATGGAATGGAATAGAATGGAATGTGGAACGGAAACCGGAATGGAATGGAATGGAACGTGGATTGGAATGCGGAAAAGAACGTGGAATGGAATGGAATGGATTGTGCAATGGAACGTGGTATGGAATGGAATGGAATGTGGAATGGAATTTGGAAGGCAACGTGGAATTGAACGTGGAATGTAATGTCGAATGCAGCATGGAATGGAATGTGGAACTGAATGTGGAATGGAATGGAATGGAATGTGGAATGGAATGGAATGGAATGTGGAATGGAATGTGGAATGGAATGAAATGCAATGTGGTATAGAATGCGGAATGTAATGGAATGGAATGGTATGGAATGGGGAATTGAATGGAAGGTAACGTGGAATGGAACGTGGAATGAAATGGAATGGGGCGCAGAATGGATCATGGAATAGAGCGAGGAATGGAATGTGGAGTAGAAAGTGAAATGGAATGGAATGGAAAGTGGAATGAAACGTGGAATGGAATGGAATGGAATGTGAAAACTAATATGGAATGGAACGTGGATTGGAATGGAATGGAATGTGGAATGGAATGTGGAATGGAAAGGAATGGCATGTGGAATGGAACGTGGAAAGGAACGTGGAATGGAATGGAAAGGAATGGGATGTGGAATGGAACGTGCAATGGAACGTGGAATGGAATGGAAAGGAATGTGGAATGAAACATGGAATGGAGTGGAATGGAATATGGAATGGAATGAGGAATGGAAAGTGGAATTTAACGTGTAAAGGAATGTGGAATGGAACGGAATGCAATGTGGTATGGAATGTGGAATCGAATGGAATGGAATGGAATGTGGAATGGAATGGAATGGAATGTGGAATGGAAGGGAAAGGAATGGAATGGAATGTGGAAATGAATGGAAAGGTATGAGGAATGGAATGTGGAATGGAAGGGAAAGGAATGGAATGGAATGTGGAAATGAAAAGAAAGGTATGTGGAATGGAATGGAATGGAAAGTGGAATGGAATGTGGAATGGAAAGTAATGTGAAATGGAATGTGGAATGGATTGGAAAGGAATGTGGCATGGAAAGGATTGTAATGTGGACTGGCATGGAATGGAATGGATATGAATGTGGAATGGAATGGAATGGAATGTAGAATGGAAAGGAATCGAATGTGGAATGGAATGGAATGGTATGGAATGTGGAATGGAAAAGAATGGAATGTGGGATGGAAAGGTATGGAATGTGGAATGGAAAGGAATGGAATGTGGAATAGAATGAAATTGTATGGAATGTGGAATGGAACGGATTGGAATGTGGAATGGAATGTGGAATTGAGTGGAATGCAATTTGGTTTGGAATGGAATGGAATGTGGAATGGAAGGTCGAATTGAATGTCGAATGTATTGTGGAATGGAAAGTAATGGAATGTGGAATGCAATGGAGTGCAATGTGGAATGGAATGGAATGCAATGTGGAATGGAGGGTGGAACGGAGTGGAATGGAATGTGGAATAGAATGTGGAATGGAAAGGAATGGAATCTGGAATGGAATGGAATGGAATGGAGTGGAATGGAACGTGAAATGCAACGTGAAATGGAACGTGGAATAGAATGAGGAATTAAATGGAAATGAATGTGGAATAGAAGGTAATGGAATGTGGAACTGAATGTGGAATGGAATGGAATGGAATGGAATGGAACGGAATGTGGAATGTTATGGGAAGAAACGTGGAAAGGAACGTGGAATTAAATGGAATGGAACGGGGAATGCAAAGTAGAAAGAACGTTGAAAGGAATGGAACGAAACGTGGAATGGAACCTGGAATGAAAGGTGGAATGTAAGCTGGAAATGAATGTGGAATGGAATGTAATCGAATGTGGAATGGAATGGAATGCAATGTGCAATAGAATAGAATGGAAAGGAATGTTGAATATAATTTGGAAGGGAATGGAAAGGAATCCAGGATGGAGTGGAATGGAATGGAACGGAATGGAATGCAATGGAATGTGGAATGGAAAGTGGAATGCAACGTGGAATGGAATGTGGAATGGAAAGGAATCAAATGTGTAATGGAAGCGAATGGAATGTGGAATAGAATGTGTAATGGAATGGAATGGAATGGAATGGAATTTGGAATGGAATGTGTTGGAATGTGGAATGGAATGGAATGGTATGGAAAGTGGAAAGGAATGGAATGGAATATAATGAAATTTGGAACATAATGGAATGGAAAGTGGAATGGAATGGAATTGAATGTGTAATGGAATGGAATGAAGTGGAATGCGGAATGGTGTGGAATGCAATGCAGAACGGTATGGAATTGAATGTGGATTGGAATGGAATGCAATGGATTGGAATGTGGAATTGAAAGATATGGAAATTGGAATGGAATGGAATCAAATGTGGAATGGAATGGAATGGAATGGAATGGAATGGAAGGTTGAATGGATGTGAATTGGAATGTGGGATGGAAAGTGGAATGGAATGAAATGGAACATGGAATGGAATTGAATGGAACGTGGAACGGAATGGAATGGAATCTGGAATGGAATGTGGAATTGAAGGTGGAATGAAACGTTGACTGGAATGTTGAATGGAATGGAATGTTAAATGGAATGGAATGGAACGTGGAAAGGAATGGAATAGAATGGAATATGGAATGTAACGTGGAATGGAAAGAAACGGAAGGAGAAATGGAACATGGAATGGAACCACTAATGCAACGTAGAATGGAACGTGGAAATTAATGGAATGGAACGTCAAATGGAAGGTAGAATTGAACGTTGAATGGAATGGAAAGGAATGTGGAATGGAATGTGGAATATAATGGAAATAAACGTGGAATGGAATGGGATGGAATGTGTTAAGGAAAGTGGAAAGGAATGAAATGGAATGTGGAATGGAATGTGCTATCGGATGTGGAATGGAATTTAATGGAATGTGGAATGAAATGTGGAATGGAATGGAATGGAATATGAAAGGGAATGTGGAATGAAATGTGGAATGAAATAGAATGGAATGTGGAATGGAAGGTGGAATGGAATGTGGAATGGAATGTGGATTGTAATGGAATGGTACGTTGAAACGAATGGAATGGAATGTGGTATGCAATGGGGAAAGGAATGGATTGGAATGTGGAATGGAATGCGGTATGGGATGTGGAATGAAATGGAATTGGAATGTAGAATGTAATGTGGAAAGGAATGGAATGGAATATGAAAGGGAATGTGGAAAACAAAGTTGAATGGAATGTGAAATGAAATCGAATGGAATGTGGAAGGGAATGTGGAACTGAATGGAATGGAATGTGGAAGGCAATTAAATGGAATGTGGAATGGAATGTGGAATCGAATGTGGAATGGAACGGAATGGAATGTGGAATGGAATGTGGAATGCAATGCAATGGAATGTGGAATGGAATGTGGAATGGAATGTGGAATGGAACCTGGAATGGAACGTGGAATGCAATGGAATGAAATGTAACGTGGAAAAGAAAGTGAAATGGAACATGGAATGGAATGTGGAATGTAAAGTGGAATGGAATGTGCAATGGAACATGGATTGGAACATAGAATGGAATGTGGAATGCAATGTGGAATGGAACGTGGAATGGAATGGGGAATGCAATGGAATGGAATTTGGAATGGAATGTGGAATGGAACGTGGAATGGAATGGAATGGAACGTGGAATGGAAAGTGGAAAGGAATGTGGAATGGCACGGAATGTAATGTGGAATGGAATGTGGAATGGAATGCGGAATGGAAGGTGGAATGGAATGTAATGGAATTGAATGGAATGGAATGGAATTGAATAGAATGGAATGGAATGGAATTGAATGGAATGGAATGTGGAATGGAATGTGGAATGGAACGTGGAATGGAATGGAATGGAACGTGGAAAGGGATGGAATAGAATGTGGAATGGAACTTGGGGTGGAATGGAATGGAACATGGAATGGAACATGGAATGGAACGTGGAATGGAATGTGGAATGGAATGTGGAATGGAACGTGCAATGGAACGTGGAATGGAAAGGAATGGAAAGTGTGGTGTAACGTGTAATGGAATGGAATGGATCGTGAAATGGAATGTGGAATGGAAAGTGGAATGGAACGTTAAACGGAACATTGAATATACTGGATTGGAATGTGGAATGGAATGTGGAGTGTAAAGCAAGGCAATGTGATAAGGAAAGTGGAGTGGAATGGAAAGGAATTTGGAATGCTATGTGAAATTGAATGGAATGGAATGTGGAATGGAATGTAATGGAATGTGAAATGGAACTGAATGGAATGTGTAATGTAATCCAAGGCAATGTGGAATGGAAATTGAAATGGAATGGAATGGAATTTGGAATGGAATGTGAAATTGAAAGGAATGGAATGTGGAATGGAATGTAATGGAATGTGGAATGGAACAGAAAGGAATGTGGATTGGAATGTGGAATAGAAAGTTTAATGGAATGGAATGGAGTGTGCAACGGAAAGTGGAATGGAATGGAGAGGAATGTGGAAAGGAATTTTGAATGGAAATTGGAATGGATCGTGGAATGGAATGTGGAATGCAACCTGGAATGAAATGTGTAATGGAATGTGGAATGGAATGGAAAGGAATGTGGAATAGAATGAAATTGAATGAGGGATGGAATGTGGAATAGAATGTGGAATGGCAGAGAATGGAACGGAGAGGATTGTGGAAAGGAATGTGGACTGGAATGTGGAATGGAACGTGGAATGTAATGGAATGTGGAATAGAATGGAATGGAATGTGGAATGGAATGTAGTGGGTTGTGAAATACAATGTGGAATGGAATTTAATGGAAAGTGGAATGGAATTAGGAATGGAATGTGGAAAGGAATGTGGAATGGAATGGAATGGAATGTGGAATGAAATGTGGTATTGAATGTGGAATGGAACGTGGAATGAAATGCGGAATGGAGTGTGGAATGGAACGTGGAATGAAATGGAACGAAATGTGGAATGGAATGTGGAAAGGAACGTGGAATTGAATGTGGAATGGAACGTGGAATGGAATGGAATAGAATGTGGAATGGAATGGAATGGAACGTGGAATCGAATATGTAATGGAAAGCGGAATGGAATGTGGAATGAAACTTGGAATGGAATGTACAACAGATTGTGTAATGGAAAGTGGAATGGAATGGAATGGAAGGTGGAATGGAACGTGGAATGCAATGGAAGGGAACATGGAATGGAAAGTGGAATGGAATGGAATGGAATGTGGAATGGAACGTGGAATGCAATGGAATGCAACGTGGAATGGAACATGGAATGGAACACGGAATGGAATGGAAAAGAATGGGAATGCAAAGTGGAATGTAAATTGGAATGGAAAGTGGAATGGAATGGAATGGAATGGAATGTGGAATGAAATGTGGAATTGAATGTGGAACGGAACGTGGAATGGAACGTGGAATGGAAGGTGGAATGGAATGGAACGGAATGTAGAATGTAATGTGAAATGGAATGGAAAGGAGTGTGGAATGGAATTTGGAATGGAATGGAAGTTGAAATCGAATGTGGAAAGGAATGGAATTGAGAGGTTAGATGGAATGAAATGGAATGTTGAATGGAATGTGGACTACAATGAAATGCAATGTGGAATGGATTGGAATGGAATGCGGAATGGAATGGGGAATGCAATGGAATGGAATTTGGAATGGAATGTGGAATGGAATGTGGAATGGAATGGGGAATGCAATGGAATGGAATTTGGAATGGAATGTGGAATGGAACATGAAATGGAATGTGGAATGTAATGTGCAATGGAATGTGGAATGGAATGGAATGGAATGTGGAATGGAAAGTGGAAAGGAATGTGGAATGGAACGGAATGTAATGTGGAATGGAATGTGGAATGGAATGCGGAATGGAACGTGGAATGGAATGGAATGGAATTGAATGGAATGGATTGTGGAATGGAATGTGGAATGGAATGTGGAATGGAACGTGGAATGTAATGGAATGGAACGTGGAAAGTGATGGAATGGAATGTGGAATGGAACTTGGAGTGGAATGGAATGGAACATGGAATGGAACATGGAATGGAACGTGGAATGGAATGTGCAATGGAATTTGGAATGGCACGTGGAATGGAAAGGAATGTAAAGTGGGGGTGGAATGTGGAATGGATAGGAATGGAATGTGAAATAGAATGTGGAATAGACTGTGGAATGGAACGTGAAATGGATCTTTGAATGGATTGGATTGGAAAGTGAAATGGAAAGTGGAATGTAATGCAAGGCAATGTGGAAAGGAAAGATATGGAATTTGGAATGCAATGTGAAATTGAATGGAATGGAATATGGAATGGATTGTGGAATGGAATATAATGGAATGTGGAATGGAACGGAGTGGAATGCGGAATGCAATGCAAGGCAATGTGGAATGGAAAGTGGAATGGAATGGAATGGAATTTGGAATGGAATGTGAAATTCAAAGGAATGGAATGTGGAAAGGAATGTGGAATGGAATGTAATGGAAAGTGGAATGGAATGGAATGGAATGTGGAATTGAATGTGGAACAGAAAGTTTAATGGAATGGAATGGAATCTGCAACGGAACGTGGAATGGAATGGAGTGGAAAGTAGGATGGAATTTTAAATGGAAATTGGAATGGAATGTGGAATGCAACATGGAAAGAAACGTGGAATGGAATGTGGAATGGAATGGAGTGGAATACGGAATGGAATAAAATTGAATGAGCAATGGAATGTGGAATAGAATGTGGAATGGAACAGAATGGAATGGAATGGAATGTGGAAAGGAATGTGGAATGGATTGTGGAATGGAACGTGGAATGTAATGGAATGGACCTTGTAATGGAAAGTGGAATGGAACATGAAAAGGAATGTGGCATGGAACGTGGAATGGCATGGGCAATGGAATGTGGAATGGAACTTGGATTGTAACGGAATGGAAAGTGTAATGGAATGTGTAATGGAATGGAATGGAACGTGGAATGGAACGTGGAATGGAATGTGTAATGGAATGTCGAATATAATGGTATGTGGAATGGAATGGAATGGAAAGCAATAAATGAATGGAATGGAATGCAGAATTCAATGGAAAGGAATGTGTAATGGAATGGAATATGGAATGGAATGGCATGGAATGGAATGTGGAATGGAATGGAATAGAATAAAGTGGAATGCAATGTGGAATGGAATGGAATGTGGAATGGAATAAAATGTGGAATGGAATGAAATGGAATGGAATGTGGAATGGAATTGAATGGAATGCGGAAAAGAATGGAATGGAATGGAGTGGAAGGTGAAATGGAATAGAATTGAAAGTGGAATGCAATAGAATGTGGAATCGAATGGAATGGAATGGAACAGGGAACGTTATTGAATGGAACATGGAATGGAATAGAATGGAAATTGGAATGCAATGGGAAGGATTGTGGAATGGAATGGAATGGAATGTCCAATGGAATGTGGAATAGAATGGAATAGAAGGTGGAACGGAATGAGGAATGGAATGGAAAGGAATGTGAAATGGAAACAAATGGAATGTGGAATTGAATGTGGAATGGAATGTGCAATGGAATGTGGGATGGAATGTGGAATGGAATGTGCAATGGAATGTGGGATGGAATGTGGAATGGAATTTGCAGTGGAATGTGGAATGAAATGTGGAATGGAAAGTGGAATGGAATGGAATGGAATGTAGATTGGAACGTGGAATGGAACGTGAAATGGAACATGGAATGGAACATGCAATGGAAAGTGGAATGGAATGTGCAATGGAATGTGGAATGGAAAGTGGAATGGAAAGAAATGTAACGTGGAATGGAATGTGAATTAAATGTAATGGAAAGTGGAATGGAACGTGTAAGAGAACACGGAAAGGAATGTGGAATGGAACGTGGAATGGAATGTGGAATGTAATGTGGAAGGGAAAGTGTCATGGAATGGAATGGCATGGAATGGAATGTGCAATGGAAAGTGCAATGGTTCCTGTAATGGAACGTGGAATGGATTGTGGAATGGAACTGGAAGGGAATGTGGAATGTGGAATGGAATATGGAATGGAACGTGAAATTGAATGGATTGGAATATTGAATGGAACGTGGAATGGAATTGAATGGAATGTGGAATGGAATGGAATGGAATATGGAATGAAATGGAATGGAATGTGGAATGGAAAGGCATGGAACATGGAATGGGACGTGGAATGGAACATGGAATTCAACGTGGAATGGAATGTCGAATCGAATGGAATGGAAAGTGAAATGGAATGGAAAGGAATGTGTAATGGAAAGGAATGGAATGTGGAATTGAACGTGGAATGGAAAATGGAATGGAATGGAATGGAACGTGGAACGGAATGTGGAATGGAATGGAATCGTACGTGGAATTGAAAGGAATGGAACGTGGAATGGAATGTGGAATGGAATGGAATGCAACATGAAATTTAATGGAATGGAACGTGGAATGGAATGTGGAATGTAATGGAACTTGGGACGCAACGTGGAAAGGAAAGTGGCATGGATCATGGACGGGAAAGTGGAATGGAACGGAAAGGAATGTGGAATGGAATGGAATGGAATGGAATGTGGAATGGAAAAGAATGCAACCTGGAATGGGATATGGAATGCGTCGTGGAATGGAAAGGAATACAAACTGGAATGGGACGTGGAATGGAACATGGAATGCGACATGGAATGGAAAGTGGAATGGAATGTGGAATGGAATGGAATAGAATGGAACGGAATGTGGAATGCAATGGAATGAAAGGTGGAATGGAATGGAATGGATTGGAATAGAATGTGGAATGGAATGGAATGGATTGGAACGTGAAATATAATGTGGAACGGAATGTGAAATGGAATGTGGAATGGAATGTGGAACAGAATGAATTAGAACGTGGAATGGAATGGAGTGGAACGAAGAATGGAATGGAATGGAATGGAACATGGAATGGGATGTGGAATGGAGCAAAGAATGCAACGTGGAATGGAATGTGGTATGAAAAGTGGAATGGAACGTGGATTGGAGCATGGAATGGAACGTGGAATGGAATGTGGTATGAAAAGTGGAATGGGATGGAATGGAATGTGGAATGGAATGGGAAATGAATACAATGGAATGAGAACGGAATGTGCAATGGAATGGAATGGAATGTGGAATGGAAAGTGGAATGGAATGTGGAATGGAATGTGGAATGCAACGGAATAGAATGAGGAATGCGGTGTTGAATGGAATGTGGAACGGAACGTGGAATGGAATGTGGAATGGTATGTGTAGTTGAATGGAATGCAATGTGGAATAGAATGGAATGGAATGTGGAATGCAATGGAATGGAATGTGGAATAGAATAGAATGGAAGAGAATGTGCAAGGGAATGCGGAATGGGTTGTGGAATGCAATGGAATTGAATGAGGAATGGAATTGAACTTGGAATGGATTGGAATGGGATGTGGATTGTAATGGAATAGCATGGAATGTGGAATGGAATGGAATGGAATGGAAAGTGGAATGGAATATAATGGAATGTGGAATGGAATGGAATGGAATATGGAATGGAATGGTATGTGGAATTGAATGGAAAGGAATGGAACGTTGAATGCAATGGAAGGGAATGTAACGTGGAATTGAATGCAATTTAACTGGGAAAGGAATATGGAATGGAAAGTGGAATGGAATGTGGAATGGAATGAAATGAAATGTGGAATGGAATGGAATAGAATTTGGTATAGAATGGAATGGAATGGAATATGCAATGGAATGTGGAATGGAATGTGGAAAGGAATGCAATGGAACGTGGAATGGAATTGAAATTGGAATGGAATGGAATGGAATGTGGATTGGAATAGAATGGAATGGAATGTGGAATGCAATGGAATGGAATGGAAAGGGAAATGGAATTTGGAATGGAATGAGGAGTGGAATGAAATGCATTGTGGAATGGAATGGAATGTTAAATGGAATGGAATGGAATTGAAAGTGAAATGGAATTTGCAATGGAATGTGGAATGGAATGAAATGGAATGTGGAATGGAATAGAATGGAATGCAGAATGGAAAGTAGAATGCAATGGAACATGGAATGGAATGTGGAAAGCAATATGTAATGGAATGTGGAATGGAATGTAAAATGGAATGTGGAATGGAATATGGAATGAAGTGGAGTATGGAATGCGGAATGGAAAGGAATTGAATGTCCAATGGAATGTGGAATGCAATGGAATTCAATGCGGAATGGAATGTGGAATGGAATGGAAAGGAATGTGAAATTGAAAGAAATGGAATGTGGAATTGAATGTGAAATGGAATGGAATGGAATTGAATGTGAAATGGAATGGAATGGAATGTGGAATGGAATGTGCAAAAGAATGGGATGTAGTGGAATGTGGAATGGAATGGATTGCAATGTGGAATGGAATGTGGAAGGGAATGGAATGGAATGGAATGGAGAGTGGAATGGAATGTATTGGAACGTATACTGGAATGGGAATGGAATGGAAGGCAATGTGGAATGGAATGGAAAGGAATGTGGAATGGAATGGAATGGAATGTGGAATGGAATTGAAAGGAACGTGGAATTGAATGGAATTGAACGGGGAGTCGAATGTGTAATGGAATATGGAATGGAATGGAATGGAATGTGGAATAGAATAGAATGGAAGTGAATGTTCAAAGGAATGTGGAATGGAATGTGGAATGGAATGGAATGGAATGTGGAATGGAATTGAACTTGGATTGGAATGGAATGGAATGTGGATTGGAATGGAATGGAATGCAATATGGATTGGAATGGAATGGAAAGGAATGTGGAATGGAATGGAATGGAATGGAATGGAATGGAAAGTGAAACGGAATTTGGAATGGAATGTGAAATGGAATGATATGGAATGTGGAATGGAGTAAAATGGAATGTGGAATGGAAAGTGGAATGGAGTGGAACATGGAATGGAATGTGGAATTGAATGTGGAATGGAAAATGGAATAGAATATGGAACGAAATGTACTATGGAATGTGGAATGGAACGGAATGGAATGTGGAATGTAACGTGGAATGGAATGGGGAATGAAACGTGGAATGGAACGTGGAAAGGAAGGGAATGGAACGTGGAATGAAATGTGGAATGGAATGGAATAGAATGTGGAACGGAATCTGCAATGGAATGGAAAGGAATGTGGAATGGAAGGTGGAGATGAATGGAAAGGAATGTGGAATGGAATGCAATGGAAGGTGCAAAGGAATGTGGAATGGAATGCAATGGAATGTGCAATGGAATGTGGAATGGAATGGAACGGAATGTGGAGTGGAATGAGGAATGGAATGGAATGGAATGTGGAATGGATTGTGGAATGGAAAGGACTGTAATGTGGAACGGAATGTGGAATGGAATGTGGAATGGAATGGAATGGAAAGTGGAATGGAATGTGCAATGGAATGGATTGCAAAGTGGAATGGAATGGAATTGATTGTGGAATATGTTGAAATGGAATGGAATGGAATGTGAATGTAATAGAGTGGAATGTGGAATGCAATGGAATGGAATGATATGAGGAATGGAATGGAATGTGCAAAAGAATGTGGAATTGAATGTGGAATGGAAAGCGGAATGGAATGGAATGTGAAATAAAGCAGAATGGAATGGAATGAAATGCGGAATGGAATGCAATAGAATGTGGAATGCAATGGAATGGAGTGAAATGTGGAATTGAATGGAATGGAAAGTGGAATGGAATTGAATGGAATGTGGAAGGAATGGAATGGAACGTGCAATGGAATGTGGAATGGAATGAGGAATGGCATGTGGAATGAAATGTGGAATGAAATGGAATGGAATGTTGACTGTAATTGAATGGAATATGGAATAGAATGGAATGGAATGGAATGTGGAATGGAATGGAATGGAATGTAGAATGAAATGCAAAGGAATATGGAATGGAATGGGATGGAACGCGGAATAGAATGTGGAATGGAATGGAATGCAACGTGAAATGGAATGTGGAATGGAATGTGGAATGGATAGTGGAATGGAACGTGGAATGGAATGGAAAGGAACGTGGAATAGATTGGAATGGAACTTGGAATGTAATATGGAATGGAATGCGGAATGTGACGTGGAACGGAATGGAATGCAACTTGGAATGGAATGTGGGAGAATGTGGAATGGAATGGATTGGACTGTGAAAAGGAATGAATTGGAAAGTGGAATGGAATGGAATGGAATGTGGAATGGAATGTGGAATGCTATGTGGAATGGATCGTTTAAAGGAATGGAATGGAATGTGGAATAGAATTGACTGGAATGAAATGTGGAATGGATCATGGAATGGAATGGAATGGAATGAGCAACGTAATGGAAAGGAAAGTGTAATGGTATGGAAGGGAAAGGAAAGGAAAATGAAATAGAATGTGGAACGGAATGTGAAATGAAAAGTGGAATGGAATGTGGAACCGAATGAAATGGAACGTGGAAGACAATGGAATGGAATGTGTAATGGAATATGAAATACAACAGAATGTAATGAAGAATGGAATGTGGAATGGAATGTGGAAGGCAAAGTGGAATGGAATGGAATGGAATGTGGAATGGAACATGGAAGGAAATCGAATGGAACATGGGATGGAAAGTGGAATGGAATGTGGAATGGGATGTGGAATGCAGTGTGGAATGGAATGGAATGGAATAGGGAATGGAACATGGAATGTAACATAATGGAACTTGGAATGAAATGTGGAATGGAACGTGGAATGGAAAGTTGAATGGAACGTGGATTTGAATAGGGAACGGAATGTGGAATAGAAAGTGGAAAGGAATGTAAAATGGAAATTTGAATGGAAAAGAATGGAATGTGGAAATTAATGGAATGGAATGGGGAATGGAATGGAATTGAAGTGGACCGGAATGTTATGCAATGGAATGGAATGTGGAACGGAAGTTGGAATGGAACGTGGAATGGAGTGGAAAGTAAAGTCGAATGGAACGTGGAATGGAAGGTGGAATGAAACGTGGAAAGGAATGGAACAGAAGGTGGAAAGGAATGTGGAATGGAATGTGCAATGGAATGTGGAATGGAATGGAGTGGAATGTGGAAAGGAATGTAATCGAAGGTGGAATGGAATGCGGAAGGGAATGGATTGGAATATGGAATGGAATTTGGAAAGCAATGAAACGGAATGTGGAAGGGAATGTGGAATCGAATGTGGAATGTAATGTGGAATGGAATGGAATGGAATGTGGAAAGGAATGTGTAATGGAATGGAATGGAATGTGGAAGGGAATGTGGAATGTTATGTGGAATGGAATGTGGAATAGAATGGAATGGAATGTGAAAGGGAATGTGGAATGGAATGCAGAAAGTAATGTGGAAAGCATTGGAAAGGATTGTGGAATGGAATGTCGAATGGAATGGAATGGAATGTGGAATGGAATCTGGAATGGAATGGAATGGACTGAGGAAGGGAATGTGGAATGGAATGTGGAATGGAATGTGGAATAGAATGCAATGGAAAGTGGAATGGGATGTGGAATGGAATGGAATGGAATGTCTAATGGAATGTGGAAAGGAATGGAATGGAATGTGGAATGCAATATGAAATAGAATGCGGAATTGAATGGAATGGAATTTTGAATTGAGTGTGGAATGGAGTGGAATGGAAAGTGGAAGGGAATATGGAATGGGGTGTGTAATGGGATGTGGAATGGAATGTGGAATGTAACGTGTAACTGAAAGTGGTATGGAATGGAATTTAATGTGGAATGGAATGTGGAATGGAATGGAATGGAATGTGTACTGTTATGTGGAATAGAATGTGTAATGGAATGTTCAATGGAAAGTGCTATGGAACAGAATGGAAAGAGGAATGAAATTTGGAATGGAATGTGGAATGTGTCGTGGAATGGAATGGAATGTGGAATGGAACGTGGAATGGAATGGAATGAAACGTGCAATGGAAAGGGCAATGGAACGTGCAATGGAACGTGGAATGGAAAGTAAAGGAATGTGGAAAGGATTGCAGAATGGAATTTGAAATGGATCGTGGAATGCAATGGAAAGGAAAGTGGAATGGAATGTGGAATGGAATGTGGACGGGAACGTGGAATGGAATGGAATGGAATGGAATGCGAAATGAATGTGGAATGAAATGGAATGGAATGGAATTTGGAATGGAATGTGGAAAGGAATGTGTTATGGAATGTAGAATAGGACGGAATGGAATGTGGAATGGAATGTAAAATGGAATTGTGAATGGAATGGAATGCAATGTGGCATGGAAAGTGGAATGGAATGGAATGGAATGTGGAGTAGAATGTGGAACGCAATGGAATGGAAAGGGGAATGGAATGAATGCAAAGGTAAGGAATATGGCAGGCAATGGAATGGAAAATGGAATGCAATGTAAAATGGAATGGTATGGAATGTGGAATGGAACACTGGAATGGAATGTGGAATGGATCGTGGAATTGAACGTTTAATGGAATGCAATGAAATGTGGAATGAAATGGAATGGAATATGGAAATGAATGTGGAGAGGAATGGAAGCAAATCTGGAACAGAATGTGGAATGGAATGGAATGGAATGCGGAATGGAATGGAATGGAAAGCTATGGAAAGTGGAATGGAATGGAATGCAATGTGGAATGGAGTGGAATGGAATATGGAATGGAACGTGGAATGGAATGTGGAATGTTGAATTTAATGTGGAATTTAATGTCGAATGGAAAGGAATGGAATGGAAGGGAATGTGGAATGGAATGTGGAATGGAATGTCGAATGGAATGTGGAATGGAAAGTGGAATGAAATGTGGAATGGAATGGAATGGAATGTGGAATGAAATGTAGAATGGAATGGATTGGAATATGGAATAGAATGGAAAGGAATGGAATGGAATGGAATGCGGAATGGAAGGTGGAATGGAATGTGGAATGGAATGTGGAATGGAATGTGGAATGAAATGTGGAATGGAATGGATTGGAATGTGGAATGGAATGCGGAATGGACTTTAACGGAATGTGGACTGGAAAGTGGAATGGAATGTGGAATGGATTGTGTAATGGAATGTGGAATTGAACGGAAAGGAAGGCAAATTGGAATGTGGAATGGAGTGCGGAATGGAAGTTGGAAAGGAATGCAATGGAATTTTGAATGGAATGTGGAATGGAAAGTGGAATGGAATGGAATGGAACGTAGAATGCAACCTGGAATGGAACATGGAAAAGAATGTTGAATTCAACGTGGCATGGAATGTGGAATGGAATGTGCAATGGAACGGAACAGAATGTAGAAAGGAATGTGGAATTGAGTGTGGAATGGAACGTGGAATGTAATGGAATGGAATGTGGAAAGGAACATTCAATGGAACATGGAATGGAATGCAATGGAATGTGGAATCGAAAGTGGAAAGAAATGCAATGGAATGAGAATGGAATGTGGAATTGAATGTGCAATGCAATTTGGAATGGAATGTGGAATGGAATGTGGAAAGGAATGTGGAATGGAGTGGAATGGACTTTGGAATGGATTGTGGAATGAACTGCAATGTGGAATGGACTGCAATGTGGAAAGGAATGTGGAACGGAATGTTTAATGGAAAGTGGAAAGGCATGCAGTGGAATGTGGAATGGAATGTGGAATGGAATGTGGAATGGAATGTGGAATGGAACGGAATACAAAGTGGAATGGAATGTGGAATGGAATGTGGAAAGGAAAGTTTAATGGAATGGAATGGATTGTGGAATGGAACGTGGAATGGAATGTGCAATGGAATGTCGAATGGAATGGAATGTAATATGGAATGGAATGTGGAATGGAACGGAATGGAACGGAATGTAATGTGGAATGGAAAGTGGAATGGACCATGGAATGGAATGAGGAATGGATGTGGAATGGAATGGAATAGAATCTGTAATGGAATGTGGAATGGAATGTGGAATGGAATGGAATGGGATGTAGAATGAAATGTGTAATGGAAAGTGGAATGGAAGGGAATCGGATGTAGAATGAAATGTTGAATTGAATGTGGAATGGAATGTGGAATGGAATGTCGCATGGAGTGTGTAATGGAATGTGGAATGGAGCGCAATGGAAAGTCGAATGGAACGTGGAATGGAATGTGGAACGGAACTAAAAAGTTAAGGGAATGGAATTTGGAATGGAACGTGGAATGGAATGGAGAAGAACATGGAAAGGAACGTGGAATGGAACGTGGAACAGAATGGAATGGAAACTGGAATGTAATGTGGAATGGAATGTGGAAATGAATGGAATGTTGAAAAGAATGGAGTGGAAAATTTAATGGAATGCAAGGGAATGTGGAATGGAATGGAATGGAATGTGATATGGAATGAGGAATGGAATGTGTAATGGAATGGAATGGAAAGTGGAATAGAATGGAATGAAACGTGGATTGGAATGTGGAATGGAATGGAATGGAATGTGAAATGGAATTGAATGGAATGTGGAATGAAATAGAAATGAATGTGGAATGAAATTGAATGGAGTGCAATGGAATGTGGAGTGGAATGTGGAATCGAATGGAATGGAGTTTGGAATGGATTTTGGAATGGAATAGAATGGAATGTGGCATGGAATGTGGAATGGACTGGAATGGAATGTGGAATGGAAAGTGGAATGGATTGGAATGGAATGTGGAATGCAATGTGGAATGGAATGTGGAATGGAACGTAATGTAACATGCAATGGACTGTGGAATGGAATGCGGAAATGTAAGTGGAAGGGAATGGAATGGAACGTGGAATGGAACGAGGAATGCAATGGAATGGGATGTTGAATGAAATGGAATGGAATGTGGAAAGGAATGTGGAATGAATTTGAACGGAATATGAAATGGAATATGTAATGGAATGGAATGGAACGTGGAAACTAACATGAAATGGAATGGAATGAAAGGTGGAATGGAATGTGGAATATAATGTTGAATGTAATGTGGAATGGAATGGACTGGAATGTGGAATGCAATGGAGAAGAATGTTGAAAGGAATGTGGAATGGAATGCAATGGAATGAGGAATGGAACATAATGTAATGTGGAATGGAATGAGAAATGGAACGTGGAATGGAACGGAATGCAATGTGGAATGGAGTGTGGAATGGAATGGAATGGAATGTTGAATGGAATGGAATGGAATGTGGAATGGAATGTGGAATGGAATCTGGAATGGAAAGCAATGCAATGTGGAATGGAATGAGGAATGGAATGTGGAATGGAAAGGAATGTAATGTGGAATGGAATGTGGAAAGGAAAGTGGAATTTAACAGAATGGAATGTGGAATGGAACGTGCATTGGAATGGAATGTGGAATGGAATGTGGCAACGAATGTGTAATCGATTGGAATGGCATGTGGAATCGAATGGAAGGGAATGTGGAATGAAACGGAATAGAACGTGGAATACAATATGGAATGGAATGTGGAATGGAATGTGAAATGGAACGGAATGGAATGGAATGTGGAATGGAATGGAATGCCATGTGGAATGGAATGGAATGGAATTGAATGGAATAGAATGGAACTTGGAATGGAACGTGGAATGGAAAGTGGAATGGAATGTGGAATGGAATGGAATGGAATGTGGAATGGAATGTAGAATGAAATGGAATGGAAAGCGGAATGGAATGTGGAATGGAACGTGCAAAGGAAGGTGGAATAGAACGTCGAATGTAATGGAATGGATTGTGGAATGGAGAGGAATGGAATGTGGAATGGAACGTCGAATTGAATGGAATGGAATGCAATGGAATGTGGAATGGAATGTGTAATGCAATGTGGAATGGAATGTGGAATGGAATGTGAAATGGAATGTGGGAAGTAATGTGGAATGGAATGGAATGGACTTTGGAATCGAATGTGGAATGGAATGGAATGGAATGGAACGTGGGATGGAATGGAATGGAATGTGAAATGGATCTTGGAATGGTTTGGAACAGAACGCGCAATGGAATATGGAATGGAACGTGAAATGTACTGTGGAATGGAAGTTGGAAAGGAATGTGCAATGGAATGTGGAATGGAAAGTTGAATGGAATGGAATGGAATATGGAATGGAACGTGGAACAGAATGGAATGCCCCGTGGAATGGAATGTGGAATGGAACATGGAATGGAATGGAATGGAACGTGGAATGGAATGGGATTGAATGTGGAGTGGAATGGAATGGAATGTGGAATGGAATGTGAAATGGAATGTGGAATGGAATGTGGAATAGAATGAGAAATGGAACGTGGAATGTAATGGAATGGAACTTTTAATGGAAGGTGGAATGGAATGTAGAATTGAATGGAATGGAATGTGAAATGGAAAGTGGAATGGAATTCGGAATGGAATACAATGGAATGTGGAATGGAACGAAATGTTATGTGGAATGCATTGTAGAATGGACTGTGGAAGTGAATGTCAAATGGACCGGTTTGGAATGTGCAATAGAACGTGTAATGGAGTGTCGAATGAAATGTGGAAAGGAACGGAATGGAATGTTGAATTGATTTTGGAATGTAACGTGCTTTGGAATGTGGAGTGGAATGTGGAATGGAATGGAAAGGTATGACGAAATTAATGTGGAAGGGAATTTTGAAGAGAATGGAATGGAATGTGGAATGGAATGGAATGGAGTGTGGAATGGAATGTGGAATGCAACGGAAGGGAATCTGGAATGGAATGTGGAATGGAACGGAATGGAATCTGGAATGCAATGTGGAATGGAACAGAATGGAATGTGGAATTGAATGTGGAATGGAGTGTGGAATGGAATGTGGAATAGATTGGAATAGAATGAGGAATGGAAGGTGGAATGGAATGTGGAATGCAATGTGGAATGGAGTGTGGAATGGAGTGTCGAATGGAAAGTGGAATGGAACGGAATGGAGTTTGCAATGGAATGTGGAATGTAACTGAATGGCATGGGAAATGGAGTGTGGAATGGAGTATGGAATGGAATGTGGAGTGGAATGGAAAGGAAAGTGGAATGGCATGTGCAATGCACGGTGGAATGGAAAGTGGAATGGGACGAAATGGAATGTGGAATTGAAGGTGGAATGGAGGGTGGAACGGAGTGTGGAACGAAATGTGGAATGGAAAGCAATGGAATGTGGAATGGAATGTGGAAAAAATGTGGAATGGAATGGACTAGATTGTGGAATGGAATGGAATGGAATGGTAAGGAGTTTGGAATGGAAAGGAATGGAATGTGGAATGAAACGTGGAGAGGAACATGGAAGGGAACGTCGAATGGGAACTGGAATGAAAGGTGGAATTGAATGGAAGGGAAAGTGTAATTTAATGTCGCATGGAATGGAATGGAAAGTGTAATGGAATGTGGCATGGAATGGAATGGAATGTGCAATGGAATGTGGAAAGGAACGTGGAATAGAATGTGGAATGCAATGTGGAATGGAATGTGAAATGTAATTGAATGGAATGTGGAATGGAATAGAATGGAATGTGGAATGCAATGGAATGGAATGGAATGTGAAATTGAATGAAATGGAATGTGGAATGGAATAGAATGGAACGTGGAATGCAATGTCGAATGGAATTTGGAATGGAAAGTGGAATGGAATGGAATGGAATGTAGAATGGAATGGAAAGGAATGTGGTTTGGAATGGAATGGAACGTGGAATAGAATGGAATGCAGTGGAATGTGTAATGGAATGTGTAATGGAATGGAATGGAAAGTGGGATGGAATGCAATGGAACGTGGAACGGAATGGAAAGGAATGTGTAACCGAATGGAACGTGGAATGGAATGCAATTGAATGTGGATTGGAATGGAACGGAATGTGTAATGGAATACAATGGAATGGAATGGAAAGTGAAATGGAATGAGAATGGAATGTGAAAAGCAATGTGGAATGGAATGTGGAATGGAAAGTGGAATGGAATGTAATGGTAATTGGAATGAAATGGATGGATCGTGGACTGCAACGTGGAATGCATCATGTAAGGGAACGTGTAATGTAGTGAAACGTGGAATGCAATAGAATGGAATGTGGAATGGAATTTGAAATGGAATGTGGAATGAAATGCTGAATGGATTGTGGAATTTAATGGAATGGAATGGAATATGGAATGGAATAGTATTGAATGCGGAATGAAACGTGGAAAGGAACGTGGAATGGAACGTGAAATGGAACATGGAATGTAATGTGGAATGGAATGCAATTTAACGTGGAATGCAATGTGGCATGGAATTGAATGGAATGTGGAATGGAATGTAGAATTGAATGTAGAAGGAAAGTGGAATGGATTGGAATGGAATGTGGTATGGAAAGGAATAGAATGTGAAATGGAATGTGAAATGGAATGTGGAACGCAATGTGGAATGTCATGTGGAATTGAACATGGAAGGGAATGGAATGGAACATGTAATGGAATGTAAAATGGAAAGGAATGGAATGTGGAATGGAAACTGGAATGGAATGCGGAATATAATGGAATCGAATGGGGAATGGAATGTGGAATGGAATGTGGAAAGGAAAGTGGAATGGAATGCTGAATGGAATGATTAATGGAAAGGGGAATGAAATGGAATGGAATGTCGAATGGAATGTGGAATGAAATGTGGAATGGAATGTTTAATGGAACGGAAGTAGTGTTTAATGGAATCTGGAATGGAATGTGGAAAGGAAACTGAAATGGAATGGAATGGAATGTGGAATAGAACGTGGAATGGAAAAGAATGCTAAGTGGAAAGGAACGTGGAATGGAACGGAGAATGCAAAGTGGAATGGGATGTGGAATGGAATGGAATGAAATGTGAAATGGAATGTGGAATGGAATGTGGAATGGAATGTGGAAAGGAAAGTGGAATGAAATGGAATGGAATGTGGAATGGAACGTGGAATGGAATGAGCAACGGAATATGAATTGGAATGGAATGCAATGTGGAATGGAATGGGAATGGAAAAGAAAGTAGTGTGGAATGGAATGTGGAATGGAATGTGGAAAGGAAAGTGGAATGTAATGGAATGGAATGTGGACTGAAACGAGAAATGGAATAGAACGGAAGGTGGAATGGAACGTGGAATGGAATGTGGAATGGAACGTGGAATGGAATGTGGAATGGAATGGGGAATGGAATGGAATGGAATCTGGAATGGAATGTGGAATGGAATGTGGAATGGTATGTGAAATTGAATGTGTAATGGAATGTGGAAAGGAAAGTGGAATGTAATTGAATGGAAGGTGGACTGAAACGAGGAATGGAATGGAATGGAAGGTAGAATGGAACGTGCAATGTATGGTGGAATTGAATGTGGAATGGAACGTGGAATGGAACGTGAAATGGAATGTGGAATGGAATGTGGAACGGAATATGGAATGGAACGTGATATTGAATGGAATGGAATGTTGAATGGAACGTGGAATGGAGTGGAATGGAATGTGGAATATAATGGAATGGAATGTGGAATGGGATGTGGAAAGGAAAGTGGAATGAAATGGAATGGAATGTGGAAAGGAACGTGGAATGGAATGTGCAATGGAATATGGATTGGAATGGAATGGAATGTGGAACGGAATGGGAATGGAACGGAAAGAAGTGTGGAATGGAATGTGGAATGGAACGTAGAAAGGAAAGTGGAATGAAATGCAATGGAATGTGGACTGAAACGAGAAACGGAATAGAATGGAAGGTGGAATGGAACGTGGAATGGAACGTGGAATGCAACGAGGAATGGAATGTGGATTGGAATGTGGAATGGAATGAAATGGAATCTGGAATGGAATGTGGAATGGAATGTGGAATGCAATGTGAAATGGAATGTGTAATGGAAAGTGGAAAGGAAAGTGGAATGTAGTGGAATGGAAGGTGGACTGAAACGAGGAATGGAATGCAATGGAAGGTGGAATGGAACGTGGAATGGAACTTGGAATGGAATGTGGAATGGAATGTGGGATGGAATGTGGGATGGAATGTTGAATGGATTGTGGAATGGAATGGAATGGTATGTAGAATGAAATGTGGATTGGAATGTGGAAGGGAAGGGAATGGATTGTGGAATGGAATGGAATGGTATGTATAATGAAATGTGGAATGGAATGTGGAAGGGAAGGGAATGGATTGTGGAATGGAATGGAATGGAATGTGGAATGGAATGGGGAATGGAATGCGGTGGAATGGGGAATGGAATGTGGAATGTAAGGGAATGGAACGTGGAATGCAATGTGGCATGTATAGTGGAATGCAATGGTTTGGAATGTGGAATGGAATGTGGAATGGAATGGAAAGGAACGTGGAATGGAAAGTTTAGTGGAATGTGCTTTGGAACGTGGTATGGAATGTGGAAAGGAATGGAATGGAATTGAATGTGGAATGGAATGGAATGGAATGTGTAATGGAAAGTGAAATTGAATGTGGAATGGAATGTTGAATGGAATGCAACGGAATGTGGAATGGAGTGTGGAAGTGAACATGGAATGGAGTGGAATGGAATTTGGAATAGAATAGGGAAAAGAATGTGGAATGGAATGTGGAATGGAAAGGAACGGAATCGAATGTGGAAAGGAATGTGGAAGATTCTGTGGAATGGGATGTGGAATGGATTTGAATGGAAAGAGAAATGGAATGGATTTGAATATGGAAAAAATGTGGCAGGGAATGCAATGAAATGTGGAATGGAACGGAATGGAATGTGGAGTAGGATATGGAATGGAAAGTAGAAAGGAATGGAATGCAATGTGGAATGGAATGTGGAATGGAGTGAGGAATGGAAGGTGGAATGGAACAGAATGGATTGTGGAATGCAACGTGGAAAGGATTGTGCAATGCAATGTGGAATGGAATGGAATGGAATGTGGAATGGAACGTGGAATGAAATGTGGAATGCAATGTGGAATGGAAAGTGGAATGGATTGGAATTGAACGTTAAATTGCATGGAAGGGAAAGCAGAATGGAACGTGGAATTGAATGGAATGGGACATGGAAAGGAACGCGGAACAGAACGTCAAAGGGAATGGAATGGAACATGGAATGGAATGTGGAATGAAATGTGTAAAATTTGTAATATGGAAAGAAATGGAATGGAATGTGGAATGGAAGGGAATGGAAAGTGAAATGGAACGTGGATTGGAATATGGAACAGAATGGAATGGAACGTTTAATGGAATGGAATGGAACGTGGAAAGAAATGTGGAATGGAAAGAGGAATGGAATGTCGGTTGGAATGGAATGCAACGTTGAATGCAATGGAATGGAAAGTGGAACGGACTGTGGAATGGAATCGAATGGAAAGTGGAATGGAATGTGGAATGGTATGTGGAATGGAAAGTTGAATGGAATGTGGAATAGAATGTAATGCAATGGAATTTATTGTGGAATGGAATGTGGAATGGAATGTGGAATGGAGAATGTAATGGAACGGAAAGGAATGTGGAATGCAATGTGGAATGAAATATGGAATGGGACGTGGAATGCAATGGAATGGAATGTGGAAAGGAACTTGTAATGGTTTGGAAAACAATGCGCAATGGAACGTGGGATGGAAAATGGAAAGGAACATGGAATGGAATGTTTAAAGGAACATGGAAGGGAATGTGCAATGGAATGTGGAATGGAAGGTGGAAAGGTACGTGGAAGGGAATGTGGAATGGAATGTGGAATGGAACGTGGAATGGAATGGAAGGAAACGTGGAAAGGAATGGGATGGAAGGTGGAATGGAATGGGATGGAATGTTGAATGGAATGGAATGGAATGTGGAATGGAATGGAATGTGGAATGGAATGCAATGGAATGTGGAATGGAATGGAATGGAATGTGGAAAAGAATGGAATGGAACTTGAATAGAATGTGTAATGGAATGTGGAAAGGAATGGAATGGAAAGTGGAATGCAATGGCATGGAATGTGGAATAGAAGGGAATGGAATGGAATGCGGAATGGAACAGAATGGAATGTGTAATGCAATGGAATGGAACGGAATGAGGAATTGAATGGAATGGAATGTGGAATGGAATGGTTTAAAATGTGGAATGCAACGGAATGGAACGTGGAATAGAATGTGGAATGGAATGTGGAAAGTAATGTGGAATGTAATTGAATGGAATTTGGAATAAAGTGGAATGGAATGTGGAACAGAATGGAATTGAATGAAATGAGGAATAGAATGGAAAGCAACGGAATGGAATACGGAATGTAATGGAATGGAATGTGGAAACCAATATAATGGAATGGAATCTGAAATTGAATGGAATGGATTGTGGAATGGAACAGAATGGAATGTGAAACGGAATATAACATGGAATGAAATGGAATGGAATGTGGATTGGAATGGAATTGAACGTGTAATTGAATGTAGTGAGATTGAATGGAAAGTGAATTGGAATTTGGAATGGAATGTGAAATGGAATGCGGAATGGAATGTGGAATCGAAAGTGGAATGCATTGTGGAAAGGAATGTGGAATGGAACGGAATGGAATGTAGAACGGAGTGTGGAATGGAAAGTGGAATGGAACGGCATGGAAAGTGCAATTGAATGTGGAATGGAATGTGGAATGGAATGTTGAAAGGAGTGTGGGATGGAATGTGGAATGGAACGGAATGGAGTGTGGGAAAAAATGTGGAATGGAACGGAATGTAATTTGGAATGTAATGTAGCATGGAACGTGAAATGGAGTGGAATTGAATGTAGAATTGAACGTGCAATGGAATGTAATGAGTCATCGAATGGAAAGTGGAATGGAACGTGGAATGGAATAGAATGCAACGTGAAATGGAATGTGGAATTGAATGTGGAAAGCAATGGAATGGAATGTAGAATGGAATGGAATAGGGAATGGAAAGGAATGGAATGTGAATTGGAATGTGGAATGGGATGTGAAATGGAAAAGGGAATTGAACGTGGAATAAAATGGATGTAACGTGGAATGAAATGGAATGAAACGAGGAATGGAACGTGCAATGCAACGTGGACAGCAAAGTGGAATGGAAGGTGGAATGCAATGAAATGCAATGTGGAATGGAGAGGAAGGCAATGTGGAATCAAATGTGGAATGGAATGCAATGGAATATGGAATGGAATGAGGAACGGAATGTGGAATGGAATGGAATGGAATGTGGAATGGAACGGAATGGAGCATGGAATTGAATGGAATGGAACGGAATGGGAAATGGAAAGTGGAATGGAAAGTTTAATGGCGTGAAATGGAACGTAGAATGCAATAGAATGGAATGTGGAATGGAATGGAATGGAACATGGAATGGAAGGTGGAATGGAACGTGGAATGGAGTGAGGAATGGAATGTGGAATGGAAAGGAATGCAACGTGGAATGGAATCTGGAACGGAATTTAAAGGAATGTTCAAAGGAATATGGAAGAGAATGTGGAAGGGAATGTGGAATGGAATGCACTACAATGTGGAATTGAATGTGAAATGGAAAGTGGAAAGGAATGGAATGGAAAGTGGAATGGAATGGAAAGGAACGCAGAATGGAATGTGGAATGGAATGGAAAGGAATGTGGAATGAAATGTAGAATGGATTGTGGAATGGAATGGAATGGAATGGAATGTGAAATGGAATGTAGAATGGAATATGAAATGGAACATGGAATGAAATGTGAAATGGAACGTTGAATGGAATGTGGAATGGAATGAAATGGAACGTGGAATGGAACGTGGAATGGAAAGTGGAATGAAATGAAATGGAATGGAGAGTGGAATGGAATGTGCAATGGAATGGAATGTGGAATGGAATTTGCAATGGAATGGAATGGAATGTGCAAAGGAATGTGGAATGGAATGTGGAAGGGAATGAAGTGGTATGTCAAAAGGAATGCTGAATGGAATGTGAAATGGAATGTGGAAAGAAATGTCGAATGGAATGGAATGGAACGTAGAAAGGAATAGAATGGAACATAGAATGGATCGTGGAATGGAACGCGGAAAGGAATGTGGCATGGAATGCAATGGAATGTGGAATGGAATGTGGAATGGAATGGAATGGAATGGAATGGAAAGGATTGTGGAATGCAATGTGAAGTCCAACCTGGAATGGAATGGAATGTAATGGGGAATGGAACGTGGAATTTAACTGAATGGACCTTGGAATGGAACGTAGAATGGAATGTGGAATGGAATGCAATGGAATGTGGAATGGAATGGAATGAAATGTGGAAAGGAATGGAATGGATTGTGGAATGTAAAGTGGAATGCGATGGAATGGAATGGGGAATGGAATGGAAAGGAATGTTAAATTGAATGCGGAATGGAATGTGAAATGGAAAGTAGAATGGAATGCAATGCAATGTGGAATGGAATGGAGTGGAATGTGGAATGGAATGGAATGGAATGTGGAAAGGAATGGAATGGAATGTGGAATGTACAGTGGAATGTAATGGAATGGGATGGGGAATGGAATGGAATAGAATATGTAATGGAATGTGGAAAGGAATGTAAAATGGAATGGAACGCAATGTGGAATTCAATGGAATACAATGTGGAGTGCAATGCGGAACGAAATGTGGAATGGAATGTGGAATGGAACGCAAAAAGGAATGTGGAATGGACTGTGAAATGGAATGTGGAATGGAATGGAAGGGAATGTGGAACGGAATGTGGAACGGTATGTGGAAAGGAATGTGGAATGGAATGTGGAAATTAATATGGAATGGAACGGAATAGAATGTGAAATTGAATGGAATGGAATGTGGAATGGAAGGTGTAATGGAATGGAATGCAATGTGGAATTTAATGTGGAATGGTAGGCAATGCAATGGGGAACGGAATGTGGAATGAAATGTAAAAATGGAATAGAATGGAATGTGGAATGGAATGGAGTGGAATTCTATGGAATATGAAATGGAATGGAATGGAATGTGGAATGGAATGGAATGGAAAGTGGAATGGAATGTGGAAAGGAATGGTATGGAATGTTGAATGGAATGGAATGTGGAATGGAAGGGAATGGGATGTGGAAAGGAATGGAATGGAATGTGGAATGTATAGTGGAATGTAATGGAATGGGATGGGGAATGGAATGGAATAGAATATGAAATGGAATGTGGAAAGGAATGTAAAATGGAATGGAATGCAATGTGGAATTCAATGGAATACAATGTGGAGTGCAATGCGGAACGAAATGTGGAATGGAATGTGGAATGGAACGCAAAAAGGAATGTGGAATGGACTGTGAAATGGAATGTGGAATGGAATGGAAGGGAATGTGGAACGGAATGTGGAACGGTATGTGGAAAGGAATGTGGAATGGAATGTGGAAATTAATATGGAATGGAACGGAATAGAATGTGAAATTGAATGGAATGGAATGTGGAATGGAAGGTGTAATGGAATGGAATGCAATGTGGAATTTAATGTGGAATGGTACGCAATGCAATGGGGAACGGAATGTGGAATGAAACGTAAAAATGGAATAGAATGGAATGTGGAATGGAGTGGAGTGGAATTCTATGGAATATGAAATGGAATGGAATGGAATGTGGAATGGAATGGAATGGAAAGTGGAATGGAATGTGGAATGGAATGGTATGGAATGTTGAATGGAATGGAATGGAATGTGCAATGGAATGGAATTAAATGAACGTGGAATGGAACGTGGAATGGAACGCGTAATGAAACGTGCAATGGAAATTGGAAAGGAAAGTGGAATGGAACGTAGAATGGAATGACAATGGAATGGAAGGGAATGGAATGTGGAATGGAAGGGAATGGGATGTGGAATGGAATGGAATGGAATGGATTGCAATGTGGAATGCAGTGGAAATGAATGTGGAATGGAATGGAATGGAAATGAATGTGGAATTGAATGGAATGGAAAGGAATGTGGAATGGAATGTGGAGTGGAATATGGAACGGAATTGAATGGAATGTGGAATGGAAAGGAATGGAATGTGGAATGGAATGCATTGTATTGTGGAATGGAATGGACGGTGAAATGGAATGGAATTGAATGTGGAATGTGAAATGGAATGTAGAATGGAATGTGGAATGGAATGTGAAATGGAATGGGGAATGGAATGTGAAATTGAATGTGGAATGAAACGTTCAACGGAAAGAAATGGAGCATGGAATTGAATGGAATGGAACGTGGAATTTAATGGAATGAAACGTGGAATGGAAAGTGGAAAGGAATGGAATGGAATGTGGAAAGGAAGGGAATGGAATGTGGAATGGAATGGAATGGAATGTTGAACGGAATGGAATGTAATGTGGAATGGAATGTTGAATGGAATGCGGAATGGAATGGAATGCAATGTGGAAAGGAATGGAATGGAATGGAATGTGGAATGGAATGGAATGGAACGTGGGACGGAATGTGGAATGGAACATGTAATGGAAAATGCAATGGAACGTGGAATGGGACGTAGAATGGATTGAGTAAGGGAATGGAATGGAATGTGAAATGGAAGTGAAAGGAATGCCGAATAGAATGTGGAATAGAATGTGTCATGTAATGTGGAATGGAATGGAATGGAAAGTGGAATGGAATGAAACGGAATGGAATGCGGAATGGAATGGAATTCAATGTGAAATGGAATGGAATGGAATGTGGAATGGAATGTGGAATGCAATGCAATGGATTGAGAATTGAATGTGAAATGGGATGTAAGGGAAAGTGGAATGGAATGTGGAATGGAATGTGGAATGGAACGGAAAGGAATCTGGAACGGAATGTGGAATGGAATGTGCAATGGAATGTGGAATGGAATGGAATGGAATGTGGAGTGGATTGTGCAATGGAATGTGGAATGTAACGGAATGGAATTTGGAAGGGAATGTGGAATGGAACGTGAAATGGAACGTGGAATGGAAGGTGGAATGGAATGGAATGGAATGTGTAATGGAATGGAATGGAATGGAATTTAAAGTGAAATGGAATGTGGAAGGGAATGTGGAATGGAATGAATTGGAATGTGGAATGAAATGGAATGGAATGGAAAGAAATGGAATGGAATGGAAAGTGGGATGCAACATGGAATGGAATGTGGAATAGAATGGAATCAAGTTTTGAATAGAATGTGGAATGGAATGCAATGGAAAGTTGAATTGAATGGAAAGGAATGTGGAGTGCAATGGAATGGAATGTGGAATGGAATGGAATGGAATGTCGAATGGTATGTGGAATGGAATGGAATGGAATTGAATGTGGAATAGAGTGTGGAATTGATGGAGTGGAATGTGCAATGGAAAGGAATGGAGTGTGCAATGAAATGTGCAATGGAACGAAATGGAATGTAATGTGGAACAGAATGTGGAAAGGAATGGAATGGAATGTGGAATGCAAAATGGAATGGAATGGAATAGAATGAGGAATGGAATGTGGAATGGAATGTGGAATGGAATGTGGAATGGAATGGAATGGAATGTGGAAAGGAATGTGGAATTGAATGGAATCAAATGTGGAATGGAATGTGGAATAGAATGTAATGGAATGCGCAATGGAATGGAATGGAATGAGGAATGGAATGGAATGGAATTTGGAATGGAACGGAATGGGACACGGAATGGAACGTGGAATGGAATGTGGAATGGAACGTGGAATGTAATGGTATGTGGAATGGAATGGAATAGAATGCGAAATGGAATGGAATTGAGTGCAATAAAAGAATGGAATGGAGTGTGGAATGGAATGGAATGGAATATGGAATGAAATGGAATGGAATGAAATGTGGAATGGAATGGAATAGAATACAGTGGAACGGAATGTGGAATGGAATGCAATGTGGAATGGAATAGAATGTGGAATCGAATGAAATGGAATGGAATGAAATGGAATGGAATGTGGAATAGATTGGAATGGAATGTGGAATGGAATGGAATGGAATGGAATGGAATGGAATGTGAAATGGAATGGAATGCAATGTGGAATGCAACAGAATGTGGAATGGAATGGAATGGAATGCGGAATGAAATCGAATAGAATGTGGAATGGATTAGAATGGAACGTGGAATGCAATGGAGAGGAATGTGGAATGGAGTGGAATGGAATATCCAATGGAATGTAGATTGGAATGGAATTGAATTTGGAATGGAATGTGGAATGGAATGGAAAGGATTGTGAAACGGAAAGAAATGGAATGTGGAATGGAATATGGACTGAAATGTGCAATGCAATGTGGTTTGGAAAGTGGAGTGGAATTTACAGTGGAATGTAGAATGGAATGTGGAATGGAATGTGGAATAGAATGTGGAATGGAATGGAATAGAATGTGGAATGGAACATGGAATGGGACGTGGAATGGAACATGGAAAGGAATGTAGAATGGAATGTGGAATGGGAAGTGAAAAAGACTGGAATGGAATGTGGAAAGGAATGTGGAATGGAACGTGGAATGGAAGATGGAATGGAAAGAGGAATTGGATGTGCAATGGATTGTGGAATGGAAAGTGGAATGGAAAAGAATGTAACGTGGAATGGAACGTGGAATGAAATGGAATGGAAAGTGGAACGGATCGTGGAAAAGAACATGGAAAGGAGGGTGGAATGGAATTCGGAATGGAATGTGGAATGGAATGTGGAAGGCAATGTGCCATGGAATGGAATGGAATGGAATGGAATGTGGAATGTAAGGTGCAATGGTTCCTGTAATTAAACGTGGAATGGATCATCAAATGGAACTGGAAGGGAATGTGGTATGGAATGTGCAATGGAATATGGAATGGAACGTGAAAATGAATGGATTGGAATGTTGAATGGAAGGTGGAATGGAATGGAATGGAATGAGAAATGGAATGTGGAATGGAAAGTGGAATGCAATGGAATATAATGGGGAATGGAATGGAATGGAATGTGGAATTGAAAGGCATGGAACGTGGAACGAGATGTGGAATGGAACATGGAAAACAACATGGAATGGAACGTGGAATGGAATATCGAATGGAATGGAATGGAATATGAACTGGAATGGAAAGGAATGAGGAATGGAAAGTAATGGAACGTGGAATGTAACATGGAATGGAAAGTGGAATTGAATGGAATGGAACGTGGAATGAAATGTGGAATGGAATGGAATGGAACTTGGAATTGAATGGAATGCAACGTGAAATGGAAAGTGAAATGGAACGGAATGGAATGTATAATTTAATGGAATGGAACGTGTAATGGAACATGGAATGGAATGGAATGGAACTTGAAATGCAACGTGGAATGGAAAGTGGAATGGAACGTGGTATGGAACATGGAATGGAATGGAATTGAACGTGTAATGGAATGAAATGGAAAGTGGAATGGAAAGGAATGCAACCTGGAATGGGACGTGGAATGGAATGTGGAAAGGAATGGAAAGGAATGTGGAACGGAATGGAATGGAACGTGAAACGGAATGGAATGGAGTGGAATATAGAATGGAATGGAATGGAATGCGGAATGCAATGGAATGAAAGGTGGAATGGAATGGAACGGAATACAACGAAATGTGGAATGGAATGGAATGGAATGGAAACTGAAATATAATTTGGAACGGAATGTGAAATGGAATGTGGAATGGAATGTGGAATGGAAGTAATTGGAACGTGGAATGGAATGGAATGGAACGTGGAATGGAATGGAATAGAATGGAAAGTGTAATGGAACGTGGAATGGAACATGCAATGGAACGTGGAATGGAATGTGGTATGAAAGATGGAATGGAATGGAATGGAAAGTGGAAAAGAATGTGGAAAGGAATGCAATGGATTGAGAATGGAATGTGGAATGGAATGGATGGAAAGTGAAATGGAATATTGAATGGAATGTGGTATGAAATGTGGAATGGAATGTGGAATGGAATGTGGAATGGAATGTGGAACGGAACGTGGAATGGAATGTGGAATGGAATGTGGAGGGGAATGGAATGGCATATGAAATGGAATGGAATGGAATGTTAAAGGGAATGGCATGGAATTTGGAAAGGAATGTGGACTGGAATGTGAAACAGTATGCAATAGAAAGTGGAATGGAATGGAATTGAATGTGGAATGGAAGGTGGAATGGAATGGGATGCAAATTGGAATGAAATGTGGTATCGAATGGAATGGAGTGGAATGTGGAATGGAATGGAATGGAATGGAATGTGGAATGGAATGTTAAATGGAATGAAATGGAATGTGGACTTGAATGTGGAATGGAATGAAATGGAATGGAATGTCGAATGAAATGCAATGGAATATGGAATGGAGTGGACTGGAATGTGGAATGGAATGTGGGATGGAATAGAAAGGAATGCGGAAGGCAATGGAATGGAATGTGGAATGGAATGGTTTGGAATGTGGAATGGAATTTAATGGAAAGTGGAATGGAATGTGGAATGGAATGTGGAATGGAATGGAATGGAATAGAATGTGGAATGGAAGGTGGAATTGATGAAATGGATTGTGAAATTGAATGGAATGGAATGTGGAATGGAATGAGCAATTGAATGTGGAACGGAATGTGGAAAGGAATGGAATGGAATGTGGAAAGGAATGGAACAGAAGGTAGAATGGAATGTGCAATGGAATGTGGAATGGATTGTGGAATGGAAAGGAATGGGATGGAATGTGGAAAGGAATGGTGAATGGAATGGAATCAAATGAGGAACGGAATGTGGAATAGAATGGAATGGAATGTAGAATGGAATGGAATGGTATGTGGAATGGAATGGAATGGAAGGTGGAATGGAAGGAGGAATTGAATGTGGAGTGGAATGTGTAATCGAATGATATGTGGAATTGAATACAATAGAATACAATAAATGATTAGAGAAGAATGTTGAATGGAAAGGAATATAATGTGCAATGGAATGGAATGCAATGGAATGTGGGTTGGAAAGGAATATAAAGCAGTGGAATGGAATCTGGAAAGGAAAGGAATGGAAAGTGGAAAGGAATAGAATGTGGAATGGAAGGAAATGGAATGGAAAGAAATGGAATGGAATGTGGAATGGAATGTGGAATGGAATGGAATAGAATGTGGACTGGAATGGAATGGAATGGAATGGAATAGAATGTGAAATGGTGTGGAATGGAATGTGGATCGCAAGAGAATGTGGAATGGAAAGGATTGGAATGGAATTGGGAATGGTATGCAATGGAATTGAATGGAATATAGAAAGGAATGGAAAGGAATGTGGAATGGAATAGAACGTGGAATGGAATGAATTGGAATGGAAAGCAGAATGGAATGGAATGGAATGGAATGTGGAATGGAATGGAATGGAGTTGACTGGAATGTGGAACGGAATGCAGTCAAATGTGCAATGGAATAGAATGTGGAATGGAATGAAATGGAAAGGATTTTGGAATGGAATAGAATGTGGAATGGAATGAAGTGGAATGGAATGTTTAACGGAATGGAATGGAATGGAACGTGGAATGGAATGGAATGGAATGGATTCGAACTGAACGGAATGTGGAATGGAATGGAGTGGAAAGTGGAATGGAATTGAATGGGGAATGGAAAGAAAAGGAATGGAAGGTGGAATGGAATGGAATGGAATGCGGAATGGAATGAAATGGGATATGGAATGGAGTGGAAAGGAATGAAATCTGGAATTTAAGGTGGAATGGAATGGGATGGAATGGAAAGGAAAGTGGAATGGAACGCAATCTAATCTAGACTAGAATGTGGAATGGAAAGTGGACCGCAATGTGTAAAGGAATGGAATGGAAAGTGGAATGGAACTGAATGGAATGTGGAATGGAAATTGGAATGGAATGGAATGGCATGTGAAATGGTATGTGAAATGCAAAGTGGAATGCAACTTGGAATGGAACGTGGAAAGGAACGTGGAATGGATTAGAATGGAACGTGAAAAGCAATGGAAAGGAATATGGAATGGAATGGAATGTTCAATGGAATGTGGAATGGAATGGAATTGAAGGCAGAATAGAATGTGGAATTGAATGGAAATGAATTTGAAATGGAAAGAAATGGAATATGGAATGAAATGTGGAATGGAATGGAATGGAATTGAATGTGAAATGGAATGGAATGGAATGTGGAATGGAATGTGCAAATGAATGGAATGGAGTGGAATGTGGATTGGAATCTGGAATGGAATGGAATGGAATGTGGAATGAAAAGGAATGGAATGGGGAATGGAATGGTTTGCAATGTGGAATGGAACGTGGAATGAAATGGAATGGATTGAAATTGAAATTGGAATGGAATGGAATGGAATGTGGAATTGAATGGGAACGGAATGGAATGGAATGTGGAATGGAATGTGGAATGGAAATGACTGGAACGTGGAATTGAATGGAAGTGAATGAAATGGAATGTGCAATTGATTGGAAATGAAAGGGGAATGGAAATTGGAAGGGAATGGAATGGAATGTGGTATATAATAGATTGGACGTGAATGTGCAGTGGAATGTAGAATGGAATGTGGAATGGAATGGAATGCAATGTAGAAGGCAATTGACCTTGGAATGGAATGGAATGGAATGTGGATTGGAATGGAATTGAAGGGAATTTGGAATGGAATGGAATGGAATGGAAAGTGGAACGGAATGGAATGGAATGTGGAATGCAATGGAATGGAATGGAACTTGGAATTGAATGGAATGGAATGGAAGGTGGAATGCAATGGAACGGAATCGAACATGGAATTGAATGGAATTGAACGGGGAAAGGAAAGTGGAAAGGGAAGTGGAATTGAATGTGGAATGGAATGGAATAGAATGCGGAATGGAATGGAATGGAATGTGGAATAGAATGGAGTGGAATGGAATGTGAAACGGAATGTGGAATGGAATGTGGAATGCAATGTGTAACGGAATGGAATAGATTGTGGAATGGAACTGAACATGGAATGGAATGGAATGGAATGTGGATTGTAATGGAATGGAATGCAATGTGGAATGGAATGCAATTGAATGGAAAATAAAATGGAATTTGGAATGGAATGTGGAATAGAATGAAATGGAATGTGTAATGCAATAGAATGGAATATGGAATGATATGTGGAATGTAATCGAACATGGAATGGAATGTGGAATGGAATGTGTAATGGAATGTGGAATGTAATGTGGAATGGAATGTGGAATGGAATATGGAATGAAATGTAGAATGGAATGCGGAATGGAATGGAATGGAATGTGGAATGGAACGGAATGGAATGTGGAATGGAATGGAATGGAATGTGGAATGAAACGGAATGGAATGTGGAATGAAATGGGGAATTGAATGTGGAATGAAAACTGTAATGGAACGTGGAAGGGAATGGAATGGAACGTGGAACGAAATGTGAAATGGAATGGAAGAGAATGTGGAATGGAATGTGCAATGAAACGTGGAATGGAATAGAAAGGAATGTGGAACGGAAGGTGGAGTGGAATGGAAAGGAATGTCGAATAGAATGCAATGTAATGCGCAATGTAATGTGGAATGGAATGGAATGGAATGGAATGTGGAATGAAATGTGGAATTGAATGGAATGGAAAGTGGAACGTAATGGAATGGAATGGAATGTGGAATTGAATGGAATGGAATGTGGAATGGAAGGTGGAGTTGAATGGAAAGGAATGTAGAATGGAATGTAATGGATTCTGAAATGGAATGTGGAAAGGAATGGAATGTGGAAGGGAATGGAATGGAATGTGGAATGGAATGTGAAATGGAAAGGATTATAACGTGGGATGGAATGGAATGGAATGGAATGTGGAATGGAATGTAATGGAATGTGGAATGCAATGGAATGGAATGGAACGTGGAATTGAATGGAATTGAACGGGGAAAGGAATGTGGAATGGAAAGTGGAATGGAATCTGGAATGGAATGGAAACGGATGTCGAATGGATTGGAATGGAATGGGGAATAGAATACAATGGAAGTGAATGTGTAATGGAATGTGGAATGGATTGGAATGGAATGTGGAATGGAATTGAACTTGGAATGAAATGGAATGGAATATGGATTGGAATGGAATGTGGAATGGAATAGAATGGAATGGAAACTGAAATGAAATTTGGAATGGAAATTGGAATGGAATAAAACGGAATGTGGAAGGGAATAGAAAGGAATGTCGAATGGAAAGTGAAAGGCAATGGAACAAGGAATGGAATGTGGAATGGAATATGTAGTGGAAAGTGTATTGGAATGTGGAATGGAATGTGAAATGGAATATGGAATGAAATGTAGTATGGAATGTGGAATGGAATGGAGTGGAATGTCCAATGGAATGTGGAATGGAATGGAAACTAATGAGAAATGGAAAGAAATGGAATGTGGAATGGAATGTGCAATGGAATGGAATGGAATTGAAAGTGAAATGGAATGGAATGGATTGTGGAATAGAATTTACAAAGGAATGGAATGGAGTGGAATGTGGAATGGAATGTGGAATGGAATGGAATGGATTGTGGAATGGAATGGAATGGAATGTGGAATGGAATGGGTTGCAATGTGGAATTGAATGTGGAATGGAATGGAATTGAAAGTAGAATGGAATGGAATGAAAGTGGAATTGAATGGGAATGGAATGGAATGGAATACAATGTGGAATGGAATGGAATGGAATGTGGAATGGAATGTAATGTAATGGAATGGAATGGAATGGAATGTGGAATGGAATGGAATCGAATGGAAAGTGGAATGGAATGGAATGGAAAGTTGAATGCAATGGAATGGAATGGAACATGGAATTGAATGGAATGGAAGGGAACTTTGAATTCAATGGAATGAAAACGAACGTGGAATTGAATGGGATTGAACGGGGAAAGTAATGTGGAATGGAATGGAATGGAATGTGGAATAGAATGGAATGGAATGGAATGTGCAATGGAATGTGGAATGGAATGTGGTATGGAATTGAGCTTCGAATGGAATGGAAAGGAATATGGATTGGAATGGAATGGAATGGAATGTGAAATGTAATGGAATGGAATGGAAAGTGAAAAGGAATTTGGAATGGAATGTGGAATGTAATGAAATGAAATGTGGGATGGAATAGAATGGAAAGTGGAATGGAGAGTGAAATGCAATGGAACAAGGAATGGAATGTGGAATGGAATGTGTAATAGAATGTGGAATGGTATGCGGAATGGAATGTGGGATGGAATATGGAATGAAATGTAGTATGGAATGAGGAATGGAATGGAATGTAATGTCCAATGGAATGTGGAATGGAATGAATTTGAATGCGGAATGGAAGGTGGAATGGAATGGAAACAAATGTGAAATGGAAACAAACGGAATGAGGAATAGAATGTGGAAGGGAATGGAATGGAATTGAATGTGAAATGGAATGGAATGGAATGTTTAATTTAATGTGCAAAGGAATGGAATGCAGTTCAATTTGGATTCGAATGTGGAATGGAATGGAATGGAATGCATTGTGGAATTTAATGGTTTGCAGTGTGGGATTGAATGCGGAATGGAATGGAATGGAATAGAATTGAAAGTGGAATGGAATGGAATGGAATGTGGAATGGAATGGGAATGGAAAGGAATGCAATGTGGAATGGAATGGAATGGAATGTGGAACAGAATTGAATGGAACGTGGAATTGAATGGAATGGAAAGCGGAATGGAATGGAAATGAACGGGGAATGGAATGTGTAATGGAATGTGGAATGGAATGGAATGGAATGTGGAATGGATTTGAATGGAATGTGGAATAGAATAGAATGGAAGTAAATATGCAATGGAATGTGGAATGGAATGTGGAATGGAATTGAATGGAATGTGGATTGGAATGGAATGGAATGGAATGTGGAATGGAATGGAATGGAATGTGGAATGGAATGGAGTGGGATGTGGAATGGAATGGAATTCAATGTGGAATTCAATAGAATGGAGTAGAATGTGGAATTGAATGGAATGGAATGGAAAATTGAATGCAATGGAATGGAATGGAAGGTGGAATGGGGTGTGAAATGGAATGTGGAATGGAACGTGGAATGGAATGAAATGGAAGGTGGAATGGAATGTGCAATGGAATGTGGAATGGAATGGAATGGAACGTGGAATGGAATGGAAAGGAATATAGAATAGAATAGAATGGAATGTGCAATGGAATGTGGAAAGGAATGTGGAATGAAATGCAATGGAATGTGGAATGCAGTTGAACTTGAAATGGAAGGGAATGGAATGTGGATGGGAATGGAATGGATTGGAATGTGGAATTGAATATAATGGAATGGAAAGTGAAATGGAATTTGGAATGAAATGTAGAATGCAATAGAATGGAACGTGTAATGGAAAGTGGAATGGAATGCAACATGGAATGGAGTGTAAAATGGAATGGGTAATGGAATGTGGAATGCAATGTGGAGTGGAATGTGGAATGGAATATGGAATGAAATTTAGTATGAAATGTGGAATGGAAAGGAATGGAATGTGGAATGGAACGGAAAGCAATATGGAATGAAATGTGGAATGGAATGTGGAATGAAACGTGGAATGGAAGGAGGATAAGAATGGAATGGAATGTGGAATGAAATGTGGAATGGAATGTGCAATGGAATGTGGAATGGAATGGAATGGAATGTTGTACGAAACGTGGAATGGAATGGAATGTAGAATGGAATATGGAATGGAATGCAAAGGAATGAGAATGGAATGTGGAATGCAGTGGAATGGAGTGTGGAATGGAATGTGGAATGGAATGCAATGGAATGAGAATGGAATGTGGAATGCAATGGAATGGAGTGTGGAATGGAATGTGGAATGGAATGGATTGGAATGTGGAATGGAATGTGTAATGAAATGTGGAATGGAACGGAATGGAATGTGGAATGGAACGTGGAATGGAACAAGGAATGGAACGTAGGATGGGATGTTCAATGGAATACGGAATGGAAAGTTGAATGGAATGGAATGGAACGTGTAATTTAACGTGGAAAGGAATGGAATGGAATGTGCAATGGAACGTAGAATGAAACATGTAAAGGAATGTGGAAAGGAACGTGGAATGGAATGTGGAATGGAATGTGGAAGGGAATGTGGAGGGGAACGGAATGGAATGAAATAGAATGCGGAATGGAACGTGCAATGTGTCGTGGAATTGAGTGTGGAATGGATCGTGGAATAGAACGTGAAATGGAATGTGGAATGTAATGTGGAATGGAATATGGAATGGAACGTCAAATTAAATGGAATGGAATGTTGAATGAAACGTGCAATGCAATGGAATGGAACGTGGAATGGAACGAGGAATGTAATGGAATCGAATGTGGAATGGAATCTGGAAAGGAAAGTGGAATGGAATGGAATGCAATGTGGAAAGGCACGTGGAATGTTATGTAATGGAATGTGGAATGGAGCGTGGAATCGAAACTGGAATGGAAGGAGGAACGGAATGGAAAGGAAAGTGGAATGCAACTTGGAAAGAATGAAATGGAACTTGGATTGGACTGTGAAATGGAATGTGGAATGGAATGTGGAATTGAACGTGGAATGGAATCGATTGGAATGTGGAATGGAAAGGGATGGAACTTGGAATGCAATGTGGAATGGAATGTGAAATGGAATGTGGAATGGAAAGTGGAGTGAAATGGAATGGAACATGGAATGCATCGTGGAATGGAACGTGGAATGGAATGTGGAAAGCAAAGGAATGGAATGTGGAATCGAATGGAATGCAATATGGAATGGAATTGAATGGAGTGGAATGTGGAATGTAATAGAATAGAATGGAATGGAAGGCGGAATGCAACGGAATAGGATGTGGAATGGAATGGAGTGTTATGTGGAATGGAATGGAATGGAATGTGGAATAGAATTGAATGGAATGTGGAATGGAATGCAGTGGAATGTGGAATGGAATGGAATGGAATGTGGAATGGAATGGAATGGAATGTGCAATGCAATGTGGAATGGAATGCAATGGAATGTGAATTGGAATGGAATGGAATGGAATGTGGAATGGAATGGAATGGAAAGTGAAATGAAATTTCGAATGGAATGTGGAATGGAATGAAATGGAATGTGGAATGGAATAGAATGGACTGTGGAATGGAAACTGAAATTCAATGGAACAAGGAATGGAATGTGGAATGGAATGTGTAATGGAAAGTGGAATGGAATGTGGAATGGAATATGGAATGAAATGTAGTATGGAATGTGGAGTGGAATGGAGAGGAATGTCCAATGGAATGTGAAATGGAATGGAATTGAATGCGGAATGGAATGTTGAATGGAATGGAACGGAATGTGAAATGGAAAGAAATGGAATGTCGAATGGAATGTGGAATGGAATGGAATGGAATTGAAAGTAAAATGGAATGGAATGGAATGTGGAATGGAATGTGGAATGGAATGGAATGGATTGTGGAATGGAATGGAATGGAATGTGGAATGAAATGTGTTTAAATATGGAATTGAAAGTGGAATGGAATGGAATTGAAAGTGGAATGGAATGGAATGGATGTGGAATGGAATGGTAATGGAATGGAATGAAAGCGGAATGAAATGGAATGGAATTTGGAATGGAATGGAATGGAAAGTGGAATGGAATTGAGTGGAAAGTGGAATTGAATGGATTGGAACATGGAATTGAAGAGAATTGAATGGGGAATGGAATGCGTAATGGAATGTTGAATGAAATGGAATGGAATGTGGAATGGAATGGAATGGAATGGGGAATAGAATAGAATGGAAGTCAATGTGTAACGGAATGTGGAATGGAATGGAATGGAATTGAATTTGGAATGGAATGGAATGGAATTTGGATTGGAATGGAATTTAATGGAATGTGGAATGGAATGGAATGGAATGGAAAGTGAAATGAAATTTGGAATGGAATGTGGAATGGAATGAAATGGAATGTGGAATGGAATAGAATGGAATGTGGAATGGAAAGTGAAACGCAATGGAACAAGGAATGGAATGTGGAATGCAATGTGTAATGGAAAGTGGAATGGAATGTGGAATGGAATATGGAATGAAATGTAGTATGGTACGTGGAATGGAATGGAGTGGAATGTCCAATGGAATGTGGAATGGAATGGAATTGAATGCGGAATGGAATGTGGAATGAAATGGAAAGGAATGTGAAATGGAAAGAAAAGGAAAGTTGAATGGAATGTGCAAAGGAATGGAATGGAATTGAATGAGGAATGGAATGTAGTGGAATGTGGATTGGAATGTGGAATGGAATGGAATGAACTGTTGAATGGAATGGAATGGAATGTGGAATGGAATGGGTTGCAATGTGGAATTGAATGTGGAATGGAATGGAATTGAAAGTGGAATGGAATGGAATGGATGTGGAATTGAATGGGAATGGAATGGAATGCAATGTGGAATGGATTGGAATGGAATGTGGAATGGAATGGAATGGGAAGTGGAATGGAATTCAGAGCAAAGGGGAATTGAATGGAATGGAATGTGGAATTGAAGGGAATTGAACATGGAATGGAATATGTTATGGAATCTTGAATGGAATGGAAAGGAATGTGGAATGGAATGGAATGGAATGGGGAATAGAATAGAATGGAAGTGAGAGTATAATTGAATCTGGAAAGGAATTGAATGGAATTTGGAATGGAATTGAACTTGGAATGGAATGGAAAGGAATAGGGATTGGAATGGAATGATATGGAATGTGAAATGGAATGGAATGGAATGGAATGTGGAATGGAACGGAATGGAATGGAATGTGGAATGGAATGGAATGGAAAGTTGAATTCAATGCAACGGAATCGAATGTGGAATTGAATGGAATGGATTGGAACGTTGATTTCAATGGAATGAAAGGAACATGGAATTGAATGGAATTGAACGGGGAAAGGAATGTGGAATGGAATGGAATGGAATGTGGAATAGAATGTAATGGAATGGAATGTGCAATGGAATGTGGAATGGACTGTGGAATGGAATTGAACTTGGAATGGAATGGAATGGAATGTGGATTGGAATGAAATGGAATGGAATGTGGAATGGAATGGAAAGGAAAGTGAAATGGAATTTGGAATGGAATGTTTAATGTAATGAAATGAAATGTGGAATGGAATAGAATGGAATGTGGAATGGAAAGTGAAATGAAATGGAACAAGGAATCAAATGTGGAATGGAATGTGAAATAGAATAAGGAATGGTATGTGGAATGGAAAGTGGGATGGAATATGGAATGAAATGTAGTATGGAATGAGGAATGGAATGGAATGGAATGTCCAATGGAATGTGGAATGGAATGAAACTGAATGCGGAATGGAATGTGGAATGGAATGGAAAGAAAGGTGAAATGGAAAGAAATGTAATATGGAATGGAATGTGGAAGGGGATGGAATGGAATTGAATGTGAAACGGAATGGAATGTAATGTGGAATGGAATGTGCAAAGGAATGGAATGGAGTGGAATGTGGATTGGAATGTGGAATGGAATGGAATGGAATGGATTGTGGAATTTAATGGTTTGCAATTTGGAATTGAATGTGGAATGGAATGGAATGGAATAGAATTGAAAGTGGAATGGAATGGAATGGAATGTGGAATGGAATGGGAATGGAAACGAATGCAATGTGGAATGGAATGGAATGCAATGTGGAACGGAATTGAATGAAACGTGGAATTGAATGGAATGTAAAGTGGAATTGAATAGAATTGAACGGGGAATGGAATGTGTAATGGAATGTGGAATGGAATGGAATGAAATGTGGAATGGCATTGAATGGAATGTGGAATAGAATAGAATGGAAGTAAATATGCAATGAAATGTGGAATGGAATGTGGAATGGAATTGAATGGAATGTGTATTGGAATGGAATGGAATGGAATGGAATGGAATGTGGAATGGAATGGAAAGGAATGTAGAATAGAACGGAATGGAATGTGCAAAGGAATGTGGAAAGGAATGTGGAATGGAATTGAACTTGGAATGGAATGGATTGGAATGTGGATTGGAATGGAATGGAATGGAATGTGGAATGGAATATAATGGAATGGAAAGTGAAATGGAATTTGGAATGAAATTTAGAATGGAATAGAAGGGAACGTGTAATGGAAAGTGGAATGGAATGGAACATGGAATGGAATGTGGAATGGAATGTGTAATGGAATGTGGAATGCAATGTGGAATAGAATATGGAATGGAATATGGAATGAAATGTATGGAATGTGGAAAGGAAAGGAATGGAATGTGGAATGGAACGGAATGCAATATGGAATTAAATGTGGAATGGAATGTGGAATGAAACATGGAATGGAACGAGGATAGGAATGGAATGAAACGTGGAATGAAATGTGGAATGGAATGTGGAATGAAATGGAAAGGAATGTGAAATGGAAGGTGAAGTTTAACGGAAAGGAACGTGGAATGGAATGCAATGGAATGTGCATTGGAATGTCAAATGGAATGGAATGGAATGTGGAATGGAATGTGAAATAGAATGGAGTGGATTGTGGAATGAAATGTGAAATGGAAAGTACAGTAATGTGGAATGGAATGTGGAATGGAATGTGGAATGCAATGGAATGGAATGTGGAATGGAATGAAATGGAATGTGGAATATAATGGAATGGAATGGAATGGAATGGGAATTGAATAGAATGGAATGTGGAATGCAATGTAATGGAATGAAATGAGGAATGGAATGGAATGGAATATGGAATGCCATGCAATGGAATGAAATGAGGAATCGAAATTAATTGAATGTGGAATGGAATGGAATGGTATGGAATGTGAAATGGAATGGAATAGAACGTGGAATGGAACGTGGATTGGAATAAAATGGAATGATGATTGAAATGGAATAGAACGTGGAAAAGAATGTGGAATGATTGTTGAATGGAAAGTGGAATGGAATGAAATGGAACATTGAGTGGAATGGAATGGAATGTGGAATAGTACGGAATCGGAAGGAATGGAATGCGGAATGGAATGGAATAGAATATGGAATGCAATGGAATGGAGTGAAATGTGGAATTGAATGGAATGGAAAGTGGAATGGAATGGAATGGAATGAGGAATGGGAAGGAATGGAAGGTGGAATGGAATGAGGAATGGAATGTGGAATGGCATGTGAAATGGAATGTGGAATGCAATGGAATGGAATGTTGACTGTAAAGTAATGGAACATGTAATAGAATGGAATGGAATGCAATGTGGAATGGAATGGAAAGGAACGTGGAATTGAAAGCAGTGGAATTTGGAAGGGAATGGAATGGAACGTGGAATAGAATGTGGAATGGAATGTAATGCAACGTGAAATGCAATGTGGAAAGGAATGAGGAATGAAAAGTGGAATGGAACGTGTAATGGAATGGAAAGGAAGGTGAAATAGATTGGAATGGAACGTGGAATGTAATGTGGAATGGAATGCGGAATGGGAAGTGGAATGGAATGGAATGCAACTTGGAATGGGATGTGGTAGAATGTGGAATGGAATGGAATGGAATGTGGAATGGAATGGAATGGAAAGTGGAAGGGAATGTATTGGAATGTGGAATGGAATGGAATGAAACGTGGAATGGAACGTGGAATGGTACGTGGAATGGATTGTTTAATGGAATGGAATGGAATGTGGAATAGAATGCAATGGAATGTAATGAAACGTGGAATGGAATGTGGAATCGTACGTGGAATGGATTGTTTAATGGAATGGAATGGAATGTGGAATAGAATGGAACGGAATGGAATGTGGATTGGAATGTGGAATGGATCGAAGAATGGAATGGAATGGAATGAGCAACAGAATGGAAAGTAATGTGTACTGGAATGGTATGGATTGGAATGGAAAGTGAAACAGAATATGGAACGGAATGTGAAATGGAAAGTCGAATGGACTGTGGAACGGAATGAAATGGAACGTGGAATGGACAGGAATGGAACTTGGTATGGAATGGAATGGAAAGTTAAATGGAACGTGGAATGGATCAACGAATGGAAAGAGAAATGCAATGTGGAATGGAACGTGGAACGGAAAGTGGAATGGATCATGGAATGGAATGAGGAATGGAATGTGGAATGGAATGTGGAATGGAATGGAATGTTGTATGAAATGTGGAATGGAATGGAATGTGGAATGGAAAGTTTTATGAAATGTGGAATGGAATGGAATGTGGAATGGAATGTGGAATGGAATGCAATGGAATAAGAATGGAATGTGGAATGGAATGTGGAATTGAATGGAATGGAAGGTTGTATGAAACGTGGAATGGAATGGAATGTGGAATGGAATGCAATGGAATGAGAATGGAATGTGGAATGCAATGGAATGGAAAGTGGAATGGAATGTGGAATGCAATGGAATGGAATGTGGAATGGAACGTGGAATGGAACAAGGAATGGAACATAGAATGGGAAGTTCAATGGAATATGGAGTGGAAAGATGAATGGAATGCAACGAGTAATTGAACGTGGAAAGTAAGGGAATGGAATGTGGAATTGAACATAGAATGAAATGTGTAAAGGAATGTGGAATGGAACGTGGAATGGAATGTGGAATGGAATGTGGAAGGGAATGTGGAGGGAAACGGAATGGAATGGAATAGAATATGGAATGGAAAATGCAATGTATCGTAGAATTGAGTGTGGAATGGATCGCGGAATGGAACGTGAAATGGAATGTGGAATGTAATGTGGAATGGAATATGGAATGGAACGTGAAATTAAATGGAATGGAATGTTGAATGAAACGTGGAATGGAATGGAATGGAATGTGGAATGGAACGTGGAATGTAATGGAATCGAATGTGGAATGGAATCTGGAAAGGAAAGTGGAATAGAATGGAATGTGGAATGGAACGTGGAATGTAATGGAAAGGAATGTGGAATGGAAGGTGGAATTGAAACTGCAATGGAACGAGGAATGGAATGGAATGGAAAGTGGAATGGAACTTGGAAATAATGGAATGGAACTTGGATTGGAATGTGAAATGGAATGCGGAATGGAATCGATTGGAATGTGGAATGGAATGCGATGGAACGTGCAATGCAATGTGGAATGGAATATGAAATGGAACGTGGAATTGAAAGTGGAGTGAAATGGAATGGAACATGGAATGCATCGTGGAATGGAACGTGGAATGGAATGTGGAATGCAAAGGAATGGAATGTGGAATTAAATGGAATGGAATATGGAATGGAATTGAAGGGAGTGGAAAGTGGAATGTAATGGAATAGAATGGAATGGAAGGCGGAAAGTGATGGAAAGGGATGTGGAATGGAATGGAATGGAATGGAATGGAATGTGGAATGGAATGTAATGGAATGGAATGGAATGTGCAGTTGAATGGAATGGAATGAGGAAAGGAATGGATTGGAATGTGGAATGCAATGGAATGGAAATTGGAATGGAATGTGGAATGGAATGTGGAATGGATTGTGCAATGGAATGGAATGGAAAGTGGAATAGAATGGAGTGGAATGGAATGTGGAATGAAATTTAGAAAGGAATGTGGAATGGAATGGAATGGAATGTGGAATGAACTGGAATGGAATGTGTAATGGAATGGAATGGAATGGAAAGTGAAATAGAATGTGGAATGGAATGAGAAATGGAATGTGGAATTGAATGCGGAATGGAATGAAAAGGAACATTGAATGGAATGGAATGGAAAGTGGAATGGAATGGAATGGAACTTCGAATAGAATGTGGAATGGAATGGAAGGGAAAGTGGAATGAAATGTGGAGTGTAATAGAAAGGAATGTGGGACGGACTGGAATGGAATAAACGGAATGGAATGTGGAATGGAATGCGGAAGGGAATGAAAAGGAACGTTGAATGGAATGGAATGGAACTTCGAATAGAATGTGGAATGGAATGGAAGGGAAAGTGGAATGAAATGTGGAGTGTAATAGAAAGGAATGTGGAACGGAACGGAATGGAATATGGAATGGAATGTGGAATGGAATGGAATGGAATGTGGAATGGAATGTGCAATGGAATGTGGAATGGAAACTTTAATGGAATGGAATGGAATGTGGAAACGAACATGGAAAGAAATTGAATGGAACATTGAATCGAAAGTGGAATGGAATGTGGAATGGAATGTGGAATGGAATGGAATGGAATGTGGAATGGAATGTGGAACGCAGTGTGGAATGCAATGGAATGTGGAATGTGGAATGGAATGTGGCAGGAAATTTAGTGGAATGTGTAATGGAAAGTGGATTGCAATGTAGAATGCGTTGTGGAATGGAACGTGGAATGTAATGAAATGGAAAGTGGAATGGAAAGTGGAATGGAATTAAATGGAAAGTGGAAACGTATGTGGAATGCAACTTGTAATGGAATGGAATGTGGAATGGATAGTGAAATGCAATGGAATTGATCGTGGAATTTAAAGTCTAATGGAACGTGGAATGAAATGTGGAATTCAACATAGGATAGAATGTGGAATCAAGTGTGGAATGGAACGGAATGGAATATGGAAAGGAATGTGGAATTGAGTGTGGAATGGAACGTGGAATGGAATGGAATGGAATGAGGAATGGAACGTGGATTTGAATGGAATGGAATGGAATGGAAAGGAATGAGGAATGGAATGTGGAATGGAATGTGCAATGGAATGGAATGAAATGTGGAATGAAATGAGGATTGGAATGGAATGGAATGTGGAACGGAATGGAATGGAATGTGGAATGGAATTTAACGGACATTGGAATGGAACGTGGAATGGAATGTGGAATGGAGTGGAATTGAATGTGGAACAGAATGTGGAATTCAATCTAATGGAATGTGGCATGGAGTGTGGAGTGGAACGTGGAATGGAATGCGGAATGGACTGGAATGTGGAAGGGAGTGTGGAATGGAAAGGAATGGAATGTGGAATGGAATGCTCAATGGAATGTGGAGTGGAACATGTCGGAATGTGGAATGGAAAGTGGAATGGAAAGTGGAATGGAATGGAATGGAACGTGGAATGAATGGAGTGGAATAGAAAGTGGAATGGAATGAAATGGAATATGGAATGGAATGGAATGGAATGGAACGTGGAATGGAATGGAATGGAATGTGGAGTGGAACGTGGAATGGAATGTGGAACGGAACGTGGAATCGAAAGTGGAATGTATTGGAATGGAATGTGGAATGGAATGTGGAATTGAATGTGGAACAGAATGGGGTATTCAATCTAATTGAATGTGGCATGGAATGTGGAGTGGAACGTGGAATGGAATGGAGTGGAATGCGGAATGGAATACGGAATGGAATGGAATGCAATGTGGGATGGAATGTGGAATGGAATGCGGAATGGAATGGAATGTGTAATGGAGTGTGGAATGGAAAGGAATGGAATGCTCAATGGGATGTGGAATGGAATATATTGGAATGCGGATTGGAATGTGGAATGGAACGTTGAATGGAAAGGAATGGAATGTGGAATGGATTGTGGAATTTAATGTAGAATGGAAATTGGAATGGAATGGAATGGAATGTGGAATGGAATGTGGAATGGAATGTGGAAAGGAACGTGGAATGGAAGGTGAAATGGAATGGAATTGAATGTGGAATGGGGTGGGGAATGGAATGGAATGGAATGTGCAATTCAAATGCAATGGAATGAAAAGGAAAGTGGAATGGAATGGAACGTGGAATGTAATGTGGAATGTAACGGAATGGAATGGGAATGAAATGTGGAATGCAATGAAATGTAATTTGGAATGGAATGTGGAATGGAATGGAATGCAGTGAGGAATGGAATGTGCAAAGGAATGCGGAATGGAACATGCAATGGAAGATGGAATGGAATGGAATGGAATGTGGAATGGAATTTAATGGAATGTGGAATGGAATGGAATGTTTAAAAGGAATGGAAAGGAGAGTGGAATGGAATGTGCACTGGAATGGAACACTATGTGGAATGGAATGTCGAATGAAACGTGGAATGGAATGGAATTGAATGTGGAATGGAATGGAATGTGCAATGGAATGGAATGTTTCAATGGAATGGAATGGAATGTGGAATGGAATGTGTACTAGAATGGATCACTATGTGGAATGGAATGTGGAATGGAATGGAATGGAATGGAATGCGGACAGGAATTGAATGGAATGGAGTATACAGTGGAATGGAATGGAATGGAATGTGGAATGGAATGGGATGGAATTTGGAATGGAACGTGGAACAGTATGAAATGCGGAATGGAATGGAATGGAATATGGAATGGAACATAATGTGGAATGGAAAGGAATGGAATGTGGAATGGAATGTTGAATGCAATGGAATGGAATGTGTACTGCAATGGAAAGGAATGTGGAATGGAATTTAATGGTATGTGGAATGGAACGTTCCATTCCATTCCAAATTACACTACATTCATTTCCATTCGACATTCCATTCTATTCCATTCCACATGCCATTCAATTCCATTCCACATTACATTCCAAGTTCTACTCCACGTTGCATTCCACTTTCAATTCCCCATTGCATTCCACATTCCATTCCCTTCCATTCCACATTCCATTCTATTGCATTCCACTTTCCATTACAGGTTCCATTCCACATTACATTCCTCGTTTCATTCCGCATTCCATTCCACGTTCCATTTCTTTCCACTCCACATTCCATTCCATTGCCTTACACATTCCATTCCTTTCCATTCCATTCCATTGCACATTCCATTCCACATTCCATTCCCTTCCATTACAGATTCCATTCTATTCCATTCCACATTTCATTCCACGTTCCATTCCACATTCCATTCCACGTTCCATTCCAATACATTCCACATTCCTTTGCACATTGCATTCCATTCCAGACCATATTCCATTCCACATTCCATACATTCCATTTAAACATTCCATTCCATTCCATTCCATTCCATTCCACATTGCATTCCACATTCCATTCCATTTCACGCTGCATTCCACATTCCATTACACATTCCATTCCATTCCATCCCACATTCCATTCCACATTCCAATCCATTCCATTCCGCGTTCCATTCCACGTTCCATTCCACGTTCCATTCCACATTCCATTCCATTCCATTCCACATTGCATTCCACATTCCATTCCATATTCCATAGCATTCCATTGCACATTACATTCCACAATCTATTCCATTCAATTCCCCATTGAATTCTACGTTCCTTTCCACGTTCCATTCCACATTCCATTCCATTCCATTCCACATTGCATTCCACATTCCATTCCATATTCCATACCATTCCTTTGCACATTACATTCCACAATGTATTCCATTCAATTCCCCATTCAATTCCACGTTCCGTTCCACATTCCATTCCAATTCTTTCCATTGCATGCCACATTCCATTCCATTCAATTCAATTCTGTATTCCATTCCATTCCATTCCACATTCCACTCCATTCCATTCCAAATTCCAATCCATTCCATTCCACATTCCATTCCCTTCCATTTCACATTCCATTCCATTCGATTCCATTCGATATTCCATTCCATTCCACATTGCAATGCATTCCTTTCCGCATTCCATTCCCTTCCATTGCACTTTCCATTCCATTCCACATTCCATTCCATTCCATTCCACATTCCATTCCATTCCATTCCACATTCCTTTCCAGATTCCATTCCTTTCCTTTCCACATTCCATTCCATTCAATTCCACATTCCTTTCTACATTCTTTTCCATTCCATTCCACTTTGCATACCATTACATTCCACATTCCATTCTATTCCATTTTATTCCACTCCACATTGCATTCCATTCCATTCCATTCCCTTTCACATTCCATTCCATTCTATTTCATTCCACATTCCATTCCATTCCACATTGCATTCCATTCCATTCCACACTCCATCCCCTTCCATTCCACATTCCATTCCATTCCACATTCCATTCCATTACATTCCACATTCCACTCCATCTATTCCATGTTCCATTCCTAATTCCATTACACATTCCTTTCCATTCCATTCCTTGTGTCATTCCATTCTGTTCCACATTCCATTCCACTTACAATTCCATTATTTTCCACATTCCATTCCATATTCCATTTTGTTCCATTCCACATATCATTCCTTTACATTCTCTTCCAATCCACATTCCATTCAATTCCATTCCGCATTCCATTCACTTCCATTCCATTCCATTCCACTTTCCCATCCACATACCATTCCACATTACATTACATTCCATTCCACATTCCATTGCACATTCCATTCCATTTCATTCCACATTCCTTTCCATTTCATTCCACATTCCATACCATTCCAGTCCACATTCCATTCCATTCCAGTCAGGTCCACATTACATTCCATTCCTCATTCCACTCCATTGCATTCCACATTAAATTCCATTCCATCCCACATTCCATTCCATTTAATTTCATTTCAGTCCACATTCCACTCCATTCCATTACATTCCACATTCCTTTCCATTCCATTCCGCAATTCATTCCATTCCATTAAACTTCACATTTCATTCCATTACACTTTCCATTCCAAGTTCCATTCCACTTTATATTCCACGTTCCATTCCACGTTCCATTCCGCATTCCATTCTATTTCTTTCCTTTCCCCATTCCATTATATTCTATTCCATTCCGAATTTCTTTCCATTTCATTCCAGGTTCCTTTCTAGTTTCCATTCAATTCCATTCCACATTCCATTTCACATTCCATTCCATTCAATTCAAGTATACATTTGAAATTCCATTCCTTTCCATTCTACATTCCACTCCACATTCCATTCCATTCCATTCCAAATTCCATTCCATTCCATTCCTGTTCCGTTAGGCATTCCATTCCAATCCACATTCCATTCCATTCCATTCCCCATTCCATGCTGCATTCCATCCCATTCCATTCCAAATTCAATTCTATTCCACTTTCCATTCCACATTCCATTGTATATTCCATTCCATTCCATTCCACATTCCATTCCACTTTCCATTCCATTCCATTCCACATTCCATTCCACTTTCCATTCCATTCCTTCCAACATTCCATTCCATTCCATTCCATATACCATTCTATATTTCATTCCATTCCATTCCACATTCCATTCTACTTTCCATTCCTTTCCATACCACATTCCTTTCTACATTCCATTCCATTCCATTCCACATTCCATTGCATATTCCATTAAATTCCATTCAACATTCCATTCAATTCCATTCCACATTCCATTCCATTTCATTCTATATTCCTTTGTCTTCTATTACATTCCATTTCATTCCATTCCATTCCATTCCACATTCCATTCCATTCCATTCCATTCCATTCCACTCCGTTACATTGCATTCCATGCCATTCCACTATCCATTCCATTCCATTCCACATTCCATTCCACATTCCATTCCATTTCATTCCACATTCTATTCGACGTTCCATTCCATTCCATTGTGCATTCCATTACATTTCATCTTCCGTTCTATCCCATTCCACATTCCATTACACATTCCATTCCATTTCATTCCACATTCCATTCCATTCAATTTCACATTCCATTCCATTCCATTCTATTCCAAATTCCATTCCATTCCATTCAACATTCCATTCCATTCCATTCCATGTTCCATTACTTTCCATTCCAAATTGCATTGCAAATTCCACTAAATTATATTCCATTCCAAATTGCATTCAATTCCATTCCATTCCATTCCATTCCACATTCCAGTTCACATTCCATTCCACTCCATTCCACATTCCTTTGAACATTCAATTCCATTCCATTTGAAATTCCATTCCATTCCGTACCATTCCAAATTCCATTCCAATCGATTCAACATTCCATTCCATTCCAATCCATTCCACATTCCACTCCATTCCATTCCATTCGATTCCACATTCCACTACATTCGAATCCACCTTCCATTCCAATCCATTTCACATTACATTCCTCTTTCCATTCTATTCCTTTTCAAATTCCATTCCACATTCCATTGTATTCTATTCCACATTCCTTTCCATTCCAATCCATTCTATTCCATTCCATTTCATTCCACGTTCCAAGAATTCAATTCCAGACGGTTTTCCATTCCACATTCCATTCCATTCCACTCCACTTTCCATTCCTTTCCATTCCGTTCCATTCCATAACATTCCACATTCCATTGCCTTCCATTCCCTTCCACATTCCATTCCATACCATTCAATTCCACATACAGTTCCTTTGCATTCTATTCCACAATCCATGACATTCCATTGCACATTCCATTCCATTCCATTCTGCATTCCATTGCACATTCCATTCCATTCCACTCCACATTCCATTAAACTCCATTCCACATTCAAATCCATTCCATTCCAAATTCCTATCCATTCCATTCCATTTCATTCTGCATTGCATTCCATTCCATTCCACATTCCATTGCACATTCCATTCCATATTCCATTTCACATTCCATTCCATTCCAGTACACATTACTTATCATTCCATTCGACATTCCAATCTATTTCATTCGATTCCATTCAACATTCCATTTCACTTTCCATTCCCCGTTTCATTCCACATTCCATTCCATTCCATTACACATTCCATTCCGTTCAATTCCACATTCCATTCCATTCCAAACTCCATTTCATCTCATTCCATTCCATTCTACATTCCCTTACATATTCCAAAGCATTCCATTCCACTTTCTATTGCATTCCCCTTTCCATGCCATTCCATTCCATTCCATTCCACATTCCATTCCACATTCCTTTCTACTCCATTCCACATTCCATTCCATTCCTTTCCATTCCATTCCACACTCCATTCCACATTCCATTCCATGCCATTCCATTCGTTTCCACATTCCATTCCACATTCCATTCTATTCCATTCCACATTCCATTCCATTCCATTCCACATTCCTTTCCATTCCCTTCCATTCCATTGTGCATTCCATTCCATATTCGATTTAATTCCATTCCACATTCCATTCCATTCCATTGCACATTCCATTCCATTCCATTCCATTCCACATTCCATTCCATATTCCATTCCTTTCCATTGCACATTCCATTGCATACCATTCCACATTCAATTCCACATTCCATTCCATTCCACTTCACATTTGATTGCACATTCCATACCATTCCATTCTACATTCAAATCCACATTACATTCCACTCCATTCCAAATTCCATTCCACATTATATTCCACATTCCATTGCATTCCTTTCCACATTCAATTCCATTCAATTCCATACCACTCCATGGGACCTTCCATTCCACATTCAATTCCATTCCATTTCACATTCCATTCCACATGCCATTCCATTCCATTCCATTCCATTCCATTCCATTCCATTCCATTCCATTCCATTTTCCTTTCCATTCCATTCCATTCCACTTTCCCTTCCATTCCATTCCACTTTCCATTACACATTCAATTCCACGTTCCATTACACTTTCCATTCCACTTTCCCTTGCATTCCATTACACATTCCATTCCACATTCAATTTCATTCAATTCCACGTTTCATTCCATTCATTTCCAGCTTCCTTTCCATTCCATTCCATGTTCCATGCCTTTCCATTCCATGTTCCATTCCATTCCATTCCACGTTCCATTCCTCATTGCATTCCATTCCGCATTCCAAGGTATTCCATTCCATATTCCATTCTATTTCATTCCACTTTCCATTCGACATTCCATTCCATTTCCATTCCACATTGCATTCCATTCCATTCCATTCCACATTCCATTAATTTCCATTTCACATTCTATTTCATTCCATTCTACACTCAATTCCAATTCATTGCATTCTATTTCACATTCCATTAGATTTCATTCCACATCCCGTTCCTTTCCATTCCTCCTTCCATTCCATTCCATTCCAAATTCCATTACACATTCCATTCCACTACAAATTCCATTGCAATCCCCTTTCCATTCCATTCCAATCCACTTTCCATTCCACATTCCATTTCTTTCCATTCCACATTCCATTCCACATTCTGTTCCACATTCCATTCCACACTCCATTCCATTCGACTTTCGATTCCATTCCATTCCACATTCCATTCCACATTCAATTCCTTTCCATTCCACATTCCATTGCATTCCATTACACATTGAATTCCCATCCTTTCGACATTCCATTGCATTCCTTTCCATTCCACATATCATTCCATTCCAACCACATTCCATTCCTTTCCATTCGACATTCCATTCCACTTTCCATTCCATTCCATTTCACATAGAATATAGAAAGGAATTTGGAATGGAACGTGCAATGGAATGTAATTGAATGTGGAATGGAATGTGGAACGGAATGGAATGGGATGTGGAATGGAATGTGGAATAGAATGGAATGGAATGAGGAGTGGAATGGAAGAGAATGTGGAATGGAAAGAATAGAATGTGAAATTGAAAGTTGAATGGAATTGAATGTGTAATGGAATGAAATGGAATGTGGAATGGAATGGAAAGGAATGTGGAATGGAATGCGGACTGGAATGGAATGGAATTTGGAATGGAAAGTGCAATGGAATGGAAAGGAATTTGGAAAGGAATGGAATACAATGTGGAATGGAAAGGAATGGAATGTGGAATGGAATGTGGATTGGAATGGAGTGGAATGTGCAAAGGAAAGTGGAATGGAATGGAATGGAATGTGGAGGGGAAAGGATTGGAATGTGGCATGGAATTGAAATAATGTGCAATAGAACGTAATAGAATGTGGAATGGAATGTGGAGTTGAATGGAATGGAAAGTGGAATGGAATGTAAAGGAATGGGCAATGGAATGGAATAAAATGGAATGTGGAGTGATATGGCTTGGTACGTGGAATGAAATGTGGAATCAAATGGAATGGAATGGAATTGAATATGGAATGGAATGGAGTGGAACGGTATTTGCGATGGAATGAGGAATGGAATGGAATGGAATGGACTGGAATGTGGAATGGAAAGTGTAATGGAGTGGAATGAAAAGTGGAATGAAAATTGGAATGCAATGGAACGTGGAATGGAATGGAATGGAATGTGGAATGGAATGCAACGGAATAGAATGAAATGTAATAGAATGTGGAATGGACCACGGAATGGAATGTGGAATGGAATGGAATGAATTGTGGAATGTAATGGAATGGAACGTGCAATTTAAATGTATTGAATGTGTAATGCAATGGAATGGTATGGAAAGTGGAATGAAATGGAATGGAATGGAATGGAATGTGCAATGGAATGGATTGGAAGGTGGAAATGAAAAGAATAGAAAGTGAAATGGAATATTTTGGAATGTGAAGAGGATTGGAATGGAATGGAATGTGGAACGGAATGAAATGGAATAGAATGAAATGGAACGGAATGTGGAATGGAATGTGAGATAGAATGGAATGCAGTGCAATGTGGAATGGAAAGGAACGTCGAATGGAACGTGGAATGGAACGTGGAAAGAAATTGTAATGGAATGGAATGAAATGTGGAAAAGAATGTTGAATGGAATGTGGAATGGAATGGAATGGAATGGAGTGGAATTTAATGTGGAACAGAATGTGGAATGGAAAATATAATGAAACGTGGAATGGAATGTAATGGAATGTGGAATGGAACGTGAAATGGTACATGGAATGGAACGTGGAATGGAATGAGGAATGGAATGGAGAGGAATGTGGAATGGAATGTGAAATGCAATGTGGTATTGAATGGAATGGAATGTGGAATGGAACGTGGCACTGAATGGAATGGAACGTGGAATAGAACATGGAATGGAATGGAATGAAACGTGGAGTGGAACATGGTATGTAACGTGGAATGGAAGGTGGAATGGAATGTGGAATGAAATGGGAAATGGAAGGGAATGTAATGTGGAATGGAATGTGGAAAGTAATGTGGAATAGATTGGAATGGAATGTGGAATGGAATGAGAAATGGAATGTGGAATGCAATGTGGAATGGAATGTGGAATGGAGTTTGAAATGGAATGGAATGTGGAATGGAATGTTGAAAGGAATGTGGAATAGAATGGAATGGAATGTGGAATGGAATGTAGTGGGTTGTGGAAAACAATGTGGAATGGAATTTATTGGAATGTGGAATGGAATTGGGAATGGAATGTGGAAAGGAATGTGGAATGGAATGGAATGGAATGTGCAATGTAATGTGGAATGAAGTGTGGATTGGAATGTGAAATGCAACGGAATGGAATGTGGAATGGAATGTGGAATTTACGGAATGGAATGTGGATTGGAATGTGGAACGGAATGTAGTATGGGACCTGAAATGGAATGGAATTGACTGTGGAATTGAAGGTGGAATGAAATGCAATGGGACGTGGAATGGAACGTGGAATGGTAATGAATGGAACGTTAAATGGAATGTGAAATGGAATGTGGAAAGTTATGGAATGGAATGTGGACTGGAATGTGAAGTGGAATGTGAAAAGGAATGTGAAATGGAATGGAATGGAATGTGGAATGGAATGTGAAGTGGAATGTGAAAAGGAATGTGGAATGGAATGGAATGGAATGTGGAATGGAAAGGAATGGAACGTGGAATGGGATGTGGAACGGAATGTGGAACTCAATGTGGAATGGAATTTGTAAAGGAATGTGGAATGGAACGGAAGGGAATGTGAAATGTAAAGGAATGGAATGTGGAATGGAATGTGGAATAAAACGGAATGTGGAATGCAATGTGGAAAGGAATGTGGAATGGTATGGAAGGGAATGTGAAATGGACGGTGGAATAGATTGTGGAATGGAATGCGAAATGGAAAGGGAAATGGAATGCGGAATGGAATGTGGAAAAGAATGTGGAATGGAACGGAATGGAATATGGAATGGAATGTGGAATTGAATGTGGAACGGAATGTGGAACATTATGTGGAATGGAATGTGGAAAGGAATGTGGAATGGAACGGAAGGGAATGTGAACTGTAAAGGAAAGGAATACGGAATTGATTGTCTAATGGAATGTAAAATGTAATGCAATGGAATGTGGAATTGAACGTGGAATGGAATGGAATGGAAAGTGGAAAGGAATGTGGGATGGAATGTGGAATGGATTGTGGTATGGATTGTAGAAAGGAATGTGGAACGGAATGGAGTGGAATGTGGAATGGAAAGTGAAATGGAGTGGAATAAAATGTGAAATGGAATGTGGATTGGAATTTGGAATGGAAAGTGGAATGCAACGTAGAATGGAAAGTGGAATGGAATGAAATTGAACGTGTAATGGAATGTGAAATGGAAAGGAATGGAATGTGGAATGGAACAGAATGGAATGGAATGGAATGTGGAATGGAATGGAATGGAATGTGCAATGGAATGTGGAAAGGAAAGTGGAATAGAATGGAATGGAATGTATAATGGAAGGTGGAATGGAATTGAATCGACCTTGGAATGGAATGTACAATGGAAAGTGGAATGGAATTCAATGTAATGAGGAATGGAATTTAAAGTGGAATGGAATGGAAGGGAAAGTGAAATGGAATGTGGAGTGGAATGGAATAGAATGGGGAATTTAATTGAAGGGAATGTGAAATGGAATGTGGAACGTAATGTGAAATGGAATGTGGAATGGAGTGGAATGAAACGTGGAATGGAGTGTTGAACGGAATGTGGAATAGAATGCGCAATGGAATGTGGAAAAGATTGTGGAATGGAATGGAAGGGAATGTGAAATGCAATGTGGAATGGAATGGAAGGGAACGTTGAAGGGAAGGGAAAGGAATGTGGAATGCAACGGAGTGGAATGTGAAATGGAATGTAGAATTGAATGTGTAATGGAATGTAAAATGTAATGCAGTGTAATGTGGAATTGAATGTGGAATGGAATGGAATGGAATGTGGAACGGAATGTGGGTTGGAATGTGGAATGGATTGTGGTATGAAATGTAGAAAGGAATGTGGAACGGAATGGAGTGGAATGTGGAATGGAATGTGAAATGGAGTGGAATAGAATGTGAAATGGAATGTGGATTGGAATTTAGAATAGAAAGTGGAATGCAACTTGGAATGGAAAGTGGAATGGAATGGAATGGAAAGTGTAATGGAATGTGAAATGGAAAGGAATGGAATGTGGAATGGAATGGAATGGAATGTGGAATGGAAAGGTATGGAATGTGCAATGGAATGTGGAAAGGAAAGTTGAATGGAATGGATAGGAATCTGTAATGGAGGGTGGAATGGAAAGAAATCGAACTTGGAATGGAACGTACAATGGAAAGTGGAATGGAATGGTATGTAATGAGGATTGGAATTAAATGTTGAATGGCATGGAAGGGAAGGTGGAATGGAATGTGGATTGGAATGGAATGAAATGTGTAATGGAATGACATGGAATGTGAAAAGGAATGTGGAATGGAGTGGTATAGAACGTGGAATGGAATGTTGAACGTAATGTGGAATAGAATGTGCAATGGAATGTGGAAAAGAATGTGGAATGGAATGGAAGGGAATGTGAAATGCAATGTGGAATGGAATGGAAGGGAACGTTGAAAGGAAGGGAATGGAATGTGGAATGGAATGTGGAAGAGAATGTGGAATTGAATGTGAAATTAAATGTGGAAAGGAATCTGGAATGTAACGGAATGGAATGTGAAATGGAATGGAATGGAATTTTTTATTGAATGTGGAATGAAATGAAATGGAATGTGGATTGGAAGGAGGAAAGGAATGTGGAATGGAACGGAATGGAATGTGGAATGGGATGTGGAATGGAATGTGGAATGGAATGTGGAATAGAATGTGGAATGGAATGCGGAATGGAAAGTCGAAAGGAATGTGGAATGGAACGGAATGGAATGTGAAATGGAATGTGGAATGGAGAGTGGAATGGAATGTGGACTGGAGGGTGAAACGTAATGTGGAATGGAACTGAATGGATCGTGCAATGGAATGTGGAATAGAAAGTGGAATAGAGTGTGGAATGGAATGTGTAATGGAACGCAATGGAATGTGAAAAGGAATTTCGAATTTAATGTTGAATGGAATGTAAAATATAATGGAATGGAAAGTGGAATTGAAAGTAGTATGGAAAGGAATGGAACGTCGAAAGGAATGTGGCATGGAATGGAATTGAATGTGGAATGGATTGTGGTATGAAATGTGGAATGTATTGTGGAATGGAATTTGAGTGAAATGTGTAATGGAAAGTGGATTGGAATGTGTAATGGAAAGTGGAGTGTAACGTGGAATGGAACGAGGAATGTAATGCATTTGAAAGTGTACTGGAATGTGGAATAGAATGAAATGTGGAAAGAAATGTGGAATGGAATGTGGAATGAAATTTGGAAAGGAAAGGAATGGAATGTGGAATGGAATTTGCAGTGGAATGGAATGGAATGTGGAATGGAATGGAATGGAATGTGGAACGGCATGAGGAAGGGAATGTGGAATGGAATGGAACGTAATGTGGAATGGAATGGGGAATGGAATGTGGAAAGGAAATTGGAATGGAATGGAATGGAATGTGGAATAGAACGTGGAATGATATCGAATGGGGCTTGGAATAGAACGTTGAATGGAAAGTGGAATGGAAAGTGGCATCAAATGGAATGGAAAGTGGAAAGGAATTTATTGGAATGTGGAATGGAATGTGGAATGGAATGTGGAATGTAATGTGGAAAGAAACATGGAATGGAACAGAATGGAATGTGGCATGCAATGTGGAATGGAGTGTGGAATGGAATGTGTAATGGAACGGAATGGAATGTGAAAAATAATGTGGAATGGAAAGTGCAACAGAAACTCACATGCAATGGAATGAAATGTTCAACTGAACGTGGCATGCAATGGAATGGAACGTGGAATGGAAAGTGGGATGGAAGCCAATGGACTGTGGAATGGATTGTGGAATGGAATGTAGTGGAATGTGGAATGCAATGTGAAAGGGAGTGTATTGTAATGTGAAATGGAGTATGAATTGCAATGTGGAATTGGACATGGAATGCAATGGAATGGAGCGTAAAATGGAATGTGGAATGGAATGGAATGAAATCTGGAATGCAATGGAATGGAATGTGGAATGGAATGTGGAAAGGAAAGTGGAATGGAATGGAATGGAATGTGGAATGGAATGGAATGGAATGTGGAAAGGAATGTGGAATGGAATAGAATGGAATGGAATGTGGAATGGAATGGAATGGAATGTGGAATGGAAAGTGGAGTGGAATCGAATGGAATGAGAAATGGAATGTGGAAAGGAAGGTAATGGAATGTGGAATGGAACGTGGAATGGAATGTGGAATGGAATGTGAAATGGAAAGTGGAAAGGAATCTGGAATGGAATGGAATGGAATGTGAAATTGAATAGAATGGAATGTAGAATGGAATGTTTAATGGAATGGAATGGAATGTGGAATGGAATGTGGAATGGAACGGAATGGAATGTGGAAAGAAATGTAATGGAAAGATATGGAATGTGGAATGGAATGGAATGGAATGTGGAATGGAATGGAATGGAATGTGGAATGGAATGTGGAATGGAATGGAATGGAATGTGGAATGGAATGGAATATTAGCGTATGGAATGTAGAATGGAATGGAATGGAACGTGGAATGGGATGTGGAATGGAATGGAATGGAACGTGGAATGGAACGTGGAATGGAACGTGCAATAGAAAGTGGAATGGAATATGGAATGGAATATGGAATGGAATGACTAATAGAATGGAATGGAATGTGGAATGGAATGGAACTTAATGGAACGTGGAATGGAATGTGGAATGGAATGGACTGGAAAGTGGAATACAATAGAATGGAACGTGGAATGGAATGGAAATGAATGGAATGTGCAAAGGAATGGAATGGAATGTGGAACTGAATGGAATGGAAAGTGGAATGGAAAGTTGAAAGGAATGTGGAATGGAATGGAATGTAATGTGGAAAGGAATGTGGAATGCAATGCCAAATGGAACATGGAATGGAATGGAATGCAATTGAATGGAATGGATTGTGTAAAGGAATGTGGAATGGAACGTAGAATGGAACATGGAATGGAATGGAATGGAATGGAACGTGGAAAGGGATGGAATGGAATGTGGAATGGAACTTGGAGTGGAATGGAATGGAACGCGGAATGGAACATGGAATGGAACATGGAATGGAATTTGCAATGGAACGTGGAATGGAAAGTGGAATGGAAAGGAATGGAAAGTGGGGTGGAACGTGGAATGGAATGGAATGGAACGTGAAATAGAATGTGCAATGTACTGTGGAATGGAACGTGAAATAGAACATTGAATGGATTGGATTGGAATGTGGAGTGGAATGCGGAATAGAATGGAATGTTTAATAGAATGTTTAATGGAATGTTTAATAGAATGTTTAATTGAATGTTTAATAGAATGTTTAATGGAATGTAATGCAAGGCAATGAGGAAAGGAAAGTGGAATGGAATGGAATGGAATTTGGAATGCAAGGTGAAATTGAATGGAATGGAATGTGGAATGGAATGTGGAAAAGAATGGAATGCAAGGTGGAATGGAACGGAATAGAATGTGGAATGGAATGCAAGGCAGTGTGGAATGGAAAGTGGAATGGAGTGCAATGGAATTTGGAATGGAATGTGAAATTGAATGGAATGGAATGTGGAATGGAATGTAATAGAATGTGGAATGGAATGGAATGGAATGTGGAATGGAATGTGGAATAGAATGTTTAATGGAATGGAATGCAATGTGCAACGGAACATGGAATGGAATGGAGTGGAAAGTGGAATGGAATATTGAATGGAAATTGGAATGGAATGTGGAATGGAATGTGGAAAGCAACCTGGAATGAAAGTGGAATGGAATGTGGAATGGAATGGAATGGAATCTGGAATGGAATGAAATTGAATGAGGAATGGAATGTGGAGTAGAATGTGGAATGTAACAGAATGGAACGGAATGGATTGTGGAATGGAATGTGCAATGAAATGTGGAATGGAATGTGGAATGGAACGTGGAATGTAAAGGAATGGACCTTGGAATGGAAAGTGGAATGGAACGAGAAATGGAATGTGTCATGGAACGTGGAAGGGAATGGGCAATGGAATGTGGAATGGAACGTGGATTGTAACAGAATGGAAAGTGGAATGGAATGTGGAATGGAATGGAATGGAACGTGGAATGGAACGTTGAATAGAGTGTCGTATATAATGGTATGTGGAATGGAATGGAATGGAATGCAATAAATGAATGGAATGGAATGGGGTATGGAATGGAATGGAATGTATAATGGAATGGAAAGTGGAATGGAATGGCAGGGAATGGAATGTGGAATGGAATGGAATGTAGAATGTAATGGAATGTGGAATGGAATGAAATGGAATGGAATGAAATGGAATGGAATGTGGAAGGGAATGGAATGGAATGTGGAAAGGAATATAATGGAATGAAGTGGAATGTGAAATGGAATAGAATGGAAAGTGTAATGCAACAGAATGTGGAATGGAATGGAATGGAATGGGGAATGTTATGGAATGGAACATGGAATGGATTAGAATGGAAATTGGAATGCAATGGAAAGGAATGTGGAATGGAATGGAATGGAATGTACAATGGAATGTGGAATGGAATGGAATTGAATGTGGAACAGAATGTGGAGTGGAATGGAATGGAATGTGAAATGGAAAGAAATGGAATGTGGAATGGAATGTGGAAGGGAATGGGCAATGGAATGTGGAATGGAACGTGGATTGTAACAGAATGGAAAGTGGAATGGAATGTGGAATGGAATGGAATGGAACGTGGAATGGAACGTTGAATAGAGTGTCGTATATAATGGTATGTGGAATGGAATGGAATGGAATGCAATAAATGAATGGAATGGAATGGGGTATGGAATGGAATGGAATGTATAATGGAATGGAAAGTGGAATGGAATGGCAGGGAATGGAATGTGGAATGGAATGGAATGTAGAATGTAATGGAATGTGGAATGGAATGAAATGGAATGGAATGAAATGGAATGGAATGTGGAAGGGAATGGAATGGAATGTGGAAAGGAATATAATGGAATGAAGTGGAATGTGAAATGGAATAGAATGGAAAGTGTAATGCAACAGAATGTGGAATGGAATGGAATGGAATGGGGAATGTTATGGAATGGAACATGGAATGGATTAGAATGGAAATTGGAATGCAATGGAAAGGAATGTGGAATGGAATGGAATGGAATGTACAATGGAATGTGGAATGGAATGGAATTGAATGTGGAACAGAATGTGGAGTGGAATGGAATGGAATGTGAAATGGAAAGAAATGGAATGTGGAATGGAATGTGGAATGCAATGTGCAATGGAATGTGGAATGGAATGTGGAATGGAATTTGCAGTATAATGTGGAATGGAATGTGGAATGGAACGTGGAATGGAAAGTGGAATGGAAAGTGGATTGGAATGGAATAGAATGTGGAATGGAACGTGGAATGGAATGTGGAATGGAACATGGAATGGAATATGGAATGGAAAGTGGAATGGCATGTGCAATGGAAGGTGGAATGGAAAGTGGAATGGAAAGAAATGTAACGTGGAATGGAACTTTGAATGAAATGGAATGGAAAGTGGAATGGAACGTGGAAGAGAAAGTGGAAAGGAATGTGGAATGGAACATGGAATGGAATGTGGAATGTAATGTGGAAGGGAATGTGGCATGGAATGGAAAGGAATTTGGAATGGAACGTGGAATGGAATATGGAATGTAATGTGGAAGGGAATGTGGCATGGAATGGAAAGGAATCGAATGCAATGTGGAATGGAAATTACAATGGTTCCTGTAATTGAATGTGGAATGGATCATGGAATGGAACTGGAAGGGAAAGTGGAATGTGGAATGGAATATGGAATGGAACGTGAAATTCAATAGATTGGAAAGTTGAATGGAACGTGGAATGGAATGGAATGAAATGTGGAATGGAATATGGAATGGAATGGAATGGAATATGGAATGGAATGGAATGGAAAGTGGAAAGGAATGGAATGGAATGTGGAATGGAATGGAATGGAATGTGGAAAGGAAAGGCATGGAACTTGGAATGGGACGTGGAATGCAACATGGAATTCAAAGTGGAATGGAGAGTGAAAGGGAATGTCGAAACAAATGGAATGGAATGTGAAATGGAACGGAAAGGAATGTGGAATGGAATGGAATGGAACGTGGAATGGAACGTGGAATGGAAAGTGGAAAAAAATGGACTGCAACATGGAATGGAATGTGGAATGGAATGGAATGGAACGGGGAATTTAATGGAATAGAACGTGGAATGGAATGTGAAATGGAACGGAATGGAACTTAGAATGCAATGTGGAATGGAAAGTGGAATGGATCGTGGAATGCAACGTGGAATGGAATGGAACGTGGAATGGAAAGGAATGCAACCTGGAATGGGACATGGAATGGAACATGGAATGTGACGTGGAATGGAAAGGAATGCAACCTGGAATAGGACGTGGAATGGAACATGGAATGCGACATGGAATGGAAAGTGGAATGGAATGTGGAATGGAATGGAATAGAATGGAATAGAATGCAGAATGCAATGGAATGAAAGGTAGAATGGAATGGAATGGACTGGAATGGAATGTGGAATGGAATGGAATGGATTGGAAAGTGAAATATAATGTGGAAAGGAATGTGAAATGGAATGTGGAATGAAATGTGGAATGGAATGAATTGGAACGTGGAATGGAATGGAATGGAACGAGTAATGAAATGTAATGGAATGGAACATGGAATGGAACATGGAATGGAGCATGGAATAGAACGTAAAATGGAATGTAGTATGTAAAGTGGAATGGAATGGAATGGAAAGTGGAATGGAATGTGGAAATGAATGCAATGGAATGAGAACGGAATGTAGAATGGAATGGAATGGAATGTGGAATGAAACGTTGAATGGAATGTGGAATGGAATGTTGAATGGAATGTGGAATGCAATGCGGAATGCAACGGAATAGAATAAGGAATGGAATGTTGTATGAAATGTGGAACGGAACGTGGAATGTAATGTGGAATGGTTTGTGGAGTGTAATGGAGTGGAATGTGGAATGGAATGGAATAGAATGCGGAATGAAATGGAATGGAATGTTTAATAGAATTGAATGGAAGTGAAAGTGCAATGGAATGTGGAATGGAATGTGGAATGCAATGGAATGGAATGTGGAATGGAATTGAACTCGGAATGGAATGAAATAGAATGTGGATTGGAATGGAATGGAATGGAATGTGGAATGGAATCAAATGGAAAGAATGTGGAATGGAAGAGAATGAAATGTGGAATGGAATGGAATGGAATGTGGAATGCAATGGAATGGAACAGTACGTGGAATTGAATGGAATGGAATGGAACATTGAATGCAATGGAATGGAATGTAACGTGAAATTGAACGCAATTGAACACAGAAAGTAATGTGGAATGGAAAGTGGAATGGAATGTGGAATGGAATGAACAGAAATGTGGAATGGAATGGAATGGAATGGAATGGAATGGAATGTGGAATAGAATGGAATGGAAAGGAATATGAAATGGAATGTGGAATGGAATGTGGAATGGAATTGAACTTGGAATGGAATGCAATGGAATGTGGATTGGAATGGAATGGAATGGAATGTGGAATGGAATGGAAAGTGAAATGGAATTGGGAATGGAATGTGGGGTGGAAAGAAATGCACTGTGGAATGGAATGGAACGGAATGTGAAATGGAATGGAATGGAATTGAATGTGAAATGGAATTTGCAATGGAATGTGGAATGGAATGAAATGGAATGTGGAATGGAATAGAATGGAATGTGGAATGGAAAGAGGAATGCAATGGAACATGGAATGGATTGTGGAAAGCAATTTGTAATGGAATGTGGAATGGAAAGTGAAATGGAATGTGGAATGGAATATGACATGAAATGTAGGATTCAACGCGGAATGGAAAGGAATGGAATGTCCAAAGGAATGTGGAATGGAATGAATTTGAATGTGGAATGGAATGTGGAATGGAATAGAAAGGAATGTGAAATGGAAAGAAATGGAATTTGGAATGGAATGTGGAATGAAATGGAATGGAATTCAGTGTGAATTGGAATGGAATGGAAAGTGGAATGGAATGTGCAAAGGAATGGAATATAGTGGAATGCGGATTGGAAAGTGGAATGGAATGGAATGGATTGTGGAATGGAATGGAGTGGAATGTGGAATGGAATGGGTTGCAATGTGGAATGGAATGTGGAAAGGAATGGAATGGAATCGAATGGAAATTGAATGGAATGGAATGGAATGTATAATGGAATGGGAAGGGAGTGGAAGGCAATGTGGAATGGAATGGAATGGAGTGTGGAATGGAATGGAATGGAATGTGGAATGGAATTGAATGGAATGTGGAATTGAATGGAAAGGAAGGCAATGGAACGCAATGGAACGTGGAATTGAATGGAATTGAACGGGGATTGGAACGTGTAATGGAATATGGAATGGAATGGAATGGAATGTGGAATGGAAGGGAATGGAATGTGGAATAGAATAGAATGCAAGAGAGAGTGAAATGGAATGTGGAATGGAATGTGGAATGGAATGAAATGCAATGTGGCATGGAATGGAATGAAATGTGGAATAGAATGGAATGGAAAGGAATATGCAATGGAATGTGGAATGGAATGTGGAATGCAATGGAATGGAATGTGGAATGGAATTGAACTTGCAATGGAATGGAATGGAATGTGGATTGGAATGGTATGGAATGGAATGTGAAATGGAATGGAATGGAAAGGAATGTGGAATGGAATAGAATGAAATGTGGAATGGAATGGAATGGAATGTGGAATGCAATGGAATGGAATGGTAAGTGGAATTAAATGGAATGGAATGGAACATTGAATGCAATTGAAAGGAATGTAACGTGAAATTGAGTGCAATTGAACACGGAAAGGAATGTGGAATGGAAAGTGGAATGGAATGTGGAATGGAATGAAAAGAAAAGTGGAATGGAATGGAATGGAATGTGGAATAGAATGGAATGGAATGGAATATGCAATGGAATGTGGAATGGAATGTGGAATGGAATTGAACTTGGAATGGAATGGAATGGAATGTGGATTGGAATGGAATGGAATGCAATGTGGAATGAAATGGAATGGAATGGAAAGTGAAATGGAAATTGGAATGGAATGTGTAGTGGAATGAAATGCACAGTGGAATGGAATGGAATGGAATGTGGAATGGAATGGAATGGAATTGAAAGTGAAATGGAATTTGCAATGGAATGTGAAATGGAATGAAAAGGAATGTGGAATGGAATAGAATGGAATGTGGAATGGAAAGAGGAATGCAATGGAGCATGGAATGGATTGTGGAAAGCAATTTGTCATGGAATGGGGAATGGAATGTGTAATGGAATGTGGAATGGATTATGGAATGAAATGTAGCATGGAACGCGGAATGGAAAGGAATGGAATGTCTAATGGAATGTGGAATGGAATGAATTTGAATGTGGAATGGAATGTGGAATGGAATGGAAAGGAATGTGAAATGGAAAGAAATGGAATGTGGAATGGAATGTTGAATGGAATGGAATGGAGTTTGGAATGGAATGGAATGGAATGTGGAATGGAATTGAATGGAATGTGGAATTGAATGGAATGGAATGCAATGGAACGTGGAATTGAATGGAATTGGATGGGGAATGGAACGTGTAATGGAATATGGAATGGAATGGAATGGAATGGAATGTGGAATGGAAGGAAATGGAATGTGGAATAGAATAGAATGCAAGTGAGAGTGCATTGGAATGTGGAATGGAATGTGGAATGGAATGAAATGCAATGTGGGATGGAATGGAATGAAATGTGGAATAGAATGGAATGGAAAGGAATATGCAATGGAATGTGGAGTGGAATGTGGAATGGAATTAAACTTGGAATGGAATGGAATGGAATGTGGAATGGAATGGAATGGAATGGAAAGTGAAATGGAACTTGGAATGGAATGTGGAGTGGAATGAAATGCACAGTGGAATGGAATGGAATGGAATGTGGAATGGAATGGAATGGAATTGGAAGTGAAATAGAATGTGGAATGGAATGTGGAATGGAATGTGGAATGGAATGGAATGGAATGTGAAATGGAATTGAACTTGGATTGTAATGGAATGGAATGTGGATTGGAATGGAATGGAATGGAATGTGGATTGGAATGGAATGGAATGGAATGTGGAATGGAATGGAATGGAATGGAAAGTGAAATGGAATTTGGAATGGAACGTGCAATGGAATGAAATGGAATGTGTAATGGAGTTAAATGGAATGTGGAATGGAAAGTGGAATTGAATGGAACATGGAAAGGAATGTGTAATGGAATGTGTAATGGAATGTGGAATGGAATATGTAATGGAATGTGGAATGGAATATGTAATGGAATGTGGAATGAAATGTGGAACGGAAAGTGGAATGGAATATGGAATGAAATGTAGTATGGAATGCGGAATGGAATGGAATGGAATGTGGAATATAATGTGGAATGGAATGTGGAATGAAACATGGAATGGAACGTGGCAAAGAATGGAATGGAACGTGGAATGAAATGTGGAATGGAATGGAATAGGACGTGGAATGGAATCTGCAATGGAATGTGGAATAGAATGGAAAGGAATGTGGAATGGAAGGTGGAGTTGAATGGAAAGGAATGTGGAATGGAATAGGACGTGGAATGGAATCTGCAATGGAATGTGGAATGGGATGGAAAGGAATGTGGAATGGAAGGTGGAGTGGAATAGAAAGGAATGTGGAATGGAATGCAAACGAATGTGCAATGGGATGTGGAATGGAATGGAATGGAATATGGAATGCAATGTGGAATGGAATGGAACGGAATGTGGAATGGAATGTGGAATTTAAAGGACGGTAATGTGGAAGAGAATGTGGAATGGAACGTGGAATGGAATGGAATGGAAAGTGGAATGGAATGTGCAATGGAATGGAATGGAAAGTGGAATGGAATGGAATGGAATGTGGAAAATAATGAAATGGAATGGAATGGAATGTGAATGGAACAGAATGGAATGTGGAATGCAAAGATATGTGATGAAATGAGGAATGGAATGGAACGGAATATAGAATGCAATGCAATGGAATGAAATGAGGAATTGAAAGGAATGGAATGTGGAATAGAATGGAATGTAATGTGCAATGGAATGGAAGAGGACGTGGAATGGAACGTGGAATGGAATTCAATGTAGTATGCAATGAAATGGAATGGAACGTGGAAAAGAATGTGGAATTGAATGCGTAATGGAAACTGGAATGGAATGGAATGGAATGTGGAATAAAGCAGAATGGGATGGAATGCCATGCGGAATGGAATGTAATAGAATGTGGAATGCAATGGAATAGAGTGAAATGTGGAATTGAATGGAATGGAAAGTGGAATGGAATAGAACGGAATGTGGAATGGAATGGAATGGAACGTGCAATGGAATGTGCAATGGAATGTGGAATGGAATGTGGAATACTATGTGGAATGGAATGGAATGCAACGTGAAATGGAAAGTGGAATGGAATGTGGAATGGAAACTGGAATGGAACGTGGAATGGAATGGAATGGAGCGTGAGATATATTGGAATGGAATGTGGAATGTAATATGGAGTGGAATGCGGAATGCGACGTGGAACGGAATGGAATGCAACTTGGAATGGAATGTGGTAGAATGTGGAATGGAATGGATTGTAATGTGAAATGGAATGAATTGGAAAGTGGAATGGAATGGAATGGAACGTGGAATGGAATGTGGAATGGTACGTGGAATGGATGGTTTAATGGAATGGAATGGAATGAGGAATAGAATGGAATGGAATGAAATGCGGAATGGAATGTGGAATGGAATGTGGAATGGAATGTGGAATGAAACATGGAATGGAACGTGGAAAGGAATGGAATGGAACGTGCAATGAAATGTGGAATGGAATGGAATAGGATGTGGAATGGAATCTGCAATGGAATGTGGAATGGAATGGAAAGGAATGTGGAATGGAAGGTGGAATTGAATGGAAAGTAATGTGGAACGGAATGCAATCGAATGTGCAATGGGATGTGGAATGGAATGGAATGGAATATGGAATGCAATGTGGAATGGAATGGAACGGAATGTGGAATGGAATGTGGAATTTAAAGGATGGTAATGTGGAAGAGAATGTGGAATGGAATGTGGAATGGAATGGAATGGAAAGTGGAATGGAGTGTGCAATGGAATGGAATGGAAAGTGGAATGGAATGGAATGGAATGTGGAATATAATGAAATGGAATGTGAATGGAACAGAATGGAATGTGGAATGCATTGTAATGTAATGAAATGAGGAATGCAATGGAACGGAATATGGAATGCAGTGCAATGGAATGAAATGAGTAATTGAAAGGAATGCAATGTGGAATAGAATGGAATGTAATGTGCAATGGAATGGAAGAGGACGTGGTATGGAATGTGGAATGGAATTCAATGTAATATGTAATGAAATGGAATGGAACGTGAAAAAGAATGTGGAATTGAATGTGGAATGGAAAGTGGAATGGAATGGAATGGAATGTGGAATAAAGCAGAATGGGATGGAATGCAATGCGGAATGGAATGGAATAGAATGTGGAATGCAATGCAATAGAGTGAAATGTGGAATTGAATGGAATGGAAAGTGGAATGGAAGAGAATGGAATGTGGAATGGAATGGAATGGAATGTGCAACGGAATGTGCAATGGAATGTGGAATGGAATGTGGAATGCAAAGGAATTTAATGTTGAATGTAATGGAATGGATTATGGAATAGAATGGAATGGAATGCAATGTGGAATGGAATGGAATGTGGAATGGAATGCAATGGAATATGGAATGGAATGGAATGGAACGTGGAATAGAATGTGGAATAAAATGGAATGCAACGTGAAATGGAAAGTGGAATGGAATGTGGAATGGAAAGTGGAATGGAACGTGGAATGGAATGGAATGGAGTGTGAAATATATTGGAATTTAACGTGGAATGTAATATGGAATGGAATGCGGAATGCAACGTGGAACGGAATGGAATGCAACTTGGAATGGAATGTAGTAGAATGTGGAATGGAATGGATTGTAATGTGAAATGGAATGAATTGGAAAGTGGAATGGAATGGAATGGAACGTGGAATGGAATGTGAAATGGTACGTGGAATGGATGGTTTAATGGAACGGAATGGAATGTGGAATAGAATGGAATGAAATGAATTGTGGAATGGAATGTGGAATGGATCGTGGAATGGAATCGAATGAGCAACGGAATGGAAAGGAAACTGTAATGGAATGGAAGGAAAAGGAAAGGAAAATGAAACAGAATGTGGAACGGAATGTGAAATGGAAAGAGGAATGGAATGTGGAACGGAATGAAATGGAACGTGGAATGGAATGGAATGTAACGTGGAATGGAGTGGAATGGAACGTGGAACGGAACGTGGAATGGATCATGGAAAGGAAAGAGGAATGGAATGCGGAATGGAATGTGGAATGGAATGGAATGGAATGTGGTATGAAATATGGAATGGAATGGAATGTGGAATGGAATGTGGAATGAAACGCATTGGAATGAGAATGGAATGTGGAATGGAAGGGAATGGAATATGGAATGGAATGTGGAATGGAATGTGGAATGGAATGGATTGGAATGCGAAATGGATTGTGGAACGGAAAGTGGAATGAGTCGTGGAATGGAACGTGGAATTGATTGGAATGGAACATGGTATAGAATGTGGAATGTAATGGAAGGGAATGTGGAATGAAATGTGGAGTGTAATGGAATGGAATGTGGAACGGAATGGAATGGAGTGTGGAATGGAATGTGGAATGGAACGGAATGTAACGAAGAATGGAATGTGGAATGGAATGTGGAAGGGAAAGTAGAATGGAATGGAATGTGGAATGAAACATGGAAAGAAATCGAATGGAAAGTGTGATGGAAAGTGGAATGGACTGTGGATTGGAATGTGGAATAGAATGTGGAATGGAATGCAATGGAATGTGAAATGGAATGTGGAATGCAGTGTGGAATGGAATGGAATGGAACAGGGAATGGAACACGGAATGTAATGGAATGGAACGTGGAATGAAATGTGGAATGGAAAGTGGAATGGAAAGTAGAATGCAATGCAGAGTGGAATGGGATGAGGAATGGAACGGACTGGAATGTGAAACGTTATGTGGAAAGGAATGTGGGATGGAATGTGGAAATGAATATAGAATGGAACGGAATGGAATGTGAAATTGAATGGAATGGAATGTGTAATGGAAGGTGGAAAGGAATGGAATGCAATGTGGTATGTAATGTGGAATGGAACGGAATGCAATGTGGAACGGAATGTGGAAAGAAACGTCGAATGGAAAAGAATGGAATGTGGAATGGAATGGTATGGAACGGGTAATGGAATGGAATGGAAAGTTGAATGGCACAGAATGGAATGTGGAATTTAATGTCTAATGAAATGGTATGGAATGTGGTATCGAATGGTATGGTATGTGGAATGGAATGGAATGGAATGTGGAACGGAATTAAATGGAACGTGGAATGGAACGTGGAATGGAACACGTAATGGAACATGCAATGGAAAGTGGAACAGAACGTGGAATGGAACATGGAATGGAATGACAATGGAATAGAATGCAATGGAATGTGGAATGGAAGGGAATGGAATGTGGAATGGAATGGAATGGAATCGATTGGAATGTGGAATGCAATGAAAATGAATGTGGAATGGAATGGAATGGAATCGAATGTGGAATGGAATGCGGAGTGGAATATGGAACTGAATCGAATGGAATGTGGAATGGAAAGAAATGGAAGGTGGAATGGAATGCATTGGAACTTGGAATGAAATGGACCGTGAAATGGAATGGAATGGAATGTGGAATGTGAAATGGAATGTGGAATAGAATGTTAAAAGTCATGTGGATTGGAATGTGGAATGGAATGCGAAATGGAATGGGGAATGGAATGTGAAATGGAATGGGGAATGTAATGTGAAATGGAATGTGGAATGAAATGTGGAATGGAATGAAATGGAGCATGGAATGGAATGGAATGGAACGTGGAATTTAATGGAATGAAACGTGGAATGAAAAGTGGAATGGAATAGAATGGATTGCAGATTGGAATGGAATTCGGACAGGATTGGAATGGAATGTGGAATGGAATGGAATGGAATGGAATGTTGAATGGAATGGAATGGAAAGTGGAATGGAATGCGGAATGGAATGGAATGCAATGTGCAATGGAATGGAATGGAATGGAATGTGGAATGGAATGTGGAATGGAATGGAATGGAACGTGTAAAGGAATGTGGAATGGAACATGTAATGGAAAATGCAATGGAACATGGAATGGGACTTGGAATGGATTGAGTAATGGAATGGACTGGAATGTGAAATGAAAGGGAAAGGAATGCGCGATGGAATGTTGAATGGAATGTGGAATGTAATGTGGAATGAAATGGAATGGAACGTGGAATGGAATGAAATGGAATTGAAAGTGGAATGGAATGGAATGGAATGTGAAATGGAATGGAATGGAATGTGGAATGGAATGGAACTGAATGTGGAATTGAATGGAATAGAATGAGGAATGGAATGGAATGGAATGCGGAATGGAAAGGAATGGAATAGAATTTGGACTGGAATTTAATGGAATGTAACAGAATGTGGAATGGAATGCAATGGAATGGAATGTGGAATGGAATGTGGAATTTAATGGAATGGATTGTGGAATGGAATGGAATGAAATGTGGAATGGAATACGGAATGGATTATGGAATGGTATGTGGAATGGAATAGAATAGAATATGGAATGGAATCCAATGGAAAGTGGAATGTAATGGAATTGAATAGAATGTGGACTGAAATGGAATGGAATGAAACAGAAAGTGGATTGGAATGGAATGGAATGTGAAATGGAATGGAATGAAATGTGGAATGGAATGTGGAACGGAGTGTAATGGAATTCAGAATGGAATGTGGAAAGGAATGGAATGTGGAATGGAAGGTGGAATGGAATGGAATAGAATGTGGAATGGAATGTGGAGTGAACTGGAATGGATTGTGGAATGGAATGTGGAATGGAAAGTGGAATAGAATGTGGAATGGAATGTGTAAAGGAATGTGGAATTGAACGGAATGGAATGGGGAATGGAATGTGGAATGGAATGGCATGGAATGTGGAATGGAATGGAATGGAATGATAAATGGAATGTGGAATGGAATGGGATGGAATGATGATGGAATGTGGATTGGAATGGAATGGAATGTGTAAAGGAATGGAATGGAATGTGGTTTGGAATGTGGAATGGAAAGTGGAATGGAATGGAATATGGTGTGGAATATGGAATGGAACGTGGAATAGAATGGAAAGTGGAATGGAGTTGAATGGAATGTGGAATGGAATGGAATGGCACGGAATGGTAGGTGGAATGGAATGGAGTGCAGTGTATTGTGGAATGGAATGTGGAATGGAATGGAATGGAATGTGGAATGGAATGGAATGGAATGTGGAATGGAATGGAATGGAATGTGGAATGGAATGGAATGAAATGTGGAAAGGAATGTCGAATGGAATGGAAGGGATTGTGGAATGGAATGTAACGGAATGTAAATGAAATGGAATGGAATGTTGAAAGGAATTGAATGGATTGTGGAATGGATTGGGGAATGGAATGGAATGCGGAATGGAAGGTGGAATGGATTGGAATGGAATGTGGAGTGGAGTGGAATGGAATGTGGAATAGAATGTGTAATGGAATTGAATGCGGAATGGAAGGTGGAATGGTATGGAATGGAATGTGGAATGGAATGGAATGGAATGTGGAATGGAATGTGGAATGCAGTGGACAGGAATGTGGAATGGAATGTTGAATGGAATGGAATAAAAAGTGAAATGGAATGGAATGGAATGTGGAATGGAATTTTGAATGGCATGGAATGGAAGGTGAAATGAAATGGAATAGAATGTGGAATGGAATGGGGAATGGAATGTGGAATTGAATGGCCAGGAATGTGTAATGCAAAAGAATGGAAAGTAAAATAGAATGTGGATCAGAATGTGAAATGGAATGTGGAGTGGAATGGGAAACAGAATGAAATGGAACGTGGAATGCAATGGAATGGAACGTGTAAAAAAATGGAATGGAATGGAACTTGGAATGGAACTTGGAATGGAAAATTGAAAGGTACGTGGAATCGAATGTGGAATGGAATGTTGAATGGAATGAAATGGAATTTGGAATGAAATGAGGAATGGAAAGGAATGGAATGTGGAATGGAATTTGGAATGTAATGCAATGGAATGAGAATTGAATGTGAAATGCAATGGCATGGAATGTCGAATGGAATGTGGAATGGAATGTGGAAATGAATGGAATGTGGAAAGGAATGGAATGGAATGTTTAATGTAATGTGGAATGGAATTGAATGGATTATGGAATGAAATGAAAAGGAAAGTGGAATGAAGTTGAATGGAATGGAATGGAATGTGGAGTGGAATGTGGAGTGGAATGGAATGCAATGTGGAATTGATTATGGAATGGAATGGAATGGAATGTGGCATGCAAAGTGGAATGGAATAGAATGGATTGTGGAATGGAATGTGGAATTGTATGGAATGGAATGAGGAATGCAATGAGGAATGGAATGTGGAATGGAACGGAATGAAATATGGAATGGACTGTGGAATGAAATGAGGAAATGTAAGAGGAATGGAATGGAATGGAACGTAGAAAGGAACGAGGAGTGCAATGGAATGGGATGTGGAATGGAATGCAATGGAATAGGATGTTGAATGTAATGGAATGGAATGTGGAATGGAATGTGGAATGAAATTGAACCGAATATGGAACGGAATATGTAATGGAATGGAATGGATTGTGGAAAGTAACCTGAAATGTAATGGAATGGAAGGTGTAATGGAATGTGGAATATAATGTGGAATGTATCGTGGAATGGAATGGAACGGAATGTGGAATGCAACGGAGTAGAATGTTGAAAGGAATGTGGAATGGAATGCAGTGGAATGAGGAACGGTACGTAATGTAATGAGGAATGGAATGTGGAATGGAAAGGAATGGAATGTGGGATGCAGTGTGGAATGGAATTGAAGGTGGAATGGAGTGTGGAATGGAATGGAATGGAATGCTGAATGGAATGGAACGGAATATGGAATGGAATGTGGAATGAAATGAAGAATGGTAAGCAATGTAATGTGGAATGGAATGTGGAATGGAATGTGGAAAGGAATGGAATGGAATGCTGAATGGAATAGAACAGAATACGGAATGGAATGTGCAGTGGAATGAAGAATGGAAAGCAATGTAATGTGGAATGGAATGTGGAATGGAAAGTGGAATGGAAAGGAATGTAATGTGGAATGGAATGTGGAAACAAAAGTGGAATTTAATGGAATGGAATGTGGAATGGAACGTTGAATGGAATGGAATGGAATGTGGGAAGGAATGGAATGGAATGTGGAATGGAAAGGAATGGAATGTGTAATGAAATGGAATAGAATGTGGAAAAGTATATGGAATGGAATGTGGAATGGAAAGTGGAATGGAATGTAATGTAATGTGGAATGGAATGCAATGGAATGTAGAATGGAATGTGAAATGGACAGTGTAATGGAATGTGGAAAGGAAAGTGGAATGTAATGGAATGGAAGGTGGACTGAAAAGAGGAATGGAATGGAATGGAAGGTGGAATGGAATGTGGAATGGAATGTGGAATGGAATGTGGAATGGAATGGAATGGGATGTGGAATTAAATGTGGCATGGAATGTGGAATGGAAGGGAATGGGATGTAGAATGAAATCTGGAATTCAATGTGGAATGGAATGTGGAATGCAATGTCGAGTGGAGTGTGTAATGGTATGTGGAATGGAATGCAATGGAAAGTCGAATGGAATGTGAAAAGGAATGTGGAAGGGAACCTGAAATGTAAGGGAATGGAATTTGGAATGGAACGTGTAATGGAATGGAGGGGAACATGGAATACAACGTGGAATGGAAAGTGGAATGGAATGGAATGGAACATTGAATTTAATGTGGAATGGAATGTGGAAATGAATGGAATGTGGATAGGAATGGAATGGAATGTTTAATGGAATGTGGAATGAAATTAAATGAAATGTGGAATGGAAAGGAATGGAATGTGGAATGGAATTTGGAATGTAATGCAAAGGAATGAGAATTGAATGTGAAATGCAATGGAATGGAATGTCGAATGGAATGTGGAATGGAATGTGGAATGGAACGAAAAGGAATCTGGAATGGAATGTGGAATGTAATGCGCAATGGAACGTGGAATGGAATGGAATGTAATGTGGAATGGAATGTGCAATGGAATGTGGAATGGAACGGAATGGAATTTGGAAGGGAATGTGGAATGGAACGTGGAATGGAACGTGGAATGGAATGTGGAATGGAATGGAATGAAATGTGGAATGGAATGGAATGGAATGGAATTTATAGAGAAATAGAATGTGGAACGGAATGTGAAATGGAAAGTGTAAGTGGAATGTGGAATAGAATGAATTGGAACATGGAATGGAATGGAATGGAATGGAAAGGAATGGAATGGAATGGAACGTGGAATGGAACATGGAAAGTAACGTGGAATGGAATGTGGTATGAAATGTGGAATTGACTAGAATGGAATGTGGATTGGAATGTGGAATGGAACGGAATGGAATGTGGAATGGAATATGGAACGTTGAATGGAATGTGGAATGCAATGTGGAATTGAATGTGGAATGGAACAGAAGGGAACGTGGAATGGAATGTGGAATAGAATGTGGAATGGATCGTGAAATGGAAAGAGGAGTGGAATGGAATGGAATGTGGAATGGAATGTGGAATTCAAAGTGAAATGGAAAGGAATGGAATGGAATGTGGAATTGAATGTGGCGTGAAATGGAATAGAATGTGCAATGGAATGTGGATTGGAATGAAATGGTATGTGGAATGCAATGTGGTATGGAATGGAATGGAATGGAATGTGAAAGGAATGAAACTGAATGTGGAATGGAAAGTGGAAAGGAATGGAATGGAATGTGAAATGGAATGTGGATTGGAATGGAATGGAATGGAATGTGGAAAGGAAAGGAATGGAATGTGGAATGGAATGGAATGGAATTTTGAATAGAATGTGGAATGGAATGCAATGGAAAGTGGAATTGAATGGAAAGGAATGTGGAATGCAATGTAATGGAATCTGGAATGGAATGGAATGGAATGTGGAATGGTATGTGGAATGGAATGGAATGGAATTGAATGTGGAATAGAGTGTGAAATTGATGGAGTGGAATGTGAAATGGAAAGCAATGGAGTGTGAAATGAAATGTGCAATGGAACAAAATGTAATGTGGAAAGGAATGTGGGATGGAATGGAATGGAATGTGGAATGCAAAATGGAATGGAATGGAATAGAATGTGGAATGGAATGTGGAATGGAATATAATGGAATGTGGAATGGAATGGAATGGAATGTGTAATGGAACTGAATGGAACATGGAATGGAACATGGAATGGAACGTGGAATGGAATGTGGAATGGAATGGTATGTGGAATGGAATGGAACGGAATACGGAATGGAATGGAATGTAATGGAATAAATGAATAGGATAAATGAATGGATTGGAATGGGATACGGAATGGAATGGAATGGAATGTAATAAATGAACGGAATGGAATGTGGAATGGAATGGAATGGTATATGGAATGTAATGGAATGGAATGAAATGTGGAATGGAATGGAATAGAATACAGTGGAATGGAATGTGGATAGGAATGCAACGTGGAATGGAATAGAATGTGGAATGGAATGAAAAGGAATGGAATGAAATGGAATGGAATGTGGAATGGAATGGAATGGAATGTGGAATGGAATGGAATGGAATGGAATGGAATGCGAAATGGAATGGAAAGCAATGTGGAATGCAATAGAATTTCTAATGGAATGGAATGGAATGGAATGCGGAATGAAATCAAATGCAACATGGAATGGGTTAGAATGGAACGGGGAATGCAATGGAAAGGAATGTTTAATGGAATGGAATGGAATGTCCAATGGAATGTGGATTGGAATGGAATTGAATTTGGAATGGAAAGTGGAATGGAATGGAAAGGATTGTGAAATGGAAAGTAATGGAATTTGGAATCGAATGTGGAATGGAATGTGCAATGCATTGTGGAATGGAACGTGGAATGGAATTTGCAGTGGAATGTGGAATGGAATGTGGAGTAGAATGGAATAGAATGTGGAATGGAAGGTGAAATGGAACGTGGAATGGATCATGGAAAGGAAAACAGAATGGAATGTGGAATGGAAAGTGAAATGGAATGGAATGGAATGTGGAATGGAACGTGGAACGCAACGTCGAATGGAATATTGAATGGAAAGTGGAATGGAATGTGCCTTGGAATGTGGAATGAAAAGTGGAACAGAAAGGAATGTAAAGTGGAATGGAACGTGGAATGAAATGGAATGGAAAGTGGAATGGATCGTGGAATAGAAAATGGAAAGGAATGTGGAATGGAACGTGGAATGGAATGTGGAATGGAATGTGTAAGGCAATGTGACATGGAATGGAATGGAATGGAATGGAATGGAATGTGGAATGGAACGTGCAATGGTTCCTGTAATTGAACGTGTAATGGATCGCCGAATGGAACTGGAGGGGAATGTGATATGGAATGTGGAATGGAATATGGAATGGAACGTGAAATTGAATGGATTGGAATGTTGAATGGAACGTGGAATGGAATGGAATGGAATGAGAAATGGAATGTGGAATGGAAAGTGGAATGGAATGTAATGGAATGTGGAATGTAATGGAATGGAATGTGGAAAGGAATGGAATGGAATGTGGCATGGAAAGGCATGGAACGTGGAATGGGACGTGGAATGGATCGTGGAATACAACATGGAATGGAACGTGGAATGGGACGTGGAATGGAACGTCGAATACAACATGGAACGGAACGTGGAATGGAGTGACGAAAGGAATGGAATTGAAAGTGAAGTGGAATGGAAAGGAATGATGAATGGAAAGTAATGGAACGTGGAATGGAACGTGGAATGGAAAGTAGAATTTAATGGAATGGAACGTGGAATGAAATGTGGAATGTAATGGAATGGAATGCAACGTGAAAAGGAATGTAAAATGGAATGGAATGGAACGTATAATTTAACGGAATGGAACTTGGAATGGAACATGGAATGGAATGGAATGGAACTTTGAATGCAACGTGGAATGGAAAGTGGAATGGAAATTGGAATGGAGCATGGAATGGAATGGAATGGAACGTGTAATGGGATGAAATGGAATGTGGAATGGAAAGAAATGCAAAGTTGAATGGGACGTGGAATGGAAGATGGAATGCGACGTGGAATGGAAAGTGGAATGGAATGTCGAAAGGAATGCAATGGAATGTGAATTGGAATGGAATGGAATGTGAAATGGAATGGAATGGAGTGGAATATAGAATGGAATGGAATGGAAAGGAAAGGAATGGAATGGAATGGAATGGAAAGCGGAATGCAATGGAATGAAAGGTGGAATGGAATGGAATGGACTACAACGAAATGTGGAATGGAATGGAATGCAATGGAAAGTGAAATATAATTTGGAAAGGAATGTGAAATGGAATGTGGAATGGAATGTGGAACGGAATGAATTGAAACGTGGAATGGAATGAAATGGAACGTGCAATGGACTGGAATGGAATGGAAAGTGGAATGGAACGTGGAATGAAAAATGGAATGGAATGTGGAATGGAATGTGGCATAGAATAGAATGGAACAGAATGTGCACTGGAATGTGGAATGGAATGGAATGGATTGAGGAATGGAATTGAGCTTGGAATGGAGTGGAATGAAATGTGGATTGGAATTGAATGGAATGGAATTTGGAATGGAATGGAATGGAATGGAATGTGGAATGCAATGGAATGGAATGGAACTTGGAATTGAATGGAACGGAAAGGAACGTTGAATGCAATGGAATGGAATGGAACGTGGAATTGAATGCAATTGAATGGGGAAAGGAATGTGGAATGGAAAGTGGATTTGAATGTGGAATGGAATGGAATGGAATGTGGAATGGAATGTATTGGAATGTGGAATGGAATGGAATGGAATGTGGAATAGAATGGAATGGAATGGAATGTGTAACTGAATGTGAAATGGAATGTGGAATGGAATGTGGAATGGAATGGAATGGAATGAGGAATGGAATTGAATTTGGAATGGAATGGAATGGAATGTGGATTGGAATGGAATGGAATGGAATGTGGAATGGAATAGATTGGAATGTGGAATGCAATGTGGAATGAAATGTGGAATTGAACGGAATGGAATGTGGAATGGAACGTGGAACAGAAAAAGGAATGGAACATGGAATGGGATGTTCAATGGAATATGGAATGGAAAGTTGAATGGAATGGAATGGAACGTGGAATTGAAAGCAGAAAGGAATGGAATGGAATGTGGAATAGAACATGGAATGAAACATGTAAAGGAATGTGGAATGGAACGTGGAATGGAATGTGGAATGGAATGTAGAAGGGAATGTGGAGGGGAATGGAATGGAATGGAATAGAATGTGGAGTGGAACGTGCAATGTATCGTGGAATTGAGTGTGGAATGTATCGTGGAATGGAACGTGATATGGAATGTAGAACGGAATGTGGAATGGAATATGGAATGGAACATGAAACTGAATGGAATGGAATGTTGAATGGAACGTGGAATGGAATGGAATGGAATGTGGAATGGAAAGTGGAATGTAATGGAATGGAACGGGGAATGGGACCTGGAAAGGAAGTTGGAATGGAATGGAATGGAATGTGGAATGAAACGTGGAATGTAATGGAATGGAAAGTGGAATGGAACTTGGAAAGAATGGAACGGAACTTAGATTAGAATGTGAAATGGAATGTGGAATGGAACGTGGAATGGACCGTGGAATGGAATCGACTGGAATGTAGAATGGAATGGGATGGAACTTGGAATGCAATGTGGAATGGAATGTGAAATGGAACGTGGAATGGAAAGTAGAGTGAAATGGAATGGAATGTGGAATGGAATGTAATGTGGAATGGAATGGAATGGAATGTGTAATGGAATGGAATGCAATGTGGTATGGAATGGAATGGAATGTTTAATGGAAAGGAATGGAACGTGAAATGTGTCGTGGAATGGAACAAGGAGTGCATCGTGGAATTGAACGTGGAATGGAATGTGCAATGCAATGGAATGGAATGTGGAATATAATGGAATGGAATATGGAATGGAAATGAATGGAGTGGAAAGTGGATTGGAATCGAATAGAATGGAATGGAAGGCAGAATGCAATGGAATGGAATGTGGAAAGGAATGGAATGGAATGGAATGTGCAATTGAATGGAAAGGAATGAGGAATGGAATGGATTAGAATGTGGAATGCAATGGAATGGAACTTGGAATGGAATGTGGAATGGAATGGGGAATGGATTGCGCAATGGAATGGAATGGAATCTGGAATAGAATGGAGTGTAATGGAATGTGGAATGGAATTTGTAAAGGAATGTGGAATGGAATGGAACGGAAGGTGGAATGAAATGGAATGGAATGTGTAATGGAATGGAATGGTAAGTGAAATAGAATGTGGAACGGAATGAGTAATGGAATGTGGAATGGAATGTGGATCAGAATGAAAAGAAATGTCGAATGGAATGGTATGGAACGTGGAATGGAATGGAATGGAATGGAATGTGGAATGGAAGGTGGAGTGGAACATGGAATGGAAAGTGGAATGGAATGTGGAATACAATGGAATGGAATGTGGAATGAAATGTGAAATGGAATGGAATGGAATGTGGAAAGGAATGTGGAATGTAATGCAATGGAATGAGAATGGAATGCGGAATGGTATGGAATGGAATGTTTAATGGAATGTGGTATGGAATGGATTGGAATGTGGAATGGAATGTGGAATGGAATGCGAAATGGTAGGGAATGGAATGTGGAATGGAATGTGGAATGAAACTTGGAATGGAACGTGGATGTGAATGGAATGAAACTTGGAACAGAATGTGGAATGGAATGAAAGGGAATGTGGAATGAAATGTGGAGCATAATAGAAAGGAATGTGTAACGGAATGGAATGGAATATTGAATGGAATGTGGAATGAAACAGAATGGAATGTGGAATGGAATGTGCAATGCAATGTGGAATTGAAAGTTTAATGGAATGGAATGGAATGTGGAATTGAACATGGAATGGAATCGAACGGAACGTGGAATGGAATGTGGAATGGAATGTGGAAGGAAATTTAATGGAATGTGGAATGGAAAGTGGATTGCAATGTAGTATGGGTTGTGGAATGGAACGTGGAATGGAATAGAATGCAAAGTGGAATGGAACGTGGAATGGAATTGAATGGAAAGTGGAATGGTATGTCGAATGGAACTTGAAATGGAATGGAATGGAATGTGGAATGGAAAGTGAAATGCAATGGAATTGATCGTGGAATATAACGTCTAATGGAACGTGAAATGGAATGTGGAATTGAACATAGGATAGAATGTGGAATCAAGTGTTGAATGGAACGGAATGGAATATGGAAAGGAATGTGGAATTGAGTCTGGAATGGAAGTTGGAATGGAATGGAATGGAATGTGGAATGGATAGTGGAATTGAATGGAATGGAATGGAATGGAATGTGGAATGGAATGTGGAATGGAATATGGAATGGAATGTGCAATGGAATGGAATGAAATGTTTATTGGAATGGAATGCAATGTGGAATGGAATGGAATGGATTGTGGAAAGGAATGTAAAGGACATTGGAATGGAACATGGAATGGAATGTGGAATGGAATTTGGAATGGAATGGAATGGAATTTAAAGGAATGTGGAATGGCATGTGAATTGGAATGCAACAGATTGTGGAATAGAATGTGAAATGAAATGCAATGGAATGAGAATGGAACATGGAATGGAATGTGGAAGGGAATCTAGAACGGACTGAGGATTGGAATGTGGAATTGAATGGAATGTGGAAGAGAATGTGGAATGGAATGTGGAATTAAATGGAATGGAAAGTGGAAAGGAATGAAATGGAATGTGGAAAGGAATCTGGAATGGAATGCAACGGAATGTGGAATGGAACGGAATGGAATGTGGAATGGAATGTGGAATGGAATATGGAATGGAATGGAATGGTATGTGGAATGGAAGGTGGAATGGAGTGCGGAATGGAATGTGAAATGGAACAGAATGGAATTTGCAATTGAATGTGGAATCAAAAGTGGAATGGAATGGAATGGACGGTGGAATGGAATGGTATGGAATGGTATGGAATATGGAATGGAATGGAATGGAATGTGGAATAGAACGTGGAATGGAATGTGGAATGCAACGTGAAATAGAATGGAACGGAAAGTGGAATGGAATGTGGGATGGAATGGAATGGACCGTGGAATGGACTGTGGAATGGAATGTGGAATGGAACAGAATGGAATGTGCCAGAAAATGTGGAATGGAATGTGGAATGCAATGGAAGGAATGTCGAATGGAATGTGAAATGGAATGGAATGGAATATCAATTGGAATGTGGAAAGGAATCTGGAATGGACAGTGGAATCGAATGAGAAATGGAATGTTGAATGTATCGTGAAATGGAAAGTGGAATAGAATGGAATGCAACGTGTAACGGAATGTGGAACGGAATGGAGTGCAATGTGGAATGGAATGTTTAATGGAATGTGGAATGGAATGGAGTGGAATGTGGAATGTAATGTAGAATGGAATGTGGAATGGAACGGAATGGAATGTGGAATGGAGTGAGTAATGAAATGTAATGCAATGTGGAATGGAACGGAACAGAATGTCGAATGTAATGTGGAATGGAATGTGGAATGGAAAGTAATATAACATGGAATGGAATGTGGAAACTAAAGTGGAATGGAATGCAATGGTATGTGGAATGTAACGTGTATTGGAATGGAATGGAAAGTGGAATTGAACGCATATTGCAAACTGGAATGGAGTGGAATGGAATGTGGAATGGAAAGGAATGGAATGTGGAATATAATGTGATGGAATACGGAATAGATATGAGTGGAATGGAATGTAGAATGGAATATGGAATGGAATGTGGAATATAATGGAAGGGAATGTGGAATGGAATGGAATGGAATGTGGAATGGAATGGAATGGAGTGTAATAGAAGGGAATGTGGAACGGAATGGAAAGGAATATGGAATGGAATGCGGAATGGAACAGAATGAAATGTGGAATGGAATGTGCAATGGAAAGTGGAATGGAATATTTAATGGAATGGAATGGAATGTGGAATCGAACATGGAATGAAATTGAATGGAACGTGGAATGGAAAGTGGAATGGAATGTGGAATGGAATGTGGAATGGAATGGAATTGAATGGGCAATGGAATGTGGAACGGAGTGTAGAATGGAATGGGATGGAATGTGGAATGGAATGTGGCAAGGAATTTAATGGAATGTGGAATGCAAAGTGGATTGCAATGTAGGATGGGTTGTGGAATGGAATGTGGAATAGCACGGAATAGAATGTGGAACGGAATGTGTAATGGAGTGGGGAATAGAACTTGGAATGGAATGCAATGGAATATGGAATGGAACGTGGAATGGAATGGAATGGAAAGTGGAACGGTATGTGGAATGGAACTTGTAATGGAATGTGGAATGGAAAGTGAAATGCAATGGAATTGAACGTGGAATATAACGTCTAATGGAAAGTGGAATGGAATGTGGAAATGAACATAGGATATACTGTGGAATCAAGTGTGGAATGGAACGGAATGGAATATGGAAAGGAATGTGGAATTGAGTGTGGAATGGAACGTGGAATGGAATGGAATGGAATGTGGAATGGAACGTAGAATTGAATGGAATGGAAAGGAATGGAATGTGGAATTGGATGGAATGGAATTTGCAATGGAATGTGGAATGGAATGTGCAAAGGAATGGAATGAAATGTGGAATGAAATGTGGATTGGAATGGAATGGAATGTTGAATGGAATGGAGTGGAATGTGGAATGGAATTTAACGGACACTGGAATGGAACGTGGTATGGAATGTGGAAGGGAATGTGGAAAGGAATGTGGAAAGGAATGTGGAATGAAATGTGGAATGGAACGGAATTAAACGTGGAATGGAATGTGGAATGGAATGTGGAATGGAACGTGGAATGCAACGGAATGGAATGTGGAATGGTATGGATTGGAATGTGGAATGGAACGCGGAATGGAATGTGGAAGGGAATTTGGAATGGAACGTGGAATGGAACGTGGAATGGAATGGAATGTAATGTGTAACGGAATGGAAAGGAATGTGGAATGGAATGTGGAATGGAATGTGGAATGGAATGAACTGGAATTTGGAATGGTGTGGAATGGAACGTTGATTGGAACGTGGAAGGCAATGTGCAATGTAACGTGTAATGGAAAGGAATGCAATGTGGAATGGAATGCAGTGGAATGCGGAATGGAATGTAATGTAATGTGGAATGGAATGTGGAATGGAATGGAATGAAATGTGGAATAGAATTTTTAATGGAATGGATTGGAATGCGAAATGGAATGGAATGCAATGCGAAACGGAACGTGGAATGGAAGGTGGAATGGAATGTGGAATGGAACTTGGAATGGAATGTGGAATGGAATGGAAAGGAATGAGAATGGAAAAGATTGGAATGTGGAATAGAATGTGGTATGGAATGGAATGGAATGTTGAATGGTATAGAATGGAATGGTATGGAATCTGGAATGGAATGGACAGGATTGTGGAATGGATCGTGGAATGGAATGGAATGGAACGTGGAATGGAATGCATAATGGAATGAGGAATAGAACGTTGAATGGAACGTGGAATAGAATGCAATGTAATGTGGAATAGAATGTGGAATGGGACGTGGAATAGAATGTGCAATGTAATTTGGAATGGAAAGGAATGGAATGTGGAAAGGAAAGGAATGGAAGGTGGAATGGAATGCAATGGAATGTGGAATAGAATGTGGAATAGAATGGAATGGAAGGCAGAATAGAAGGCGGAATAGAACGGATAGGAATCCGGAATGGAATGGAAAGGAATGGTATATAATGTGGAATGGAACGTGGAATTGAAACTGGAATGGAATGTGGAATTGAACGTGGAATGGAATGGAATGTGCAATGGAATATGGAGTGGAATGTGGAATACAACGTGGAATGGAATGTGGAATTGAAGGTGGAATGGAAGGTGGAATGGAATGGAATGGAATGTGGAAAGGAATGTGGAGTGGAATGAAATGGAATGTGGAATGGAATGGAATGGAATGTGGAATGGAAAGGAATGAAACGAGGAATGGAACATGGAATGGAATGTGGAAAACAATGCGGAATGGAATGTGGAATGCAATGTGAAATGGAATGGAAAGGAATGGGGAATAGAATGGAACGGAATGTGGAATGGAATGAAATGAAGTGGAATGTGAAATGGAATGTAATGGAATGTAATGGAATGCGGAATCCAACGGAATGAAATGCGGAACGGAATGGAATGGAATGGAATGGAATGGAATTGAAAGAGGCATGCAATGGAAGGGAATCTAATGGAATTTGGAAGAGAATGGAATGGAATGTGGAATGGAATGGAATGCAATGTGGAATGGAATGTGGAATAGAATGTGGAATGGAAAGTGCAAAGGAAAGTAGAATGGAATGAAATGGAAAGTGGAATGGAAAGTGGAATTGAATCGAATGGAAAGTGGAATGGAAAGTAGAATGGAATGGAGTGGAACGTGGTATCGAACGTGGAATGGAACGTCGAATGGAATGGTCAATGGAACGTGGAATTGAACGTGGAATGGAATGAAATGGAAAGTGGAATGGGACGTTAAATGTACTGTAATAGAATGGAATGGAATATGGAATGGATTGTGGAATGGACTGTGGAATGGAATGTTGAATGGATCGGAAGTGAATGTGGAATGGAATGTGGAATGGAATGTGGAAAGGAAAGTGGAATGGTATGGAATGGGTTGTGGAATGGAACGTGGAATTTAATGGAATGGAACGAGCAATGTAATGAAGAATGGAATGTGGAATGAAATGTGGAATGGAACGGAAAGGAATGGGGAATGGAATGTGCAATGGAATGTGGAATGGAAAGTGGAATGTAATGCATTGGAAAGTCGAATGGAACTTAGAATGGAATGGAATGGATTTTGGAATGGGATCTGGAATGGAATGTGGAATGGAATCTGGAATGGAACGTGGAATGGAACGGAATGGATTGTGGAATGGAATGTGGAATGGAATTCAATGGGATGTAGAATGAAATGTGGAATGGAATGTGTAATGGAATGGAATGGAATGTGGAATGGAATATGGACTGGAATGGAATGCAATGTCGAATGGAATGTGGAATGGAATGGAATACAAAGTGGAATGGAATGTGGAATGGAATGGAATGGAATGTGGAATGGAATGTAACGGAATGTAGAATGGAATGTGGAATGGAATGTGGAATGGATCGGAATGGAATGAGGAATGGTATGTGGAATAGAATGTGGAAGGAAAGTGGATTTGAATGGAATGGAATGTCGAATGGAACGTGGAATGTAACGGAATGGAATGTGGAATGGAATGTGGAAGGGAATGTGGAATGGAAAGTGGAATGGAATGGAATGGAATGTCGAATAGATCGTGGAATGAAATGGATTGAAACGTGGAATGAAACTTGCTGTTGAAGGTGGAATGGAACGTGGAATGGAATGTGGAATGGAGCATGGAATGGAATGTGGAATGGAATGTGGAATGGAACCTGGGATGGAATGGAATGGAAGGTGAAATGAAACGTGGAATGGAATGCAATGGAATGTGGAACAGAATGTGGAATGTAATCAGGAATGAAATGTGTAATGGAGCGTGGAATGGAAGGGAATGGAGCGTGGAATGGAATGTGACATAAAATGTGGAATGGAAAGGAATGGAATGTGGAATAGAAAGTGGTTTGGAATAGAATGAAATCCGGAATGGAATTGAAGGGAATGGAGTGGAATATGGAATGGAATGGAATGGAACGTGGAATGGAACGTGGAATGGAACATGAAATGGAACGTGCAATGGAATGTGAAATGGAAAGGAATGGAATGGAATATGGAAAGCAATGGAATGGAATGTGTAATGGAATGTGTAATGGAAAGTGGAATGTAATGGAATGGAATGGAATTGAAAGGAATGTGGAATGAAATAGAATGGAATGTGGAATCGAAAGGAATGGAAGGCGGAATGGAATGCAATTTTATGGAATGTGAAATGGAACGTAATGGATTGGAATGGAAGGTGGAATGGAATGTAATGGAATGCAATGGAATGTCAAAAGGAATGAAATGGAATGGAATGGAATGCGGAATTGAATCGATTGGGAAGTGGAATATAATGGAATGGAATATGGAATGCAATGGAATGGAATGGAATGGAAGGTGGAATGGAATATGAAATGGAATGAGGAATGGAACGTGGAATGGAATGAAATGGATCTTGGAATGGAGTGGAATGGAACGTGGAATGGAATGGAATGGAACGTTGAAAGGAAAGTAGAATGGAACGTGTTAAGGAAAGTGGAATGGATAGTATAATGGAATGTAATTCAATGTGGAATGGAACGGAATGGAAAGTGGAAAGGAATGGAATGGAATGTGAAATGGAATGGAATGGAATATGGAATGGAACGTGGAATGGAATGAAACGGAAAGTGCAATGGAATGACTGATGGAAAGTGGAATGCAACTTGGAATGGAATGGAATGGAACGTGGTATGGAATGTGGAATGGAATGGAATAGAAGGTGGAATGGAATTGAATGGAATAGAATGGAATGTGAAATGGAATGTGGAATGGAAAGTGGAATGGAAAGGAATGGAACATGGAATGGAATTTAATGGAATGGAACGTGGAATGTAACGTGGAATGGAATGGAATGGAATGTGGAGTGGAATGTGGAATGAAATGCGGAATGGAACGTGGAATGGAAAGTGGAATGGAATGCAATGGAATGTGGAATAGAATGTGGAATTGAATGTGGAACGGAATGTGGAATTCAATTTAATGGAATGTGGCATGGAATGTGGAGTGGAACGCAGAATGGAATGGAGTGGAATGTGGAATGGAATGCGGAATGGAATGATATGGAATGCGGGATGGAATGTGGAATGAAATGTGGAATGGAATGGAATGTGCAATGGTGTGTGGAATGGAAAAAATGGAATGTGGAATGGAATGCTGAATGGAATGTGGAATAGAATGTGTCAGAATGTGGAATGGATTGTGTAATGGAACGTTGAATAGAAAGGAATGGAATGTGGAATGGAAAGTGGAATGGAATGTAGAATGGAAAGTGGAATGGAATGGAATGAAACGTGGAATGGAACGTGGAATGGAATGTGGAAAGGAACGTGCAATGGAAGGTGGAATGGAATGGAATCGAATGTGGAATGGAGTGGGGAATGGAATGGAATGGAATGTGCAATTCAATTTGCAAAGGAATGGAAAGGAACGTGGAATGGAATGGAACGTGGAATGGAATGTGGAATGCAACGGAATGGAATGTGGAATGAAATGTGGAATGCAATGAATTGCAATTTGGAATGGAATGTGGAGTTGAATGGAATGCAATGAAGAATGGAATGTGCAAAGGAATGTGGAATGGAGCGTGGAATGGAAGATGGAATGGAATGGAATGGAATGTGGAATGGAATGTGGAATGGAATGGAATGGAATGTGGAATGGAATGGAATGTGGAATGGAATGGAATATTTAAATGGAATGGAATGGAATGTGGAATGGAATGTGTACTGGAATGGAACACTATGTGGAATGGAATGTGTAATGGAATGGAATGGAATGGAATGTGGAATGGAATGTTCAATGGAATGTGGAATGGAATGTGGAATGGAATGTAATGGAATGTGGAATGGAATGTGGAATGGAGTGTGGAATGGAAGTTGGAATGGAATGGAATGGATTGCGGAATTGAATATGGAATGGAAAGTGGAATGGAAAGTGGAATGTAACGTGGAATGGAACGTGGAATGGAATGTGGAATGGAATGTAATGGTATGTGGAATGGAACGTGTAATGGAACATGGAATGGAATGGAATGGAACGCTTAATGAAATGTGGAATGGAATGGAATGGGCTGTGTAATGGAATGGAATGGAATGTGCAATGGAAAGGAATGAAGTGCGGAATGGAACATGGAATAGAACGTGGAATGCAACGTGGAATGGAGCATGGAATGGAATGTGAAATGGAACAGAATTAAATGTGGAATTGAATGGTATGGAATGTGCAATGGAATGGAATGGTTTGGAATGTGGAATGGAATGGAATGGAATGTCGAATGGAATGGAATGCAGTGGAATTTGGAATGGAATGGAATGGAATGCAAAATATAATGGAATGGAATGTGGAATGGAATGGAATGGAATGGAAAGTGGAATAGAAAGGCATGGAATGGAATGTGGAAAGGCATGTTGAATTGAATGTGGAATTGAATGGAAAGGAATGTGGAATGGAATGGAATGGAACGTAGGGTGGTTTGGAATGGAAAGTGGAATGGAATGTGGAAAGGAACATGGAATGGAGTGGAATGGAACTTGGAATGGAACGTGGCATGGAATGCAATGGAATGTGGAATGGAATGCAATGGAATGTGGAATGGAACATGGAATGGAATGTGGAATGGAAAGTGGAATTGAACGTGGAATGGAAAGGGATGGAAGGTTGAATGGAATGTGGAATGGAATGTGGAGTGGAATGTTCCATTCCACATTCCATTCCATTCCATTCCATATTCCTTTCCATTCCATTCCGTGTTCCATTCAATTGCATTCCACATTCCATTCCACATTCCATTCCATTCCATTGCACAATACTTTCCATTACATTCCATATTACATTCCACATTCCATTCAAAATACCGTTCCATTCCATTGCAGTTCACATTCCATTCCATTCCATTCCACATTCCACTCCTTTCCATTCCACATTCCGTTCCATTCCGTATTCCATTCCATTCCATTGCATTCCAAATTTCATTCCATTCCACGTTCCATTCCAAATTCCATCCCATTCCATTACATTCCACAGTACATTCCATGCCATTCAATTCCAGTCCGCATTCCAATGCATTCCATTCGATTCCACATTCCATTCCACATTCCATTCCATTCCATTTCACATTCCATTCCACATTCTATTCCATTCCATTCCACATTCCATTCCGTTCCGTTGCATTCCACATTCCATTCCATTCCATTCCACATTCCTTTCCACTTTACATTCCTTTGCATTCCAGATTCAATTCCATTCCCTTCCACATTCCATTCCATTCCATTCTACATTCCATTCCACATTCCTTTCCACATTCCTTTCAAAGTTCCATTCCACGTTCCATTCCACATTCCATTCCACGTTCCACTCCACGTTCCATTCCATTCCATTCCACGTTCCATTACACATTCCATTCCATTCCATCCCACATTCCATTCCACATTACAATCCAAATTACATTCCGCGTTTCATTCCTCCTTCCATTAGACGTTCCATTCCACGTTCCATTCCACATTTCATTCCATTGCATTTCATATACCATTCCACGTTCCATTCCATTCCATTTCACATTCAATTCCACGTTCCATTCCATTCCTTTCCACATACCTTCCCATTCCATTTCAAATTCCATTCCTTTCCATTTCACATTCCATTCCATTCTATTGCATTCCACATTCCATTCTATTCCATTCCACAATCCATTCAATTACATTTCATTCCATTGCATATTCCATTCCACTTTCCATTCCACTTTACATTACATTCCTTTTCAAATTCAATTCCACTCCATTCCATTTCACAGTCCATTCCATTGAATTCCACATTCCATTCCACATTCCATTCCAAATTGCATTCCATAATCCATTGCATTCCAATCCATTCAATTCCACATTCCATTCCCCATTCCACTCCATTCCATTCCAAATTCCATACCATTCCACTCCTCCTTCCATTCCATTCCATTCCACATTGCATTCCATTCCGTTCCTCATTTCATTCCAATTCTTTCCATTGCATGCCACATTCCTTTCCATTCCATTCAATTCCATATTCCATTCCATTCCATTCCACATTCCATTCCATTCCATTCCAAATTCCATTCCATTCCTTTACACATTCCATTCCACATTCCTCTCCACTTCTTTTGATATTCCATTACATTATATTCCCTTCGACATTACATTCCATTCCACGTTGCAATCCATTCTTTTCCACATTCCATTAACTTCCATTGCACATTCCATTCCATTCCACATTCCTTTCCATTCCATTCCACATTCCATTCCATTCCATTCCACATTATTTTCCAAATTTCATTACGTTCCTTTCCACATTCCATTCTATTCCATTCCACATTCCTTTCCACATTCCTTTCCATTCCATTCCACATTGCATACAATTCCATTCCACATTCCATTCTATTCCAATCTATTCCACTCCACATTGTATTCCATTCCATTCCATTCCATTTCACATTCCATTCCATTCAATTCCTTTCCTCATTACATTCCATTCCTCATTGCATTCCATTCCATTCCACATTCCATTCCCTTCCATTCCACATTCCATTCCTTTCCATTCCATTCCACATTCCACTCCATACTATTCCACGTTCCATTCCTAATTCCATTACACATTCCTTTCCATTCCATTCAACGTGTTATTACATTATGTTCCACGTTCTATTCCACTTACCATTCCATTCATTTCCACATTCCATTCCATATTCCATTCCGTTCCATTACACATATCATTCCATTCCATTCTCTTCCATTACACATTTCATTCAATTCCATTCCACATTCCATTCACTTCCATTTCCTTCCATTCCACATTCCATTCCATTCCATTCCACATTCCATTCCATTCCACGTTCCATTCCATTCCATTCCACATTGGATTCCATTACATTCCACATTCCATTCCATTCCATTCCACATTGCATTCCATTCCATTCCATTCCATTGCATTCCATTCCATTCCACATTGCATTCCTTTCCATTCCATTCCATTCCACAATGCATTCCATTCCATTCCATTCCACATTCCATTCAAATTTTCATTCTATTCCATTCCACCTTCTATTCCATTCCATTCCAAGTTCCATTCCGCATACCATTCCACATACCATTCCATTGCATTCCACATTCCATTCCATATTCCATTCCAAACAATTCCACATTCCATACCATTCCATTCCACATTCCATTCTGCATTCCATTACATTCCATTTCACGTTTCATTACACAATCCATTCCATCTCATTCCACATACCATTCCACTTTCCATTACATTGCACTCCACTTCCATTTCACATTGCATTCCAGATTCCATTCCATTCCATTCCACATTCCATTCCAAGCATTAGACATTCCATTCCACACTCCATTTCATTCCATTCCACATTCCATTTCATTCCATTCCACATTCCATTACACATTCCTTTCCAATTAATTCCACATTCCATTAAATTAGATCAATATTCCATTCCATTTCATTCCACATTCCATTCCACATTCCACTCCATTCCATTCCATATTCCATGTCATTCCATTCCACATTCTATTCCATTGAATTCCACATTCCATTCCATGACATTCCACATTCAATTCCATTCCATTCCATTTCATGTTCCGTTCCATTGCATTCCAAGTTCCATTCCATTTCACCTTTCATTCCATTCCATTACATGTTCCATTGCATTCCATTCCAAGTTCCATTCCACATTCCATTCAATTCCATTACACATTCCATTCCATTCCATTCCACTTTCCATTACATTCCATTACACATCCCATTATATTCCATTCCACTTTGAATTCCACATACCATTCCCCATTCCATTCCATTCCATTCCACATTCCATTGCACATTCCATTCTATTTCATTCCACATTCCATTCTGCAATCCATTCCATTCCATTCCACATTCCATTGAAAATTACATTCCATCCCATTCCACATTCAATTCCATCCCATTCCACGTTCCATTCCAGTTTCCATTAAATTGCATTCCACTTTGCATTACCATTCCATTCCATTCCATTCCACATTCCATTCCACGCATTCCACATTCCATTCCACATACCACTCCATTCCGTTCCACATTCCATTCCACATTCCATTGCATTCCATTCCACATTCCATTTCATTGCATTCCACATTCCATTCCTGTCCATTCCATATTCAATTCCACATTCCATTTCTTTCCAGTCCACATTCCATTCCATATTCCTTTCCATTTCATTCCACGTTCCATTCCACATTCCATTCCATGCCATTCCACATTACTTTCCATTCCATCCACATTCCATTCAATTCCATTCACATTCCATTCCACATTCCATTCCATTCCACAATCCTTTACATTCAATTGCACATTCCATTCCATTCCACAATCCTTTACATTCCATTGCACATTCCATTCCAAATTGCATTACATTCCTTTCCACATTACATTCCATTGCAGTTCACATTCCATTCCATTCCATTCCACATTCCATTCCATTCCATTCCACATTCCATTCCATTCCATTCCACATTCCATACCAATCCGTATTTCATTCCATTCCATTCCATTCCACATTCAATTCCAATCCACGTTCCGTTACACATTCCATTCTATTCCATTCCACATTGCATTCCATTCCACATTAATTTCCATTCCATTCCACATTCCATTCCATTCCATTTCAAATTTCATTCCATTCCATTCCATTCTATTCCATTCCATTCCATTCCACATTTCATTCCATGTTCCATTCCTTTCCATTCCGCATTCCATTACACGTTCCATTTCACGTTCCATTCCACGTTATATTGCACATTCCATTCCAAGTTCCATTCCATTCCATTCAACATTCCATTCCATTCCATTCCATTGCATTCCACATTAGATTCCACATTCCTTTCCACTCCATTCCACATTCAATTCCATTCCATTCCGCATTGCATGTCAGTCCATTCCACATTCCATTCAACATTCCATTCCCTTCCATTCTATTCCATATTCCATTCCATTGCATTCCTCTTTCAATTCCATCACATTCCACTTTCCGTTCCATTGCATTCCATGTTCCGTTCCATTCCATTCCAATTTCCATTCCATTGCGTTTCACGTTCCATTGCTTTCCATTCCACATTCCATTCCATTCCATTCCACGTTCCATTCCACATTCCATTCCATTCCATTCCACGTTCAATTCCATTCCATTCCACATTCCATTCCATTGCATTCAGTTCCTTTCCATATTCCATTACGTTGCATTCTATTCCAATTTACATTCCATTGCCTTGCAACCCCCATTCCATTCCGATCCTTTCTATTCGACGTTTCATTCCACATTTCATTCCACATTCCACATTCCATTCGATTCCATTGCATTCCACATTCCATTCCATTCCATTCCATTCCGCATTCCATTCACCGTTCCATTCCACGTTCCTTTGCACGTTCCATTCCACATTCCATTCCAATCCATTCCACATTCCTTTCCACATTCCATTCCTTTCCATTCCGCATTGCTTTCCACATTCCATTCCATTCCATTCCACATTTCATTCAATGTTCCATTCCATTCCATTCCACATTCCATTCCACTTTACATTCCATTGCATTTCATATACCATTCCACATTCCATTCCATTCAATTCCATATTCAATTTCACGTTTCATTCCATTCCATTCCACATTCCATTCCATTCCATTTCAATTTCCATTCGATTCCATTGCATTCCACTCTACATTCCAAAGCATTCCATTCCACATTCCATTCCATTCCATTCCACGTTCCATTTCACAATCCATTCCACTCCATTCCATTCCACAATACAGTCCATATTCCATTCCATTCCATTCCAGAGTGCATTCAAATTCGTTTCCATTCCATTCCACATTCCATTGTGTTCCATTCCACATTCCATTCCATTCCATTCCACTTTCCATTCCATTCCATTCCATTGCACATTCCATTCCACATTCCATTCCATTCCATTCCATTCCACATTCGATTACATTCCATTGCACACACCATTCCAAATTCCACTGCATTCCACATTCCTTTTAACATTCCATTCCTTTATATTCCACATTCCATTCCATTCCACATTGCATTCCATTCCTTTCGACCTTCCATCCCGCGTTCCATTGCACGTTCCATTCCACGTTCAATTCCATTCCACGCCACAATATATTTCACGATTCATTTGACGTTCCATTCGACGTTCCATTCTCCTTTCATTCCATCACATTTTATGTGCCATTCCGCATTCCATTCCGTTCCATTCCACATTCCATTCCATTCCATTCCATTCCAAATTCCTTTCCATTCCATTCCATTCCATTCCACGAAGCATTCCACGATCCATTCCACGTTCCATTGCATTCCATTACACATTCCATTTCACATTCCATTCCATTACACATTCCATTTCACATTCCATTCCATTCCATTTCATTCCACTTTCCATTCCATTCCATTCCACATTTCATTTCAAATTCCATTCCATTCATTTCCATTCCTTTCAAAATTCCATTCCACATTCCATTCCATTCCGTACCATTCCACATTCCAATCCACATTCCATTACATTCTATTCCACATTCCATTGCATTACATTCCTTTCCATTCCATTCCATTCCATTCCACTTTCCATTCCACATTCCATTCCATTCCATTCCATTCCATTCCATTCCATTCCATTGCACGTTACATTCCGGATTCCATTCCATTCCATTCCACATTCCACTCCATTGCACATTCCATTCCACTTTTCATGCCAAGTTCCTTTGCACGTTCAATTCCATTCCATTCCACATTCCATTCCATTGCATTCCACATTCCATTCCATTCCATTATTGTTTCCATTCCATTCCAGATTTCATTCCATTCCATTTCTCCTTCTATTCCATTCCATTCCACATTCCGTTCCATTCCCTTCCACTTTCCATTCCGTTCCTTTCCACTTTCCATTCTACATTCCATTCCATTCCATTGCACGTTCCATTCCATATTAGATTCCATTCCACTCCACAGTCCGTTTCTTTCCATTCCACATACCATTCCACAATCCATTCAACTCCATTCCATTCGACATTGCATCGCATTCTATTTCCTTCAATTCCACATTCCATTCCCTTACATTCCGCATTCCCTTCCATTCCATTCCACATTCAATTCCACATTCATTTCCAAGTTCCATTCCACGTTCCACTCCACTTTCCATTCTACGTGTCATTGTACGATCCATTCCGCATTCCATTCCAAATTTCATTCCATTCCATTTCAAATTCTATTCCATTCCATTCCATTATATTCCACATTCCATTCCATTGCATTCCATTGCCCATTCCATTCCATTCCAAATTCAGTTCCACATTCCGTTCCACATTCCATTCAATTCCATTCCACATTGCATTCCTTTCCACATTCGCTTCCACATTCCATTCCTCTTTGCTTTCAATTCCTTTAGGTATTTCATTCCATTCCATATTCCATTCCACATTCCATTCCACAATCCATTCCATTCCATTCCATTGCACATTCCATTCCATTCTATTCCACATTCCATTCAATTAAATACCCTTCCATTCCAAATTCCGTTCCTTTCCTTTCCACATTCCATTCCATTCCATTCCACGTTACATTCCACTGCATTACACATTCCATTCCATTCCATTCCACATTCCATTCCATTACATTGCTCGTTCCATTCCATTGCATTCCATATTCCATTCCATTACATTCCACATTCCATTCCATTCCATTCCACATTCCATTCCATTCCATTCCACATTCCTCATTCCATTCCACCTTCCTTTCCATTCCATTTCAGGTTACTTTCCACATTCCATTCCATTCCATTACATATTCCATTCCATATTCCGTTCAATTCCATTCCACATTCCTTTCCATTTCATTCCACATTCCATTCAATTGCATTCCACAATCCATTCCGTTCCATTCCATTCCACACTGCATTCCATTCCATTCCATTCCGCATTCCATTCGACATTACATTCCATTCCATTCCACATTCCATTCCTATCCAAATTCCATTCCACATTCCATTCCACTCCATTCAATTCCATTTTCCATTCCATTCCACTCCATTTCATTCCAAGTTCCATTCCACATTCCATTCAACATTCCATTCTGTTCCATTCCATTCCATTCCACATTCCATTCCACATTCCATTCCATTCCATTTCACATTCCATTCCATTCCATTCCACATTCCATTCCATTCAATTCCATTGCATTCCACATTCCATTCCATTCCATTCCATTCCACATTCCATTCCGTGGCATTTCACGTTCTATTCCATTGCATATCACATTCTATTTTACATTCCTTTCCATTCCATTCCACGTTCTATTCCACATTCAATTCCATTCCATTCCACACTTCATTCCATTCCAATCCATTCAAGTCCTCATTCCATTCCATTCCATTCCATTACACTTTCAATTCCATTACGTTACACATTCCATTCCACATTCATTACCTTCCATTCCACTTTCCATTTCACATTCCATTCCACATTCCATCACATTCCATTCCACATTCCATTCCATTCCATTCCACATTCCATTCCCTTCCTTTTCTTTCCATTTCATTCCATTCCATTTCATACTCCATTCCACATTACCTTCCATTCCACTCCACGTTCCATTCCACATTCCATTCCATTCCATTCCATATTCCATTCCATTCCATTTCAAATTCTATTCCATTCCAATCCACATTCCAATCCATTCGATTCCACATACCATTCCATTCCATTCCATTCCACATTCCATTCCATTCCATTAAACATTTTTTTCCACATTCCATTCCATTCCACATTCCATTCGTCAATCCATTCCATTCCACATTGTATTCCATATTCCTTTCCATTCCAATCCCTATTCCATTCCATTCCATTACATATTATCTTCCACTTTCCATTCCATTCCATTCCAAATTCCATTCCACAATCCTCTCCATTACATTGCACATTATATTCCATTCCATTCAATTGCATTCCATTACCTTCAATTACACATTCCATTCCTCATTCCATTCCATTCCATTTCAGATTCCATTCCATATTTCATTCCATTCCATTGAACATTCCATTCCACTTTCCATTCACTTTCATTCCACTCCACTTTCCTTTCCATTCCTTTCCTTCATTCTACTTTCCAATCCATTCCATTCCATTCCTCCTTTGTACCTTCCAATCCATTCCATTTCACATTCGTTTGAGTTGCATTCCACATTCCATTCCATTCCTTTCCACATTCCATTGCAAATTCCATTCCATTCCATTCCATTCCACATTTCGTTGCGAACTCCATTCCATTCCATTGCAGATTGCATTCCAATTTGCATTCCATTCCATTCCACGTTCCATTCCATGTTCCATTCCACTTTCCTTTCTACGTTCCATTCCACGTTCCATTCCACGTTCCATTACACATTTCTTTTACTGTCCATTCCATGTTCCATTCTGAATTTCATTACATTCCATTACACATTCCATTCCACTTTCCATTCCATTCTACTCCATGTTCCATTCCACATTCCATTCCATTCCACATTGCATTTAACTTCGTTTCTCATTCCATTGCATTACATTCCATTCCATTCCACATTCCATTCCATTCCATTCCACATTCCATTCCATTGCATTGCATTCCACATTCCATTCCACACTCCATTCAACTTTCCCTTCCATGTTCCATCCCATTCCATTATACATTCCATTCCACCTTGCATTCCATTCCATTCTACCTTCCATTCCATTCCTTTCCACTTTCCATTCCACATTCCATTACGGATCATTCCAAATTGCATTAAATATAACATTCCACATCCCATTCCATTCCACTTTCCATTCCATTCCATTCCACTTTCCAGTCCATTCCATTCCACTTTCCATTCCATTCACCTTCCATTCATTTCCATTTCATTCACATTCCATTCCTTTCCATTCCAGATTTAATCGCATTCCATTCCACATTAAATTTCACTCCATTCCTTTCAACTTCCATTCCTTTCCATTTCATTCGCATTCCATTCCTTTCCATTCCACATTCAATTCAGTTCCATTCCACATTAAATTCCATTCCATTCCACATTCCATTCCATTCCATTCCACATTCCATTGCATTCCATTTATTTCCATTCCTCATTGCATTCTATGCCATTCCATTCCATTCCATTTCACATTCCTTTTACTTCTAATCCATTCCACAGTCCATTCCATTCCATTTCACATTCCTTTCCGTTCCATTGCATTCCACAGTGCATTCCATTCCATTCCATTCGATTCCACGTTCCATTCTGTATTCCAGTCCATTCCAAGTTCCATTCCACTTTCCATTCCATTCCATTCCACATTGCATTGCATTCAATTCCACATTCCATTGCATTCCATTCCACAATCCGTTCCATTTCATTACACATTGCATTCACCAGCATTCCATTCCACTTTCCATTCCAAATTCCATTCCACATTCCATTATATTCCATTCCATTCCATTCCATTCCACGTTCCATTCCACTTTCCATTCTACATTCCATTCTGTTCCATTCTATTGCATTCCATGTTCCATTCCACATTCCTTTCCACATTCCATTCCATTCAATTCGAATTCCCATTCAAATCCATTATATGTACCATTCCATTCAACATTTTATATCACATTCCATTCCATTCCATTCGACGTTCCATTCCACATTCAATTCAATTCAATTCCACACTCCATTCCATACCATTCCACATTCCCTTCTATTTCCATTTCTCGTTCCATTCCATTACATTCCACATTCCATTGCATTCCATTCCACATTCCGTTCCATTTAATTCCATTCTATTCCACTTTCCACTACACATTCTTTGCATTCCGTTACACAATCCATTCTATTCCATTCCAATTTGCATTCCATTCCATTGCAGTTTCCATTCCATTCCATTCCACACTCCATTCCATTTCATTCCATTCCACATGCCATTCCAATCCATTCAGAATTGCATACCACATCCCATTAAATTCGTTTCCACTTTCCGTTCCACATTCCATGGCACATTCCATTGTCTTCCATTCCATTCCACTCCACGTTCCATTCCACATATCATTCTCCATTCAATTCCATTCCATTCCGCTTTCCATTCCATTTCATTCCATTCCATTGCATTCCATCTTCCATTCCATTTCATTCCATTCCACATTCCTTTCCATTCCATTCCACTTTCCATTTCATTCCTTTCCACATTCCGTTGCACATTTCATTCCATTCCATTCCACTTTCAATTTCACATTCCATACAATTCCATTACATTCCATTCCGTTGCATTCCATTTTCCATTCCCTTCCATTCCATTAAACATTCCATTCCATTCCACTGCATATTCCATTCCATTCCATTCCACATTCCATTCCATTCCATTCCACGATCCATTCTATTTTCCATTCCATTTCATTCCAGATTCCATTCCAATTCATACCACATTCCATTCCACATTCCTTTCCATTCCATTCCACGTTCCATTCCACATTCCATTCTTTTCCACTCCATTCCATTCCATTCCACGTTCCATTCCACACTCCGTTCCACATTCCATTCCACATTCCATTCCATTACATTTCACGATCCATTCGATTTTCCATTCCATTTCATTCCACATTCAATTCCACTCCATTCAACATTCAATTCCGTTCCATTCCTTTCCATTCCACATTCCATTCCATTCCATCCCATTCCACATTCCATTCCACATCACCTTCCATTCCATTGCACATTCCATTCCCCATTCCATTCTATTCCTTTCCACATTCCATTCCACTTTCCATTCCACATTCCATTCCTCTCCATTCCAATCCATTCCACTTTCCATTCCACGTTCCATTCCACATTCCGTTCCATTACATTCCAATACAATACATTCCATTGCACATTCTACCCCATTCCACATTCCATTCCATTAATTTTCACATTGCATTCCATTCCTTTCCACATTCCATTTGACTGCATTCCATTCTATTCCATTCTATTGCACTTTCATTCCAGTTTCCATTCCACATTCCAGTCCACATTAATTTCCATCCCATTCCATTTCACATTCTATTCCACATTCCAACGCATTCTATTCCAAATTACTTTCCATTCCGTTCCACACTCCATTCCACATTCCATTGCACTACATTCCAAATTCCATTCCACGTTCCACTTCATACCATTCCACAGTCCATTCCTTTCATTTCCACTTTCCATTCCACATTCCTTTCCATTCCTCATTCCATTCCATATTCCATTCCATTACATTGCATTCCACATTCCATTGCCTTCCAAATTCCACTCCATTCAATTACACATTCCATTCCACATAAACTTCCATTCTATTCCACGTTGCGTTACACATTCCTTTCCACATTCCATTCCATTCCAGTCCATTCCACATTCAATTCCATTCCATTCTTTTTCAATCCACTTTCTATTGCATTCTATTCCACATTCCATTGCATTGCATTCCACATACCATTCCATTCCATTCCACATTCCATTCCATTCCACATTCGATTCCATTCCACGTTCGTTTCCACATTCCATCCCACATTCCTTTCCACGTTCCATTCCACTTTCCATTCCATTCCATTAAACATTCCATTCCACATTCTATTCCATTCCATTCCATTCCATTGAACATTCCAATCCATTCCACATTCCATTCCATTCCATTCCACATACCATTCCATTCCATTCTATTCCACATTCCATTCCACATTCTGTTCCACATTCCATTCCACTGCATTCCACATTCCAGGCCATTCCGTTCCACGTCCCAATCAATTCATTTCCACATTCCATTCCATTCCATTCCACTTTCCATTCCATGTTCCATTCCACGTTTCATTCCATTCCATTCCACGTTCCTTTCCTCATTCCATTCCACGTTCCACTCCATTCAATTCCACATTCCATAACTCATTCCATTCCACGTTCCATTCCATTTCATTCCACGTTCCATTCCACTTTCCAGTCCACGTTCCATTCAATTCCATTCCATGTTCCTTCCATTCAATTCCACGTTCCATTCCATATACCATTCCATTCCTTTCCACAATCCATTCCATATTCCATTCCATTCCATTCCATTCCATTCCATTCCATTCCATTGCATTCCACATTCCATTCCAGTCCATTCCATTTGACATTACATTCCATTCCATTCCACATTCCATTCCATTCCTTTACACATTCCATGTTCCATTTTACTTTCCATTACATTCCATTCCACATTCAATTCCATTCCAATCCATATTCCATTCCATTCCATTCCACATTCCATTCCATTCTATTCCACATTCCATTCCATTCCGTTGCACATTCCATTCCATTGCATTCCACATTCCATTTCATTCCGTTCCATTTCACATTCCATTCCATTCCATTCCTTTCCACATTGCCTTCCATTCTATTCCTTTAAACATTCCATTCCAGATTTCATTGGAAATCTTTCCACATCCCATTCCATATTCCATTCCACTCTATTCCACATTCCATTCCACATTCCATTCCATTCTATTGCACATTCCATTCCATTCCATTCCACAGTCCATTCCATTCCAGTCCATTCCATTCCACTTTCCATTCCATTCCATTCCATTCCACATTCCACTCCATTCCATTCCACATTCCATTCCATTCCATTTGACGATCTATTCCATTCCACATTCCATTCCACCTTCCATTCCACGTTGCATTCTCTTCCATTCCGTTACACATTCCATTCCAGATTTCATTCCCCATTACATTCCACATTCCATTTCACCTTCCATTCCACGTTGCATTCTCTTCCATTCCATTACACATTCCATTCCAGATTCCATTCCCCATTTCTTTCCACATTCCATTCCATTTCATTCCATTGCTTTCCACATTGCATTCCACATTCCATTCCATTCCGTTCCGTTCAATTCCATTTCAGTCCACATTCCATTCCATTGCACATTCCATTCCATTCCATTACACATTTCATTCTATTTCCATTTCACATTCCATTCTATTTCCATTTCACATTGCATTCCATTCCACATTCCATTCCACATTCCATTCCATTCCATTCCACATTCCATTCCAAATTCAATCCCTTTACTTTCCACTTTCCATTCCATTCCACTTTGCATTCCATTACGTTCTATTACATTCCACATTCCATTCCACATTCCATCCCACTCCATTCCACTTTCAAAACTCTTCCACTCCACGTTCCATTCCACTCCATTCCACGTTCCACTCCATTCCATTCCACGTTCCATTCCATTCCGCTTTCCTTTCCATTCCCTTCCACGTTCCATTCCTCGTTCTATTCCATGATCCATTCCATTCCATTAAACATTCTATTCCTCGTTCTATTCCATGATCCATTCCATTCCGTTCAACGTTCCATTCCTCTTTCCATTCCACATTCCATTCCATTCCATTCCACATTCCATTCCACTTTCCATTCCACGCCAGTCAACATTCCATTACATTCCACGTTCCATTCCTCACCATTCCACGTTCCGTTAGAATCCACTTTCCATTCCATTCCATTCCACGTTCCATTCAATTCCATTCCAAGTTCCATTCTATTCCATTCCACGATCCATTCCACCTTCCATTCCACTTTGCATTCCACTTTCCATTTCACGTTCCATTCCATTCCATTCCACTTTCCATTTCTTAGTCCATTCCACATTCCATTCCATTCCATTCCACATTTCAGTAAACATTCCATTCCACATTCCATTCAATTCCATTCCACATTGCATTCCATTTCGTTCCACATTCCATTCCATTCTATACTATTCCATTCCTCATTCTATTACACATAACATTCCATTCCATTCCACATTCCATTCCATTCTATACCTTTCCATTACTCATTCTATTAAACATTGCATTCCATTCCATTCCACTTTCAATTCCATTCTATTCCTTGTTCCATTCCACATACCACTCCATTCCTTTCGACGTTAGATTCCATATTCCATTCCATTCAATTCCCTTCTATTCCACATTCCATTCCATTAGATTCCACATTCCATTCCATTCCATTCCCCTCCATTCCACTTTCCATCCCATTAAAATTCCCTTCCATTCCACATTCCATTACATTCCATTCCACATTCCATTCTCTTCCATTCCACATTATATTCCATTCCATTCGATTCCATATTTCTTTCCATGCCATTCCACCTTCCATTCCATTCCAATCCATTCCATATTCCATTCCACATTCCATTCCTTTCCATTCCACGTGAAATTCCATTCCATTCCACATTCCGTTCCATTCCATTCGCCATTCCATTCCATTCTATTCCACATTCCATTCCATTCCATTCCACATTCCATTCCCTACCATTCCACATTCCATTCCATTCCATTGCATTCCACATTCGTTTCCATTCCAATCCACATTACATTCCATTCCATTGCATTCCACATCCCATTCAATTCCATTCCACATTCCATTCGATTCCATTCCACATTCCATTCCACATTCAATTCCATTCCATTCCATTCCACATTTCATTCCATTCCATTCCATTCAACGTTACATTCCACATTCCATTGCACATTCCATTCTGTTCCATTCCATTCCATTCCACCTTCCATCCCACATTCCATTCCACATTCCATTCCATTCCATTTCACATTCTATTCCACATCCCTTTCCATTCCATTGCACATTACATTCCACATTCCACTCCATTCAAAATTCCACTCCACTCCATTCCATTGCATTCCATATTGCATTCCATTCCATTCCATTCCACATTGCATTCCATTACATTCCACATTCCATTCTGTTCTACATTCTATTTCACATTCCATTCCATTCCATTCCACGTTCCATTCCACATTCAATTTCGTTTCATTCCACATTAAGTTCCATACCATTCCACATTAAATTCTATTTCCATTTCACTTTCCATTCAACTCCATTCCACATTATATTGCATTCCACTCCACATTCCATTGCATTCCATTCCGCATTGCATTCCATTCTGTTCCACATTTCATTCCATTCCATTGCATTGCATTACATATTCCATTCCATTCAATTCCACATGCCATTCCCATCCTTTCCACTTTGCATTTCACATTCCATTCCATTCCATTCTTCTTTGCATTCCAGGTTCCATTGGACATTCCCTTCCATTCTACGTTGCAGTCCACGTTCCATTCCCCATTCCATTCCATTCCATTCCACATTCCATTACATTCCATTCAACGTTCCATTCCACATTCCATTCCATTCCATTCCATTTCATTCCATATTCCATTCCATTTAATTCCATTCCACATTCCATTCCATTTCATACTGCTTTCCATTCCTTTCCTTTCTATATTCCATTCGTCATTCCATTCCATTCCAGTCCACGTTCCATTCCACTTTCCTTTCCATTGCATTCCACATTCCGTTCCAATCCATTCCACATTCCATTTCACATTCAATTCCATTCCATTCCACATTCCATTCTACAATTAATTCCACATTCTATTCTACATTCCATTCAATTCCATTCCCCATTCCATACCACATTCCATTCCATTCCACATTCCATTACACATGCCATTCCCTTCCATTCCACATTCCATTCCACATTCCATTCCATTCCATTCCATATACTATGACACATTCCATTCCATTCCATTCCACATTGCATTCCAGAATCCATTTCAAATTTCATTCCATTCCATTCCATATTCCATTCCAAGTTCCGTTACATTCCATTGAACATTCCATTCCATTCCATTCCACATTCAATTCCACATTCCATTCCTCTCCATTCCATTCCACATTCCATTCCATTTCATTCGGCATTCCACTCCGCTTCTTTCCACATTCCATTCGACATTCCATTCCATTCCATTCCATTCCATATTCCATTCCATTCCATTCTGCATTCCATTCCTTTCCATTCCACATTCAATTCCAATCCATTCCACATTCTATTCCATTCCATTCCATTTCACAGTCCATTCCACTTTCCATTCCACATTCCATTCCCTTCTACTTTTCATTCCACATTCCATTCCACATTCCATTCCATTCCGCATTCCAATCCACTTTCCATTCCACGTTCAAATCCACATTCCTTCTCTTTCCATTCAACTTTCGATTGCACATTGTATTCCATTCCATTCCACGTTCCATTGCAAATTCCTTTTCAGTCCATTCTGCGTTGATTTCCAGATTCCATTCCACAATCCATTCCGCATTCCATTGCATTCCACGTTCCATTACAGATTCCATTCCCCATTCCATTCCATTCCCCGTTCCATTCCACATTACATTCCACGTTCCATTACACATTCCATTCTATTCCATTCCATTCCGTTCCACATTCCTTTCCACATTGCATTCCATTCCATTCCACATTCCATTCCGTTCCACTTTCCATTCCATTCCATTCCACATTACATTCCACTCCATTCCACGTTCCATTCCACATTCCATTTCAAATTTCCACATTCCATATTCCTTTCCACATTCCTTTCCATTCCATTCAATATTCCATTCCAACTTGCATTCCATTCCATTCCATTCAATTCCACATTGCATTCCATTCTATACCATATCACATTTCATTCCGTTCCTTTCCACGTTCCATTCCACATTCTATTCCATTCCATTCCATTCCATGTTCCATTCCACATTCCATCCCATTCCACATTCCATTCCACTTTCCATTCCATTCCATTCCACATTACATTGCACTCCATTCCACATTGCATTCCAGATTCCATTTCAAATTTCACTCCATTCCATTCTACTCCATTCTACTCCATTTCTTTCCACTTTACTCCAATCCACTCAACTCCACTCCATTACACCCCACTCCATTCCATTCCACTCAATTAGATTCCACTCCAGTCCACTCCATTCCATTCCATTCAAGTCCATTCCATTCCATTCCATTTCAGTTCATTCAATTCCATTCCCCACCGTTCCCGTACATTGCACTCCATTCCACTTAACTCCACTCAATTATATTCCACTCCATTCCACTGCATTCCCCTCCACTGTATTCCACTCGACTCCATTCCATTTCGTTCCAATCCACACCACTCCAATCCATTCTTCTGCACTCCATTCTCTTTCATTCCATTCCATTCCACTCCACTCAGATTCATTCCACTCCACTAAACTCCAATGCAGTCCATTCGATTCCATTCTGTTCCATTCCACTGCATTCCTCTGCATTAAATTCCATTCCACTGCATTCCTGTCCGCAACACTCCTTTCCACTCTACTCCACTCCACTCCACCCCACTTCACTCCATTCCATGTCATTGCATTCCACTCTACTCCATTCTATTCCATTCCCCTTCATTCCAATCCGTTCCATTCTACTTCACTCATATCCCCTCCATTCCTTTCCATTCCTTTCCACTCCACTCCATTCCATTCCATTCCACTCTTCTCTATTCTACTCCAGTCAAATCCATTCCACTACATTCCATTTCTTTCCTTTCAACTCCATTCCTCTCCACTCCACTCAGTTCAACTCCAGTCGCCACCATTCCATTCCATTCTTTTCCACTCCACTCCATTCTACTGGACTCCACTCCATTCAACTCCAATCCATTCCATTACGTTCGATTCCATTCCACTCCACTCCATTCCATTCCACTCTACTCCATTTCACTCCATTCCACTCCTCTCCTCTCCACTCAACTCCATTCCATTCCATTCCACTCCAATCCATTCCATTACACTTCATTCCATTCCACTCCACTCCACTCCATTCCATTCCCTTCCATTCCATTCCACTCCATTCCTGTCCACTCCACTCCACTCCACTACTGTCCACTCCACTCCATTAGATTCAATCACAATCCATTCCACTCCACTCCACTCTACTCCACTCCATTGGATTCCATTCAATGTCGTTCCATTCCACTGCATTCCACTCCAAACCTCTACACTCTAATCCACTCCACTCCACTCCACTCCACTCCATTCCATTCCATTCCATTCCATTCCATTCAAATTTATTCCACCCCATACTTTTATTTTGACAGGATATCACTTAGTCAAACAGTCCAGAGTGCAGTGACACAATCTCAGTTCCCATTTCATTTCACCATTCCTTTCCATTCCATTCAATTTCATTCCATTCCATCCCACTGCATTAAAATCCACCCAACTCCAATCCACCTCAATGCATTCCATTCCATTCCACTCCACTCGAGTCCACTCCACTCCAATCCACTCCTTACCATCCCATTTCATTCCACCCTACTCTACTCCATTCAACTCCACTCCATTCCACTCGATTCCACTCAATTCAATTCCACTCCACACAATTCCATTCCACTCCACTTCATTTCATTCCACTCCACTCCATTCCACTTCACTCCACTCAATTCCATTTCTTTTCACTCCACTCCATTACATTCCACTCCATTCCACTGGACTGCACTCCACTCCACTCCATTCTACTCCATTCCACTCCACTCCATTCCATTCCATTCCTCTTCACTCTACTCTACTCCATTTTATTGCACTCCATTCAAATCCACTCCATTCCATTCCATTCCATTCCATTCCACTCCATTCCATTCCATTCCACTCCATTCTGCTCCATTCCATTCTACTTCAATTGATCAATTGACTCCACTCCTATCCACTCCACTGCACCACACTCCATTCCATTCCGCTCTACTCCATTCCACTCCATTCAACTCCACTCCACTGCACTACAATCCTCTCCATTCTGCTCCACCTCATTTGTCTCCACTCCACTCCATTCCACTCAATTCCATTCCATTCCTTTCCAATCCACTCCACTCCATTCCCCTCCACTGCATTCCATTCCAGTCCATTCTACTCTGCTCCATTCCACTCCACTCCATTACACTCCACTCCGTTCCACTCCTTTCCACTTCATTCCATTCTACTACACTCCAATCCATTCTTTTCCATTCCGTTCCATTCCCCTGCATTCCGTTCCACTCCTCTCCATTCCAGTCTACTCCACTCCACTACACTCCACTCCACTCAACTTCTTTCCATTCCATTCCATTCCATTCCATTCCACTCAATTCCACTACACCCCATTCCACTCCACCCCACTCCACTCAACTTCTTTCCATTCCATTCCATTCCATTCCACTACTTCCACTACACCCCATTCCACTCCATTCCACTACATTCCACTCTATTCCTGTCCACTCCACTCCACTTCACTCCAAGAACTTCCTTTCTGCTCCACTTTACTCCATTCCATTCCAATCCTTTCCAATCCACTGCATTCCATTCCACTCCACTCCACTCCATTCCAGTCCACTCCACTGAACTCCACTAAACTCTACTGCATTCCATTCCCTTCCATTCCACTGCACTCCACTCCCTTCCACTCCATTCCAATCCATTCCATTCCAGTCCATTCCACCTCACTCCATTCCATTACTCTCTAAACCATTCCTTGTCGTTCCATTCCATTCCAGTCCATTTCACTCAACTCCATTTCACTCCACTCAATTCCAGTCCCTTTCCTTCTATTCCAATCAAATGAATGACACTCCACTGAAGCCCACTCCACTCCACTCGAATCCATTTCATTCCACTTCTCTCCTATCCACTCCACTCCACTCCATTCCACTCCACTACATTCCATTCCATTATATTCCACTTCACTTCACTCCATTCCGTTCCCTTCCACTCCTTCCAATTCCATTCCTTTCAACTCCATTCCAATCCATACCATCCATTCCAGTCCATTCCACTCCACTTCTGTCCACTCCATTCCACTCCATTACATTCCATTCAATTCCACTCCACTCCATTCATTTCTACTCCATTCCATTCCACTCATTTCCAGTCCACTCCTGTCCATTTAATTCCACTCCATTCCACTCTATTCCATTCCACTCCTTTCCACTCCGCTCCATTCCATTCCACTCCACTCCAATCCATTCCTCTCTACTCCAATCCTTTCCATTCCACTCCACTCCACTCCATTCCATTTCATTCTGCTCCATTGTTTTCCCTTCCATTCTACTCCACTCCTCCAGATTCTACTCTACTCCACTCCATTCCATTACATTCCTGTCCACTCCAATCCCTCCGTTTCACTGCACTCCACTCCACTGCATTCCACTCCATTGCACTCCACTTCAGTCCATTCCTTTCCATTCCATTCCATTCCACTCCACTCCATTGCATTCCACTGCAGACCTTTCCACTACACTCCGTTCCATTCCATTCCACACCACTCCATTATACTCCACTCCAATCCATTCTATTACATAAAATTCTTTTTTACTCCATTCCATTCATTCCAATATATGCCAATCCACTATACTCCATTCCATTGCACTCCACTCCACTCCACTCCAATCCCCTCCACTCCACTCCATTCCATGCCATTGCATTTCACTCCAATCCATTCAATTCCATTCCACTGCATTCCATTCCACTCCACTCCAATCCAGTAGTCTCAACTCCACCCAATTCCACTCCTTTCCTTTCCTCTCCACTCCATTCCATTCCATTCAACTCCATTCCACTCCATTCCACTCCATTCCAGTCCATTCCATTACAATCCACTCCACTGCATTCCATTCCATTCTACTCCACTCCACTCCATTCCACTCCACTCCATTCCACTCCAGTCTACTCCATTCCATTCCATTCCTCTCCACTCCACTCCATTCCATTCCATTCCACTGCATTCCACTCCACTCCTCTCCATTCTATTCAATTCCATTCCACTCCATTCCACTTTGTTCCGTTCCACTGCATTCCACTCTATTCCAATGCATTCGAGGCCACTCATCTCCTCTGCACTCCACTCCATTCCTTTCCATTCCATTCCATTCCACTCCATTTCCCTCCATTCCATTCCATGCCATTCCACTACATTCCAGTGCATTCCAGTCCACTCCACTCCACTCCAATCCATTCCATTCCATTGCACTGCACTCCACAACAAACCATTGAATTCCACTCCATTCCATTCCAATCCATTCCGATCCAATCCACTCCTTTCCACTCCACTCCATTCCATTGCATTCTACTCCACTCCTCTCTATTCCATTCCATTCAACTCCACTCCATTCCAATACACTCCACTCCTTTTCTTACACTTCATTCCATTCCTCTTCATTCCACTGTATTCCACTCCTTTCCACTTTAACCCAATACATTCCATTCCATTTCTTTCCACTCCAATCCCCTCGACTCCATTCCATTCCATTCCCCCACCCTGCACTCCACTAGACTCCATTCCACACCACTCCATTCCACTTCACTGTATTCTATTCCATTCCATTCCATTGAACTACATTATACTCCACTCCGTTCCCCTCCATTCCAGTCCACTCAACTCCATTCCAGTCCACTCAACTCTCCTCCACTCCATTCCATTCCATTCGACTGGAGTCCACTCCATTCGATTCCAATCCATTCCACTCCACTTCATTCCGTTTGACTCAACTCCACTCCACTCAACTACATTCCATTTAATTCGACTTCATTTCATTCCACTATATTCCATTCCTATCCTCTCCATTCCTCTCCACTGCATTCCCTTCCAGTCCATTCCACTCCACTCCATTCCATTCCACTCCATTACACTCTACTCCACTCCACTCTATTCCATTCCATTCCACTCCACTCCACTCTATTCCAATCCATTCCACTCCATTCTACTCCAAGATGCTCCATTCCATTCCGTTCAATTACTTACCACTCTACTCCACACCATTCCATTCCACTCCACTCCATTCTGTTACATTCCAATCCATTTCACTCCATTCCATTCCACTCCACTAGATCACAGTCCACTCCACTCCATTCCACTCCACACCACTCGAATATATTCCATTTATCACCACTCCATTCCACTGTACTTAACTCCATTCCATTTCATTCCATTCCTCTGCACTCCACCCCTTCCGCTCCAATCCACTCCATTCCAATCCATTGCACTGCATTCCACTCCACTCCACTCCATACCACTCAACTCCACTCCACTCCAATCCACTCCACTCCCTTGTATTACACTCCATTCCATTTCTCTACATTCCACTGCACTCCTATCCATTCCATTCTATCCCATTCCTTTCCATTCCATTTCTTTCCACTCCAATCCCCTTGACTCCATTCCATTCCATTCCGCCACCCTGCACTCCCCTACACTCCATTCCACACCACTCCATTTGACTCCACTCCATTCCATTCCATTCCATTGCACTCCATTACATTCCACTCCTTTCCCCTCCATACCAGTCCTTTCAACTACATTCCAGTCCACTCAGCTCCCCTCCACTACATTCCATTCCATTCGATTGCACTCCACTCCATTCGATTCCAATACATTCCCCTCCACTTCATTCCGTTCGGCTCAACTCCACTCCACTCAACTCCATTCCATTTAATTCATCTTCATTTCATTCCACTCTATTCCACTCCTCTCCACTCCATTCCACTCCACTGCATTCCATTCCAGTCCATTCCACTCCACTCCATTCCATTCCACTCCATTCCACTCCACTCCACTTCATTTCGTTCCATTCCATTCCACTCCACTGCACTCCATTCAAATCCATTCCACTGCATTATACTCCATGAAACTCCATTCCATTCCATTCTATTCCATTCCATTCCCTATCACTCTACTCCACACCATTCCATTACTTTCCACTCCATTCTATTACATTCCACTGCATTTCACTCCATTCCTTTCCACTCCATTCCATTGCAGTCCACTCCACTCCATTCTACACCACTCCACAAGAAAGCATTCCATTACACACCACTCCATTCCACTGTACTTATCTGCATTCCATTTCATTCAATTCGACTGCAATCCTACCCTTCCACTCCACTTCACTCCATTCCATTCCACTCCACTCCATTCCATTCCATTCTACACCACTCCACTGCATTCCGCTTCACTCCATTCCACTCCACTCCTCTCCATTCCGTTCCATTCCATTCCTCTCCACTCCATTCCATTCCATTCCACTCTACTTCGTTAAACTCCACTTCGATCCGATCCATTCCATTCCTCTCCACTTCTCTCCATTCCAATCCATTCCACTCCATTCCACTCCACTCCACTGTATTCCATTCCATTCCCTTCCATTACACTCCATTCCGTTCCATTCCACACTATTCCATTCCACTGTACTCCATTCCACTCCACTCCATTCTTTTCCTTTCCATTCCACTCCATTCCATTCCACTCCACTCCATTCCAGTTTACTCCACTCCATTCCAGTTTACTCCACTCCATTCCACTCCTCTACACTGCAATCAACTTCTTTCCATTCCATTCCATTCTATTCCAATCCACTCCACTCCTCCCCATTCCACACTATTCCACTCCATTCCATTCCATTCTGGTCCACTCCACTCCACTCCACCCCATTCCCATCCATTCTGTTGCGCTCCACTCCATTACATTCCAATCCATTCCAATCCACTGCATTCCATTCCACTCCACTGCAGTCCATTCCAGTCCACTCCACTGAACTCCACTCCACTCAACTCCAATCCATTGCTTTCCAACCCACTGCACTCCACTCTACACCACTCCATTACACTCCATTCCTTTCCACTCCATTCCATTCCGCTCCATCCCATGCCATTCCTTCCCACTCCATTCCGTTCCACTCTACACCATTCTATTGCATTCCATTCCACTCCAGTCAATTTCACTCCACTCCATTCCACTCCGCTTATTTCCACTCCCCTTCATTCTATTCCAATGCATTCCATGACATTCCACTAAACTCCACTCCACTCCACTCCATTTCATTCCACTTCACTCCAATCCACTCCACTCAATTCCATTCCACTCCACTACATTCCATTTCACTCAATTCCATTCCACTTCACTCCACTCCATTCTATTCACTTGTGCTACATTCCATTCCATTCCATTCCAGTCCATTCCATTCCATTCCACTCCATTTCTTTCCATTCCACTCCAGCCCAGTCCATTCCACTTCATGGCACTCCACTCCAGTCGACTTGATTCCACTGCATTCCACTCCATTCCACTCCACTCCACTCCACTCCACTCCATTCCATTCGATTCCACTCTGTTCCATTCCATTCCGCTCTACTCCAATCCATTGCACTCCACTCCACTACATTCCATTCCATTCCGCTCCATTGCATTCCCTTCCATTCTACTCCACTCCACCACATTCTACGCCACTGCATTCCATTCTATTCCATTCTATTCCATTCCTTTCCAGTCCAGTCCACTCCACTACCCTCCATTTCACTGCACTCCACTCCACTCTATTCCACTCCATTCTACTACACTTCATTCCATTCCATTCCATTCCATTCCACTCTTCTCCATTCCATTCCACTTCACACAATTCCACTCCACTCCTTTCCATTCCATTCCACTCCACTCCATTCTCATGTACTCTAATCCATTCTATTACTTTACATTACATTTTACTCCATTCCTTTCCATTCCAATCCATTGCAATCCCCTACACTCCATTCCACTTCACTCCACTCCACTCCAGTCCAATCCCCTCCACTCCAATCCATTCCATGCCATTGCAATCCCCTCCATCCATTCCATTCCATTCCATTCCATTCCTTTCCAATTCTTCCACTCCCCTGTACTCCATTCCATTACACTCCACTCCTTTCCATTCCATTCCATTCCATTGCACTCCATTCCATTCCACTGAAATCCATTCAACTCTACTCCCCTCCATTCCACTCCACTCTACTACATTCCATTCCACTCCACTCCTTTCCATTCCATTCCACATCTCTCCACTCCATCCACTCCACTCCACTCCATTCCACTCCATTCCATTCCATTCCATTCCATTCTACTCTAATCCACTCCACTGCATTCCACTCCACTCTACTCCATTCCTTTCCATTCAAGTCCAATCAACTCCTTTCCAGTCCATTCCAATCCTTTGCTCTTCACTCCACTATTTTCCATTTCATTCCATTCCTTTCTACTCTATTCCATTCCATTCAATTCTACTCCATTCAACTCAACTCCATGCCTCTCCATTCCCCTGCATTCCATTTTATTCCACACCATTCCATTCCACTCCACTCCATTTCAGTCCACTCCACTCCATTCGACTCCACTCCACTCGACTCCACTGAACTCCATTCCATTCCATTTCACTCCATTCCATTCCACTCCACTCCATTTCATTCCACTTCATTCCAGTGCGCTAGACTCCATTCCACTCCAGTCCTTTCCAGTCCATTCCATTGCACTCCATTCCAATCCATTCCACTCCATTTCATTCCACTCAATTCCAATCCACTCCTTTCCATTGCACTCCATTCCACTCCATTCCATTCCTTTCAACTCCATTACTTTCCATTCCACTCCACTGCACTCCATTCCATTCCACTGCACTCCACTTCATTCCATTACACTCCATTCCATCGCATTCCATTGCATTCCATTTCATTCCATTCAGTTCCATTCCATTCCACTCCACTCTACTACATTCCATTCCACTCCAATCCACTCCTTTCCATTCCACTCCTATCCACTCCACTCCACCACACTCCATTCCATTCCATTCCATTCCACTCCACTCCACTCCTTTCCACTCCATTCCACTCCATTCCACTCCATTCCACTGCAGTCCACTCCACTCCATTCCATTCCACTCCATTTGTCTCTGTTCCACTCCATTCCACTCCACTCCATTCCATTCCACTCCATTTGTCTCTCCTCCACTGCATTCCACTCCACTCCTTTCTATTCCACTCCAAACCTCTCCATTCAATTCCACTGCATGCCACTCCACTCTTCTTCATTCCATTCCATTACTTTCAAATCCACTACACTGCATTCCAATCCATTTCACTCCATTACATTCCTTTCCATTCCACTCCATTCCATTCCACTCCACTCCTTTCCAGTCTACTCCACTCCATTGCACTCCACGCCCCTCCACTCAACTTCTTTCCATTCCATTCCATTCCACACTATTCCTCTCCACTCCATTCCACTCCTTTCCACTGCATTCCAGTCCACTCCACTCCACTCCATTCCATTCCATTCAAGTGCACTCCTCTCCATTCCATTCGAATCCATTTCACTCCACTCCATTCCATTCCACTCTAATCCAATCCATTCCTCTCCAGTACATGACAGTCCTGGGCTCTCCATTCCACTCCACTCTACTCCCTTATTTTTCATTCTATTCCACTCCATTCCACTTCATTCCATTCTGCTCTTACTCCACTCCCCTCCATTCCATTCGAATTCACTGCCCTCCACAACATTACATTCCAAACCATTCCACTCCACTCCATTCCATTCCTCTCCAGTCCACTAAACTCCACACCATTTAATTCCCCTCCATTCCATTCCATTCTACTCCAATCCACTCCAGTCCACTCCATTCCACTCCACTCCTTTCCATTCATTTCCTTTATCTCCTTTCTAAGCCACTCCTCTACATTCCACTCCATCCCACTCCATTCCGTTACATTTCTTTCAATTCCGGTCCTCTACATTCTGTTCCCTTCCACTCTATTCCATTCCACTCCATTCCATTCCATTGCACTCGATTTTAGTCCATTACATTCTATTCCTTTCCATTCCATTCCACTCCATTCCATTGCATTTTACTCCATTCCATTCCATTCCATTGCACTCCATTCCACTGCATTCCACTCCTCTACACTTCAATTCCCTCCACTCCACTCCATTCCATGCCATAGCATTTCACGCAAATACATTTCATTCAGTTCCACTGCATTCCATTCCATTCCACTCCACTATGCTACACTACACTCAACTCCACTCAATTCCACTCCATTCCTTTCCATTCCATTCCACTCCAATCCACTCCACTCCACTTCAATCCACTACTCTCCATTCCATTCCACTCCAATCCAATCCATTCCACTCCACTCCATTTCCTTCCTTTCCATTCAGTTCCTCTCCTTTCCACTCCAGTCCTCTCCATTCTACTCCAATCCACTCTACACCATTCCCTGCCCTTCCATTCCACTCCAGTCCATTTCACTCCACTCCATTCCACTCCACTCGATTCCACTCCCATTCATTCTATTCTAATCGATTCCATGTCACTGTACTAAACTCCACTGTACTCCACTCTATTTCATTCCACTTCACTCCTATCCACTCCACGCAACTCCATTCCACTACACTACATATCATTCCACTTCATTCCATTCAACTTCGCTCAACTCCATTCTGTTACCTTCCACTTCATTCCATTCAGTGCCATTCCATTCCACTTCATTCCAGTCAATTCCACTCCATTCTACTTCCATCTAGTCCACTCCATTCCAATTCCTTTCCACTCCATTCGAGTCCATTCTACTCCATTCCACTCCACTCCTGTCCACTCCATTCCACGCCATTCCACTCCATTCCATTCCACTCCATTGCACTCCATTCCACTCAATTCCATTCCACTCCATTCCACTCCACTCCATTTCATTCCTCTCTACTCCAATCCAGTCCACTCCACTCCACTGCATTCCATTCCATTCCCCTCCATTGCATTCCATTCCATTCTACTCCACTCCCTTCCATTCCATTCAATTCCATTCCATTCCACTCCACTGTTCTCCACTCCATTCCACTGCACTCCACTCCACTCCATTCTTCTCCATTATACTCCACTCCATTCCGTTCCATTCCATTCCTCTCCACTCCATTCCGTTTCACTCCACACCATTCCACAGCACTCCATTGCATTCAGCGCTGCAACACTCCATTCTACTCACTCCAATGCATTCTATTGTATTCCATTCCATTTTACTCCATTGCATTCCATTCCTTTGCATTCCAGTCCACTAAACTCAATTCCACAGCACTGAACTCCACTCCACTTCATTTCTTTCCACTCCACTCCATTCCGTGCCATTGCAGTCCACTCCACTCCACTCAATTCCACTGCATTCCATTCCAGTCCATTCCACTCAACTCCATTCCATTCCATTCCACTCCATTCCACTCCATTCCACTCCATTCCACTCCACTCCACTCCCTTCCATTCCATTCCATTCCATTCCATTCCATTCCATTCCATTCCATTCCCTTCCATTCCATTCCATTCCACTCCTTTGTATTCCAGTTCGCTCCAATCCACTCCATTCCTAGCCATTCCATTCCATTCCGCTCCATTCCAATCCATTCCTTTCCATTCCACTGCATTAAACTCAATTCCATTCCATTTCCCTCCATTCCACTCCACTGCAGTCCTCTCTGCTCCATTCCATTCTATTCCACTGCATTCCATTCCTCTCTATTCCATTCCACTCCCCTCCAGTCCACTCCACTCCATTCCATTCCATTTTATTCCACTCCAGTGCCGTCCACTCCACTCCACTGCATTCCTTTCCATTCCACACCTGTCCACTCCACTCCTTTCCACACCAGTACGTTCCACTCCTCTCCACTCCAATCCTCTCCACTCCACTCCTCTCTACTCCATTCCATTCCATTCCGTTCCATTACACTCCACTCCTTTCCACTCCACTCCACTCAATTTCATTCCATTCCATTCCACTCTACTCCATTCCAGTCCTCTCCACTCCATTCTACTCCACTCCTCTCCACTGCATTCCATTCAAATCCAATCCATTCCATTGCACTTAACTCCATTCCATTCCATTTCTTTCCATTGCTCTCCACTCCTTCTACTCCACTCCACTCCATTCTACTCCATTCCATTCCACTCCATTTCACTTCACTCCATTCCATTCATTCCATTCCACTCCACAGAATTCCATTCCTCTATTCCTCTCCACTCTGCTCCATTCCATTCCTCACGACTCCATTCCATTTCTTCCACTCTACTCCATTCCACTCCACTCCACTCTGATCCGTTCCATTCCTCTCCACTCCACTCCATTCGTTTCCATTCCATTCCACTCCATTCCATTCCACTCTACTCAATTCCTCTCCAATACATTCCACTTCACTCCATTCCATTCCACTTCACTCCATTTCAGTCTACTCCACTCCATTCCACTCCACACCTCTCCACTCAACTTCTTTCCATTCCATTCTTTTCCACTCCATTCCACTCCAACCCATTCCACACCATTCCACTCCATTCCACTCCATTTCAGTCCACTCCATTCCACTCCACTCCTTTCCCTTCCATTCTGCTGCACTCCACTGCATTCCATTCCAATTAATTCTAATGCACTCCATTCCATTCCACTCTACACCACTCAATTTCAGTCCACTCCACTCAACTCCACTCCACTCAACTCCATTCCATTCCATTCCATTCCACGGAACTCCACTCCACTCCACTCCAATCCACTCCATTCTAGTCCATTCCATTCCTCTCCACTCCATTGCATTCCATTCCACCCCACTGCATTCCATTCCACTCTGCACCATTCCATGCCTTTCCATTCCACTCTAGCCCATTTCACTACACTATTCCACTCCACTCAATTCCACTCCCCTTCATTCTTTTCCAATCCTTTCCGTGACACTCCACTAAACTCCACTCCACAACACTCCATTTCATTCCACTTCAGTCCAATCCACTCCACTCAACTCCATTCCCCTCCACTACATTTCATTCCACTCCATTCCATTCCACTTCACTCCAATGCATTCTGTTCCTTTCCACTCCTTTCTATTCCATTACGTTGCACTCCATTCCAGTCCATTCTACGCCATTCCAGTCCATTCCACTCCATTCCATTCAATTTTACTCCATTTCATTCCATTCCAATCCATTCCCTTCCACTGCACTCCATTCCACTGCACTCCACTTCCCTCCACTCCACTTCTTTCCTTGCCATTGCGTTCCAATCAACTACATTCCATTCAATTCCACTGCATTCCATTCCATTCCATTCCACTCCACTCCACTCAGCTTGACACAATTCCACTCCATTCCATTCCATTTCATTCCATTCCTTTCCACTGCACTCCATTTCGTTCCATTCCACTCCTTTCCACTCCATTCCACTACAATGCACTCATTTCCATTCCATTCCATTCCTTTGCACTCCAATCCACTCCATTCTACTCCAATCCACTCTATTCTACTCCAATCCACTCTACACCATTCCAAGCCTTTCTGTTCCACTCCAGTACGTTTAGTCCATTTCACTCCACTCTATTCCACTCCATTCAATTCCACTCCCCTTCATTCTTTTCCAGTCCATTCAATGACACTCCACTAAACTCCTCTACTCTCCACTCCATTTCATTCCACTTCAGTCCAATCCACTCCACTCAACTCCTTTCCACTCCACTACACTTCGTTCCAATCCATTCTATTCCTCTTCACTCCATTGCATTCCCTTCCACTCCATTTCATTCCATTCCATTCCACTCCATTCCATTCCATTCCATTCCACTCCATTCCAGTCCATTCCACTCCATTACACTTCCATCCAGTCCACTGCATTCCACTCCATTCCACTCCATTCCATTCCATTCCATTCCATTCCTTTCCACTCCATTCAATTCCGTTCCACTCCATTCCACTCCACTCCAGTCCACGCAATTCAATTCCAATCCACTCCATTCCATTCCACTCCTTTCCAATCCACTGCATTCCATTCCATTCCACTCCACTCCATTCCATTCCACTCCACTCCATTCCATTCCAATCTACTCCAATCCATTCCACTCCACTCCCCTCCATTCCATTCTATTCCATTCCATTGCATTCCCTTCTGTTCTACTCCACTCCACTCCATTCTACTCCATTCCATTCAATTCCATTCAAATCCATTCCATACCCATTCACTCCACTCCACTCCACGCCATTCCACTGCACTCCACTCCACTCCATTCCACTCCATTCTACTCCACTCCATTCCATTCCATTCCACTCCAATCCATTCCATTTAACTCCACACAATTCCACTCCACTCCATTCTACCCCACAACACTCCATTCCACTCCACTCAAATCCATTCTGTTATATTCCATTACATTTTACACCATTCCATTCCATTCCAATCCATTACAGTCCACTACACTGCATTAAACTGCACTAAACTCCACTATACTTCACTTCCCTTCACTCCACTCCATTCCATGCCATTGCATTCCACTGCAGTCCACTCCATTCCATTCCACTGCATCACATTCCATTCCATTGCACTCCACTCCACTACACTACACTCTTTTCCACTGCAGTCCACTGCATTCCCATCCATTCCATTCCACTCCATTACATTCCCTTTCACTCCATTCCACTCCATTCCACACCACTCCCTTCCATTCCATTCCCTTCCACTACTTCCCAATCCAATCCACTCAATTCTACTCCATTCCACTCCATTCCATTCCATTCCACTCCATTCCATTCCATTCCATTCCACTCCATTCCATTCCATTCCACTCCATTCCATTCCATTCCATTCCATTCCAATCCATTCCTTTCCATTCTGTTCCATTCTTTTCCATTCCATTCCACTCCATTCCTCTCCCCTCCAATTCACTCCACTACATTCCACTGCACTACACTCCATTCCCCTGTATTTCCCTCCATTCCACTACACTCCAGTCCACTCCACTCCACTCCATTCCATCCCACTCCATTCCGTTCTTCTCTATTCCACTCCACTCCACTCCATTCCACTCCACTCAAACCCATTCCATTATATTTTAATGCAATCCACTCCAGTACACTCCAATCCACTCCACTGCATCCCATTCCCTTCCACGCCAGTCCACTGCATTCCACTCAACTACATTCCACTCCACTCCACGCCACTCCTCTCCACTCCTGTCCTCTACACTCCATTGCATTCCATGACATTCCACTAAACAGCACTCCATTCCATTCCACTCCAAACCATTCCACACCACTCCATTCCATTCAACTCCACAACACTGCATTCTACTCTACTCCAATCTATTCAATAACATTACTTTCCATTTTACTCCATTCCATTCCATTCCAATCCATTACAGTCCACTACACTCCAATCCACTGCGCTCCACTCCACTCCACATCCCTCAACTCCACTCCATTCCATGCCATTGCATACCACTCGACTCCATTCCATTTCATTCCACTGCATTCCATTCCATTCCATTCCACTTCACTCTACTCCACTCCACTCAACACCACTCAATTCCACTCCTTTCCATTCCATTCCATTCCATTCCATTCCTCTCCATTCCATTCCATTCCATTCCACCCCACTCCATTCTATTCCATTCCACCCCACTCCACTCCATTCCACCCCACTCCACTCCCTTCCATTCCCTTCCATGCCATTCCATTCCACTCCATTCCACCTCATTCTACTCCAATCCACGCCATTCTCTGCCATTCCATTCCATTCCACTCCATAACAATCCGTTCCATTCCATTCCATTCCACTCCATTGCAATCCATTCCATTGCAGTCCATTCCATTCCTTTCCACTCCATTACACTCCATTCCAATTAATTCCACTACATTCCACTGCGCTACACTCCATTCCACTCCATTTCCCTCCATTTTACTCCACTCTAGTCCACTCCACTCAACTCCGTTCTATTCCAGTGCATTCCATCCCTCTCCATTCCACTCCACTCCATTTAACTCCATTCCATTCCATTCCAATCCATTTTATTCCACTCCACTCCAGTCCTCTCCAATCCACTCCAATCCATTCCATTCTATTCTACACCAGTCCATTCCACTCCATTATACTCGACTACATTCCACTTCTCTCCATTCCACTCCTCTCCACTCCATTCCATTCCATTCCACTCCATTCCATTCCATTACGCTCTACTACATTCTACTCCACTTCATTCCAATCCACTCCATTCCATTCCATTCCATTCCACTCCTTTCCTCTCCACTCCGCTCCATTGAACTCCAGTCCACTACAGTCCATTCCATTACATTCCATTCCTCTCCATTCATTTCCATTCCACTCCATTCCAGTCCATTCCACTACAGTCCCCTCCATTCCATTCCATTCCACGAAATTCTAGTCCATTCGACTCCATTCCATTCCACTCCACTCCATTCCTCTCCATTACCTTCCATTCCTCTACATTCCGTTCCACTCCATTCCATTCCTCTCCATTCCATTCCATTACACTGCAATCCACAACACCCGATTCCACTCCACTCCATCCCACTCTGCTTCATTGCGTTCCAGTCCACTCGAGTACAATCCACTCCACTCCATTCCATTCCACTCCATTCCATTCCTTTCCATTTCTCTCCACTGTACTCTATTCCACTACACTCCATTGCATTCCATTCCATTTCATTCCACTCCACTCCACTCCAGTCCACTCAAGTACATTCCATTCCTCTCCACTGCACACCACTCCACTCCATTCCACTTCACTGCGTTGGAATGCACTCCACTCCATTCCACTACACTCAACTCCATGCCACTCCACTCCATTCTATTACATTACATTCAATTCCATTCTATTCCATTCCATTTCATTCCACCCTTCTAAATTCCACCCCACTCCATTCCACTCCACTCCATTCCAGTTCATTCCATTCAACTCCATTCCACTCCACTCCCTCCATTTCACTCCTCTCCATTCCATTCCCTTCCATTCCATTCCACTCCATTTAACTCTACTCCACTAATTTCCACTCCATTTCGTTCCACTCTACTCCACTCCATTCCATTCCATTCCACTCCATTGCATTCCATTAGAATCCATTCCATTCCATTCAATTCCATTCCATTCCTTTCCCCTCCTTTCTATTCCACTCTACTCCAGTCCATTCCATTGCACTCCATTAAACTCTACTCCACTCCATTCCACTCCATTCCTTTCCATTATATTCGACTCTATTGTATTCCATTCCACTTAATCACATTCTATTCCATTTCACTCTACTCCAGTCCATTCCACTTCTCTCCATTCCACTCCACTCCATTCTATTCCACTCTACTCCATTTCATTCCCTTCCGTTCCACTCCATTCCATTCCATTCAATTCCAGTCCACTCCACTCCATTCCATTCCATTCAACTCCATTCCACTCCAATCCACTCCATTCCATTCCATTGAATTCCATTACATTACACTCCACTCCAGTCCATTCCACTATTTTCTACTCCACTACAATCCGTTGCAATCCCATGCCTACCAGTGTAGTCCTTTCCGTTCCACTCCTTTCCACTCCATACCATTCCACAGCATTCCAATCCATTCCACTGCATTGCACTATACTCCACTGCATTCCGTTTCATTCCATTACACTCCACTCCATTCCATTCCATTCCACTCTACTCCATTCAACTCCACTCAATTCCACTCTTCTGCATTCCATTCCACTGCACTCCACTCCAATCCATGCCACTCCATTCCATTCCAATCTATTAAATTCCTCTCATATCCACTCCACTCCAATCCACTCCCTTCCACTCCACTCCATTCCATACCATTCCACTTCATTCCACTCCACTCCACTCTAGGCCAATCCATTCCACTCCATACAATTTCATTCCACTCTACCCCATTACCCTCCACTACACTTCATTCCATTCCTTTCCATCCCAATCCACTCCATTCCACTCCAGTCTACTCCATTCCACTCCACTACACTCCATTACTTTACATTCCATTCCATTCCCCTTCATTCCAGTCCACTCAACTCCACTCCACTCCATTATACTACACTCCATTCCACTCCACTCCATTCCATTCCACTGCATTTCTTTCCTTTCCATTCAACTGCATTTCATTCAATTCCACTCAACTCCACACCATTTCATTCCAATCCACTCCACTCCACTCCATTCCACTTCACTCCACTCCACTCCATTCCACTCCATTCCATTCCACTCTACTCCATTCCATTTCATTCCACTCCATTCAAATCCACTACATTCCACTCCATTCCATTCAACTCTTTTCCACTCCACTCCACTCCATTCCACTCCTCTGCATTCCAGTCCACTCCACTCCATTCCAATACACTCCATTACTTTACACTCCTCTCCGTTCCATTTCACTCCACTCTATTCGATTCCACAACACTCTTTTCCAGTACAATCCATTTCTCTCCACTCTATTCCATTACACTCCATTCCTTTCCACTCCATTGCATTCAACAGCACTCCACTCCACTCTGCTGCACACCTTTCCACTCCATTCCTTTCCACTCCATTCCACTCCACTCCACTCCACTCCATTCCACTCCATTCCAATCCACTCCACTCCACTACACTCCATTCCATTCCATTCCGTTCCATTCCATTCCATTCCACTCATTTCATCTCCACTCCTCTCCACTGCACTCCATTCCATTCCATTCCATTCCACTCAATTCATCTCCACTCCCCTCCACTGCACTCCATTCCATTCCATTATACTCCACTACACTCTACGAAATTCCATTAAATTCCAATCCACTTCACTCCATTCTATTTCAATCCTTCCATAACTTTCCATTCCAGTCCACTCCACTCCATTCCACTCCACTCCATTCCATTCGAGTTCATTTCATTCCACTCCACACCTTACCACTGCAATCCACTCCACTCCAGTCCATTCAATTCCACTCCACTACACTCCACTCTACTCATTCCACTCTCCTCCATTCCACGCCACTCCATTCAATTCCTCTCTATCCCATTCCACTCCACTCCGTTCCACTCCACTCCACTCCTTTCCACTCCACTCCACTCTGTTCCACTCCATTCCACTCCAATCCACTCCTTTCCACTTCTATCCACTCCAATCCTTTCATTCGAAACCACTCCATACCATTCCAGTCCATTCCATTCCATTCCACTCCACTGCATTCCACTCCACTCCATTCCACTCCACACCTTTCCATTCCATTCCTTTCAACTCCATCAGCTCTATTCCACTCCTTGCCACTGCACTGCACTCCATTCCATTCTATTCCACTCCACTCAACTCCATTTCCCTCCATTCTACTCCATTCCTCTCCACCACACTCCATTTCTTTACATTCCATTCCATTCCATTCCACTCCACTACATTCCATTCCATTGCAGTCCATTCCACTCCAATGCCTTCCATTCCACTGCATTCTTTTCCATTCCGTTCGACCCCATTCCATTCCATACCACTCAACCCCACTCCAATATACTCTACCCAAATCCATTCCATATCACACTACTCCATTCCCTTCCATTCCATTCCCCTTCATTGCAATCCTCTCCATTCCTTTCTTTACACTCCAGTGCAATCCATTCCAGTCCACTCTACTCCACTGCACTCCATTCCACACCATTCCACTGCACTGCACTCCATTCCATTCCAATCCATTCCACTCCACTCCATTCCATTCCAGTCCAGTCCACTCCATTCCATTTAATTCCACCCCATTCCATTCCACTCCATTCCACTCCACTAAACTTCAAGCCCCTATGCTCCATTCCATTCCACTCCACTCCATTCCACTCCACTCCACTCCACTCCAATTCATTCCATTCTTTCTATTCCCCTCCACTCTATGCCTCTCCACTCTACTCCATTCCACTCCACTCCATTCCACTCCACTCCACTCCATTCTTTTACATTGCGTTCCATTCCCCTCCACTCCACTCCACTCCATTATATTACACTGCATTCCACTACACTCCATTCCATTGCACTCCATTTCTTTCCTTTCCATTCCCCTCTATTCCATTCCCTTCAACTCAACTCCACTCTATTCCATTTAATTCCACTCCATTCCATTCGTCTCCATTCCACTCCACTAATCTCCATGCCCCTCCACTCCATTCCATTCCATTCCATTCCACTCCACTCCACTACATTCCACTCCATTCCATTACTTTTCATTCCACTCCACTCCACAGCATTCCTTTCCACTCCATTTCATTCCTCTCCTTTCCACTCCACTCCACTCCATTGAATTCCATTCCACTCTACTCCATTCCACTCCTGTCCATTCCACTCCACTCCTTTCCACTCCATTGCATTCCATTCCACTCTACTTCATTCCACTCCAGTCCATTCCACTCCACTCCATTCTATTCCATTCATTCAGCTGTATTCCACCACACTCCACTCCGTTCTTCTCCATTCCACTCTGTTCCATTCCATTCCATTTGACTCCACTCCATTCCACTACACTCCATTCATTCCACTCCACTCCACTCCGTTCCATTCCATTCCATTTCACTCCACTCCCTTCCACTATACTCCACTTCATTTCACTCCACTCCACTCCGTTCCATTCCATTCTATTCCACTTCATTCATTCCAATCCACTCCATTCCAGTACTCTACACTGCACTCCATACCACTCCACTATATTCCACTCCTTTCCATTCCGTTCCATTCTACTACCCTCCATTCTATGAGATTCCACTCCACTCCATTCCACTCAACTCCATTATTTTCCACTATGCTCCATTCCATTCCACTCTACTCCACTCCATTCCACTTCATCCCACTCCATTCCATTCAATTTCATTCCACTACACTCCATTCCACTCAACTCCATTATTTTCCACTATGCTCCATTCCATTCCACTCTACTCCACTCCATTCCACTTCATCCCACTCCATTCCATTCAATTTCATTCCACTCCACTCCACTCCACCCGATTGCATTCCATTCCACTCCCATGCACACAAGTTCACTGTGTTCCACTCTAGTCCATTCCCCTGAGCTCAATTCCACTTCATTCCTTTCCATTGCATTCCACTCATCTCCTCTCCACTCCACTCCGTGCCCCTTCACTGAACTCCATACCATTTCATTCCATTCCATTCCACTGCATTCTATTTCATTCCACTCTACACCATTCCACACCACTTCCTTCCACTCCGCTCCACTCCATTCCATTCCATTCAGATCTAATCCACTCCACTCCACTCCATTCTATTCCATTCCATTCCACTGCATTCTATTTCTTTCCACTCTACTCCATTCCACTCCACTTCATTCTACTCCACTCCATTCCATTCCATTCCATTCCATTCCATTCCAATCCATTCCATTCCATTCAGCTCTATTCCACTCCAATCCACTCAATTCCACTCTACTCCTCTCCATAAAATTCAATTCTGTTCCATTCCACTCAATTCCTTCAAATCCACTCCATTCCCTTCCACTCCACTGCACCCCACTACACTCAACTCAATTCCACTCCATTCAATTCCACTCCATTCCACTCACCTCCATTCCGTTCGATTCCACTCCACTCCTCTCCATTTCATTCTACTCCACTCCACTCCCCTATATTGCACTCCATTCCATTCCACTCTACTCCACTCCACTCCATTCCTTTCCAATCCTTTCCATTCCTCTCCATTCCACTCCACTTCATTCAACTCTATCCCACTCCATTCTAATACATTTTATTCCACTCCACTCCACTCCACCCCACTCCGTTAAATTCCATTCCACTCCCCTGCACTCCACTTCATTCTACTCCACTCCAATCCGCTCCTTTCCATTCCATTCCATTCCACTCTTCTCCATTCCATTTCATTCCAGTCCTTTCCACATCATTCCATTCCACTCCAATCCCTTCCATTCCATTCCATTGCACTCCATTCTACTCCAATCTACTGCATTCCGTGCCATTCCATTCCATTCCACTCCACTCCGAACCATTCCATTCCATGCCATTCCCTTCCATTCCATTCCGCTCTATTCCTCTACATTCCAAACCATTCCTCTACATTCCCCTGCACTACACTCCATTCCACTCCATTTCCCTCCCTTCCACTCCACTCCAGTCCACTCCACTCTACTCCATACCTTTCCACTCCATTCCATTCCTCTCCATTCCACTCCACTGCACTCCATTTAACACCACTCCATTCAATTCCATTCTATTTTGTTCCACTCCACTCCAGTCCACTCCAATCCTCTCCATTCCATTCTGTTCAATTCCACACCAGTCCACTCCACTCCATTCCAGTCCACTACATTCCACTCTTCTCCACTCCATTCCACTCTTCTCCACTCCATTCCTCGCCACTCCACTGCTCTCCAGTACATTCCATTCCATTCCACTCCATTCCAGTCCATTACACTCTACTACATTCCAATCCACTCCATTCCATTCCAGTTCATTCCAGTCCTTTCCCCTCCACTCCGCTCCATTCAACTCCACTCCACTCACTTCTATGCAAATCCATTCCATTCCATTCCTCTACATTCCATTCCATTCCACTCCATTCCAGTACATTACACTCCACTACACCACATTCCATTCCATTCCATTTCACCCCATTCAAGTCCATTCCACTCCACTCCATTCCACTCCATTCCCGTCCTTTCACTACATTCCTTTACAGTCCATTCCACTCCACCCCCTTCCATTCCATTACACTACAATCCACTGCACCAGATTCCATTCCACTCCATCCCACTGTGCTTCATTCCATTCCATTCCAGTCGACTCCACTCTACTCCACTCCATTTCCTTCCACTCCATTACTTTCCTCTCCATTCTACTCCACTCCACTCCATTCCACTCCACTCCATTGCATTCCATTCCATTTCATTCCACTCCACTCCACTCCAGTCCACTGAAGTCCATTCGATTCCTCTCCACTGCATGCCACTCCACTACCTTCCACTTCACTGCATTCGAATCCATTCTAGTCCATTCCACTACATACCTCTCCATACCACTCCACACCCCTCCATACCACTCCACTCCACTAACTTCCATTCCATTACATTCAATTCCATTCTATTCCATTCCACTCCATTCCATTTCATTCCACTCTACTCTATTCCACCCCACTGCATTCCACTCCACTCAATTCCATTTCATTCCATTCATCTCCATTCCACTCCATTCCACTCCATTTCACTCTTCTCCACTCCATTCCCTTCCCTTCCACTCCACTCCATTCAACTGTACTCCTCTAATTTCCACTCCAATTCGTTCCACTCCACTCCACTCCACTCCATTCCATTTCATACCATTCCATTCCATTCCACTGGTTTCTATTCCACTCCACTCCACTCCATTACATTGCACTCCACTCCACTCTACTCCATTTTTTTATTCGACTCCATTCCACTCCACTCCATTCCACTCCTCTACAATCCATTCCATTCCATTACATTCCAGTTGATTCCACTCCAATCAACTCCATTCCACTCCACTGCATTCCACTCCACTCCATTCCCTTCCATTCAATTCCACTCCACTCCACTCCAATTCATTCCAATCCATTCCACTCCATTCCACTCCAAATCCACTCCATTCCATTCCATTGCATTCCATACCATTACACTCCATTCCAGTCCATTCCACTATTTTCCAATCTACTACACTCCATTCCACTCCCATTCCACTCCATTCCGTTCCACTCCATTTCACTCCATTCCATTCCACTCCATTCCAATACATTCCACTCGATTGCACTCCACTCCGCTGCATTCCATTTCATTCATTTACATTCCACTCCATTCCATTCCATTCCACTCTACTCCACTCAACTGCACTCCATTCCACTCTTCTCCATTCCATACCACTACACTCCATTCCAATCCACGCCACTCCGTTCCATTCCACTCTATTAAATTCCTTTCCTTTCCACTCCACGCCACTGCATTTCACTGCTCTCCATTCTATACCTTTACATTTCATTCCACTCCACTCCAATGTACTCCACTCCATTCCACTCTATTCCATTCCATTCCACTCTAATCAATTCTACTCCACTACACCCCATTCCATTCCTTCCCATTCCACTCCACTCCATTCCACTCCACTCTACTCCATTCCACTCCACTGCACTACATTCCTTTACATTGCATTCCATTCACCTCCAATCAATTCCAGTCCACCTCACTCCATTATATTGCACTCCATTCCACTAAACTCCATTCCATTCCACTCCATTCCTTTCCTTTCCATTCGACTCCATTCCATTCCATTCCGCTGAACTCCACACCATTTCATTCCACTCCAGTAAACTCCACTCCATTCCACTTTTTCCACTCCTCTCCACTCCTTTCCAGTCTACTCCATTCCATTCCATTCCATTCCACTCCATTCCACAGCTTTCCATTCAACTCCATTCCTCTCCACTCCACTCCGTTACACTCCTCTCCATTGCCGTCCACTCCAATCCATTCCAATACACTCTACTACTGTACAGTCCACTCCATTCCATTCCACTCCACTCCATTCCATTCCACAACACTCCTTTCCACTACATTCCATTCCTTTCCACTCTATTCCATTCCACTACATTCCATTCCATTCCACTCTATTCCATTCCACTCCACTCCTTTCCACTCCAATCCATTCTACAGCACTCCACTCGTTTCCGCTCCACACCATTCCTTCTCCATTCCATTTCAATCCATTCCCCTCCATTCCATTCCACTCCACTCCACTCCATTCCACCCCACTCCATTCCACTCCTCTCCACTCCATTCCATTCTATTCCGTTCCATTGCACTCATTTCCACTACACTCCACTCCATTGCACTCCACTGCACTCCATAACATTCCATTATACTCCAATCCACTCCACGACATTCCATTAAACTCCATCCCACTCCACTCCATTCTGTTTCGCTCCTTCCTTTTCTCTCCATTCCAATTCCCTCCACTCCAATCCAAACCACTCCCATCCATTCCATTCCATTTCATTCCACTCCACTGCTCACCACTCCAGTCAACTCCACTCCAGTCCATTCCATTCCACTCCACTGCACACCACTCCACTCGACTCCATTCCACTCCATTCCATTCCACTCCACTCCATTCCATTCCTCTCTACCCCATTCCACACCACTCCATTCCACTACACTCCACTCCATTCAACTCCACTCCACTCCGTACCACTCCATTCCACTCCAATCCTCTGTATTCCACTTCAATTCACTCCACTCCATTCATTCCAACCACTCCATACCATTCCACTCCATTTCATTCTTCTCCAGTCCACTCCACTCCAATCCACTCCAATCCTTACCATCCCATTCCATTCAACTCCATTCCACTCCATTCCACTCGTTTCCACTTCACTCCACTGCATTCCATTTTATTCCTTTCCGCTCCACTCCATTCCCCACCATTCTACTCCATTCCTCTGCACCACACTCCATTTCTTTACATTCCATTCCATTCCACTCCATTGCATTCCTCTCCACTCCACTCCACTCCTTTCCATTGCACTCCATTTCACTCCACTGCATTATGTTCCACTGTATTCCTTTCCTTTCCATTCGACACATTCCTTTCCATTCCACTCAACGCCAATCCAATCCACTCCACTGCATTCCATTCCATTGCACTCTAATCCATTACTTTCCATTCCATTTCCCTCGATTGCACTCCACTCCTTTACACTCCATTGAAATCAAAACCAGTCGACTCCACTCCACCCCACTCCATTCCAATCCATTCCACTGCACTCCACTCCATTCCCTTCCAATCCATTCCACTCCACTCCATTCCATTCCAGTCCACGACATTCCACTCCATTGGGTTTTATTCCACTCCATTCCATTATCTACATTCCACTCCACTAAACTCCATACACCTCTGCTCCATTCCATTCCATTCCATCCCACTGCATTCCACTCCACTCCTCTATTCCATTCCTTTCCATACCACTCCACTCCACTCAACTCCTCTCCACTCCACTCCACTACATTCCATTCCAGTGCATTCCATTCCTCTCCATTCCAGTCCACTCCACTGTATTCCATTCCACTGCATTCCAATCGACGGCATTCCATTCCATTCCACTGTACTCCATTCCACTCAAATCCATTCTACTCCACTCCATTCTATTCTATTCATTCAACTCTATTCGAATACACTCCTCTCAGTTCCACTCCACTCCACTGTGTTCCATTACATTCCATTTGACTCCACTCCATTCCACTACACTCCATTCATTCCACTCCACTCCACTCCTTTCCATTCCATTCCATTTCAGTCCACTGCCTTCCACTACACTCCACTTCATTCCACTCCACTCCACTCCGTTCCATTCCATTCCATTCCACTCCATTCATTCCTTTCCACTCCATTCCATTCCACTCCACTCAACTCCATACCACTACACTCCATTCCACTACTTTCCATTCCATTCCATTACACTCGATTCTGTGAGATTCCACTCCACTCCACTCCACTCCATTAATTTCCACTATGCTCCATACCCTTCCACTCCACTCCACTCCATTCCACTCCATCCCACTGCATTCCATTCCATTTCATTCCACTCCACTCCACTCCACCCCATTCCATTCCATTCCACTCCCATGCATACAACATCACTCCATTCCACTCCAGTCCACTCCACTGAACTCAATTCCATTTCATTCCTTTCCATTGCATTCCACTACTATCCTTTCCACTCCACTCCACTCCGTGCCTTTTCTCTCAAATCCGTACGATTGCATTGCATTCCATTCCATTCCTTTCCATTCCATTCCACTGCATTCTTTTTCATTGCACTCTACTCCATTCCTCTCCAGTTCATTCCACTCCACTGCCTTCCATTCCATTCCATTCAGCTCTATTCCACTCCATTCCACACCTCTCTACTCCATTGCATTACATTCCCTTCCATTCCACTCAAATCCTTCCACTCCACTCCATTCCAGTCCACTCCACTCCACTCCAGTCCACTCAACTCCATTCCACTCCATTCCATTCCTCGCCATTCCACTCCACTCCATTCCATTCGATTCCACTGCACACCATTCCATTCCATTTCATTCTACTCCACTCTACTCCACTATGTTCGACTCCATTCCATTCCACTCCACTCTACTCCACTCCACTCCATTCCTTTCCATTCCCTTCCATTTCATTCCACTCCACTCCACTCCATTCCACTCCATCCCATTCCATTATATTCCATTTCATTCTGCTCCACTCCACTCCAATCCATTAAATTCCATTACACTCCCCTACACTCCACTCCATTCCCCTCCAATCCAAGCCACTCCACTCCACTCCATGAAATTCCATTCCAGTACACGTCACTCCAATCCACTCCATTCCCCTCCACTGCATTCTCCTCCACCCATTCTATTCCATTCCTTTCCATTCCATTACAATCTTCTCCATTCCACTCAACTCCACTTCATGCCACTCCCCTCCAATCCACTCCATTGCTTTCCATTCCATTCCACTCCATTCCTTTCCATTGCATTCCATTCCATTCCACTCTACTCCATTCCACTCCACTAGTCTCCACTCCACTCCATTCCATTCCACTCCATTCATCTCTATTCCAGTCCACTCCACTCTGTTCCACTTCTCTCCTCTCCGTTCCGTTCCATTTCATTTCACTCCACTCCATTAAACTCAACTCCACTCCATTCCACTCCACCTGATTACATTTCAGTCCACTTCACTCCACTCCACCACACCCCATTCCACTCCATTCCATTCCACTCCATTCCACACCACTCCATCCATTTGATTCCACTCCACTTCACTCCATTCCCCTCTACTCCATTCCACTCCACTCCACTGCATTCCATTGCATTCCACTCTACTCATTTCCAATCCATTCCACTCCATGCCACTTCACCCAACTACATTCTATTCCATTCTATTCCATTCCACTCCATTGCACTCCATTCCATTACACTCCAACCCAGTCCATTGCACTCCGTTCTTGTTCACTCCACTCCACTCTATACCATTCCTATCCACTGCACTCCACTCCATTCAATTCCAAACCATTTTACTCCCCTCCATTCCATTCTACTCCACTCCACTCCATTCAAAATAATTCCACTCCATTCCATTCCACTTCATTCCTACCATTCCACTTCATTCCACTCCACTCCACTCCATTCCACTCCACTCCACTCCAGTCCATTCCATTTGATTCCACTCCTCTCCACTCTTTTCCAATCCATTCAACTCCTTTGCACTCCAATCCACTATATTCCATCCCATTCCATTCCATTCCATTCCAACCCATTCCACTCTAGTCCACTCCAATCCACTCCACTCCACTCGAATCCATTCCATTCCATTCCATTACATACCTTTCCATTCCACTCCACGCCATTCAAGTCCACTCCACTCTATTCCACTCCACTCCACTTCACTACATTCCTTGCCACTCCACTCCGTTCCACCCCACTCCATTCCACCCCACTCCATTCCACCCCACTCCATTCCACTCGACTCCACTCCATTTCAGTCCACTGCACTCCACTCCACTCCATTTCTCTCCTCTCCATTCCACTCCATTACAGTCCATTGCAATCCATTCCAGTCCACTCCACTCCTCCCTACTCCATTCCACTCCATTCCAATGCACTCCACTCCATTCCATTCCAGTCCACTCCACTCCATTCCCCTTCATCACACTCCATTCCATTCCATTTCATTCCACTCCACTCTACCGCATTCCATTCCATTCCACTCCATTGCACACCACATCACTGCATTCCACTCCAGTCCATTCCACTGAACTCTATTCCATTTCATTCCTTTCCATTGCGTTCCAATCCTCACCTTTCCACTACACTCCACTCTGTACCCCTTTGAACAACTCCATACCATTCCATTCCATTCATTCTATTTCATTCCACTCTACTCCATTCCATTGCACTTCATTGCACTCCACAGCATTCCATACCATTCCATTCAGCTCTGTTCCACTGCACTCCACTCCATACCACTCTACTCCACTCCTTTCCATTACATTCCGTTCCATCCCACTCAATTCCTTCCACTCCACTCTATTCCAGTCCACTCCACTCCACTCCAGTCCACGCAACTCCATTCCACTCCATTGCATTCCACTCCATTCCACTCCACTCCATTCCATTCGATTCCACTTGACTCCATTCCATTTCATTCTACTACACTCCACTCCACTACATTTGACTCCATCCCATTCCACTCCACTCCACTCCACTCCATTCCTTTCCACTAAATTCCATTCCTATACATTCCACTCCACTCCATTCCACACCATCCCATTCCATTTTATTTCATTTCATTCCACTCCACTCCACTCCTATCCATTAAATTCCATTCTACTCCCCTGAACTCCACTCCATTCCCCTCCACTTCAGTCCACTCCACTCCACTCCATTAAATTCCGTTCCACTCCTCGTCACTCCAATCAACTCCATTCCCTTCCACTCCATTCTACTCCACTCCTTTCCTTTCCATTCCTTTCAATTCCATTCCACTCTTCTCCATTCCACTCAACTCCACTTCATGCCACTTCCCTCCAATCCATTCCATTCCATTCAATTCCATTCCATTCCATTCCTTTCCTTTGCATTCCATTCCATTCCACTCTACTCCATTCCACTGCACTTCTCTCCCCTCCACTTCATTCCATTCCACTCCATTCAACTCCATTCCAGTCCACTCCACTCGATTCCACTCCACTTCTCTCTGTTCTATTCCATTCCATTTCACTCCACTCCATTAAACTCCACTCCACTCCATTCCACTCCATTTGACTACATTTCATTCCACTGCACTCCACTGCACTCTACCCCATTCCACTCCATTCCATTCCACTCCTTTCCACACCACTCCATCCATTCGATTCCACTCCAGTTCACTCCATTCCCCTCCACTCCATTCCACTCCCCTCCACTCCATTCCATTCCATTCCACTCTACTCATTTCCAGTTCATTCTACTCCATGCCACTACACCCAAATCCATTCTATTCCATACTGTTCCATTCCACTGCATTCCACTCCATTCCAGCCCATTCCACTACATTCTTGTTCACTGCACTCCATTCTATTCCACTCCAATCCACTGCACTGAACTCCATTCAATTCCAAACAATTTTACTCCCCTCCATTACATTCCAATCCACTCCACTCCACTCCATTCCATTCCAATCCACTCCACTCCACTCCATTCCATTTAATTCCACTCAAGTCCATTCCACTTCATTCCATTCGACTTCATTCCACTCCACTTCATTCCACTCCACTCAACTCCTTTCCACTCCACTCCAATTTATTCCATTCGATTTCACTACTCTCCACTCTTTTCCAATCCATTCCACTCCTTTTCACTCCAATCCAATAAATTCCATTCAATTCCATTCCATACCATTCCATTCCATTCCACTCCATTTCAATCCTTTGCACTCCACTCCACTGCAATCCACTCCACTCTGCTCGATTCCATTATATTCCATTCCATTCCAGACTTTTCCATTCCACTCCGTGCAATTCAAGTCCACTCCACTCCATTCCACTCCACTCCACGACAGTACATTCCATACCAATCCATTCCATTCCACCGCACTCCATTCCACTGCACTCCACTCCATTTCAGTGTACTGCACTCCAATACACTCCATTCCACTCCACTCCATTTCAGTGCACTGCACTCCAATACACTCCATTCCACTCCACTCCATTCCAATCCATTCGACTCCTCTCCATTCGATTCCACTACACATCTCTCCATTCCCCGCCACTCCATTCCACTCCATTCCACTCCTTTCCATTCCATTCCATTCCACTTTACTCATTTCCGATCCATTCCACTCCATCCCACTTCACTCCACTCCTTTCTATTAGATTCCATTCCATTCTATTCCATTCCACTCCACTCCTTTCCACTCCACACAATTCCAATGAACTCCATTCCATTCCATTCCTATGTATTCCATTCCACTCCTCTCCTTTTCAACCCACTCAACTCCATGAACCTTCACTCCACTCCGTACCACTCCATTTCTTTCCTTTCCATTCCATTTTATTCCACTGCATTCCATTTCTTTCCACTCTACTGCATTCCACTCCACTCTATTGCACTCCACTTCATTCCATTCCATTCCATTCAACTCTATTCCACTCCATTTCACTCCATTCCACTCAACTCCACTCTGTTCCATTCCATTCCATTTCACTCCACTCCATGCAACTCAGCTCCACTCCATTCCACTACACCCCACTCCATTACATTACATTGCATTCCTTTCCAGTCCATTCCTTCCACTCAACTCCATTCCAGTCCACTGCACTCCACTCCACTCCACTCCTTTCCTCTCCATTTCATTCCTCTCCATTCCACTCCAATCTATTCCATTCGATTCCACTCCAATCCACGCCACTCCATTCCCGTCTATTTCATTCTTTTCCACTGCACTCCACTCCTTTCCATTCCATTGCATTACATTCCACTCCACTCCATTCCATTCCACTCTATTCCACTCAACCTCACTCCATTAAATTCCATTTGATTCCACTCTACTCCTTTCCACTCCACTCCATTCAATTCCATTTCATTCAACTCCATTCTAATCTACTCCACTCCATTCCATTCCACTGTGTTCCAGGCCACTCCACTCCATTCCAATACTCTGCCCTCCTCTACACTCCACTCCATTCCATTTCACTCCATTCCATTCCGTTCCACTATGCTTCATTCCATTCCAGTCCATTCCATTCCATTCCACTCCATTCCATTCCATTCCACTCTACTCCATTAAACTACATCCCATTCCATTCCATTCCATTTCTTCCCACTCCACTCCACTAAACCCCAATCCATTCCATTCCTCTCCCCTGCACTCCACTCCACTCCATTCCACTCCATCTCATTCCATTCCACTCCATTCAACTGTACTCCTCTCCACCCCTCTCCAATCCACTTCATTCCATTCTATTCCATGTCATTCCTTTCCTCTCAATTCCACTCCACTCCACTTCAGTCCACTACACTGCAGTCCACTACAATCCATTCCATTCCACTCCACTTCATTCTCTCCAATCCACTCCACTTCTTTCCACTCCACACAATTCCACTATATTCCAATCCATTCCACACCACTCCATTGCAGTCCACTCCAATCTATTCCAATCCCTTGCTCTCCATTCCATTCATTCCATTCCATTACATTCCATTCCATTCCACTCCATTCCATTCCATTCCATTCCATTCCACTCCATTCCAATCCACTCCATTCTGTTCCACTCCACTCCATTCCTCTCCATTCCATTCCATTCCATTCCACTCCTTTCCTTTCCTTTCCCCTCCATTCCAGTCCATTCCACTCCACTCCATTCCACTCCCTTCTACTCCATTCCACTGCATTTCGCTACATTCCAGTCTACTCCATTCCACCTCACTCCATTCCATTCCATTCAACTCCATTCCATTGCCCTGCATTCCATTCCACTCCATTCCACTCCATTCCGTTGCAATGCAGTCTATTCCACTCCACTCCATTCTAATCCTCTCTATCCTATTCTGTCCCATTCTGTTCCTCCGCACTCCACTCCACTCCACATCTCTCCACTCCTCTCCATTCCGTTACATTCCATTCCATTCCATTCCATTACTCTCCACTCTACTCCATTCTATTCCATTACTCTCCACTCTACTCCATTCCATTCCATTCCAATCCTTACCATTCCATTCAACACCATTTCAATCCACCCCACTCCACTAAATTCCATTACATCCGATACCCTTCCACAGCATACCACTCCTCTCTACTCCACTGCAATCCACTCCACTCCATTCCACTCCATCTCATTCCATTCCACTCCATTCAAATGTACACCTCTCCACCCATCTCAAATCCAATGCATTCCATTCCATTCCATGCCATTCCTTTCCTCTCAATTCCGCTCCACTCCACTTCAGTCCACTACACTGCACTCCACTCCAATCCATTCCATTCCATTCCATTCCATTCCACTGCATTACATTCTATACTTTTCTTTCGAGAGTATCTAAGTCTGTCACTCCGCCTGGAGCACAGTGGCACAATCTCAGATTCCTTTACATTCCTTTCCATTACACTCCATTCCATTCCACTCTACTCCACTCCATTCCAATCCACTGAACTCCACTCCACTACTTTCCATTCTATTCCATTCCACTCCACTCCATTCCTTTCCCCTCCATTCCACTCCATTCCACTCCACTCCACACCACTCCATTCCATTCCACTCCATTCTACTCCATTCCACTCCAGTCAACTCCATTCCATTCCACTCCACTCCACTCCATTCCACTCCAATCCAATGCATTACATTCCTTTCAGTTCCATTCCATTCCATTCCCCTCCTTTCTATTCTATTCCACTCAAATCCACTCCCTTCCATTCCACTCCGTTTCTCTTCTTTCCATTCCACTCCAATCCACTACGCTCCATTACATACCGTTCAATTCCATTCTATTCCACTCATTTCCATGCCACTCCATTGCACTCCATTCCAGTCCATTCCGTCCTAATCCACTCTATACCATTCTTTCTACGCCACTCCTCTCAACTACCTTCCATTCCGTCCTAATCCACTCCATACTATTCTTTCTACGCCACTCCTCTCCAGTACCTTCCATTCCATTCCAGTCCACTCCATTCCATTCCACTCCACTCTACCTCATTCCATTCCATTCCATTCCACTCCATTCCTCTCCACTCCACTCCAATCCATTCCACTCCACTCTATTCCATTCCAGTCCATTCTATTCCATTCCAGTCCACTCTATTCCATTCTATTCCACTCTATTGCCGTCCTTTCCAATCCATTCCACTCTACTCCACTCCACTCCATTCCTCTCCATTCCACTGTCTTCCATTCCACTCCATTCCAATCCACACCATTACAACCCACTACACTCTATTCCACCACACTCCATTGCATTCCATTCCATTCCACTCCACTCCACTCCTCGCCGTTCCATTCCACTCCTCTGCACTCCACTCCACTCACCTCCTTTTGACTCCACTCAATTCCCTTCCATTCCATACCACTCCACTCCAAGCCACTCCCCTTTTCTGTGTTCAATTCCACTCCACTGCACTCCACTCCACTCCTTTCCACTCCATTCCATTCCATTCCATTCCATTCCATTCTCACCAACTCCAGTCCTTTCAATTGCTTTCCTTTCCATTCCATTCCACTTCATTCCATTTCATTCGACTGCATTCCAGTCCACTCCACTCCACCCCACTCCATTCCTTTCCATTCCATTCCACTCCATTCCACTGCATTCCATGACATTTCATTCCACTCCCCTCCATTGCACTCAACTACATTCCACTCCACTCCATTCCACTCCACTCCATTCTATTCCAATCCATTCCATGCCACTCAAGTAAATTCCACTCCACTCCACTCTTTTCAACCCTAATCCATTGAATTACACTCCTTTCCATTCCAGTCAACTGCACTCCATTCCATTCCTTTCCACTCTGTTTTATTCCATTCCATTCTTATACATTCCATTCCAATACATTTCAGTCCATTCCACTCCATTAGACTTCACTCCACTCCACTCAATTCCAGTCCATTCCACTCCATTCCATACTACTACATTCCATTCTACTCCGTCCATTCCAATACTCTGTGGTCCACTCCACTCCATTCTATTCCACTGCACTCCATTACATTCAATTCCTCTCCATTCCCTTCCATTCCATTCCACTTCATTCCATTCCTGTCCACTCACATCCAATCTATTCCATGCCACTCCACTCCACTCCATTCCGCTACACTCCACTCCACTCCATTCCATTCCATTCCATTACTTTCCATTCCACTCCTTTCCATCCCACTCCATTCCAGTCCATTACCGTCCACTCCATTCCAATACACTCTATTCCTTCCTATTCCACTCCAATCCCCTCCACTACATTCCCTTCCATTCCACTCCACTCCACTCCATTCCACTCTATTCCCCTCCATTCCATTCCATGCCATCACACTCCGTTACACTCCACTCCATTCCATTCCATTAAACTCCACTCCATTCCACTCCATTCCATTCCACCCCATGCCACTCTACTGAATTCCACTCCACTCCACTCCATTCCATTCCACTCCATTCCAGTCTTCTCCATTCCAATCTACTCCATTCCACTCAACTCCATTCTATTCCATTCGATTTAGTTCCACTCCATGACACTCCACTTAAGGCTACTCCATTCTATTCATCGCCACTGCACTGCACTCCTCTCCATTCCACTCCACTCCATTCCACTCCACTCCATTCCATTCCATTCCACTCTTGTCCAATCCATTCCACTACACTGCACTCGATTCCAATCCACTCCTCTCCACTCCATCCCATTCCGTTCTATTCCATTCCAATCTTCTCCTTTCCTTTCCATTCCATTCCACTCTACTTCATTCCACTCCACACCAGTCCACTCCACTCATTCCATTCCACTCCATTCTATTCCACTCCACTCCATTCCAGTCCACTCCACTCCATTCCACTCCACTCCACTCAACTCCTTTCCATTTCACTCCACTCAACTTCGCTCCATTCCACTCCACTCCACTCATTCCATTCCATTCCATTCCATTCCTTTCCACTCCATTCCATTCTCTTCCAATCCATTCCATTCCCCTCCATTCCTGTCCATTCCACAACATTCCCATCCACTGCACTCCACTCCATTCCCCTCCATTCCAGTCCATCCCATGCCACTCCAATGTACTCCACACCAGTCCATTCCATGCCACTCCATTCCCTTCCACACCAGTCCATTCCATTCCACTCCACTCCACTCCTCTCCATTCCATTCCACTCCATTCCTTTCGATTCCATTCTATTCCACTCCACTCCACCCGTTCCATTCTCTTCCATTCCATTACACTCCGTAGCACTCCGCTCCACTCCAATCTGTTCCATTCCATTCCCAAAATTCCACTACATTCGATTCCTTTCCATTTAATTCCATTCCAATCTATTCCATTCCATTCAAGTCAATTCCACTCCATTCCACTCCACTCCACTCCTCTCCATTCCATTCCACTCCATTCCATTCAATACAATTCCACTGCATTCCATTCCACTCCACTCCACTCCACTCCATTCCATTCCACTCCAGTCCACTTCATTTCATTTCATTCCATTCCATTCCACTCCACTACCCTCCATTCCATTCCATTCCGTTCCATTACACTCCATACCACTCTACTTCACTCCAATCCATTCCATTCCATTCCCCAAAATTCCACTATATTCGATTCCATTCCATTCCATTCCACTCTATTCCATTCCCTTCCACTCCATTCCAGTCAATTTCACTCTATTCCACTCCAATCCACTCCACTTCATTCCACTCCTATCTTCCCCATTCCGCTCCATTCCATTCCAGTACATTCCACTCAACTCCCCTACAATACATTCCACTTCATTCCACTCCACTCCATTCCACTCCATTCTATTCTTCTCCACTCCATTCCATTCAATTCCAACCCACTCCACTCCCGTTCTTTCCACTCCTTTCCCCTGAATTCCACTCCTCTCCATACCATTCCATTCCACTCCATTCCTCTCCAATCCTCTGAACTCCTTTCACCTCTACTCCATTCCATTCCATTTAAGTCCAATCCATTCCACTCCATTCCACTACACTCCATTCCTCTCCAATCCATTCCATTCCGTTCTACTCCACTCCCCTCCAGTCCTTTCCATCTCATCACATTCCCTCCAACTCTATTCCACTCCACTCCAAGCCTCCCCATCCCATTCCATCCAATTATATTCCTCCGCATTCCATTCCACTCCTCTCCTCCTTTCCTCTCCTCTCCATTCCATTCCATTCCATTCCATCCCATTCCATTCCATTCCATTCCACTCCATTCCATTCCATTCCATTCTATTCAAATCCATTCCATTTCATCTAACTCCCTTTCACTCCACTCCATACCACTACATTCCAGTACATCTGATTTCATTCCACTCCACTTCACTGCTCTCCGCTCTACTGCATTCCACTCCACTACATTGCACTCACTCTCATTCCATTCCGCTCCATTCCACTGTACTCCTCTCCACCCTACTCCTTTCCACTTCATTCCATTCCATTCCACGTTATTCCATTCCTCTCAATTCCATTCCACTTCACTTCAGTGCACTCCAATCCAGTTCACTCCACTCCATTCCATCCGATTCCAATCCACTCCACTCCCCTTCATTCCACTCCATTCCACTCCACTCCATTCCATTCCATTTAAGTCCACTCCACTCCACTCCACTCCACTCCACTCCATTCCACTCCACTTCATTCCATTCCATTCCATTCCACTCCACTCCATTCCACTCCACTCCATTCCACTCCACTCTATTCCATTAAATTAAACTCCTCTCCACTCCCCTCCATTCTACTCCAATCCACTCTATAACACTCTTCACTTTCCATTCCATTCCACTCCATTCTATTCCAATCAACTCCCCTTTTTCCACACTGCTCTATTCCATTCCATTCCACTGCATTCCACTCCATTCCACTGCCCTCAATTCCACTCCACTCCACTCAATTCCTCTCCACTGTACTCCATTGCATTCCATTCCATTGCATTCCATTCCATTCCATAGCATTCCTTTAAATTCCACTCCATTCCACTCCACTCCACTCCACTCCATTACACTCCACTCCACTCCTCTGCATTCCATTCCATTCCATTCCACTCCATTCCCTTCAATTCCACTCCATTTCAGTCGATTGCACTCCACTCCATTCCAGTCCATTCCTCTCCATTATGCTACATTCCACTCCGCTACTTTCCATCTCATTCCATTCCATTTAATTGCACTCCACTCAACTAACCTCCATTCCATTCCACTCCATTCTACTCCATTGCATTCCATTCAATTCTACTGCACTCCACTGCAGTCCACTCCACTCCACTCCATTCCATCTCATCCCATTCCATTCAACTCTATTCCACATCACTCCACTCCACTCCACTCCTCTCCAATTCTCTCCATCCCTCTCCTTCCAATTCTATTCCTCCACATTCCACTCCACTCCTCTCCTCTCCTCTCCAATCGTCTCCATTCCATTTCATTCCATCCCATTCCATCCCATTACACTGCACTCCACTACATTCCACTCCATTCCACTCCACTGCACTCCATTCAATTCCATTCCTTTCCATTTCATTACAATCCAATCCATTCCTTTCCACTCCTTTCCCGTCCACTCCAATCCACTCCATTCCACTCCATTCCATTCTATTGCATTCCACTCCAATCCATGCCATTGCATTCCATGCCACTCGATTCCACTCCATTCCCTTTCCACTCCACACCCTTCCACTTCACTCCATTCTATTCCAATCCATTCCATGACACTTCACTAAATTCCACTCCACGCCACTCCATTCCACTCCACTCCACGCCATTATTTTCCATTCCACTCTGTTTTGTTCCATTCCATTCCACTCCATTCCATTCCATTCTATTCCTCTCCATTCCATTCCATTCCCCTCCATTCTATTCCACTCCACTCTTCTCCACTGCATTGTACTCCACTGCACTCCACTCCACTCCACTCCATTCCATTCCACTCCATTCCACTCCAATCCATTCCCTTCCATTCCACACCACTCCAATACATTCCATTCCATTCCATTCCAATCCACTCCATTCCATTCCACTCCATTCCAATCCACTCGACTCCACTCCACACCACTCCATTCCAGTCCACTCCATTCCAATCCACTCGACTCCACTCCACACCACTCCATTCCATTCCACTCCATCCATTCCCATACATTGTGGTCCACTCCACTCCACTCCATTACAATCAATTATTCTCCATTCCATTCCATTCCTTTCCACTTCACTCCATTCCATTCTACTCCTCTCCACCCCCTCCACTCCACTGCCTTCCATTCCATTCCACTCTACTCCATTCCACTCCACTCCTCTCCATTACCCTCCACTTCAATCCACTCCACCTCATTCCTTCCCATTCCATTAAACTCCATTTCTCTCCACTGCACTTCATGCAAATCTGCTCCACTCCATTCCATTCCATTCCATTCCACTCCACTCCACTCCACTCCACTCCATTCGATTCCACTCCACTCCATTCGATTCCACTCCACTCCATTCCATTCCATTCCACTCCATTCTATTCCATTTCATTCTATTCCATTCCATTCCCTTGTACAGTGGCACAATCTCAACTCACATTTCTTTTCAACATTCCATTGCATTCCATTCCATCCCAATCTTTTCTATAAAATTTCACTCCATCCCACTGCACTTCACTTTATTCCATTCCTCTCCATTGCTTGCCATTCCATTCCATTCCCCTCCAATTCACTCCATTACATTTCATTCTATTCCATTTCACTCCATTCCATTTAGTTCCACTCCATTCCAGTACATTACACTGGATTCCACTTTACTCCACTCCACTCCATTACACTCCATTCTGCACCATTCCATTCTTCTCCATTTAATTCCACACCATTCCTCCCCACTCCACTCCATCCCACTACACTCCAATCCCTTGCATTCCATTACATTCCACTCAACTCTACTCCACCCCGCTCCACTCCTATCCGTTCCATTCCAATCCACAGCAATCCACTCTACCTCACTCTTTTCCCCTCCAGTCCATTTCATTCAATTCCATTCCATTCCACTCCATTCCGCTGCATTCCATTCCATTCCACTCCTCTCCACTCCATTCAATTCCATTCCTTTTGATATCATTAAACTCCATTCCTTTCCATTCTACTCCATTCCAATCCACTCCACTCCACTCCATTCCATTCCATTCAACTCCAATCCATTCCATTGCATTCCACTCCACTTCATGCCATTGAATTTCACTCCACTCCATTCCACTCCATTCCTTTCCTCTCCACACCATTCCACTTCCCTCCATTATTTTCCAATTCCATGCCACTCCACTAAATTCCACTCCACGCCACTCCATTCCACTCAAATCCACGCCATTCTTTTCCATTCCACTCTATTTTGTTCCATTGCATTCCACTCCATTCCATTCCATTCCATTCCACTCAATTCCATTCCATTCCACTCAATTCCATTCCATTCCACTCCATTCCATTCCATTGTACTCCATTCTATTCCACCGCACTCCACTCTACTCCATTGTACTCCACACCACTCCACTTCACTCCACTCCACTCCCCTCCACTCCACTCCCCTCCACTCCACTCCATTCCACCCCACTCTACTCCATACCATTCCATTCCATTCCATTCCATTCCATTTCTTTCCCTTCCATTCCACTACATTCCATTCCATTCCACTGTTCTCCATTGCCCCCCAGTGCATTACGCTCCACTCCATTCCATTCAGTTGCATTCAACTCCATTACACTGCACTCCCCTCCATTCCACTCAACTGCACTCCATTCCGTTCCATTCCATTCCAGTCTTCTCCACTCTACTCCATTCAATTCCACTCCACTCCATTCCAATCCTTTCCATTCCATTCCACTCCACTCCACTCAGTTCCCCTACACTCCACTTCCAACCATTCAATTCCCTTACATTCCACAACTTTCCATTCCATTCCACTCCTTTGCAGTCCACTGCACTCCATTCCACTCGACTCCACTCCACACCACTACACTGCACTCCATTCCATGTCTTTCCATTCCACTCCACTCCATTAAATTGCATTCCACTGCAATCCATTCCATTCCATTCCACTCCAGTCCACTAAATTCCACTAAATTCCATTCCATTCCATTCCTTTGCACTCCACTCCATTCCATTCCACTCGACTCCACTCCTCTCCCCTCCAGTCCTTTCCATTCCATTCCACTCCACTCCAATCCTCTCCACTTCATTCCATTCCAACCAATTAAACTCTATTCCTCTCCACTGCAGCCCATTCAAGTCTACTCCACTCCATCCCATTCCATTCTATTCCACAGCACTCCATTCTACTCCACTCCACTCCATTCCACTGCACTCATCTCCATTCCATTCCATTCCACTGCATTCCATTCCACCCCAATCCATTCCTGTCCACTCCAGTGCATTCTATTACATTCCACTACACTACACTCAACTCCATTCCATTCCATTCCATTCCACTTCACTCCATTCCACTCCATTCCATTTCATTCCATTCCCTTACATTCCAATGCATTACAATGCACTCTACTCCACTCCACGCCATTCCACTCCATTCCATTCCACTCCATTCCACTCCATTCCACTCCACTCCACTCCATTCCACTTCACTCCATGAAATTCCATTCCACTCTACTCCACTCCACTCCATTCCATTACACTCCATTCCACTCCACTACATTCCATTCCACTCCATTCCTGTCCATGCCATTCCATTCCTTTCCATTCCATTCCATTCCACTCCATTCCATTCCACTCCATTCCACTCCACTTCACGCTATTACACTCCACTCCACTCCTTTATACTCCTTTCAACTTCATTCCATTCCATTCTCCTCCTTTCCAATCCACTCCACTACACTCCAGTCAATTCCACTCCTCTGCATTCCGTTTCATTTCATTGCATTCCATTCCATTCCATTCCACTGCACTCCACGCTATTCCAATCCATTCCTTTCCACTCCACCCCACTCCACACCACTGCACTACACTACACTACACTCCATTCCATTCCACTACTTTCCATTCCATTCCTTTATTTTCACAGGTTCTCACTCTGTCACAAAGGCTGGAGTGCATTGGCACAATCACAACTCACATTTCTTTTCACCATTCCTTTGCATTCCATTCCGTTCCATTGCATTCCATTCTATTTCACTCCATTCCCATTCCATTCCATTCCTTCTCATTCCATTCACCTCCAATCCACTCCACTCTACTCTCCTCACCTCCACTTCATTCCACTCCACTCCATTCCATTCCATTACATGCCATTTCACTCCATTGCATTCCATTCCTTTCATTCAACAGGATATCACTGTGTCACCCATGCTGGAGTGCAGTGGCACCATCTCAGCTCACTTTACTTCTTAACTTTCCATTTCATAGCATTGTATTCCATTGCTTTCCATTGCCTTCCATTCCACTCCATTCCATTCAATTCCATTCCATTCAACTCAGTTCCACTGCCCTCCACTCCACTCCACTCCACTAAATTCCATTACATCCGATTCCATTCCACTCCATTCCACTTCACTCCAGTCCACTTCATTCGACTCCACTCCATACTCCTCCATCCCATTCCTTTCCCCTCCATTCCACTCCAATCCACTCCACTCCACTCCAGTAAATTCCATTTCATTCCATTCCATTTCACTCCATTGCATTCCATTCCTTTCTTTTGACAGGATATCACAGTGCCACCCAGCCTGGAGTGCAGTGGCAGAATCTCAGCTCACATTTCATTTCACCATTCCATTCCATACCTTTCCATTCCATTCCACTCCATTCCAATCCATTGCACTCCAGTCAACTGCATTCCATTCTAGTCCACTCCACTCCTTTCCATTCCATCCCCTTCCATTTCACTCTTTTCTACTCCACTCCACTCCATTCCATTCCATTCCACTGCATTCCATTCCTCTCCATTCCATTCCACTCCATTCCATTCCATTCCACTCCGTTCCACTCCATTCCACTCCACTCTATTCAACTCCACTCCACTCTATTCCACTCCACTCCACTCCTGTCTACTCCACACCATTCCATTCTACTCCACTCCATTCCTGTCCACTCCACTCGACTCCATACCACTCCTGTCCTCTCCATTCCAAACCACTCCATTCCATTCCACTCCACTCCAAACTATTCCACTCCACTGCATTCCATTCCACTCCACTTCATTCCATTCCTCTCAAATCCATTCCATTCCATACCATTCCATTCCTGTCTCTTGCGCTCCATTCCGTACCTTTCCACTCGACTCCATTCCACCTCACTGAATTCCACTCCACTCTATTCCACTACCCTCCACTCCTCTCTTCTCCACTCCAGTCCTTTCCATTCCATTGAACTCCACTCCATTCCACTCCAATCCATTCCACTCCAGTCCACTCCATTCCAGTCCACTTCACAGCTTTTCATTCCATCCCATTCCATTTCACTCTTTTCCACTGCAATCCACTCCACTCCTCTCCACTCGAATCCATTCCATTCCATGCCACTCCATTCCATTCTATTCCTTTATTTTAACAGGTTCTCTCTGTCACCCAAGTTAGTGTGCAGTGGCAAGATCTCAGCTCATATTTCTTTTCACCATTCCATTCCATTTCATTCTATTCCATTCCATTTCATTCCACTGCACTCAATTCGATTCCTCTCACGTCCACTCCATTCCATTCCATTCCATTCCAGTGCATTCCATTCCATTCATTGCTTTTGAGAGTATCTCACTCTGTCATCCAATCTGGAGCACTGTGCCAGAGTCTCACATTCCATTCCATTCCATTCCATTCCATTAAATTCCATTCCACTCCATTAGATTGCATTCCACTCCTCTCCATTCCATTCCACTCCACTCCTTTCCACTCTACCCCATTCCATTCCATTACCCTCCACTCCATTCCACTCTACTCCATTCCTCTCCAATCCACGTCATTCCGCATCACTCCACTCCCTTCCATTCCACTCCATTCTATTCCAATCCATTCCTTTCCACTCCATTCCTTTCTATTCCACTCCACTGCACTTTACTCCATTCCATTCCACTCCATTACACTCCACTCCACTCTATAGAACTCTATTCTATTACATTCCTTTCACTGAATTCCATTCCATTCCACTCCACTCCATTCCATTTCACTCCACTCTACTACACCCCACTCCACTCCTTTATATTCTATTCCATTTCATTCCATGCCATTCCTTTCCATTACTTTACACTCCGTTCCATTACAATCCACTCCATTCTATTCCATTCCTTTGCACTCCATTCCACTCCACTCCATTCCACTGCATTCCACTGCACTCCACTCCATTCCATTCCTCTCCACTCCACTCCATTACATTCCACTCCATTCTGCTCCAGTTCATTCCATTCCACTCCACTCCACTCCACTCCACTACATTCCACTCCACTCCATTTCACTCCACTCATTACATTCCATTCCATTCCACTCTGATCCACTCCAATCCACGCCACGCCATTCCAATCCTCTCCATTCCATTCCATTCCATTCCATTCCATTCCATTCCATTCCATTCTTTCCACTCGAATCCACTCCATTACATTCCACTCCAGTACATTCGACTCCAATCAACTACATTCCATTTCACTCCATTCCACTCCACTCCAGTCTATTCCACACCACTCCACTCCATTCCGTTTGACTGCACACCATTCCATTCCATTCCATTACACTCCATACCTTTCCATTCAGCTCCATTCCACTGCACTCCACTCCACTCATCTCCACTCCATTCCTTTCCACTCCATTCCACTCCACTCCAATCCATTCCACTCTGCTCCACTCCTCTCCACTCCATTCCACTCCACTACATTCGAGTTGAATCCACCACATTCCATTTCACTCCATTTCAATCCACTCCATTACACTCTATTTCACTCCAATCTACTCCATTCCTCCCGACTGCACTCCATTTCATTCCATTCCACTCCATACCATTCCATTCCACTCCATTCCACTCCACTCCACTCCTTTCCACTCTTCTTCATTCCACTCCATTAGACTCCACTCCAATTCATTCCACTCCACTCCACTCCACTCCACTCCACTTCACTCCACTCCTTTCCACTACTTTCCATTCCATTCTTTTCTTTCCACACGATCTCACTCTTTCACAAAGGCTAGAGTGCAGTGGCGAAATCACAACTCACATTTCTTTTCACCATTCTATTGCATTCCATTCCATCCCATTCCATTCCATTCTGTTTCACTCCACTCCACTCCGCTACATTCTATTTCACTCCATCCCATTCCATTAGAATCCATTCCACTCCACTCCATTCCAGTCGTCTCCACTGCACTGCACTCCATTCCACTCCATTCCTTTCCATTTCAGTCCATTGCATTCCATTCCTTTCATTCAACAGGTTATCACTGTGTCACCCACCCTGGAATGCAGTGGCACAATCTCAGCTCACATTACTTGTCAACTTTCCATTGCATTGTAGTCTACTCCATTGCATTCCATTCCATTCCATTCCATTCCATTCCACTGAGTTCCACTGCACTCCACTCCCCTCCACTCCGCTAAATTCCATTACATTCGGTTCCATTCCAATCCATTCCACACCAATCCACTCCACTGCCCTCCACTCCACTCCATTCAACTACATACCATTCCTTTCCCCTGCATTCCACTTCACTCCTCTCCACTCCCGTCCATACCATTCCATTCCATTCCAGTTCAATCCATTGCATTCCATTCCTTTCTTTCAACAGGATATCACAATATCACCCAGCCTGGAGTGCAGTGGCACAATCTCAGCTCACATTTCATTTCACCATTCCATTCCATTCCTTTCCATTCCATTCCACTCCACTCCACTCCACTGAAATGCATTCCACTCCACTCCTCTCCAGTCCATTCCACTATACTCCATTCCATTCCTGTCCACTCCACTCCTTTCCATTCCATCCTATTCCTTTCCACTCCTTTCCACCTCACTCCACTCCATTCCACTGCACACCACTCCATTCCATTCCATTCCATTTCATTCCATTCCATTGCTTTCTTTTGAAAGGATCTCACTCTATCACCCATGCTGTTGTTCAGTGGCACAATCTCAGCTCACATTTCATTTCAACGTTCCATTCCATTCCATTCCATTCCATTCCTTTCCATTCCATTCCATTCCATTCTACTGCACTCCACACCACTCAATTCCACTCCACTCTACTCCAATTCTTTCTATTCCATTTCATTCCAATCCCTTCCATTCCACTCCTTTCTTTCTACCGGATCTCCCTCTGTCACACAGGCTGTAGCACAGTGGCACAATCTCAGCGCACATTTCTTCATTCCATTCCATTCCATTCCATTCCACAAAGCTCTCCATATATACACTTGCACTTTCAACAAAAAGTGTGTTTCAAAACTGCTCTACCAAAAGAAAGATTCAACTATGTGAGTTGGATGCACACACCACAAAGGAGTTTCTGAGAATGCTTCTGTCTAGTTTTTATGTGAAGATATTACCTTTTCCACCGTAGGCCAAAAAGCCCTAGAAGTATCCACTTGCAGATTCTACCAAAAGAGTGTTTCAAATCTGCTGTATCAAAAGAAACGTTCAACTCTGTGTTGAATGCAAACATCATAAAGAAGTTTCTGAAAATGCTTCTGCCTAATTTTTAGGTAAACATATTTCCTTCTCCACCATAGGTCTCAAATTGCTCCAAATATCCACTTGCGGACTCTACACAAAGAGTGTTTCAGAACTTGTGTGTCAAAACAATGGTTCAACTCTGTGAGTTGAACGCACACATCACAAAGAAGTTTCTGAGAATGCTTGTGTCTAGTATTTAAATGAAGATATTTCATTTTCCACCATAGGCATCAAGGCGCTCCAAATATGCACTTGCAGATTTTACAAAAAGGCAGTTTCCAAACTGCTCTATCAAAAGGCAGGCTCAACTCTGTGTGTTCAATGCACACATCACAAAGAAGTTTCTGAGAATGCTTCTGTGTAGTTTTCAGGTGAAGATATTTCATTTCCCAGCAAAGGCCTCAAAACCCTCCAAATATCCACTTGTAGATTCTACAAAAAGTGTGTTTCAAAACTGCTCTTTCAAAATGAATGTTCAAGTCTCTGGGTTGAATGCACTCATCACAAAGAAGTTTCTGTGAATACTTCTGTCCAGTTTTTATGGGAAGATATTTCATTTTCCAGCATAGGCCTCAAATCGCTCCAAACATCCACTAGGGAATACTACAAAAAGAGTGTTTCAAAACTGCGCTTTCAAAAGGAAGGTTCAACTATGTGGGTTGAATGCAGAAAGCACAGGGAACTCTCTGAGAATGCTTCTTTCTAGTTTTTATGTGAAGATATTTCCTTTTCCAACATAGGCCTCAAAGCGCTCCAAATAATCAGTTGCAGATCCTACAAAAGGAGTGTTTCAAAAGTGTTCTATCAAAAGGCAGGTTCAGTTCTGTGAGTTGAATGCACACATCATGAAGAAGATTCTGAGAATGCTTCTGTGTACTTTTCAGGTGAAGATATTTCATTTCCAGGCAAAGGCCTCAAAACGCTCAAAATATCCACTTGCAGATTCCCCAAGAGAGTGTTTCAAAACTGCTCTTTCAAAATGAAGGTTGAAGTCTGTGAGTCGAATGCCCTCATCACAAGAAGTTTCTGAGAATGCTTCTGTCTAGTTTTTATGGGAAGATATTTCTTTTTCCAGCACAGGCCTCAAATAGCTCCAATCATCCGCTAGCAAATTCTACAAAAGAGTGTTTCAAGACTGCGCTTTCAAAACGAAGGTTCAACTATGTGGGATGAATGCAGAAAGCACAAGGAAGTCTCTGAGAAGGCTTCTGTCTAGTTTTAACGGAAGACGTTTCTTTTTCCAACATCGGCCTCAAAGCACTCCAAATAAACAGTTGCAGATCCTACAAAACCAGTGTTTCAAAACTGTTCTTTCAAAAGGAACGTTCAACTCTGTGAGTTGAATGCACTCATCATGAAGAAGATTCTGAGAATGCTTCTGCCTTGCTTTTATGTGATGACATTTAATTTTCCAGCATTGGCGTAAAATCCCTCCAAATATCTACTTACAGATGCTACTAAAAGAGTGTTTCAAAAGTGCTCTATCAAAAGGAATGTTCAAGTCTGTGTGTTGAATGCACTCATCACACAAAAGTTTCTGAGAATGTTTCTGTCTCGTTTTTCTCTGATGATATTTCCTTTTCCATCATAGGCCTCAAATCGCTCCAAATAAACACTTGCAGATTCTACAAAAGTAGTTTTTCAAAACTGTTCTATCAAAAGGAAGTTTCAAGTCTGTGAGGTGAATGCACTCATCACACATAATTTCCTGAGAATGCTTCTGTTTACGGTTTCTGTGAAGATATTTCCTTTTGCAGCATGGGCCTCAAATCGCTCCAAATATCCACTTGCAGGTTTACAAAAAGGCTGCTTCCAAACTGCTCTATCAAAAGGCAGGTTCAACTCTGTGAGTTGAATGCACACATCACAAAGAAGTTTCTGAGAATGCTTCTGTGTAGTTTTCAGGTGAAGATATTTCATTTCCCAGCAAAGGCCTCAAAACACTCAAAGTATCCACTTGCAGAGTCTACAAAAACAGTATTTCAAAACTGCTCTTTCAAAAGGACAATTCAAGTCTGTGACTTGAATGGACTCATCCAAAGAAGTTTCTCAGATTGCTTCTGTCTAGTTTCTATGTGAAGATATTCCCTTTTCCAGCATATGCCTCAAATCGCTCCAAACATCCACTAGGGAATTCTACAAAAGGAGAGTTTCAAAACTGCGGTGCCAAAAGTAAGATTCCACTATGTGAGTTGAATGCATAATGCACTCGGAAGATTCTGAGAATGCTTCCGTCTAGTTCTCATGTGAAGATATTTCCTTTTCCAATGTTGGCCTCTTAGCACTGCGAATATCCACTTGCAGATCCTGGAAAAAGAGTGCTTCAAAACTGCTCTATGAAAAGGAAGGTTCAACTCGGTGAGTTGAATGCGCATATAAGAAAAATTGTCTGAGAATGCTTCTGACTATTTTTTATGTGAAGGTAATTCCTTTCCAGCACAGGCCTCCAAGTGCTCAAAATATTATTTGCAATTTCTACAAAAAGAGTGTCTCAAAACTGTTGTATCAAAACGAAGGTTCAACTCTGTGTGTAGAATGCACTCATCACAAAGAAGTTTCTGCGAATGCTTCTGTCTAGTTTTTATGCGAAGATATTTCCTTTTCCAACATAGGCCTCAAATAGCTCCAAATAAACACTTGCAGATTCTGCAAAAAGAGTGTTTCAAAACTGTTCTATCAGAAGGAAGGTTCAACTCTGTGAGTAGAAAGCACTCATCACAAATAAGTTTCTGAGAATTCTTCTGTCTAGTTTTCATGTGAAGATGTTTCCAGTTAAAGCATAGGCCTCAAATCGCTCCAAATATTCACTTGCAGATTCTAAGAAAAGGTTGTTTCTAAACTTCTCTATCAATTGGTAGGTTCAACTCAGTGAGTTGAATGAACTCATCACAAAGAACTTTCTGAGAATGCTTCTTTCAATTTTTTATTGGAAGATATTTCCTTTTCCAACATATGCCTGAAAATGCTCCGAATAAACACTTTCAGATTCTACAAAAGGAGTGGTTCAAAACTCTTCTATCTAAAGGAACGTTCAAGTGTGTGAGTTGAATGCACTCATCACAAAGAGGTTTTTGAGAATGCTTCTGTCTAGTTTTTAAGTGATGATATTTCGTTTTCCAGCATTGGAATAAAATCGCTCCAAATATCCACATTCAGATGGTACCCAAAGAGTGTTTCAAAACTGCACTATGAAAAGGAAGGTTCAAGTCTATGGGTTGAATGCACTCATCACACAGAAGATTCTGAGAACGCTTCTCTCTAGTTTTTATGTGAAGATATTTCCTTTTCCTTGCAAAGGCCGCAAATCGCTCCAAATATCCACTTGCAGATTTGAAAAAAATAGTGCTTCCAAACTGCTCTATCAAAAGGCAGGTTCATCTCTGTGAGTTGAATGCACGCATCACAAAGAAGTTTCTGAGAATCCTTCTATCTAGTTTTTAGGTGAAGATATTTCATTTCCCAGCATAGGTCTCAAAGCGCTCCGAATAGCCACTTGCAGATTCTACAAAAAGTGTGTTTCAAAACTGCCCTATGAAAAGAAATGTTCAACTCTGTGAGTTGAATGCACATATCGCTAAGAAGTTTCTGAGAATGCATCTGTCTAGTTTTTAGGTGAAGATATTTTCTTTTCCAGCATACGTCTCAAAGCTCTCCAAATATCGACTTGCAGATTCTACAAAAAGATTGTTTCAAAACTACTACTAGAAAAGGAAGGTTCAGCTCTGTGTGTTGAATGCACTCATCAGAAAGAAGTTTGTGAGAATGCTTATACCTAATTTTCCTCTGCATATATTTCCTTTTCCTCTGGATGCTGCAATCGCACCAAATATCCACTTGCAGTTTCCACAAAAAGAGCGTTGCAGAACTGCTCCATGAAAAGAAATGTTCAACTCCATGAGTTCAATCCCCACATGACATAGAAGTTTCTAAGATTGCTTCTGTCTAGATTTTAGGTGAAGATATTTCGTTTTCCTGCATAAGCCTCAAAGAGCTCCAAATATCCAATTGCGGATTCAACAAAAACAGTGTTTCAAAACTGGTCTTTCAAAAGGAACGTTCAACCCTGTGAGTCGAATGCACTCATCACAAAGAAGTTTCTGAGAATGCTGCCTTCTAGCTTTTATGCAATGACATTTCCTTTTGCAGTATAGACCTCAAAGGGCTCCAAATATCCACTTGCAGATTCTACAGAAAGAGTGTTTCAAAACTGCTTATCAAAAGGCAGTTTCAACTCTGTGAGTTCAATGCACAAAGCACAGTAACTTTCTGAAAATGCTTTTTTCTAGTTTCTACGTGAAGATATTTCCTTTTCCAGCAGAGGTCTCAAAGCACTCCATCCATCTACTTGAAGATCCTACAAAAAGAGTGTTTCAAAACTTCTCTATCAAAAGAAAGGTTTAACTCTGTGAGTTCAATGCGCACATCACAAAGCAGTTTCTGAGAATTCTTCTGTCTAGTTTTTATGAGAAAATATTTCCTTTTTCAACATAGGCCTCAAAGCGCTCCAAATAATCACTTGCAGATTCTACAAAAGGAGTGTTTCAAAACTATTCTGTCAAAAGGAACTTTCAAGTCTCTGAGCTGAATGCACTGATCACAAAGAGGTTTCTGAGAATGCTTCTGTCTAGATTTCATGTCATGATATTTCGTTTTCCATCACTGGCCTAAAAGCCCTCCAAATATAGACCTTCAGATGGTACTGAAAGAGTGTTTCAAAACTGCAGTATCAAAAGGAAGGTTCAAGTCTGTGACTTGAATGCACTCATCCACAGAAGGTTCTGAGAATGCTTCTGTCTAGTTTTTAAATGAAGATATTTCCTTTCCCAGCATAGGCCTCAAAGTGCTTCAAATATCCACTTGCACATTCTACAAAAAGAGTGTTTTAAAACTGCTCTTTCAAAGGAAGGTTTAAGTCTGTGAGTTGAATGAACTCATCCCAAAGAAGTTTCTGAGAATGCTTCTGTCTAGTTTCTATGTGAAGATATTTCCTTTTCCATCATAGGTCTCAAATCACTCCAAACATCCACTAGCAAATTCTACAAAAGGAGTGGTTCAAAACTGCGCTATCAATGGAAGATTACACTATGTGAGTTGAATGCATAAAGCACATGGAAGATTCTGAGAATGCTTCCGTATAGATATCTGGTGAAGAGACATCTTTCTGCAGTGTTGGCCTCTTAGCACGGCAAATATCCACTTGCAGATTCTAGAAAAAGAGTGTTTCAAAACTGCTCTATCAAAAGGAAGGTTCATCTTGGTGAGTAGAATGTGCATATCAGAAAAAGTTTCTGAGAATGCTTCTGTCTAGTTTTTATGTGAAGGTAATTCCTTTTGCAGCATAGGTCTCAATGTGCTCCAATTATCCACTTGCGGTTTCTACAAAAAGAGTGTTTCAAAACTGCTCTTTGAAAAGGACGCTTAAAGGGAGTGAGTTGAATGCACGTATCACAATGAAGTTTCTGAGATTTCTTCTGTCTAGTTTTTATGTGAAGATATTTCCTTTTCCAACACAGGCCTCAAAGCGCTCCGAATAAACACTTGCAGATTCTACAAATGGAGTGTTTCAAAACTGTTCTATCAAAATGAACGTTCAAGTCTGTGAGTTGTGTGCACTCATCACAAAGAAGTTTCTGAGAATGCTTGTGTCTAGTTTTTATGTGATGATATATCCTTTTACAGCATTGGCCTAAAATCCCTCCAAATATTCACCTTCAGATGGTACTGAAAGAGTGTTTGAAAACTGCACTATCAAAAGTAAGGTTTAAATCTGTTACTTGAATGCACTCATCACACAGAAGGTTCTGAGAATGCTTCTGTCTAGTTTTTATATGAAGATATTTCCTTTTCCTTGCATAGGCATCAAATCGCTCCAAATATCCACTTGCAGATTTGACAAAAAGAGTGTTTCCAAACTGCTCTATCAAAAGGCATGTTCGACTCTGTGAGTTGAATGCACGCTTCCTGAAGAAGTTTCTGAGAATGTTTCTGTGTAGTTTTTTGGTGAAGATATTTCCTTTCCCAGCACAGGCCTCAAAGCACTCCAAATATCCACTTACACATTCTACAAAAAGAGTGTTTTAAAACTGCTCTTTCAAAACGAAAGTTTAAGTCTCAAGTTGAATGCACTCATATACAAAGAAGTTTCTGAGAATGCTTCTGTCTAGTTTCTATGTGAAGATACTTCCTTTTCAATCACAGGCCTCAAATCTCTCCAAACATCCACTAGAAAATTCTACAAAAGGAGTGTTTCAAAGCTGCGCTATTAACAGAAGATTCCACTATGAGAGTTGAATGCATAAAGCACATGGAAGATTCTGAGAATGCTTCCGTATAGATCTCATGTGAAGATATTTCCTTTTACAGGGTTGGCCTCTTAGCACTGCAAATATCCACTTGCAGATTCTAAAAGAAGAGTGTTTCAAAACTGCTCTATCAAAAGGAAGATTCAATTTGGTGATTTGAATGCGCATATCAGAAAAATTATCTCAGAATTCTTCTGTCTAGTTTTTATGTGAAGGTAATTCCTTTTCCAGCATAGACCTCAAAGTGCTCCAAATATCCACTTGCAGTTTCTACAAAAAGAGTGTTTCAAAACTGTTCTATCTAAAGGAAGGTTCAACACCGGAGGAGAATGCACTCACCACAAAGAAGTTTCTGAGAATCCTTCTGTCTAGTTTTTATATGACGATATTTCCTTTTCCAACATAGGCCTCAAATAGCTCCAAATAAACACTTGCAGATTCCAGAAAAAGAGTGTTCCAAAACTGCTCTATCAAAACGAAAGTTCAACTCTGTGAGTAGAATGCACTCATCACAAAGAAGTTTCTGAGAATGCTTCTGTCTAGTTTTTACGTGAAGATATTTCCTTTTCCAACATAGACCTCAAAGCGCTCCAAATAAACACTTGCAGATTCTACAAAAAGAGTGTTTCAAAACAGTTCTATGAAAAAGAAGGTTCAACTCTGTGAGTAGAATGCACTCATCACAAAGAAGTTTCTGAGAATTATTCTGTCTAGTTTTCATGTGAAGATGTTTCCTTTTAAAGCATAGGCCTCAAATCACTCCAAATATTCACTTGCAGATTCTACGAAAAGGGTGTTTCAAAACTTCTCTTTCAATTGGTAGGTTCAACTCTGTGAGTTGAATGCACTCATCACCAAGAAGTTTCTGAGAATGCTTCTGCCTAGTTTTTATGTGACGATATTTCCTTTTCCAACATAGGCCTCAAAGTGCTCCCAATAAACACTTGCAGATTCTACAAAAAAAGTGTTTCAAATCTTCTCTATGAATTGGTAGGTTCAACTCTGTGAGTTTTATGCACTCATCCCAAAGAGGTTTCTGAAAATGCTTCTGTCTAGTTTTTCTGTGATGATATTTTGTTTTCGAACCTTCACCTAAAAGCGCTCCAAATATCCACCTTCAGAAGGTACTGAAAGAGTAGTTCAAACCTGCACTATGCAGTTTTGTCACCACCAGGCCTACCCTAAAAGAGCTCCTGAAGGAAGCGCTAAACATGGAAAGGCACAACCGGTACCAGCCACTGCAAAATCATACCGAAATGTAAAGACCATCAAGACTAGGAAGAAACTGCATCAACTAACGAGCAAAATAACCAGCTAACATCATAATGACAGGATCAGATTCACACAGAACAATATTAACTTTAAATGTAAATGGTCTAAATGCTCCAATCAAAAGACACAGACTGGCAAATTGGATAAAGACTCAAGACCCATCAGTGTGCTGTATTCAGGAAACCCATCTCACGTGCAGAGACACATATAGGCTCAAAATAAAAGGATGGAAGAAGATCTACCAAGCAAATGGAAAACAAAAAAAGGCAGGGGTTGCAATCCTAGTCTCTGATAAAACAGACTTTAAACCAACAAAGATCAAAAGAGACAAAGAAGGCCATTACATAATGGTAAAGGGATTAATTCAACAAGAAGAGCTAACTATCCTAAATATATATGCACCCAATACAGGAGCACCTAGATTCATAAAGCAAGTCCTGAGTGACCTACAAAGAGACTTAGACTCCCACACATTAATAATGGGAGACTTTAACACCCCACTGTCAACATTAGACAGATCAACAAGAGAGAAAATCAACAAGGATACCCAGGAATGGAACTCAGCTCTGCACCAAGCAGACCTAATAGACATCTACAGAACTCTCCACCCCAAATCAACAGATTATACATTTTTTTCAGCACCACACCACACCTATTCCAAAATTGACCATATCCTTGGAAGTAAAGCTCTCCTCAATAAATGTAAAAGAACAGAAATTATAACAAACTATCTCTCAGATCACAGTGCAATCAAGCTAGAACTCAGGATTAAGAATCTCACTCAAAACCGCTCAACTACGTGGAAACTGAACAACCTGCTCCTGAATGACTACTGGGTACATCACAAAATGAAGGCAGAAATAAAGATGTTCTTTGAAACCAACGAGAACCAAGACACAACATACCAGAATCTCTGGGATGCATTCAAAGCAGTGTGTAGAGGGAAATTTATAGCACTAAATGCCCACAAGAGAAAGCAGGAAAGATCCAAAATTGACACCCTAACATCACAATTAAAAGAACTAGAAAAGCAAGAGCAAACACATTCAAAAGCTAGCAGAAGGCAAGAAATAACTAAAATCAGAGGAGAACTGAAGGAAATAGAGACACAAAAAACCCTTCAAAAAATCAATGAATCCAGGAGCTGGTTTTTTGAAAGGATCAACAAAATTGATAGACTGCTAGCAAGATTAATAAAGAAAAAAATAGAGAAGAATCAAATAGATGTAATAAAAAATGATAAAGGGGATATCATCACTGCTCCCACAGAAATACAAACTACCATCAGAGAATATTACAAACACCTCTAAGCAAATAAACTAGAAAATCTAGAAGAAATGGATAAATTCCTCAACACATACACCCTTCCAAGACTAAACCAGGAAGAAGTTGAATCTCTGAATAGACCAATAACAGGAGCTGAAATTGTGGCAATAATCAATAGCTTACCAACCAAAAAAAGTCCAGGACCAGATGGGTTCACAGCCGCATTCTACCAGAGGTACAAGCAGGAGCTGGAAGATGGAATGCAACGTGGAATGGAAAGTGATATTGAATGTAATGGAACGTGGAATGGAACGTGGAATGGAAAGTAGAATGTAAGGGATTGGAATGTGGAATTGAACGTGGAATTGAACGTGGAATGGAACGCGGAATGGAATGTGGAATGGAACAAGAACGGAAAGTGGAATGGAATGCAATGGAATATGGAATAGTAAGGAATGGAATCTGGAAATGTATGGAATGGAACGGAATGTGGACTGGAATGGAATGGAATGGAATGGAATGGAATGGAATGGAATGGAATGGAATGGAATGTGCAATTTAATGGAATCGAGTGTGGAGTGGAAAGGAATATGCAATGGAATGGAATGGAATGTGGAATGGAATGTGGAATAGAGTGTAACATGGAATGTATTGTGGAATGAAATAGAATGGAATGGAATGTGGAATGGAACGTGGAATGGAATGGAATGCACTGTTGAACGGAACATCAAATGGAAAATGTAATGAAACTTGGAATGGAATAGAATGTGGAATGGAATATGGAATGGAACATGGAACGGAATGGAACGTGGAATGGATTGTGGAATGGAATGGATTGGGATGGAATGTGGAATGGAATGGAATGGAATGTACAATGAAATGGAAAGTGGAATGGAATTGAATGGAATGTGGAATGGAATGGAATGGAATGAAATGTGGAATGCAATGGAATGGAATGTGGAATGGAATGGAATGTGGAATGGAATATGGAATGGAATGTAACCCAAGGTGGAACGGAATGGAATGGAATGCAAATTGGAATTCAATGTAACGGAATGTGGAATGGAATATGAAATGGAATGGAAGGAAATGTGGAATGGAACCTCGAATGGAACACGGAATGGAACGTGGAATGGAAATTGCAATGGAAAGTAAAATGCAATTCGAATGGAATGTGGAATGGAATGGAATGGAATTTAGGGGAATGTGAAATGGAGAGGAATGGAATGTGGAATGGAATGTGGAACGGAATGGAATGGAATGTGGAATGGAATGTGGAATGGAATGGAATGGAATGGAATTTAATGTGGAATATAATGGAATGGACTGGAATGGAATGAAAGTGAAATATAATTTAGTGCAATGTGGAATGGAATCTGGAATAGAATGGAATGGAATGTGGAATGAATGTGGAATGGATTGGATTGGAATATGGAATGCAATGGAATGAAATGTGGAATGGAACGTGGAATGAAATGGAATGCAAGGTGGAAGAGAAAGCGGAATAGAATGCAACGGAATGTGGAATGCAACGGAATGGAATATAGAATGGAACGTGGAATGGAATGAAATGGAATGTGGAATGGAACGTGGAAGGGAACGTGGAATGGAACGTGGAATGGAATGGAATGGGGAATAGAATGTGAAATGGAAAGTGGAATGGAATGGAATGTGGAATGCATTGTGGAAAGGAATGTGGAAATCAACACGGAATGGAATGAAATGGAATGTGCAATGGAATGTGGAATGGAATGGAATGGAATGTGCAGTGGAACATTGAATGGAATGAAATGGAATGTGGATTGGAACGTCAAATGGAAAGTGGAATGGAATGTGGAATCAAATGGAATGTGGAATTGAATGTGGAATGGAAAGTGGAATGGAATGGATTATAGAATGGAATGGAATGGAATAGAATGTGGAATGGATTGGAATTGAATGTGGAATGGAAAGGAATGTAATGCCGAAAGGAATGGAATGGAATGTGGAATGGAATGGAGTGGAATGGAATGTGGAATGGAATGGAATGGAATGTCGAATGGAATGTGGAAGGCAGTGGAATGGAATACCGAATGAAATGGAATGGAATGTGGAATGGAATGGAGTGGAATGGAATGTGGAAAGGAATGTGGAAGGGAATGTGGAATGGAATGCAATGGAATGTGGAATGGAATGGAATGTGGAATGGAAATGAAAGGAATGTGGAATGCAATGTGCAACAGAATGAAATGGAATGTGGAATGGAATGTGGAATGGATTATGGAACAGAATGTAACGGAAAGTGGAATGCAATGTGGAATGGAAGGGAATGGAATGTGTAATGGAAAGGAATGGAATAGAATTTGGAATGGAAAGTGGAATGGGTTGGAATGCAATGGAAACTAACGTGGAATGGAATGGAATGTGGAATGGAATGGAATGCTGTGAGGAATGTAAAGTGGAATGGAATGGAATGGAATGTGGAAGGTAATGTGGTATGGAATGGAATGGAATATGAAATGGAATGTGGAATGGAAATGAAAGGAAAGTGGAATGCAATGTGGAATGGAATGAAATGGAATGTGGAATGGAATATGGAATGGAATGGAATGGAAAGTGGAATGCAATGTGGAATGTAAGGGAAAGGAATGTATAATGGAATGTGGAATGGAATACAACGAAATGTGGAATATAATGTGGAATGAATCGTGGACTGGAATGTGGAATGGAATGTGGAATGGAATGGAATGGAATGTGTAATGGAATGTGAAATGGAATGGAAAGTAATGTGGAATGGAATGGGGAATGCAATGGAATGGTATGTGGAATGGAAATTGGAATGGAACGTGGAATGTATATTGGAATGGAACGTGGAATGGAACGTGGAATGGAAGTTGGAATAGAAAGTGGAATGCAATGTGGAATGGAATGGAATAGAATGTGTAATATAATGTGGAATGGAATGGAATGGAATATGGAATGGAATGGAATGTGGAATGGAATGGAGTGCAATGGAATGTGGAATGGAATGTGGAATGGAATGTGTAATGGAATGGAATGGAACGTTGAATGGAACGTACAATGGAACGTGGAATGTAAAGGAATGTAACGTGGAACAGAAAGTGGAATGTAACGTGGGATTTAATGGAATGGAAAGTGAAATGGAACGTAGAATGGAATGTGGAATGTATTGTGGAATGGAATGTAATGGAACGTGGAATGGAACGTGGAATGTAAGGGAGTGGAACATGGAATTGAACATGGAATGGAACATAGAATGGAACGTGGAAAAGAACATGGAATGGAATGGAATGGAATGTGGAGTGGAATGGAATGGGATGTGCACTGGAATGGAATAGAATGTGGAATGGAATGCAATGGAATGTGGAATGGAATGTGGTATGGAATTTGGAATGGAATGTGCAATGCAGTGTGGAATGGAAAGTAATGGAATAGCATGGAATGTGGAATGGAATGGAATGGAATGTGGAATGGAATGGAATGGAACAGAAAGTGGAATGGAATGGAATGGAATGGAATGTGGAATTGAATGGAATGGAAAGGAAAGGAATGGAAAGGAATGGAATGAAATGGAATGTAGAATGGAATGGAATGGTATATGAAATGGAGTGGAATGAAATGGAATGTGGAATGGAATGGAATGTGGAATGGAATGGAATGTGGAACTGAAAGGACTGCAATGTGGAATGGATTGGAATAGAATGTGGATTGGAATTAAATTAAATGTGGAATGGAATGGAATGGAATGGAATATGGACTGGAATGTAATGGAATGGAATGTGGAATGGAATGGAATGGAATGGAATGTGGAATGAAATGGAATGGAAAGTGGAAAAGAATGTGGAATGGAATGGAATGTGGAACGGAATTGAATGTGGAATGGAAAGGAATGGATTGTGGAAAGCAATTGCATGGAATGGAAAGTGGAATGGAATGTAATGTGGAGTGGAATGGAATGGAATCGAATGGAAAGTGGAATGCAATGCAATGTGGAATGGAATTGAATGGAATGGAATGTGGACTGGAATGGAATGGAACGTGGAATGGAATGGAATGGAATGTGGAATGGAATGGAAAGTAGAATGGAACGAAATGGAATGTGAAATGGAATGTGGAATGGAATGGAATGGAACTTAGTATTGAATGTGGAATGGAATAGAATGGATAATGGAATGGAATAAAATTTGGAATAGAGCGTGGAATGGAACACGGAATGGAACGTGGAATGGAATGTGGAATGGGACTTGGAATGGAATGGCATGTGTAATGAAATGTGGAAAGAATGTGGAATGGAATGGAATGGAATGTGGAATGGAAAGTGGAATGAAAAGGAAATGAAAGAGGAATGGAATGGAACGGAATGTGTAATGGAATGGAATAGAACATGGAAGGGAACGTGGAATGGCACGTGGAATGGAAAGTAGAGTGGAACGTGGAATGGAAAGTGGAACGGAATGGAATGGAATGTGGAATGGAATGTGAAATGAAATTTGGAATGGAATAGAATGGAATACGGAATGGATTGTGAAATTGAATGGAATAGAATGGGTAGTGGAATGGAATGGATAGTGGAATGGAATGGAATGGAATGGAAAGTCGATTGGAAAGCGGAATGAAATGGAATGGAATGTGGAATCGAATGGAATGTGGAATCTAATGGAATGTGGAATCAATTGGAATGGATTGTGTAAACGAATGTGTAAATGGAATGAATTGTGGAATGGAATGGAATGGAATGTGAAATGGAACGTGGAATGGAAAGTTGAATGGGACGTGGAATGGAATGGAATGTGGAATGGAATGTGGAAAGGAATGGAATGTGGAAAGAATGGAATGGAATGTTGAATGGAATGGAATTTGGAAATGAATGAAATGTGAAACGGAATGGAATGGAATGTGGAATGGAATGGAATTTGGAATGGAATGGAATGTGTTATGGAATTGAATGGTATGGAACTTGAAATGGAATGTAATGGAATGGAATTTGGACTGGAATGTAATGGAATGGAATGGAATGTGGATTCAAAAGAATGGAATGTGGAATGGAAACTGGAATGGCATGGAATGGAAAATGTAATGGAATGTGGAATGGCATGGAATGGAATGTGGAATGGAATGGAATGAAATGTGGAATGGAAAGTGCAATGGAATGGAATGGAATGCACTGTGAAACAGAATGGAATGGAATGTAGAATACAATGGAATGGAATGTGGAATGGAATGGAATGTAATTTGCAATGGAATGGAATGGAATGGGGAATGGAATGGAATGTGAAATGGAATGGAATGTGGAATGGAATGAAATCGAATGGAATGTGGACTGGATTGGAATGGAACAGAATGTGGAATGAAATGTAATGGAAATTGGAATGGCATGGAATGGAATGTGGAATGGAAAGGAATGGAATATGGAATGGAATGTGAAATGGAATGGAATGGAATGTACAATGGAATGGAATGGAACATAGAATGCAATTTGGAATGTAATTTAATAGAACGTGGAATGGAACGTGGAATTGAAGGTGGCATGGAACGTGGAATGGTACATGAAATGGAATGGAATAGAACATGGAATGGAAAGTGGAAGGGAATGGAATGGAACGTGGAATGGAACGTGGAATGGAACGTGGAATGGAACATGGAATGGAATGAAAGGGAACGTGGAATTGAATGGATTGGAAAGTGGAATGGAATGGAAGGGAAAGTGGAATGGAATGGAATGGAACATGGAATGGAATGAAAGGGAACGTGGAATTGAATGGATTGGAAAGTGGAATGGAATGGAATGGAATGTGGAATGGAATGGAATGGAATGTGGAATGGAATGTGGAATGGCATGGAATTGTATGTAGAATGGAATGCAATGGAATGTGGAATGGAATGTGGAATGGAATGGAAAGTGGGATGGAATGGAACAGAATGTGGAATGGAATGTTGAATAGAATATGGAATGGAACGAAGAATGGAATGTGGAATGGAATGTGGAATGAAACGTGCAATGGATTTTGGAATGGAACATGGAATGGAATGGAAAGGAAAATGGATGGAATGTCGAATTGAATGGAATGGAAAGTGGAATGGAACGTGGAATAGAATGTGGAATAGAATGTGGAATGCCACGTGGAATGAAATGGAATGGAAAGTGGAATGGAACGTGGAATGTAAATGAAAGGAACTTTGAATAGAATGGAATGGAACGTGGAACGCAATGTGGAATGGATTGTGGAATGTGACGTGGAATGAAATGGAATGCAACTTTGAATGGAATGTGGAATGCAATGTGGAATGGAATGGAATGCAATGTACAATGCACTGGAATGGAATGTGGAATAGAAAGGAATGGAATGGAATGGAATGGGAATGGAATGCAATGGAATGTGCAATGCAAAGGAATGGAATGAAATAAGCAATTGAAGGGAATGGAATGTGAAATGGAATGGAATTCCAAGTGGAATGTAATGTGGAATGGAATGGAAGGGAATGTGGAATGGAATGTTGAATGGAACGTGGAATGGAATGTGGAATGGAATGGCATGGAATGTGGAATGGAATGTGGAGTAGAATGGAATATAATGTGGAATTGAATGTGGAATGCAACGTGGAAAGTAAAGTGGAATGGAATGGAATGGAAAGTGGAATGGAACGTGGAGTAGAATGCAATGGAACGTGGAATGCAACGTGGAATGGAATGGAATGGAACCTGGAATGGAACAGGGAATCAAACATGGAATAGAACATGGAATGGAATGGAATGCAATGTTGAATGGAATGGAATGCAATGTGGAATGGAATGGAATGGATTATGGAATGTAACGTGGAATGGAATGGAATGGAACGTGGAACGGAACATGGGATGGAACATCTAATACAATGTAGAATGGAACGTGGAATGGAATGGAATGGAAAGTCTAATGGAAATTAGAATGGAAAATGGAATGGAATGGAATGGAACTGGAATGGAATGTGGAACGGAATGTGGAAATTAATGGAAAGGACTGTGGAATGGAATGGAATGGAATCTGGTATGGAATGTGGGATGGAATGGAATGGAATGTGGAATGGAATGCCCTATGGTATGTGGAATGGAATGCAATGGAATGTGGAATGGAATGTGGAAGGGAATGGAACAGAATGTGAAAGGGAAGGTGGAATGCAATGTGTAATGGAATGTGGAATGAAATGTGGAAGGAAATGGAATGGAATGTGGAAAAGAATGTGGAATGGAATGGAATGGAATGTGGAAAGGAATGTGGAATGGAACAGAAAGGAATGTGGAATGGAATGTGGATAGCAATGGAATGGAATGTGGAATGGAATGTGGAATGGAACGTGGAATGGAGTGGAATGGAATGTGGAACGGAACGTGGAATGGAATGGAAAGGAACATGGAATGGAAAGTGGAATGGAACGTGGAATAGAATGTGGAATAGAATGTGGAATGGAAAGTGGAATGGAATTGAATGGAATGTGGAATGGAAATTGAATGGAATGAAAAGTGGAATGGAACTAGGAATGGAATGTGGAATGGAACTTGGGATGGAATGTACAATGAAATGTGGAATGGAAAGTGGAATGGAATGGAATGGAACGTTGAATGGAATGTGGAATGGAACGTGGAATGGAACGTGGAATGCAACGTGGAATGGAATGGAATGGAATGTGCAATGGAATGTGGATTGGAATGTGGAATGGAATGTGGAAAGCAATGTAATGGAATGTGGAAAGGAATGTGGAATGGAATGGAATGGAATTTGAAGTGGAGTGGAATGGAATGTTGAATGGAAGGTGGAAGGGATTGTACAATGTAAAGTGGAATGGAAAGGAATGGAATGTGGAATATAATGGGGTGGAATTTGGAATGGAATGGAATGGAATGTGGAATGGAAAGTGTAACGGAATGGAATGGAATGTGGAATAGAATGTGTAATGGAATGGAATGGAATCCGAAATGAAATGGAATGGAATGGAATGAAATGCAAAATGGAACGTGGAATGGAACGTGGTATGGAGCGTGGAATGGAACTTGGAATGAAATGGGCAATGGAATGGAAAAGAATGAGAATGGAATGGATTGAAATGTGGAATAGAATGTGGTATGGAATGGAATGGAATGTGGAATGGAATAGAATGGAATGGCATGGAATGTGGAATGGAATGGAATGGAATGTGGAATGGAATGCGGAATGGGATGTGGAATAGTACGTGGAATGTAATTTGGAATGGAGAGGAATGGAATGTGGAATTGAAAGGAATGGAATGTGTAATGGAATGCAATGGAATGTGGAATGGAATGTGGAATAGAATGGAATGGAAGGTGGAATAGAAAGCGGAATGGAATGGATAGGAATCCGGAATGGAATGGAATGGTGTGAAATGTGGAATGGAACGTGGATTGGAAACTGGAATGGAAAGTGGAATGGAACGTGGAATGCAACGGAATGGAATGTGCAATGGAATACGGAAAGGAATGTGGAATGCAACGTGGAATGGAATGTGGAATGGAAGGTGGAAGGAAAGGTAGAATGGAATGGAATGGAACGTGGAATGGAACGTGGAGTGTAATGGAATGGAATGTGGAATGGAATGGAATGGAATGTGGAATTGAATGTGGAATAGAACGGATTATAATGTGGATTTGAATGTGGAATGGGACGTGGAAAGAAATGTGGAATGGAATGGAATGGAAAATAGAATGGAACGTGGAATGGAATGCAATGGAATGTGGAATGGAACATGGAAAGGAACGTGGAATAAAACGTGGAATGGAACTTGGAATGGAATGGAATGCAATGTTGAATGTAATGGAATGCAATGTGGAATGGAATGGAATGGATTATGGAACGTAATGTGGAATGGAATGGAATAGAACGTGGAATGGAACGTGGAATGGAACATCTAATACAATGTAGAATGGAACGTGGAATGGAATGGAATGGAATGTGGAATGGAACGTGGAATGGAATGGAACAGAATGTGCAATGGAATAGAATGAAATATGGAAAGGAATTTGAATAGGAATGGAATGGAATGTGGAATGGAATGGAGTGAAAAGCCTAATGGAATGGAATGGAATGTGGAATGGAATGTGGATTGGAATTTTAAATGGAATTCAATGCAATGTCGAATGGAAAGTGAAATGGAAAGGTAGGGAATGAGAAATGGAATGGAATGGAATGTGGAATGGAATGGAATGGAATGTGGAATGGAATGGAATGCAATGTGGAATATAATGGAATGGAATGTGGAATGGAATGTAGAATTCAATGGAATGTAGAATTCAATGGAATGGAATGTAGAATGGACTGGAATGTGGATGGGAATGGAATGGAATGTGGAATGGAATTGAATGGAATGTAGAATAGAATGCAATGTTGAATTGAATGGAATAGAGTGGAATGTGGAATGGAATGGAATTGATTGTGTAATGGAATGTGTAATAGAATGTAAAATATTATGGACTGGAATGTGGAATGGAATGGAATAGAATGTGGAATGGAATGGAATGGAATGTTTAATGGAACGTGGAATGGAATGTGGAATGAAATGGAATGAAATGTGGAATGGAATGTGGAATGCAATGGAATGAAATGTGGAAAGGAATGGAATGGAATGAGGAAACGAACGGTATGCAATGAAGAAGGGAATGGATTGGAATGTGGAATGGAATGGAATGGAATTTAATGTGAAATGAAATGCAATGGAATGTTGAATGAAATGAAATATAATGTGGACTGGAATGGATTTGAATGTAATGTGGAAGGAAATGGAATGGAATGTGGAATGGTACTAAATGGAATATGGAATGGAACTTACAATGGAATTGAAACTAATGGAATGTGTATTGGAATGGAATGGAATGCAATGTGGAATAGAATGGAATGTGGAATGGAATGGAATGGAATGTGGGCTGGAAAGGAATTGAATCTAATGTGGAAGGAAATGGAATGGAATGTGGAATGTCACCGAATGGAACGTGGAACGGAACTTGCCATGGAAATGAAACCAATGGAAAGTGGAATGGAATGGAATGGAATGGAATGTGGAATGGAATGGAATGTGGAATGGAATGGAAAGGAATGTGGAATGGAATGTGAAATGGAAAGGAATGGAATGGAATGGAATGTGAAATGGAATGGAATGGAATGTGGAATGCAATGTAACGGAATATGGAATGGAAAGTGGAATGGAATGGAATGGAATGTGGAATGGAATGCGGAATGGAATGGAAAGGAATGGAATGGAATGGAATTTGGAATGGATTGGAATGGAAGGTGGAATGGAATGGAATGGAATGTGGAACTGAATGGAATGTAATGAGGAATGGAATGGAAACGGATGTGCAATGGAATGTGGAATGGAATGTGTAAAGGAATGGAATGCGATGTGGAAAGGAACGTGGAATAAAAAGTGGAATGCAACGTGGAACTGAACGTCGAATGGAATGTGTAAAGGAATGGAATGCGATGTGGAAAGGAACGTGGAATAAAAAGTGGAATGCAACGTGGAACTGAACGTCGAATGGAATGGAATGTAACGTGGAATGGAAGGGAATGGAATGTGGAATGGAATTTGAAATGGAATGGAATGGAATGTGGAATGGAATGCAATGGAATTTGAAATAGAATGGAATGGATAGTGGAATGGAATGTGGATTGGAATTTGAAATGGAATGCAATGGAATGTCTAATGGAATGTGAAATGGAATGGAAAGGATTGCAAAATGGAATGGAAAGGAATGTGGAAAGGAATGGAGTGGAATGTGGAATGGAATGGAATGAAATGTCGAATGTAATGTGGAATTGAAGGGAATGGAATGCGGAATGGAATTTGGAATGAAGTGTGGAATAGAATATGGAATTGAATGAAATGTGGAATAGAATGGAATGGAATGAGGAATGGAATGTATAATTGAATGGAATGGAATGTTAAATGGAATGTGGAATGGAATGGAATGGAATGTGCAATGCAATGTGGAATGGAAGGGAATGGAATGGAATATGGATGGAATGGATTGGAATATGGAATTGAATGTGGAATGGAATGAAATGGAATGTGGAATTGAAAGGGGAATAGAATGGAATGGAACCTGAAATGGAACGGAATGGAATGTGGAATGAAACGTGGAATGGAATGGAATGGAATGTTGCATGTAATGGAATGGAAAGTGGAATGGAGTGGAATGGAATGGACTGGAATGTGAAATGGAATGTGGAATGGAACGTGGAATGGAATGGAACAGAATGTGCAAAGGAATGGAATGAAATGTGGAAAAGAATTTGAATTGAAATGGAACGGAATTTGGAATGGAATGGAGTGGAAAGCGAAATGGAAAGGAATGGAATATGAAATGGAATGTGGATTGTAATTTTAAATGGAATGCAACGCAATGTCGAATGGAAAGTGAAATGGAATTGTATGGATTTGGAAATGGAATGGAATGGAATGGAATGTGGAATGGAATGGACTGCAAAGTGGTATATAATGGAATGGAATGTGGAATTGAATGTAGAGTTGAATGGAAAGGAATGTGGAATGGAATGGAATGTGGATTGAAATGGAATGGAATGTGGAATGGAAAGGAATGGAATGTGGAATGGAATGGAATGGAATGTGGAATGGAATAGAATGGAATTGAAATTGGAATGGAATTCAATGGAATGTGGAATGGAAGGGAATGGAATGGAATGGAATGTTGAATGAAAAGGAATGAATTCTGCAATGGAAAGGATAGGAATGGAATGGAATGTGGTATGGAAGGTAATGTAGTGGAAAGGAATGTGGAATGGAATGGAATGCAATAAGGAATGGAATGTGGAATGGAATTGAATGGAATGTGGAATGGAACGTGGAATGGAATGGAATGTGGAATGGAATGGAATGGAATGTGGAATGGAACGTGGAATGGAATGGAATGGAACGTGCAGTAGAAAGGATTGGAATGTGGAATGGAAAGTGGAATGGAATGGTATGGAACATGGAATGGAATGGTATGGAACATGGAATGGAATGGAATGAAACGTGGAGTGGAACGGAATGCAATGTGGAGTGGTATGTGGATTGGAACTTGGAATGGATTGGAATGGAATGTGGAATGGAATACAATGGAATGTAATTTGGAATGGAAGGGAATGGAATGGAATGGAATGTGGAATGAAAAGGAATGAACTCTGCAATGGAAAGGAAAGGAATGGAATGGAACTTGGAATGGAAGGTAAAGTAATGGAACAGAATGTGTAATGGAATGGAATGCAATACGGAATGGAATGTGGAATGGAATGGAATGGAATGTGGAATGGAACGTGGAATGGAATGGAATGTGGAATGGAATGGAATGGAATGTGGAATGGAACGTGGAAAGGAATGGAATGGAACGTGCAGTAGAATGGATTGGAATGTGGAATGGACAGTGGAATGGAATGGTATGGAACATGGAATGGAATGGAATGAAACGTGGAGTGGAATGGAATGCAATGTGGAGTGGAATGTGGATTGGAAATTGGAATGGATTGGAATGGAATGTGGAATGGAATACAATGGAATGGAATGTGGAATGGAATGGAATGGAATGTGGAATAGAATGGAAAGGGATGTGGAAAGGAATGTGGAATGGAACGTGGGATGGAATGGAATGGAATGTGGAATGGAATGGAATGGAATGTGGAAGTGAACGTGGAATGTATTTGAATGGAAAGTGGAATGGAATGGAAAGGAACGTGGAATGGAATGGAATGAAATGTGGAAAGCAATGTGGAATGGAATGGAATGGAACGTGTAATGGAATGGAATGGAATGTGGAAGGGAAAGTGGAATGGAATTTAATGGAACGGGGAAAGTAATGGATTGGAATGTGGAATGGAATGTGGAATGCCACCTGCAATGGAAGGGAAGGTGGAATGGAATGTGGAATGGAATGTGGAATGGAATGGTATGTGGAATGGAATGGAATGGAATGTGGAATGGAATGGAATGGAATGTGGAATGCAACGTGGAATGGAATGTGGAATGGAATGTGGAATGGAATGGAATGGAATGTGGACTGGAATGGTATAGAATGTGGAATGGAATGGAATGTGGAATGCAACATGGAATGGAATGAGGAATGGAACGGATGGAATGTGGAATGGAATGGAATGAAAAGTCGAATGAAATGTTGAACGAACTGGAATGGATTGTGGAATGCAACGGAATGGAATATGGAATACAACGTGAAATGGAATGGAATGTGGAATGCAATGTGCAATGCAATGGAATGGAATCTAAACTGGAACTTGGTATGGAATGGAATGCAATGTGGAATGAAACTTGGAATGGAATGTGGAATGGGACGTGGAAAGGAATGGAATGTGGAATGGAACGTGGAAGGGAAAGAGAAATGGAACGTAATGTCTAATGGATTCTAGAATGCAATTTGCAATGGAATGTTGAGTGGAATGTGGCATGGAATGTGGAATGGAATGGATTGAAATGTGGAACAGAATGTGGAATGCAATGGAATGGAATGTGCAATGGAATAGAATGTGGAATGGAAAGTGGAACGCAATGATATGAAATGCGGAATGGAATGTGGAATGGAATGGAATGGAATTTGGAATGGAATGGAATGGAATGTGGAATGAAATGTGCAATAGAATGGAATGGAATGTGGAATCAAATGTGGAATGGAAAGGAATGGATGAGGAATGGAATGTGGAATGGAATGGAATGGAAAGATGAATGGAAGGGAGTGGAATGGAATGAAATGGAATATGGAATGGAATGGAAAGTGGAATGGAAAGGGGAATGGAATCGAATGCGGCCTGAAATGGAATGTAATCCAAAGTATAAAGGAACGTGGAGTGGAATGGAATGGAACATTGAATGGAATACAACGGAAGGTGCAATGGAGTGGAATGAAATGTGGAATGCAATGGAATGCAGTGTGGAATGGAATGGAAAGGAATGTGGAATGAAATGGGATAGAATGTGCAATGAAATGTGGAAAGTAATGGAATGGAATATGAAATGGAATGGAATGTGGAATGGAATGTGCAATGGAATGGAATGAAATGTTGAACGGAATGATATGTGGATTGGAAGGGAATGGAATGTGGAATGGATTTGAATGGAATATAGAATGGAATGGAATGGAATGTAGAATGGAACCGAATGCAGAGGAATGTAGAATAGAATGGAATTGTTTATGGAAAGCAATGTGGAATGGAACGGAGTAGAATGTGGAATGGAAAGTAGAATGCAATGGAGTGGAATGTGGAATGGATTGGAATGGAATGTGGAGTGGAATGGAATGCAACAGGAAGGGAATGAGGAATTGAATGGAATGGATGGTGGAATGGAATGGAAAGAGGAATGGAATGAGGAATTGAATGGAATGGATGGTGGAATGGAATGTGTAATGGAATGTGGAATGGAATGGAAAGGAATGTGGAAGGGAACGTGGAATGCAACATGAAATGGAATGTGGAATGGAATCTGGAATGGAATGGAATGGAATGGAATGGAGTCTGGAATGGAAAGTAATGGAATCTGGAATGGAACGTGCAATGGAATGTGCAATGCAATGGAATGGATTGTGGAATGGAATGTGGAATGGAATGTGGAATGGAAAGAAAAGGAACGTGGAATCCAATGCGGAATGGAATGGAAAGGAAAGTGGAATGGAATGGAATAGAATGTGGAATGGAATATGGAAAGGAATGGAATGAAACATTGAATGGAATATGAAATGGAATGGAATGAAATGAGGAATGGATCACGGAATGGAACGTCTATGGAAAGTGGAATGGAACCTGGAATGGAATGGAATGGAACATGGAATGGAAAGTGGAATTGAACGTGGAATGGAACATGGAATGGAACGTGGAAAGGAAAGGGGTGCAATGTGGAATGGAATTAAATGGTATGTGGAATGGAAGGGATTGGAATGTGGAATGTAGTGGAATGGACTGCGGAATGGAATGCGGAATGGAACGGAATGGAATTTGGAATGGAATGTGGAATGTAATGGAATGTGAAATGCAATGAAATATAAAGGAATGTTGAACGGAATGTGGAATGGAATGGAACGGAATGTGGAATGGAATGGAATGCAATGTGGAATGGAATCTGGAATGCAATGGAATGGAATTTGGAAAGGAATTGAAAGGAATGCGGAATGGAAGGAAATGGAATTGAATGGAATGTGGAATGGAATGGAATGGAAAGTGGAATGGAATGTGGAATGGAATGGAATGGAATGCAATGAGGAATGGAACGGAATGGAATGGGATTTGAAATGGAATGGAATAGAATGTCAAATGGAATGGAATGGAACGTACAATTGAATGGAAAGGAAAGTGGAAAGGAATGTAATGGAATTTGGAATGGAATGGAATGGAAGGCGGAATGGAATGGAATGGAATGGAATGGAATGGAAATTGATTTGGAATGGAATACATTGTGAAATGGAATGGAATGGAAAGTGGAATGGAATGGAATGGAATGTGGAATGGAATGGAATGTGGAATGGAATGGAATGTGGAATGGAAAGTAATGTAATGGAATGGAATATGGAATGGAATGGAATGTCGAATGGAATGTAATGGAATTAAGAATGGAATGGAATGGAAATTGGACTGAAAAGGAATTGAATGAAGAAGAATGGGAAATGGAATGGAATGGAATGTGGAATGGAAGTAAATGGAATGTGGATTGGAAAGACATGGAATGTGGAATGGAATGTGGAATAGAATGTGGAATACAATGGAATGGAATGCAATGTGGAATGGAATGAAATGGAACGTGGAATGTAATGGAATGGAATTTGGAATGGAATGGAAATGAATGTGGAAAAGAATGCGGAATGGAATGGAATGCAATGTGGAATGGAACGTGCAATGGAACGTGGAATGGAATGGAATTAAACGTGGAATGGAACGTGGAATGGAACGTGGAATGCAACGTGGAATGTAATGGAATGGAAACGTGGAATGGAACGTGGAATGCAACATGGAATGTAGTGGAATGGAACGTGGAATAGAACATGCAATGGAACATAGAATGGAAAGTGGAATGGAACGTGGAATGGAATGGAATGCAAAGCGGAATGGAGTGGAATGGAATGTGGAATGGAATGGAATGTGGACAGGAATGGAATGCAATGCTATGGAATGTGGATTGGAATGGAATGGAATGTGGAATGCAATGTGGAATGGCATGTAATTGAATGTGGAATGGATAGGAGTTTAATGTGAAATGGAAAGTGGCATGGAATGGAATGGAATGTTAAATGGCATGGAATGGAATGTGGAATAGAAAGTAATGGAATGGGAATTGAAAGTGGACTGGAATGGAATGGAATGTGGAGTGGGATGGAATGGAATGTAGAATGGAATGGAATGGAATGTGGAATGAAACCTGGAATGGAATGTGGAATGAAACCTGGAATGGAAAGGAACGGAACATGGAATGGAACGTGGAATGCAACGTGGAATGGAAAGTGAAATGTGGAATGGAATGGAATGGAATGGAATGTGGAATTGAATGGATTCGAAATTGGAATGGAAATGAATGGAATGTGGAATGGAATGTGGAATGGAATGGATTCAGGAATGGCATGGAATGGAATGGAATGGAATGAGGAATGGAATCTGGAATGGAATGGAATGGAATGTAATGTGGAATGGAACGAAATGGAAGGGAATGTTATGTGGAATGGAATGTGGAATGGTTTGGAATGGAACATGGAATGGAATCTGGAGTGGAATGCAACGTGGAATGGGATGTGTAATGGAATCGAATGTGGAATGGAATGCGGAATGGAATGGAATGGAAGGTGAAATGGAAAGTGCAATAGAATGGAATGGATGTGGAAATGAATGCAATGGAATGTGGAATGGAATGTGGAATGGACTGGAATGGAATGTGAAAGGGAATGGAATGGAATGTGGAATAGAATGGAATGGAATGCGGAATGGAATGGAATGGAGTGGAATGAGGAAAGGAATAGAAAGGAATGTGGAATAGAATGAAGAATGGAATGTGGAATGGAATGTGGAATGGAATATGGATTGGAATGGAATGGAATATGGAATGCAATGTAATGGATTGTGGACTGGAATGGAATGGAATGGGCTGGAAAATGAAATGTAGTGGAAAGGAGTGTGGAATGGAATTCAATGGAATTGGCAATGGAACGGAATAGAATGAGGAATGGAACGTGGAATGGAAGGAAATGGAATGTGTAATGGAATGGAATGGTACGTAGAATGCAATGGAATGTAATGTCGAATGTAATTTCAACTGGAATGGAATGGAATGTGGAGTGGAATTGAATGGAATGCGAAAAGGAATGGAATGGATTGTGGAATGGTATGTGGATTGGAATTTGAATTAGAATGCAATGGAATGTTGAATGGAATGTGAAATTGAATGGAGTGGAATGCGAAACGGAATGGAATGTGGAAAGGAATGGAATGGAATGCGGAAAAGAATGGAACTGAATGGAATGGAGTGTGGAATGGAATGTGTAATGGAAAGTGGAATGGAATGTGGAATGGAATGGAATGGAATGTGGAATGGAATGTATAATGGAACATGGAATGGAACGTGGAAAGTAATGGAATGAAATGTGCAATGGAACGTGGAATGTAACGTGGAACCGATAGTGGAATGGAAAGTGGAATGGAATGGAACGGAAAGTGGAATTGAACATCGAATGGAATGTGGAATGGAATGGAATCTGGAATGGAATGGAACGGAACGGAAAGTGGACTTGAATGGAATGGAATGGACTGTGGAATGGAATGGAAAGGAACGTGGAATTGAATGGAATGGAGTGGAATGCAATGTGGAATTGAATAGAATGGAATGTGGACTGGAATGGAATGCAACGTGGAACGGAAAGTGGAATGGAATGCAATGTGGACTGCAATGTGGAAAGGAATGGAATGGAATGAGGAATGGAATGGAATGCAAAGACGAAGGAAATGGAATGGAATGTCGAAAGGAATGGAACGTAATTGAATGTGGAGTGAAATGCAATGGAATGTGGAATGGAATGGAATGGAATGTGGAAGGAAATGGAATGGAATGTGGAATGGCACGGAATGGAATGTGGAATGGAACTTGGAATGGAACTGAAACCAATAGGATTTGGAATGGAATGGAATGAAATACAATGTGGAATCTAATGGAATGTGAAATGGAATGGAATGTATTGTAGAATGGAAGGTGGAGTAGAATGGAATAGAAAGGAATGTGAAATGGAATGGAATTGAATGTGGAATGCAATGTAATAGAATATGGAATGGAATGTGGAATGGAATGGAATGGAACGTGGAATGGAATGGACTGCAATGTGGAATGGAATGGAATGGAATGTGGAATGGAATATGGAATGGAATGGAACGGAATGTGGATTGGTATGGAATGGAACGTGGAATGGAACGGAATGGAATTTGGAATGGTATGGAATGGAATGTGGAATGGGATGGAATGGAACGTGGAATGGAATGGAATGGAAAGTGGATTGGAATGAGTAATGGAATGTGGAATGGAATGTGGAATGGGATGAGGAATGGAACGTGGAATGGAACGTGGGTTTGAAAGTGGAATGGAACTTTGAATGCAATATGGAATGGAATGGAATGGAATGTGCAACGTAATGTGTAATGGAACGGAATGGAATGTAGTGGAGTGTGGAACGGAATGGAATGGCACGTGGAATGGAATGGAATGGAATGAGGAATGGAATGGAATGGAATATGGAATGGAATGAAATTGATTGTGGAATGGCATGGAATTCATTTAATGTGGAATGCAATGGAATGGAAACGAATGGAATGGAATGTGGAATATAATGCAATGGAATGTGGAATGGAATGCAATGGAATGTGGAATGGAAAAGAATGGAATGGAATGAAATATGGAATTGAAGGGAATGGACTGGAAAGCGGAATGGAATGGAATGGAATGAAATGTGGAAAGGAATGTGATGCAATGGAATGTAATGGAATGGAATGTGGAATGGAATGGAATGGAAGGTGGATTGTAATGGAATGGAATATGGAATAGAATGGAATGGAATATGGAATGGAATGGAATGGAAAGGAATGGAATGTGGAATGGAAAGGAAGGGAATGTGGAATGTAATGTAGAATGGAATGGAATGGAAAGGAATGGACTGTGGAATGGAATGGAAGGGAATTTGTAATGGAATGTGGAATGGAATGGAAAGATATGTGGGATGGAATGGAATTGGTTTTGGAATTTAATAGAATGGAATGGAATGTGGAGTGGAATGGAATGTGGAGTGGAATCGAATGGAACAAGGAATGGAGCTTGGAATGGTACGTGGAAAGGAACGTCGAGTAGAACGCAGAATGGAATGTGGAATGGAATGCGGAATGGAATATGTAAGGGAAAGTGCAATTGAAAGGAATGCAATGTGGAATGGAACTGAATGGCAGGTGGAGAGGAATGGAAATGAACGTGAAATGGATTGTGGAATGGAATGTGGAATGGAATGGGGAATGGAATGGAATGGAATGTGGAATGGAATGTCGAATGAAATGGTATGGAATTTGGAATGGAAGTGGAATGGAAGTTAATGCATTGTGCAATGGAATGGAATGCAATGTGAAAAGGAATGGAAAGGAAAGTGGAATGCAATGGAATGGAATGTGGAATGGAATGGAATGTGCAATGGAATGGAAATGAACGGAATGTGGAATGGAATGAAATGGAATGTCGAATGGAATGTGGAATGGAATGTAATGGAATGTGGAATGGAATGTGTAATGAAATGCAATGGAAGGTGGAATGGAATGTGCAATGGAACGTGGAATGGAACAAGGAACGGAACTTGGAATGGTACGTGGAAGGGAATGTCAAATAGAATGCGGAATGGAACGTGGAATGGAATGTGGAATGGAATATGGAATGGAATGTGGAATGGAATGGAATGGAATGTGGAATGGAATGTGGAATAGAATGGAATGGAATTTGGAATGGAATGTGGAATGGAATTAAATGCAGTGTGGAATAGAATGGAATGCAATGTGGAATGCAATAGAATGGATCGTGGAATGGAATGTGGAATGGAATGGAACGGAATGTGGAATTGAATGGAATGGAATGTGGAAAGGAATGTGGAATGCAATGGAATGGAAAGTGAAATAGAAAGGAATTGAATGTGGAATGAAATGGAATGGAGTGGAATGTGAAATAGAAAGGAATGGAATGTGGAACGGAAAATGTAGTGGAATGTGGGATGGAATGGAATGGAATTTGGAATGTGATGGATTGGAACGTGGACTGGAAAGGAATGGAATGGAATGGAATGTGACATGGAATGGTATGGAACGTGGAAAGAAATCCAATTTAATTTGGAATTCAATGGGATGGCATGAGGAATGGAATGGAAAGGAATGTGGAAAGGAAAGGGGAATGGAAAGGAATGGAATTTCGAATGGAATGGAATGGATTGCAGAATAGAATGCAATGGAAAGGAAGTTGGAATTTAATGGAGTGGAAAGGAATTCATTGGAATGTGGAATGCAACGCAATGCAATGTGGAATGGAATGGAATGGAATGGAATGGAATGTGGAATACAATGGAATGGAAAGGAATGGAATGTGGAATGCAGTGGAAGGGAATAGGGAGTGGAATGTGGAAGGGAATGGAATGCAATGTGGAAGGGAATGGAATGGAATGTGGAATGGAATGGAATGCAATGGAATGAAGAATGGAATTTAACGTGGATTGGAATGGAATGTAACGTGGAATGGAACTTGGAATGGAATGTGGAATGGAATGGAATGGGATTGGTAATGGAATGTGGAAGGCAATTCAATGGAACCTGGAATGGAACGTGGAATGGAACGTGGAAAGGAAAGTGGAATGGAACATGGAATGGAACGTGGAATGGAATGTGGAATGGAAAGTGGAATGGAATGTGGAATGGAATGGAATGGAATGTGGAATGGCATGGAATGCAATATTGAATGGAATGGAATGGAATGGAGTGGAATGTGGAATGGCATGGAATGGAATGCGGAATGGAATGTGGAATGGAATGCAGTGGAATGTAGAAGGCAATGGAATGCAAAGTTGAATGGAGTGATTAATGGAATGTAGAATGGTACGTTTAATGGAATGGAATGGAACGTGGAATGGAATGGAATGGATTGTGGAATTCAATGCAACGGAATGTTGAATGGAATGGAATGAAATGGAAATTGAAATGGAATGAAATGGAATGTTGAATGGATTGAAAAGGAAAGTGGAATGAAATGGAATGTAGTGGAATGTGGAATGGAACAGAATGCAATGTGGAATGCAATGTGGAATCGAATGTGGAATGGAATGTGGAAAGGAATGAAGTGGAATGTGCTTTGGAAAGTGAAATGGAATGGGGTGGAAAATGGAATGGTATGCAATAAACAGGAAAGTTAAAATGAATGGAATGCAATGTGGAAAGGAATGTGGAAAGGAATGGAATGGAATGTGGAATGGAATGTAGAGTGGAATGCAATGAAACGTGGAATGGAACATCGAATGAAAAGTGGAATGGCATTGAATGGAATGTGGAAAGGGATGGAATGGACTGGAATGTGGAATGGAATGGAATAGAAGGTGGAATCGAATATAATAGAATGTGGAATTGAAGGGAATGGAGTGGAATATGGAATGTAATGCAAAGCTATGAAGAATGGAATGTGAAATGGAATGCAGAACGGAATGGAGTGTAATGTGGAATGAAATGTGGAATGGAATGGAGTGGAGTGTGGAATGGAATGAAATGGAATATGGAATGGAATGGAATGCAATGTGGAATGGAATGTGGAATGAAACGGAATGTGAAATGGGATGGAATGGAAAGTGGAATGAAATGGAATGGAATGTGGAATGGAATGGAATGAAATGTGGAATGGAAAGTCAAATGGAAAGGAATGGAACGTGAAATGGAATGGAACGGAATGTGGAATGGAATGGAATGGAAAGTGGAATGGAATGTGGAATGCAGTGGAATGGAATGTGGAAAGGAATGTGGAATGGAATGGAATGGAATGTGGAAAGCAATGTGGAATGGAATGGAATGCAATGTGGAATGCAATGGAATGGAAAGTGGAATGGATTTTGGAATGAAATGGAATAGAAAGTGGAATGAAATGGAATGTGGACTCGAATGGAATGGAATGGGGAATGGAATTCAATGGAATTTGGAATGGAGTGAGATGGAATGTGGAATGGAATGGAAAGGAATGTGGAATGGAATGGAATGGAAAGTGAAATGGAAAGGAATGGAATGTGGAATGCAATGTGGAATGGAATGGAACGGAATGGAAAGAGCAATGGAATGGAGTTGAATGGAATGGAATGTGAAATCCAATGGAAAGGATTGTGGAACGGAACGGAATGGAATGCAATGTGGAATGGAGGGGAATGGAAAAGAATGGAATGAAATGTGGAATATAATGCAATGGAATGCGGAATGGAATGGAATGGAATCGAAAGTGGAATGGAATGCAATGGAAAGGAATGGAAAGTGGAATGGAATGGATGGGAATGTGGAATGGAATGTGGAATGGAATGGAATGGAATGTTGAATGGAACGGAATAGAATATTAATTGGAATGGAAAGAAACATGGAAGGGAACGGAATGTGGAAAGCAATCTATTGGAATAGAATGGTATGGAATGTGGAATGAAATGGAGTCGAATGAGGAATGGAATGGAATGGAAAGTAGAATGGAATCGAAAGGAATATGGAATGGAATGGAATGGAAAGGAATGGAATGGAATGGAAAGGAATGGAATGTGAAATGGAATGGAAGGGAATTTGGAATGGAATGTGGATCGGAATGGAAGGCAATGTGGAATGGAACGGAATGGAATTTGGAATGGAATGGAATGGAATGTGGAATATAATGGAATGCAATGTGGAATGGAATGGAATGGAATGTGGAATGGAATGTGGAATGAAAGGGAATGACATGTGAAATTGAATGGAATGGAATGTAGAAAGGAATAGAAAGGAATTGAAGTGGATAGGAATGGAGTGGAATGTGTAATGGCATGTGGATAGGAAAGGAATGGAATGTGGAATGGAACATGCAATGTAATGCAATGGAATGGGGAATAGAATGGAATGGAATTTGGAATGGAATGAAATGGATTTTTGATTGGAATGGAAAGGAATATGGAATAGAATGTGGAATGGAATGTGGAATGGAATAGAGCAAAATGTGGAATGGAATATTGAATGGAATGGAGAGGAGTGTGGAATGGAATTGAATGGAATGTGGAATGGAATGGGGAATGGAATGTGGAATGATATGGAATGCAATGTGGAATGGAATGTGGAATGGATCGTGGAATGGTAAGTGGAATGGAAAGTGGAGTGTACCTTGGAATGGAATGTGGAATGGAATGAGGAATGGAATGAAATGGAATGTGGAATGGAATGGAATGCGGAATGGAACGTGGAATGGAATGGAATGTGGAGTGGAATGGAAAAGAATGTGGAACAGAACGGAATGGAGTGGAATCTGCAATGTATTGGAAAGGAATGTGGAATGGAATGGAGTGGAATGCGGAATGGAAAGACGAATGGAATCGAATGGAATGGAATGGAATGACGAATGGAATGTGGAGTGGAATGTAATGGAGTGGAATGTGCAATGGATTGGAATGGAAAGAGGAATGGAACGTGGAATGGAATTTGGTATGGAATGGAGTGGAATGAGGAATGTAAAGTGGAATGCAATGGACTGGAATGTGGTATGGAACGGAATGGAAAGTGGAATGTAATGCAACGGAATTTAATGGAATGTGAAATGGAACTGAATGGAATGTGGAATGCAACGTGCAATGGAATGGAATTGAATGGAATGGAATGAAATGTAATGTACAATGGAATGGAATTGAATGGAATGGAATGTGGAATGGAATGGAATGCGTTGCAGAATGGAATGGAATGGAATAGAATGTGGAGTGGAAGGGAATGGAAACGAATGGAATGCAATGTGGAATAGAATGCAATGGAATGTGCAAAGGAAGGGAATGGAATGTGGAATGGTATGGAATGGAGTACAAGGTGGAATGGAATGGAATGGAATGTGGAATGGAATGTGGAATGGAATGGAGTGAAGTGTGGAATGGAATGTGGAATGAAATGGAATGGAACGTGGAATGGAACGTGGAGTGGAAAGTGGAGTGGAATGGAATGGAACGTGGAATGGAATAGAATGGAATGTGGAATGGAAAGGAATGGAATGTGGAATGAAATGGAATGGAAGGTGGAATGGAATGTGGAATGGAATGGAAAGAAACGTGGAATGGAATGGAATGGGTGGAATGTGGAGAGGAGTGTGGCATGGAATGGAATGGAATGTGGAATGCAATGTGGAATTTAATGGAGTGGAATGTGGAATGGAATGTGGAATGTAAAGTAGTGGAGTGTGGAATGGAATGGAATGGTATTTCGAATGCAATGGAATGTAATATGGAATGGAATGTGGAATGACATGGAATGGAAAGTGGAATGGAAAGTGCAATGGAATGGAATTGACTGTGGAATGGATTGGAATGTAATGTGGAATGGAATGGAATAGAATGGAATGTGGAATGGAATGTGGAATGGAGAGAAATGAAATGTGGTATGGAATGTGGAATGGACTGGAATGGAACGTGGAATGGAATGCGTAATGCAACGGAATGGGACGTGAAATGAAATGTGGAAAGTAATAGAATGGAACATGGAACGGAACGTGGAATAGAATGTGGAATGGAATGTGGAATGGAATGGAATTGAATGTTGAAAGGAAAGTGCATTGGCATGGAAAGGAACGTTGAATGGAACGTGCAATGGAACGTGGATAAGAATATGGAATGGACCGTGGAATGGAACGTGGAATGGAATGTGGAATGCAACGTGGAAAGGAACGTACAATGGAATGTGGAATGGAACGTGGAATGGAATGTGGAATGGAAAGGGGAATGGAACGTGGAAAGAAATTAAATGGAAAGTGGAATGGAAGGTGGAAGGGAATGTGGAAGGAAAGTCACATGGAATGGCAAGGAATGTGGAATGGAATGGAATGTGCAATGGAATGGAATGAAATTTGGAAAGAAATGGAATGCGATGGAATGGAATGCAGAATGGAGTGGAATGGAATGGAATGTGGAATGGAATGGAATGCAATGGAATGAAATGGGGAATTGAATGGAAAGGAATGGAATGCGGAATGGAATAGAATGGAATGGAATGGAATTTTGAATGGAATGAAATGTGGAATGGAACGGAATGCAACGTTGAATGCAGTGGAATGGAATGTGGAATGGAACGTGGAATGGAATGGAATGGAATAGAATGTGGAATGGAATGAGAAATGGAATAAAATGGAAGGTGGAATGGAATGTGGAATGAAACGTGGAATGGAATGGCAGGGAATGGAATGGAATGTGGAATGGAAAGTGGAATGGAACATGGAATGGAATGGAATGGAATGTGGAATGGAACAGGGAATAGACTGCAATGGAATGTGGAAAGGAATGGAATGGAATGTGGAATGGAATGGAATGCAATGTAATGTGAAATTGAACGAAATGCAATGGAATGGAATGGAATGTGGAATGCAATGTGGAATGGAATGGAATGTGGAATGCAATTTAATGCAATGGAATGGAATGTGGAATGGAATGGAATGGAATGGAATGGTATGCGGAATGCAATGGAATGGAATAGAATGGAATGGATTTTAGAATGGAAAGAAATGTGCAATGGAAGAGAATTCAAAGTGGAATGGAATGGAAGGGAATGTGGAATGGAATGTGTAATGGAACTTGGAATGGAATGAGATGGAATAGAATGAGGAATGGAATGGAATGTGGAATGCAAAGTGGAATGGATTGGAATGGAATGTGGAATGGAATGTGGAATGGAATTGAACGGAATGTGGAAAGGAATGTGGAATGGAATGTGGAATGCAATGCCATGGAATGGAATGGGATGTAGAATGGAATCTAGAAAGGGACGTGGAAAGGAATGGATTAGAATGTGGAATGGAATGTGGAATGGACTGGAAGGGAATGAAGAATGGAATGGAATGGAATGTGGAATGGAATGGAATGTGGAATGCAATGCAAAGGAATGGAATGTGGAATGCAATAGAATAGAATCTAATGGAATGGAATGTGGAATAGAATGGAATGGAATGTGGAAAAGAATGAGGAATAGAACGTGGAATGGAGTGGAATTGAACGGAATGGAATGTGGAATGGAATGTGGAATGGAATGTGGAATGGAACGTGGAATGGATTGTTTCAAAAGGAATGGTATGTGGAATGGAATTTGTAATGGAAGGTGGAATGGAATGGAATGGAATGGAATGGAGTGGAATGTGGAATTCAATGAGGAATGGAACGTGGAATGGAACGTAATTGAATGTGGAATGGAATGTGGAATGGATGGGAATGGAATGTGGAATGGAATAGAATGGAATGTGGAATGGAACAGAATGGAAAGTGGAATGAAAAGTGGAATGGAATGCAATGGAATGTGGCATGAAATGGAATGGAATGTGGCATGAAATGGAATGGAATGTGGCATGAAATGGAATGGAATGTGGAAGGGAATGGAACGGAATGGAATGTGGAATGCAATGGAATGGAATGGAATGGAATGTGGAATGGAACACTGAATGGAATGGAATGCAATGAGGAATGGAATGAGGAAGGGAATGGAAGGGAATGTGTCATGGAATGGAATGGAATGTGGAATGGAATGGAATGGAATAGATTGTGAAATGCAATTGAATGGAACGGAATGGCATGGAATGTGGAATGGAATGGAATGTAACGAGGAATGGAATGTGGAATGGAACGTGGAATGAAATGGAATGTGCAATGTAATGTGGAATGGAAAGTGGAATGGAATTGAATCGAATGTGGAATGCATTGTGGAATGGATGTTAATGTCATGTGGAATTGAATATAATGGAATGTGGACTGCAATACCACGGAATGGAATGGAATGTGGAGTGGAATGCAATCGAATGTGGAACGAAATTGAATGGAAAGTGGAATGGAAATAAAATTTAATATGGAATGGTATGGAATTCAATGTGGAATGGAAAGGAATTGAATGTGGAATGGAACGTGGAGAAGAATGGAAAGGTACGTGGAATGGAATGAAATGGAATGTGAAATATAATGCGGAATGGAATGGAATGTGGAATGGAATGGACTGGCATGTGGAATGGAATGGAATGGAATGCAATGTGGAATGCAATGGAATGGAAAGCAATGCAATGTGGAATGGAATGGAATGTGGAATGGAATGTGGAATGGAATGTGGGATGGAATATGGAATGGAAAGCGGAAAGGAATGTGGAACGGAATGTAATGGAATGTGGAATGGAATCTGGAATTTAACTTGCAATGGAATGGAATGTTATGGAATGGAGTGGAATATGGAATGGAATGGAATGTGGAAGGGAATTTGGAATGGAACGTGAAATGGAATAGAATGGATCTTGGAAAGGAATGGAATGGACATTGGAAAGGAATGGAAGGTGGGATGGAATGGAATGGAATGGAATGGAATGTGGAATGGAATGTGGAATGGAATGGAATGTGGAATGGAATATGGAATTGAATGGAATGGAAAGGGGAATACAATGGAATGGAATGTGGAATGGCACGTGGAATGGAATGGAATAGATGGGAATGTGGAGTGGAATGTGGAACGGAACGTGAAATGAAATGGAATGTGGAATTGAAAGTGGAATGGAATGGAATGGAATTTGTAATGCAATGGAATGGAATGAGGAATAGAATGTGGAATGACGCGTGGAATGGAATGGAAAGGAATGGAATGTGGAAAGGAATGTGGAATGTAATATAATGGAATGGAATGCAATGTGGAATTGAAAGTGGAATGGAAAGTGCAATGGATTGGAATGGAATGGATTGGAATGGAACGTGCCATGGAATGAGGAATGAACGTGGAATGGAATGGAATGGAATGTGGAATGGAATATGGAACGGAATGGAATGGAATGTGGAATGGATAGGAATGGAATGTGGAATGAAATCGAATGGAATCAAATGTGATATGGAATGGAAAGGAATGGAATGGAATGGAATGTGCAATGGAATGTGGAGTGGAATGCAATGTAATGGAATGTGGAATGGAAGTTAATGGAATGGAATGGAATGGAAAGCGGAATGGAATTTAATGGAACGGAATGGAATGGAATACAATGTTGAATGGAATGGAATGGAATGGAAATTGGAAAGCAATGGAACAGAATGTGGAATGTAATGGAATGGCAAGTGAAAAGTAAATATAATGGAATGCGAAATGGAAATAGAATGGAATGTGGAATGGAACGTGGAATTGAATGTGGAATGAAATGTGGAATGGAAAGTGGAATGGAATGTGCAATGGATTGTGGAGTGGAACGGAGAATGGAATGTAATAGAACGTGGAATGGAACGTGGAATTGAATGGAATGAAACGTGGAACGGAACATGGAATGGAATTTAGCAGGAAATGTGGAATGGAATGTGGAATGCAATGGCATGGAACTTGGAATGAAACGTGGAATGGAATGGAATGGGACGTGGAAGGGAATGTGGAATGGAACGTGGAATGGAAAGTGGAATTCAATGGCATGGAACTTGGAATGAAACGTGGAATGGAATGGAATGGGACGTGCAATGGAATGTGGAATGGAATGTGGAATGGAAAGTGGAATGCAATGAGGAATGGAACATAATGGAGCGAGGAATGGAATGGAATGGAACTTCAAGTGGAATGTGGAATGGAATGTGGTATGGAATGTGGAATGGAACTATTAATGGAATGTGGAATCAAATGTGGAATGGAACGTAATGGAATGTGGAATAGAATGGAATGGAATGTGGAATGGAATGGAATGTATTGTGGTATAGGATGGAATGGAATTTGGAAATAGAATGTGGAATAGAATGTAGCAGAATCGTATGGAACACGGAAAGGAATGGAATGGAATGTGCAAAAGAATGTGGAATGGAATGTTGAATGGAAAGTGGAATGGAATGGAATGCAATGTGGAATGGAAAGTGGAAAGGAATGGAATGAAACGTGCAATGGAAAGTCGAATGGAACGCAGAATGGAAAGTTAATTGAAATGTGGTAGGGAATGGAATGGAATGTGGAATGGAATGGAATGGGAAGTGGAATCGAATGTGGAATGGAATGGAATGGAATATGGAGTGGAATGGAATGTGGAATGGAAAGGAAAGGAATGTGTAATGGAATGTGGAATGGAATGTGGAGTGGGATGTGGAATAGAATGGAATGGAATGTGGAATGCAATGTGCAATGGAACGTGGAATGGAATGGAATGGATTGTGGAATGGATTGTGGAATGGAAAGTGGAATGGAATGGAATGGAATGTGGAATGGAATGTGAAATTGAATGGGCAATGCAATGAAGAATTGAATGGAAAGGAATGGGGAAAGTAATCTGGAATTGAATGGAATGCAATGTGGAATGGAATGTTGAATGCAATGTGAAAGGGAATGGAATGGAATGTGGAATGGAATGTGAAATGGAATGGAATGTGGATAGGAATGGAATGGAATGAGGAAGGAAATGTAGAATGGAATGGAAATTGGAATGGAATGGAATTGAATGTGGAATGGAATGGAATGGAATGAGGAATGGAATGTGGAATGGAATGGAAGGTGGAATGGAATTTAATGGAATGGAATGGAAAGGAATGGAATGGAATGTGGAATGGAATGCAGAATGGAATTGAATGGATTGTGGAATTTATTGTGGAGTAGATTGGAATGGAATGTGGAATGGAAAGTGGAATGGAATGGAGTGGAATGTGTAATGGAATGTGAAATGAATTGGAATGGAATATGTAATGGAAAGTGGAATGGAACATGGACTAGAAAGTGGAATGGAATATGGAATGGAATGCGGAATGGAACATGGAATGGAAAGAATGGAACGTGGAATGGAATAGAATGGAATGAGGTAAGGAATGGAGTGGAAAGAGGAAGGGAATGTGGAATGGAATGGAATTTAATGGATTGTGGAATGGAATGGAATGTTGATTGGAATGGAATGTGGAATTGAATGGAATGGAACGTGTAATGGAATGGAATGTGTAATGGAATGCAACGTGTAATGGAATGGAAAGGAACATGGAACAGAATGGAATCTAGAATGGAATGCAATGTAATGGAGTGTTGAATGAAATGGAACGGAATGCAATGTGGAATGGAAGGGAATGTGGAATGGATTGGAATCGATTGGAATGGAACGTGGAATGGAATGGAAAGGAACGTGGAAGGGAATGGAATGGAATGTGGAATGGAATGCAATGTATCATGGAATGGAATGGGTTAGAATGGAATGTCGAATGGAATCCAACGTGGAATGCAATGGAATGAAACGTGGAATGGAATGGAATGGAACATGGAATGGAATGGAATTGAAGGTGAAATGGAATGGAATTGAAAGTGGAATGGAATTGAACTGAAAGTGGAATAGAATGGAATGGAATGCAATGCGGAATATAGTCGAATGGAATGTGGAATAATTGAAATGGAATGGTATGTGGATTGGAATGGAATGGAATGTGGAATTGAATGGAATGGAATGTGGAATGGAATGGAATGGAATGTGAAATAGAATGGAATAGATTATGGAATGGAACGTGGATTGGAAAGGAATGGAAAGTGGAATAGAATGCAATGGAATTGTATGTAATGTGGAAAGGAATGGAATGGAATATGGAATGGAATATGGAATGGAACGGAGAAGGGAATGTGGAATGGAACGTGGAATGCAATGCGGAATGGAATGTGGAATGGAAAGGAACGTGATGTGGAATGGAATGTGGAATGCAATGGAATGGAATGCTGAATGGAATGGAATGGAATGCAGAAAGGAAATTAATGGAATGTGGAATGGAATGCAATGCTGTGGAATGTGGAAAGGAATGCAATGGAATGGAATGTGGGATGGAATGAAATGGAAAGTGGATTGGATTGGAATGGAATGTGGAATGGAATGGAATGGAATGGAATGGAATGGAATGGAATGGAATGCTGAAAGGAATGGAATGAAATGCGGAATGCAATACAATGGAATGGAATGTGGAATGGAATAGAATGGAATGTTGAATAGAATGGAATGAAATGTGGAATTCAATGAGGAAGGCAATGGAATGGAATGTGGAATAGAATGTGGAGTGCAATCGAGTGGAATGTGGAATGGAATATGGAATGGAATGTGAAATGGAATGGAATAGAATGTGGAATGGAAAGGAAAGGAATGTGGAATGGAATGGAATGTGGAATAGAATGGAATGGAATGTGGAATGGAATTGAATGGAATTTTGAATGGAATTAGGATTTGAATGTAAAGGAATGGAAGGGAATGTGGAATATAATGGATAGTGGAATCGAATGGAATGTGGAATGGAATGGAATGGAATGTGGAATGGAATGTGAAATAGAATGGAATGGAATGTGGAATTGAATGTGGATTGCAATGGAATGGAACGTGGAATACAATGCAATGGAATTGTATGTAATGTGGAAAGGAAAGGAATGGAATATGTAATGGAATGTGGAATGGAACGTAGAATGGAACATAGAATGGAACGTGGAATGGAATGCGGAATGGAATGTGCAATGGAATGGAAAGTGATATGGAATGGAGTGTGGAATGCAATGGAAAGGAATGTGGAATGGAATGGAATGGAATGGAATGGAGGAGGGAAATTAATGGAATGTGGAATGGAATGCAATACTATGGAATGTGGAAAGAAATGGAATGGAACGGAATGTGGAACTGAATGACATGTAATCTGAATTGGATTGGAATGGAATGTTAAATGCAATGGAATGGAATGGAATGGAATGCAGAATGGAATGGAATGAAATGTGGAATGCAATAGAACAGAATGGAACGTGGAATGGAATGGAATGGAGTGTGGAATAGAATGGAATGGAATGTGCACTGGAATGTGGAACGCAATGTGGAATGGAATTTGGAAAGGAATGTGCAATGGAACAGAATGGAATGTGAAATGCAATGAAAAGGAATATGTACTGGAATGTGGAATGGAACGGAATGGAATGTGAAATTCAAAGTGGAAAGGAATGTGGAATGGCACGGAATGGAATGTGGAATGGAAGGTGGAATGGAGTGTGCATTGGAATGTAGAATGGAACGTGGAATGCAATGCGGTTAGGAAGGTGGAAAGGAATGTGTAATGGAACGGAATGGAATGTGGAATGGAATGTGGATTGGAGTGTGGAAAGGAATGTGGAATTGAACGTAATGCAATGTGGAATGGAGTGTGGAATTGAATGTGGAATGGAACGGAATGGAATGTGGAATAGAATGTGGAATGGAATGTGGAATGGAGTGGGGAATGGAATGTGTAATGGAACGGAATGCAATGTGAAATGGAGTGTGTAATGGAATGCGTAACGGAATGTCAAGTGAAATGCAATGGAATGTGTAATAGAAAGTGGAATGGAATGGAATGGAATATGGAAAGGAATGTTTAATGGAATGGAATGGAATGTCGAATGGAATGTGGAATGGAATGTGGAATGGAACGGTACGTAAAGTGCAATGGAATGGAGAATGGAATGTTGAAAGGAAGTGGAATGGAATGGAATGGAATGCGGAATGAAACGTGGCATGATATTGAATGGAACTTGGAATAGAACGTTGAATGGAACGTGTAATGAAAGGTGGAATGGAATGGAATGTGAAAGGAATTTAATGTAATGTGGAACGGAATATGGAATTCAGCGGAATGGTTTGTTGAATGGATTGGAATTGTATGTGGAATGGAATGGAATGGAATATGGAATGGAATGTGGAATGCAATGGAATGGAAAGTGGAATGGAATGTGGAATGGTTGTAGAATGGAAAGTGGAATGGAATGGAATGTAACGTGGAATGGAATGTGGAATAGAATGGGAAGCAATGTGGAAGGGAATGTAGAAAGGAATGCGGAATGTAATGGAATGGAAAGAAATATGAAATGGAATGTGGAGTGGAATGTGAAAAGGAATGTGGAATGGAAAAAAATGGAAAGTGGAATGGAAAGTTTAATGGATTGTGGAATGGAACGGAATGGAATGTGGAATGGAATATGCAACGGAATGGAGTGGAATGTGCAAAGGAACGTGGAATGGAATGTGGAAGGGAATGCAATGGTATGTGAAATGGAATGTGGAATAGAATGTGAAATGGAATGTGGAAAGAAATGTGGAAATGAATGGATTGTGGAATGGAACGTGGAATGTAACGCGGAAACGAACGAGCAATGGAAAGGTATGGAATGTGGAATGGGATGTGGAATGGAACGTGGAATGGAATGGAATGGAATGTGGAATGGAATGTGGAATGGAAAGTGAAATTCAATGTGGACTGGAATGTGAATTGCAAAGTGGAATATAATGGAATGTAAGGTGGAACGGAACGTGGAATTGAATGGATAGGAACGTGGAATGGAAGGTTGAATGGAATGGAAAGAAACATGGAATGGAACGTGGAATGGAACATGGAATGGAATGTGGAATGGAATGTTTAATGTAAAGAGGAATGGAATGTGGAATGGAATGGAATGCAATGGAATGTTGAATGGAAAGGGATCGGATGTGAAATTCAGTGGAATGGAATGGAATGTGGAATGCAATGGAATGGAATGGAATGTGGAATGGAATGGAAAGATTGTGTAATGGAATATGTAATGGAATGGGAGGCAATGTGGAATGGAATTTGGAATGGAATGAGAAATTGAATGGAATAGAATGTGTAATGGAATGTGGAATGGAATGGAATGGAATGTGGAATGGAAAGTGGAATGGAATGTGGAAAGGAATGTGGAATGGAATGGAATGTGCAATGAAATGTGGATTGGAGTGTGTATTGGAATGTGGAATGGAATTTAATGGAATATGGAGTGGAATGGAATGGTATGTGGAATGGAATGTGGAAAGGAATGTCGAATGGAATGGAGTGGAAGGTGGAATGGAATTTAATGGAATGTGGAATGGAATGGGGAATGTAATGGGGAATGGATCGTGGAATGGAATATGGAATGGAACAGAATGGAAAGTGGAATGTAATGTGGAATGGAGTGTGGAATTTAATGTGTATTGGAACGGAATGTAATGTGAAATGGAATGTGCAATGAAAGGTGGAATAGTATGTTAAATAAAATGGAACGGAATGTGGAATTGAACATGGAATGTAATGGAATGCAGTGTAGAAGGGAATATGGGATGGAATAGAATGGAATGTGGAATGAATAGTGGAATGGAATGTGGAATGGAAAGTGAAATGGAATGGAGTGGAATGTGGAATGCAATGTGAAATGGAATGTAATGGAATGCGAAATGGAATTTGGATTGGGAAGTGGAATGGAACGTGGAATGGAATGTGGTATGGAACGTGGAGTGGAATGGAAAGGAACGTGAAACGGAATGTGGAATGGAAAGGAATGGAATGTGGAATGGAATGTTGAAAGGAAAGTGGAATGGTATGCAATGTAATGGGGAATGGAACATGGAATATTGTTGAATGGAACTTGGAAAGGAACGTAGAAAGGAAGGTGGAATGGAATGTGAAATGGAATGTGGAATGGATTGGAATGCAATGTGGAATGGAATGTGGAACGCAATGTGGAATGGAATGTGGAAAGGAATCTGGAATGGAAAGGAATGGAATGTGAAATTGAATTCAATGGAATGTGGATAGAAGGTGGAATGGAATGGAATGGAATGTGGAATGGAATGTGGAAAGGAATCGAAAGGAATGTGGAATGGAACGGAATGGAATGTGGAATTGAGTGTGGAATGGAATGTGGAATGCAAAGGATAGGAATGTAGAATGGAACGTGGAATGGAATGGAATGGAATGGGGAATGGAACGTGGAATGTAACGCAATGGAACGTTGAATGGGATGTGGAAAGGAATCTGGAATGGAAAGTGGAATGGAATGGAATGGAGTGGAAAGTGGAATGGAATGGTATGGAACGGAATGGAATGGAATGGAATGTGGAATAGAATGGAACACAATGTGGAATGGAATGTGGAAAGAAATGGAATGGAATGTAATGTGGAATAGAATTGAATGGAATGTGGAAAGAAATGGAATGGAATGCAATGTGGAATGGATTGGAAAGGAATGTGGGGTGGAATGGAATGGAAAGGAATGGAAAGTGGAATAGAATGGAAAGGAATGGAATGTGAAATTGAATGGAAAGAGGAATGGAATGTATAACGGAAAGGAACGGAATGGAATGTGGAATGGAATGGAATGAAATGTGGTATGGAATTCAAAGGAATGTGAAACGGAATGGAAAGTCAAATGGAATGGAATGCAATGGAATGTGGAATGGAATGGAATGTGGAATGGAATGAAATGTGGATTGGAATGTGTAATGGATGGAATATAATGGAATGTGGAATGGAATCGACTGTGGAATGGAATGGAATAGAATGTGGAATGGAATAGATGTAAATGTGGAATGGAATGTAATGGAAAGTGGAATGGAATGGAATGTGGAAGGAATAGAATGGAATGTGGAAAGGAAAGGAATGGAAAGTGGCCTAGACTGAAATGGAATGTGGATTTGAATAGAGTGGAACGAGGCTTGGAATGGAATGTAGTGTGGAATTTAATGCAATGGAATATGGAATGGAAGGGAATGGAATGGAATGTGGAGTGGAATGGAATGGAATGGAATGTGGCATGGAATGGAATGGAATGGAATGTGGAGTGGAATGGAATGGAATGGAATGTGGCATGGAATGGAATGGAAGGTACCATGGAATGGAATGGAATGGAATGTGGAAAGGAATGGAATGGAACGTGGAGTGGAATAGTATGGAAAGTGGAATGGAGGGGGATGGAACCTAGAATGGAATGTGGAATGGAATGGAAGGAATGGAATGTAAAGTGGAATGGAATGGAATGTGAAATGGAATGGAATTGAAAGTGGAATCGAATCTGGAAAAAAATGGAATGGAATGTGGATTGGAATGTCGAATGGAATGGAATTTGAAATGGAAATATAATAGATTGTGAAATGGAAATAGAATGGAATGTGGAATGGAATGGAATGGAATGTGGAATGCAATGTGGAATGGAAAGTGGAATGGAACATGGAATGGAATAGAACGTGGAATGGAATGTGGAATACAAAGTGGAATGGAATGGAATGGACTGTGGAATGGAATGGACTGTGCAATGGAATGCGGAATGGAATGGAACGGAACATGGAATGGAACGTGAAATGGAATGTAGAATGGAACCTGGAAAATAATGTGGAATGTAATGGAATGTAATGTGGAATGGAGTGTGGAATCGAATATATTGGAATGGAATGGAATGTGGAAAGAAACATGGAATGGAACGTTTAATGGAACGTAGAATGGAATGGAATGGAAAGTGTAATGGAGTGGAACGGAAAGTGGAATGGTATGGAATGGAATGGAATGAAATGGAATGCAATGTGGAAAGGAATGGAATGGAATGCAATGTGGAATGGAATGGAATGTGGAATGCAATAGTATGGAATGTAATGGAATCTGGAATTGAATGTGGAATGGAATGTGGAATGGAACGGAATGGAATTGAATGTGGAATGGAATAGAATGGAATGTGCAAAGCAATGTGGAAAGGAATGGAATGGAATGTGGAATGAAATGTGGAATGGAGTGGATTGTGGAATGGAACGTGGAATGGAATGGAATGGAATTTGTAATGGAGTGTGGAATGGAATGGAATGGAATGTGGATTGGAATGGAATGAAATGTGGAACGCAATGTGGAATGGAATGTGGGATGGTATGGAATGGAAAGTGGAATGGAATGTGGAATCGAATGTAATGGAATGTGGAATGGAATGGAATGGGAAGTGGAATGGAATGGGAAGTGGAATGGAATGGGAAGTGGAATGGAATGGAATATGGAATGGAATGGAATGGAATGTGGTTTGGAATGGAATATAATGTGGAATGGAAAGGAATGGAATCGAATGGAATATGAAATGGAATGTGGAATGTAACGTGAAACGGAATGTGGAATGCAATGCAGAATGGAATGTAATGGAACGCGGAATGGAACGGAGTGGAAAGGAGTGGAATGGAACGTCAAATGGAACGTGGAAGGGAACATGGAATGGAATGTGGAATGGAACATGGAATGGAAAATGAAATGGAATGGAATGGAATGGTATGGAATGGAACGGAATGGAATGTTGAATGGAATGGAATGGAGTGCAATGTGGAATGGAATGGAAAGGAATGGAATGAAATTGAATGGAATGCAGAATAGAATGTAATGGAATGCGGAATGGAATGGAAGGGAATGCAGAATGGAATGTTTAATGGAATAGAATGGAATATGGAATGGAAAGCAATGGAATGGAATGGAATGTGGAATTTAATGGAAATGAAAGTGGAATGGAAGGGAATGGAATGTATTGTGGAATGGATTGGAACGGAATGGAATGGAATGGAATGTGGAATGGAATGGAATGGCGTGCAATGTGGAATGGATTCGAACGGAATGGAATGGTATCGAATGCGGAATGGAATGGAATGGAATGCGGAATGGAATGGAATGCAATGTTGGATGGATTGGAATGGAATGTGGAATGGAATGGAATGGATTGTGGAATGGAATGGAATGGAATGGAAATAAATGGAATGTGGAATGGAATGGAATGGAATGATCAATGAAATGTGGAATGAAATGGAATTGAAAGTGGAATCGAATGTGGAATGGAATGGAATGGAATTTGGAATGGAATGGAATGGAATTAAATGTGAAATGGAGAGTGGAATGGAATGTGAAATGGAAGGTAGATTGGAATGTGGAATTGAATGAAATGGAACGTGGGATGGAACGGAATGGAACATGGAAAGGAATGCAATGGGACGTGGAATGGAAGGAGGAATGGAACGTGGAACGGAATGTGCAATGGAATGCGGAATGGAACGTGGAATGGAATGGAATGGAACGTGTAATGGAATGTGGAATGGATCGTGGAATGGAAAGTGGAATAGAATGGAATGGAATGTGGAATAGAATGGAATGGAACGTGGAAAGGAATGGAATGAAATGTGGAATGGAAGGGAATGGAATGCAGAAAGTAATGTGGAATGGAATGTGGAAAGGAAGGAGGAATGGAATAGAATGTGCAATTGAATGAAATGGAACGTGGAAAGGAATGGAATGGAAAGTGGAATGGAAGGGAATGGAATGAGGAATGGAATGTGGAATGGAATATGGAATGGAATGTGGAATACAATGCAATGGAATGTGGAATACAATGCAATGGAACGTGGAATGGAATGGAATGGTACGTGGAATGCAATGGAATGGAATGTGGAATGGCATGGAATTGCATGTGTAAAGGAATGGAATGGATTGTGGAAAGAAATGTGGAATGGAATGTGCAATGGAATGTGAAATCGAATGTGGAATGGAATGTGGAATTTCATGGAATGGAATGTGGAGAGGAATGGAATGTAATGGAAAGTGAAATAGAATGTAGAATGTAATGGAATGTGGTAAACAATGGAATGGAATGTGAATGGAATGGAATGGAATGTGGAATGGAATGCGAAATGGAATTTGATGTGAAATAGAATGTGGAATGGAAAGTTAAATGGAATGAAATGGAACGTGTAATGGAACGGATTGGATCGTGGAATGAAACGGAAAGGTAAGTGGAATAGAATGTGAAAAGGAATGTGGAATGGAATGTGAAATGGAATGTGGAATGGAATGGAATGGAACGTGGAATGGAATGCAAAGGTACGTGGAATGGAACATGGAATGTAACATGCAATGGAATTGAATGGAAAGTGGAATGGAATGGAATGGAATGTGGAATTGAATGGAATGGAATGTGGAATGGAATAGAACAGAATGTGGAATGGAAAGTAGAATGGAATGTGTAATTGAATGTTGAATGGAATGCAATGGAATATAGAATGGAATATGCAATTGAATGGAATGGAATGTGCAAAGGAATGTGGAATGCAATGTGGAATGCAACGTGGAATGGAATGGAATGGAAAGTGGAATGGAATATGGATTGGAATGGAATGGAATGTGGAATGGAAAGGAATGGAATGTGGAATTGAAAGTGGTATTGAACGTGTAATGCAAAGGATAGAAATGTAGAATGGAAAGTGGAACGGAATAGAATGGAATGGGGAATGTGACGTGGAATGTAATGGAATTTAACTTTGAATGGAATGTGGAATGGAACTTTGAATGGAACGTGGAATAGATTGGAATGGAAAGTGGAATGGAATGTGGAATGGAAAGGGGAATGGAACGTGGAATGTAACGCAATGGAACGTTGAATGGGATGTGGAAAGGAATCTGGAATGGAATGTGGAATGGAATGGAAAGGGGAATGGAATGGTATGGAACAGAATAGAATGGAATGGAATGTGGAATGTAATGGAACACAATGTGGAATAGAATGTGGAATGGAAAGGGATGGAATGTGGAATGGAATCAGGAAGGGAATGAAATGGAATGGAATGTGGAATGGAATGGAATGGAGTGGAATGGAATTTTGAAAGAAATGGAATGTAATGTGGAATGTAATGCAATAGAATGTGGAATGGAATGGAATGCGGAATGGAATGGAATGTAGAATATAATGTTTAATAGAATTTGATGGAATGTGGAATGGAATGGAAAGTAATGGAATGTGGAACGGAGCGGAATAGAATGTGGAACAGTATGGAATGGAATGTGGAACGGAATGTAGAAGGTAAAGGAATGGAATGTGAAATGAAACGGAATGTGAAATGGAATGGAATGTGGAATGTGAAATGTAATGTGGAATGGAATGTGGAATGGAATGTGGAATGGATTGTGAAATGGAATGTGGAATTGAATGTGAAATGGAATGTGGAATGGAATGTGGCATGGAATGAAAAGGAAAGTGGAATGGAATGGAATGGAACGTGCAATTTAATGGAATGCAACGTGTAATGGAACATGGAATGCAATGGAACAGAGTTTGGAATGGAAAGGAATGGAATGGTATGGAATATGGAATGGAATGGAATGGAATATGGGATGGAATGTGGAATGGAATGGAATGGAAAATGAACTGGAACGTGGAATGAAACGAGTAATTGAACGTGCAATTGAACGTGGAATGGATTGAATAATGGAATGGAATGGATTGTGCAAAGGAAGGGAATGGAAAGCGGAATGCAATGTGGAATAGAAAGTGTAAAGGAATGTGGAAAGGAATGTGGAATGGAATGGACTGGAAAGTGGTATGGAATCGAATGGAACATGGAATTGAATGGAATGGAATTGAATGTGGAATGGAATGGGAAGGAATGTGCAATTGAATGGAATAGAATGTTTAATGCAATGGAATGGAATTTGCAATTGAATGGATTTGAATGCGGAATGGAATGGAATGGAAAGTTGAATGGAATGGAATGGAATAGAATGTGGACAGGAATGGAATGCAATGGAATGGAATGTGGAATGGAATGGAGTGTGGAATGGAATGGGGAATGCAATGGAATGGATTGTGGAATGGAATGGAATGGAATGTGGAATGGAATGGAATGGAATAGAATGTGGATTGGAATGAAATGGAATGTAACAGAATGTGGATTGGAAAGTAATGGAATGTGGAATGGAATGTGGAATTGAACGGAATGGAATGTGAATGGAATGGAATGGAATGTGGAACAGAATGTGAAATGGAATTTATTCTGAAATGGAATTTGGAATGGAATGTTGAATGGAAAGAAATGGAACGTGTAATGGAATGGAATGAATCGTGGAATGGAACGGAAAGGTAAGTGGAAAGGAATGTGAACAGGAATGTGGAATGGACTGTGAAATGGAATATAGAATGGAATGGAATGGAAATTTGAATGGAATGCAAAGGTACGTGGAATGGAACATGCAATGTAACGTGCAACAGAATTGAATGGAATGTGGAATGGAAAGGAATGGGATGTGAAATTGAATGGAATGGAAAGGAAAGGAATGTGGAATGGAAAGTGGAATGGAACGTGGAATGGAATGTCGAATGGAATACAATGGAATGTAGAATGGTATATGCATTTGAATGGAATGGAATGTGCAAAGGAATGTGGAATGCAATGTGGAATGGAATGGAATGGAAAGTGGAATGGAATGTGGATTGGAATGGAACGGAATGTGGAATGGAAAGGAATGGAATGTGGAATTCAAAGTGGTATTGAACGTGGAATGCAAAGGATAGAAATGTAGAATGGAACGTGGAATGGAATCGAATGGAACAGGGAATGGAACGTGGAATGTAATGGAATTTAATGTTGAATGGAATGTGGAATGGAATGTGGAATGCATCTTTGAATGGATTGTGGAATGGTATGGAATGGAAAGTGGAATAGAATGTGGAATGGAATGTGGAATGTAATGTGGAATGGAATGGAATGGACTGTGGAATGCAAGGGAATGGAACGTGGAATGGAATGGAACGGAAGTTGTAATGGAAAGGAAAGGAATGTGGAATGGAATGTGGAATGGAATTGAATGGAATGGAATGTGGAATGCAATGTGGAATGGAAAGAGGAATAGAACGTGGAATGGAATAGAACGTGGAACGGAATGTGGAATACAAAGTGTAATGGAATGGTATGGACTGTGCAATGGAATGTGGAATGGAATGGAACGGAACATGGAATGGAACGTGGAATGGAATGTAGAATGGAACCTGGAAAATAATGTGGAATGTAATTGAATGGAATGTGCAATGGAGTGTGGAATGGGATATATTGGAATGGAATGGAATGTGGAAAGGAACATGGAATGGATCGTGGAATGGAACGTAAAATGGAATGGAATGGAAAGTGTAATGGAAGGGAACAGAATGTGGAATGGCATCGAATGGAATGAAATGAAAGGGAATGCAATGTTGAAAGGAATGGAATGGAATGCAATGTGTAATGGAATGGAATGTGGAATGCAATAGTATCGAATGTAATGGAATCTGGAATTGAATGTGGAATGGAATGTGGAATGGAACGGAATGGAATTGAACGTGGAATGGAATAGAAAAGAATGTGCAAAGGAATGTGGAATGGAATGGAATGGAATTTGTAATGGAGTGTGGAATGGAATGGAATGGAATGTGGATTGGAATGGAATGAATTGTGGAATGCAATGTGGAATGGATTGTGGGATGGTATGGAATGGAATGGAAATAAATGGAATGTGGAATGGAATGGAATGGAATGATCAATGAAATGTGGAATGAAATGGAATGGAATGTGGAATCGAACGTGGAGTGGAATGGAATGGAATTTGGAATGGAATGGAATGGAATGAAATGTGAAATGGAAAGCGGAATGGAATGTGAAATGGAATGTAGATTGGAATGTGGAATTGAATGAAATGGATCGTGGGATGGAACGGAATGGAACATGGAAAGGAATGCAGTGGGACGTGGAATGGAAGGAGGAATGGAACGTGGAATGGAATGTGCAATGGAATGCGGAATGGAACGTGGAATGGAATGGAATGGAACGTGTAATGGAATGTGGAATTGATCGTGGAATGGAAAGTGGAATAGAATGGAATGGAATGTGGAATTGAATGTGGAAAGGAATGGAATGGAATGTGGAAAGGAATGTGCAATGGAATGGAATGGAATGTGGAATGGAATTTGGAAGGCAACGTGGACTGGAATGGAGTGGAATTTGGAATGGAGTATGGATTGGTATGGAAAGGAAAGTGGAATGGAACGTGCAATGCAATGTGGAATGGAACGTGGAAGGGAAAGTGCAATGGATTGTGGAATGGGACGTGGATTGGAATGGAATGGAATGTGGAATGTAAAGTGGAATGGTAGGAATGGAACGTGCAATGGAACGTGGAATGAAATCTGGAATGGAATATGGAATGGAACGTGGAATGGATCCTTGAAATTAATGGAATGGAAAGTGGAATGGAATGTGGAATGGAATGTGGAATGGAACATGGAATGGAACGGGGAAAGGAATGGAATGGAATGTGGAATGGAATGTGCAATGGAATGGAATGTATTGTGGAATGGAATGTGGAATAGAATGAGGAATACAATGGATAGGAATGTGGAATGGAAAGTTGATTGGAATGGAAAAGAATGTGGAATGGAATGGGATGTAATGTGGAATGGAATGTGGAATGGAATGGAATATAATGTGGAATGGAATGTGGAATGTAATGGAAAGGAATGTGGAATGGAATGTGGAATGGAAGGAGGAATGGTATGTGGAATGGAATGGAATGTTGAATGGAATGTGGAATGGAATGTGGAATGGAATAAAAAGAAATGTGGAATGGAAGATGGAATGGAATGTGGAATGGAAAGTGGAATGGAATGAAATGGAACATGGAATTGAACGTGGAATTGAACGTGGAATGGAACGTTAAATTGAATTTAATGGAATGTGGAAGGGAAAGTGAAATGTAATGTGGAATGGAATGATGAATGGAATGGAAAGCAATGTGGAATGGAATGTGGAATGGAATGTGGAATGGAATGTGGAAGGTAACAGAGAATAGAAGGGAAAGGAATGTGGAAGGGCATGTGGAATAGAATGTGGAATGTAATGTGGAATGGAATGAAATGGAATGTGGAATGGAATGTGGAACGGAATTGATTGGAATGTGGAAAGGGATGTGGAATGGAATGCAATGGAAAGTGGAATGGAAAAGAATGGAATGTGTAATGGAAAATGGAATGGAACAGTATGCAATTTGGAATGGAATTTGAAGTAGAGAGTGGAATCGAGTGTGGAATGGAATGGAATGGAAAGTAGAATGTACTTTGTAATGGAATTGTGGAATGGAAGGTGAAATGGAATGGAATGTAATTTGCAGCAGAACGTGGAATGGAATGGAATGGAACATGGAATGGAAAGCGGAATGAAAGATGGAATGGAAACGAATGGAACGTGGAATGGAGAGTAGAATGGAATATGGAAACGATTGAAATGTGGAATGGAATGGAACAGAATGTGGAGTGGAATGGAATGAAATGTGTAATGGTATGGAATTGAACTTGGAATGGAATGGAAAGGAATGTGTAATGGAATGTCGAATGAAATGCGAAATGGAAGGTGGAATGAAAAGTGGAATGGAACAGAATGAATGGAACATGGAATGGAATGGAATGGAACGTGGAAAAGAACGTGGAATGGAACGTGGAATGGAATGTCGTATGGAATGGAATGGAATCTGGAATGGAATGGAATGGAATGTGGAATGAAACGAGGAATAGAAGGTGGAATGGAATGTGAAATGGATTGTACAATGGAGTGGAATGGAATGTGGAATGGAAAGTGGAATGGAATGCAGTGGAATGGGGAATGGAATGTGGAATAGAAAGTGGAATGGAATGGAATGGAATTGATTGTGGAATGGAATGGAATGGATGTGTAATGGAATGTGAAGTGGAATGTGGAACATAGTGTTGAATGGAATGGAATGGAATGTGCAAAGGAATGTGGAATGGAATGTGGAAGGGAACATGAAATGGAATGGAATGGAATGGGGAATAGAATGTGGAAGAGAATGTAGAATGGAATGTGTAATGGAAAGGAATGTGTAATGGAATGTGGAAGAGAATGTGGAATGAAATGTGGAATGGAATGTAATTGACTGTGGAATGGAATGGATATGAATGTGGAAAGGAATGTGGAAGGGAAGACAATGCAATGTGGAATGGAACGGAATGAAATGTGGAATAGACTGTGGAATGGAATGTGGAACGGAATGGAACTGAATGTGGAATGGTATGTGGAAAGCAGTGTGGAATTGAATGTGGAACGGAACAGAATGGAATGTGGAATGGAACGTGGAATGGAATGTGGAGTGGAATGAGGAATGGAAAGTGGAATGGATAGGAATGGAAAGTTAAATGGAAAGGAATGGAATGTCCGATGGAATGTGGAATGGAATGGAATGGAACATGGAATGGAATGTGGAATGGAATAGAATGGAACGTGGAATGAAATGTGGAATGGAATGTCTAAAGGATTGGAAAGTGGAAAAGAATGGAATGGAATGTGGAATGTAAGGGAATGCAATGTGAAATGGAATGTGGATTGAAATGTGGAATGGAATGTAATGGAACGTGGAATGGAATGGAATGGAACCTGGAATGAAATGTGGAATGGAACGTGGAATGGAATTTCGGATGGAATGGAATGCAATGTTGAACGCAATGGAATGGAGTGTCTAATGGAATTTGGAATGGAACGGAATGTAATGTGGAATGGAATGTGAAATGGAATGCGGAAAGGAATGTGGAATGGAATGGAATGGCATGCGGAATGGAATGTGGAATGGAAAGGAATTGAATGTTGAATGGAATGGAATTGATTGTGGAATGGAACGGAAACTAATGTGGAAACGTTTAGGGAATGAAATGTGGAATGGAACGTAGAACAGAAGGTAATGGAAGGTGGAATGGAATGGAATGGGGAATGGAATGGAGTGGAAAGTGAAATGGAATGTGGAACCGAAGGTGAAATGGAATGTGGAACAGAAGGTGAAATGGAATGTGGAACGGAAGGTGAAATGGAATGTGGAATGGAATGTTGAATGGAATGTGGAATTGAATGTGGAATGGAATGTGGAATGGAATGGAATGGAATGTGAAATGGAATGTGGAATGGAATGGAATGCAATGGAATGTGGAACGGAATGTTGAACGGAATGTGGAATGGAATGTGGACAGGAATGTGGAAAGGAATCTGGAATTTAACAGAATGGAATGTGAAATGGAATGCAATGTAATGATTAACGGTATGTGGAATGAAATGGAAAGAAATGCGGAATGGAATGTGGAAAGGAATGTGGAATGGAACGGAATGAAATGTGAAATGGGATGTGGAATGGATTGTGGAATGCAATGTGGAATGGAATGTAGAATGGAATGCGGAATGGAATGTGGAAAGAAATGCAGAATGGAACGGAATGGACTGTGGAATAGAACGGAAAGGGATTTGGAATGGATTGGGGAATGGATCGTGGATTGGAATGTGGAATGGAATGGAATGGAATGTGGAATGGAATGTGGAATGGAGTGTGGAATGGAATGTGGAATGAAACGTGGAAGGGAACATGGAATAGAATGGAATGGAATGTGGAATGGGATGTGGAATAGAATGTGGAATGTAATATGGAATGGAATGAAATGGAATGTGGAATGGAATGTGGAATGGAAGGGAATGGAATGTTGAACGGAATGGATTGGAATGTGGAATGGAATGTGGAATGGAATGTGGAACGGAATGGATCGGAATGTGGAAAGGAATGTGGAAGGGAATGCAATGGAAAGTGGAATGGAACAGAATGGAATGTGTAATGGAATATGGAATGGAATTTAATTCAATTTGGAATGGAATGTGAACTGGAGAGTGGAATTGAATGTGGAATGGAATGGAATGGAAAGTGGAATGTAATTTGTGATGGAATTGTGGAATGGAAGGTGAAATGGAATGGAATGTAATTTGGAGCAGAACGTGGAATGGAATGGAATGGAACATGGAATGGAAAGTGGAAAGGAACGTGGAATGGAATCGAATGGAACGTGTAATGGAATGTAGAATGAAATGTGGAAACGATTGAAATGTGGAATGGAATGGAACAGAATGTGGAACGGAATGGAATTAAATGTGTAATGGAATGGAATTGAACGTGGAATGGAATTGAACTTGGAATGGAATGGAAAGTAATGTGTAATGGAAAGTCTAATGAAATGTGAAATGGAAGGTGGAATGAAAAGTGGAATGGAACAGAATGAATGGAACATGGAACGGAATGGAATGGAACGTGGAATACAACATGGAATGGAACGTGGAATGGAATGTCGTATGGAATGGAATGGAATCTGGAATGGAATGGAATCTGGAATGAAACGTGGAATAGAAGGTGGAATGGAATTTGAAATGAATTACACAATGGAGTGGAATGGAATGAGGAATGGAAAAAGGAATGGAATGGAATGGAATGTGGAATGGAATGTGGCATGGAAAGTGGAATGCAATGGATTAGAATGTGGAACGGAATGTGAATGGAATGGAATGGGATGTGGAGTGGAAACCTTAAGGCAACATGGAATGGAATGGAATGGAATTGATTGTGGAATGGAATGGAATGGAATGTGTAATGGACTGTGAAATGGAATGTGGAATGTAATGTTGAAAGGAATGGAATGGAAGGTGCAATGGAATGTGGAATGGAATGTGGAAGGGAGCATGGAATGGAATGGAATGGAATGTGGAATAGAATGTGGAATAGAATGTAGAATGGAATGTGGAATGGAAAGGAATATGTAATGGAATGTGGAAGGGAATGTGGAATGGAATGTGGAATGGAATGTAATTGATTGTGGAATGGAATGGATTTGAATGTGGAAAGGAATGTGGAAGGGAAAACAATGCAATGTGGAATGAAACGGAATGAAATGGGGAATGGACTGTGGAATGGAATGTGGAAAGGAATGGAACAGAATGTGGAATGGAATGTGGAAAGCAGTGTGGAATTGACTGTGGAATAAAACGGAATGCAATGTGGAAAGCAATGTGGAATTGAATGTGGAATAGAACGGAATGGAATGTGGAATGGAACGTGGAATGGAATGTGGAGAGGAATGTGGAATGGAAACTGGAATGGATTGGAATCGAATGTTAAATGGAAAGGAATGGAATGACGGATTGAATGTGGAATGGAATGGAATGGATCATGGAATGGAACGTGGAATGGAACGTGGAATGGAATGGAATGGAACGTAGAATGGAATGTGGAATGGAATTTCGAAAGGATTGGAAAGTGGAATGGAAGGTAATGGAATGTGGAATGGAAGGGAATGGAATGTGGAATGGAATGTGGAATGCATTGGAATGGAATGAGGAATGGAATGGAGTGGAAATTGAAATGGAATGTGGAACGGAAGGTGAAATAGAATGTGGAACGGAAGATGAAATGGAATGTGGAATGGAATGTGGAATGGAATGGAATATAATGTGGAATGCAATGTGGAATGGAATGGAAAGGAATGCAGAATGCAATGTGGAATGGAATGTGGAATGGTATGTGGAATGGAATGGAACGTGGAGTGGAATGTGGAATGGAATGTGGAATGGAATATAAAGTAATGTGGAATGGAAGATGGAATGGAATGTGGAATGGATAGTGGAATGGAAGGGAATGGAAAGTGGAATGGAACATGGAATGAAACATGGAATGAAACGTGGAATGGGATGGAATGGAATGTGGAATGTTATGTGAAATGTAGGGTGGAAGGGAATGTTGAATGGAATGGAAAGGAATGTGGAATTGAATGTGGAATGCAATGTGGAATGGAATGTCAAAGGGAACATGGAATAGAATGGAATGGAATGTGGAATGGGATGTGGAATAGAATGTGGAATATAATGTGGAATGGAATGGAATGGAATGTGGAATGGAATGTGGAATGGGATGTGGAATAGAATGTGGAATGGAATGTGGAATGGAATGGAATGGAATGTGGAATGGAATGTGGAATGGAAAGGAATGGAATGTAGATCGGAATGGATTGGAATTTTTAAAGGAATGTGGCATGGAATGCAATGGAATGTTGAATGGAACGGAATGGAATGTGGAATGAAAAGTGGAATGGAATATGGAATGGAAAGGAATGGAAATTGGAATGGAATGTGGAGTGGAGAGTGGAATCGAATGTGGAATGGAACAGAGTGCAAAGTGGAATGGAATTTGTAATGGAATTGTGGAATGGAAACTGAAATGGAATGGAATGGAATGGAATTTGGAGCGGAACGTGGAATGGAATGGAATGGAACATGAAACGGAAAGTGGAATGGAAGGTGGAATGGAAAGGAATGAAACCTGGAAAGGAATCTGGAATGGAATTTGGAAAGGATTGTGATGTGGAATGGAATGGAATGGAATGTGGAATGGAATGGAATGGAATGTGGAATGGAATGCAATGGAATGTGAAATGGGATGGAATTGAACGTGGAATAGAATGGAAATGAATGTGTAATGCAATGTCGAAAGGAATGCGAAATGAAAGGTGGAATGAAATGTGGAATGGAACAGAATGAATGGAATGTGGAATGGCATGGAATGGAACATGGAATACATCGTGGAAAGGAAAGTGGAATGGAATGTCGAATGGAATGGAATGGATTGTGGAATGGAATGTGGAATGGAAGGTGGAATGGAAAGAGAAAATTAATGTGAAATGGAGTGGAATTTAAAGTGGAATGGAAAGAGGTATGGAATGCAGTGGAATGGGGAATGGAATGTGGAAAGGAATGGAATGGAATGGATTGTGGAATGGAATGTGGCATGGAAAGTGGAATGCAATGGATTGGAATGTGGAACGGAATGTGGAATGGAATGGAATGCAACGTTGAATGGAAAGTTTAATGGAATCTGGAATGGAACGTGGAATGTAATGTGGAATGGAATGGAATGCGATTGAATGTGGAATGGAATGGAATGGAATGTGTAATGGAATGTGAAATGGAATGTGGAATGGAATGTTGAATGGAATGGAATGTGGAATGGAACGTGGAATGGAATGTGGAAGGGAACATGGGATGCAATGGAATGGAATGTGGAATAGAATGTAGAATGGAATGTGGAATGGAATGGAATGTGGAAAGGAATGTGCAATAGAAAGTGGAATGGAATGTGAAATGGAACATGGAATGGAATGTGGAATGGAATAAAATGGAACGTGGAATGGAACGTGGAATGGATTGTGGAATGGAATGTAATGGAATGTGGAATGGAATGGGGAATGGAATGGAATGGAATGTGGAATGGAAAGTGCAAAGGAAGGTGGATTGGAATGGAATGGAATGTGGAAAGGAATGTGCAAAAGAAGTGGAAAGGAATGTCGAAGGGAATGCAATGGTATGATAAATTGAATGTGGAATGGAATGTGTAATGGAAAGTGGAAACAAATGTCGAATGGAATGGAATGGAACGTGGAATAGAATGGAATGGAACGTGGAATGGAAAGTGGAAAGGAACGTGGAATGGAATGGAAAGGAATGTAGAATGGAATGTGGAATGGAATGGAATGGAATGGAATGGATTGTGGAATTGAATGTGGACTGGAAAGTGGAATGGAACGTGGAATGTAACGGAATGGAACGTGGAATGGAACGTGGAATTGTAGGTGGAATGGAACGAGGAATGGAATGAGGAATGGAACGGAAAGGAATGTTGAATGGAATGTGGAAAGGAATGTAAAACGCAATGTGGAAGGGAATGGAATGGAATGTGGAACGGAAGTTGGAATTGAATGTAGTGGAAAGTGGAATGGAATGAAACGTGGAATGGAACAGGGAATAGAACGTGGGATGGAATGTGGAATGGAATGGAATGGAATGTGGAATGGAATGTGGAAAGGAATGTGTAATGGAATGAAATGGAATGTGGAGTGGAATGTGGAAAGCAATGTGTAATGGAATGGAATGGAATGTGGAATGGACTGTAGTGGTTTGTGGAATGGAATGTGGAATGGAAAGATATGGAATGTTGAATCGAATGTGGAAAGGAATGTGGAATGGAATGGAATGGATTGTGCAATGGAATGTGGAATGGAATATGAATGGAAAGAAATGGATTCTGGAATGGAAAGTAGAATGGAGTTTGTAATGGAATGTGGAATGGACGGAATGGAAAATGGAATGGAATGTGGAATGGAATGTAGCATGGAAAGTGAAATGGAATGCAATTGACAGTGGAATTGTAAGTGGAATTAAATGGAATGGGAAGTGGAAGGGAACGTGGAATGTAACGTGGAATGGAAAGGAGTGGAACGTTAAATGGAATGTGGAATGGAATGCATAAAGGAATGGAATGGATAGTGGAATGTAATGTGAAACGGAATGTGGAATGGAATGGCATGGAATGTGGAAAGGAATGAGGAATGGAATGTGGAATGGAATGGAATGGAATGTGAAATGGAATGGAAAGGGATGCGGAAACGAATATGGAAAGGAACGTGGAACAGAATGTGGAATGGAATTTCGAAAGGAATGTGGAACAGAATGGAATGGAATGTGAAATGGAATGGAATGGAATTTGCAATGAAATGTGGAATGGAAAGGAATGGAATGTGGAATGGAATGTGGATTGGGGTGTCGAATGGAATGTGGAATGGAATGTGCAATGGAATGTGGAATGGAATGTGGAAAGAAATTGTGGAAAGCAATGTGGCATGTAATGGAATAGAATGTGGAATGGAATGTGGAATGGAGTGTGGAATGGAATGTGGAATGGATTGTGGAATGGAATGTGGAATGGAATTCAATGGAATGCGTAATGGAATGGAATGGTATGTTGAATGGAATGTGGAATGGAATGTGTAATGGAATGTGGAATGAATGTGGAATGGAACAGAATGGAAAGTGAAATGTAATGTGGAATGGAATGTGGAATGGAATGTTGAAAGGAAACTGGACTGGAATGGAATGAAATGCGGAATGGAATGTGGAATGATATTGAATGGAATTTAGAATAGAACATTGAATGGAACGTGGAATGGAATGTGGAATGGAATGGAATGGAATGGAATGCAATGTGGAATGGAGTGTGGAATGTCATGTAATGTGGAATGGAAAGAATTGGAAAGTGGAATGGAATGTAGAATGGAATGAAGAATGGAATGGAATGGCATTTGGAATGGAATCTCGAATGGAATGTGGAATGGAATGAAATGTGGAATGCAAAGGAATGGAATGTGGAATGGAATGGAATGGAACGTGGAAAGGAGTGGAAAGGAACATGGAATGAAATGGAATGGAATGTGGAATGGAATGGATTTAAAACTAGAATGCAATGGAATGAAACCTGGAATGGAATGGAATGGCATGGAATGTGAATGGAATGTAGTGTGGAATGGAATGTGGAATGGAACGGAATGGAATGTGGAATGGAATGGAATGTGGAATGGAATGGAATGGAATCTGGAATGGAATTTGGAATGGAAAGGAATGGAATGTAGAATGGAATACAGTTGAATTTTTAGTGGAATTAGCAAAGGAATGGAATGGATTGGGGAACGGAAAGGAAAGGAATGCGGAATGGAATGGAACGGAACGGAATGGAAAGCAGATTAGAACGTGGAATTGAACGTGGAATGGAACGTGAAGTGGAACGTGCAATGGAATGTGGAATGGAATTGAATGGAATGTGGAATATAATGTAAAACGGAATGGAATTGAACGGAATGGAATGAGGAATGGAATGTGGAATGGAATGGGATGGAATGTGGAATGGATTGTGGAGTGGAATGCAATGGAATGTCGAATGGAAATTGAAATGGAATGGAGTCAAACGTGGAATGGAACTTTGAATGGATCATGGAATTGAACGTGGAATGGAAGCTGGAATGGAAAGTGGAAATGAAAGCAATGCAACGTGTAATGAAATGGAATTCAAAGTGGAAAAGAATGGAATGGAATGTGCAATGGAATTGAATGGAACGTGGAATGGAATGTGGAGTGGTATGGAATGGAATTTGGAATGGAATGTGGATTGGAATGGAATGGAATGTGGAATGGATTGGAATGCAATGTGGAATGGAATGGAATAGAAATTGGAATGGAATGTGGAATGGAATGGAATGTGCAATGTAATGTGGAAAAGAATGGAATGGAATGTGGAAGGGAATGGAATGGAATGAGGAATGAAGTTGAATGGAATGGAATGAAAAGTGGAATGGAATGGAATGGAAAGGAATGGAATTTGGAATGGAATGGAATCGAATGGAACGTGGAATAGAATGGAATGGAATGAGGAATGGAATGGAATGGAATGTGGATTGGAATGTGGAATGCAATGGAATGCAACGTGGAATGGAAAGCGGAATGGAGTGGAATGGAATGTGGAATGAAATGCAATGCAACGTCGAATGTAATGGAATGTAACGGAATGTGAAATGCAATGGAATGGAATGGAATTCAAGGTGGAATACAATGGAATAGTATGTGGAATGGAATGTGGAATGGAATGGAATGGAATGTGGACTGGAATGGAATGGAATGTAGAATGGAATGTGGAATGGAAACTAAAATGGAATGGAAAGGGATTGAATGGAGTGTGGAATGGAATGGAATGGAATGTGGAAGGAAATGGAATTCAATGGAGGGTGAAATTGATTTGAAAGCAATTTGGAATGGAATGGAATAGAAAGTAGAAAGGAGTACAATGGAATGTGGAATGGAATGGAATGGAATACGGAATGCAAAGTGGAATGTTATGGAATGGAATGTGGAATGGAATGGATTGTCCAGTGCAATATGGAAAGGAATGGAATGGAAGGTGGAACGGAATGTGGAAGGGAATGGAATGGAATGTACAATATAATGGAAAGGAATGGAATGTGGAAAGGAACGGAGTGGAATGGAAGGGAATGTGTAATAGAATGGAATGGAAGGGAATTTAGAATGGAATAAGGAATTGAATGTTATGGAATGTGGAATGGAATGAAATGGAATGTGGAAAACAATGAAATGGAATTTGGAAAGCAATGGATAGGAATGTGGGAAGCGATGTGGAATGGAATGGAATGGGATGTTAAAGTGAATGTGGAATGGAATGGAATGTGGAACGGAATGGACAGGAATGGAACGGAATGGGGAATGGAATTGAATGGAAAGAAATGTGGAATGGAATGGAACGGAATGTGAAATGGAAGGAATGGAATGTGGAATGGAAAGTGGATTGGATTGGAATGGAATGTGAAGTGCAATAGAAAGGAAAGTGCGATAGAATCTGGAAAGGAATGGAAAGCACTGGAGTGGAATGTGGAATGTAATGGAATATAATGGAACGTGAAATGCAAATAGAATTGAATGTTATATAGAATGGAATGGAATGTGAAATGGAATCGAATGAAATGTGGAATGGAATGGAATGGAACGTGGAAAGGAATGTGGAATGGAATGGAATAGAAAGTGGAATGGAAAGGAATGGAATGTGGAATGGAATGGAATGGAATGGAATGTGGAAAGGAATAGAATGGAATGGAATGTGGAATTCAATGGAATGGAATGGAATCTGGGATGGAATAGAATGGAATGTGGAATGGAATGGAATGGAATGTGGAATGGAATGGAAAGGACTATGGAATGGAACTTGGAATGGAAAGGAATTGAAGGGAATGTGGAATGGAATGCAATGGAGTGGAATGTGGAATAGAATGGAAGGTAATTGAATATGGAATGGACTGGAATGGAATGGAATGTGGAATGGCATGGAATGGAATATGGAATTGGACGTGGAATGGAATGGGAAGGAACGTGGAATGGAAAGGAATGGAATGTGAAATGGAATGTGGAATGGAATGGAATGGAACGTGGAATGGAATGGAATTGAATGTGAGATGGAATGGAATTGAACGTGAAATGGAAGGGAATGGAACTTGGAATGAAATGGAATGGATAGTGGAATGTAATGGAATATGCAATGGAAGGGAATGGAATGTGGAATGGAATGGAATGGAATGTGGAATGAAATGAAATGGACTGTTGAATGGAATGGAATGGAACGTGGAAAGGAACGTGGAATTTAACCTAGATTGGAAGGTGAAATGGAACATGCAATGGAATGCAGAATGTAAAGGAATGTAATGTGGAATGGAATTTGGAATGGAATGGAATGGAAAGGAATGGAGTTCGGAATGGAGTGGAATGGAAAGTGGAATGGAATGGAATGGAATGTGGAATGGAATGGAATGGAATGTGGAATTGATTGTGGACTGGAATTCAACGGTATGTAGAATGGAATATGAAATGGATTGGAATGGAACGTGGAATAGAACGTGTAATGGTTCGTGGAATGGAACGTGGAATGAAAGGTAGAATGGAACGTGGAAAGGAATGCAATGCAACCTGGAATGAAATGGAATTCAAAGTGGAATGGAGTATAATGGAAAGTGCAATGGAATGGAATACAATGTGGAAAGGAATGTGGAATGGAATGGAATAGACTTTGGAATGGAATCCGGAATGGAATTGAATGGAATGGAAATTGGAATGGAAAGTGGAATGGAACTGAATGGAATGTGCAATGCAATGTGGAAAGGAATGGCTTGGAATGCGGAATGGAATGTTGATGGGAATGGAATGATATGTGGAATGCAATGGAACGGAATGTGGAAAGCAATAGATTGGAATGTGGGATGCAATGTAGAATGGAATAGAACGGAATGTGGAATGGATTGTCGAATGGAAAGGAATGGATCGGAATGTGGAAAGGATTGGAATGGAATCGAATATGAAATGGAAATAGAATGGAATGTTTAATTTAATGGAACGGAATGTGGAATGGAATGGAATGGAATGTCGAATGGAATGGAATGAAATGTGGAAGGGAATGTGGAATCCAATGGAATGTGAAATGGAATGGAAAGGAATGTGGATTAGATTCGAATGGAATGTGAAATGGAATTGAAAGGAATGTGAAATGGAATGTGGAAATGAATGTAGAATGCAAAGGAATGGAATGTGGAATGGAATAGAATCTAAAGGAATGTGGAATGGAATGGAATTGTATTTGAAATGGATTGGAATGGAAAGTGGAATGGAATGCAATCTAATGGAATGTGTAATGGAATGGAATGCAATGGGGAATGGAATGGAATGTGGAATGGAAGGGAATAGAATATGGAATGGAATGGAATGGAGTGCGGAATGGAATGTGGAAAGGAAGGGAATGGAATATGGAATGAAATGGAATGAAATGTGGAATGGAATGTGGAATGAACGGAATGGAATGTGAAATGGAAGGGAATGCAATGTGAAATGGAATGGAATCGAATGTGGAATGGAATGTCGAATGGAATGAGGAATGGAAAGTGGAAAGGAACGTGGAATGGAACGTGGAATGGAACGTGGAATGGAATGTGGAATGGAATGTGGAATGGAATGCAATGAAATGTGTAATGGAAGGGAATGCAATGGAATAGAATGGTATGAGAAATGGAAAGGAATCGAATGTGGAACGGTATGCAATTAAATGTGGAATGGAATGTGGAACAGAATGTGGAATGGAATGGAATGGAATGGAATGTGGAATGGAATGGAATGGAAAGTGGAATTGAATGGAGTCGAATAGAATGTGGAATGGAATGAAATGGAATGGGGAATGGAATTGAATGTGGAATGGAATGTAATGTGGAATGGAATGGAATGGCATCTGAAAAGGAATGTATTGGAATGTGGAATTATATGGATTGGAATGTAATGTGTAATGGAATGGAATGGAATGTGAAAAGAAATGGAATGGAATTTGGAACTGAATGTGGAACGGAATGGAATGGAATGAGGAATGGAACATGGAATGGAAAGTGTATTCGAACGTGGAATGGAATGTGGAAGAGAATGTGGAATGGAACGGAATGGAAAGTGGAATGCAATGGAAGGTAATGTGGAATGGAATGGAATGGAATGGAACGGAATGTGGAATGGAATGGAATGGAATGAAATGGAATGGATTGGAATGTGGAATGTAATGTGGAAAGGAACGTGGAATGGAATGGAATGGAATGTAGAATGGAAAGGAATCGAATGGAATGGGATGGAATGTGAAATGCAATGTGGAATGGAATGTGGAAAGGAATGGAATGTGGAAAGGAATGGAAGGGAATGAGGAATGGAGTGTGCAATGGAATTTATAATGGAATGGAACGTGGAATGGAATTCATTGGAATGTGGAATGTAATGTGGTATGGAATATGGAATGCAATGGAATGGATTGTGGCATGGAATTGAATAGATTGTGGAATGGAATGTGGAATGGAACTGAATGGAATCTGCAAAGGAATGTAATGGAATGTGGAATTTTATGGATTGGAATGTAATGTGTAATGCAATGGAATGGAATGTGAAATGAAATGGAATGGAATGTGGAACTGAATATGGAACGGAATGGAACGGAATGTGGAATGGAACGTGGAATGGAAAGTGTATTTGAAAGTGGAATGGAATGTGGAACGGAATGTGGAATGGAAGGGAATGGAAAGTGGAATGGAATGGAAGGTAATGTGGAATGGAATGGAATGGAATGGAACGGAATGTTGAATGGAATGGAATGCAATGCAATGCAATGGACTGGAATGTGGAATGTAATGTACAAAGGAACGTGGAATGGAATGGAATGTAGAATGGAATGGAATGGAATGGAAAGGGATAGAATGCGGAATGGAATGTGGACTGGAATGTGGAATGGAATGGAATGTGGAAAGGAATGGAAGGGAATGAGTAATGGGATGTGGAATGGAATGTGGAATGGAATGTAAAGTCGAATGGAATTCATTGGAATGTGGAATGGAATGTGGTATGGAATATGGAATACAATGGAATGGAATGTGGAATGGAATTGAATGGATTGTGGAATGGAATGGAATGGAATTTGGAATGGAATGTGGAATTGAATGGAATGCAACGGATTGGAATTTTAAATCGAAATGGTATAGAATGTAATGGAATATGGAATGGAAATTGATGGAGGTGAATAAGGAACGTAATGGAATGGAATGTGGAATGGAAAGTTGAATGGAATCGAATAGAATGTGGAATGGAATGTGGAATGGAATAGAATGGGATGTGGAATGGAATGGAATGGAAAGTGGAATGGTATGTGGAATGGAACATGGAATGGAATGGAATGGAACATAGAATGGATTGCAATGTAATGTGAAAGGGAATGCAACGGAATGTGGAATGGGATGGAATGGAAGGAAAGACAATTTGAAATGGAATGTAATGGAATGTGTAATTCAATGCACTGGAATGAGGAATGGAATGCACTGGAGTGTAATGTGGAATGCAATCTCTAATGGAATGTGGAATCGAATGTGGAATGGAATGTGGAATGGAATGAAGTGGAATGTGGAATGCAATATGGAATGTAATGGAGAGGAGTGTGGAATGGAATAGAGTGGAATGTGGAATGGAATATGGAATGCAATGGAGAGGAGTGTGGAATGAAATGGAATGGAATGGCAAATGAAATGGAATGGAATGTGGAATGGAATGTGGAATGATGTGGTTGGAATGTGGAATGATATGGAATGGAATGTGGAATGGAATGGAATGGAATGTGGAATGGAATGGAATAGACTGGAATGGAATGAAAAGTGCAATGGAATTGAATGGAATGTGGAATAGATTGTTTACTGGAATGGAATGGAATGTGGACTAGAATGGAATGAAAAGGAATGTGAAATGGAATGTAATGGAATGTAGAATGGAATTGAAAGGAATGTGGCATGGAATGGAATGGAATGTGGAATGTAATAGAATGGAATGTGGAATGTGTTGGAATTGAATGTGGAATGGAATGGAATGGAATATGGACTGGAATGGAATGGAATGTGGAAATTAATGGAATGGAATGTTGAATGGAAAGTGGAATGGAATGGAAAGGAATGTGGAATGGAATGTTGTACGGAATGGATTGGAATGTGGAACGGAATGGAATGAATTGTGGAATGGAATGGAATAAATGGATTGATAAGTGGAATAGAATGGAATCGAGTGGAATGTTGAATGCAATGGAATGGAATGGAATGGAATGGAAAGGAATGCGGATTGGAAAGTGGAATGGAGTGGAATGGGATGTGGAATGTAATGGAATTAAACGAAATGTGGAATGGAATTAAATGGAATGTGGAAAGGAATGTGGAATGGAATTAAAAGGAATGTGAAAAGAATGCAATGGAACATGGAATGGAATGTAATGCAATGTGGAATGGAATGTGGAATGGAATGGAATGGAATATGAAAAGTAATGGAATGAAATGTGGAATGCAATGTGAAATGGAATGGAATGGAAAGGAATGTGGAATGGAATGGAAAGGAATGTGAAATGGAATGGAATGGAATGGACTGTGAAATTGAATGGAATGGGAATCGAAATGGAATGGAATGTGGAATGGAATGGAATTGGATGTGAAATGGAAGGGAATGGAATGTGGAATGGAATGGAATGGAGTGGAAAGTGGAATGCAGTGGAATGGAAATTGGAAAGGAATGAAGAATGGAATGTGGAAAGGAACGTGGAATGGAATGTGAAATGGAATGGAATGTGTAATGCAAAGGAATTGAATGTGGACTGGAATGGAATGGAATGGAACGTGAAATGAAATTGAATGGAATGTTGAATGGAATTCTATGGATTTAGAATGGAAAGGAATGGAAAGTGGAATGGAAAGTAATGTGGAATTTAATGGAATGGATGGCAGAATGGGATTGAATCTATTGGAACGTGGAATAGAATGGAATGGAAACGAAAGGGAAGGAAAGTGGAATGGAATGCAATGGAAGGGTGAATGGAAAAAAATGGAAAGTGGAATGGTATGGAATGGAATGGAATGTGGAATGGAATGGAATGTAAAGGAATGGAATGTGCAATGGAATGGATGGGAATGTGGGATGGAATGTGGAATGGAATGGAATGGAAAGTGGAATGGATATGAATGGAATTTGGAATGAAATGTATTGGAATATGGAATGGAATGGAATGGAATGCGGAATGGAATGTAATGGAATGGAACGTGGAAAGGAATGTAATGGAATTGAATGGAATGGAATGGAATGTGGAATGAAATGGAATGCAATTTGGAATTGAATGTGGAATGGAGTGGAAAGGAATGTGGAACGGAATGGAATGGAAGGTGGAACGGAATATGGAATAAAATGGAATGGAATGGAATGTGGATTTCAAAGTGAAGTGCCATGGAACAGAATGGAATGGAATGTGGAATGGAATGGAATGGAATGTGGAATAGAAAGGAATGGAATATGCAATGAAAGGTAACGGAATGTGCAATGGAATGGAATGGAATGGAATGTGGAATAGAAAGGAATGGAATATGCAATGAAAGGTAACGGAATGTGCAATGGAATGGAATGGAATTGAATGTGGAATGAAATGGAATGGAATTGAATGAAATGGAATGGAAGGGAATGCGGAATGGAATGTGGAATGGAATGGAAATGAAAGTGTAATGGAATGGAATGTGGAATGGAATGTGTAATGGAATGGAATGAAAACGAATAGAATGGAATTCAGAATGGAATGCACTGCAATAAGGAATGGATTGGAATGGAAATTGTAATGGACGGGAATGGAATGGAATGTGGAACAGAATGGAATGGAAAGGAATGGAATGAGGAATGGAATGTGGAATGGAAAGGAATTGAATGTGGAATGGAAAGTGGAATGGAATGTGGAAAGGAATGGAATTTAATGTGGAATGCAAAGAATGGAATGTGGAAAGTAATGGAATGGAATGGAATGTGGAAAGGAATGTAATGCAATGTAATGGATTGGAATACAAAGTGTAATGGAAAGGAATGGAATGTGAAATGGAATTGAATGTAATGTGGAATGGAACATGGAATGGAAGGTGTAATTGAAAGCAATGGAACGTGGAGGGGAAAGTGGAATGCAATGTGGAATGGAACGTGGAATGTAATGGAATGCAATGTGGAATGGAATGGAATGGAGAGTGGAATGTAAAGGATTGGAATGTGGAATGGAATGGAATGGATAGTGGAATGGAATGTGGAATGGAATAGAATAGAATTTGGAATAGAATGGAATGGAATGGAATGTGGAATGGAATGGAATGAAATTTGGAATGGTATGTGGAATGGAATGGAATGCAATGTGGAATGGAATGTTGAAGGGAATGTGGAATGGAATGTTGAATGGAATATGCAATGGAATGTCGAATGGAATGTGGAATGGAATGGAATGGAATGTGGAATGCAATGTGGAATGGAATGCGGAATGGAATTGAATGGAATGTGGAATGCAATGGAAAGTGGAATGGAGTGTGGAATGGAATGGAATGGAAGAGTGCAATGCAGAATGGCATAGAATGGAACGTGGAACGGAATGCTATGGATTGTGGAATGAAACGGAATGGAACCTGTAATGAAATGGAATGGAATGACATGTGGAATGGAATGGAATGGAAAGGAATGGAATGTGGAATGGAATGTGGAATGGAAAGGAATGGAAAGTGGAATGGAAGGTGGAATGGAATGTGGAAAGGAATGGAATCCAAAGTGGAATGCAAAAGAATGGAACATGGAATGGAACATGGAATGGAATGGAATGGAACGTGGAGGGGAAAGTGGAATCGAATGTGGAATGGAAGTTGGAATGGAAAGGAATTCAATGTGACATGGAATGGAATGCAAGGTTGAAAGTAATGGAATGGAATGTGAAATGGAATGGAATGGAATGGAATGGAATGTGAAATGGAACGGAATGGAATGGAATGGAATGTGGAAAGTAATGAAATGGAATGTGGAATGAAATGGAATGGAATTTGGAATGGAATGTTGAATGAAATGGAATGGAAAGTGGAATGGAAAGTGGAATAGAATCTAATTGAATGTGGAATGGAATGGAATGGAATGTGCAATGGAATCTGGTGTGGTATGGAATTTGGTATGGATTAGAATGTCATGTGGAATGGAGTGGAATGGAATGGAAAGGAATGGAAGGGAATTCAGAATGAAATGTGGAAAAGAATAGAAAGGAATTTGGAATGGAATGGAATGTGGAATGGAATGGAATGGAATGTGGAATGGAATGCAATGCAATGTAATGTGGAAAGTAAAGTGGAATGAAATGGAAGAGAATGTGAAAAGGAATGGAATGGAATGTGTAATTGAATGGAATGGAATGTGGAATAGAACGAAATGGAATGTGACATGGAATGGAACTGAATGAAGAATGGATCGAGGAATGAAACGGAATGGAATGTGGAATGGAATTGAATGGAATGTGGAATGGAATGGAATAGAATGGAATGGAATGTGGAATGGAAGGGAAAGGAATGTGGAATGGAATATGGAATGGAACAGAAAAGAATGTGAAATGGAATGGAATGGAATGTGAAATGGAATGGAATGGAATTTTAAAAGGAATGCAATCATATATGGAATGGAATGGAATGTGGAATGGAACAGAATGGGATTTGGAATGGAATGGAATTGAATGTGGAATGGAATGGAATACAATGAGGAATGGAATGTGGAATGGAATGGAATTGAAAGTTGAATGGATGTCGAATGGAATGGAATGGAATGTGGAATGGAACGTGGAATGGAAAGTGGAAAGGAACGTGGAATGGAATGTTTAATGTTCCACGGAATGGAATGTGGAATGGAATATAGAATGCAATGGAATAGAATGTGGAATGGAATGGAATGGAATGTGAAATGGAATGGAATGCAATGTGAAATGGAATGGAATGGAATGTGGAATGGAATGGAAAGTAACATGGAATGGAATGGAATAGAATGAGGAATGGAAAGTGGAATGGAATGGAATGGAATGTGGAATGGCTTGTGGAATGGAATGGAATGCAACGTGGAATGGATAGTGTAATGGAAAGTGGAATGGAAAGTGGAAAGGAAAGTGGAATGGAACGTGGATTTTACCATGGAACGGAATGTGAATTGGAATGGAATGGAATCGAATGGAATGTGGAATGGAATGGAATTGAATTTGGAATAGAATATGGAACGGAATGGAATAGAAAGTGGACTGGAATAGAATGGAATGTGGAATTGAATGTGGAATGGAATGGAATGGAATGTGAAATGGAATGGAATGGAATCAGGAATGCAATTTGAAATGGAATGGAATGGAATGGAATGAAATTTGGAATGGAATGTAATCCAATGTGGAATGGAATGTGGAATGGAATGGAATGGGATGTGAAAAGGAATGGAATAGAAGGTGGAATGGAATGGAATGGAGTGGAAAGTAGAATGCAGTTGAAAGGAATGTGGATTGGAATGTAGAATGGAATGTGGAATGAAATGTGGAATGGAATGGAATGGAATGTGGAATGGAAAGTGGAATGCAATGGAATTGAGACAGGAATGGAACGTGGAATGGAAAGTGGAATGGAACGTGGAATGTAATGTGGAATGGAATGTTGAATGAAAGGGAATGGAATGTGGATTGGAATGTGGAATGGAATTGAATGGAATGTGGACTGGAATGGAATGAAGTGGAAGGTGGAGTGGATTGGAATGGAATGTGGAAGAGAATGTGGAATGGAATGGAATGAAATGTGAAATGGAATGGAATGGAATGGAATGTGGAATGGAATGGAATGGAATGGAATGGAATGGAATGAAATGGAATGGAATGTTGAATGGAATGGAATAGATTGAGGAATGGAATGGAATGGAATGGAATGGAATGGAATGGAATGGAATGGAATGGAATGGAATGTGGAATGGAAAGGAATTGAATGTAATTTAACGGAATGTAATGGAATGTGGAATGGAATGGAATGTGGAATGGAATGCAATTGAATGTGGAAAGGAATAGAGTGGAAAGTGGAATGGAATGGGATGCAATGTGAACTGGAATGGAATTGACTGGAGTGGAATTATGGTATTGAAAGGAATGGAATGGAATGGAATGTGGAATGGAGTGGAATGGAATGGAATGTGGAATGGAGTGGAATGGAATGTAGAATGGAATGTGGAAAAGAACGTGGAATGGAATTGAATGCAATGTGTAATTGAATGGAAAGGAATTGAATGGAATGTGGAATGGGATGGAATGGAATGTGGAATGATATGTGGAATTGAATGTGCAATGGAATGAAATGGATAGTGGAATGAAATGCAATTCAATGTGGAATGGAATTGAATGGAATGGAATGGAAAGTGAAATGGAATCGAATGGAATTTGTAATGGAATGTGGAATGGAATGTGCAGTGGAATGTGGAGTATAATGGAATGGATTGTGGAATGTATTGTGATATTGAATGAGCAATGAAATGAAATAGAATGTGGAATGGAATGGAAAGGAATTTGGAATGGAATGGAATGGAATGTGGAATGGAATGGAATGCAATAGAATGTGAAAAGGGATGGAATGGAAAGTGGAATGGAATGGAATGGAATGTGGAATGGAATGTGGAATGATATGGGATAGGATAAGGAATGGAACGTGGAATGAAATGGAATGGAATGTGGAATGGAATCTGGAATGGAATGGAATGGAACGTGGAATGGATCGTGGAATGGAACGTGAAATGGAAAGTGCACAGGAACGTGGAAAGGAACATGGAATACACCGTGGAATGGAATGTGCAATGGAATGGAATGTAATCGAACGGAATGTGGAATGGAATGGAATTGAATGTGGAATGGAATGTAGAATGGAATGGAATGGAATGGAATGTAGAATGAAATGTGGAATCAAATGGAATGTAGTGTGGAATGCAATGTTAAATGGAATAGAATGGAATGCGGAATGGAATGGAATGGAATGTGGAATGGAATGCAATGGAATGTGGAATGTAACGAGGAATGGAATGGAATGGAATGTGAAATGGATTGGAAGGGAAAGTTGACCTGAACGGAATGAATTGGAAGATCGAATGGTTTGGAATTGAATGTGGACTGGAATGTGGAATGGAATGTAGAATGGAATGCGGAATGGAACGTAGTGGAATGTGGAATGGAATGCAATGGGATGTGAAATGGAATGCTATGGAAGGTGAAATGGAATGGAATGGAGAGGAAAGTGGAATGGAATGGAACGGAATGTGGAATGGAATTGTATGCAATGCAATTGAATTTGTAACGGGTAGGAAGCGAATTTGAAATGTAATGGAATGGAATGTGGAATGGAATGGAATGAAGTGGAAGGTGGAATGGAATGGAATGTGGAATGGAATCAGAATTGGAATTTGGAATGCAATGTGGAATGGAAAGTGGAATGTAGTGCTGTGCAATGTGGAATGGAATGGAATGGAATTGAAAGTGGAATGGAATGTGGAATGGATTGGAATGGAATGTGGAATGGATGGTGGAATGGAGCGTGGAATGGAATGGAATGGAATGGAATGTGGAATGGAATGGAATGGAATGTGGAATTGAATAGAAAGGCATGGAATATGGAATGGATGGAATGCAGTGTGGAATGGAATGTGGAATGGAATATGGAATGGAATGGAGTGGAATGTGGAAAGGACTGATATGGAATGTAGAATACAATGGAGTGGAATGTGGAATGCAAAGTGAGATGGAGTGGAGTGGAATGTGGAATGTAATGGAATGGAAAGTGGAATGGAATATGGAATGCAATGGAACGGAATGTTGAATGGAATGCTTAATGGAATAGAATGGAAAGTGGAATGGAATGTGGTTAGGAATGGAATGGAATGTGAAATGTAACGTGGAATAGAATGTGGAATGGAATGTGGAATGGAGTGGAATGGTATGTGGAAGGGAATGTGGAATTAAATGGAATGGAACGTGGAAGGGAACGTGGAATGGAAAGTGGAATGGAACATGGACTGCAACGTGGAATGGAACTCAATGGAACGTGGAGTAGAAAGTGGAATGGAATGGAATGTGGAATGGAATGTGGAAGAGAAAGTAATGTGGACTTGAATATGGAATGTAATGGAATGGAATGTGGAATGGAATGGAATGGAATGGAAACGAATGGAATGGAATGCGGAATGCAATGGAATGGAAAGAAATGGAATGTGGAATAGAAAGAAATGGAAAGTGGAAAGAAATGGAATGGAATGTGAAACGGAATGGAATTGAATGTCGAATGGAATGTGGAATATAAAGGAATGTGAAATGGAATGCGGAATGTAATGGAATGTATTGGAATGGAATGCGGAATGGAATGGAATGGAATAAGGAATGATATGGAATGGAAGGTGGAATGGAATGGAATGGAATGTAGAATTGAATGAAATTGAACGTGGAATGCAATGAAATTCAATGTGAAATGTAATGTGAAATGGATGTGAATGGAATGTGGAATGGAATGTGGAATGGAATTCAATGCAATTAGGAATGGAAAGGAACAGAATGTGAGATGGAATGGAAAGGAAGGTGAAATGGAAAGTGGAATGGAATGGAATGGAAAGTGGAATGGAGTGGAAAGGATTGTGGAATGATATGGAATGGAATGCAATGTGGAATGGAATGGAATGGAAATGAATGAAATGGAAAGTGGAATGGAATAGAATGGAATGTTGAGTGAAATGGAATGTTATCTGGAATTGAATGAAATGGAATGGAATGTAGAATGGAATGGAAAGGAAAGGAATGGAAGGTGGAGTGTAACGGAAGGGAATGTGTAATGGAATGTGGAATGGAATGGAATGTGGAATGGAATGGAATGTAACGTGGAATGAAAAGTGGAAAGAAACGTGTAATTCAATGTGGAATGGAATGGAATGGAATGTGGAATGGAATAGACTGGAATGGAATGTGGAATGGAATAGACTGGAATGGAATGTGGAATGGAAGGGAATGGAATAAGGAATGGAATTGAATGGAATGGAATGAAATTTGAAATGGAATTGAATGGAATGTGTAATGGAATGGAATGAGTGTAAGTTGGAATAGAATGGAATGGAATATGGAATGGAAGGTGGAATGGAATGTGGAACGGAATGTGGAATGGAATGGAGTGGAATTTGGAACGGAATGGAATGGAAGGGAATGTTATAGGTAATGTGGAATGGATTGGAATGGAATGTTTAATGGAAAGTGGAATGGAGCGTGGAATGGAATGCAATGGAAAGTGGATTGGAACGTCGAATGGAACATGGAATGGAAAGTGGAATGTAATATAATGGAATGGAATGTGGAATGGAATTGAAGGGAATGCAAAATGCAATGCAATGTGGAATGGAATAAAATTTGAAATGGAATGAAATGGAATGAGGAATGGAATGGAATTGAATGCAGAATGGAACGGAATTGAGAGCAATGTGGAATGGAATGGAATGGAATGGAATGTGGAATGGAATATGGAATGGAATGTGGAAAGGAATGGAGTGAAATGTGTAATGGAATGTGGAATGGAATGGAGTGGAAAGTGTAATGGAATGGAATGGAATGTGGAATGGAGTGTGCATTGGAATATGAGATGGAACGAAGAGGAATGTGGAATGGAATGTGGAATGGAATGGATTGGAATGTGGAATGGAATGGAATGGAATGTGTAAAGAATGTGGAATGCAAAGAATGGAATGTGGAATGGTATGGAATGGAACGTGAAATGGAATTGAATGGAATGTGGAATGGAATGGAATGGAATGTAGAATATAATTTGGAATGGAAAGGAATGGAACGTGGTATGGAAAATGGTATGGAGTAGAATGGAATGTGGAATGGATTGGAATGGAATGGAATGTGGAATGGAATAGAATGGAATCGAATGGAATGTGGAATGTAACAGAAAGTGGAATGGAATGCAATGGAATAGAATGTCGAATGCAATAGAATGGAATGGAATGGAGTAGAATGGAATGAAAGGGAATGCGGAATGGAATGTGGAAAGGAATAGAAAGGAATGACGAATGGAATGGAGTGGAATGGAATGTGCAAAGGAGGGGAATGGAAAGTTGAATGGAATGTGGAATGCAATTGAATGGAATGTGAAAAGGAATGGAATGTAATGTGGAATTTAATGGAAAGGAAAGTGAAAAGGAATGGAATGCAATGTGGAATGGAGTGGAATGGATTTCGGAATAAAATGGATTGCAATGGCATTGAATGGAATGTGCAATGGAGTGGAATGTAGTGTGGAATGGAAAGTGGAATGGAATGGAATTGAATGTGAAATGGAATGGAATAAAATGTGGAATGGAATGGAATGAAATGTGGAATGGAATGGAATGGAATGTGGAATGGAACGTGAAATGGAATGGAATGTGGAATGGAATGTGGAATGGAATGGAATGGATCGCGGAACAGATCGTGGAATTGAACGTGGAATGGAAAGTGGAAAGGAAAGTGGAATGGAACGTGGAAAGGACCGTAGAATGGAATGTGGAATGGAATGGAATGCAATGTGGATCAGAATGCGGAATGCAAAGGAATGGAATGCGGAATGGAATCGAAGGGAATGGGGAATGGAATGGAATGCAAAGTGGAATGGAACACAATTGAACGTGGAATGGAATGGAATGTGAAACGGAATATGAAACGGATTTGAATGGAATGGAATGGAACATGGAATGGAAAGTGAAATGGAAAGTGGAATGGAATGTGGAATGGAGTGGAATGGAATGTGGAATGGAATGTGGAATGGAATGTGGAATGGAATGGAATTGAACATGGAACAGAACGTGGACTGCAACATGGAAAGGAACGTTGAATGGATCGTGGAATGGAATGTGGAATGGAAAGTGGAATGGAATGTGGAAAGGAATCGAAAGGAATGTGGAATTGAATGTGGAATGGAATGCAAAGTGGAATAGAAAGGAGTGGAATGGAATGCTGTTGAATGGACTGGAATGGAATGGAATGTGGGATGGAATGGAATTGAATGTCAAATGGAATGGAATGTGGAATGGAACATGGAATGAAATGGAATGGAATTTGGAATGGAGTGTTGAGTGGAATGGAATGAAAAGTGCAATGGATCGTGGAATGGAACGTGGAATGGAAAGTGGAAAGGAAAGTGGAATGGAACATGGAATCGTCCATGGAATGGAAGGTGGAATGGAAAATGGAATGGAAAGGAATGGAATGGAACGGAATGTGGAATGGAATGGAAAGGAATGTGGCCTGGAAGGGAATGGAATGGAGTGGAATTTGACATGCAATTTAGAATGGAATCGAATGCAAATTTGAACGGAGTGGAATGTAATATGGAGTGGAATGTGGAATGGAATCTGTTATGGAATGGAATGGAAAGAAGAATGTATTGGAATGGAATGAGGATTGGAATGGAATATCTTTCAAAGTGGATTGGAATGTGGAATGGAATGTGGCGTGGAATGGAATGGAATGGAATGTGGAATGGAATGGAATGCAATGGAATTGAATGGAATGAGTAATAGAGTAGAATAGATTGTGGAATGGAAAGAGGATTGGAATGCAATGGAATGTGAAATGGAATGGAATGGAATGTGGAATGGAAAGTAATGGAATGTGGAATATAATCTGGAATCGAATGAGGAATGTAATGGAACGGAACGGAAGGGAATGAAGAGAATGCGGAATGGAATGAGGAATGGAATGGAAAGGAATGTTGAATGGAATGGAATGCAAGGTATTGTGAAATGGAATGGAATGGAATGTGGAATGGAATGTGGAATGGAATGGAAGGGAATGTGAAAAGGAATGGAATGGAATGTGGTATGGAATGGAATGGAAGGTGAAAATGTACGGAATGGAATGTGAAATGGAATGCAAAGTAATGTGGAGTGGAATATGGAATAGAATGAGGAATGCAATGTGGAATGGCATGGAATGCAATTTAATGGAATGGAAAGTGGAATGGAATGGAATAGAATGTGGAATGGAATGGAATGGAATGAAATGTGGAATGGAATGTAACTTAATTTGGAATGGAATATAGAATGGAATATGGAATGGAATGGAATGGAATCGAAAGGAATGTGGAATGGAATGGAATGCAATGTAATGTGGAATGGAATGGAACCGAATGTGGAATGGAATGTGGAATGGAATGGAATGGAATGTGGAATGGAATGCAATGTAATGTGAAATTAAATGGAAGGGAAAGTGGAAAGGAATGTGGAATGGAATGGAATGCAATATGGAGTGGAATGTGGAATGTAACGTGGAATGGACTGGAATTTGGAATGGAATGTGGAATGGAATGGAATGGATCCTGGAATGGAACGTGGAATGGAAAGTGGGGAGGAACATGGAATGGAACGTGGAATGGACCGTGGATTGGAATATGGAATGGAATTTTGAAATGGAATGGAATAGAAAGGGAAATGGAATGGAAAGGAATGAGGAATTGAATGCAATGGAATGTGGAATGGAATGGAATGGAATGGATGTTGAAAGGAATGTAATGGAATGTGGAATGGAATGTGTAAAGGAATGGAATGGAATTTGGAATGGAATGGAATGGAATGTGGAATGGAATGTGGAATGGAATGTGGAATGGAATAGAGTGGAATGTGGAATGGAATGTGTAATGGAATGGATTTGGGTGCTCAATAGAATGGAATGGAATTTCGAATGGAATAGAATGCAACGTGGAATGGAATTTGGAGTGATATGGAATGGAATGGGTAATGGAATGTGGAATGGAATGGGATGGAAAGCGGAATGGAAGGTGGAATAAAACATGGAATGGATGTGGGATGTGGAATGGGATGTGGAAGGGATGTGGAATGGAACGTGGAATGGAATGGTATGGAATGTTAAATGGAATGTGGAATGGAATGTGGAATGGAATGGAATGGAATGGAATGTGGAAAGGAGTGGAACGCCATGTTGAATGGAATGGAATGGAATGTGGAATGTAATGGAATGGAACATGGAGTGGAACGGAGAATGTAAGATGGAATGGAAAGTGGAATGGAATGGAATGGGTTGAAATGTGGAATGGAATGGGACGGAATGAACTGTGGAATGGAGTGAATGGAAAGTGGAATAGAAAGGAATGAGATAGAAGGTGGAATGGAATGGAATGGATTTGGAATGGAATTTGTAATGAAATATGGAATGCAATGTGGAATGGAATGTGGAATGGAATGCAGTGGAATGTGGAAAGAAATGGAATGGAATGTGGAATGGAACGGAGTGAAATGTGGAATGGAAAGTGGAAAGGAATGGATTGGAATTTGGAATGGAGTGGAAAGGAGTGGAATGGAATGTGGAAAGGAATGTGGAATGCAATGGAATGCAGTGTGGAATGGAATGTGAAATGGAATCCAATGCATCGTGGAATTCATTGGAATGCAATATGGAATGGAATGTGGAATGAATTGCGGAATGGAATGGAATGGAACGTGGAAGGCAACGCGAAAAGGAAAGTGGAACGGAACGTGGAATGGAATGTGGAATGGAATGTGGAATGGAATGTGGAAAGGAATGCAAAGTGGAATGGAAAGTAGAATGGAAATTGGAATGCAAAGTGGAATGGAAAGTGGAAAGGAAAGTGGAAGGGTACGTGGAATGGAACCTGGAATGGAATGGAATTTAATGGAACGTGGAGTGAAAAGTGGAATGGAAAGTGGAACGGAAGGTGGAACGTAACGTCAAATGGAACGTGGAATGGAAAGGAATGCAATGTGGAATGGAATGCAAAGGACGGTGTAGTGGAAAGGACTGTGGAATGGAACGGAATGGAATGGAAGGTAGAATGGAATGGAATAGAATGGAATGTGGAATTCAATGGAATTAAACGGAAGGGAATGGAATGGAATGGAAGGGAAACGAATTTGGAATGGAATGGAATGGAATGGAATGTGAAATGGAATGAAATAGAATGTGCAATGGAATGTGGAGAGTAATGGAATTGAATGTGAAAACAAATGGAATGGAATGTGGAATGGAATGTAATGGAATGTGGAATGGAATGGAAAGGAATGTGGCATGGAATGGAACGGAAAGTAGAAGGGAAAGTGGAGTGGAATGTAATGGAATGTGAAAAGAAATGGAATGGAATGCGGAATGGAATAGAATGGAAAGTGGAATGGAATAGAAAGGAATGTGGAATGGAATGTGGAATGGAATGGAAAGGAACGTGGAAAGGAAGGTATAATGGATGGTGGAATGAAATGGAATGGAATGGAAAGTGGAAAGCAATGGATTGGAATGTGTAATGGAATGGAATGGAAAGGAATAGAATTTGAAGCAGAATGGAATGGAATGTGGAATTCAATGGAACGGAAAGTGGAATGGAATGCAATGGAGTGGAATGTGGAATGGAATGGAAGGGAATTTGGAATGGAATAGAATGGATTGTGGAATGGAATGTGCAATGGAATGTGGAATGGAATGGAAGGGAACGTGGAATGGAATGAGGAGTGGAATGTGCAATGGTATATGGAATGAAAAGTGAAATGGAATGTGGAATGGAATAGAGTGAAATGTGGAATGGAATGAGGAATGGAATGGAGTGGAATGTGGAATTGAATGTAGGGGAATGTGGAATGGAATGGAAAGGAATATGGAATAGGATATGGAATGGAATGGAATGTGGAATGAATGGAATGGAATATGGAAGGAAAAGAATGGAATGTGAAATGGAATGGAATGCAACGTAGAATGGAATGTGGAATGCAATGGAATGCAATGTGGAGCTGAATGTGGAATAGAATGGAATGTGGAATCTAATGGATTGTGGAATGGAATGTGGAATCGAAAGTGGAATGGAATGGAATGTAGAATGGATTGTGGAATGCAAAGGAATGGAATGGAATGTGCAGTAGAATTGAATGGAATTTGGAATGGAATGGGAGGAAATGCCGAATTCAATGGAATGGAATGGAATGGAATAGAATGTTGAATGTAATGGAAAGGAACGTAGAATGGAATGGAATGGAAAGCAATGTTGAATGGACTGTGGAATGTAATCTGGAATGGAATGTGGAGTAGAATGGAATGGAATGTGGAATGGAACGTGGAATTGAATGGAATGGAATGTGGAATGGAATGGAATGGAATGAGGAATGGAATGGAATGAGGAATGGAATGGAATGAGGAATGGAAGGTGGAATTGAATGGAATGGAATGTGGAATGGAATGGAATGGAATGTGGAATGGAAAGTGGAATGGAATGGAATGGAATGTGGAATGGAACCTGGAATGGAATGTGAAATGGAACATTTAATGGAATGCTAGAATGGAATGGAATGCCGAGTGAAATGGAATGGAAGGTGCAAATGGAAAGGAATGCAATGCGGAATGGAATGGAATGGAATGTAGAATGGAATTTGGAGTGGAATTGAATGTAACGTGTAATGCAATGTGGAATGGAATGGAATGTGGAATGAATGAAATGGAACGTGGAATGGAATGTGGAATGCAATGGAATGTGGAATGAATTAAATGGAATGTGGAATGGAATGGAATGGAATTTAGAACGGAATGTGGAATGGATTGGAATGGAATGGGATGAAATGCCGAATGGAATGGAATGGAATGGAATGGAATGGAATGGAATGGAATGGAATGTGGAATGGAATGGAAGGGAATCTTGAATGGAATGGAATGGAACGCGATATGGAATGCTGGAATGGAATGGAATGCTGAAGGCAATGGAATGGAAGGTGGAAGGAAATGGAATGGAATGGAATGTAGAATGGAATGGAATGGAATGCGGAATGGAATGGAATGGAATGTAGAATGGAATGTGGAAAGGAATGGAATGCAATGTGTAATGGAATGGAATGGAATGTGTAATGGAATAAAATGGAATGTAGAATAGAATGTGGAATGGAATGGAATGCAATGTGGAATGGAATGTGGAATCGAATGGAAATGGAATGGAATGGTTTGGAATGTGGAATGGAATGGAATGGAATGGAATGTGGAAAGGAATGTGGAAAGGAGTGGAATTGAATGCAGAATGATATGGAATGGAAAGTGGATTGGAATGAAATGGAATGGAATGTGGAGTGGAATGGAATGGAATTTGCAATGGAATGTGGAGAGGAATGCAATGGAATGTGGAATGCAATGTGGAATGGAATGGAATGTGCAATGGAAAGAAAGCAATGTGGAATACAATGTGGAATGGAATGGACTGGAATGTGAAATGTATTATGTAATGGAATGCAATGGAATGTGGAATGTAATGTTGAATGGAAGGGAAAGGAATGTGGAACGGAATGGAATGGTATGGAATGTGGAATCGAAAGTGGAATGGAAAGGAAAGGAATGTAGACGGGAATGTGGAATGGAATGTAGTGGAACGAGCAATGGAATGTGGAATGGAATGGAATAGAATGTGGAATGGAATGGAGTGGAAGGTGGAATGGAATGGAATGGAATGTGCAATGGAATGTGGAATGGAATGGAATGGAATGTGCAATGGAATGTGGAGTGGAATGGAATGGAATGTGGAATGGAACGTAGAAAGGAAGGTGGAACAGAATGGAATGGAACATAGAAGGGAATGTACAATAGAAAGTGGAATGTAATGGAGTGTATCATGGAACAGAAAGTGCAATGTAAAGTGTATTTTAAAGGAATGGAATGTGAAATGGAACGTGTAATGGAACGTGGAATGGAATGTAATGGATCGTGGAATGGAACGTGGAATGAAACGTGGAATGGAAAGTGGAATGGAATGGAATGGAATGTGGAATGGAATGTAGTGGAATGGAATGTGGAATGGAATTGAATGCAGTGGAATTGAATTGAATGGAATGTGGAATGGAATGGAATGGAATGTGGAATGGAATTGAATGGAATGGATTGTGGAAGGGAAAAGAATATGGAGAGGAATGGAATGGGTTGTAATGTGCAGTGGAATGGAATGTGCAATGGAATGGATTGGAATGTGGAATGGAATGGAATGCAACTTGGAATTAAATGGAATGGAATGTGTAATGGAACATGGAATGGAATTGAATGGAAAGTAGAATGTAATGGAATGGAAGGTGAAATGGAATGGAATGGAAAGTGGAATGGAACGTTAAATTGAATTTAATGGAATGTGGAAGGGAAAGTGAAATGTAATGTGGAATGGAATGATGAATGGAATGGAAAGGAATGTGGAATGGAATGTGGAATGGAATGTGGAATGGAATGTGGAAGGGAACAGGGAATAGAATGGAAAGGACTGTGGAAGGGGATGTGGAATAGAATGTGGAATGTAATGTGGAATGGAATGAAATGGAATGTGGAATGGAATGTGGAACGGAATTGATTGGAACGTGGAAAGGAATGTGGAATGGAATGCAATGGAAAGTGGAATGGAACAGAATGTAATGTGTAATGGAAAATGGAATGGAACAGTATGCAATTTGGATTGGAATGTGAAGTGGAGAGTGGAATCGAATGTGGAATGGAATGGAATGGAAAGTGGAATGTACTTTGTAATGGAATTGTGGAATGGAAGGTGAAATGGAATGCAATGTAATTTGCAGCAGAACGTGGAATGGAATGGAATGGAACATGGAATAGAAAGTGGAATGGAACATGGAATGGAAACGAATCGAACGTGGAATGGAGAGTAGAATGGAATGTGGAAACGATTGAAATGTGGAATGGAATGGAACAGAATGTCGAATGGAATGGAATAAAATGTGTAATGGTATGGAATTGAACGTGGAATGGAATGGAAAGGAATGTGTAATGGAATGTCGAATGAAATGCGAAATAGAAGGTGGAATGAAAAGTGGAATGGAACAGAATGAATGGAACATGGAATGGAATGGAATGGAACGTGGAATAGAACGTGGAATGGAACGTGGAATGGAATGTCGTATGGAATGGAATGGAATCTGGAATGGAATGGAATGGAATGTGGAATGAAACGAGGAATAGAAGGTGGAATGGAATGTGAAATGGATTGTACAATGGAGTGGAATGGAATGTGGAATGGAAAGTGGAATGGAATGGAGTGGAATGGGGAATGGAATGTGGAATGGAAAGTGGAATGGAATGTAATGGAATTGATTGTGGAATGGAATGGAATGGAATGTGTAATGGAATGTGAAATGGAATGTGGAACATAATTTTGAATCGAATGGAATGGAATGTGCAAAGGAATGTGGAAGGGAACATGGAATGGAATGGAATGGGGAATAGAATGTGGAAGAGAATGTAGAATGGAATGTGGAATGGAAAGGAATGTGTAATGGAATGTGGAAGAGAATGTGGAATGAAATGTGGAATGGAATGTAATTGACTGTGGAATGGAATGGATATGAATGTGGAAAGAAATGTGGAAGGGAAGACAATGCAATGTGTAATGGAACAGAATGAAATGTGGAATAGACTGTGGAATGGAATGTGGAACGGAATGGAACTGAATGTGGAATGGAATGTGGAAAGCAGTGTGGAATTGAATGTGGAACAGAACAGAATGGAATGTGGAATGGAACGTGGAATGGAATGTGGAGTGAAATGAGGAATGGAAAGTGGAATGGATACGAATGGAACGTTAAATGGAAAGGAAAGGAATGTCGGATGGAATGTGGAATGGAATGGAATGGAACATGGAATGGAATGTGGAATGGAATAGAATGGAACGTGGAATGAAATGTGGAATGGAATCTCTAAAGGATTGGAAAGTGGAAAAGAATGGAATGGAATGTGGAATGGAAGGGAATGGAATGTGAAATGGAATGTGGATTGGAATGTGGAACGGAATGTAATGGAACGTGGAATGGAATGGAATGGAACGTGGAATGAAATGTGGAATGGAACGTGGAATGGAATTTCGGATGGAATGGAATGCAATGTTGAATGCAATGGAATGGAGTTTCTAATGGAATTTGGAATGGAACGGAATGGAATGTGGAATGGAATGTGAAAAGGGATGCGGAAAGGAATGTGGAATGGAATGGAATGGCATGCGGAATGGAATGTGGAATGGAATGGAATGGAATGTGGAATGGAATGTGAAATGGATTGTGGTATGGAATGCGGAATGGGATATGGAATGGTGAGGAATGGATTATGGAATTGATTGGAATGGAAGGTGGAATGGCATGTAGAATGGAATGGAATTGAATGTCGAATGGAATGGAATTGATTGTGGAATGGAGTGGAAACTAATGTTGAATCGATTAGGGAATGAAATGTGGAATGGAACGTAGAACAGAAGGTAATGGAAGGTGGAATGGAATGAAATGGGGAATGGAATGGAGTGGAATGTGAAATGGAATGTGGAACAGAAGGTGAAATGGAATGTGGAATGGATTGTGGAATACACTGTCAAAAGTAATAGAATAGAATGTGGAATTGAAAGCGGAATGGAATGGAATGCAACATGGAATGGAATGTGGGATGAAATGAAATGGAATGTGGAATGGATTGTGGAATGGAACGTGGAATGGAAAGTGGAATGGAATGTAGTGGAATGTGGAAAGAAATGTGAAATGGAATTTGGATTGGAATGTGGAATGGAACGTGGAATGGAACGTGGAATGGAAAGTGGAGTGTAATGGAATTGAATGTCTTATGGAATGTGGAGTGGAATAGAATGGAATGTGGAATGGAATGTGGAAAGAAAGAGGAATGGAATGGAATGGAATGAGAAATCGAACGTGTAATTTAATTGAATGGACGTTGGAATGGAAGGTAGATTGGAACGTTGAATGGAATGCGGAATGAAATGGAATTGAATGTGGAATGGAATGGAATTGAATGTGGAATGGAACGGAATGGAATGTGGAATGGAATGTAATGGAATATGGAATGGTATGGAATGGAAAGTGGAATGGAAATTGGAATGGAATGGAATGGAATGGGGAATTGAATGGAAGGGAATGTGAAATGGAATGTGGAATGGAATGCTAAATGGAATGTGGAGTGGAATGGAATGCATTGTGGAATGGAATGGAATGGAATGTGGAATGCAATGCGGAAAGGAATGTGGAATTGAGTGTGGAATGGAATGTGTAATAGAACGAAGAATAGAATGGATTGTAAACTGGAATGGAAAGTGGATTGGAAAGGAAAAGAATGTGGAATGGAATGGGATGGAATGTGGAATGGAATGTGGAATGGAATGGAATATAATGTGGAATGGAATGTGGAATGGAATGGAAAGGAAGGTGGAATGGAATGTTGAATGGAAGGTGGAATGGTATGTGGAATATAACGGAATGTGGAATGGAATGTGGAATGGAAAATAAAGTAATGCGTAATGGAAGATGCAGTGGAATGTGGAATGGAAAGTAGAATGGAATGTAATGGAACGTGGAACGGAAAGTGGAATGAAACATGGAATGGAATGGAATGGAATGTGGAATGTAATGTGAAATGTAGGGTGGAATGGTATGTTGAATGGAAAGGAAAGGAATGTGGAAGGGAATGTGGAACGCAATGTGGCATGGAATGTGGAAGGGAACATGGAATAGAATGGAATGGAATGTGGAATGGGATGTGGAATAGAATGTGGAATGTAATGTGGAATGTAATGGAATGGAATGTGGAATGGAATGTGGTATGGAAAGGAATGGAATGTGGAACGGAATGGCTTGGAATGTTTAAAGGAATGTGGCATGGAATGCAATGGAATGTTGAGTGGAACGGAATGGAATGTGGAATGAAATGCTGAGAGGAATGTGGAATGGAAAGGAATGGAATTTGTAATGCAATGTGGAGTGGAGAGTGGAATCGAATGTGGAATGTAACAGAATGGAAAGTGGAATGGAATTTGTAATGGAATTGTGGAATGGAACGTGAAATGGAATGGAATGGAATTTGCAGCGGAACGCAGAATGGAATGGAATGGAACATGAAATGGAAAGTGGAATGTAACGTGAAATGGAAAGGAATGGAACGTGGAATGGAATGCGGAACGGAATGTGGAAAGGACTGTAATGTGGAATGGAATGGAATGGAATGCAATGGAATGTGGAATGGAATGGAATTGACCGTGGAATGGAATGGAAAGTAATGTGTAATGCAATGTCGAATGGAATGCGAAATGAAAGGTGGAATGAAATGTGGAATGGAACAGAATGAATGGAACATGGAATGGAATGGAATGGAACGTGGACTAGGTCGCGGAATGGAAAGTGGAATGGAATGGAATGGAATGTGGAATAGAATGGAATGGAATGGAATGGAATATGGAATGGAATGAAATGTGGAATGGAATGAAATGGAATGTTAAATGGAATGTGGAATGGAAGGTGGAATGGAATGTGGAATGGAATGGAATGGAATGTGGAATGGAAAGCAATGGAATGTGGAATGGAATGGAATTGAATGTGGAATGGAATGTGGAATGCAATGGAATGGAAAGGAATGGAATGTGGAATCGAATTGAATGGAATATGAAATGAAATGGAATGTGGAATGGAATGGAATTGAATGTATAATGGAATGGAACGGAATATGGAATGGAATGGAATTGAATATGGTATGGAATTTAGAGTTGAATGGAAAGGAATGGAATGGAATGTGGAATGGAATAGAATGCATAACGGAAAGGTATGGAATGTGGAATGGAATGGAATGCATAACGGAAAGGTATGGAATGTGGAATGGAATGGAATTCAATTTGGAATGGAATGGAATGGAAAGTGGAATTGAATGTAATGAAATGTGCAATGGAATGTGCAATGCAATGGAAAGGAATGGAATGCAACGTGGAATGGAATGTGGAATGGAATGGAATGGAATGTGGAATGGAAAGAATGCTATGTGTAAAGGAATGGAACGGAATGTGGAATGGAATATGGAATGGAGTGGAATGGAATGGAATGTAGAACGGTTTGGAATGGAATGTGAAATGGAATATGGAATGGAGTGGAATGGAATGGAATGTAGAACGGTTTGGAATGGAATGTGGAATGGAAAGTGAAATGGAATGGAATGGAATGTGGAATGGAATGTTTAATGGAATGGATCACAGATTGGAATGTGGAATGTAATGTGTAATGGAATGGAAAGGAATGGAATGTGAAATAGAATGGAGTGGAATATGGAGTGGATTATGGAATGGAACGTGGAGTGGAATGGAATGTGGAGTGGAATGTGGAATGGAATGGATCGTGGAATGGAATGTGGAATGCAATGGAATGAAATGTAGAATGGAACGTGGAATTTAATGTGGAATGGAATGCAATGGAACAACGAATGGAATGGCATGGAAGATGGAATAGACTGCAATGAAACAAGGAATGGAACGGAATGGAATGTGCAACGGAACATGCAATTGAACGTTGAATGGAACGTGTTATAGAACGTGGAATGGAATGGAATGGAATGCGGGATAGAAGGGAATGTGCTGTGGAATGGAAAGTGGAATGGAATTTAATGGAATGCTTAATGGAATACAATGGAATGTGGAATGGAATTGAATCGAATTTGGAATGGAAGGTGGATTTGAATGGAAAGGAATGTGGAATGGAATGTGGAATGGAATGTTTAATGGAATTGATAGGAAAGGAATGTGGAATGGAATGGAATGTTGAATGGAATTGAGTGGAATGTGGCATGGAATGCAATGGAATGTGGAATGGATTGGAATGCAATGTGGAAGGGAATGGAACGGAATGTGCAATGGAATGGAATGGACTGTGGATTTGAATGTGGAATGGAGTGGAATGCAATGGAATGTGGAATGAATTGGAATGGAATGTGGAATTGAATGTGGAATGGAAAGGAATGGTATGTGGAATGGAATGGAATGCAGATTGGAATGTGTAATGGAATGTGGAATGGAACGGAATGGAATGTGGAATGGAATGGAATGGAATACGAAATAGAATTAAATGGAATGGAACGTGGAACAGATTGGAATTGAATATGGAATGGAATGTGGAATTGAATGGAATGGAATGCAAAGTGGAATGGAATGCAATGGAATGTGGAATGGAATGGAATGGAATTTGGATTGGAACGGAATGGAATGAAATGTGGAATGGAAAGAAATGGAATGGAAAGTGGAATGGAATGTGGAATGGAATGGAATGGAATGGAATGTGGAATGGAATGAGAAATGGAATGGAATGTGGAATGGAAGGTGGAATGTAATGGAATGCAATGGAATGTGTAATGGAATGCAATGGAATATGGAAAGGAATGGAATGGAATGGACAGTGAAATGGAATGGAATGGAATGCAATGGCATGTGGAATGGAATGGAATGGAATGTGGATTGGAATGGAATGGAAAGAAATGTGGAATGGAAAGAAATGGAATGGAGTGTGGATTGCAATGTGGAATGGAATGGAATGGAATGTGGAATGGAAAGTGTAATTGAATAGAATGGAATGTGGAGTTGAAGGTGGAATGTAATGGAAACGAATGGAATGTGGAATGGAAAGTGGAATGGAAAGCAATGGAATGTGGAATGGAAAGCGGAATGTAATGGAATGGAATGTGGAAAGTAGAGGAATAGAATGTGGAATGCAATGTGTGATGGAATGGAATGGAATGTGTAATGAAAAGTGGAATGCTTTGGAATGTGGATTGGAATGTGGAATGCAATGTGAAATAGAAAGGATTGGAATGTGGAATGGAATGTGGAATGGAATGTAATGAAATGAAGAATGCCATGGAATTGAACTGTGTGTAATGTGGAATGGAATGGAATTTAATGTGGAACGGAATGTTGAATGGAATGGAATGGAACGTGAAATGGAACGTGGAATGGAACGTGGAATGGAACGCGGAACGGATTGGAAGGGAATGTGGATTGGAAGGGAATGAAATGCGTAATGGAATTTGTAATGGAATGGAAAGGAATGTGGAACGGAATTGAATGGAATGTGGAATGGAAAGGAATGGAATGTGGAATGGAATGCTATGGAATGTAGAATGGAATGGAATTGAAGGGAATGTTGAATGGAATGGAGTGGCATTTGGAATGGAATGGAATGGAATGCGGAATGGAATTGAAAGTAGTGGAATGTGGAATGGAAAGGGATGGAATGGAATTGAATGAAGAATGGAATGCAATAGAATGGAATGTGGAATGGAATGGGATGTAACGCGGAATGGAATGTGGAATGGAATGTGGAATGGAATGGAATGTGAAATGGAATGGAATGGAATGTGGATAGGAATGGAACGGGGAATGGAAAGGAATGGATAGTGGATTGGAATGGAATGTGGAATGGAATAGAATGGAATGTGAAATGGAAAGCGGAATGGAATGTGAAATGGAATGTAGAATGGAATATGGAATTGAATGAAATGGAAAGTGGGATGGAACGGAAATGAACATGGAATGGAATGCAGTGGGACATGGAATGGAAGGAGGAATGGAACTTGGAATGGAATGTACAATGGAATGCGGAATGTAACGTGGAATGTAATGGAATGGAACGTGTAATGGAATGTGGAATGGATAGTGGAATGTAACGTGGAATAGAATGGAATGGAACGTGGAACTGAATGTGGAATGGAATGGAATGGAATGTGGAAAAGAATGTGCAATGGAATAGAATGGAATGTGGAATACCATGTGGAATGGATTATGGAATGGAACGTGGAATGGAATGGAGTGGAATGTGGAATGGAATATGGATTGTTACACAATGGAAAGTGGAAATGAACGTGGAATGGAATGTGCAATGGAACGTGGAAGGGAAAGTGCAATGGATTGTTGAATGGTACGTGGAATGGAATGGAATGGAAGGTGGAATGGAACGTGGAATTGTTGGAATGGATCATGCAATGGAACGTGGAATGGAATGTAGAATGGAAAGTGGAATGGATCCTTGAATGGAATGGAATGGAATGTGGAATGGAAGGTGCAATGGAATGGAAGGGATTGTGGAATGGAATGTGGAACAGAATGAAGAATACAATGGATAGGAATGTGGAATGGAAAGTGGATTGGAATGGAAAAGAATGTGGAATGGAATGGGATGGAATGTGGAATGGAATGTGGAATGGAATGGATTATAATGTGGAATGGAATGTGGAATGGAATGGATTATAATGTGGAATGGAAGGTGGAATGGAAGGTGGAATGGTATGTGGAATGGAATGGAATGTGGAATGGAATGTGGAATGGAATGTGGAATGGAATATAAAGGAATGTGGAATGGAATATAAAGAAATGTGGAATGGAAGATGGATTGGAATGTGGAATGGAAAGTGGAATGGAATGGAATGGAACGTGGAATTGAACGTGGAATGGAACATGGAATGGAATGGAATGGAATGGAATGTGGAAGGGAAAGTGAAATGTAATGTGGAATGGAATGTTGAATGGAATGGAAAGAAATGTGGAATGGAATGTGGAATGGAATGTGGAATCAAATGTGGTAGGGAACATGGAATAGAATGGAATGAAATGTGGAATGGGATGTGGAATAGAATATGGAATGTAATGTGGAATGGTATGTGGAATAGAATGTGGAATGTAATGTGGAATGGAATGAAATGGAATGTGGAATGGAATGTGGAATGGAAGGGAATGGAATGTTGAACGGAATGGATTGGAATGTGGAATGGAATGTGGGATGGAATGTGGAACGGAATGGATTGGAATGTGGAAAGGAATGTGGAATGGAATGCAATGGAAAGTTGAATGGAAGAGAATGGAATGTGTAATGGAATATGGAATGGAACGGAATGAAATTTGGAATGGAATGTGAAGTGGAGAGTGGAATCGAATGTGGAATAGAACGGAATGGAAAGTGGAATGTAATTTGTAATGGAATAGTGGAATGGAAGTTGAAATGCAATGGAGTGTAATTTGGAGCAGAACGTGGAATGGAATGGAATGGAACATGGAATGGAAAGTGGAATGGAACATGGAATGGAATCGAATGGAACGTGGAATGGAATGTAGAATGGAATGTGGAAACGATTGAAATGTGGAATGGAATGGAACAGAATGTGGAATGGAATGGAAAGAAATGTGTAATGGAATGGAATTGAACGTGGAATGGGATGGAAAGGAATGTGTAATGGAATGTCTAATGAAATGTGAAATGGAAGGTGGAATGAAATGTGGAATGGAACAGAATGAATGGAACATGGAATGGAATGGAATGGAACGTGGAATAAAACGTGGAATGGAACGTGGAATGGAATGTCGTATGGAATGGAATGGAATCTGGAATGGAATGGAATGGAATGTGGAACGAAACGTGGAATAGAAGGTGGAATGGAATTTGAAATGGATTGCACAATGGATTGGAATGGAATGAGGAATGGAAAGTGGAATGGAATGCAGTGAAATGGGGAATGGAATGTGGAATGGAATGTAATGGAATGTGGAATGGAATGTGGCATGGAAAGTGGAATGCAATGGATTAGAATGTGGAACGGAATGTGAATGGAATGGAATGGGATGTGGAATGGAAACCTTAAGGCAACGTGGAATGGAACGTGGAATGGAATGTAATGGAACTGATTGTGGAATGAAATGGAATGGAATGTGTAATGGACTGCGATATGGAATGTGGAATGTAATGTTGAATGGAATGGAATGGAATGTGCAATGGAATGTGGAATGGAATGTGGAAGGGAACAAGGAATGGAATGGAATGGAATGTGGAATAGAATGTGGAATCGAATGTACAATGGAATGTGGAAGGGAAAGCTATGTGTAATGGAATGTGGAAGAGAATGTGGAATGGAATGTGGAATGGAATGTAATTGATTGTGGAATGGAATGGATTTGAATGTGGAAAGGAATGTGGAAGGGAATACAATGCAATGTGGAATGAAACGGAATGAAATGTGGAATAGACTGTGGAATGGAATGTGGAAAGGAATGGAGTAGAAAGTGGAATGGAATGTGGAAAGCAGTGTGGAATTGAATCTGGAATTGAACGGAATGGAATGTGGAAAGCAATGTGGAATTGAATGTGGAATAGAACGGAATGGAATGTGGAATGGAACGTGGAATGGAATGTGGAGAGGAATGTGGAATGGATTGGAATGGAACGTTAAATGGAAAGGAATGGAATGTCGGATGGAATGTGGAATGGAATGGAATGGAACATGGAATGGAACATGGAACGGAACGTGGAATGGTACGTGGAATGGAATGTGGAATGGAAAGTCAAAAGAAATGGAAAGTGGAAAGGAATAGAATGGAATGTGGAATGGAAGGGAATGGAATGTGGAATGGAATGTGGAATGGAATGGAATGGAAAGGGGAATGGATTGGAGTGGAATGTGAAATGGAATGTGGAACGGAAGCTGAAATGGAATGTGGAACGGAAGATGAAATGGAATGTGGAATGGAATGTGGAATGGAATGTGGAATGGAATGGAATTTAATGTGGAATGCAATGTGGAGTGGAATGGAAAAGAATGTGGAATGCAATGAGGAATGGAATGTGGAATGGTATGTGGAATGGAATGGAATGTGGAATGGAATATAAAGTAATGTGGAATGGAAGATGGAATGGAATGTGGAATGGACAGTGGAATGGAAGGGAATGGAAACTGGAGTGGAACATGGAATGAAACGTGGAAAGAATGGAATGGAATGTGGAATGTTATGTGAAATGTAGGGTGGAATGGAATGTTGAATGGAATGGAAAGGAATGTGGAATGGAATGTGGAATGCAATGTGGAATGGAATGTTGAAGGGAACATGGAATATAATGGAATGGAATGTGGAATAGAATGTGTAACGTAATGTGGAGTTAAATGGAATGGAATGTGGAATGGAATGTGGAATGGAAAGGAATGGAATGTGGAACGGAATGGATTTGGATTTTTAAAGGAATGTGGCATGGAATGCAATGGAATGTTGAATGGAACGGAATGGAATGTGGAAGGAATTGTGGAATGGAATGTGGAATGGAAAGGAATGGAATTTGCAATGGAATGTGGAGTGGAGAGCGGAATCGAATGTGTAATGGAACGGAATGCAAAGTGGAATGGAATTTGTAATGGAATTGTGGAATGGAACGTGAAATGGAATGGAATGGAATTTGGAGCGGAACGTGGAATGGAATGGAATGGAAAATGAAATGGAAAGTGGAATGGAAGGTGGAATGGAAAGGAACGGAACGTGGAATGGAATGTGGAATGGAATTTGGAAAGGACTGTAATGTGGAATGGAATGGAATGGAATGGAATGTGGAATGGAATGCAATGGAATGAGGAATGGAAAGGAATTGAACGTGGAATAGAATTGAAATGAATGTGTAATGCAATGTCGAAAGGAATGCGAAATGAAAGGTGGAAAAAATGTGGAATGGAATGGAATGGAATGTGGAATGGAGTGCAATGGAATGTGGAATGGAATGGAATTGAACGTGGAATAGAATGGAAATGAATGTGTAATGCAATGTCGAAAGGAATGCGAAATGAAAGGTGAAAAGAAATGTGGAATGGAACAGAATGAATTGAATATGGAATGGAATGGAATGGAACGTGGAATAGACCGTGGAATGGAAAGTGGAATGGAAGGTCGAATTTAATGGAATGGAATGTGGAATGGAATGTGGAATGGAATGTGGAATGGAAGGTGCAATGGAATGAGAAAAGGATTGTGAAATGGAGTGGAATGGAAAGTGGAATGGAAAGAAGTATGGAATGCAGTGGAAAGCGGAATGGAATGTGGAAAGGAAAGGAATGGAATGTGGAATGGAATGTGGCATGGAAAGTGCAATGCATTGGATTGGAATGTGGAACGGAATGCGGAATGGAATGGAACGTAAAGTGGAATGGAAAGTTTAATGGAATCTGGAATGGAAAGTGGAATGTAACGTGGAGTGGAATAGAATGGGATTGAATGTGGAATGGAATGGAATGGGATGTGTAATGGAATGTGAATTTGAACGTGGAAAGCAATGTAATGGAACGAGCAATGGCATGTGGAATGGAATGGAACGGAATTTGGAATGGAATGGAGTGGAATGTGGAATGGAATGTGGAATGGAATGTGCAATGCAATGTGGAGTGGAATGGAATGGAATGTGGAATGGAACGTAGAAAGGAAGGTGGAATAGAATGGAATGGCACGTAGAATGGAAACTACAATGGAACGTGGAATGTAATGGAATGTAACACGGAACAGAAAGCGGAATGTAACGTGGAATTTAAAGGAATGGAACGTGGAATGGAACGTGGGATGGAATGCAATGGAACGTAGAATGGAACATGGAATGGAATGTGGAATGGAAAGTGGAATGGAATGGAATGGAATGGAATGTTTAATGGAATTGAATGGAATGGAACGTGCAATGGAATAGAATATGGAGTGGAATGGAATGGAATGGAATGTGCAGTGGAATGGAATGTGGAATGGACTGGATTGGAATGTGGAATGGAATGGAATGCAGACTGGAATTAAATGGGATGGAATGTGGAATGGAACGTGGAATGGAATTGAATGGAAAGTAGAATGGAATGGAATGGAAGGTGGAATGGAATGGATAGGAACGTGGAATGGAATGGTATGTCATGGAGAATGGAATGGAATGGAATGTGGAATGGAATGGAATTTGGAATGGAACGAATTGGAATGGAATGTGCAATGGAATAAAATGTGAAATGGAATGGAATCTCGACTGGAATGGAATGTGGAATGGATTTGAATGGAATGTGGATTGGATCGGAATGGAATGGTAAGTGAAACGGAACGTGAAATCAAATGGAATGGAATGTGGTATGGAACATTGAATGGAATGGAATGGAATTTGGAATGGAACGTGGAATGGATTGGAATGGAACGTGGAATGGAACGCGAAATGGAAAGTGGGATGGAATGTGGAAATTGGAATGGAATGGAATGGAATTTGGAATGGAATGGAGTTGAATGTGGCAAGGAATGGAATGCAGTGTGGACTGGAATGGAATGGAATGTGGAATGGAATGGAATCGAATTAATTTTGAATGGAATGGAATGTAATGTGAAATGAAATGTAAAGGAATGTGGAATGGAATGGAATCGAACATCGAATGGAATGGAAAGGAATGTGGAATTGAACGGAATGGAATCTGGAACGGAACGTGGAATGGAATGGAATGGAATGGAATGGAAAGGAATGTGGAATGCAATGCGGAATGGAATGGAATGTGAAATGGAATGGAATGGAATGTGGAAAGGAACGTGGAATGGAATGCAATGGAATGTGGAATTAAATGGATTGGAATGTGTAATGGAGTAGAAAATGGAGTGGAATGGAATGGAATGTTGAAGGCAACGTGGAATTGAATGGAATGGAATGTGGAATGGAATGTGGACTGGAGTTGAATTGAATGTGGAATGGAATTGAATGGAATGTGCAATGGAAAGGAATGGAATGCAATGTGGAATGGAATGTGGAGTTGAAAGTAGTGGAATGTGGAATGGAATGTATAATGGAATGGAATGTGGAATGGAATGGAATGCAAAGCGGAATGGAATGGAACGTGGAAAGGAATGGAATGAAATGGAATATAGACTGGAATTGAATGGAATGGAATGTGGAATGTAATGTGGAATGGAACGGAAGAGAATGTAGAGAGGAATGTGGAATGGAAGGTGGAATGGAATGGAATGGAAGGGAATGTGGAATGGAATTTAATGTGGAATGCAATGGATTGGAATGTGGAGTGGTATGGATTGGAATGCAGTGGAATGGAATGTGAAATAGAATGGAATGGAATGTCGTATCAAATGTGGAATGGAATGGAATGGAATGTGGAATGGAAAGTGGAATGCAATGTAATGGAATGTGGAATTCAAAGTGGAATTAAATGTAATGCAATGAGGAAAGGAAACTGAAAAGGAGTGGAATGGAATAGAATGGAATGTGGAATGGAATGAAATTGAATGTGGAATGGATATTGCAATGGAACGTGGAATGGAATGTAGTATGGAATGTGGAATTGAACGTGGAATGGAATGGAATGTGGAATGGAAGGTAGAATGGATTGCAAAGTGGAATGGACAGTGGAATGTAATCTGGAATGGAATGTGAAATGGAATGGAATGGAACGAGGAATGGAATGGAATGGAACGTGGAATGCAATGGAATAGAATGTGGAATGGAATGGAATGGAATGTGGAATGGAATGGAATGGAATGTGGAATGGAAAGTGGAATGGAATGGAATGGAATGTGGAAAGGAACCTGCAACGCAATGTGAAATGGAACTTTGAATGGAATGCTAGAATGGAATGGAATGCCGAGCGAAATGGAAGGGAAGTTGCAAAGGAAAGAATGGAATGCGGAATGGAATGGAATGGAATGTAGAATGGAATTAGGAGAGGAACTGAATTCAACGTGGAATGGAATGCGGAATGGAATGGAATGTGGAATGAATGGAATGGAATGTGGAATGGAACGTGGAATTGAATGCAATGGAATGTTGAATTGAATGGAATGGAATGTGTAGTGGAGTAGAAAATGGAGTGGAATGGAATGGAATGTTGAAGGCAACGTGGAATTGAATGGAATGGAATGTGGAATGGAATGTGGACTGGAGTTGAATGGAATGTGGAATGGAATGGAATGGAATGTGGAATGGAAAGGAAAGGAATGCAATGTAGACTGGAATGTGGAGTTGAAAGTAGTGGAATGTGGAATGGAATGTGGATTGGAATGGATTGTGGAACGGAGTGGAATGGAATGGAATGGAATGTATAATCGAATGGAATGTGGAATGGAATGGAATGCAAAGTGGAATGGAATGGAATGTGGAAAGGAATGGAATGGAATGAAATGTAATATGGACTGGAATTGAATGGAATGGAATGTGGAATGCAATGTGGAATGGAACGGAAGAGAATGTAGACAGGAATGTGGAATGGAAGGTGGAACGGAATGGAATGGAATGTGGAATGGAATGGGTTGGAATGTGGAATGGAATGCAATGGAATGCAGTGGAATGGAATGTGAAATAGAATGGAATGGAATGTCGTATCGAATGTGGAATGGAATGGAATGGAATGTGGAATGGAAAGTGGAATGCAATGGAATGGAATGTGGAATTCAAAGTGGAATTGAATGGAATGCAATGACGAATGGGACCTGAAAAGGAGTGGAATGGAATAGAATGGAATGCGGAATGGAATGAAATTGAATGTGGAATGGAAATTGGAATGGAACGTGGAATGGAATGTTGAATGGAATGTTGAATGGAATGTGGAATTGAACGTGGAATGGAATGGAATGTGGAATGGAAGGTGGAATGGATTGCAATGTGTAATGGACAGTGGAATGTAATCTGTAATGGAATGTGGAATGAAATGGAATGGAACGTGGAATGGAATGGATTGGAATGTGGAATGGAATGGTATGGAATGTGGAAAGGAACCTGCAACGGAATGTGAAATCTAACTTTGAATGGAATGCTGGAATGGAATGGAATGCCGAGCGAAATGGAATGGAATATGCAATGGAAAGGAATGGAATGCGGAATGGAATGGAATGGAATGTAGAATGGAATTTGGAGTGGAATTGAATGCAACGTGGAATGGAATGTGGAATGGAATGGAATGTGGAATTACTGGAATGGAATGTGGAATGGAATGGAATGGAATGTAGAATGGAATGTGGAATGGAATTGAATGTGGAATTGATTGTGGAATGGAATGGAATGGAACGTGCAGTGGAACGGAATGGAATTTGGAATGGAATGGGATGAAATGCGGAATGGAATAGAATGGAATGGAATGGAATGGAATGGATTGTGGAATGGAATGGAATGGAGTGTGGAATGGAATGGAATGGAATGTAGAATGGAATGGAATGGAATGTTGAATGGAATGGAGTAGAATGCGAAAAGGAAGGCTGGAAAGGAATGGAATGCTGAATGAAATGGAATGGAATGTGGAACAGAATGGAATGGAATGGAATGTAGAATGCAAAGGAATGGAATGCCTAATGGAATGGAATGGAAAGTAGAATGGAATGTGGAAAGGAATGGAATGCAATGTGTAATGGAATGGAATGGAATGTGTAATGGAATGTAATGGAATGTAGAATGGAATGAGGAATGGAATGGAATGCAATGTGGAATGGAATGTGCAATCGAATGGAAATGGAATGCAATGGAATGGAACGTGGAATGGAATGGAATGGAATGGAATGTGGAACTTAATTTGGAAAGGAGTGGAATTGAATGCAGAATGAAATGGAATGGAATGTGGAGTGGAATGTAATGGAATGGAATGTGGATTGGAATGGAATGGAATGTGGAATGGAATGTGGAAAGGAATGCAATGGAATGTGGAATGGAATGTGGAATGTGATGGAATGTGGAATGGAAAGGAAAAGAATGTGGAATACAATGTGGAATGGAATGGAATGGAATGTGAAATGGATTATCTAATGGAATGCAAAGGAATGTGGAATGTAATGTGGAATGGAAGGGAATGGAATGTGGAATGGAATGCAATGGAATGTGGAATCGAAAGTGGAATGGAATGTAACGCAATGTAGAAGGGAATGTGGAATGGAATGTAATGGAACGAGCAATGGAATGTGGAATGGAATGGAACATAATGTGGAATGGAATGGAGTGGAATGTGGAATTAATGGATTGGAATGTGCAATGGAATGTGGAATAGAATGGAATGGAATGTGCAATGGAATGTGGAGTGGAATGGAATGGAATGTGGAATGTAACATAGAAAGGAAGGTGGAATAGAATGGAATGGAACGTAGAATGGAAAGTATAATGGAACGTGGAATGCAATGGAATGTAACATGGAACAGAAAGTGGAATGTAACGTGGAATTTAATGGAATGGAAAGTGAAATGGAACGTGTAATGGAACGTGGAATTGAACATGGAATGGAAAGTGGAATGGAATGGAATGGAATGTGGAATGGAATGGAATGCAACGTGGAATGGAATTGAATGGAATGGAACGTGGAATAGAATAGAATATGGAGTGTAATGTAAGGGAATGGAATGTGCAGTGGAATGGAATGTGGAATGGAATGGATTGGAATGTGGAATGGAATGGAATGCAACTTGGAATTAAATGGAATGGAATGTGGAATGAAGCGTGGAATGGAATTGAATGAAAGTAGAGTGGAATGGAATGGAAGGAGAAATGGAATGGAATGGAATTGAACGTGGAATGGAATGGAATGGAAGGTGGAATGGAATGGATAGGAACATGGAATGGAATGGTATGTCATGGGGAATGGAATGGAATGTGGAATTGAACGGATTGGAATGGAATGTGGAATGGAATAAAATGTGGAATGAAATGGAATGTCGACTGGAATGGAATGTGGAGTGGATTTGAATGAAATGTGGATGGGATCGGAATGGAATGGTAAGTGAAACGGAACATGAAATCAAATGTAATGGAATGTGGCATGGAACATGGAATGGAATGGAATGGAACGTGGAAAGGAACGTGAAATGGAAAGCGGGATGGAATGTGGAAATTGGAATGGAATGGAATGGAGTGGAACGGAATGGAATGGAATGTATAATGGAATGGAATGTGGAATGGAATGGAATGCATAGTGGAATGGAATGAAATGTGGAATGGAATGGAATGCAATGGAATATGGACTGGAATTGAATGGAATGGAATGTGGAATGGAATGTGGAATGGAATGTGGAATGGAATTTGGAATGGAACGGAAAGGAATGTAGAGAGAAATGTGGAATGGAAGGTGGAATGGAATGGAATGGAACGGAATGTGGAATGGAATGGAATGTGGAATGGTATGGATTGGAATGTGGAATGGAATGCAAAAGAATGAAGTGGAATGGAATGTGAAATAGAATAGAATGGAATGTCGTATCAAATGTGGAATGGAATGGAATGGAATGTTCAATGGAATGTGGAATGGAAAGTGGAATGCAATGCAATGGAATGTGGAATTCAAAGTGGAATTGAATGGAATGTAATGAAGAATGGAACCTGCAAAGGATTGGAAAGGAATGGATTGCAATGTGGAATGGAATGAAATTGAATGTGGAGTGGAAATTGGAATTCAACGTGGAATGGAATGTTGAATGGAATGTTGAATGGAATGTGGAATGGAACGTGGAATGGAATGGAATGTGGAATGGAATGTGGAATGGAACGTGCAATGGAATGCAATGTGGAATGGATTGTGGAATGTAATCTGGAATGGAATGTGGAATAAAATTGAATGGAATGTGGATTGGAACGTGGAATGGAATGGAATGGAATGGAATGGAATTTGGAATGGAACGTGGAATGGAATGGAATGGAATGTGGAATGGGACCGGGAACGGAATGTGAAATGGAACTTTGAATGGAATTCTAGAATGGAATGCAATGCCGAGTGAAATGGAATGGAAGGTGTAATGGAAAGGAACGGAATGCGGAATGGAATGGAATGGAATGTAGAATGGAATTTGGAGTGAAATTGATTGCAACGTGGAATGGAATGTGGAATGGAATGGAATGTGGAATGAATGGAATGGAATGTGGAATGGAATGGAATGGAAAGTAGAATGGAATCTGGAATGGAATGGAATGCAATGTGGAATGGAATGTGGAATCGATTGGAATGTGGAATCGAATGCATTGTGGAATGGAATGTGGAAACGAAAGTGTAATGCAAAGGAATGTGGAATCGATTGTGAAATGGAATGGAATGGATTGGAATGTGCTGTGGTATGGAATGGAATTTGGAATGGAATGGGATGAAATGCCGAATGGAATGGAATGGAATGGAATTGAATGTGGAATGGAATGGAATGGAATTTGGAATGGAATGGAATGGAATGTTGAGTGGAATGGAATGGAATGCGAAATGGAATGCTGGAATGGAATGGAATGGAATGCCGAACGTAATGGAATGAAAGGTGGAACGGAATGGAATGGAATGGAATGTAGCATGGAATGGAATGGAATGTGGAATGGAATGAAATGGAATGTAGCATGGAATGTGGAAAGGAATGGAATGCAATGTGTAATGGATTGGAATGGAATGTGTAATAAAATGGAATGGAATGTAGAATGGAATGTGGAATGGAATGGAATGGAATGTAGAATGGAATGTGGAATGGACTGGAATGCTGGAATGTGTAATGGAAAGAATGGAATGTTCAATGCAGTGGAATTGTATGGAATGTGGAGTGGACAGGAATGGAATGGAATGGAATGGAATGTGCAATGGAATGGAATGGAATGTGCAATGGAATGGAATGGAAAGTGGAATGTAATAGAATGGAATGCAGAATGGAATGGAATGGAAAGTGGAGTTGAATCGAATGGAATGGAAAGTGGAATGGAACATGAAATTAAAAGGAATGGAACGTGGAATAGAAAGTGGATTTGAATGGAATGGAACATGGTACGGATTGTGGAATGTAATGCGGAATGGAATGTGAAATGGAATGTGGAGTGGAACGTGGAATGGAATGGAATGGAATGTGGAATTGAATGTGGAATGGAACGTGGAATGGAACCCAGAATGGAATGGAATGGAATGTGGAATGGAATGTGGAATGGAAAGCGGAATGGAACCTGAAGTGGAATGTAATGTAATGTGCAAAGGAATGTGCAATGTTAAGGAATGGATTGTGGAATGGAATGAGGAATTGAATGTGGAATAGAATGGAATGGAATGTGGAATGGAAAGTGGATTGGAATGGAACGGAATCCTGAATGGAATGCTACGGGTTGTGGAATGGAATGTGGACTGGAATGGAATGCAACCAGAAATGGAATGTGGAATGGAATGTGGAATGGAATGGAATGGATTGTAGAATGGAATGGAATGGAATGTGAAATGGAATGTTTAATGGAATGAGGAAAGGAAAGTGGAATGGAATGGAATGGAATGTGGAATGGAACATGGAATGGAATGGAAAGGAAAATGGAATGGAACGTAGAATGGAATGTGGAATGGAATGGAAAGGAATGTGGAATGGAATGTGGAAAGAATGGAATGGAATGGAATGTGGAATAGAAAGTGGACTGGTATGTGGAATGGAGCTTGGAATGGAATGGAATGAAATGTGGAATGGAATGGATTTCACATTCCATTCCATTCCATTCCACATTCCATTCCATATTCCATTCCATTCGATTCCACATTCCATTCCATGTTCCATTCCACGTTCCGTCTCATTCCATTCCACATTCCATTCCACGTTCCGTTTCACATTCCATTTCACATTCCATTTCACATTCTATTCCATTCCATCCAATTTCACACTCCATTCTACATTCCACCCCACATTCCTTTCCATTCCATTCCACATTCCATTCCACATTCCATTCCATTCCATTCCACGTTCCATTCAACGTTCCATTCCACATTCCATTCCAGTTTTCATTCCATACCATTCAACTTTTAATTCCACGTTCCATTCCACATTGCATTCCACATTCCATTGCGTTCCGTTCCACATTGTATTACACTTTCCATTCCATATTCCTTTGCACATTTCTTTCCATTCCATTGCACATTCCATTCCACATTCCATTCCATTCCATTCCACATTCCATTCCACATTCCATTCCACGATCTATTCCACGTTCCATTCCATTCCATTCCACGTTCAATTTCATGCCGTTCCTCGTTCAATTCCACATTCCTTTCCACATTCCATTGCGTTACATTCCATATTCCATTCCACATTCCATTCCACAATCCATTCCACATTGCATCCCACATACCATTCCACTTTCCATTCCATTCCATTCCACGTTCAATTCCACATTCCGTTGCATTTCATTTGACATTCCATTATACATTCCGTTCCATTACACATTCCATTCCACACTCCATTCCACATTCCATTCCACATTCCATTCAGTTCCATTCCACATTCCATTTCACACTCCATTCCACATTCCATTCCATTCCATTCCACATTCCATTCCACACCCCATTCCACATTCCATTCCACATTCAATTCATTTCCATTCCACATTCCTTTCCACCTTCCTTACTGCACTGCATTCCACATTCCATTCCACATTCTAATCCACACTCCATTCCACCTTCCATTCCACATTCCATTCCTTACATTTCCACATTCCTTTCCACTTTCCATTTCACATTCCATTCCATTCCATTCCACATTCCAAAACACATTCCTTTCCATTGAATTTCACATTCCATTCCGTTCCATTGCACATTCCTTTCCACATTCCATTCCACATTCCGTTCCACATTCCGTTCCACATTCCATTCCAAATTCCATTCCACTCCATTCCACATTCCAGTCCATTCCATTCCACATTCCATTCCATTCCATTCCACTTTCCATTTCACATTGCATTCCGTTCCATTCCACATTCATTCCACATTCCATTCCACATTCCATTCCACACTCTGTTCCACATTCCTTTCCACATTCCATTCCATTCCTTTCAACATTCCGTTCCATTCCATTCCACATTCCATTTCACATTCCATTCCTTTCCATTCCACATTCCATTTCACATTCCATTCCACATTCTAATCCACATTCCATTCCATTCCTTTCCACATTCCGTTAGACATTCCATTTAACGTTCCATTCCATTCCTTTCCACATTCCGTTAGACATTCCATTTAACGTTCCATTCCTTCCATTCCACTTTCCAATCCACGTTCCATTCCACGTCCCATTCCATTTCATTCCACGTTCAATTCCACAGTCAATTCCATTCCATTTCGCGTTCTGTGCTACATTCCATTCCACATTCAATTCCACGTTCCATTCCGTCCATTCCACATTCCATTCTACACTCTGTTCCTCATTCCATTCCAAATTGCAATCCGTTCCATTCCACATTCCATTCCACGTTCCTTTCCAAGTTCCATTCCACATTCCATTCCATTCCATTCCACATTCCTTTCCACATTCCATTCCACATTCCGTTCCATGACATTTCACATTCCATTCCTCATTCCATTCCACATTCCGTGGCACATTCCATTCCATTCCATTCCACATTCCATTCTACGTTCCTTTCCATTCCATTCCACCTTCCATTCCACTTTTCATTCCACTAAATTCCACGTTCCGTTTCGCATTCCATTCCTTTGCATTCCACGTTGCATTTCACATTCAGTTCCACATTCCATTCCACATCCTATCCATTCCATTCCTCATTCCATTCCATGTTCCATTCCACGTACCATTCCATGTTTCATTCCGCGTTCTATTCCATTCCATTCCACGATCCATTCCACGTTCCTCTCCACATTCCATTCCAGATTCAATTCCATTCCGTTCCATTCCATTCCACATTCATTCCACATTCCATGCCATATTCCATTCCATTCCATTACACGTTCCTTTCCACGTTCCACTCCACGATCCATTCCACGTTCCATTCCATTCCGTTCGACATTTCTTTCCACCTTCCATTTCGCAATACAATCCACATTCCTTTTGACATACCATTGCATTCCCTTCCACAGTCCATTCCACATTCCTTTGCACATTCCATTCCATTCCATTACACATTCCATTCCACATTCCATTCCCATCCATTCAACATTTCATTCCACTTTCTATTCCACTACATTCCACATTCCAGTCCAGGTTCCGTTTCACGTTCCATTTCATTCCATTCCACATTCCATTCCACGTTCCATTTCACATTCCATTCCACATTCCATTTCATTTTCCTTTCCATTCCATTCCACATTTCATTCTACATACCATTCCACATTCTTTTAAATTCCATTACACTTTCTATTCCACGTTCCATTCCATTACATTCCACTTTCCATTCCACTTTCCATTCCACCTTCCATTCCGCTATCAATTCCATTCGATTCCACATTCCATTCCACATTCCATTGCGTTCCATTCCACATTCCGTTCCATATTCCTTTGCACATTCCTTTCCATTCCTTTCCACATTTCATTCCACATTCCATTCCACATTCCATTTCACATTCTATACCACGTGCCTTTCCACGTTCGATTCCATGTTCCATTCAATTCCATTCAACGTTGCACTCCATTCCGTTCCACGTTCCGTTTCATGCCATTCCACGTTCCATTCCACATTCCATTTCACATTCCATTCCGTTCCATTCCATTCCATTCTGTTCCATTACATTCCATTCCACACTCTTCCATTCCATTCCATTCCACATTCCATTCCATTCCATTTACAATTCCATTCAATTCCATTCCACATTACATTCCACATTCCGTTCCACATTCCATTCCGTTCCTTTCCACAATCCATTCCACACTCCATTCCAGATTTCATTCCACATTCCATTCCGTACCATTCCGCATTCCTTTCCATATTCCATTCCACATTCCTTCCCGTTCCATTCCACATTCCTTTCCATTCCATTCCACATTCCATTCCGTTCCATTCCACATTCCATTCTGCATTCCATTAAATTCCATTCCACATTCCATTCCATTACATTCCAAATTCCATAACTTTCTGTTCCACATTCCATTCCACGTTCAATTCCACGTTGCATTCCACATTCCATTCCACGTTCCATTCCACGTTCCATTCCTTTCCGTTCCACGTTCCATTCCACGTTCCATTCTACATTGCATTCCCCTTTCCATTCCACGTTCCATTCCACATTCCACTTCACATTCCATTCCACGTCTTAGTCCATTCCATTACACATTCCATTCCACATTCATTTCCATTCCTTTTCAACAATCCATTCCATATTCCATTTCACATTTCATTCCACTTTCCATTCCACATTCCATTCCATTCCATTCCGTTCCATTCCATTCAATCCCACATTCCATTCTATTCCATTCCACATTGTATTGCACTTTCCATTCCACTTTCCATTCCACATTTCTTTCCACGTTCCATTCTACATTGCATTCCTTTCCACATTCCACTCCACATTATATTCCATTCCATTCCATATTCCATTCCACTTTCCATTCCACATTCTCTTCCACATTTCATTCCATTTCAGTCCATATTCCTTGCCACATCCCATTGCTATTCCAGTCCACATTCGATTCCACATTCCACTCCATTCCTTTCCACATTCCATTCCATTCGAATCCACTTTCCATTCCACATTCCATTCCATTCTATTCCACATTCTATTCTCCATTCCATTCCACATACCATTCCTTTCCATTGCACATTCCATTCCACAATCCATTCCATTTCCTTCCCTGCTCCATTCCACGTTCCATTCCACATTCCGTTCCATTCCATTCCAATGTTCCATCCCACGTTCCATTCCACATTCCATTCCACGTTCCATTCCATTGCATTCCACGTTCCATTCCATTCCATTCCACGTTCCATTCCATTCCATTCCACCTTCAATTCCACATTCCACTCCACTCCTTTCCACATTCCTTTCCACATTCCTTTCCCTTCCACTTCAACTTCAATTCCACATTATATTCCATTCCATTCCATTCGACATTCCATACCATTCCATTCCATTCCATCATTCCTTTCCACATTCCATTCCATTCCATTCCATTCCATTCCATTCCACATTCCATTCAATTCCATTCCAGTCCATTCCATATTCCAATCAATTACATTCCATATTCCATTCCATTCAATTCCAAATTTCATTCCATTCCATTCCACGTTCCATTCCATTCAATTCCACATTCCATTCCATTCCATTTCACATTCTATTCCACATTCCATTCCATTCAATTCCACCTTCCATTCCACGTTCAATTCTATTCCGTTCCATTCCACATTCCATTCCATTCCATTCCACAATCCATTCCAGATTCCATTCCTCATTCCATCCCACATTCCATTCCGTTCCATTGCATCTTCAATTCCACGTTAAATTCCATTCCATTCCATTCAACTTTCCATTCCACATTCCATTCCTTTCCATTCCACATTCTTTCAATTCCATTCTGCATTCCATTCCATTGCATTCCATTCCATTGTACTTTCCATTTTATTCCATTCCACGTTCCATTCCACATTCCATTCCACGTTCCATTTCACGTTCCATTTCACGTTTCATTCAACGTTCCATTCCACATTACGTTTCATTCCAATTTACATTCCATTCCATTCCACGTTCCATTCCATTCCACATTCAATTCCATTCCATTCCACATTCCATTCCATTCCATTCTACAATCCATTCCATTTCATTCCACATTCCATTCCATTCCGTTTAATTCTACTCTACATTCCATCCCATTCCATTCCATTCCACATTCCATTCCTTTCCATTCCACATTCCTTTCCACATTCCATTCCAATCCATTCCACATTGCATTCCACATTCCTTTAAACATTCCATTGCACTTTCCATTCCACGTTCCATTTCACGTTCCATTCCATTCCATTCCACATCCCGTACCATCCCAATCCATTCCATTGCACATTCCGTTCCTTTCCATTCCATTCCAAATTCCATTCGATTACATTACACATTCCTTTCCTTTCCATTCCACTTTCCATTCCACATTTCATTTAACGTTCCGTTCAAATTCCATACCGCATTCCATTCCACGTTCCATTCCATTCCATTCCACGCACCATTCCATTTCTTTCCACGTTCCATCCCAAGTTCCATTCCGCATTGTATTCCCGTTTCCATTCCACGTTGCATTCCATTCCATTCCACGTTCCTTTCCATGTTCCATTCCTTTCCAGATTCCATTCCACATTCCATTCCATGTCCCATTCCACATTCCATTCCACGTTCCTTTCCACGTTCCATTCCAAGTTCCATTCAACGTTCCATTCCAAATTCCATTCCATTCCATTCCATATTTCATTCCACATTCTATTCCACATTCCATTCCACATTCCATTCCATTTCATTCCACATTCCATTCCATATTCCATTCCACATTCCATTCCATTCCACATTCCACTCCACATTCCATTACATTGCATTCCATTTTCCATTCCACGTTGCACTCCACATTCCATACCATTCCATTCTCTTCCAATTTCCATTCCACTTTCCATTCCACAATCCATTCCACATACCGTTCCATTCCATTCCACATTACATTCCACGTTCCACTCCATTCCATTCCACCTTTGATTTCACATTCCATTCCACATTCCATTCCATTCCACATTCCTTTCCAAGTTCCATTGCATTCCTGTCCACATTCCATTCCACTTTCCATTCCATTCCATTCCACATTCCACTCTACTCCAATCCACAATCCATTCCACATTCCATTCTATCCCATTTCACTTTCCATTCCACATTCCATTGCATTCCATTCCACATTAAATTCCGCATTCCATTCCATTCCATTCCACATTTCATTCCACAACTAATTCCACATTCCATTACATGTTCCATTCCATTCCATTCCGCGTTCCATTCCGCTTTCCTTTGCACATTCCATTCCACGTTCCATTGCAGGTTCCATTCCACGTCCAATTTCACCTTCTATTCCACGTCCCATTTCATTCCATTCCACGTTCCATTCCTTTCCATTCCACGTTCCATTTCATTCAATTCCGCATTCCATTCTACATTCCATTCCACATTCCTTTACACATTCCATTCCATTCCATTCCATTTCACATTCAATCGCATTCCAATCCACACTCCGTTCCTTTCCATCCCAAATTCCATTGCGTTCCACATTCCTTTCCATTCCATTCCACATTCTATTCCTTTCCGTTCTGTGTTCCATTCCATTCCAGATTCTATTCCATTACATTCCACATTCCTTTCCAATTTCCATTCCATGTTCCGTTCTATTCCATTCCACATTCCACTCCATTCCATTCCACACTCCATTCCAGTCAATTGCACTTTCCCTTCCATTCCATTCCTTTCCGAATTCCATTCCTCATTCCATGTCACGTTACATTCCATTTCATTCCACATTCCATTTCATTCCATTCCACATTCCATTCCATTCAATTCCACATTCCATTCCATTCTATTCCATTTCATTCCACATTCCATTCCACATTCAATTCCATTCCACATTACATTCCACATTCCATTGCATTGCATTCCAAATTCCATTCCACGTTACACTCCACATTCCATTCCATTACATTCCCTTACAATTTCCATTCCACTTTCCATTCCACAATCCATTCCACATACAGTTCTATTCCATTCCACATTACATTCCACTTTCCATTCCATTGCATTCCACTTTTGATTCCACATTTCATTCCACATTTCATTCCATTCCACATTCCATTCCAAATTCCATTGCATTCCTATCCACATTCCATTCCACTTTCCATTCCATCTCATCCCATATTACACTGCATTCCAATCCACATTCCATTCCAGATTCCATTCTATCCCATTTCACTTTCCATTCCACATTCCATTCCATTCCTTTCCACATTCAATCCCGCATTCCATTCCATTCCATTCCACGTTGCATTCCACGACTAATTCCACATTCCATTACACGTTCCATTCCATTCCATTCCACGATCCATTCCACGTTCCATTCCATTCCATACCACTTTCCATTCAGCATTACTTTGTACATTCCATTCCACATTCCATTCCACCTTCCATTCCACGTCCCATTTCATTCCATTCCATGATCCATTCCAATCCATTCCATTGTCCATTTCATTCAATTCCACATTCCATTCTACATTCCATTTCACATTCCAGTCCACCTTCCATTACACATTCCATTCCATTCCATTCCATTTCACATTCCATCGCATTCCAATCCACATTCCATTCCTTTCCATTCCACTTTCCATTCCGTTCCACATTCCATTCCATTCGATTCCACATTCTATTCCTTTCCGTTCTACGTTCCATTCCATTCCACATTCCATTCCATTACTTTCCACATTCCTTTCCACATTCTATTCCACGTGCCATTCCTTTCCATTCCACATTCCATTCCATTGCATTCCACATTCCATTCTAGTCAATTGCAAATTCCATTCCATTCCGTTAATTCCGAATTCCATTACACATTCCATGCCACGTTCTATTCCATTTCACTCCACATTCCTTTCCAATCCATTCCACTTTCTATTCCATTCAGTTCCACATTCCATTCCATTTCACTCCACATTCCTTTCCAATCCATTCCACTTTCCATTCCATTCAATTCCACATTCCATTCCATTCCATTGCATTCCATTCCGCATTCCATTCCATTCCATTCCTCATTGCATTCCATTCCATTCCTTTCAAATCCATTCCTTTGCACTCCATTGCAAATTCCATTCTATTCCATTCAATTCCATTCCATTCCAAATTCCATTCCATTCGTCATTGCATTCCATTCCATTCCTTTGCATTCCATTCCATTCCTTTCCAAATTCTATTCTATTCCATTCAATTCCATTCCATTCCACATTCCATTCTATTCCGTTCCAAATTCCATTGCTTTCCATGCCACATTCCATTCCATTGGATTCCCCATTCCATTCCCTTCCATTCCATTCCATTCCGCATTCCATTCCATTCCATTCCCCATTCCATTGCTTTCCATTCCCATCTTTTCCAAATTCCATTCCATACCATTCCATTCCACATTCTATTCCATTGCATTCCACAATCCATTCCGTTTCATTCCACATTCCATTCCATTCCTTTTAATTCTATTCTACATTCCTTACCATTCCATTCCTTTCCACCTTCCATTCCTTTCCATTCCATATTCCATTCCATTCCATTACACATTCCATTCAGTTCCATGGCACATTCAATTCCACAATCAATTCCGTTCCACTTTCCTTTCCACGACCTATTCCAAATTCCATTACACTTTCAATTCCATTCCATTCCACGTTCCATTTCGCATTCCATTGCACATTCCATTCCACATACCTTCCCACCATCCATTACACATCCCATTTCATTCCATTCCACGTTTCATTCCATTCCATTCCACGTTCCATTTCATTCAATTCCACATTCCATTCTAGATTCATTTCACATTCTATTAAACATTCCATTTCACATTCCATTCCATTCCATTCCATTCCATTCCAAATTGCATTCCATTCCAATCCACATTCCATTCCTTTCCGTTCCACTTTCCATTCTGTTCCACGTTCCATTCCATTCCATTTTGCATTCCATTCCATTCCACTTTCCATTACGTTCCACATTCCATTCCATTCCTCTATATTCTTATCAAATTCCATTCCACATTCCATTATATTCCACACCACATTCCATTACATTCCATTCCACTTTCAATTCCATTCAATTCCACATTCCGCTCCATTCCGTTACTTACCATATTCCATTCCATTCCACTCCTCATTCCATTTCTCTCCATTCCACATTATATTCCATTCTATTCCACATTCCTTTCCATTCCATTGCATTCCATTCCAAATTCCATTCCATTTTCCATTCCATTCGATTCCACTTTCCATTCCATTCCATTCCACGTTCCAATGCATTGCATTCCACATTCCATTCTATTCCATTCCACATTGCATTCCATTCCATTCCATTCCATTCCACATTTCATTCTATTCCGCTCCATTCCACATTCCATTCCATTCCATGCAACTTTGTATGCTATTCCATTGCAGATTAAATTCCATTCGATTCCATTCCATTCCACATTCCATTCCAATCCATTCCAGACTGAAAACCATGCCATTCCACATTCCATTTAAATTCCATTCCATTCCATTCCATTCTACATTCTATTCCATTGTATTGAATTGCATAACACATTCCATTCCACATACATTTCCATTCCATTCCACATTCCATTGCTTTCCATTCCACATTGCATTCCATTCCGTTCCACATTGCGTAGCATTCCATTACATTCCACATTGCATTCCATTCCACTTCATTCCACATCCCATTCGATTCCATTCCACATTCCATTACATTCCGTTCCAAATTGCATTCTATTCCATTCCATTACACATTCCATTCCACTCCATTCCACATTCCATTCCACATTCATTTCCCTTCCATTCTACATTCCTTTCCACATTTCATTCCATTCCATTCCACATTCCAATCCACATTCCCTTACATTCCATTTCACATTCCTTTGCACATTCCATTGTCTTCCATTACACATTTCATTCCATTCAATTCGATTCCATTCCACATTCAATTCCATTCCATTCCACGTTCCATTCCATTCCGTTCCACATTCCATTCCATTCCATTCAATTCAATTCCACATTCTTTTCCACATTCCTGTCCATTCCACTCCACATTAAATTCCAGTCCATTCCACATTCCATTCCATTGCATTCAACTTTGCATTCCATTCCATTCCACATTGCAATCCATTCCATTCCACATTGAATTCCATTCCATTCCATTCCACTTTCCATTCCATTCCATTCCACATTCATTTGCACTTCATTCCACATTCCATTTCATTCAATTCCATTCCATATTCCAATCCATTCCATTCCACATTCCTTTCCATTCCATTCCACTCCATTGCACATTCCATTCCACTTTCCATTCCATTCAATTCCACACTGCATTCCATTCCATTCCACATTCCACTCCATTCAATTCCACTTTGCATTCCATTCCATTCCTTTACACATTGCATTGCATTCCATTCCATTCCATTCTACAATCCATTCGATTCCATTCCACATTCCAGTTTATGCCATTCCATTCCAAATTGGATTCTATTCCATTCCATTACACATTCCATTCCATAATCATTTCCATTCCATTCCACATTGCATTCCCCAATCCATTCCATTCCATTCCACTATCCATTCCATATTCCATTCCACATCCCTTTTGATTCCATTCCACATTCCATTGCGTTCCAGTCCACATTCCCTACCACGATCCATTCAATTCCACATTCCATCAATCATTCCTTTCCATTCCATTCAACATTCCATTGCACATTCCATTCCATTCCGTTCCACATTCCATTCCATTCCATTCCATTCCCCATTCCATTCCACATTCCATTCCATTCAATTCCACATTCCATTTCATTTAATTCCTCATTCCAATTCATTACGTTCCATATTCCATTCCATTCCACTCCACATTAAAATCCACATTCCATTCTATTCAATTCCGCATTCCATTCCATTCCATTCCATATTCCATTCTGTTCCTTTCCACATTCCATTCCAATCCATTCCACATTCCATTCCATTCCATACCATTCCGTTGCACATTTCATTCAATTCCATTCCACATTTCTTTATACTCCTTTCCATTCCACATTCCATTTCACATTCCATTCCATTCCACATTCCATTCCATTTCATTCCATTCCATATTCCATTCCACTCCATTCCACATTGCATTCCAATTTCCATTCCTTTCCATTCTACATTCCATTCCACGTTCCATTCCATTCCATTCCACTTTCCATTCCACGTTCCATTGCATTCCATTCCACATTCCATTACATATTCCTTTCCATTTCTTTCCATGTTCCATTCCATTCCATTCCATTCCATTCCACATTCCATTCCACTTCATTCCACATGCAATTCTGTTCTATTCCATTCCATTCCATTCAGCATTCCATTCCACATTCCATTCCATTCCTTTCCAAATTCAATTCCTTTCGATTTCACAGTATATTCCATTCAATTCCACGTTGCATTCCATTCAATTCCTTTCCACATTCCATTCCATTCCTTTCCAAATTCAATTCCATTCAATTCCACATTATATTCCTTTCAATTCCACGTTGCATTCCATTCCATTCCTTTTCACATTGCATTCCGTTCCATTCCATTCCATTCCACATTCTGTTCCATTTCATTCCACAGTCCATACAATTCCATTCCACATTGCATTCCAATCCATTCCATTCCACGTTCCAATCAACATTCATTTCCAATCCGAATTCCATTATACTTGGTATTTCCATTCCAATCCATTCCGCATTCCATTATACTTGGTATTCAATTTCATTCCACCTTCCATTCCATTCCATTCCATTCCGTTGCACATTCCATTCCATTCAATTCCGTATTCCATTCCATTCCATTACGTATTCCATTGCAGGTTCCATTCCATGTTCTATTCCACGTTCCTTTCCACATCCCATCCCATTCCATTCCACATTCCATTCCACCTTCCATTCCATTCCATTCCACATTCCATTCCATTCTATTCTATATTCCATTCCACTCCATTCTGCATTCCATTGCATTCCATTCCACTCCACATTTCATTCCACTTTCCATTCCATTCCATTCCACTTTCCATTCCACTCCATTCCATTCGCTTCCACATTGCATCCCCCTTGCATTTCCAATGCATCCCACATTCCATTCCATATTTCATTCCATTCCATTTCACATTCCCACCAAATCCATTCCACATTCCATTCCATTAAATTCCGTATTCCATTCCATTCCATTCCACATTCCATTCCGCTCCATTCCACATTCCATTCCATTAAATTCCGTATTCCATTCCATTCCATTCTACATTCCATTCCGCTCCATTCCACATTCCATTCCATTCCATTCCATTCCAAATTGCATTCTATCCCATTCGACATTGCATTCAATTCCATAATCAGTTCCATTCCATTCCATTCCATTCCAAGTTCCATTCCATTCCATTCCACTTTCCATTCCTTTTCATTCCACATTCCATTCCACATTTCATTCCACATTCCATTCAATTCCACTTTCCATTTCATTCCATTCCATTTCATTTCACATTCCATTCCATTCCATTCCACATTCTATTCCATTGCATTCCGCATTCCATTCCATTCCACTCTCTTCCAATCCATTCCACCTAGCATTCCATTCCATTCCATTCCGCAATCCATTCCATTCCATTCCATTCCGCTCCTGTCTATTCCACATTGCATTCTATTCCATTCCATTCCGCTTTCAATTCCATTCCATTCCACATTCCATTCCATTTCTCACTCCATTTCCCTTTCCATTCCAAACCATTGCACAGTCCATTCCACATAACTTTCCATTCCATTTCAATCCATTTCAACTCCATTCCACATTCCATTTAATTCCATTCCACATTGCCTTCCACATTCAATTCCAATCCATTCCACATTCGATTCAACCTTCCATTGCATTCCTTTCCACTTTCCTTTCCATTCCATCCCGCATTCTATTCCATTCCATTGTACATTCCATTCCATTCCAATCCACATTCCATTCCATTCCACATTCCATTCACTTTCCATTCCTTTCCATTCCGCATTCCATTCCAATCCATTCCAAATTCCTTTCCATTCCAATTCAAATTGCATTCCATTCCATTCTCCATTCAATTCCAGTCCACACTCCTTTCAATTCCATTCCTTTCCATTCAATTCCAAATTCCATTCCACATTCCATTCCATTCCACTCAGCATTCAATTCCATTCCGCTCCACATTCCATTCAATTCCATTCCATTACTTTCCATTCCATTCCATTCCATTCTACTTTCCATTCTATATTCCATTCCATGTTCCATTCCATACCATTCTAAGTTCCGTTCCATGTTCCATACCATGTTCCATTCCACGGTCCGTTCCATTGAATTCCACATTCCCTTTCATTCCGTCCCACATTCTATTCCTTTCCATTCCACTTTCCATTGCATTCCATTCCACCTTCTATTTCATTCCATTCGATTCCATTGCATATTCCATTCCACATTCCATTGAATTCCACACACATTCCATTCCATTCCACTTTCCATTCGACATTCCATTCAATTCCATTCCACATTCCATTCCATTCCAATCCACTTTCCATTCCATTCCATTCCACATTGCATTGCATCCCATTCCGCGTTCCATCCCATTCCACATTTCTTTCCATTCCATTCCATTCCATTCCATATTCCATTCCATTCTTTTCCATTAAATTCCATTACACATTCCATTCCTTTCCATTCCATATTCCATTCCACTTTCCGTTCCAATCTATTCCACATTTCACTCCACTTTCCATTCCATTACATTCCACATTCCATTCCATTCCATTCCTCATTCCATTACATTCCTCATTCCATTACATTCCATTTCGCGTTACATTCCATTGCAGATTGCATTCATTTCCCTTCCATTCCACATTCCATTCCTTTCCATTCCACAATCAATTCCGTCCCATTCCATTTCTTTCCATTTCAAATTCCATTCCACATTCCATTCCGAACCATTCCACAATCCATTCCACATTCCATTCAATTCCATTCCACTTTCCATACCATTAAACATTCCATTCCATTCCATTCAATTCCACTCCATTCCATTCCACATTGCATTCCATTCCATTCCACATTCCATTCCATTCCACATTCCTTTCCCTTCCATTCCACATTCCATCCCATTGCATTCCATATTGCATTCCATTCCATTTCACATTCCATTCTATTCCATTACACATTCCATTCCATTTCACATTCCATTCCATTCCATTCCATTTAATTCCAATCCTCATTCCATTTTATTTCACTCCACATTCCATTCCATTCCATTCCACATTCCGTTCCAATCCCTTCCATTCAATTCCTTTCCACATACCATTCCATTCCATTCCGCATTCCATTCGATTCCATTCCATATTCCATTCCACAATCAATTCCACATTCCATTCCACATTCCATTCCACATTCTATTCCGTTACATTCCACATTCCTTTCCACATTACTTTCCGCATTCCATTCCACATTCCATTCCACATTCCATTCAACAGTTCAATACACATTCCATTCCACATTCCATTCCGTAACATTCCACGTTCGTTTCCACATTCCATTCCAGATTCCATTCCTTTCCATTCTACATTTCATTCCAAATTCCATTCCATTCCATTTCACATTCCATTCCGTTCCATTCCACATTGCTTTCCAAATTCCATTCCACATTGTTTTCCACGTTCCGTTCCATATTCCTTTCCACATCCCTTTCCAATCCATTCCACATTCCATTCCATTCCAGTCCACATTCCATTTCACATTCCATTCCGTTCGATTCTACATTCATTCCAGATTCCATTCCACATTCCTTTCCACCTTTCATGCCATTCCATTCCACATTCCATTTCACATTACATTCCACATTCCATTCCCTTTATTTCCGCATTCCATTCCACATTACATTTAGCGTTAGATTCCTTTCCATTCCACGTTACATCCCACGTACTCTTCCACTTCCCATTCCATTTCTTTCCACGTTCAATTCTACAGTCAATTGCATTCCATTTCACGTTCCATGCTACATTCCATTCCACATTCCATTCATTGCTCCATTCCGTCCATTCCACATTCAATTACAAACTCCATTCTACTTTCCTTTCCACAATCCATTTCATTCCATTCCACATTCTATTCCACATTCCATTGCACATTCCATTCCGTTCCATTCCACACTCCTTTCCGCATTCCATTCAACATTCCACTCCATTCCATTCCACATTCCGTTCCACAAACCACTACTTTGCATTCCACATTTCATTCCATTCCATTACACATTCCTTTCCACATTCCCCTCCACATTCCATTCCGTTACATTTCAGATTTCATTCCACATTCCAGTCCACATTCCATTCCACGTTCTATTCCATGTTCCATTCTACGTTTCATTCCATTTCTCATTCCGCTACATTGAATTCCAAGTTCCGTTCCACATTCCATTCCATTCCCTTCCACATTGTGTTTCACATTCGTTTCCACATTCCATTCCACATTCCTTTCCATTCCATTCCTCATTCCATTCCACGTTCCATTCCACCTACAATTCCAAGTTCCATTCCTCGTTCCATTCCATTACATTCCACGTTCCATTCCAAGTTCTATTCCATATTCCGTTCCACATTCCATTCCATTCCATTCCATTCCACATTCCATTCCACATTCCATTCCACATTCCATTCCACATTCCATCCCATTCCATTCCACGTTCCTTTCCACTTTCCATTCCACATTCCATTCCACATTCCATTCCATTTTTTTCTATGTTCCATTCCATTCCATTCGATATTTGTTTCCACTTTCCATTTCACATTCCATTTCACATTCAATTTGACATACCATTGCATTCCCTTCGACATTCCATTCCACATTCCTTTGCACATTCCATTCCACATTCCATTCCATTCCATTCCACATTCCATTCCATTCCACATTCCATTCCATTCCATTCCACGTTCCTTTCCACTTTCCATTCCACGTTCCATTCCATTCCATTCCACATTCCATTCCACATTCCATTCCATTCCATTCCACGTTCCATTACACGTTCCATTTCACGTTCCATTTTATTCCATTCCACATTCCATTCCTTGTTCCATTTCACAATCCATTCCACTTTCCATTTCGCATTCCTTTGCGTTCCATTCCATTCCACATTCCATTCTACATTCCATTCCACATTCCTTTCCATTCCATTCCACCTTCCATTTCACGTTCCATTCCATTCCATTCAACATTGCATTCCACATTCCATTCTATTCCATTCCACATATCATTCCTTTCAATTGCACATTCCATTCCATTCCACTACACACTCCATTCCACATTCCATTCCATTCAATTCCACCTTCCATTCGATATTCCATTCCATTGCATTCCATTCCATTCCATTCCACATTCCATTCTACTCCATTACCCAATCCATTCCACATTCCTTTCCACAGTCCTCTCCACATTCCATTCCATTCCACTCCAACTTCAATTCCACATTACATTCGATGACTTTCCATTCCAATTTACATTACATTACTTTCCATTCCACTTTTCTTTCCATTCCATTCCAATCCACATTCCATTCCACATTCCATTCCATTCCATTCCATATTCCATAACTGTCTATTCCACATTCCTTTCTATTCCGTTGCACATTCCTTTCCACGTTCCATTCTACGTTACTTTCCTCTTTCCATTCCTCATTCCTTTCCACATTACATTCCACATTGCATTCCACATTCCATTCTACATTCCATGCCAATCCACATTCCATTCCATTCCATTACACATTCCATTCCATTACACATTCCATTCAATTCAATTAAACATTCCATTTCACGTTGCATTCCACATACCATTCCACATTCCATTGAATTCCGTTCCACATTCCTTTCCACTTTCCATTATACATACATTTCCACATTACTTCCGTACCATTCCACATTCCATTCCACATTCCATTCCATCTTCCATTCAAAATTCCTTCCCCGATTGCATTCAATTCCATTCCACATTCCATTCAAAATTCCATTCCATTCCATTCCACATTCCATTGCATTACATTGTACATTCCACGCCACATTCCATTCCATTCCATTCCACATTACATTATATGTTCCATTACATTCCATTTGACGTTCCATTCCACATTCCATTCCATATTCCATTCCATTCCCCATTCCATTCCATTCCATTCCACATTCCCTTCCACATTGCATTCCATTCCTTTTCACATTGCATTCCACATTCCATTCCATTCCGTTCCATGCTCCATTCCATGTTCCATTCCACTTCCCATTTCATTCCATTCCACGTTGAATTCCCCTTTCAATTCCTTTCCTTTTCACGTTGCATTGCACATTCCATTCAATTCCATTCCACATTCCTTTCCGTTTCATCGCACATGCCACTCCACATTCCATTCCATTCCATTCCAATCCACATTCACTTCCATTCCATTCCATTCCAGTCCACATCCTATTCCATTCTGTTCCATTCCACTTTCCATTCCAATCCATAACACATTCCATTCCATTCCTTTCCATATACAATTGCACATTCAATTCCATATTCCATTCCACATTCCATTCCATTCTATTCCACAAACCATTCCATTCCATTCCACATTCCATTCCATTCCATTCCATTCCACATTCCATTCCATTCCTTTCCAAATTCCATTCCACATTCCATTTAACGTTCCATTCCTTTCTATTCCACGTTCCATTCCACTTTCCATTCCACTTGCCAATCCAAATCCCATTCCATTTCATTCCACGTTCAATAACACAGTCAATTCCATTGCATTTCACGTTCCATGCTTCATTCCATTCCACATTACATTCCACGTTCCATTCCGTCCATTCCACATTCCATTCCACACTCCATTCCACATTGCATTCCATATTCCATTCCGTTCAATTCCACATTCCTTTCCACATTCCATTCCACATTCCATTCCACATTCCATTCCATTCCATTCCATTCCACACTTCCATTCCGCAACCCACAACATTACATTCCAAATTCCATTCCATTCCATTCCACATTCCTTTCCACATTCCATTCCACATTCCATTCCATTATATTTCGCATTGCATTCCCCATTCCATTCGACATTCCATTCCCCATTCCATTCTTTTTCATTACACATTCCATTCCATTCCATTCCACATTCCATTCCATTTCATTCCATTCCATTCCACATTCCATTACCCATTACATTCACTTCCATTCCACATTCCATTACATTCCATTCCACATTTCTTTCTACGTTCTCTTCCACTTTCCATTCCGCGTTCCATTCCAAGTTCCTTTCCACGTTCCATTCCTTTCCATTCCAGATTCCACTGCACATTCCATTCCCTTCCATTCCATATTCCATACCATTATATTCAATTCCATTCCACATTCCCTTCCTTTCCACATTCCATTCCACATTCCATTCCTTTCCATTCCACATTCCATTCTGCATACCATTAATTTCCATTCCACATTCCATTCCATTCCATTCTACCTTCCTTCCCCATTCCATGGCAAGTTCCATTCCAAGTTCCATTCCACGTTCCATTCCAGCTTCCATTCCATACCACTCCACATTCCTTTCCATTCCATTCTAAGTTCCATTTAATTCCGTTCCACATTCCATTCCACATTCCATTTCAGATTCAATTCCACGTTCCATTTCACGTTACATTCCCTTACATTCTATTCAATTCCACTTTCCATTCCTTTCCAATCCACATTCCATTCCTTTGCATTCCACACTTAATTGCATTCCATGCCACATTCCATTCCATTCCATTCTACATTCCACACGATTCCATTCCATTCCACATTCCATTCTTTCCATTCCACATTCCATTCCGTTACATTCCACATTCCATTCCACATTCCATTCCTTTCCATTCCATTCCATTCCACATTCCATTCCGTTACATTCCACATTCCATTCCATATTCCATTCCTTTTCATTCCACATTTCGTTCCATTCCATTCCACATTCCATTCCACTTTCCATTCCATGATCCATTCCATGTTCCATTCCATTCCATTCCACATTCTATTCCACTTACCATTCCATTCCATTCCACGTTCCATTTTACATTCCATTCCATTCCAGTCCACGTTTCATTTCACATTCCATTCCATTCCACGTTCCTCTTCACATTCCCTTCCACATTCCGTTCCACATTCCACTACACGTTCCATCCATTCAATTTCACGTTCAATTCCACGTTCCATTCCATTACATTCCATGTTCCATTCCACAATCCATTGTACATTCCATTCCACGTTCCATTCCACAATCCATTCCAGTCCATTCCCCAATCCATTCCACACCATTCCAAATTCCATTCCACATTCCATTCCATTCCATTCCACATTCCATTCCATTCCATTCCACATTACTTTCCACATTCCATTCCATTCCATTCCATTCCACATTCCGTTCCACATTCCATTGCATTCCTGTCCACATTCCATTCCACATTCCATTCTACCCCATTCCACATTCCATTCCACATTCCGTTGTATTCCTGTCCACTTTACATTCCACATTCCATTCCACATTTCATTCCATTCCATTCAATTCCACAATACATTCCACATTACATATGCATTCCAGTCCACATTCCATTCCACATTCCATTCCATTCCACATTCCATTCAATTCCAGTCCACATTCCATTCCACATTTCATTCCATTGCATTCCACATTCCATTACATATTCCATTCAATTCCATTCCACATTCCATTTCACAATCCATTATGTTCCATTCCACATTCCATTCCACGTTCTATTCCACATTCGATTCCACTTTCCGTTCCACGTTGTATTCCATTCCGCTATATGTTGCATTCCAGGTTCCATTTCTTTTCATTCCACGTTCCATTCCACGTTCCATTGCACATTCCATTTTGTCTTTCATTCAACATTACATTCCACGTTCCATTACACGTTTCATTCAATGTTCCATTCCACGTTCCATTCCATACCATTCCACGTTCCATGCCACCTTCCATTCCATTCCTTTCCATGTTCCATTCCACATTCCTTTCCCCATTCGATTCCACATTCCTTTCCATTCCATTACACAATCCATTCCATTACATTCGACATTCAATTCCATTCTATTCCACATTCCATTCCACCTTCCATTCCATCCAATTCCACATTCCATTGCACACCATTCCATATTCCATTCCACATTCCATTCCACAATCCATTTCACATTCCATTACACATTCCATTCCATTCGATTCCACATTCCATGTCACATTCCATTACATTCCTTTCCACATTCCCTTCTGCATTCCATTTCACATTCCATTCCACATTCTGTTCCATTCCATTCCACATTCCATTCCACATTCCATTCCATTGCATTCAACATTGAATACCATTCCATCCGACATTCATTTCCACGTTCCATTCCACATTTCATTCCACGTTCCCTTCCATTCCATTCCACTTTCCATTCCATTCCGTTATACATTCCAATCCACTTTCCATTTCACCTTCCATTCCCTTCCCTTCCACTTTCCACTCCGTTGTTTCCACGTTCCAGTCCTTTTGAAGTTCCATTCCACATTCCATTCCACGTTCAATTCCATTCCATTCCACGTTCCATTTCACGTTCCATTCCATGTTCCATTCCATTCCATTCCACGTTCCATTCCACATTCCATTCCACTTTCCATTCCGTTGCATTCCACATTCTATTCCACACTGCATTCCACATTCCATTTCACAATCCGTTCCAATCCTTTCCACATTCCATTCAACATTCTATTCCACATTCCATTCCGTTCTATTGCACATTGCATTGTATTCCCTTCCACATCCCTTTCCACATTCAAACCCATTCCATGCCACATTCCCTTCCCTTCAATTCCACATTTCATTCCATTCCACATTCCATTCCACATTCTATTCCACATTCCATTCCATATTCCATTCCATTCCACATTCCTTTCTACATTCTATTCCACATTCTATTCCGCGTTACATTCCATTCCATCCCACATTCCCTTCCACATTCCATTCCACATTCCATTCCACATTCCATTCCATTCCATTCAACAATTCCATTCCACATTCCATTTCACATTCCATTACACATTCCATTCCACATTCCATTCCATTCCATTCCACATTCAATCCCATTCCATTCCATTCCATATTGCATTCCACGTTCCTTTCCAGATTCTATTAAATTTTCCATTCCAAGTTCCATTCCATTCTATTCTACATTCTGTTCTACATTCCAGTCCATTTCAGTCCACTTTCCATGCCACATTCCATTCCACATTCCATTCCATTCCTTTCCACATTCCATTCCCCATTCCACTGCATTCCATTACTCTTTCCATTCCACTTTTTATTCCAGTCCATTTCACAATCCATTTCTCATTCTTTTCCTCCTTCCATTCCACATTCGATTCCACATTCCATTCCATTCCATTCAACATTCCATTCCACTTTCCATTCCATGATCTATTCCACGTTCCATTCCATTCCATTCCATTTTCCATTCATTCTGTTCCATTCCACATTTCATTCCACCTTTTATTTCGCATTCCATTCGACATTGCATTACACATTACTTTCCATTCCATTCCACGTTCAATTCCATTCCATTCCACATTCCACTGCATTCCATTCCATATTCCATTCCATTCCGTTCCACATTACAATAGTTTCCACATTCCATTCCACGTTCCATTCCTTTCCATTCCACGTTACTTTCCACTTTCCATTTCATGTTCCATTCCATTGCATTCCACGTTCCGCTCCAAATTCCATTCCACTCCATTTCACGTTCCATTCCACAATTCCATTCCAGATTCCATTCCACTTTCCATTCCGTTCCATTCCACACTCGATTCCACTCTCCACTCCACATTCAACTCCAAATTCCATTCCTTTCCATTCCACATTCCATTCCACATTTCATTCCACATTCCATTCCTTTCCATTCAACATTCCATTGCATTCCATGACACATTCCTTTAAACATTCCAATCAATTCCATTCCACATTCCATTCCTTTCCTTTCCACATTCCATTCCACATTCCATTCCATTCCATTCCACATTACATTCCACATTCTATTCTACATCCCATTCCACATTCCACTGTATTCTATTCCTTGTTCCCTTCCACATTCCATTCCACATTGCATTCCACATTCCATTCCACATTCCTTTCCATTCCATTCAACATTCCATTCCACCCTACATTTCACATTACATTCCACATTCCATTCCATTCCACGTTTCATTACACGCTCCATTCCACTTTCCATTCCATTCCATTCCACTTTCCATTCCACATTCCATGACATCTTCCTTTCCACATTACTTTATATTCAGTTCCACATTCCATTCCATTCCACTTACCATTCCACATTCCATTCCACATTCCATTGCATTCCACATAGCATTCCACATTCCATTCCACGTTTCATTCCACATTCCTTTCCATTCCATTCCACATTGCATTCCACATTATATTCCAATCCATTCCACATTCCATTCCACATTCCATTAAACATTCTGTTCAACATTCCATTCCACATTCCATTTCACATTCTGTTCCACATTCCATTTCATATTCCACTGCATTCCTTTCAACATTCCATTTCATTCCATTCCCCATTACATTCCATTCAATTCCACGTTCCATTCTACGTTACATTCCACATTCCATTCCACATTCAATTCTTCTTTCCATTCCGTTCCATTCCGCGTTCAATTCCACTTTTCACTCCACATTCCATTCCATGTTCCTTTCCACATTCCATTCCACTCCATCCCACATTCCATTCCATTCCATATTTCATTCCATTCCGTTCCACATTCGATTCCAAATTGCTTTCCTTTGCATTCCACTTTCCATTCCATTCCATTCTTCGTTCCATTCAATATACCTGTCCACATTCCATTATAATCCAATCCACATTCAATTTCACGTTCCATTCTATTTCATTCCACATTCCATTCCGCATTCCATTCCGTTGCATTCCACATTCTATTACACATCCAGTCCATCCCATTCAACATTCAATTCCACATTCCATTACCTTCCACTCCACATTCCATTCCATTCCATTGCATTCCACATTCCATTCCTTTCCACGTTCCATTGCTTTCCACGTTCCATTCCACATTCCATTACAGATTCCATTCCTCATTCCATTCCATTCCATTCCATATTCCATTCCAGATTCCATTCCACATTCCATTCCATTCAATTTCACATTCCACATTCCATTCCCTTCCATTCTACATTACATTACATTCCACTTTCCATTCCACATTCCATTCAATTGCATTCCATATTCCATTCTACATTCCAATCAATTCCATTTCACGTTCCATTCCATTCCTCATTCCATTCCACATTCCATTCCGCATTCAATTCCATTCCATTCCATTCCATTCCATTACACTTTCCATTCCATTCCACTCTGTTCCATTCCACATTACCTTCCATTCCATTCTACTTTCCTTTCACTTCCAATCCATAACACTGGAAATTCCCTTCCGTTCCATTCCATATTCCAATCCATTTCAATCCATTCCTCATTGCATTCCATTCCATTCCGCGTTCCATTGCTCATTCCATTCCATGTTCCATTCCATTCCATTCCAAATTCCATTCCACATTCCATTCCATTTCATTCCACATTCCACTCCATTCCATTCCACTTTCCATTCCACATTCCATTCCTTTCCATTCCACATTCCAATCCTTTCCATTCCACATTCCATTACACATTCCATTCCACTCCATTCCACGTTCCATTCCTTATTCCATTACACATTCCATTCCATTCCATTCCACATTCCATTCCACATTCCGTTCCTCATTCCATTCCATTCCATTCCACATTCCATTCCATTCTGTTCCGCTTTCTTTTCCACATTCCTTTCCATTCCATTCCAAATACCATGCCATTCCTTTCCACATTCAATTCCATATTCCTTTCCATTCCATTCCACTTTCCATTCCATTCCATTCCATTGCATTCCACATTTCATTCCAGTCCATTCCACTTGACATTCCACTGAATTCCATTCCATTTTCCATTCCATTGCATTCCACATTCCTTTCCACAATCCATTCCATTCCATTCCACATTCTATTTCACATTCCTTTCCATTCCATTCCACATTCCATTTCATTCAATTCCACGTTCCATTCTATTTCCATTTCATATTCCATTCCATTCCACATTCCTTTCCACATTCCATTCCATTACATTCCACATTTCATTCCACATTCAATTCCATTCCTTTCCAGGTACCATTCCATTCCACTTTGCATTCCAATCCGTTCCATTCCAATCCACATTCCATTCCACGTTCCATCCTTCTCCATTCCACTTTCTATACTCTTCCATTCCACTTTCTAGTCCATTCCATTCCACGTTCCATTCCATTCCACATTCCATTCCATTGCACGTTCCATTCCATTCAATTCCACGATCCATTCCACGTTCCATTCCACATTCCATTCCACGTTCTATTCCATGTTGCATTCCATTCCATTAAACGTTCCATTACTCATTCCATTCCACATTACATTCCATTCCATTCCACATTCAATTCCAATTTCCACTGATCGCCATTCCACGTTCCATTACATTCCACTTTTTGTTCCATTCCATTCCACGTTCTGTTCCATTCCATACCATTCCACATTCCATTTCTTATTCCATTCCAGATTCCATTCCATTCCATTCCACATTCCATTCAACATTCCATTCCACATTCCCTTCCGTACTCCATTACATTCCATTCCACATTCCATTCCATTCCACATTGCATTCCATTCAATTCCACATTCCATTACATTCGATTCCATTCCATTCTATTCCACATTCTATTCCACATTCCATTCCAATCCATTCCACGTTCCATTCCACAATCCACTCCACATTCCATTCCATTCCTATCCATTCCATTACACGTTCCATTCCACATTCCATTCCATTCTATGCAGTTCTATTCCTCATTCAATTACATGTTGTATTGCATTCTATTCCACTTTCCATTCCATTCCACTCCACGTTCCATTCCACATACCACTCCATTGCTTTCCACGTTAGATTCCATTTTCCTTTCCATTCCATTCCACATTCCATTCCATTCCATTCCCTTCCATTCTACATTCCTTTCATCCTGTTCCACATTTCATTACATTCCATTCCATCCCGCATTCCTTTCCATTACAATTCAACTTCCATTCGCTTCTAATTCATTCCATATTCCATTCCACATTCCATTCCATTCCATTCCATTCCACATTCCATTCCATTCCATTCCACATTAAATTCCATTCAATTGCACATTCCATTGCATTCCATTCCACATTCCGTTCCATTCCATTCCACAATCCGTTCCATTCCATTCCACATTCCATTCCATTCCACTTTACGTTCCACTCCTTACATTCCATTCCACATTCCATTCCACGTTCCATCCCACTCCATTCCACTTTGCATACTATTCCACTGCATGTTCCATTCCATTCCATTCCACATTACATTCCATTATATTCCACGTTCCATTCCATTCCACATTCCATTGCATTCCATTCCACGAAAATTTCCACGTTCCATTCCACGATCTATTCCATCTTCCTTTCCATTCCATTAAATGTTCCATTCCTCATTCCATTCTTCAGTCCATTCCATTCCATTCCATATTCCATTCCACGTTCAAATCCACTCCATTCCACGTTCCGTTACATTCCACTTTCCATTCCCTTCCATTCCACTTTCCATTCCATTCTATATTCCATTCCATTCCATTCCATTCCACATTCCATTCTACTACATTCCATTCCATTCCACATTCCATTCCATTCCATTCTACATTCCAATCCATTCCATTCCACATTCCAATCCATTCCATTCCACATTCCATTCCATTCCATTCCATATTCCATTCAACATTCAATTCCAATCCATTCCATTGCATTCCACCTTCCATTCCATTACATTCCACATTCCACTCCATTTCATTCCACATTCCGTTCCATTTGGTTTCCATTCCATTGCATTCCACATTCCATTCCATTGCATTCCACATTCCATTCCATTCCATTCCACATTCAATACCATTCCACTTTGAAATTCCATTCCATTCGTTTCCATTCCACATTCCTTTCCATACAATTCCTTTCCACAATCCTTTCCATTCCATTTCATATTCCATTCCTTTCCAATCCATTCCTTAGTCCATTCCATTCCATTTCACATTCCATTCCTTTCCATTGCATTCCACAGTCCATTCCACTCCATTCCACTTTCCATTCCCTTCCACTTTCCATTCCATTCCATTCAGTTTCATCCCACATTCCATTCCATACCATTCCTTTCCACATTACATTCCATTCGATTTCACATTCCAATCCATTCCATTCCATTCCACGTTCCATTCCAAATTCCATTCCACATTGCATTCCATTCCATTCCATTCCACATTCCATTCCATTCCACATTCCATTCCATTCCATTCCTTTCCATTAAATTCCACGTTCCATTCCACATTCTATTCCACATTCCATTCCATTCCATTCCACATTCCATTCCACGTTCCATTCCACATTCCATTCCACATTCCATTCCATTCCACATTCCATTCCACTCCTTTCCATTGTATTCCACATTGCATTGCATTCCATTCCATTCCACATTCCATTCCATTCCAAATTCAATTTCACATTCAAATACATTCCATTCCATGTTCCATTCCACATTCAATTCCATTCCATTCCACATTAAAATCTATCTCCATTTCACTTTCCATTGAATTCCATTCCACATTCCATTGCCTTCCATTACACATTCCATTCCACTCCATTGCTTTGCATTCAATATTCCATTCCTTTTCATTCCACATGCCATTCCCATCAATTCCACATTGCATTCCATATTTGATTCCATTCAATTGCACTTTCCATTTCACATGTTCTGTTGCATTCCACTTTGCATTCCACATTCCATTCCCTATTCCATTCCATTGCATTCTACATTCCATTCCATTCCATTCCATTCCATTGCATTTCACATTCCATTCCACATTCCATTCCATTCAAAGTTCCATTCCACATTCCTTTCCATTTCATTCCATTGCATTCCACATTCCATTCCATTCCATTCCATTCCACATTCCATTCCATTTCATGCCACATTCCATTCCATTCCATTCCACATTCCATTCCTCCTTGCATTCCATTGCATTCCACATTCAATTTCACTTTCCATTCTATTCCATTCCAAATTCCATTCCAATCCATTAAACTTTCCATTCCACGTTCAATTTCTTTCCATTCCACGTTCAATTCAACATTGCGTTCAACATTCCATTCCATTCCACTTTGCATTCCACATTCCATTCCACATTCCATTCCGTTCCTACCAATTCCATTCCACTTACCATTCCAAATCCCATTCCACATTCCATTCCATTCCATTCCATTCCATTCCAAGTTCCAATCCACATTCCATTCCACTTTGCATTCCATTCCATTCCCTTCCATTGCACATTACATTGCATTCTATTCCACATTTCATTCCATTGCATTCCATTCCACATTCCTTTCCATTCCAATCTACCTTCCATTCCATTCCAATCCATTCAATATTCCATTCCACATTCCATTGAATTGCATTCCAATTTCCATTCCATTCCTTTCCACGTTAAATTCCATTCCATTCCACATTTCATTCCATTCCATTCAACATTCCATTCCCTTCCACACCAAATTCCGTTCCATTCAATTCCACATTCCATTACATTCCACTCTACATTCCATTCCATTCCATTCCATTCCAAATTCCATTCCCCATTCCATTACCCATTCCATTCCCTTCCATTCCACATTCCATTCCATTCCATTCCACGTTCCATTACATTCCATTCCCTTCCATTCCCAATCCATTCCATTCTATTGCACATTTCATTCCATTCCATGCCGTTCCAATTCCTTTCCATTCCATTCCACCTTCCATTCCATTCCAATCCATTACATATTCCATTCCACATTCCATTCCATTCCTCATTCCATTCCATTCCACACTCCATTCCGTTTAATTTCACATTCCATTCCATTCCATTCCTCAATCCATTCCGTTCCATTCCACATTCCGTTTCATTCCTTTCCATTCCACATTCCTTTCCATTCCATTCCACGTTCCATTCCTTTCCATTCCACTTTCCATTCCACATTCCATTCCGTTCCATTCCATTCAACGTTACATTCCTGATTCCATTCCACTTTCCATTATGTTCCATTCCATTCCATTATACATTCCATTCCACATTCCTTTCCATTACATTCCACGTTTCTTTCCTCATTCCATTCCATCTTTCACTCCATTGCATTCCACATTCCATTCCTCATTCAATTCCACGTTTCATTCCGTGCCATTCCACGTTCCATTCCGCGTTCCATTCCACGTTCCATTCCATTTTCCTTTGCATTCCATTCCACGTTCCTTTCCTCATTCAATTCCACGTTCCACTCCATTCCATTCCACATTCCATAACTCATTTCACTCCACGTTCCATTCCTTTTTCCATTCCACATTCCATTCAATGTTTCCTTCCACTTTCCGTTGCATTCCATTTCACGTTCCATTCCTCCATTCATTCTACGTTCCATTCCATTACATTCCACATTCCATTCCACATTCCATTCCACCTTCCATTCCATTACATTCCACATTTCATTCCATTCTATTCCACTTTCTTTTCCATATTCCATTCCACATTTAATTACACGTTCCATGGCACTCCATTCCACGTTCCAATCCTTATTCCATTACACATTCCATTCCATTCCATTCCACATTCCATTCCACATTCCGTTCCATGTTCCATTCCATTCCAATCCACATTCCATTCCATTCTGCTCCACATTTCTTTCCACATTCCATTCCATTCCATTTCACTTCCCGTTCCGCATTCCACTCCATAACATTCCAAATTCCTTTGCATTCTATTCCATTCATTTCCTTATTCCATAACACATTACATTACATTCCATTCCACATTCCGTTCCACTCCATTCCACGTTCCATTTGACGTAGCATTCCATTCCTTTCCACATTCCATTGCATATTCTGTTCCATTCCTTTCCACTCGATTCCACATTCCATTCCATTCCATTCCATTCCATTCCACATTCCATTCCATTCCATTTCACATTCCATTCCACATTGCATTCCACAATCCATACCACATTGCATTCCATTCCATTCCACTGTCCATTCCACATTCCATACCATTCCATTCCACATTCCATTCCATTCTATATCTCATTCCATTCCATTCCATTCAACTTTCCATTCTATTTGCATTTCACAATCCATTCTATTTCCATTTCAAATTCCATTCCATTCCACATTCCATTCCACTTTCCATTCCATTATATTCCACATTCCAAGGCACATTCAATTCCATCCCTTCCACATTCCATTCCATTCTATTTTAATTTCCATTCTTTCCATTACATTCCACATTCCATTCCAGGTTCCTTCCCACTCTATTTCACTATCCATACCATTCCACTCCACGTTACATTCCATTCCATTCCACTCCACATTCCATTCCATTCCATGCCTCATTTCATTCCATTCCATTCCACATTCAATTCCATTGCACTCCACATTCCACTCCATTCCATTCCTTTCCACATTGCATTCCCCATTCCATTCCCTTCCATTAAACATTCCATTGCATTAAATTCCACAACCCATTCCATTCCAAGCCTCGTTCCACTCTATTCAAATCCACAATCCATTGCATTCCAGGACACTTTCCATTCCTTTCCTTTCCACATTCCCTTCCATTCCTTCCACATTCCATTGCGTTCCACTTTCCATTAAATTCCATTCCACATTTCCATCCATTCCATTCCACATTCCATTCCACATTCCATTCCATTCCACATTCCATTTCATTCCACATTCCATTTCACTCCTTTCCATTGGGCATTCCATTCCATTTCACATTCCATTCCATTCCATACCACATTCCATTCCATTCCATTTCACATTGCATTCCATTCCATTTCTTTCAACATTCCATTCAATCCTATTCCACATTCCATTCCATTCCATTCCACATTTAATTCCATATTCCATTCAATTCCATTCCATTCCATTCCACTTTCCATTCTATTACATTGCATTCCACATTCCATTTCATACCACTCAACTTTGCTTTCCACATTCCATTCCACTTTCCATTCCATTCCTTTCCACATTCCATTCCATTCCATTCCATTCCACAGTCCATTCCATTCCATTTCACCATCAATTCCATTCCATTCCACATTCGATTCCAAATTCCATGCCACATTCCATTCCTTTCCATTCCACATTCCATTGCACATTCCATTCCATTCCATTCCATTCCACATTCCGTTCCATTCCATTCCACTTTCCATTCCATTCCATTCCACATTCTATTCCACATTTCAATCCGCATTCCATACCACATTCCATTCCATTCCATTCCACATTCTATTCCACATTCAATTCCACATTCCATGCCACAATCCATTGCATTCCATTCCACAATCTATTCCACATTCTATTCCACATTCCATTCCACATTCCATTACATTCCATTACACTTTCCATTCCATAAGCCATTCAGGTCCATTCCATTCCTCTTTCCATTCCATAATCCATTCAATTTCATTCTCCTTTCCATTCCACACTCCGTTACATTCCATTCCACTTTCCATTCCGCTTTCCAATCCACTTTCCTTTCCACATTTCATTCCATGTTCCATTCCATTCCATTCAATTTCATTCCACATTTCTTTCCTTTCCATTCCATGTTACATTCCATTCCATTACACATTCCATTCCTTTGCATTCCACATTCCATTCCATTCCATTCTACATTCCGTTCCTTTGCATTCCACAATCCATTCCACATTCCAGCCCATTCCATTCCACATTCCATTCCACACTTCTTTCCATTCCATGCCACATTGCATTCCACATTCCATCCCATTTCATTCCACATTCCATTACACATTCCATTCCACTCCATTCCACATTCCATTCCATTTAACATTCCACTCCACATTCCAATAAAATCCATTCCACATTCCATTCCACATTCCATTCTATTCCAGTCCACATTTCATTCTACATTCCATTTCATTGCATTCAAAATTTCATTCCACATTCCATTCATTGCATTCTCCATTCCTTATCATTCCATTCCATTGCACATTCTATTCTATTCCATTCCGTTCCACTTTCCTTCCCATTCCATTCCACATTACATTCCGCATTCCATTCTATTCCATTCCACATTCCATTCCATTCCATTCCATTCAATTCCCCATTCCATTCCATACCATTCTATTCGATTCCAGATTCGCTTCCATTCCATTCCATTCCAGATTCCTATCCATTCCATTCCATCTTCCATTCCATTTCACATTCCATTCCACATTCCATTCCATTCTATTCGACAATCCATTCCACATTGCATCCCATTCCATTTAATATTCTATTCCACATTCCATTGCATTGCATTTCACTTTGCATTCCATTCTATAGAATACCACATTCCATTCCATTCCATTCCACATTACATTCCATTCCATTCCACATTACATTCCATTACTTTCCATTCCACATTCCATTCCATTGCATTCCACATTCAACTCCGTTCTTTGAATTCCAAATTCAATGCCATTCCATTCCACATTCCATTTGATTCCATTCCATTCCACATTCCATTTCATTCTATTCCACATTCCATTCCATTCCACATTCCATTCCACATTCCATTCCGTTCCTTTCCATATTCCTTGCCATTCCTTTCCACATTCCATTCCACATTCCATTTCATTCCATTCCACATTTCGTGCCATTCCATTCCGCTTTCTATTCCACATTGCATTAAGATCAATTCCACTTTCCATTCCACATTCCATTTAACATTCCATTCCACATTCCATTCCACATTCCATTCTATCCCATTTCATTCCAAATTCTACACCACATTCCATTCCATTCCATTTCACATCCCATTTCACATTCCATTCCATTCCATTCCACATTCCACTCCACATTCCATTCCACAATCCATTCCGCTTTCCATTCCATTGCATTCAACATCCCATTCCACATTCCATTCTATTTCATTCCACATTCCATGCCATTCCATTCCACATTCCATTCCACAGTCCATTCCACTTTCCAATCCATTCCATTGCATTGCATTCTACTTTCCATTCCATTCCATTCCACATTCCATTCCATTCCATTCCAGATTCCATTCCACTTTCCATTACTTTCCAGTCCACATTCTGTTGCATTCCATTTCATTCCAATCCACATTCAATTCCATTCCATTCCATTCCACATTCCATTCCATTCCATTCCATTCCTGTCCACATTCTATTCCATTCCATTCCATTCCCCTTTCCATTCCATTCCATTCCATTCCTGTCCACATTCTATTCCATTCCATTCCATTCCATTTCACTTTCCATTCCATTCCATTCCACATTCAAATCCATTCAATTCCAAATTCCATTCCATTCCATTAAACATTCCATTCCATTCAATTCCACATTCCTTCCTATTCCATTACACATTCAATTCCATTCCATTCCATTCTATGTTCCATTCGATTCCATACCACGTTCCAGTCCATTCCATTCCACATTCCACTCCACATTCCTTTACACTTTCTATTCCACATTGCATTCCGCATTCCTTTCCCTTCCGTTACACATACCATTCGATTCCATTACTTATTCCATTTCACTTTCCATTCCACGTTCAATTGCACGTTCAATTACTCGTTTCATTCCATTTTCCATTCCATTTTCCATTCCATTCCATTCCACATTCCATTCCATATTCCATTCCATTCCATTCCATATTCCATACCATTCCATTCCATTCCATTCCACATTCCATTCTATTGCATTCCACGTTCCATTCCACGTTTCATTCCATTAAATTCCACGTTCCTTTCCAATCCACTTTCCATTTCAGTCCATTCCACATTCCATTCCACATTCCATTTCACATTCCATTCCACATTCCATTTCACATTCCATTCCACATTCCATCCCACATTCCATTTCATATTGCATTCCACATTACATTTCACATTCCACATTCCATTCCATTCCATTTCACATTCCATTCCATTTCACATTCCATTCCTATACCTTCTACATTCCATTCCACATTCCATTCCATTCTGTTCCACATTCTATTCCATTCCGTTCCATATTCCATTACTTTCCATTCCATTCCACATTCCATTCCATTGTATTCCATTCCACATTCCATTCCACATTCCATCCCATTCCATTAAACACTATTTTCCACATTCCATTCCATTCCACATTACATTCCATTCCACATTCTATTGCATTACGTTCCACATTCCATTCAATTCCTTTCAACATTCCATTCCACTCCATTCTTTCCATTCCACATTCCGTTCCATTTCATTCCATTCCAGATTCCATTCCACATTCCATCCCTTTCCTTTCCAAATTCCATTCCCATTTTGTTCCATTCCATTCCACTTTCCATTCCATTCCACTTTGCATTCCACATTCTATTCCACATTCCATTCCGTTCCTAGCAATTCCATTCCACTTACCATTCCACATCCCGTTGCACATTCCATTCCATTCCATTCCATTCCATTCCAAGTTCCAATCCACATTCCATTCCACTTTCCATTCCATTCCATTCCCTTCCATTCCACATTCTTTTCCATTCTTTTCCACATTTCATTCCATTGCATTCCATTCCACATTCCTTTCCATTCCAATCCACCTTCCATTCCACATTCCATACTACATTCCCTTCCTTTGCATTCCACTTTCCATTACAGATTCAATTACACTATCCATTCCATTCCATTCCACATTGCATTCCATTCCATTCCACATTCCATTCCACATTCCATTCCACATTCCATTCCTCTTTTCATTCCAAATAATTCCACTTTCCATTCAGAGTTCCATTCCGCATTCCATTCCACATTCCATTGAACGTTAAATTCCATTACCTTCCACGTTCCATTCCCCATTGCATTCTATTCCGTTCCACGTTCCGTTCTACATTTCTATCCTTTGCATTCCAGGTTCAATCCCACTTTCAATTCCAAATTCCATTACTTTCCATTCCACATTTCGTTCCATTCCAATCCACATTCCATTCCACTTTCCATTCCATTCCATTCCACTTTGCTTTCCACATTGCATTCCACATTCATTTGCACATTCCATTCCATTCAATTGCATATTCCATTCTACATTCCATTGCATTCCATTCAACCTTCCATTCCACATTCCATTCCACTTTCCATTCCACTTTCCGTTCTTTTCGTTTCCACATTGCATTACATTCAATTCAACATTCCATTCCATTCCATTCCACATTCCATTTCACATTCCATTTCACATTCCATTTCGCATTCCCTTCCACTTAACTTTCCATTCCATTCCACAATCCTTTCCTTTCCATTACACGTTCCATTTCATTCCATTCAACATTCCATTCCACCTTCCATTTCACATTAATTTCCATTTAACATTCCATTCCACATTCCATTCCATTCCATTCACATTCCACTCCATTGCATACCGCATTCCATTACATTCCACATTCTATTCCACTTTCCATTACATTCCATTCCTCTGCACATTCCATTCCATTGCATTCCACATTCGATTTCACATTCCATTGCACATTCCGTTCCACATTTCTTTCCTCAATCCATTCCATTCCATTCCACATTCAATTCCATGCCATTCCACATTCCATTCCATTCCATTCCATTCCACGTTCCATTCCATTCAATTCCACGTTCCATTGCATTCTGTTCAACATTCCATTCCATATTCCATTCCACATTCCACTTTTCATTGCATTCCCTTCCATTCCACTTTCCTTTCCATTGCATTCCACTTTCCATTCAATTCAACTGCACATTCCGTTCCATTCCATTCCTCTTTCCATTCCACATTTCATTCCACTTTCCTTTCCGCATTCCTTTCCCTTCCATTCCACATTCCATTCCATTCCATTCCACGATCCATTCCATTCTATTCCACATTCCATTCCATTGAATTCCACATTCCATTCCATTGCAATCCATATTCCATTCCACGTTCCATTCCTTTCCAAGTTCCATTCCATTCCAATCCACGTTCCATTTCATTCCATTCCACAATCCATTCCACATCCATTTAACATTCCCTTCCTCATTCCATTATACATACCATTCCACCTTCCATTCCACATTCTCTTCTGCGGTCCATTCCATTCCTTTCCACATTCCATTCCATTCCATTCCATTCCACATTCCTTTCCATTATATTCAACCTTCCATTCCATTGCATTCCACCTTCATTTCCATTCCATTCCACAATCCATTCCGCATTCCATTCCACATTCCTTTACGCATTCCCCTCCCTTCCATTCCACAGTCCTTTCCATTACCTTCCACGTTCTATTCACTTCCATTCCACTTTCCTTTAAATTCCATTCTACTTTCCATTCCACATTCTATTCCATTCCATTCCACATTCCTTTCCATTCCATTCCACGTTCCATTCCTTTCCATTCCACATTCAATTCCATTCCATTCCACAATCCATTCCATTTCATTCCAATTTCCATTCCACATTCCGTTCCATTCCATTCCATGTCCTATTACATTTCATTCCACTTTCCATTTCATTCCATTCCACAATCCATTCCACATTCCATTTCATATTACATCCCACATTCCATTCCACATTCCATTCCACATTCTATTCCATGATGCATTCTATACCATTCCACATTCCATGACACTCCATTCCATTCCATTCGACATTCCATTCAATAGCATTCCATGTTCCTTTACATTCCATTCCACATTCCATTCCGTATTCCATTGCACATTCCATTCTGCATTCCAGTCCCTTGCATTCCACACTCCATTCCCTTCCCTTCCACCTTCTATTCAGTTCCATTTTATGTTCCATTAAATTCCATTCCACGTTTCATTCCATATTCCTTTCCATTCCATTCCACCTTCCATTCCACATTCCTTTCCATTCCACTCCACATTCCATTTCACATTCCTTTCCATTCCATTCCACATTACATTCCACATTCCAGTCCATTGCATTCCTCATTTCATTCCACATTCCATTCCAATCCATTCCATGCCACATTCCATTACACGTTCCTTTCCATTCTATTACACATTCCATTCCACTTCCCATTCCACGTTGCATTCCACATTCCAATCCACATTCCATTTCACATTCCATTCCATTCAATTTCATGTTCCTTTCCACATTCCACTCCATTCAATTCCTCATTCCATTCCTCATTCCATTCCACATTCCATTCCACAATCCATTTCACATTGCATTCTATTCCATTTCTTGTTCCATTCCACGTTCCATTCCATTCCATTCCATGTTCCATTCCACGTTCAATTCCATTACATTTCACATTCCTTTCCACATTCAATTGCACATTCCATTTCATATTTCATTCCATTACATTTCGCATTCCATTCCACATTGCACTCCTTTCCCTTCGACACTCTATTCCACATTCCATTCAATATTCCATTCCTTTCCATTCCACATTCCTTTCCACATTCCATTCAGCATTCTATTCCACATTCCATTCCACATTCCATTCCACACTCCATTAAAGATACCATTCCACATTCCATTCCGTTCCATTCCACATTCCTTTCCACATTCCATTACACTTTCCATTCCTTTCCATTCCACATTCCATCCACATTCCATTCAATTCAATTTCATATTCCATTCCTTTCCATTCCAGATTCCTTTCCACATTCCATTACACATTCCTTTCCACATTGCATTCCACATGCCATTCCACATTGCATTCCATTCCATTCCTCATTCCATTTCACATTCCATTCCACCTTGCTTTCTACGTTCCATTCCAATTTCCATTCAACTAATTTCCACGTTCCATTCCCCATTACATTGCATTCCATTCCTCTTTCCTTTCCACATTCCTTTCCACATTCCATTCCATTCCATTCCACATTGCATTCCATTCCATTCCACATCCCATTACACGTTCCTTTCCATTCCTTTCCACGTTCCATACTACGTTCAATTCCATGTTCCATTCCACTTTACTATCCAAATTCCATTTCACATTCCATTACATTCCATTTCACATTGCATTCCACATTCCACTCCATTCCATTTCACTTTCCATTCCTCATTACATTCCACAATCCATTCCATTCCATCCCACATTCCATTCTATGCTCCATTCCATTACATTCCACGTTCAATTCCTCATTCCGTTCCATTTTATTTGACATATTATTCCACCTTCCATTGCACATTCCATTTCACATTCCATTCCGTTCCAACACACATTCAATTCCACACTCCATTCCACATTCCATTCCACTTTCCATTCCGTTCCATTCCATATTCCCTTCCACGATACATTCCCTATTACATTCCACATTCCATTTCACGTTGCACTAAATTCCATTGCACATTCCATTCCATTCCATTCAACATTCCATTCCACGTTCCATTCAACGTTCTATTCCAAATTCCATTCAATATCATTCTACGTTGCTTTCCGCATTCCATTCCATTCCATTCCACTTTCCTTTCAACATTCAATTCCCCATTCCATTCCACATTACTTTTCACATTCCATTCCTTTCCATTCCACATTCATTCAACATTCCATTCCCCATTCCTTTCCACGTTCCATTCCACATATGATTCCATTCCATTCCATATTCCATTAAATTCCATTCCACATTCCAAACCACACTCCAATCCAAATTTCATTGCACATTCCATTCCGTTCCTTTCCACATCCCTTTCCACATTCCATTCCACTTTCCATTCCACATTCCCTTCCATTCCATTCCACATTCTATTACACATTCCATTCCATTGAATTTCTCATTGCATTCCACATTCCATTCCACAATGCATCCCATTCCATTACATTTTCCATTCCACAATCTTTCCATTCCATTCCACATTCCATTCCATTCCATTCCATTCCACATTCCATTCCATTCCATTGAATTTCACATCCCATTCCATTCTATTCCACATTCCATGCCTTTCCATTACATTCCTCATTCCATTCCACATTCCATTCCACATTCCATTCCATGTTGCATTCAACGTTTCTTTCCATTCCATTCCACTTTCCATTCAATGATCCTATCCAATCAATTCCACGTTCCCTTCCACGATACATTACATTATATTCCACTTTGCAATTCAAATTCCATTCCACATTGCATTTCACTTTGCTTTCCACATTCCATTCCACATTCTTTTCCATTCCGTTCCACGTTCCATTCCACGTTCCATCCCACCTAACATTCCATATTCCATTCCATGTTCCAATTCATTCCATTACACATTGCATTCCACGATCCTTTCCACATTACATTCCACATTCCATTCCATTCCATTCCACATTCCATTCCCCCTTCCGTTCCACATTCCATACCTTTCAATTCCATGTCCCTTTCCATGTTACATTCCACGTTCCATTCCACGATCCATTCCATTCCATTCCACGTTCCATTCCATTCCATTCCTCATTCTTTTTGACATTCCATTTCACATTGCATTCCACATTCCATTTCACATACCATTGCATTCCCTTCCACATTCCATTCCACATTCCATTGCACATTCCACTCCATTCCATTGAACATTTCATTCCACATTCCATTCCGTTCCATTCCACAGTCCACTCAACTTTCCATTCCACAATCCATTTTTTTCCATTCCACATTCCATTTCACATTCCACTCCACATTCCATTTCACATTCCATTCCATTCCATTATATTCCGCATTCCATTCTACATTCCCTTCCACATTCCTTTCCATTCAATTACACATTCCATTCCACGTTACATTCCATTCCATTCCACTTTCCATTCTACAACCATTCCACATTCCCTTCCACTTTCCATTCCATTGCATTCCACTTTCCATTCCACGTTCTATTCCACATTCCATTCCATATTCCATTTCGTTCCATTCCACATTCCGTTCCACATTCCATTCCATATTCCTTTGCACATTCCTTTCCATTCCATTCCATATTCCATTACACATTCCATTCCATTCCATTCCACGTTCCATTCCATGTTCCATTCCACGTTCCATTCCATTCCATTCCATGTTCCATTCCACTCCATTCCACGTTCCATATCATGCCATTGCATGTTCCATTCCACATTCCATTTAGCATTCCTTTCCATTCCACACTCCATTCCATTCCATTACACAATCCATTCCATTCCATTCCACATTCCATTCCACAATCCATTCCAATCCATTCTACTCCACTTTCCATTCCATTTCATTCCATATTCCATTCCTTTATATTCCAGATTCTATTGCACATTCCTTTCCACTTTCCATTGCATTCCTTTCCAGATTCCAATCAGCACTCCATTCCACATTCAACTCCACATTCCATTCCGTTCCATTCCACATTCGTTTTCACATTCCATTCCTCATTCCATTCCATTCCATTCCACATTCCGTTCCATATTCCATTCCATTCCGTTTCACATTACATTACGTTCCATTCCACATTCCTTTACACATTCCATTCAACATTCTGTTACATTGCATTGCACGTTTCATTCCATATTCCATTCCTTTCCATTCCTTATTCAATTCCATTCCATTCCATAATCCATTCCGCTCAATTCCATATTCCGTTCCACATTCCATTAAATTCCATTCCACATTCCATTCCACATTCCATTCCACGTTCCATTCAACGTTCTATTCCAAGTTCCATTCAATATCATGCCACGTTTCATTCCGCATTCCATTCCATTCCATTCCACTTCCTTTCAACATTCCGCTATCCATTCCGTTCAACTTCCTTTCAGCATTCCACTCCTTTCAACATTCCATTATCCATTCCATTCCACTTCCTTTCAACATTCCATTATCCATTCCATTCCACATTTCATTCTGTTCCATTCCACATTCCATTCCACATTCCGTTCGACATTTCTTTCCATTCCATTCCACATTCCGTTTCATTCCATTCCGCATCCCGTTTCATTCCATTCCACATTCCTTTCCACATTCCATTCCATTCCATTCCACATTTCATTCCACCTTCCATTCCACATTTCATTCCACGTTCCATTCCGCGTTGCATTCCACATTCCAATCCTCATTCCATTCCACATTACATTCCAAATTCTACTCCACAATCCATTCCACATTCCGTTCCATTCCATGCCACATTCCATTCCACTTTCCATTCCATTCCATAACACGTTCAATTCCGCATTCCATTCCATTACATTTGACCTTCCAATTCACATTTCATTCCATTCCATTACACATTCCATTTCACACTCCATTCCAGTATCTATTCCACTTTCCATTCCTTTTCATCCCACATTCAATTACACATTACATTCCATTGCACTAGTGTTTCCATTCCACATTCCATTCCAAATTCCATTTCACTTTCCATTCCATTGCATTACACATTCCATTCCACACTCCATTCTATATTCCATTCCATATTCCATTCCATGTTCCATTCCGTTCCATTCCACAATACATAGCACAATCCATTCCACATTCCATTCCACATTCCATTCCACATTCCATTACGTTTCATTCCACATTCCATGCCAGACTACATTCCACAGTATATTCCACATTCCTTGCTGTTCCATTCCACATTCCTTTATACATTCCATTCCGTATCCCATTCCACATTCCATTCCACATTCCGTTCCACACTCCATTCCACACCCCATTTCACATTCCATTCCGTTCCATTCCACATTCCATTCCATATTCCATTCCATTCCATTCCACATTCCATTCCTCATTGCATTCCATTCCTTTCCACAATGCATTTCACATTCCATTCCACATTCCATTCCATTCCGTTCCAAGTTCCATTCCACTTCCCATTCCGTTCCATTCCACGTTGAATTCCACATTCAATTCCTTTCCTTTTCACGTTGCTTTGCACATTCCATTCAATTCCATTCCACATTCCTTTCCATTTCATCACACATTCCATTCCACATTCCATTATATTCCAATCCACATTCTCTTCTATTCCATTCAATTCCAGTCCACATTCTATTCCATTCTATTCCATTCCACATTCCGTTCCAATCCATTCCACATTCCATTCCATTCCATTCCACATACAATTCCACGTTCAATTCTGTATTCCATTCCACATTCCATTCCATTCTATTCCACAAACCATTCCATTCCTTTCAATTCCATTGCACATTCCATTCCATTCCTTTCCACATTCCATTCCACATTCCATTTAACGTTCCATTCCTTTCCACATTCCATTCCACATTCCATTTAACGTTCCATTCCTTTCCATTCGACGTTGCATTCCACAATCCATTACAAATCCCATTCCGTTTCATTCCACGTTCAATAACACAGTCTATTCCATTCCATTCCACATTCCATTCCAAATTCTACTCCACAATCCATTCCACATTCCGTTCCATTCCATTCCACATTCCATTCCACACTCCATTCCACATTCCATTGTGCATTCCATTCCGTTCGATTCCATATTCCTTTCCACATTGCATTCCACATTCCATTCCACATTCCATTCCATTCCATTCCACATTCCATTCTGCAACCCACTACATTACATTCCAAATTCCGTTCTATTCCATTTCACATTCCTTTCCTCATTCCATTCCACATTCCATTTCATTACATTTCACATTGCATTCCCCAATTCATTCGACATTCCATTACCCATTCCATTCCATTAAATTCCACATTCCATTCCACTTTCCATTCCACGTTCCATTCCACATTCCATTTCATATTCCATTCCACGTTTCATTCCATTCTATTCCAAATTATATTGCATTCCATTCCAACTACCTTCCCATTCCCTGCAATTCCATTCCAAATTACTTATCATTCCATTCCATTCCACATTGCATTCCTTTCCATTACACATTCCATTCCATTCCATTCCATATTCCATTCCATTTCATTCCATTCCATTCTGTATTCCATACCTTTCCATTCCATTCCACATTCCATTCTTTCCATTCCACATTCCATTCCATTCCTTTCCACATTCCATTCCATTAGATTCCACTTTCCATTCCACATACCATTCCCTTTCATTCCACATTCCATTCTATTCCATTCCACATTCCATTCAACTTTCCATTAAACGATCCATTCCACGTTCCATTCCATTGCATTCCAGTTTCTATTCCACTGCATTCCAGTTTCTATTCCACACTCCATTCAATTCCATTCCACGTACCTTTCCACATTCCATTCCATTCCATTGCTGGTTCCTTTCCACATTCCATTCCACATTCGATTCCACGTTCCAATCCACGTTCCATCCATTCAATTCCATGTTCCATTCCATGTTGTATTCTGTTACATTCCAGGTTCCATTCCACATTCCATTGCACATTCCATTCCACTTTCCATTCCACATTCCATTCCACTCCATTACACAATCCATTCCACGCCATTCCAAATTCCATTCCACTTTCCATTCCATTCCATTCCACATTTGATTCCACATTCCATTCCATTCCATTCCATATTCCGTTCCACATTCCATTCTACTCCATTCTGCATCCTATTCCACATTCCATTGCATTCCTGTCCACATTCCATTCCATATTCCATTCCACATTCCATTCCATTCCACAATCCATTGCACATTCCAATGCATTCCAGTCCACGTTCCATTCCACATTCCATTCCATTCCATTACATTACATTCCACATTCCATTCAATTCCAGTCCATATTCCATTCCACATTTCATTCCATTCCTTTCCACATTCCATTCCATATTCCATTCAATTCCATTCCACATTCCATTCAATTCCATTCCACACTCCATTCCACATTCCATTGTGGATTCCATTCCGTTCCATTCCATATTCCTTTCCACATTGCATTCCACATTCCATTCCACATTCCATTCCATTCCTTTCCACATTCCATTCCGCAACCCACTGCATTACATTCCAAATTCCGTTCTATTCCATTTCACATTCCTTTCCACATTCCATTCAACATTCCATTCCATTACATTTCACATTGCATTCCCCAATCCATTCGACATTCCATTACCCATTCCGTTCCATGAAATTCCACATTCCATTCCACTTTCCATTCCACATTCCATTCCACATTCCATTACATATTCCATTCCACGTTTCATTCCATTCTATTCCAAATTATATTGCATTCCATTCCAACTACCTTTCCATTCTGTGCAATTCCATTCCACTTTACATATCATTCCATTCCATTCCACATTGCATTTCTTTCCATTACACATTCCATTCCATTCCATTCCATATTCCATTCCATTTCATTCCATTCCATTCTGTATTCCATAGCATTCCATTCCATTCCACATTCCATTCTTTCCATTCCACATTCCATTCCATTCCTTTCTACATTCCATTCCATTAGATTCCACTTTCCATTCCACATACCATTCCCTTTCATTCCACATTCCATTCCATTCCATTCCACATTCCATTCAACTTTCCATTAAACGATCCATTCCACGTTCCATTCCATTGCATTCCAGTTTCTATTCCACTGCATTCCAGTTTCTATTCCACACTCCATTCAATTCCATTCCACGTACCTTTCCACATTCCATTCCATTCCATTGCTGGTTCCTTTCCACATTCCATTCCACATTCGATTCCACGTTCCAATCCACGTTCCATCCATTCAATTCCATGTTCCATTCCATGTTGTATTCTGTTACATTCCAGGTTCCATTCCACATTCCATTGCACATTCCATTCCACTTTCCATTCCACATTCCATTCCACTCCATTACACAATCCATTCCACGCCATTCCAAATTCCATTCCACTTTCCATTCCATTCCATTCCACATTCGATTCCACATTCCATTCCATTCCATTCCACATTCTGTTCCATATTCCATTCTACTCCATTCTGCATCCTATTCCACATTCCATTGCATTCCTGTCCACATTCCATTCCATATTCCATTCCACATTCCATTCCATTCCACAATCCATTGCACATTCCAATGCATTCCAGTCCACATTCCGTTCCACATTCCGTTCCATTCCATTCCATTCCATTCCATATTCCATTCAATTCCAGTCCATATTCCATTCCACATTTCATTCCATTCCATTCCACATTCCATTCCATATTCCATTCAATTCCATTCCACATTCCATTCAATTCCATTCCACATTCCATTACACATTCCATTACATTCCATTCCACATTCCATTCCACGTTCTATTCCACATTGCATTCCACCTTCCATTCCACGTTGCATTCCGTTCCGCTCCATGTTGCATTCCAGATTCCATTTCTTTTCATTCCACGTCCCAATCCATATTCCATTGCACATTCCATTTTATCTTCCATTGCACATTAAATTCCACGTGCCTTTCCACGTTCCATTCAACGTTCCATTCCATGTTCCATTCCATACCGTTCAATGTTCATTCCACCTCACATTCCATTCCGTTCCCCGTTCCATTCCACCTTACATTCCATTCCGTTCCATGTTCCATTCCACATTCCATTCCTCATTCGATTCCACATTCCTTTCCATTCCATTCCACAATCCATTCCATTCCATTCGACATTCAATTCCATTCAATTCCACATTCCATTCCACCTTCAATTCCATCCAATTCCATATTGCATTCCACACCATTCCATGTTCCATTCCACATTCCATTCCACAATTTATTTCACATTGCATTCCACATTCCATTATATTTCATTCCACATTCCATTCCACATTCCATTCCATTCCATTCCACATTCCTTTCCGCATTCCATTTCACATTCCATTCCACTTTCCAATCCATTCCATTCCACTTTCCATTCCACGTTCCATTCCATTGCATTCAACATTGCATTCCATTCCATCCGACATTCCATTCCACGTTCCATTCCACATTTCATTCCATGTTCCATTCCATTCCATTACACTTTCCATTCCATTCCGTTCCACATTCCAATCAACATTCCATTTCACCTTTCCACTGCTTTCCATTCCTCTTTCCATTCCACGTTCCATTCCACTCCATTTCAGAATCCATTTCACATTCCATTCTACTTTCCATTCCACATTCAATTCCACATTCCATTCCATTCCATTAGACATTACATTCCACTTTCCATTCCTCGTTCCATTCCACGTTCCATTCCTTTCCATTGCATGATCCATTCATTCTGTTCCATTCCACATTTCATTGCACTTTCCATTTCGCATTTCATTCGACATTCCATTACAAACTCATTTCCATTCCATTCTACTTTCAATTCCATTCCATTCCACATTCCATTCCATTCCATTCCACATTCCATTCCATTCCATTCCACATTACAATCCTTTGCACATTCCATTCCACATTCCATCCCACGTTGCATTCCATTCCATTCCGCGTTGCATTCCACGTACCATTCCACGTTCCATTCCACGTTCCATTTCACATTCCATTCCATTCCATTCTATTCCTTTGCATTCCATTCCACATTCCTTTCCATTCTATTCCATTCCATTCCACATTCCATATCATTCCATTACATTCCACATGCCATACCTTTCCAATACACATTCCTTTCCTTTCCTTTCCACGTTCCATTCCATTCCATTCCACCTTCCATTCCACTTTTCATTTCAACTTCCATTCCTCGTTCCATTCCATGTTCCATTCCACCTTTCATTCCATTCAATTCCACATTCCGTTCCATTCCAATCCACAATCCTTTCCACATTCCTATCCATTCCATTCCAAATTCCATTCCATTCCATTCCAAATTCAATTCCACAATCCATTCCATTCCATTCCATTTCAAGTTCCATTCCACATTCCATTCTATTCCATTCCACATACCATTCCATTCAATTCCACATTCCATTCCATTCCACTCCACATTCCATTGCACTTTCCATTCCATTCAATTCCTCCTTCCATTCGACTTTCCTTTCCTTTCCATGCCACAATCCATTCTACATTCCATTCTTCATTTCTCTCCACATTCCATTCCATTCCATTCCAACTTCATTTCCACATTTCATTCCATGACGTTCCATTCCACTTTCCATTCCTTTACTTTGCATTCCACATTCCTTTCCATTCCATTCCATTCTACTTTCCATTCTATTCCATTCCCCATTCCATTCCATTCCTTTCCACATTCCATTCTGTTCCTTTCCACATTCCATTCCACAAAACATTCTACGTTACATTCCACTTCCAATTCCACATTGCATTCCACATTCCATTCTACATTCCATTCCATTCCACTTTCCGATCCATTCCATTCCACAGTTCATTCCATGCTGTTCCATTCCACATTCCATTCCATTCCATTCCATTCCTCATTCCATTCGATTGCATTATACATTCTATTCCATGTTGCATTCCACTTTCCATTCCATGTTCCATTCCATTCCATTCCACGTTCCATTCCATGTTGCATTATATTCCGTTGCACATTCGTTTCCACATTCCATTAAACACACATTTCCACATTACTTCCATTCCATTACACATTCCATTACACATTCCATTTAATTCCATTCCGTTCCAAATTCCAATCCATTCTACTAGTCATTCCATTCCACGTTCCAATCCGCTTTCCATTGCACATTCCATTTTAGGTTCCATTCCACGTTCCATTCCATTCCATTCCACATCCCATTCCACATCCCATTCCATTCCATTCCACATTCCATACCATTCCATTCCATTCCATTCTTCATTCCATTGCATTCCATTCCACATTCTATTCCACATTCCATTCCATTCCACTTTCCATTCCATTCCAATCCAGATTCCTTACCATTCCATTCCACATTCCATTGTATTCCATTATACATTCCATTCCACATTCCGTTCTGTTCCATTGCACATTCCATTCCCCATTCCATTGCATTCCATTCCACATTCCATTCCATTCAATTTCACATTTCATTACATTTCATTCCAGATTCATTTCCACATTCCTTTCCACATTCTATTCCACATTACATTCCACCTTCCATTCCACATTCCATTCCATTCCATTCCACATTCTATTTCACATTCCATTCTGTTCCATTCCACATTCCTATCCACATTCCATTCGACATTCCATTCCACATTCCGTTCCGCATTGCATTCCACATTCCATTCCATTCCATTCCACACTGCATTCCATTCCACTCCACATTCCATTTCGTATTCCATTCCACATTCCATTTCACATTCCATTCCCTTCAATTCCCCATTCCATTCCATTCCTTTCCACTTTCGATTTCACATTCCATTCCATACCATTCCATTCACATTCCATTCACATTCCATTCCCTTCAATTCCCCATTCCATTCCATTCCATTTCACAATCCTTTCCATTCCATTCCACATTCCATTTCACATTCCATTCCGTTCCATTCCACATTCATTCCACGTTCAATTCCACATTCCATTCCACATTCCATTCCACATTCCATTCCAGATTTCATTCCTTTCCATTCCATATTCCATTCCATTCCACTGCACATTGCATTCCATTCCGTGTCATTCCACGTTGCATTCCACATTCCATTCCATTCCTTTCCACATTCCATTCCGCTCCTTTCCACATTCCATTCCGCCTTCCATTTAACGTTCCATTCCTTTCCATTCCACGTTCCAATCCACGTCCCAGTCCATTTCATTCCACGTTCAATTCCACAGTCAATTCCACTCCATTTCACTTTCCATGCTACATTCCATTCCATATTCCTTTTCACCTTCCATTCCGTCCATTCCACATTCCATTCCAAACTCTATTCCACATTCCATTCCACATTACACTCTGTTCAATGCCACATTCCATTCCACACTATATTCCACATTCCGTTGCACATTCCATCCTGTTCCATTCCATATTCCTTTCCACATTCCATTCCACATTCCATTCCACAATAAATTCCACTAGCCATTTCATTCCATTCCACATTGCATTCCACAACCCACTAAATTCCATTCCACATTCCATTCCATTGCATTCCCCATTCCTTTACACATTCATTTCCACTTACCTTTCCATTACATTTCACATTCCTGTCCTCATTCCATTCCACATTCCATTAAACATTCCATTCCATTCCTTTCCACTTTCCATTCCACTTTCGATTCCACGTTTCATTCCATTCCATTCCATGTTCCATTCCACGTTCCGTTCCACTCACATTCCATTCCATTGCCCATTGCATTTCACGTTCCATTCCACATTCCATTCCACGTTCCTTTCGATTCCATTACTCATTCCATTCCACGTTCCATTCCACGTTCCATTCCACGGTTCCTTCCATTCTATTGCACGTTCCATTCCTGGTTCCATATCACAATCCTTTCCATATTTCATTCCATTTCATTCTATTCAACATTCCATTACACATTCCATTCCATTCCATTCCACATTCCTTTCCATGTTCCATTCCACGTTCCATTCCTCATTACTTTCCATTACTTTCCACTTTCCATTCCATTCCATTCGGCATTCCTTTCCATATTTCATTTCACATTCCATTCCACATTCCATTTGACATACCATGGCATTCGCTTTCCCACTCCATTCCATATTCCTTTGCACATTCTATTCCATTCCCTTGCATATTCCATTCCACATTCCATTCCTTTCCATTCCACATTCCATTCCATGTTCCATCTCATTCCATTCCACATTGCATTACACTTTCCATTATACATTCCATTCCACATTCCATTTCACATTCCTTACCATTCCATTCCATTCCGCACTGCATTCTACATTCCATTCAACATTCCCTTCCATTCCATTCCACATTCCTTTCCATGTTCCATTCCATTCTATTCAACTTTCCATTCAACGTTGCATTCCACATTCCATTCCACTTTCCATTCCATACCATTCCACTTTTCATTCCACTTTCCATTCCACATTCCATTCCATATTCCATTGCGTTCCATTACACATTGCATTCCACTTTCCATTCCATATTCTTCTGCACATTCCTCTCCATTCCATTCCACATTCCATTCCATTCCATTCCACATTCCATTCCACATTCCATTCCACATTTCATTCCACGTTCCAATCCCAGTTCCATTCCATTCCATTCCACTTTCCATTGCATTCCATTCCACGTTCCTTTTCATGCCGTTCCACGTTCCATTTCACATTCCTATCCACATTCCATTGTGTTCCATTCCACATTCCATTGCACATTCCATTTCATTTTCTTTTGAACATTCTTTTCCATTCCATTCCGCATTCCCTTCCACAATCCATTCCACATTCCATTCCACATTCCATTCCACATACCATTCCATTCCATTCCACTTTGAATTCCACATTCCATTGCATTTCGCTTGACATTCCATTACACATTCCATTCCACACTCCATTTCACATTGCATTCCATTCCATTACACATTCCCTTCGACACTCCATTCCACATTCCATTCCACATTCCATTCCACATTCCATTCCACATTCCTTTCCGTTCCATTCCACATTCCACTCCACACTCCATTCCACATTCCATTCCGTTCAATTCCACATTCCATTCCACACTGGAATATGCATTCCATTCCACATTCCATTCCGTTGCATTCCACATTCCTTTCCACCTTCCTTACCACATTGCATTCCACATTCCATTCCACATTCCAATCCACACTCCATTCCACCTTCCATTCCACATTCCATTCCGTACCATTCCACATTCCTTTCCAGTTTCTGTTTCACATCCCATTCCGTTCCATTCCACATTCCAATACATATTCCATTTCATTGCATTTCACATTCCATTCTGTTCCATTGCACATTCCTTTCCACATTCCATTCCACGTTCCGTTCCGCATTCCATTCCACATTCCTGTCCACATTCCATTCCATTCCATTCCACATTCCAATTCATTCCATTCCACATTCCATTCCATTCTATTCCACTTTCCGTTTCACATTCCATTCCGTTCTATTCCGCATTCATTCCACATTCCATTCCACATTCCATCCACAGTCCGTTCCACTTTCCATTCCACATTCTATTCCATTCCATTCCATTCCACATTCCCTTCCAATCCATTCCACATTCCATTCAACATTCCATTCCACATTCCACTCCATTCCATTCCACATTCCATTCCATTTTTCATTACACATTCCATTCCACGTTACTTTCCATTACATTCCACGTTCCATTTCTTTCCATTCCACATTCCTTTCCATATTTCATTTCACATTCCATTCCACATTACATTTGACATACCATTGCATTCCCTTCCACATTCCATTCCACATTCCTTTGCACATTCTATTCCATTTCCTTGCATATTCCATTCCACATTCCATTCCATTCCATTCCACATTCCATTCCACGTTCCATCTCATTCCATTCCACATTGAATTCCACGTTCCATTTCACATTCCATGCCACCTTGGATTTCACATTCCATACCATTCCATTCCATTCCACACTCCATTCTACATTCCATTCCACTTTCCTTTCCATTCCATTCCACATTCCATTCCACGTTCCATTCTATTCTATTCCACTTTCCATTCAACGCTGCATTCCACATTCCATTCCACTTTCCATTCCATACCATTCCGCTTTTCATTCCACTTTCCATTCCACATTCCATTCCATATTCCATTGCGTTCCATTCCACATTGCATTCCACTTTCCATTCCATACTCCTTTGCACATTCCTCTCCATTCCATTCAACATTACATTCCATTCCATTCCACTTTCCATTCCACAATCCATTCCACATTCCATTCCACATACCATTCCATTCCATTCCACGTTCAATTCCACATTCCATTGCATTTCACTAGACATTCCATTACACATTCCATTCCACACTCCATTTTACATTGCATTCCGTTCCATTACACATTCCCTTCCACACTCAATTCCACATTCCATTCCACTTTCCATTCCACATTCCATTCCACACTTCATTCCACATTTCATTCCATTCAATTCGACATTCCTTTCCACACTCCTATCCGCATTACATTCCACATTCCATTCCGTTGCATTCCACATTCCTTTCCACCTTCCTTACTGTATTGCATTCCACATTCCATTCCACATTCCAATCCACACTCCATTCCACCTTCCATTCCACATTCCATTCCGTAGCATTCCACATTCCTTTCCACTTTCCATTTTACATCCCATTCCTTTCCATTCCACTTTCCAATACATATTCCATTTCATTGCATTTCACATTACATTCTGATCCATTGCACATTCCTTTCCACATTCCATTCCACATTCCGTTCCACATTCCGTTCCACATTCCTGTCCACTTTCCATTCCATTCCATTCCACATTCCAATCCATTCCTTTCCACATTCCATTCCATTCCATTCCACTTTCCATTTCACATTCCATTCCATTCCATTCCACCTTCCATTCCACATTCCATTCCGTACCATTCCACATTCCTTTCCACTTTCCATTTCACATCCCATTCCATTCCATTCCACATTCCAATACATATTCCATTTCATTGCATTTCACATTCCATTCTGTTCCATTGCACATTCCTTTCCACTTTCCATTCCATGTTCCGTTCCACATTCCGTTCTACATTCCTGTCCACTTTCCATTCCATTCCATTCCACATTCCAGTCCATTCCTTTCCACATTCCATTCCATTGCATTCCACTTTCCATTTCACATTCCATTCCTTTCTATTCCGCATTCATTCCACATTCCATTCCACATTCCATTCCACACTCCGTTCCACTTTCCAATCCACAGTCCATCCCATTCCATTCCACATTCCATTCCATTCCATTCCATTCCACATTCCATTTCACATTCCATTACACATTCCATTCCAAATTTCATTCCATTCCTTTCCACTTTCCATTTCACATTGCATTACACATTCCATTCCAAATTTCGTTCCATTCCTTTCCACTCTCCATTTCACATTCCATTTAACGTTACATTCCTTTCCAATCCACGCTCCAGTACACGTTCCATTCCACGTCCCATTTAGTTTCATTCCACCTTCAATTCCACAGTCAATTCCATTCCATTTCACGTTCCATGCTACTTTCCATTCCACATTCCATTCCACGTACCATTCCGTCAATTCCACATTCCATTCCACACTCCATTCCTCATTCCATTCCACATACCATTCCGTTCCATTCCACATTACATTCCACATCCCATTCCTCGTTCCATTCCACATTCCATTCAATTGCATTCCACATTCCATTCCTCCTTCCATTCCACATTCCATTCCATTGCATTCCACATTCCATTCCTCCTTCCATTCCACAACACACTAAATTTCATTTCACATTCCATTCCATTCTATTCCACATTCCTTTCCACATTCCATTCCACAACCCACTAAATTTCATTTCACATTCCATTCCATTCTATTCCACATTCCTTTCCACATTCCATTCCACATTCCATTCCATGACATTTCACATTCCATTCCACATTCCATTTCGCATTGCATTCTGTTGCATTCCATTCCATTCCACACTCCAATCCGTTCCATTTCACATTCTATTCCATTCAATTCCACATTCCATTCCATTCCATTCTATTCAACTTACAATTCCATTCCATACTATTCCACATTCCATTGCATTCCATCCCGCATTCCATTCCACATTCCGTTCCACATTCCATTCCACATTTCATTCAGTTCCATTCCACATTCCTTTCCATTTTCCATTCCACATTCCTTTCCATTCCATTCCACATTCCATTCCGTTCCATTCCACATTCCATTCTGCATTCCATTAAATTCCATTCCACATTCCATTCCATTCCGCATTTCATAACTTTCCATTCCACTTGCCATTCCACATTGAATTCCACGTTGCATTCCACAGTCCATTCCACTTTCCATTCCATGTTCCTTTCCATTCCATTCCATGATCCATTCCACTTTCCATTCCACATTGCATTTCACATTCCATTCCACGTTTCATTCCATTCCGTTCCACATTCCATTCCACATTCAATTCCATTACTTTCCACAATCCATTCCACATTCCATTCCACTTTCCCTTACAATTTCTATTCCATTCCATTTCACATTCCATCCCATTCCTTTCTATTCCATTCCACACTCCATTCTATTCCATTCCACGTTGTATTTCTCGTTCCATTCCACTTTCCATTCCACTTTTCTTTCCACGTTCCATTCCACATTGCATTCCACATTGAATTCAACACTCTGTTCCACAATCCATTCCCTTCCATTCCGCATTCCAATCCACATTCCATTTCATTCCATTCCACATTTCATTCCATTCAACTCCCCTTTCCATTCTACATTCCATTCCATTCCACTCGACATTCCATTGTACTTTCTACTCCATTCCTATTCACGTTCCATTCCATGTTCCATTCCACATTCCATTCCACTTTCAATTCTGCATTCCATTCCGTTCTTTTCCATATTCCATTGCACATTCCATTCCATATTCCATTCCAAATTCCATTCCATTACATTGCACTTTCCATTCCACGTTCTATTCCATTACATTCCACATTCCATTCCACAATGCATTCCACATTGCATACCATTCCTTTCCTTATTCCATTCAACATTCCATTCCATTCGATTCCACATTCCATTCCATTCCGTTTCACATCCCATTCCCCATTCCATTCCACATTCCATTCCCCATTCCATTCCATTCCACATTCTATGCCACATTCCATTCCACGTTCATTTCACATTGCATTCCACGTTTCATTCCATTCTCTTCCACAATCCATTCCATTCCGTTCCACATTCCATTCCATTCCATTCAATTCCATTTCACATTCCTTATCATTCCATTCCTTTCCACATTCCATTCCTTTCCATTAAACATTCCATTCCATTCCATTCCACATTTCATTCTATTTCATTCCATTCCATTCCACATTCCATTACACACTACCTTCCCTTTCATTCCACATTCCGTTACATTCCATTCCACATTTCGTTCGACGTTCCATTGCCCGTTGTGTTCCGCGTTCCCTTCCACGTTCAATTCCACGTTCCATTCCACGTTCCATTCCATTCCATTTCACATTCCACTGCACATTTCATTCCCTTCCATTCCATATTCCATACTATTAAATTACATTCCATACCACATTCCATTCCATTCCACATTCCATTCCACAATCCATTCCATTCCATTCCACATTCCGTTCTGCATTCCATAAAATTCCATTCCACATTCCATTCCATTCCATTCCACTTTCCATAACTCTCCATTCCATATTCCATTCCATATTAAATTCCCCGGTGCATTCCTCCTTCCATTCCACCTTCCATTGCATATTCAATTCTGTTCCATTCCACATTGCTTTCCACATTCCATTCCACATTCCATTCTACTTTCCATTCCATTCCATTCCACATTGCATTCCACTACTCACTACATTCCATTCCACATTCCATTCCGTTCCACTCCACATTCCTTTCCACATTCCGTTCCACATTCCATTCATTACATTTCACATTCCATTCCACATCCATTCCACATCCCATTCCATTCCATTCCACTTTCCATTCCACGTTCCATTCCACATTCCATTCCACGTTTCATTCCATTCCATTCCACGTCCAATTCCAAGTTCCGTTCCATTCAATTCCACGTTCCGTTCCACATTCCATTCCATTCCATTCCACATTGCATTTCATATTCCATTCCACATTCCTTTCAATTCCATTCCTCATTCCATACCACGTTCCATTCCACATATCATTCCACGTTCCATTCCACATTCCATTCCATTGCATTGCATTCCACATTCCATTCAACATTTCATTCCACATTCCATTCCATTCCATTCCACATTCCATTCCATTCCAGTCCACATTCCATTCCACATTCCAATCCTTTCGATTCCGCAGTCCATTAAACTTTCCATTCCACATTCCATCTCATTCCATTCCACATTCCATTCCACGTTCCATTTCACATTCCATTGCACACTCAATTCTACATTCCGTTCCACATTCCTTTCCATTCCATTCCACACTCCATTTGACGTTCCATTGCATTCCATTCCACTTTCCATTTAACGTTCAATTCCACATTCCATTCGACTTTCCATTCCATACCATTCCACTTTTCATTCCACGTTCCATTCCACATTCCATTCCCTTCCTTAACATTCCATTCCACATTCCTCTAGATTCAATTCCATTCCACATTCCACATCATTCCATTCCAAATTTCATTCCATTCAACTCCCCTTTCCATTGCACGTTCCATTCCATTCCACCCGACATTCCATTGTACTTTCTACTCCATTCCTATCCACGTTCCATTCCACGTTCCATTCCACATTCCATTCCACTTTCAGTTCTGCATTCCATTCCGTTCTTTTCCACATTCCATTCCACATTCCGTTCCACATTCCATTCCAAATTGTTTTCCATTACATTGCACATTCCATTCCACATTCTATTCCATTACATTCCACATTCCATTCCACAATGCATTCCACATTGCATTCCATTCCATTCCTTATTCCATTCAACATTCCATTCCATTCGATTCCACATTCCATTCCGGTTCACATCCCATTCCCCATTCCATTCCACATTCTATTCCCCATTGCATTCCATTCCATTCCACATTCTATGCCACATTCCATTCCACGTTCGTTTCACATTCCATTTCACATTGCATTCCACGTTTCATTCCATTCTCTTCCACAATCCATTCCATTCCGTTCCACATTCCATTCCATTCCATTCAATTCCATTTCACATTCCTTATCATTCCATTCCTTTCCACATTCCATTCCTTTCCATTACACTTTCCATTCCATTCCATTCCACATTCCATTCTATTTCATTCCATTCCATTCCACATTCCATTACACATTACCTTCCCTTCCATTCCACATTCCATTACATTCCATTCCACATTTCGTTCGACGTTCCATTCCCTGTTCTGTTCCGCGTTCCCTTCCACGTTCAATTCCACGTTCCATTCCACGTTCCATTCCATTCCATTTCAGATTCCACTGCACATTTCATTCCCTTCCATTCCATATTCCATACCATTAAATTCCATTCCATTCCACATTCCATTCCAATCCACATTCCATTCCACATTCCATTCCATTCCATTCCACATTTCGTTCAGCATTCCATAAAATTCCATTCCACATTCCATTCCATTCCATTCCACTTTCCATAACTGTCCATTCCACATTCCATTCCACATTAAATTCCCCGGTGCATTCCTCCTTCCATTCCACCTTCCATTGCATATTCAATTCTGTTCCATTCCACATTCCTTTCCACATTCCATTCCACATTCCATTCTACTTTCCATTCCATTCCATTCCACATTGCATTCCACTACTCACTACATTCCTTTCCACATTCTATTCCGTTCCATTCCACATTCCTTTCCACATTCTGTTCCACATTCCATTCCATTACATTTCACATTCCATTCCACATCCATTCCACATTCCATTCCATTCCATTCCACTTTCCATTGCACGTTCCATTCCGCAATCCATTCCACGTTTCATTCCATTCCATTCCACATCCAATTCCAAGTTCCGTTCCATTCAATTGACGTTCCGTTCCACATTCCATTCCATTCCATTCCACATTGCATTTCATATTCCATTCCACATTCCTTTCGATTATACTCCTCATTCCATACCACGTTCCATTCCACATATCATTCCACGTTCCATTCCACATTCCATTCCATTCCATTGCATTCCACATTCCATTCAACATTCCATTCCACATTCCATTCCACATTCCATTCCACATTCCAATCCTTTCGATTCCGCAGTCCATTAAACTTTCCATTCCACATTCCATCTCATTCCATTCCACATTCCATTCCACGTTCCATTTCACATTCCATTGCACACTCAATTCTACATTCCGTTCCACATTCCTTTCCATTCCATTCCACATTCCATTTGACGTTCCATTCCATTCCATTCGGCTTTCCATTCAACGTTCCATTCCACATTCCATTCGACTTTCCATTCCATACCATTCCACTTTTCATTCCACGTTCCATTCCACATTCCATTCCACATTCCATTCCCTTCCTTCCCATTCCATTCCACATTCCACTATATTCAATTCCATTCCACACTCCATTCCATTCCATACTACGTTCCATTCAATTCCATTCCAGATTCCATTCCATTCCATTCCATATCCATTCCATTCCATTACACATTCCATTCCGCATTCCATTCCTTTCCAATCCACATTCCCTTCCATTACATTCCACTTTCCATTCCACGTTCCATTTCACGTTCCATTTCACATTCCATTCCATTCCATTCCTCATTAAATTCCATTCCATTCCACATTCCATACAAATCAATTCCATTGCATTCCACATTCCATTACATTCCATTCCAAATTCCTTTCCACATTCCAATCCATTCCATTCCACATTGCATTCCACACTCCACTCCACATTCCAATCTACACTCCATTCCACATTCCATTCCACATTCCAAGCCATTCCATTCCACATTGCATTCCACTTTCCATTCCACATTCCATTGCATTCCACTTTCCATTCCACGTTCCTTTCCATTCCATCACACGTTGCATTCCACATTCCATTCCATTCCTTTCCACATTCCTTTACATTAAATTCAACTTTCCATTCCACATTCCTTTGCATTCCATTCCACTTTCCTTTCCAGATTACATTCCATTCCATTCCACATTTTATTCCGTTCGTTTCCACATTCCATTCTACTTTCTATTCCACATTCCATTCCATTCACTTCCACGTTCCATTCCATACCATTCCACTTTCCACTTCATTCCATTTCACATTCCACTACACATTCCAATTCACATTCCATTCCACATTATATTTCACATGCCATTTTATTGCATTCTATTCCATTCCACTTTCCATTCAATTCTATTCCACATTCCATTCCACATTCCATTCATTTCCATTCCACATTCCATTCCATTACATTCTACATTCCATTCCATTCCCTTCCAAATACCATTCCTTTCCATTACATTACATTTCACTTTCCATTCTATTCCATTGCATTCCACATTCCATTCCAGTTTCAATTCCATTCCATAGCACATTCCATTCTTTTCCATTGTACACTCCTTTCCAAAATTCTTATTCCGTTGCATTCCATATTCCATTCTTGTTCCATTCCATTCCATTCCACATTCCATTCCACCTTCTATTCCGCATTTCATTTCACATTCCATTCAATTTCATTCCACATTCTACTCCATTCCATTCCACATTCCATTCCACATTCTATTCCATTCCATGCCACATTACATTCAACAACCCATTCTATTCCATTCCACATTGCGTTCAACATTCCATACTATTCCATTCCTTTCCATTCCACATTCCATTCCATTCCATTCCATTCCACATTCCATTCCACATTTCTTTCCTTTCCATTCCACATTGCATTCCAATGCATTCCACACTGCATTCCATTCCATTCCACATTCTACTCCTTTCCATTCCACATTGCGTTCCATTCCATTCCACATTCCATTCCACCTTGAATTCCATTCCATTCCACATTGAATTCCATTCCATTCCACATTCCATTCCATTCCATTCCACATTCCGTTCCATTCCATTCCACATTCCGTTCCATTCCATTCCACATTCCATTCCATTCCATTCCACATTGAATCACCTTCCATTCCTTTCCACGTTCCATTCCGTTCCATTCGAGATTCCATTCCATTGCACTCAACATTCCATTCCATATTCCTTTCCATTCCATTCCACTTTCCATTCCAATGCATTCCATATTCCATACAATTAAATTCCATTCCATTCCACATTCCTTTCCATTCCACATTCCATTCCATTCGATTCCATCCCATATTCCATTTCATTCCATTCCATATTCAATTCCATTTCATTCCATTCCATTCCACATTCCATTCCATTCCTTTCCACATTCCATTATATTCTATTCCACATTCCATTCCATTCTACTCCACATTGCATTCTATTCCATTTCATTCCAAATTCCATTCCATTCCATTCACATTCCATTGCCTTCCTTTACACATTACATTCCATTCCTTTCCATTCCGCTTTCCATTATACGTTCCCTTCCATTCCATTCAAAGTTCCATTCCACGTTCCATTCCATATCCCATTCCATTCCATTTCCCATTCCATTCCTTTCAATTCCACATTCCTTTCCACATTGCATTCCATTTCTTTCCACATTGCATTCCACTTTCCATTCCACATTCCATTCCATTCCACGTTACATTCCAGGTTGCATTCCACGTGCCATTCCATTTCCTTCCTCGTTTAATTCCACGTTCAATTGCATTCCATTTCACGTTGCATTCCACATTCCTTTCAATTCCATTCCACATTCCATACCATTCCATTCCATTCCATTCCATTCCATTCCATTCCACATTCCATTCAACATTCCATTCCATATTCCATTTCAAATTCCATTCGATTTTATTCCACTTTCAATTCCACTTTCCATTCCATTGCATTCCTCATTCCATTCCACATTCCATTCCATTCCATTCCACGTTCAATTCCATTCTGTTGCATTCCAAATTTCATTCCATTCCATTCCGCATTCCATTCCATTCCATTGCATTGCATTCCACATTCCATTCCAATCCAATATACATTCCATTTCATTCCATTCCACATTCCATTCCATTCCATTCCTTTCCACATTCCATAGCATTGCATTCCATTCCACATTCCATTAATTTCCTTTCTACATTCCATTCCATTCCATTCCACATTCCATTCTATTGAATTCCACATTCCAGTTCAGATAACTTTCCATTCCATTCCACATTCCATTCTATTGAATTCCACATTCCAGTCCACATAACTTTCCAGTCCATTCCACATTCCATTCCGCATTCCATTCCACGTTACATTCCATGTTGCATTCTACGTTCCATTCCACATTCCATTACATATTCCATTCCATTCCTTTCCTCATTGCATACAATTTCATTGCCTTCTATTCCAATTTCCATTCCATTCCAATCCACATTCAATTCCACATTCCATTCAATTCTATTTCACATTTCATTCCATTCCATTCCATATTCCTTTCCATTCAATTCCACATTCCATTCGATTCCACAATCCATTCTATTCCACATGCCCTTCCATTCGTTTACATTCAAATCACAATTCCATTCCAAATTCCATTGAATTTCCTTCCACATTCCATTCCATTCCATTCCACATTCCGTTCCTTTCCATTCCACATTCCATTCCTTTCGATTCCACATTCAATTCTATTCCATTCCACATTCCATTGCATTCCATTACATTCCACATTCCATTTCATTTATTCCACATTCCATTATATTATATTCCAGATTGCATTCCATTCCATTCTACTCCCCATTGAATTCAATTCCATTTCACTTTCAATTCCATTCCATTCCGCATTCAATTCCATTCCATTCCACATTCAATTCCATTCCATTCCATTGCATTCCATTCCATTCCATATTCCATTCCATTTATTTCCACATTCCATTCCATACCATTCCTTTGCATTCCATTCCATTCCATTCCATTCCATTCCACAATCCATTGGATTACATTACATATTCCATTCTATTCCTTTCCAGTTTGCATTCCATTCCATTCCATTCCACTTTGCATCTCATTCCACTCAATTCCCCATGCCATTCCATTCCATTTCATATTTCATTCCATTCCATTCCACATTGCTTTCCATTCCATTCCATTCCTCTTTCCTTTCCACATTCATTTCCATTCTATTCCACGTTCCATTCATCATTCCTTCCCATTTCATTCCACATTCCATTCCACATTCCATTGCACATTCCAATCCATTCCATGCCAGATTCCATTCCAAATTCCATCCCATTCCATTCCACATTACATTCCACGATCCTTTCCATTCCACATTCCATTCCACATAGCTTGACATCCCATTCCACATTTCATCCCACCTTCCATTCTGCGTTCCATTCGACTTTACATTGCATACTTCCCTCCATTCCATTTCACTTTTCATTCCACATTTCTTTCCATTCCATTCCACTTTCCATTCAATCTTCCTTTCCACGTTCCATTCCATTGCGTTCCACATTCCATTCCACATTGCATTTCACATTCCATTCCACATTCCATTCCATTCCATTCCACATTCCATTCCATATTCCATTCCACATTCCATTCGATTGCATTCCACAAACATTTCCACCTTCCATTCCATTGCATTCCTCATTCCATTTCAAATTCCATTCCATTCCGTTCAACATTGTATTCCATTCCATTCCACGTTCCATTCTATTCTATCGCATTCCACATTTCATTCCATTCCATTCCGCATTCCATTCCATTCCATTCCATTCCACATTCCATTCCATTCCTTTCCTTTACACATTCCATAGCATTGCATTCCATTCCACATCCCATTAATTTCCTTTCTGCATTCCATGCCATTCCATTCTGCATTCCATTCCTTTGCGTTCCACATTCTACTCCACATCACTTTCCATTCCATTCCACATTCCATTCCGCATTGCATTCCACGATCCATTCCACGTTCCTTTCTATGTTCCATTCCACATTCCATTACATATTCCATTCCATTCCTTTCCACATTACATACAATTCCATTGCATTCTTTTCCACTTTCCATTCCATTCCAATCCACATTCCATTCCACATTCCATTCCATTCTATTACACATTCCATTCCATTCCATTCTACATTCCATTGCATCCAATTCAACATTCCCTTCCATTCCATTCCACATTCCATTGCATTCCATTCCACATTCCATTCCATTCCACATTACATTCTATTCCACATTCTCTTCCATTCCTTTACATTCAAATCCTAATTCCATTCATAATTCCATTCAGATCCATTCCACATTTCATTCCATTCCAGTCCACATTCCATTACTCTCCGTTTCACATTCCATTCCCTTCAACTCCACATTCAATTCTATTCCATTCCACATTCCCTTCTATTCCATTACACTCCTCATTCCATTTAGTTTATTCCACATTCCATTCCATTCCATTCCACAATGCATTCCATTCCATTCTGTTTCACATTCAGTTCAATTCCATTACACTTTAAATTCCATTCCTTTCCACATTCAATTCCATTCCATTCCACATTCCATTCCATTGCATTCCATTACATTCCATACTACATTCTGTTCCATTCAACATTCCATTCCATTCCATTCCATTCTATTCCATTCCACATTCCTTTCCACATTCCATTCCTTTCCATTCCATTCCTTTCCACGTTGCATTCCATGTTCCATTCCACATTCCATTCCATTCCATTCCATGTTCAATTCCATTCCATTCCAATTTCCTTTCCATTTCATTGCACGTTCCATTCCATTCTATTCCACGTTCCATTCCGTTCGACATTCCATTCTAAACCATTGCATTCCATGATACATTCCACTCCATTCCACGTTCCATTCCATTCCATTCCACGTTCCTTTGCATTCCGTTCCACGTTCAATTCCATTCCATTCCAATCCATTCCACATTCCCTTCAATTCCACATTCCATTCCATTCCATTTCATTCAACGTTCCTTTACATTCCATTCCTTTCCAAATTCCATTCCGTTCCATATTCCATTCCATACCACTTTCCATTCCATTCCACGTTCCATTCCATTACACGTTCCATTCCATTCAATTCCACCTTCCATTCTACATTCCATTCCAATCCACATTCCGTTCCATTCCACATTCCATTAAATTCCATTCCATTCCACATTCCCTTCCTCTTTCCAGTCCATTCCTTACCACATTCCATTCCATTCCATTACACGTTCCATTCCATTCCATTCCAAGTTCCATTCCACATTCCTTTCCATATTCCATTCCACTTTCTAGTCCACGTTCCATTCCACTTTCCATTACATAATCCATTCCATTCCATTTCACATTCCATTACACATTCCACTCTATTCCATTCCACTTTCCATTCACATTCAATTCCAATCTATTCCACACTAAATTCCACATTCCATTCAATTCCATTCTGCATTCCATTCCAAATTCCATTCCATTCCTTTCCATTCCATTAAATTTCATTCCACATTCCCTTCCGTTCCACATTCCATTCCTCATTGCGTTGCATTCCATTGCACATTCCATTCCGATCCATTCCACATTCCATTCCATTCCACATTTCCTTCCTCATTCCATTCCATTCCTATCCATATTCCATTCCATTTCACATTCCATTGTACATTCCATTCCATTCCATTCCATTTCACATTGCATTCAACATTCCTTTAAACATTGCATTCTACTCAATTCCACATTACATTACCCATTCCTTTCCATTCACTTCTACATTCCATTGCCCATTCCATTCCACATTCCTTTCCACATTCCATTCCATTACATTCAACATTCGATTCCCCAATCCATTAAACATTTCATTGCATTCTATTCCACATTCCACTCCCTATTCCATTCCACATTCCATTCCACATTCCATTGCATTCCATTCCATTCCACATTCCATTCCACAATCCATTCCACAATCCATTCCATTCCATTCCACGTTCCATTCTACATTGCATTCCACATTCCATTCCATTCGATTCCACATCCCTTTCCACAATCCATTCCACATTCCATTACCCATTCCTTTCCTTTCCATTCCACATTCCATTCCACTCCATATTCCATTCCATTCCATTCCACATTCAATTCCTCTTCCCATTCCATTCCATTCCACATTCCATTCCATTCCCTACCACATTCCATTCCACTTTCCGTGCCGCGTTCCATTCGATCTTCCATTGCACGTTTCATTCCATTCCATTCGACTTTCCATTCCACATTGCATTCCATTCCATTCCATTTTCCATTCAACATTCCATTCCACATTGTTTTGCACATTCCATTCCTTTCCTTTCCACGTTCCATACCATTCCATTACATTCTATTCTACATTCTATTCCAAATTCCATTCCATTCTATACTACAGTACATTCCATTCCATTCCACATTCCATTCCATTCTATTTCTCATTCCATTACTTTCCATTCCACATTTGATTCCACATTCCATTAAATGTTCCATTGCACATTCCATACCACATTCCATTCCAGATTCCACTTGAAGTTCCATTCCATTCCATTCCTCGTTCCATTATGTTCCATTCCACGTTGCATTCCACTTTCCATTCCACATTCCCTTCCACATTCCATTCCACGTCCCATTCCATTCGATTCCACGTTTCATTCAAATTTCTTTTCCATTGCATTCCACATTCCATTCCATGTTTCCTTCTAAATTCCATTCCATGTTCCATTCCACGTTTCATTCCATTCAATGCCACTTTCCATTCCACGTTCTATTACATTCCATTCTATGTTCCACTCCACATTCCATTGCACATTTCATTCCGCTTTCCATTCGACATTCCTTTCCACATTCAATTCCACGTTCCATTCCACGTTACATTCCATTCCATTCCATGTTCCATTCCTCATTCCATTGCATATTCCATTCCATGTTCCATTCTACGTTGCATTCCAATTTCCATTCCACTTTACATTGAACTTTCCATTCCAGTTACCATTCCAATCCATTCCAGATTCCGTTCCACATTCCAATCCATTGCATTCCACTATCCATGCCACATTCCTTTCCACATTCCATTCCATTCCTTTCCACATTCCATTCCCCATTCCACTGCATTACATTCCTCTTTCCATTCTACTTTCCATTCCACTACATTTCACATTCCATTTCTCATTTCATTCGACCTTCCATTCCACATTCCATTCCACATTCCATTCCATTCCATTCGACATTCCATCCCACTTTCAATTCCACGATCTATTCAACGTTCCATTCCATTCCATTCCATGTTGCATTGATTCTGTACCATTCCACATTTCATTCCACCTTTCATTTCGCATTCAATTCGACATTGCATTACACATTCCTTTCCTTTCCATTCCACGTACAATTCCATTCCATTCCACATTCCATTGCATTCCATTCCACATTCCATTCCTTTCCATTCCACGTTACAATCCTTTCCACATTCCATTCCACATTCCATTCCACGTTCCATTCCTTTCCATTCCACGTTACATTCCACTTTCCATTTCATGTTCCATTCCATTCCATTCCACGTTCTGCTCCAAATTCCATTCCATTCCATTTCACGTTCCATTCAACAATTCCATTACAAATTCCGTGCCACTTTCCTTTCTGTCCCATTCCACATTCGATTCCACTCTCCACTCCACATTCCATTCCACATTCGATTCCACTCTCCACTCCACATTCCATTCAAAATTCCATTCCTTTCCATTCCACATTCCATTCCAAATTTCATTCCACATTCCATTCCGTTCCATTGAACATTCCATTGCATTCCATGCCACATTCCTTTAAACATTCCAATCCATTCTGTTCCACATTCCATCCCTTTCCATTCCCCATTCCATTCCACACTCCATTCAATTACATTCCACATTACATTCCACATTCTATTCCACATCCCATTCCACATTGCATTCCATTCTATTCCATATTCCCCTCCACATTCCATTCCACATTGCATTCCACATTCCATTCCACATTCCTTTCCATTCCATTCCACCCTACATTTCACATTCCATTCCACATTCCATTCCATTCCATTCAACGTTTCATTCCACTTTCCATTCCACGTTCCATTCCATTCCATTCCACCTTCCATTCCACATTGCATTCCACATTCCTGTCCATTCCATTCCATATTGCATTCCACATTATATTCCATGCCATTCCACATTCCACTCCACATTCCATTCCACATTCCATCCCATTCCATTCCACATTCTTTTCCATTCCAATCCACTTTCCATTCCAGTTTCCAATCCATTCTATTCTTCGTTCTATTCCACATTCAATTCCACATTTCGTTCCGCGTTGCATTCCACATTCCATTCCATTCCATTCCACAATGCTTCCCATTCCACTCCACATTCCATTTCGCATTCCATTCCACCTTCCATTTCATATTCCATTCCATTCATTTCCCCATTCCATTCCATTCCATTCCAATTTCCATTCCACTTTCCATTCCATTCCATTCCACATTCCATTCCATTCCATTCCATATTCAATTCCATTTCATTACACATTCCATTCAACATTCCAAACTACCATCCATTTGAAGGTCCATTCAATTAAATTCCACGTTCCATTCCTCTTTACATTCCATTCCATTCCACTTTCCTTTCCATATTCCATTCCACACTCCATTTCCTTCCATTCCACATTCCATTCTAGTCCACTCCACATTTCATAAGACGTTCAATTCCATTCAATTCCACGTTCCATTCCACATTCCAAGCCAAATTCTATTTCACATTCCCTTCCACATTCCACTGCATTCCATTCCACTTTACATTCCACGTTCTATTCCACAATCCATTCCACATTCCATTACATTTCATCTCACATTCCTTTCCACGTTGCTTTCCATTACATTCCACTTTCAAATCCACATTCCATTCTATTACTTTTGACATTGTATTCCACAATCCATTCCACATTCCCTTTCACATTCCATTGCGTTCCATTACACATTCCATTCCACACTAAATTCCACATTCCTTTCCACATTACATTCCGTTCCATTCCGTATTCCGTTCCTCATTCCATTCTTCATTGCATACCACATTCGATTCCACATTCCATTCCACATTCCACTAAATTCCATTCCACATTCCATTCCTTTCCATTCCACATTACATTCCACGTTCCATTTAATGTTCTATTTCGTGTTCCATTCAATATCATTTCACTTTCCATTCCGCATTCCATTCCATTCCATTCCATTTCCTTTCAATATTCCATTCCCCATTCCATTCCACATTACGTTCCGTTTCTTTCCACATTCCACTCCACATTCCATTCCACATTCCATTCCAATCCATTCCACATTACATTGCATTCCACTCCACATTCTATTCCACATTACATTCCATATTTCATTCCACATTCCATTCCACATTCCATTCCATTCCATTCCATGGTCCATTCCATTCGATTCCACGTTTCATTCCACGTTCCATTTCACCTTCCATTCCATATTCCATTCCAAATTCCATTACACAATCCTTTCCACATTCTGTTCCATTCCATGCAACATTCCTTTTCACAATCCATTCCATTCCATACCACTTTCAATTCAACTTTCCATTGCATTACATTTGACATTTCATTCCACATTCCATTCCTAATTCCATTTCACTTTCTATTCCGTTCCTTTACACATTCCATTCCACACTCCATTCCACATTCCTTTCTACAATCCATTCCACGTTGCTTTCCGTTGCATTCCACAATACATTCCACACTCCATTCCACATTCCATTCCACATTCCATTCCACATTCTTTTCCATTCCATTCCACATACCATTCCACACTCCATTCCACATTCCATTTGACATTCCGTTCCGTTCCATTCCACATTCCATTCCATGCTCCATTCCAGAGTCCATTGCAAACTCCTTTCCGTTCTATTCCACATTCCATTCCCTTCCATTCCACATTCCTTTCCACGTTCCATTCCGCATTCCATTCCACATTACATTCCACAGTCCATTCCACATCCCATTTCACATTTCATTCCGATCCATTACACATTCCTTTCCACATTCCATTCCGCATTCCTTTCCATTTCATTCCGCATACCGTTAAATATTCCATTCCATTCCATTTCACATTCCATTCCGTTAAATTCCAGATTCCTTTCCACATTCCATTTCACATTCAATTCAAATTTCCGTTCAACTTTCCGTTCCACATTCCATTCCATTCCATTCCACATTCCATTTGACATTCCATTCCGTTCCATTCCACATTCCTTTCCACATTCCATTCCACATTCCATTCCACATTCCGTTCAACATTCCATACCACATTCCATTTCATCTTCCTTTCCACATTCCATTTCACCTTCCGTTCCACATTCCGTTTCACCTTCCATTCCGCATTCCATTTCACATTCCACTCCATTCCATTCCCCATTCCATTCCATTCCATTCCACATTCCATTCCACATTCCATTCCACATTCCATTCCATTCCATTCCATTCCCCATTACATTCCATTCAATTCCACGTTCCATTCTACTTTCCATTTGAAGGTCCAATCAATTCCATTCCACGTTGAATTCCACATTACATTCCATTCAATTCCACTTTCCCTTCCACATTCCATTCCACATTCCATTCCATTCCATTCCAGATTCCATTCCATTCCACATTCCATTCCTTTCCATTCCACGTTCCTTTCCACATTTCTTTCCACATTCCATTCCACGTTCCTCTCCAAGTTCCATCCATTCAGTTCCACTTTCTTTTCCACGTTCTATTCCACATTCCATTGCACCTTCCACTGTATCTTCCATTCCACATTACATTCCACTTTCCTTTCCTCGTTCCTTTCAACATTCCTTTCTGTGTTCCATTCCATAGCATTCCACGTTCCATTCCACCTTCCATTCCGTTGTGTTCCACTTTCCATTCCACATTTCATTCCCCAATCGATTCCACATTAGTTACCATTCAATTCCACAATCCATTCCATTCCATTCGACATTCCTTTCCATTCCATTCCACATTCCATTCCATCTTGCATTCCAATCAGTTCCATAATCCATTCCACACCATTCCATATCCCCTTCTGCATTCCATTACACAATCCGTTTCACATTCCATTCCACATTCCTTTCCATTCCATTCCACATTCCATTCCACATTGCATTCCATTCCATTCCACATTACTTTCCGCATTCCATTTTACTTTCCATTCCACATTCCATTCCATTCCATTTCATTCCAAATTCCATTCGACATTCCATTCCATTGCATTCAACATTGCATTCCTTTCCATCTGACATTCCATTCCACGTTCCATTCTACATTTCATTCCACTTTCCATTCCATTCCATTCCACGTTCCATTCCATTCCGTTTGACATTCGAATCCAAATTCCATTTCACCTTCCATTCCCTTCCATTAAACATTCCATTCCATTCCTTTCCACTTTCCAGTCCTTTCGACATTCCATTCCACATTCCATTCTACATTCCATTCCATTCCATTCCACGTTCCATTCCACGTTCCATTCCATGTTCCATTCCATTCCATTCCACATTCCATCCGACATTCCTTTCCTGTCCATTTAACTTTCCATTCCAATCCATTCCATTTTCCATTCCACATTGCACTCCACATTCCATTCCACGTTCCATTCCACATTCCATTCCCTTCCATTCCACATTCAATTCCACACTGCTTTCCACATTCCATTCCACGTTCTTTTCCATTACTTTCCACATTCCATTCCACAGTTTATTCCACATTTCATTCCGTTCCATTCCACATCAGATTGTATTCCCTTCCACATTCAAATCCATTCCATTCCACAGTCAATTACATCCATACCTCATTCCATTCCACATTATATTCCACATTATATTCCACATTCCATTCCATTGCATTCAACATTCCATTCCATTCCATTCCACATTCAATTCCATTTCATTCCACATTCCATTCAACGTTCCAATCTACCTTCCATTCCATGGTCCATTCAATTAAATTCCACGTTCCGTTTCTCATTGCATTCCATTCCATTCCACTTTCTTTCCACATTCCTTTCCACATTCCGTTTCATTGCATTCCACATTACATTCTACATTCTATTCCACATTCTATTCCACATTCCATTCCATTCCATTGCATGTTCCCTTGCACATTCCATTCCACAATCCATTGCCCATTCCTTTCCATTCCATTCAACATTATATTCCACATTCCATTTCACATTCCATTACACATTCCATTCCTTTCCATTCCACAATCAATTCCTTTACATTCCATTCCACATTCTATTCCATGTTGCATTAAACTTTCCATTCCACATCAAATTCCATTCCATTCACATTCCGTTCCACATTCTAATCCATTGCATTCCACTTTCGATGCCACATTCCATTCCACATTCCATTCCCCATTCCACTGCATTCCATTCCACTTTCCATTCCACATTCCATTCCACTCCATTGTACAATCCATTTCACATTCCATTCCACCTTCTATTCCACGTTTCATTCCACATTCCATTCCATTCCATTCCAGATTCCATTCCATTCCATACGACATTCCATTCCATGTTCCACACCACGTTCTATTCCACGTTCCATTCCATTCCTTTCCATGTTCCATTCATTCTGCTCCATTCCACATTTCATTCCACCTTCCATTACGCATTTCAGTCTACATTCCACTACACATTGCTTTCCATTCCATTCCACGTTCAATTCCATTCCATTACACATTTCATTTCATTCCGTTCCACATTCTGTTGCATTCCGGTCCGCATTTCAATCCTTTCCACATTCCATTCTACATTCCATTCCACGTTCCATTCGATTCCATTCCACGTTCCTTTCCACGTTCTATTCCATTACATTCCACGTTCCATTCCCTGTTCCATTCCACATTGCATTACTTTCCATTCCACATTTCATACCATTCCATTCCACATTCCATTCCATGCCATTCCAGTTTCCATTCCGCATTCCATTCCATTCGAATCCACATTCTGTTACATTTCATTCCCTTACAGTCCACATTCCATTCCATTCAATTCCATTCCACATTCCATTCCTTTCGATTCCATATTCCATTCCATTTGATTCCACATTCCATTCAATTCCATTCCAAATACCATTCTAATCCATTCCATTCCACATTCCATACCATTCCATTCCATATTCAATTCCATTCCATTCCATTCCAATTTCCATTCCATTCCATTCCACATTTCATTCAACATTCCATTCCGTTCCAACCTATTCCATTCCATGTACCATTGCACATTCCATTCCACATTCCATTCTGCTGCATTCCATTCCATTACAAGTTCTATTCCACATTCTGTTTCGCTTTCCATTCCATTCCATTCCACATTGCATTCCTTTCCGTTCCCTTCCATTCCACATTCCAATCCATTCTTTTCCACATTTCATTCCATTGCATTCCATTCCACATTCCTTTCCATTCCACTACAACTTCCATTCCATTAAAATCCATTCAATATTCCATTCCACATTCCATTCCCTTCCATTCCAAATTGCATTCCATTCCATTCCAGATTCCATTCCATTCCATTGCATTATAAATTCCATTCCACATTCCATTCCACATGACATTCCATTCCATTCCACGTACCATTCCACATTCCATAGCATTCCATTCCACATTCCATTCCATTCCATTCCACATTCCATTCTATTTCCATTTCACATTCTTTTCTACTTCCATTTTAAATTCCATTCCATTCCACATTCCCTTCCACATTCCATTCCATTCCATTCCACATTCCATTCCACATTCAATTTCTTTCCTTTCCACATTCCATTCCCTTCCACTTTACGTTCCATTCCTTCCATTCCATTCCACATTCCATTCCATTTTCCATCCACCTCCATTCCACTTTCCATGCTGTTCCACTCCATGTTCCATTCCATTCCACTCCATATTACATTCCATTATATTCCATGCTCCATTCCATTCCACGTTCCATTCCATTCCATTCCATTCCACTATACATTCCACGTTCCATTCCAGGTTCTATTTCATCTTCCTTTCCATTCCATTAAATGTTCCATTAATAATTCCATTCTGCATTCCATTCCATTCCATTCCATATTCCATTCCACGTTCAATTCCCCTTCATTCCACTTTCCATTACATTCCACTTTCCATTCCCTTCCACTCCACTTTCCATTCCATTCTATATTCCATTCCATTCCATTCCATTTCATTGCATTCCACATTCCACTCTACTACATTCCATTCCATTCTACCTTCCATTCCATTCCTTTCCACATTCCATTCCATTCCATTCCACATTCCATTCCATTCCATTCCATATTCCATTCCACATTCCATTCCATTCCGTTCCATTGCATTCCACATTCCATTCCATTCCATTCCACATTCCAATCCATTTCATTCCACATTCCAATGCATTCTATTCCACATTTCATTCCATTGCATTCCATTCCACATTCCTTTCCTTTCCACTCCACCTTCCAATCCGTTAAAATCCATTCAATATTCCATTCCACCTTCCATTCCATTCCATTCCAAATTGCTTTCCATTCCATTCCAGATTCCATTCCATTCCATTGCATTCCAAATTCCATTCCACATTCCATTCCACATGACATTCCATTCCATTCCAGATACCATTTCACATTCCATAGCATTCCATTCCACATTCCATTCCATTCCATTCCACATTCCATTCTATTTCCATTTCCCATTCTGTTCTATTTCCATTTTAAATTCCATTCCATTCCACATTCCCTTCCACATTCCATTCCATTACATTTCACATTCCATTACATTCCATTCCACATTCCATTCCACATTCAATTTCTTTCCTTTCCACATTCCATTCCCTTCCACTTTATGTTCCATTCCTTCCATTCCATTCCACATTCCATTCCATGTTCCATCCACCTCCATTCAAGTTTCCATACTATTCCACTCCATGTTCCATTCCATTCCACTCCATATTACATTCCATTATATTCCATGCTCCATTCCATTAAACGTTGCATTCCATTCCATTCCACTATACATTCCACGTTCCATTCCACGTTCTATTCCATCTTCCTTTCCATTCCATTAAATGTTCCATTAATCATTCCATTCTGCATTCCATTCCATTCCATTCCATATTCCATTCCACGTTCAATTCCACTCCCTTCCAGGTTCCATTACATTCCACTTTCCATTCCCTTCCACTCCACATTCCATTCCATTCTATATTCCATTCCATTCCATTCCATTCCATTGCATTCCACATTCCACTCTGCTATATTCCATTCCATTCCACCTTCCATTCCATTCCTTTCCACATTCCATTCCATTCCATTCCACATTCCATTCCATTCCATATTCCATTCCACATTCCATTCCATATTATATTCCACATTCCATTCCATTCCGTTCCATTGCATTCCACATTCCATTCCATTACATTCCACATTCCAATCCATTTCTTTCCACATTCCACTCCATTTCATTCCACATTACATTCCATGTGCTTTCCATTCCATTCCATTCCACATTCCATTCAACTCCATTACACATTTTATTCCATTCTATTCCACATTCCATTCCATTCCATTCTGCATTCAATTCCATTCCACTTTCAAATTCCATTCCATTTGTTTCCATTCCACTTTCCATTCCATAAAATGCCTTTCCATATTCCTTTCCATTCCATTTCATATTCCATTCCTTTCCATTCCATTCCTTAGTCCATTCCATTCCATTTCACATTCCATTCCTATCCATTGCATTCCACATTCCATTCCATTCCATTCTAGTTTCCATTCCCTTCAACTTTCCATTCCATTCCATTTCACATTCCTTTCTTTCCATTGCAATCCACATTCCATTCCAGTCCATTCCACTTTCCATTCCCTTCCACGTTCCTTTACATTCCATTCATTTCCATCCCACATTCCATTCCATACCAATCCTTTCCACATTCCATTCCATTACATTCCACATTTCAATCCATTCCATTCCACGTTCCATTCCAAATTCCACTCCACATTGCATTCCATTCAATTGAATTCCACATTCCATTCCATTCCATTCCTTTCCATTCCATTCCATGTTCCATTCCACATTCCATTCCACATTCCATCCCATTCCATTCCACGTTCCATTCCATGTTCCATTCCACATTCCATTCCACATTCCATTCCATTCCACATTCCGTTCCACTGCAATACATTGTATTCCACATTGCGTTCCATTCCATTCCGTTCCACATTCCATTCCATTCCATTCCACATCCCATTCTATTCCACATTCTCTTTCACATTCCAATACATTTCATTCCACTTTACATTCCACATTGAATTCCATTCCATTCCACATTAAATTCCATACATTCCACATTAAATTCTATTTCCATTTCACTTTCCGTTGAATTCCATTCCACATTCCATTTCATTCCTTTCCACATTCCATTCCATTCCATTGCATTGAATTTAATATTTCATTCCATTTCATTCCACATGCCGTTCCCATCCATTCCACATTGTATTCCACATTTAATTCCATTCAATTCCACTTTCCATTCCACATTTCATGGCAAGTTCCGATGCATTCCACTTTGCATTCCCCATTCCATTCCCCATTCCATTCCATTCCATTCTAAATTCCATTCCATGACATTCCATTCCATTCCATTCCACATTCCATTCTATTCCACATTCTATTTCACATTCCAATGCATTTCGTTCCACTTTCCATTCCACATTCAATTCCATTCCATTCCACATTAAATTCCACACATTCCTCATTAAATTCTATTTCCATTTCACTTTCGGTTGAATTCCATTCCACATTCCATTGCATTCCATTCCACATTCCAATCCATTCCATTGCATTGAATTCAATATTCCATTCCATTTGATTCCACATGCCATTCCCATGCATTCCACATTGCATTCCAAATTCGATTCCATTCAATTCCACTTTCCTTTCCACATTCCATGGCACTTTCCGTTGCATTCCACTTTGCATTCCCCATTCCATTCCCCATTCCATTCCATTACATTCTACATTCCATTCCATTCCATTCCATTCCATTGCATTTCACATTCCATTCCATTACATTCCATTCCACATACTGTTTCATTCCATTCCACTTTCCATTCCATTCCATTCCACATTCCATTCCACATTCCATTCCATTCAAAGTTCTATTCCACATTCCTTTTCATTCCATTCCATTCCATTCCACATTCCATTCGATTTCATGCCACATTCCATTCCATTCCACATTCCATTCCTCATTCCATTCCGTTGAATTCCACATTCCGTTTCGCTTTCCATTCTATTCCATTCCAAATAATTCCATTCCAATACATTAAACTTTCCATTCCACGTTCAATTCCATTCCATTTCCACGTTCAATTCCACATTGCATTCTACATTCCATTCCATTCCATTCCATTGCACTTTCCATTCCACATTCCATTCCGTTCCTACCCATTCCATTCCACTTACCATTACACAATGCATTCCGTTCAATTCCTTTCCAATCCAAGTTCCAATCCAGTTTCCATTCCAGTTTACATTCCATTCCATTCCACATTGCATTCCATTCCATTCCCTTCCATTCCACATTCCTTTCCATTCTATTCCAAATTTCATTCCGTTGCATTCCATTCCACATTCCTTTCCATTCCATTCCACTTTCAATGGCATTCCAATCCATTCAATATTCCATTCCACATTCCATTCCATTGCATTCCAATTTCCATTCCATTGCATTCCATGTTAAATTCCATTCCGTTCCACATTACATTCCATACCGTTCCATATTCCATTCCATTCCATGCCACATTTCATTCCATTCCATGCCATATTCCATTCCATTCCACTCCACGTTCCATTCCATTCCGTTCCATTCCGTTCCACATTCCATTCCCCATTCCATTCCCTTCCATTCCACATTCCATTCCATTCCATTCCACATTTTTCTCCATTCCATTCCGTTCCATTCCACATTCCATTCCATTGTATTGCACATTTTGTTCCATTCCATGCGGTTCCACTTTCTTTCCATTCCATTCCACCATCCATTCCATTCCAATCCATTCCATATTCCATTCCACCTTCCATTCCATTCCATTCCACATTCCATTCTGTTCCATTCCATTCCACATTCCATTCCATTCCATTTCACATTCCATTCCATTCCATTCCACATTCCATTCCCTTCCATTCCACATTCCATTCCATTCCTTTCCTTTCCACATTCCTTCCCATTCCATAACACATTCCATTCCTTTCCATTCCACTTTCCATTCCACATTTCATTCCATTTTATTCCATTCAACATTATATTCCAGATTCCATTCCACTTTCCATTCTGTTCCATTCCATTCCATTAGACATTCCATTACACTTTCCTTTCCATTACATTCCATGTTTCTTTCCTCATTCCATTAAACCTTCCACTCCATTGCATTCCACATTCCATTCCTCATTTCATTCCACTTTCCATTCCATTCCATTCCACGTTCCATTCCACGTTCCATTCCACATTGCATTCCACGTTCCATTCCATGTTCCATTCCATTCCATTCCACGTTCCTTTCCTCATTCCATTCCACGTTCCACTCCATGCCATTCCACATTCCGTAACTCATTCCACTCCACGTTCCATTCCACATTCCATGCAAAGTTTCTTTCCACGTTCCATTGCATTCCATTCCACGTTCCATTCCTCAATCCATTCTACGTTCCATTCCGTTCCATTCGAGTTTCCATTCCACATTCCATTCCACATTCCTTTCCATTCCATTCCACTTTCAATGGCATTCCAATCCATTCAATATTCCATTCCACATTCCATTCCATTGCATTCCAATTTCCATTCCATTGCATTCCATGTTAAATTCCATTCCGTTCCACATTACATTCCATACCGTTCCATATTCCATTCCATTCCATGCCACATTTCATTCCATTCCATGCCATATTCCATTCCATTCCACTCCACGTTCCATTCCATTCCGTTCCATTCCGTTCCACATTCCATTCCCCATTCCATTCCCTTCCATTCCACATTCCATTCCATTCCATTCCACATTTTTCTCCATTCCATTCCGTTCCATTCCACATTCCATTCCATTGTATTGCACATTTTGTTCCATTCCATGCGGTTCCACTTTCTTTCCATTCCATTCCACCATCCATTCCATTCCAATCCATTCCATATTCCATTCCACCTTCCATTCCATTCCATTCCACATTCCATTCTGTTCCATTCCATTCCACATTCCATTCCATTCCATTTCACATTCCATTCCATTCCATTCCACATTCCATTCCCTTCCATTCCACATTCCATTCCATTCCTTTCCTTTCCACATTCCTTCCCATTCCATAACACATTCCATTCCTTTCCATTCCACTTTCCATTCCACATTTCATTCCATTTTATTCCATTCAACATTATATTCCAGATTCCATTCCACTTTCCATTCTGTTCCATTCCATTCCATTAGACATTCCATTACACTTTCCTTTCCATTACATTCCATGTTTCTTTCCTCATTCCATTAAACCTTCCACTCCATTGCATTCCACATTCCATTCCTCATTTCATTCCACTTTCCATTCCATTCCATTCCACGTTCCATTCCACGTTCCATTCCACATTGCATTCCACGTTCCATTCCATGTTCCATTCCATTCCATTCCACGTTCCTTTCCTCATTCCATTCCACGTTCCACTCCATGCCATTCCACATTCCGTAACTCATTCCACTCCACGTTCCATTCCACATTCCATGCAAAGTTTCTTTCCACGTTCCATTGCATTCCATTCCACGTTCCATTCCTCAATCCATTCTACGTTCCATTCCGTTCCATTCGAGTTTCCATTCCACATTCCATTCCACATTCCTTTCCATTCCATTCCACATTCCTTTCCATTCTATTCCACTTTCCATTCCGTATTCCATTCCATTCCATTCCACATTTCATTACACGTTCCATTCCACTCCATTCCACGTTCCAATCCTTATTCCATTACACATTCCATTCCATTCCATTCCACGTTTCATTCCACATTCCGTTCAACGTTCCATTCCATTCCATTGCACATTCCATTCCACATTCCATTCCTTTCCATTTCACTTCCCGTTCCACATTCCACTCCATTACATTCCAAATTCCTTTCCGTTCTATTCCATTCCATTCCTCATTCCATAACACATTACATCAGATTCCATTCCACGTTCCATTCCATTCCATTCCATGTTCCATTTCACATACCATTCCATTCCTTTCCACATTCCATTGCATATTCTGTTCCATTCCATTACACTCGATTCCACATTGTATTCCATTGCATTCCACATTCCATTCCAGTCCATTCCATTCAACTTTCCATTCCACCCCGCATTCCATTCCATTCCATTCCATATTCCATTCCACATTCCATTCCACATTCCATTCCATTCCATTCCACGTTCCATTCCACATTCCATACCATTCCATTCCACATTATATTCCATTCCATTCCACATTAAATACCATTCCATTCCACACTCCATTCCATTTCCATTTCACAATCCATACTATTTCCATTTCAAATTCCATTCCATTCCACATTCCATTCCTCTTTCCATTCCATTATTTTACACATTCCATTCCCCATTCATTTCCATTCCATTCCAAAATTCCATTCCATTCCACTTTACATTCCATTCCTTCCATTCCTTTCCACATTGCATTCCAGGTTCCATCCCACTCCATTCCACTTTCTATACTATTCCACTCCATGTTACTTTCCATTCCATTCCACATTCCGTTCCATTCCATGCCACATTCCATTCCATTCCATTCCACATTCCGTGACATTCCACACCACATTCCATTCCATTCCGTTGCATTCCACATTCCATTCCCCATTCCATTCCCTTCCATTCCACATTCCATTGCATTCAATTCCACACTCCATTCCATTCTAAGCCTCGTTCCACTCTCTTAAAATCCAAATACAATTGCATTCCAGGCCACTTTCCATTCCTTTGCTTTCCACATTCCATTCCATTCCATTCCACATTCCATTCCATTCCACTTTCCATTACATTCCATTCCACATTTCCATCCATTCCGCTCCACATTCCATTCCATTCTATTCCACAGTCCATTCCATTCCACATACCGTTACATTCCATCCATTACACATTCCATTCCACATTCCATTCCATTCCACATTACATTCCATTCCATTCCACATTCCATTCCATTCCATTCCATTGGGCATTCCATTCCGCTTCATATTCCATGCCATTCCATACCACATTCCATTCCATTCCATTCCACATTCCATTCCATTCCATTCCACATTCCATTCCATTCCATTCCGTTATACATTCCGTTCCTCTTTCCATTCAATTTCACATTCAATTCCTTTCCATTCCATTCCACATTCCATTCCATTCCATTCAGTTCCACCCAACATTCCTTTCCATTCCATTCCATATTCCATTCCATTCCATTCCATGTTCCATTCCATTCCATTTCACATTCCTTTCCATTCCACTATATTCCATTCCACATTGCATTCCATTCCATTTCATTCCACATTCCATTCAATTCTTTTCCACATTCTATTCCATTCCATTCCATTCCATTCCTAATTGAATTCCTATTCCATCCAATTGCATTCCACTTTCCATTCCATTCCATTCCACTTTCCATTCCATTACACTGCATTCCACATTCCATTCCATTCCACTCAACTTTGCATTCCACATTCCATTCCACTTTCCATTCCATTCCTTTGCACATTCCATTCCATTCCATTCCATTCCACATTCAATTCCATTCCATTTCACCATCCATTCCATTCCTTATTCGATTCCAAAGTCGAAGCCACATTCCATTCCTTTCCATTCCACATTCCATTGCACATTCCATTCCATTCCATTCCATTCCACATTCCATTCCATTCCATTCCACATTCCATTCCATTCCTTTCCAGATTCTATTCCACATTTCAATCCACTTTCCATGCCACATTCCATTCCATTCCATTCCACATCCTTTTCCACATTCTATTCCACATTCCATGCCACATTCCATTCCATTCCATTCCACAATCTATTCCACATTCTCTTCCACATTCCTTTGCACATTCCATTCCATTCCACTTTCCATTCCATAAGCCATTCAATTCCACTCCATGCCACTTTCCATTCCATAATCCATTCAATTTCATTCCCCATTCCATTCCAGATTCCGTTACATTCCATTCCACGTTCCATTCGTCTTTCCAATCCACTTTCCGTTCCACATTTCATTCTATGTTCCATTCCATTCCATTCAATTTCATTCCACATTTCTTTCCTTTCCATTCCAAGTTACATTCCATTCCATTCCGCCTTATATTCCTTTGAATTCCACATTCCGTTCCATTCCATTCTACTTTCCGTTCCTTTCCTTTCCACATTCCATTCCATATTCCAGCCCATTCCATTCCACATTCCATTCCACACTTCTTTCCTTTCCATACCACATTCCATTCTACATTCCATTCCATTTCATTCCATTTCATTCCACATTCAATTACACATTGAATTCCACAATCCATTCCATTCCATTCCACATTCCATTCCATACCATTCCACATTCTATTCCACTGCATTCCATTCCAAATTCCATTCCATTGCATTCCACATTCCACTCCGTTCATTGAATTCCAAATTCAATTCCATTCCATTCCACATTCTATTAGATTCCATTCCATTCCACGTTCCATTTCATTCCATTCCATTCCACGTTCCATTTCATTCCATTCCACATTCCATTCCATCCCTTTCCATTCCATATTCCACACCACATTCCATTCAATTCCAATCCGCATTCCATTCCACATTCCATTCCATTCCTTTCCAAATTCCCTGCTGTTCCAATCCACATTTCATTCCACATTCCATTTCATTCCATTCCACATTCTATGCCATTCCATTCCACTTTCCATTCCACATTCCATTCAATTTTATTCCACATTTCATTCCACATTCCATTGCGCATACCATTTCACATTCCATTCCATTCCATTCCACGTTCCATTCCGCATTCCATTCCATTCCATTCCTCTCCAGTCCGCATTCCATTCCACATTCCTTTCCACGTTTCATTCCACGTTCCATTCCATTCCATGCCACATTGCATACCATTCCATGCCAAATTCCATACCATTCCTTTGCATTAAATTTTGCATTCCATTCCATTCCTTTCCCTATTCTATTCCATGTTCCATTCCAATCCCTTCCACATTCCATAACATTCCATACAATACCAGTCCACATTCCATTCCATTCCATTCCACATTCCATTCCATTCCTTTCCACATTCCATTCCTTTCCATTGAACCTTCCATCCCACATTCCATTCTATTTCCTATTCTACATTCCGTTCCACATTCAAATCCATGTTCCATTCCATTCCATTCAACTTACCATTCCATGATCCATTCCACATTCCATTCCACATTCCATTCCGTTGCAATCAACATTCCATTCCACATTCCATTCCACGTTAATACCACCTTCCATTCTGTTCCATAGTACGTTCCTCTCCACATTCCATTCCACCTTCCATTCCGTTCAATTCCACATGCCACTCCACATTCCATTCCACATTCCAGTCCACATTCCATTCCATTCCACATTCCATTCCACATTCCATTATATTCCATTCGACATTCACTTCCACATTCCGTTCCACATTCCATTCCATTCCATTCCAGATTCCTTTCCACATTCCTTTCCATTCCATTCCACTTTCCATTCCAAATTCCATTTCATTCCACTCCACATTCAATCCCACATTCCATTCCACATTCCCTTCCACATTCCATTCCATTAAATTCCACATTCCATTCGACATTCCATTCCATTCCATTCCAGGTTCCATTCCATTCCATTCCACTTTCCATTCCACATTCCATTGCACATTCCATTGCACATTCCATTCCACTTTCCATTTCACATTCCATTCCACTTTCCATTACACGTTCCACTCTATTCAATTCCACGGTCTGTTACAGATTCCATTCCATTCCATTCTACGATCCATTCCACATTCCATTCCACGTTCCCTTCCACATTCTATTCCATTGCATTCTACGTTCCGTTCCACATTCCATTTCATTCGATTCCACGATCCATTCCACATTCCATACCACGTTCCATTTCACATTCCATTCCACTCCATTCCAACATCACTTCCACATTCAATTTCACATTCCGTTCCACATTTCATTCCATTCCATAGTACGTTCCATTGCACATTCCATTCCACATTCCATTAAACTTTCCATTATGTTCAATTCCACATGCCACTCCACATTCCATTCCACATTCCAGTCAACATTCCATTCCATTCCATTCCACATTCCATTCCACATTCCATTCCATTCCATTCCACATTCATTTCCACATTCCTTTCCATATTCCATTCGATTCATTTCCAGATTCCTTTCCACATTCCTTTCCATTCCATTCCACATTTCATTGCACATTCCATTGCATTCCATTCCAGATTCCATTCCACATTCCTTTCCACATTCCATTCCGTTCCATTCCACATCCCTTTCCACATTCCATTGTATTCCAATCCACATTCCATTCCACATTCCATTCCCCTTTCCATTCCACTTTCCCTTCCACATTCCCTTCCTTATTCCCTTCCACTTTCCATTCCATTCCATTCCATTACATATTCCATTACACATTCCATTCCATTCCATTCCACCTTACATTCCACATTCCATTCCTCAATCCCTTCCACATTCTATTCCATTCCATTACACATTCCAATCCAATCCATTCCACATTCCATTCCACATTCGATTACATTCCTTTCCATATTCCATTCCATTCCATTCCACATTCCATTCCACATACCATTCCACGTTCCATTCCGTTCGATTCCTCCTTCCATTCCACATTCCATTTCATTCCATTACCTTCCATTCCACTTTCCGCACCATAACTTTCCACGTTCCAATCCATTCCATTCCTTTCCATTCCACTTTCCTTTCCTTTCCATTCCACGTTCCATTCCATTCCATTCCATTCCATTGCACATTTCATAAAATTCCATTCCATTCCACATTCCATTTGTTTCCATTCCACATTCCAATCCATTCCGGATTCCATTCCATTCCATTTCACCTTCTATTCCACGTTCCATTCCTTTCCATTCCACATTACTTTCCACATTACATTCCACTTTCCATTCCACATTCCATTCCACTTTCCATTCCACGTTCCATTCTACTTTTCATTCCACAATCCGTTGCACATTCCTTTCCACCTTCCATTCCACGTTCCATTCCACCTTCCATTCCATTCCATTCCACGTTCAATTCCACATTCAATTCCACATTCTATTCCACACTGCATTCCACTTTCCATTCCATGTTCCATTCCACGATCCATTCCAAGTTCTGTCCGACGTTCCATTCCATTCCATTCCACGTTCCATTCGACATTCCATTGCATTCCTTTCCAAATTCTATTCCACACTCCATTCCACATTCCATTCCTCATTCCATTTCGTTCCATTCCACATTCACTCCACAATCCATTCCATATTCCATTCCACTTTCACTTCCACATTCCATTAAAGTCCATTCCACATTCCATTGCACATTCCATTCCATTCAATTCCACACTCCATTCCACATTCAATTCCACATTCCATTGCATTACTTTCCACATTCCATTCCACATTCCATTCCACATTCCATTCCACATTCCATTCCATATTCCATTCCACTTTCCATTCCACCTTCCATTATATTTCATTCCGTGTTGCATTCCACATTCCATTCCATTCCATTCCACTTTCTATTCCATATTCCACCTCACATACCATTCCACCTTCCATTCTGTTCCATTAAACATTCCATTCAACATTCCTATCAATTCCATTCCACATTCCATTCCACGTTCCATTCCATTCCATTCCACATTTCATTCCACTTTCCATTCCACATTCCATTCCGCAGTCCATTCCACATTCCATTCAATTGCTTTCCACATTTCATTCCACATTCCATTCCGCAGTCCATTCCACAGTCCATTCCACATTCCATTCCATATTCCATTCCATTCCATTCCATTCCTCATTGCATTCCATTCCATTCCATTCCACATTCTATTCCATTCCATTCCAAATTCCATTCCACATTCCTTTCCACTTTCCATTCCATTTCATTCCTGTCCATTCCACATTAAATTCCACATTCCCCATTTCATTCCACGTTCCATTCCACGTTCCATTCCGTTACATTCCACATTGCATTCAATTCCATTCCACACTCCATACCTTTCCATTCCATTCCATTTCGCTTTACATTCCCTTCCATTCCACATTCTATTTCATTCCATTCCGTTCCATTCCATGTTCCCTTCCACATTCAATTTCTCATTCCATTCAACTTTCCTTTGCATTCCATTCCACATTCCATTTCACCTTCCCTGTCACATTCCATTCCGCATTCCATTCCATTCCATTCCATTCCATTCCACATTCCACTCCATTCCATTGCATTCCACACTCCATTCCATTCCAATCCACATCCCTTTCCATTCCATTCCACATTCCATTCCATTCCATTCCATATTCCATTCCACTTTCCATTCCACATCGCATTCCATGTTTCATTCCACCTCCCATTCCACGTTCCACTCCTTTCCATTCCACATTCCATTCCATTTCATTCCACAATCCATTTCATTCCATTCCGCATTCCATTCCACACTCCATTCCTTGCCATTCAACGTTCCATTCCATTCCATTCTACATTCCATTCCAAGTTCCTTTCCACATTCCATTCCACATTGCATTCCGAGTTCCATTCCATTCCATTCCAAAATCCAATCCACGTTCCATTCCATTCCACATTCCAATCCACGTTCCAATCCATGCCGTTGCATGTTCCATTCCACGTCCCATTCCATGTTGCATTCCTTTTCCTTCAACATTCCATTCCATTCCGTTCCACTTTCCATACCTTTGCATTCCTCATTCCATTCCACATTCCACTACACGTTGCATACCATGTTCCATTTCACGTCCCTTTCCATGTTCCATTCCTTTCCATTCTACATTCCATTCCATTCCAATTTCCATTTCGTTCCATTCCACGTTCCATTGCACATTCCCTTCCATTTCATTCCACTTTCAATTCCACCTTCCATTCCACATTCCATTCCACATTGCATTCCAAGTTCCATTCCATTCCCTTCCACATTCCATAACACTTCATTCGACGTTCCATTCCACATTCCATTCCACATTCCATTCCACATTCCAATCCAAGTTCCATTCCATTCTTTCCAAGATCCATTCCACTTTCCATTCCATACAATTCCACGTTCCATTCCACATACCATTCCACATTCCAATCCAAGTTCCATTCCATTCTTTCCAAGATCCATTCCACTTTCCATGCCATACAATTCAACGTTCCATTCCACATTCCATTCCACTCCATTTCACGTTCAGTTCCACATTCCATTCCACATTGTATTCCATGATCCATTCCGTTCAATTCTACATTCCACTCTCCATTCCATTGAACATTCCGTTCAACATTGCAGTCCAAGTTCCATTCCACATTCCATTCCATATTCCATCACATTTCATTCCACATTACATCCCATTCCATTCCACATTCTATTCCACATTCCTTTAAACATTCCATTCCATTCCATTCCAGATTCCTTTCCACATTCCATCCATGCCATTCCACATTCCATTCCATTCCATTCCACATTCCATTCCAAATTTCAGTCCATTGCATTCCACTTTCCATTCCGTATTCGATTACATTCCTTTCCACATTCCATTCGATTCGATTCCACATTCTATTCCATTCCATTACACATTCCATTCCACATTCCATTCCACGTTCCATTCCTTTCCATTCCTCTTTCTATTCCAGCTTCCTTTCCACGTTCCATTCCAAGTTCCATTTCATGTTCCATTCCATTCCATTCCATATTGCTAACCATTGCATTCGATTTATTTACGCGTTACATTCCATTACATTCCACATTCTACTCCACATTCCATTCCACCTTCCATTCCACATTCAATTCCATTCCATTCCACACTCAATTCCACATTCCATTATACACTCCATTCCACATTCCATTGCTTTCCATTCCACACTCCATTCCATATTCTATTCTGCATCCCAATCCTTTACACTCCACATTCCTTTCCAAATTCCATTTCATTCCATTCCATATTTCATTCCACATTCCATTCCACATTTCACTCCACATGCCATTCCATTTCATTCCACATTCCATTCTGCATTCCATACCATTGCATTGCATTCTACATTCCATTCCACACTGCATTCCACCTTCCAATCCATTCCATTCCTCATTCCAATACACATTCCATTCCATTCCATTCCACATTTCATTCCACATTCCATTCCATTCCATTCCATTCCTGTCCATTCCTCATTCCATTCCACATTCCATTCCACATTCGTTTCCTTTCCATTCCACATAGCATTCCACGTTCCATTCCACGTTCCGTTCCATTCCATTCCACATTGCATTCCATTCCATTCCACATTCCAGTCCATTCCATTCCGCATTCCATTCCATTCCATTACATATTCTATTCCAGATTCAATTCCATTCCATTGAACTTTCAAATCCACATTCCATTCCATTCCATTCCACATTCCTTTCCATTCCATTCCATTCTTCCTTCCATTCCATTGCATTCCACATTCTATTCCTCATTCCATTCCATTCCATTTCACATTCAATTCCACATTGCATTCCATTCCATTCCACATTCCATTCCATTCCTTCCACATTCCATTCCATTCCATTGCATATTCCATTCATTTCCATTTGACAGTCCATTCCATATTCTATTCCATGTTCCATTCCATATTCCATTCCATGTTCCATTCCATATTCCATTCCACGTTCAACTACACTTTCCATTCCATTCCATTCCACCTTCCATTCCACATTGCATTCCGCATTCCATTCCACATTCCATTCCGTGTTCCATTCCATTCCATTCCATATTCCGTACCATTGCATTCCATTCCATTCCGCATTCCATTCCATTCCATTCCACATTTCATTCCATTCCATTCCACATTCCATGCCATTCCAGTGCACATTCCATTCATTTCCATTCCACATTCTATTCCACATTCCATTCTGTTTCATAACACGTTCCATTCCACATTCCATTCCACATTCCATTCCCCATTCCATTCCGTTTTATTCCACATGCCACTCTACTTTCCATTGCAAATTCAATTCCACATTCTATTCCACATTCCAGTCCACATTCCATACCATTCAATTCCACATTCCATTCCACATTCCATTCCATTCCATTCCACATTGAATTCCTGATTCCTTTCCACATTCCATTCCACATTCTATTCCACATTCTCTTCCACATTCCATTCCATTACATTCCACATTCCATTCAAAATTCCGTTCCATTGAATTCCCCATTCTATTCCACTTTGCATTCCACAATCCATTCCATTCCACATTCCGTTAGACATTGCATTCCTTTCCATTCCACATTCCATTCCACATTCCATTCCAATCCATTCCACTTTGCCTTCCACATTCCATTCCACATTCCCTCCCACATTCCATTCCATTCCATTGCATTCCACATTCCATTCCACATCCCAATCCATTCCATTCCACTTTCCATTGCACATTTGATTACATTCCTTTCCACATTCCATTCCATTCCATTCCACATTCCATTCCATTCCATTCCACATTCCTTTCCACATTCCATTTCACCTTCTGTTCCATTCCATTCCATGTTTCATTCCACCTTCCCTTCCAGGTTCCATTCCACTTTCCATTCGACTTTCATTTCCATACCATTCCAACTTCCATTCCACATTCCATTGCATTCAATACCATTCCAGTCCACATTCCATTCCATTCCATTCCACATTCCATTCCTTTCCATTCAACATTCCTTTCCACTTTCCATTCCACTTTCTATTCCACATTCCATTCCACACTCAAACCCATGTACCATTCCATTCCATTCCACTTTGCATTCCACGATCCGTTAGACAATCCATTCCATGTTCCATTCCATTCCATTCCGCGTTCCATTCCATTCCATTCCATGTTCTATTCCTCGTTCCTTTCCATTCCTTTCCACGTTCCATTACACATTCCATTCCATTCCATTACAGTTTCCATTCCACATTCCACTTCACATTCCCTTCTACAGTGCATTACGTTCCATTACACATTCTATTCCACATTCCATTTCACATTCCATTCCACATTCCATTCCATTCTATTCCATTTTCCATTCCACATTCCATTCCACATTCCATTCCTTTCTATTCCATCTTCCATTCCACATTCCATTCCACATTCCATTCCATTCCATTCCACGTTCCATTCCACATTCCATTCCACATTCATTTCCATGTTCCTTTCCTTTCCATTCCACGTTCCGTTAAACATTCCATTCCACATTCCATTCCAGGTTCCTTTCCTTTCCATTCCACGTTCCATTTCACTTTCCATTCCATTCCATTCAACTGTCCATACCACATTCCATTCCACATTCCATTATGCATTTCATTCCGTTCCATTCCACTTCCCATTCCTCATTCCATTCCATTCCGTTCCACATTCCATTTCTTTCCACTCAACATTCCATTCCCCATTCCCTTCCATTACATTCCACATTCTATTAAAATTTCTATTCAATTCAATTCCACGATGCATTCCACGTTTCATTCCACATTCCATTCCGCATTCCATTCCACATTTCATCGCGTTCCTTTCCACTTTCCATTTCACATTCCATTCCACTTTCCAATCCATTACATTCCACATTCCTTTCCACATTCCATTCCATTCCATTCTACATTCCATTCCGCATTCCATTCCAAGGCATTCCATATTCCATTCCACACTGCTTTCCACATTCCAATCCATTCCATTCCACATTCCATTTCAGATTGCATTGCATACCATTCCGCATTTCATTCCACATTCCATTTTGCATTCCATTCTGCATTCCATTCCATTCCATCCCACAATCCATTACATTCCTTTCCATTCCATTCCTGTCCATTCCGCATTCCATTCCACATGCCATTCCTTTCCTTTACACATTCCATTCCATGTTCCATTCCACATTCCATTCCATTCCATTCCACTTTCCATTCCACATTGAATTCCATTCCATTCCACATTCCATACCATTCCGTTCCATTACCTTCCGCATTCCAATCCATTCCATTCCATTCCGTATTCCATTCCAGATTCCATTCCATTCCGTTCCACATTCAATTCCACATTCCATTCCATTCCGTTTCACATTCAATTCCACATTCCATTCCATTCCGTTTCACATTCCATTTCATTCCATTGCAGATTCCATTCATTTCAATTCCACTTTCCATTCCACTTTCCCTTCCATTCCATTCCACATTCCTTTCCACATTTTATTACACATTCCTTTCCACTCCATTCAGTTCCACATTCCATTACATTCCGTTTCACATTCCATTTCATTCCATTGCACATTCCATTCATTTCAATTCCACTTTCCATTCCACTTTCCCTTCCATTCCATTCCACATTCCTTTCCACATTTTATTACACATTCCTTTCCACTCCATTCATTTCCACATTCCATTCCACATTCCATTCCAAATTCCATTCCACATTCCATTCCATAATCCATTCCATTCCATTCTTCGTTTCATTCCACATTCCATTCCAAGTTCCTTTCCATTCCATTCCACGTTCCATTCCACATTCCATTCCACATTCTATTCCACGTTCCTTTACATTCCATTCCATGTTCCATTCCACTTTCCATTCCGTTCCATTCAACGATCCATTCCACATCCCATTGCACATTCCATTCCACGTTGCATTCCACATTTCATTCCACGTTCCATTGCACGTTCCATTCCAGTTTCCATTCCTTTCCATTCCACGTTCCATTCCACATTCCATTCCATCCCATTCCATGAACCATTCCCCATTCCATTCAACGTTTCATTCCTTTCTATTCCACATGGCACTCCACATTCCATTACACAGTCTGTTCCAGATTCCAGTCCGCATTACATTCCATTACATTCAACATTCCATTCCACTTTCCATTCCATTCCATTCCACATTGAATTCCACTTTCCATTCCACATTCCATTCCACATTGCATTCCATTCCATTCCACATTCCATTCAAAATTCCATTCCATTCAATTCCACATTCTATTCCACATTGCATTACACAATCCATTTCATTCCATTTCACATTCCATTAGACATTCAATTCCATTCAATTCCACAGTCCTTTCCACATTCCATTCCACATTCAATTACGTTCCATTCCACATTCCATTCCATATTCCATTTCACATTTCATTCCACATTCCATGACATTCCATTCTATTTTCCATTCCACATTCCATTCCACTTTCCATTCCATTGTATTCCACATTCCATTCCACATTCCTTTCCACATTCCATTACAGATTCCATTCCATTCCTTTACTTTCCACATTCCATTCCTCATTCCATTCCATATTCCATTCCACATTCCATTCCAGTCCATTCCACGTTCCATTCCACATTCCATTCCACGTTCCATGCCACGTTCCTTTCCATTCTATTCCTAGTTTCATTCCACATTTCATTCCAGATTCTATTCCACGTTGCTTTCTGTTCCATTCCAATCCATTCTATGTTCCATTTCATATTCCATTGCACATTCCATTCCACTTTCCATTCCAGGTTCCATTCCACGTTCCATTCCACGTTCCCTTCCATTCCATTCCACTTTCCATTACACATTACATTCCGTTCCATTCCACGAGCCATTCCACATTCCATTCCACTTTCCATTCCACAATCCATTCCATTCCATTCTACGTTCCGTTCCACATTCCATTCCACTCCATTTAACGATCCATTCCACATTCCATTCAACGTTGTATTCCACATTCCATTCCACTCCATCCCATGATCCATTCCACATTCCATTCCACGTTCCATTACACCTTCCATTCCGTTCCATAGCAAGTTCCATTCCACATTCCATTCCACATTGCATTCCACATTGCATTCTGTTCAATTCCTCATGCCACTCCACATTTCATTGCACATTCCATTCCACATTCCAGTACACTTTCCATTCCAATCCATTCCAGATTCCATTCCACATTCCATCCCATTCAATTCCACATTATATTCCACATTCCCTTCCACATTCCATTCCATTCCATTCCAGATTCCTTTCCACATTCCAATCCATTCCATTCCACATTCCATTCCATTCCTTTCCACATTGATTCCACATTCCATTCCATTCCATTCCACATTCCATTCCACATTCCATTCCTTTCCATTCCACTTTCCATTCCACATTCGATTACACTCCTTTCCACATTCCATTGCGTTCCATTCCACATTCCTTGCACATTGCATTCCACGTTCTGTTCCATTCCATTCCACGTTGCATTCAATGTTCCATTCCACGTTCCATTCCACGTTCCATTCCACCTTCCATTCGATTCCATTCCACGTTCCATTCCACCTTCCATTCCACCTTCCATTCCACGTTCCATTCCACGTTCTATTCCATTCCATTCCACGTTCCATTCCACCTTCCATTAAAAATTGCATTGCATTCCATTCGATTCCATTCCAGTCCACATTGCATTCCATGCCATTCCACATTCCATTCTATTCCATTCCACTTTACTTTCCACGCACCATTCCACTTTACCGTACATTCCTATCAATGTTCCATTCTATTCTATTCCATGTTCCATTTCATTCCATCCCACGTTCCATTTCCTTCCATTTCATATTCCATACCGCATTCCATTTCACATTCCATTCCATTGCTTCCACATTCCATTCTGTTCCATTCCACGTTACTTTCCACGCACCATTCCACTTTACCGTACATTCCTATCAATGTTCCATTCTATTCTATTCCACGTTCCATTTCATTCCATCCCACGTTCCATTTCATTCCATTTCGTATTCCATTCTGCATTCCATTTCACATTCCATTCCATTGCTTCCACATTCTATTCCATTCCAATCCACATTCCATTCCATTCCATTCCATTTTCCATTCCATTCCACATTCCATTCCACATTCCACTCCAAATTCCATTCCGTTACATTCCACATTCCATTCCATATTCCATTCCACATTCCCGTCCACATTCCTTTCATTACATTCCACATTCCATTCCACATTCCATTCCATTCCATTTCACATTCCATTCTCTTCCATTCCACATCCCGTTCCAATAAATTCCACATTCCATTCCATTCAATTACATTCCATTCCAAATTCCATTCCATACCATTCCGCATTCCATTCTATTCAATTCCATTCCACTTTCCATTCCATTCCATTCCAGATTCCATTGTATTCCATTCCACATTGCCTTGCATTCCATTCCTTTTCATTACACATTCCATAACATTCCATTCCATTCCACATTGCATACCGTTCCATGAAACATTCAATTGCATTTCATTCAACATTGCATTCACTTCCGTTTTACGTTCCATTCCATTCCATTGTGTATTCCATTTCATTCCACATTCAATTCCACATTCTATTCCCTTCCATTGCACATTCCATTCCATTCCATTCCATTCCATTCCATTCCATTCCACATTCCATTCCACATTCTATTCCCTTGCATTCCTCAATCCATTCCATTCCACATTCCATTCCACTTTCCATTCCACATTCCATTCCACATTCCATTCCTCATTCCCATCCCTATTCTATTACATTCCATTCCACATTCCATTCCACATTCCATTCCATTCCATTCCACATTTCATTCTATTCCATTCCTTTCCACGTTCCTTTTCATTCTGTTTCACATTCCTTTCCACATTCCATTTCACCTTTCATTCCACATTCCATTTCACTTTCCGTTCCTTTCCATTCCATTCCATTCCATTCCACATTCCATTCCATTCCATTCCATTCCATTCCCCATTCCACACCAATCCATTCCATCCTGCATTCTATTCTTTCCATTCCACTTTCCACTCCATTCCATTTCACATTCCATTGCATTCCATTCCACATTCCATTCCACATTATTTTCCCTTCCTTTGTACATTCCATTCCATTCCATTCCTTTCCATTCCACTTTCCGTTCCAATTTCCACTCCAGGTTCCATTCCACGTTCCTTTCCATTCCATTACACATTCCATTCCACATTCTACTCCATTCCATTACACTTTCCATTCAGCATTCCATTCCACTTTACATTCCGGTCTATTCCAGATTGTATTCCACATTCCACTCCACATTCCATTCCATTCCATTCCACATTCTATTACACATTCCTTTCCACATTCCATTCCATTGCATTCCACATTACATTTCACATTCCATTCCTTTGCATTCCACATTCAAATCCACATTTCATTCCATTCCACATTCCATTACATATTCCATTCCGCTCCATTCCATTGCATTCCACATTCCATTCCATATTCCATTCCTTTGCATTACCCATTCTAATCCACATTCCATTCCATTCTATTCCACATTCCATTCCATTCCATTCCACGTTCCATTGCATTCCACTGCATTCCACATTTCATTCCATTCAATTCCGCTTTCCACTCCATTCCATTCCATTTCATTTCATTCCACATTCCATTCCATTCCATTCTAGTCCACATTGAATTTCATTCCATTCCACATTTCATTCCGTTCCATTCCAAATTCCATTCCATTCCATTCGACATTCCATTTCATTCCATTCCATTAAATTCAGCATTTCATAGCATTCCATCCCTTTCCACATTCCATTACTTTCCTTTCCACATTCCATTCCACTGCATTCCACATTCCATTCCTCATCGCTTTCCATTCCATTCCACTTTCCCCTCCACGTTCCATTCCATGTTCCTTTCCACGTTCCATACTACTTTCCATTCCATATTCCATTACAGATTCCATTCCATTCCTTTCCATATTCCATAACATTCCTTTGCATTCCATTCCACATTCCAGTCCATTCAATTCCACATTCCATTCCACATTCTTTCCCATTGCTTTCCAAATTCCACTCTGTTCCTTTCCACATTCCATTCCGTTCCATTCCACATTCCATTCCATTCCATTCCATTCCACATTCCATTCCATTCCATTCCACATTCAATTCCATTCCATTCCATTCCATTCCGTTCCATTCCATTCCTTTCTACATTGCATTGCATATTCAATTCTTTTAGATTCCATTGCACATTCCGTTCCACTGATTTCCTGATTCCTTTTCATTCCATTCTACATTCCATTCCACATTCCATTCCACATTCCAGTCCATTCCATTCCACATTCCGTTCCACATCCGATTACACTCCTTTCCACATTCCATTTCATTCCATTCTACATTCCTTCCACATTACATTCCACGTTCTATTCCATTGCATTCCACTTTCCATTCCACCTTCCATTCCACGTTCCATTCCACGTTCCATTCCGTTCCATTCCACAGACAGCACGCAAATAAATATAGCAAATTATTAATTTATAACTCATTGGGTGGGATTTATAAAATTGCAGTAGGTATAGTCTTTAATCAACTATTGACTTTTAAAAAAAACCAGTTTATATTAGGATTCAGATCTTGTTTATCTTCCTTAGTTACATATTTCTATATTTGCATATTAGCAGATATAAGCTACGTTTAAATATAGTATACATATATATCTTTTTCTTTTGTAGAGATGAAGTCTCTCTATGTTTCCCAGGCTGGTCTCAAATTCCTAGTCTCAAGTGGTCCTCCTGCCTTGGCCTCCCAAAATGCTGCAATTATAGGCATGTGCCAACATACCAGGCTAGTATACATATTTTGTTAAAATAATATAAATAATATAATATAGTATATTATAATATAATATGTAGGAGATATCACTCAGAAAACAGGTTTATTGAAAATGTAGGCAAAGATAGTGAGTAAATTAATAAATTCACTGTGGCTAATTCCACTAAGTAGGACTCAGCTTGTATAGCCATTTCTGAGGATGTATAAATTTTATTGAACTTGAAGTTGACAGAGTGCAAATTATTTTGCATGCATTTTACAGCAAGAACACAGCCTCATCTTTTTTTTTGGCATTATGAGAATTGAAATAAAGGCATTTATATAGGAGTTAAGAAGAAATCACTTAGGCAGATGGTAAGGATATGGAAGTCCTTAGTAAGGCTTTTCTCTTTAATGAAAAGCAGCCCCAAATCATTTTCTAACAAAGAGCAGTCTGTAAAATTGAGCTGCATTCGAGCTGCTGACATAGACAAGCCAGCTGGGAGCTTGTACCGGTGAATGCCGGCAAAACCTAGGGACTAGACACGTTCAAGATGGCGGCCCCATCTTCCCGGCAGGAACTACGGACTAGACACCTTCAAGATGGCGGCTCCATCTTCCCGGCAGGAACTAGGGACTAGACACCTTCAAGATGGCGGCTCCATCTTCCCAGCAGGAACTAGGGGTTAGACACCTTCAAGATGGTGGCTTCATCTTCCCAGCAGGAACTAGTGTCTAGACACGATCAAGATGGTGGCTCCATCTTCCCTCCTCTTTGTCAACCACATGTACAGTAAGAAAAGCCGACAAGATGGCGCTGATCAACTGGAAATGCCATTTGATTAAGATGAGGGTGGGGCGACCGGGTTTCCCCACGCACTCTGTGGATGTCATACCTGATGGAACCAATCTTTGAGCCCTACGTAAATTAAACACGGCCTTCACCAGCCTGCCTATAAAGTCTGCAGAGGTCAGGTGCCTCCCCCCTTTTTGGCTCTCTTTCTCTCTCTGTCTCTCTCTCTCTTTCCCTCCCCTTCCCTCCTTCCTTCCCTCCTTCTCCCTCCCTCCCTCCTTCCCTCCCTTCCTCTCCCTCCCTTCCTCTCCCTCCCTTCCTCTCCCTCCCTTCCTCCTTCCCTCCCTTCCTCTCCCTCCCTTCCTCTCCCTCCCTTCCTCTCCCCCTCCCCCTTTCTCTCTCTGTCTCTGTCTCTCTCTGTCTGTCTCTCTGTCTCTCTCTCTTGCAAGGAGCTGCTCTCCTCCTTTCTTCTGTTGGGACGTGTGTGTCTGACTGTCTTTCTGTCTCTCTCTGTCCCTCTGTCTCTCTCTCTGTCTCTCTGTCTCTCTCTCGGTGTCTCTCTGTGTCTCTCGGTCTGTCTCTCTCTCCCTCTCTGTCTGTCTCTCTCTCTGTCTGTTTCTCTCTCTCTGTCTCTCTCTGTCACAAAGAGCTGGTCTCCTCTCTCCTTTCTTCTGTTTGGACGTGTGTGTGTGTGTCTGTCTGTCTGTCTGTCTCTCTGTCTCTCTCTGTCCCTCTGTCTCTCTGTATATCTCTCAGTCTGTCTCCCTTTCTGTCTCTCTCTCTCTCTCTGTCTCTGTCTCTCTCTCTCTCTCTCGCAAGGAGCTGCTCTCCTCTCTCCTTTTTTCTGTTCAGGCCTGTGTGTGTGTGTCTGTCTGTCTCTCTGTCTCTCTCTGTCCATCTGTCTCTCTCTCTGTCTCTCTCTTTTTCTATCGCTAGGAGCTTCTCTCCTCTCTTCTTTTGTTTGGACCTCTCTGCTTGTGTGTGTCTGTGTGTATGTGTGTCTTCCTCTCTCTCTCTCTCTCAAGGAGCTGCTGTTCTCTCTCCTTTCATCTGTTCGGACCTCTGTGTGTGTGTGTGTGTGTGTGTGTGTCTCTCTCTGTCCCTGTGTGTGTCTGTCTCTCTGTTTCTCTCTCTGTGTCTCTCTCTGTATTTCTGTGTGTGTGTGTGTGTCTGTCTCTCTGTCTCTGTCTGTCTCTGTCTCCCTCTCTCTCTCTTTCCCTCACAAGGAGCTGCTGTCCTCTCTTTTCTCCTGTTCGGACTTCTGTGTGTGTGTTGTCTGTCTCTCTATCTCTGTCTGTCTGACGGTCTCTCTCTGTCTCTGTATCTCTCTGTCTGTCTCTGTCTCTCTCACAAGGAGCTGCTCTCCTCTCTCCTTTCTTCTGTCCATTACACTTTTCACTCTTTAACCCATCCACATCTGTCATCTGTCCCTGTCCTCAATTCTTTCTCAGTATAAGACAATGAACTCCAGGTTTTATACCCCAGACAACGTAGCTGTTTCCAACACCAGGAGTCATAGCTAGAAAAAGTGAGTGTATGTAATCGTCAGCATTTGCTACTGATGACAGAATAAAACAAATTATGCCAAGATATTTAAAGAGGTTTATTCTGAACCTATATGAGCACCTGTTCTCCAGGGTTACATGGTTTCAAGAGATCCTGAGAAGGTATGTTGAGGTCTTTTTACAGTTCCATTTTTATTTATTTATTTACTTATTTTTTAATTGAGATGGAGTCTCACTCTGTCATCCAGGCTGGAGTGCAATGGCATGATCTCGGCTCACCGCAACGTCTGCCTCCAGGGTTCAAGCGATTCCCCTGCCACAGCCTCTTGAGTAGCTGGGATTACAGGCCCAAGCCACCACATCTGGGCATTTTTATATTTACTAGAAACGGTCAGGCTGGTCTTGAACTGAACTCAGTTGATTTGCCAGCCTCGGCCTCCCAAAGTGCTGGGATTACAGGTGTGAGCCACTGCGCCCGACCTACAGTTCTATTTTATATATTTCAGGGAGACAGGAATTGTAGGTAAAATCATAAATCAATACATAGAATGTATACCTTGTTTTGGTCCTAAAGATGAAACATCTCAAAGCGGGTTCCTATGAGTCATAGGTGGGCTTTAGGGATTCTTTAGTTGGCAATTATGTTTTATGTATAAAACATAAAAATGTAAGGCTGGGCGTGGTGGCTCAAGCCTGTAATCCCAGCACTTTGGGAGGGTGAGGCGGGTGCATTATCTGAGGTCAAGAGTTTGAAACCAGCCTGGCAAATATGGTAAAACCCCGTCTCTACTAAAAATACAGAAATTAGCTGGGCCTGTAATCTCAGCTACTTGGGAAGCTGGGGCAGGAGAATTACTTGAATCCAGGAGGCAGAGGTTGCAGTGAGCTGAGATTGTGCCACTGCACTCCAGCCTGGGTGAAAGAGTGAGGAAAGAAAGGAAAGAAAGGAAGGAAGGAAGAAAGAAAGACAAAAAGGAAAGAAGGAAAGAATGAAAGAAAGAATGAAAGAAAGAAAGAAAAAGAAAAGGAGGGAAGGAGAGGAAGGAAAAAGAGAGAAAGAAAGAGAAACAAAGGAAAGAAAGAGAAAACAAAGAGGGAAGGAAAGGAAGGGTAGGGAAGAGAAGGGAGAAGGGAAAGAAAGGAAGAAAGAAAAGAAAGAGAGAAAGACAAAAAAAGAAAGAAAAAGAAAGAAAGAAAGGAGAGGAAGGAAAAATAAAGAGAAAGGAAAGAAAGAGAGGGAAGGAAGGGAAGGGTAAGGAAGAGAAGGGAGAGGGGAAAGAAAGGAATGAAGGAAAGAGAAAGAGGGAAGGAAAGAAAGAGAGAGAGAAGGAAGGAAGGAAAGAGGAAGGAAAAGGAAGGAAAGAAGGAAATATTTTGTAGATGCCGCGATATGGTTTGGCTGTATCCCCACCTAAATCTCAAATTGCAGCTCCCAAATTTCCCACGTGTCATCGCACTTACCCAGTGGGCGGTAACTGAATCACAGGGGCAGGTCTTTCCCTTGCTGTTCACATGATAGTGAAGATGTCTCACGAAATCGGATGGTTTTATAGAGGGCAGTTCCCCTGCATGCACTGCCATGATTGTGAAGCCGTCCTCAGTCATATGGAACTGTGAGTCCATTAAACCTCTTTCCTTTATCTTTTACCCAGTATCAGGCCGGGCGCGGTGACTCATGCCTGTCATCCCAGCACATTGAGAGGCCGAGGCAGGAGGATCACCTGAGGTCGGTAGCTCAAGACCACCCTGCCCAACATGGAGAAACCCTGTCTGTACTAAAAATACAAAATTAGCTGGGCGTGGGGGCACGTGCCTGTAATCCCAGCTGCTCAGGAGGCTGAGGCAGGAGAATCACTTGAACCCGGGAGGCGGAGGTTGCAGTGAGCAGCGATGGCAGCATTGCACTCCAGCTTGGGTGACAAGAGCAAAACTCCGTCTCAATCAATCAATCAATCAATAACCTAGTTTCAGGTATGTCTTTGTTAGCAGCCTGAGAACAGAGTTATATATACAGAGTCTTGCTATGTTGCCCAGGCTGGTCTCGAACTTCTGGGCTAAGTGATGCTATCACCTCAACCTCTGAAAGTGGTGGGATTACAGGCGTGAACCACCACGCCCAGCCTCCATGAGTCTGATTTTAACCCATCTCTTTTGTATTTCTCAGTCCTTGTCCACACATCTCATCACACATGTGCGCAGCAAACAGACACGCCGTGTGAACCTAAACACAGCTCTCCAAGAGAACTCTAGTCAACTTGTCGTACGTGGGACATTGGCTGTATTTCTGTTCCTTTCCTTCTTTTCTGTCTCTTTCTCCTATTTCCCAAAACTCCGTTGTATTTCTGATTTGTTTACTTCGCTTTCGGCAAAAGGAAAACACAATGGTAAGTGGGGTTTATAAATCTATCTTAGTTATCAAGGGAAGATTGAAACGGCATGGAGGCAAATGAAATTAACCGTGCATGGGACACGCCGTCGATAAAACGCTGATAAGTGCAGAAAGACTGTTTAGAAGGAAACATATGTCCAAAAAAAAAGAAAAAAAAAGGATCTTAATCATGGTTTAAGCTTATCTGATGGATTTCAACAGAAACACATCAAGTCTAATTGATTGTTTACATGCACTTTTGATGGTTTCTGCATTCTGTGTGATGAGATAACGTTTAAAAAAACGTTGAAACGCAAAGAACTCAAGTATTCTTCTAAAGGGAGAGTGGAGTTTACTACATTCGACATGGACGGCTTCTCTTCTGTATTTCAACAGGGTTATCATCTGCGAATTTGGAGATTCTCTGAGAGCTTCACGGCATCCTGGGTGTCAAACTCTTTCAAAATTCATACTTTAAACTATCTGACAACATGGGATTGGGTTTTGGCATTCTCTAGGTCTACTGAGAGAGGTTCTGGAATGCAATTTAACTTTAAATGCCTGCCTATCATCTATCTATCTATCTAACATCTATCTGTCTTTCCATCATCTATCCATTCCTCTCATCTATCTACCTAACTATCTATTCATCCATCTCATCTATCTATCCATCCATCCATCCATTCATCCTTCCATGTATCCATCTATGTATCTATCTGTGTATCTATCTATATATCTATCTATCTATGTATCTATCTATCATCTATATCTATCTATCTATCTACCTATCTATGTATCTATCTATCTAGTCATTCATCTCATCTATCTTCCTATCTATCTATGTATCATCTATCTACTTACCTATTTTCTATCATCTGTCAATCAATCTATCTATAGATCCAGCATCTATCTACCTTATCTGTTATCTATCTATCGTGTGTCCATCTATCTACTATCACTTATCAATCTGTCATCTACCATCTCTTTATCTACCCATCTCATCATCTGTCTATCAACTACCCATCCATCTTGATCTATCTATCTATCTATCTATCTATCTATCTATCTATCTATCATTTTTTGTTTTGTTTTTTTTTAGACAGAGTCTCGCTCTGTCACCCAGGCTGGAGTGCAATGGCACAATCTTGGCTCGCTACAAGCTCCACCTCCCGGGTTCACGCCATTCTCCAGCCTCAGCCTTCCGAGTAGCTGGGACTACAGGCGCCCACCACCGTGCCCAGCTAATTTTTTGTATTTTTAGTAGAGACGGGGTTTCACTGTGGTCTCGATCTCCTGACATCGTGATCCACCCGCCTTGGCCTCCCAAAGTGCTACGATTACAGGCGTGAGCCACCGCGCCCGGCCCTATCTATCTATCTGTCTATCTATCATCTATCCGTCCATCACATCTCTTTTTCTACCCATTCATCTTATCTATTTGTCTATTTATCTATAATCAGTCTATCCATTTCATCTATCTATGTATCTATCTATCTATCTATCTATCTATCTATCTATCTATCTATCTACCAACCTATCATCTATCTATCCATTCATCTATGTATATCTATCTATCTATCCATCTATGTGTCTATCTATGTATCTATTATCTATCTATCCACTATCACTAATCTATCATCTATATATCCACCTATATCATCTATCATCTCTCCAGTCATGTCATCTATCATCCATCTATCTATGTATCTATGTATGTATGTGTCTATCTATCTATCTATCTATCTATCTATCTATCTATCTATCTATCATGTATCTATCTATCATGAACCCAAAATATCTGAGGCAGGTGTCAATGAATTTAGCAAGTTTATTTTGCCAAGGTTAAAGACACACCCATGAGACGGCCTCAGGAGGTCCTGACCAGAGGTGTTCAAGGTGGTTGGGGCACGGCTTGGTTTTATACATTTTAGAGAGACATGAGACATCAACCAATATGTGATATTGTAAGCTGTGCATTGGTTTGGTCCGGAAAGGTGAGACAGCTCAAAGTGAGGAGGGGGCTTATAGGTGATAGGTAGGAATTCCCTTGTGGACAGATTGTGAGGGACATATGTGATCTTTGTATCTCTGTAGCGATCTTATTTATGAATAAAATAGGAGGCAGGTTTGCCCGATGCAGTTTCCATATTGACTTTTTCCTTTGGCTTAGTGATTTCGGGATCCTAAGATTTATTTTTCTTCCTATCAATCAATCTATCTATCCATCCATCCATCTATTCATCCTTCCATCTATCCGATTATGTATGTATGTATGTATGTATGTATGTATGTATGTATGTATATATGTATGTATTTATCTATGTATCTGTCTGTCCATCCATCCATCTATTCATGTATCTATGTATGTATGTATCTATCTATCTATCATCAATCTATCTATCTATCTATCTGTCTGTCTGTCTGTCTGTCTGTCTCTCTATCCATCCATCCATCTATTCATGTATGTGTGCATGTATCCATCCATCCATCTATTCATCTATGTATGTATGTACGTATGTATCTATCCATCCATCCATCCATCCATCCATGTATGTATGTATGTATGTATCTATCTATCCATCCAGCTATCCATCTATGTATCTATGTATGTGTCTGTCCATCCATCCATCCATCCATCTATTCTTGTATGTATATATCTATCCATCCATCCATCAATCCATCCATCTACCCATCTATGTATGTATGTGTGCATCTATCTATCTATCTATCCATCCATCTATCCATCTATGTATGTATGTATGTATGTGTCTGTCCATCCATCCATCCATCTATTCATGTATGTATGTATCTATCCGTCCATCCATTTATTCATCTATATATGTATGTATGTATCCATCCATCCATCCATCTATCCATGTATGTATATATGTATCCATCCATCTATCCATCTGTGTATGTATGTATGTATGCATCCATCCAACCATCCATCTATCCATGTATGTATATGCGTATGTATGTATGTATGTATCCATCCATCCATCCATCTATCCATGTATGTATATGCGTATGTATGTATGTATCTATCCATCTATGTATGTATGTATGTGTCTGTTTATCCATCCATCCGTCCATCCATCTATCCATGTATGTATAAGCGTATGTATGTATCTATCCATCTATGTATGTATGTATGTGTCTGTCTATCCATCCATCCATCCATCCATCCATCTATCCATGTATTCATGTATCTATCCTTCCATCCATCTATGTATGTATGTATCTATCCATCTATTTATGTATGTATGTGTCTGTCTATCCATCCATACATCCATCCATCTATCCATGTATGTATATGCGTATGTATGTATCTACCCATCTATGTATGTATGTATGTGTCTGTCTATCCATCCATCCATCCATCCATCTATCCAAGTATTTATGTATCTATCCTTCCATCCATCTATGTATGTATGTATATATTTATCTATCCATCATCTACCATCTATTTATCTGTCTCATCTATCTTTCTATTTATTGTGTATCTATCAATCATCTATCCACCCATCTCTTGCCCCTTCCCCTGTGTATGTACTTGCGTACTTACCTATCTATGGCAACCAGAGATATTTTACCACCAGGAGATATATTGCAAATATCTGGTGACAATTTTGGTTGTCACAACTGGGGAGGGGGTGGTCCTGGCACCTGGTGGGTGAAGCCCAGGGTCTCTGCTCAACACTATACAGTGCCCAGGACAGCCCCACCACAGAGAATCCTCCATCCCCAAATGTCAGCAGAGCCTGGGCTGAGAGACCCTGAAATAGACAAGCATTAACTTCTCTCAGCTCTAGATTTGATAACTCTACAAAATGTCTGTTCCCTGACACCTTCTCTGATTTTTCACTATTACAGTTCCCCCAAATAGAACGCTGTAACTAACCACAATCACAAATACACTCAGAGCTAAAGCCACTTGGCCCCTATTGGAGGAAAAACAGGACCCAAGAAACAATTCCTGGCATCCAGCTGACCCTTACAGGTTTTGCTAGGACATTCAGAAGTCACTGTGGCTGTCCCCAGGGGCCCAGAGTCATTGTGAGAAGCTCAGAGAAGCTGGAGAACCCACGGATGGCAGCTGGGCATGGGGTCCTGCCTTTGTGCAAAAGTCTTTTAAATTCAAATCTCCCTCCATCCCCTGGGCTGTAAAATCCCTCCTCCTGCCAGTAGCACAGCTCTCCCTGGATTTACAGCTGCAATGTTTACCACCAGCCTGCTGAGCTCAGAGCTTAGAGCCAGGCTTACCTTTTCAGAGCGAGTTTTCTTTTTTATTTTATTTTATTTTATTATTTTATTTTATTATTATTACGCTTTAAGTTCTAGGGTACATGTGCACAATGTGCAGGTTAGTTACATATGTATACATGTGCCATGCTGGTGTGCTGCACCCATTAACTCATCATTTAGCATTAGGTATATCTCCTAAAGCTATCCCTCCCCCCTCCTCCCACCCCTCAACCGTCCCCGGTGTGATATTCCCCTTCCTGTGTCCATGTGTTCTCATTGTTCAATTCCCACCTATGAGTGAGAACATGCGGTGTTTGGTTTTTTGTTCTTGCGATAGTTTACTGAGAATGATGATTTCCAATTTCATCCATGTCCCTACAAAGGACATGAACTCACCTTTTTTTATGGCTGCATAGTATTCTATGGTGTGTATGTGCCACCGAGTTTTCACGAGGCCAGTCTACTTTCCAAGCAGAGACTCTAAGAATGTCTTCTAAGCTGTGCCGTAACTGTCCAAGTGGTTCTTCCTGCCTGCTGAATAAAGACTCACAGCATTGCTGTAGACAAGGAATTTAAGAGACACAAGGCTGGCCATGCCATGCAGGAGGTGGAGTACCTACTCAAAGCTCAGAGATAGGGGTTTTCAAACGCAGTGTTGTTAGCAGAAAGGGGTCTTGATCCAGACCTCAAGAGAGGTTCCTGGTTCTTGCACAAGAAACATTCAGGGTGAGGTCATAGAGTAAAGTGACAGCAAGTTTATGAAGAAAGTAGAAGGGCCAGGCGCGGTGGTTTGAGCCTGTAATCCCAGCACTTTGGCAGGCTGAGGCAGGTGGATCACCTTAGGTCAGGAGTTCGAGACCAGCCTGGCCAACATGGTGAAACCCTGTCTCTACTAAAAATACAAAAATTAGCTGGTCGTGGTGGGCGCCTGTCATCCCAGCTACTTGGGAGGCTGAGGCAGGAGAATCGCTTGGATCAGAAAGGTGGAGGTTGCAGTGAGCGGAGACATTGTCACTGTACTCCAGCCCGGGTGACAGAGCAAGACTGTGCCCCAAAAAAAGAAAAAAGGAAGAGAAATAATGAAAATTTTAAAAAATAGCAAAAAATGGAAATGTGAAATTTAAAACATATAAATATGAATACATATAAATACAAATAATATAACACAAATACATATGACAATACATATAATATAAATATAATTTAATTATACTTTAATTTTATTTATATTTTATTTTAATTGTATGTTAAACTTATAAAACATAATGTAATAAATACATAGAAATATAGATACGTATATACATATAATGTACATATAATAAATATAATTTTAACTTTATATTTTAATTATAAAATATAGTAAATACATATAAATACATAGAAATACAAATACATGTATACATATAATATAATGTAAATACATATAACAAATATAATTTTAATTGTATTTATATTTTATTTTAATTATATTTTAATTATCTCGTCAAATATAATATCATAAATACCTATAATATATACATATAAATATAAATACATATATACATATAATATAATGTAAATACATGTAATAAATATAATTTTAATTTTATTTATATTTTATTTTAATTATATTTTAATTATCTCATCAAATATAATATAATAAATACCTATAATATGTACATAGAAGTATAAATACATATATACATATAGTATAATGTAAATACATATAATGAATGTACTTTTAATTTTATTTATATTTTATTTTAATTATATTTTAATTATCTTATAAAACAATAAACACATATAATATAAATACAGAAATATAAATACATGTATACACATAATATAATGTGAATACATATAATTTTAATTTTATTTATATTTTATTTTAATTATATTTTAATTATCTTATAATATATAATAAATAAATATAGACATAAATATATATACATATTTAATAATGTAAATACATATAAGCATATAATTTACTTTTAATTTTATTTGTATTTTATTTTAGTTATGTTTTAATTATCTTATAAAATATAAATACATGTAATATAAATACATATATACATAAATACATATATACATATAATATAATGTAAATACATAATAAATACAATTTAATTTTAATGTTATTTATATTTTACTTTGTATTTCAATTATTTTATAAAATATAATACATATGCATATAAATATAAGTACATATCAGTATAAAAATGGCTGTGATCATCGCAAGGAAATATCAAATGCCCAGGAGTAAAGTCAATAATAAACACCCTGAGTGACTAGAGAGGCAACTGCCGATCTTGCAGGCACGTGAAAGAATCCTTTGAGTAGAGAAGGCGGGAAATGCAGAAGAGAAACATCTTGAGGTCCCCAAAATCACAAAACTAAAGGGAAAATGGAAGCTGGAAACCGAGGAGGGTAAAGCTGCCTCCCGTTCTATTCAAAGTCACCTCTGACCTGGAGGCCCCCTCCCTGCTTTCAGTTGTCTCTACCTCTCTTGACAGAACTAATATACCTCTTCTATATATATTGATGGAGACCTTATGTCTCCCTAAAGTTTATGAAGCCAAGATGTGCCCCGTCCACTTTGGCCCCATGTCACTAGGACCTCCTGAGGCTGTGTTATGGGTGCACGTCCTCAACTTTGGCAAAATAAACTTTCTAAATGAACTGAGACCTGTCTCGGATATGGTGAAACCCCGTCTGTACTAAAAATTCAAAAATTAGCTGGTTGTGGTGGGTGCCTGTCATCCCAGCTACTCGGGAGGCTGAGGCAGCAGAATCGCCTGGATCAGATAGGCGGAGGTTGCAGTAAGCCGAGACCTTGTCATTATACTCCAGTCTCGGTGACAGAGCTGTCACCTGTGGTGTAACTGTACATGTGGTTCTCTCTGCCTGCTCTGGAAGCTCAGGAAGGGTACTCAGGAAGCAAATGAAAGAAGGCTTTGGTCAGGTGCCGTGGCTCATGCCTGTAATCCCATCACTTTGGGAGGCTGAAGCAGGCGGATCACCTGAGGTCAGGAGTTCGAGACCAGCCTGGCCAACATGGCGAAACCCTGTCTCTACTAAAAATACAAAAATTAGCCAGGCATGGTGGCGGGCACCTATAATCACAGCACTTTGGGAGGCCAAGGCAGACGGATCACCTGAGGTCAGGAGTTCGAGACCAGCCTGGCCAACATGGCAAAATCCCATCTCTACTAAGAATACAAAAATTAGCCAGGCATGGTGGCTCACACCTGTAATCCCAGCACTTTGGGAGGCTGAGGAGGGCGGATCACCTGAAGTCAAGAGTTTGAGACAAGCCTGGCCAACGTGGTGAAACCCCATCTCTACTAAAAATACAAATATTAGCTGAGAGCAGTGGTGGACATATGTAGTCACAGCTACTTGGGAGACTGAGAGAGGAGAATCGCTTGAATCCTGGAGGCAGAGGTTGCAGTGAGCTGAGATGACGACATTCATTGCACTCCAGTCTGGGCCACAGAGCGAGACTCTGTCAAAACAAAATGGAACAAAAAGAATGCTTTAAGAAGTGTGTGGATCACAAGGTCCATAGATTGAGACCATCCTGGCTAACACAGTGAAACTCCATCTCTACTAAAAATACAAAAAATTAGCCGGGTGTGATGGCCGGCACCTGTATTCCCAGCTACTTGGGAGGCTGAGGCAGGAGAATGGTGTGAACCCAGGAGGTGGGCAGTGAGCTGAGATCATGCCACTGCAGTCCAGCCTGCGCAACACAGCGAGACCCCATCTCAAAAAAAAAAAAAAAAAAAAGAAAAAATAGTAGAGAAGCCTGTGGTCCCGTGGGATGTATAGATTTCATTTTGTAAATATATCAGTATTTCCCAAATTAAAATACAGCCTTAATCCCTGCAGAAAGTTTCTTTTTCAGGTCTGCAAATCAGTACACTGATTTCCAAATGTTTTTGTAGAAACATTAGCCTGGCTAACATAGTGTAACCCCATCTCTACCAACAATACAAAATATTTTTTGGGCGTGGTGGCAGGTGCTTGTAATCACAGCTACTCGGGAGGCTGAGGCAGGGGAATCACTGGAACCCGGGAGGCGGAGGTTGCAGTGAGCTGAGATCACGCCACTGCACTCCAGCCTGGGCGACAGACCTAGACTCTGTCTCAAAAAAATAAATAAATAAATAAATAAATAAATAAAATAAAATAAGAATCCCCTGTCCCTTCCTTTTGTGGTTCAAGACACCGGGTGTGACGTTTGCAATGCAACAGAACCAGGTATAACCGGTGATTCTTTCCACATCCTGGTCATGGAGGTCTTCATACCTCAGAAGGAAAAGTTATCTTTATTTATTTATTTCCTAAAGTTCTCTTTATTTATTTATTTAATTTCCAAAGTTCTCTTGATTTATTTCTTTATTTGCTAAAAACCAGCGAAAATCAGGTCTCAGCAAGAACAGACAAGAAACTCCTTTATAAAGATAATAATCAATGAAAACTGTAAGGCAGCATCCCGTAAACAGACAGACAGATGAGTAACGAGAAGTAACACAAAGGGCCGGGCATGGTAGCTCCCGCCTGTAATCCCAGCACTTTGGGAGGCTGAGGCGGGAGGATCACGAGGTCAAGAGATCGAGACCATCCTGGCTAATGTGGTGAAACCCCGTGTCTACTAAAAATACAAAAAATTAGCTGGGCGTGCTGGCGTGCACCTGTCATCCCAGCTACTCAGGAGGCTGAGGCAGGAGATTTCCTTGTACCCGGGAGGTGGAGGTTGCAGTGAACTGAGATTGCACCACTGCACTCCAGCCTGGGCCACAGAGCGAGACTCCGTCTCAGAAAAAAAATAAAATAATAATAATAAGTAACACACTGAGAGTTTATGACGTGACAGAGGTGGTTTTTCAAATTTATTCCATTAAAAAAAAACAAGATTTCTGTGTGTCACAAAATATATACAAAATTAAAGGGAAGTTCAGAGACCACATGGAAATTACATTCTAAACCAAAGCATCATTAGTACACATGGGGCTGTTTCAAATCAAACATGAAGTTTCCCCCAGTGAAAAAGTCAAACGGTACAAGACAAATGGCCGGAATCAAAAGAACACGTTCGATTTCAATAAAGATTACAGAAATACTTTCTTTAAAACAAGGAGACCTCACTTGAATTTTCTACATTGCATAATGCTTTTGTGCCCTGAAGGTCCTCCAGAGGCCACACACAACAAGAACATTTTTTGCTGGGAGAGGATTTTGTTGAAAACTCAGAAGCTTTGAAAATGCCCATTCTCTTGCCTGGGCGTGGTGGCTCACACCTGTCATCCCAGCACTTTGGGAGGCCGAGGTGGGCGGATCTCCTGAGGTCAGGAGTTCGAGACCAGCCTGGCCAACATGGTGAAACCCCGTCTCTACTAACAATACAAAAATTAGCTGGGTGTGGTGTCAGGCGCCTGTAGTCCCAGCTACTCAGGAGGCTGAGGCAGGAGAATCTTTTAGAACCCGGGAGGTGGAGGTTGCACTGAGCCAAGATCGGGCTATTGCACTCCAGCATGGGTGAGAAGAGGGAGACTGTCTCAAAAAAATATATGTAATAAAAATAAATAAATAAATAAAAATAAAATAGGCTGTGTGCAGTATCTCACGCCTGTAGTCCCAGCACTTTGGGAGGCCGAGGCAGGTGCATCACCTGAGGTCAGATGTTTGAGACCAGCCTGGCCAACATGGTGAAACCTCGTCTCTACTAACAATACAAAAATTAGCTGGGTGTGGTGTCAGACGCTTGTAATCCCAGCTACTCAGACGGCTGAGGCAGGAGAATCTCTTTGATTCTCCAACCGGGAGGTGGAGGTTGCGGTGAGCAGAGATCAAGCCACTGCACTCCAGCCTGGGTGTGAAGAAGGAGACTGTCTCAAGAAAAAATAATATAATAAAATAAACAAATAAAAAATAAAACAGGCCAGGCGCAGTAGTTCACACCTGTAATCCCAGCACTTTGGGAGGCCGAGGTGGGCAGATCACCTGAGGTCAGGAGTTTGAGAGCAGCCTGGCCAAAACAGTGAAACCTTGTCTCTACTAAAAATACAAAAATTAGCTGGGTGTGGTGGTGCACATCTGTAATCTCAACTACTGGGGAGGCTGAAGCAGAAGAATCGCTTGAAGCCGGAAAGCGGAGGTTGCAGCGGGCCGACATTGCACCACTGCACTCCAGCCTGGGCGACAAGAGTGAAAAAACAGAAAGAAAAGAAAAGAAAAGAAAATGCCCATCCCATTGGATCCAGGCATTGCATTTTTTTTACTAAGTGTTACAAAGTCAAAACGAGCAAGGAGAAATCACAGCAAAAAGAAAATTACACAGTGCAAACATGCCCAAAATGAGAAGCATGTCTGTGTGGAAGGATAGAAGAAGAGAAGATTTGTGGGGAAGAATTTTGTCTTTTTTATTGTGTACTTTAGAGATTTTCTACATGTATGGGTGAAAAATAGATATATGTAAAAATAGAATATGTGACAAATGGTATAAAATCACATATATGAAAAATAGAATTAAAAATGACGGGCTGAGTGTGGTGGTTCGCGCTGGTAATCCCAGCACTTTGGGAGACTGAGGCGGGGAGATAGATTGAGCCTAGGAGTTTGAGGCCAGCCTTGGCAACAAATAATACAAAATAATAATATCTACCAATAATACAAAAAAATCCATCCTCCTGCCTCAGCCTCCAAAGTAGCTGGGACTACAGGAGTGTGGAGTCCCAGCTACTTGGGTGTGGTGGCCCACACCAATGGTCCCGGCTAATTGGGAGGCTGAGGCAGGAGGATTGTTTGAGCCCAGGAGGTGGAGGCTGCAGTGAGCTGTGGTCATGTCACTGCACTCCAGCCTGGGTGACAGAGCGAGACTCTGTCTTTAAAATAAAACAGCAGGCCAGGCGCGGTGGCTCATGCCTGTAATCCCAGCAATTTGGGAGGCCAAGGCAGGTGGATCATTCGAGGTCAGGAGTTCGAGACCACCCTGGCCAACGTGGCGAAACCCCATCTCTACTAAAAATACAAAATTAGCCGTGCGTGGTGTCACACACCTGTAATCCCAGCTACTCAGGAGGCTGAGGCAGGAGAATTGCTTGAACCTGGGAGGCGGAGGTTGCAGTGAGGCAAGATCATGGTCTCCAGAGCGAGACTCCCTCTCAAAAAAAGTTGCAGCGAGAGAGAAGGGAGAGACAGAGGAGCCAGGAGAACACATGAGGAATAGAGAATGGAAGAAAGAGGCTCAAGCTCACTCCCTGGAGAAGGAGAGGTGCAGGCTTGGCCACCCAGTACCGTATCCACAGTGCAGAGAATGCTGTAGTTACAAGATACGAATAGGAATGTCTTGATCTCCTTACCTCAGTGAACATGGCAATGCATAGTTATCCTATTTATTTATTAATTATTATCATTATTATTTTGAGACAGTGTCTTACCCTATCACCCAGGCTCGAGTGCAGTGGTGCCACCTCTGCTCACTGCAACCTCCGCCTCCCAGGTTTAAGCGATTCTCCTGCCTCAGCCTCCGGAGCAGCTGGGACTACAGGTGCGTGCTACTGCGTCCGGCTAATTTTTATATATTTAGTAGAGGTAGGTTTCAATATGTTGGCCAGGCTGGTCTCAAACTCCTGACCTCAGGGGATCCGCCCGCCTCGGCCTCCCAAAGTGCTGGGATGACAGGTGTGAGCCACCACACCCGGCCAGTTATCCCATTTAGATAAACAATTAAGTGTGCAGCAGTGGATGACTTCAGCAATGAGTTAGAAGAGGACCGAGAGACCAAGAGGAGGTGAAGGAGATTTCATTCCAATTCCTCGTCCACGCTGGCTGTCCAGCCTCCCCGCGTCCCTCAGAAGACGATGCTGAAATCCCGTTGTGTCTATGGTGATGGCAGAAGGGGAACAGCCAGATTCTCAAGGCGTCCCCAGCCACATCTGTTCCCGTTTTCTCCTCATCCAGGCCATACCAGCGAGAGCGGAAATTCAGTTTTAATAAGACGGTCCCCCCAACCTATTTCTGAAGGCATTTTGCAGGGTGACCTCAGTGTGGATTGTAAATATAGAATTCATATGTGCTGGGCTTCCTGACTGTAATTACCTATCAAAAGTTTCAGGGTTTCAATGAAATTCTTTATGAAGCATCAAATGGTCTCACAGCGGAATCTCACCCCCACCTCTCCATCTCTATACATTCCTGGGACAGAGAATTGATTCTCACGTTTCATACACAGGACAGACAAGCATATTTGGTATTTTAATCCCATCCCAAGATGTTTGTGTGGAATTAATTTTCCTCATGGAATATTTCTTTTCTCCTCATGTGCTGGAGAACAGCTACCCACTACTCTCCAGGCAGTGTGGCAGGAGGAGAGAGAAGGGCTGGCTCTGCAAAATCCTTCATCTTGGCTGGGTGTGGGGGCTCACACCTGTCATCCCAGCACTTTGGGAGGGTGAGGTGGGCGGATCACCCGAGGTCAGGAGTTCGAGAGCAGCCTGGCCAACATGGTGAAACCCCATGTTGGGTGAAACCCCAATTTGTTAAAAATAGAAAAAATTAGTCGGGCGTGGTGGCAGGTGCCTGTAATCACAGCTACTCAGGAGGCTGAGGCAGGAAAATCACTGGAACCCGAGAGGAGGAGGTTGCAGTGAGATGAGATCATGCCACTGCACTCCAGCCTGGGAGACAGGGCGAGACTCTGTCTCAAAAAATAAAATAAAGTAAAATAAAATAAAATAAAGTAAAATAAAGTAAAATAAAATAAAATAAAATAAAATAAAATAAAATAAAAAGAATCTACTGTCCCTTCCTTTTGTGGTTCAAGACACTGGGTGTGACATTTGCAATGCAACAGAAGCAGGTAGAACTGGTGATTCTTTGCACGTTGTAGTCATGCAGGTCTTCATACCTCAGAAGGAAAAGTTCTCCTTATTTATTTATTTATTTATTTTGAGAAGGAGTCTCGCTCTGTCAACCAGGCTGGAGTGCAGTGGCGCGATCTTGGCTCACTGCAAGCTCTTCCTCCCGGGTTGATGCCATTCTCCTGCCTCAGCCTCCGGAGAAGCTGAGACCACAGGTGCCCGCCAACACGCCCAGCTAATTTTTGCATTTTTAGTAGACACACGGTTTCACCATGTTGATCAGGCTGGTCTCGAAGTCCTGACCTCAGGCGATCTGCCTGCCTCAGCCTCCCAAAGTGCTGGGATGACAGGCGTGAGCCACCTTGCCTGGCCGGACGTCCACTCTTAAATACAGGTGGACTTTCCAGGTTGACCCTTCTGACTGGTGGACTTACAGGTGCAGCAAATCCCATTATTTCATTCCTTTCCTTGCTTAACTCTCCTACTGACTTCTCAGAGTCCATTATATCATTCTCATGCCTTTGCGTCCTCATAGCGTAGCTCCTACTTATAAGTGAGAACATAGTGATGATTGATTTTCCATTCCTGAGTTACTGAACTTAGAATCATGGCCTCCAGCTCCATCCAGGTTGCTGCAAATGCCGTCATTTCATTCCTCTTTATGGCTGAGTAGTATTTGGGGTAGATACCAAACTTCCAAGTATTTTAGTCACTTTCAGGGCTGGGACTAGTGTGAGGCATTCATCTAGGGCAATAGATTTATTTCATTAATATTATTATTATTATTATTATTATTTTTATCTGAGACGGAGTCTCGCTCTTGTTCCCCAGGCTGGAGTGCAGTGGCGTGATCTCAGCTCACTGCTACCTTCGCCTCCTGGGTTCAAGAAATTTTCCTGCCTCAGCCTCCTGAGTAGCTGGGACTATAGGCACCTGCCACCAACCCCAGCTAATTTTTGTATTTTTAATACAGATGGGGTTTCACCTTGTCGGCCAGGATGGTCTCGAACTCCTGACCTCTGGTGATCCACTGTCCTTGGCCTCCCAAAGTGTTGAGATTACAGGCGTGAGCCCGTCACTGGCTGGGCACCAGATTCAAAACCTGAGTCACTGAGACAAGTAATAATTTATGGCAATGAGTTTGAAAAATCCAGAAGAATGCTACGAGTCTGCAAAGAACACAGTAGCCACATCTTAAAGAAACAGGTGCAGGTAAAGACAGGTAGAAGTGGCTGGCTGCAGTGGCTCACACCTCTTATCCCAGGACTTTGGGAGGCCAAGGCAAGGCACGAGGATCGCTTGAGCCCAGGAGTTTGAGACCAGCCTGGCCAACATAGCAAGACCCCATCTCTACAAAAACTGTGACACATTAAGTGGGCATGAAGGCATGACCCTGCAATCGGAGCTACTTGGGAGGTTGAGGTGGGAGGAGGGCTTGAGTCACAGTGAACTGTGACTGAGCCTCTGCACTCCAGCCTGGGTAACAGGGACCCTGTTGTCTAAAAACAAAAATCAAGAGAAATCCAACAACGGTGTGATGAACACAATGGCAACATTTTATAAGTAGATGGATGGGTGTACATACAGATAGGGTAACTTACTGAGACGTACGTGAGCTTAAAGAGCGAAAAATAGGCCGGGTGCGGAGGCTCACACCTGTCATCCCAGCACTTTGGGAGGCTGAGGCGGGCGGATCAGGAGGTCAGGAGTTCGAGACCATCCTGGGTAACACGGTGAAACCCCGTCTCTACTAAAAATACAAAAAAATTAGCCGGGCGTGGTGTCGGGTGCCTGTAGTCCCAGCTACTCGGGGGGCTGAGGCAGGAGAATGACGTGAACCCGGGAGGTAGAGCTTGCAGTGAGCCGAGATTTCACCACTGCACTCCAGCCTGGACGACAGAGCGAGACTCTGTCCAAAAAAAGACAGAAAGAAAGAAAGAAAAGAGAGAAAGAAAGAAAGAAAGAAAGAAAGAAAGAAAGAAAGAAAGAAAGAAAGAAAGAAAGAAGAAAGGAAGGAAGGAAGGAAGGAAGGAAGGAAGGAAAGAAAGAGAAAAAAAGAAAGAAAGAGAAAAAAAGAAAGAAAGAGAGAGGGAAAAATACCGTGATCCTCCTTTTTTTTTGTCTTTTGAGATGGAGTCTTGCTCTGTCCCCCAGGCTGGAATACAGTGGCGTGATGTCGACTCACTGCAACCTCCACCTCCCAGGTTCAAGCAATTCTCCTGCCTCAGCCTCCCGAGTAGCTGGGATTACAGGCACCTGCCACCACACCAGGCTAATTTTTGTATTTGTAGTAGAGGCGAGGTTTCACCATGTTGGCCAGGATGGTCTCGAACTCCTGACCTCAAATGATCCGCCCACCTTGGATTCCCATAGTGCCAGGATTACAGGCATGAGTCACCGCGCCTGGCCAGTGCTGCTTTTTATAATGACAAAACAGGTGCCTGTCCCACCTCACAACTCAGCCCTTGGGTAGGGGTTGAGCCCCAAGTAGCTTCATTCACACCTGTCAGAGTCATAACGAAATGTTTCTTATTTTAGAAGCACATTCTCTGGTTTTCTTTTCTGTTTTACTTTTTTAACACACAAACATATTTTTAATATAGTTCTAAGAGAAGAAAAAGCAGGTCGTAAAACTGTAATATGTTTTCCTAATATTTTATTTATTTTTCATTATTACTATTTTTTAGATATGCCAGCATGTCGAAAAGAACCTTTATTACTTTCTATAATTGCCTCTTATGCTTTGTTACCAGATGCCTTTGGAGCAGGAGCCTCTGTGGCAGGTGTTTCTTCTATTTTAGGACTGGAGCCTTTTTTGTTGTTGTTTTGTTTTGTTGAGAGGGAGTCTTGCTCTGTCCCCCAGGCTGGAGTGTAATGGCACGATCTTGGCTCACCGCAACCTCCGCCTCCCAGGTTCAAGCGATTCTCCTGCCTCAACCTCCCGAGTAGCTGGGATTACAGGCACCTGCCACCATGCCTGGCTGATTTTTGTATTTTTAGTAGAGACGGTATTTCACCGTGTTAGGCAGGCTGGTCTTGAACTCCTGACCTCGTGATCCACCCACCTCAGCCTCCCAAAGTGCTGGGATTACAGGCATGAGCCAGTGCGCCTGGCTGGAGCTGAAGCTTTTTGACCCTTCTGAGCTTTCGGAGCAGGTGCCTCTGTGGATGTAACCATCTTCTCACTCTATTGGCAGGTGTTTCTTCTATTTTAGGAGCTGGAGTTTTTGAGTCTTCTGAACTTTTGGAGCAGGTGCTGCCTTCTGGCCTGTGGTTTTCTGGGAAAGAATCTTCTGGGCTGAATCTTCTGGGCTTTTTTACACACAGTGGTCATCTTTTTTGCTGGAACTTTAGCAGCAGCACCTGCAGCAGCAGCAGGTGCTTTTTTGGAATAAGCTTTAAGGATAGCTGCCTTTTGAAGCTTCTTAACTTTATTCTTGATGATTCTGTTCCTCATTTGCTTTGCCTTCATAACTTTAAAATGATCCAAATCTGTCATCTTGGCTTTTTGGAGAAGATTTCAGGAGAGCTGCCTTTCGAAGCTTTTTTTTTTTTTTTTTTTTTTTGAAATGGAGTCTTGCTCTGTTGCCCAGGCTGGAGTGCAATGGCACAATCTCAGCTCACTGCAACCTCCACCTCCCAGGTTCAAGCGATTCTCCTGCCTCAGCCTCCTGAGTAGCTGGGATTACAGGCATGCACCACTACACCCAGCTAATTTTTGTATTTTTAGTAGAGACAGGGTTTCACTGTGTTAGCCAAGCTGGTCTCAAACTCCTGACCTCGTGGTCTGCCCACCTCGGCCTCCCAAAGTGTTGGGATTACAGGTGTGAGCCACCACACTCAGCCGGATAACTTCTTGAGTGGTGATTTCAGAGGTGTTGGCGCACAGCCGAGTCGTGTGCACCATACCCAATGCATGGTCTTTTATTTCCGGTCACCCCCGAGCCTGTCCCCCAGATTCCCCAAAATCCATGTTTCATTCTTATGCCTTTGCATCCTGCTAGCTTAGCTCTCACTTATGAGTGAGAACATAGGATGTTGGTTTTCCATTCCTGAGTTACTTCACTTAGAATAATGGTCCCCAACTCCATCCAGATTGCTGTGAATGCCATTGATTCATTTCTTTTTATTCATTCCTTTTCATGGCTGAGTAGTATTCCAATATATATATAGTGTGTGTATACATATATTCAGCACTATATGTATAGACATATATATAGTGTGTGTATATGTATACACACACATATTGTGAGTAAATATATATACACACACTGTAAATATGTATACACACACAACATGTCTATATATATATATACACCACAGTTTCATAAGCTCCCACTTATGAGGGAGAACAAAAGATGTTTGGTTTTCCATTCCTGACTTACTTCACTTGGAATAATGGTCCCCAATTCCATCCAGGTTTCCGTGAATGACATTCATTCATTCCTTTTCCTGGCTGAGTGGTATTCCATTATATATATAGTGTGTGTGTGTATATATACACATAGCACTATATATATAGACATATGAATTTATTATGTGTATATATATTCAGCACTATATATATAAACATATGTATAATGTAAATATATAGACACACACATTTATATGTCTACATATATATATATACATATATATATACACCACAGTTTCATAAGCTCCCACTTATGAGGAAGAACAAAGGATGTCTGGTTTTCCATTCCTGAGTTACTTCACTTACAATATTGGTTCCCAATTCCATCCAGGTTGCCATGAATGCCATTCATTCATTCCTTTCCCTGGCTGAGTAGTATTCCATTATATATATACAGAGAGTATATACAAATATTCAGCACTATATATGTGTAGACTATATATAGTGTGTGTGTATATATATACCCTATATATGTATATCATATATATCGTATATATATATCGAGATATGTATCACACTTTTTCTTAGATGGAGTCTCACTCTGTCGCCCAGGCTGGAATACAGTGGTGCGATCTCAGCTCACTGCAACCTCCATCTCCCGGGTTCAACTGATTCTTGTGTCTCAACCTCCCCAGTAGCTGGGATTACAGGTGCCTGCCACCACACCTGGCTAATTTTTGTATTTTTAGCAGAGATGCTGTTTCACCATATTGGTTAGGCTGGTCTTGAACTCCTGACCTCGTGATCCCCCCACCTCAGCCTCCCAAAGTGCTGGGATTACAGGGGTGAGTCACCACTCCCGACATGTACCGCATTTTTTTATCCACTCGTTGCTGGATGAGTCTTGGGGCTGGTTCCATGATTTTGCAGTTGCAAACTGTGCTTCTATAAATGTGCCTGTGCAAGTGTCTTTTCTACATAACGACAGCTTTTCCTTTGGTAGATACCCAGTCGTGAAATTGCTGGATGTAATGGTACTTCTATTCTCATTATTTTAAGGAGTGTCCGTGAGCTCTCCTGTCCTAGCAAATTTTTAAGTGCAGGAGACAATATTGCTGGCTGTAGGCATGGCACTGCACAGCAGATCTTTAGAACGTAAGGACGTCTGGCCAGGCACGGTGGCTCACGCCTGTGATCCCAGCACTTTGGCAGGAGGAGACCAACGTATCACCTGAGGTCAGGAGTTCAAGACCAGCCAGGCCAACATGGTGAAATTCTGTGTCTACTAAAAATACAAGAATTAGGCCGGGCGCGGTGGATCACGCCTGTAATCTCAGCACTTTGGGAGGCCGAGGCAAGCGGATCAAGAGGTCAGGAAATCAAGATCATCCTGGTTAACATGGTGAAATCCCGTCTGTACTAAAAATACAAAAATTAGCCGGGTGTGGTGGCAGGTGCCTGTAGTCTCAGCTATTCAGGAGGCTGAGGCAGGAGAATGGTGTGAACCCAGGAGGCGGAAGTTGTAGTGAGCCAAGATTGCACCACTGCACTCCATCCTGGGCAACAGAGTGAGACTCCATCTCAAAAAAAGAAAAAAAAAATAAGAATTAGCTGGACATGGTGTTGGGGGCCTGTAGTCGCAGGTACTTGGGAGGCTGAGGCAGGAGAATTGCTTGAACCCGGGAGGTGGATGTTGCAGTGAGCTGAGATTGTGCCACTGCACTCCAGCCTGGGTGACAAATCGAGACTCCATTTCAAAATAATAATAATAAGAATACTGATAAAATAAAAAATAAAAAAGAACATAAAGACATCCTCAGGGAAGCATGCATCTCCTCTGCCCTATAGTTCGAGCTACTGACTGACAATCCCTTCTCCTTGCAAATGCTCAACACAGAATTGCTGAGGCCATTGGAACATCACAGAGCCCTCCCTCCCTGCTTCATGAATCTTGCCTCTTTCTGTTTTTTTTTATTTTTTGTAGAGTTAGCGGAGGGGGGAATCTCACCATATTGCCCAGGCTGGTCTCGAACTTCTGGCCTCAAGCCATCCTCCTGTCTCAGCCTCACAAAGTACTCACAGGCATGAGTCGCTGCCACGTGGATGAATCCTGCGTCTTTTTACCTGCAACCATGTCCATCAACCCTCGTCGGTGCTCGTCAATATTATCAAACATTATTATTGTTATCATTAAATATGAAATAATAATTATTAAATATAAATTAAATATTTAATTTATATGTAATAATATTATATATAATAAATATTATATATTATATATAATATTAAATATTTAATATATATAATATATAATATATAATATATATAATATTATACATTATATATTATATATAATATTAAATACATAATATATATAATATTATATATATTATATAGTATATATAATATTATATATATTATATAGTATATATAATATTACATATAATATATTATATGTAATATATATACTATATTATGTAATATTATATATACTATATTATATAACTATTAAGTGATGTTAAATAAATTAAATATTGGTTAAATATTTAATTTATATTTAATCAATATTTAATCAATATTTCTATTGATTTATATTTCTATATTATATGGCATATATTGCAATATGCATATAGATGCTTATCTATTGCATAGATATATATGCATAGCTATATATGCATATACAAATATTTGGATATATGCAAATATATGGATATATAGATATATGCATGTTTATATTTTAATTAAATATTTAATTAATATCAAATAATAACCACGAATATTTAATATTAATAATTAAATATTAATTAGTAAATATTTAATTAAAATATAGGTATATGCATATATATTAAATGTTGCTCAACATTTTCCACTTCTCACAACTTTCACAGCCGATCCAGCCATATGTTGTGATGTCAGGGGACCCCCCCCCCAGTATCCCTCTCTCTCATTGCCAGGTGCCCACACCGAGGTGACCCGGGGACCCCTGCTTTCACAGGCCTGGATTGTGACGGAGTCTGAAGCATTCACCATTGGTGGGGCACGCTCAGGTGATCAGTGGGACGTGAGTGTGGAAGGTGGGACAGCCAGGAGACAGACGATGTCTCCTGTAACACAGCAGGAGCACAGGAGAAAAGAAAGAAAGAAAAGAAAGGAAAGAAAGAAAAGAAAGAAAGAAAGAAAAGAAAGGAAAGAAAGAAAAGAAAGAAAGAAAGATGACACCACAGCCTGGGCACGGTGGCGCACGCCTGTAATCCCAGCACTTTGGGAGGCGAGGCAGGTGGCTCACCTGAGGTCAGGAGTTCAAGACCAGCCTGACCAACATGGTGAAACCCCGTCTCAACTAAAAATACAAAAATTAGCCAGGCATGGTGGAGGGTGCCTGTAATCCCAGCTACTTGTGAGGCTGAAGCAGGAGAATCGCTTGAACCCGGGAGGCGGAGGTTGCAGTGAGCTAGGCATGGTGGCAGGTGCCTGTAATCCCAGCTACTCGGGAGGCTGAGGCAGGAGAATCGCTCGGACCCGGGAGGTGGAGGTTGCAGTGAGCTGAGCTCGTGCTACTGCCCTCCAGCCTGGGCGACCAGAGCAAAACTCCATCTCTAAAATATATGATCAAAAAATAATAATAATAAAATAAAATATATGATCAACACAATGTAAATTAGACAATTTATAGTCATACAGCGTCCATCGTGACCTCACACACAGTGGGAGAGAAAAATTAAAAAAAAAAAACAGTTTTAGGACGATCCCCATGAAATTGTCAAAACCAGCCATCTTCTAAATATCTGACTGGTGCTGTCAGAAAACAGACTTCAGAGAAGAATACAAATCATTGTTTCCAGCCGTAATAACAGAGTTCAAAGCTGAGAGGATATGAAAAATTCATCGTGTGTCTACTTGAAACGAGGGATGTAAATTATGACACTTTGTCTATATTTGTACAATATGTTCTCATTGGCAAATACGGGATACATTAATTGTTTCGTTAAATACCTGACAACTCTGTAACAGTTGAAAAGATGGGTGCTTAAATCAGTGTTTCCCACTCTAGGACGGCAAGAAAACAAAAATAAAGAACTAAAACAGGGTCAGAGAGAATGAGAGCCGGGGGAAACTTTATCTAAATCGGTTGCTTGGACCGGGTGTGCGGTGGCTCAGGACTGTCATCCCAGCACTTTGTGAGGCTGAGACGGATGGATCACCTGAGTTTGGGAGTTCAAGACCAGCCTGGCCAACATGGTGAAACCTCGTCTCTACTAAAAATACAAAAATTAGCCAGGCGTGGTGGCAGGTGCCTGCAATCCCAGTTGCTTGGGAGCCTGAGGCATGAGGATAGCTTGAACGCGGGAAGTGGAGCTTGCAGTGAGCTGAGATCGGGTCAGTGCACTCCAGCCTGGGCGAACAGAATGAGATTCTGTCTCAAAAAAAAAAAAAAGAATTTCTTGAATTCATTCTCTAGGTCTGGGTATGTGATGCGAAGCTCTCCTAAATGCTGAGAAGATGCAAACAGCGTTTTGGTGCATGTCTGTTATCCCAGCTACACGGGAGGACGAGATGGGAGAATTGCTTGAGCCCAGGAGGTTGACGCTGCAGTGAGCTGAGATTGCACCAGTGCACTCCTGCCTGGGTAACAGAGGGAGACTCTGTCTCAAAAAAAGAAAAAAGACATGGAAATAACATTTGATGAAGAAGATGAGGAAAGCCCACACTTTAGCTTTCAAACTGCTCCAATTTTTTTTTTTTTTGAGACAAAGTCTTGCTCTGTTGCCCAGGCTGGAGTGCAGTGGCGTGATCTCAGCTCACTGCAACATCTGCCTCCCGGGTTCAAGCAGTTCTTCTGCCTCAGCCTCCCGAGTAGATGGGATTACAGGCGCCTGCCACCACGCCCAGCAAATTTTTGTTTTTTTGGTCGAGACCAGGTTTAGCCATGTTGGCCAGGCTGGTCTTGAACTCCTGACCTCAGGTGATCCACCCGCCTTGGCCTCCCAAATTGCTGGGATTACAGGCATGAGCCACCGCGCCAAGTGCAATTTTTCCAAATTCTTAAGTCACATGTACCCCAGATGCAAGTACTCATACCTCAGACAAGGCAAGAAATTATGATTTTTCCTGCTGACTAAGAAATTCTCATAGCAAAGTATCCCTTGAATAATATAGCCTGGTTATTCCAGTTTGCATATCTTTTGTTTTTTTGAGATGGTGCCTCACTCTGTCACCCAGGCTGGAGTGCCGTGGCTTGATCTCGGCTTGCTGCAAACTCTGCCTCATAAATACGGTTCTCTGGCTTCAGCCTCCTGAGTAGCTGGCATTACAGGTGCCCACCACCACACCCGCCTAATTTTTTTTTTTTTTTTTTTTTTTTTTTAGTACAGACCAGGTTTTACCATGCTGGCCACGTTGGTCTCAAACTCCTGACCTCAAGTAATCTGCCTGCTTCGGCCTCCCAAAGTGCTGGGATTACAGGTGTGAGCCACCATGCCCAGCCTCCAGTTTGCATATCTTGCTGATAGGTTTAATTAGCTGAATGAGCCCAATTTGATAATGCAGGTGGGCAATATTGCTTTCCTGCTGCACACAGGGTCATAGATGAAATGACATCTATCCTCGGTATTCAAAGCAGTTGAATACATTCTGGTTTGCAATTTTGACTGATTTGGTAAGAGGTGGCGGCTGAAGAATCTCAATCCAGTTTTTTAGGTTAGCGTTTTGTTTCGTTTCTTTTTGAGACTCAGTCTTGATCTGTTGCCCAGGCTGGAGTGCAGTGGTACAATCTCAGCTCACTGCAACCTCCGCCTCCCAGGTTCAAGCGATACTCCTGCCTCTGCCTCCCAAGTAGCTGGGATTACAGGCACCTGCCACCATGCCCGGCTAATTTTTGTATTTTTAGTAGAGACGTGCTTTCACCATGATGGTCAGGTTGGTCTCGAACTTCTGACCTCTGGTGATCCGCCTGCCTCGGCTTCCCAAAGTGCTGGGATTACAGGCATGTGCCACCACGCCTGGCTAATTTTTGTATTTTAGAAGACATGGGGTTTCGCCATGATGGTCAGGCTGGTCTGGAACTCCTCACCTCTGGTGATCCGCCCACCTCGGCCTCCCAAATTGCTGGGATTACAGGTACGTGCCACCACGCCCAGCTAATTTTTGTATTTTAGTAGAGACGGGCTTTCACCATGATGGTCAGGCTGGTCTCGAACTCCTGACCTCAGGTGATCCGCCCGCCTTGGCCTCCCAAAGTGCTGGGATTACAGGCGTGAGCCACCGTGCCAGGCCTCTGGTTTGCAATTGTGACTGAGCTGGTAAGAGTTGGGGGCCAAGGATTCTCAATCTGTTTTTTTAGTGTTTGTGTTTTGTTTTGTTTGTTTTTGAGACAATATCTTGCTCTGTTGCCCAGGCTGGAGTGCAGTGGTGCAATCTCAGCTCACTGCAGCCTCCAACTTCTGGGCTCAAGCCATCCTCCTTCCTCAGCCTCCCAAGTAGCTGGGACTATAGGCATACATACCACATCCAGATAATTTTTTTCTTGGTACAGACAGGGTTTCACCATGTTGCCGAGGCTGGTCTCAAACTTCTGACCTCAAGTGATCCACCCGCCTGGCCTCCCAACGTGCTGATATTACAGGCGTGAGTCACCGCACCCGGCCACTTTTTTTCTTTTCCTTTTTTTAAATAATAGCACAATTGCACAGCACATGAGTGCCACAGAAAACACACGTTAAATGTTTTCCACCAAATTTTGATTTTATTGCGGTTAAAAATAAACAAGTACCAGAAAATCAGATCTTTTTGTAAAATGTTAAGCACGCATTATGGTTAATGTACACAGGGTAATTGAATTTGATTCGAGTTCATTTACTCTTGCCAAATCAAGCCCCACCGAACAGGTTTTAGTTGTTGTTAGAGACTCAGCTTTGAAATGTCCGTTTATCTCTTCCTTTCAACTTCTGGATGTGTTGAAGTGGGAAAAATCCTGTGAGTATAATTTACATGTTACTGCTGCTTTCCACGCTAAGGAGTGCCTGATGAATTCTTTATATGGCGCATCTGAAAGCAAACTCTGAAATGAGGCCGGGCGCCGTGGCTCAAACTCTGAAATGAGGCCGGGCGCCATGGCTCACGCCTGTCATCCCAGCACTTTGGGAGGCCGAGGAGGGCAGATCGCCTGAGGTCAGGAGTTGGAGACCAGCCTGGCCAACATGGTGATACTTCGTCTCTTCTAATAATACAAACACTAGCCTGGTGTGGTGGCGGGCGACTGTCATCCCAGCTACTTGGGAAGATGAGGCAGGAGAATCGCTTGAACCCGGGAGGCCGAGGTTGCAGTGAGCTGAGATCGCGCCATTGCACTCCAGCCTGGGCAACAGCGAGACTCTGTCTCAAAAAATAAAAATAGTCACTCATGAGCATCGCCTTATTTTCCATTGTTACTGGTTATTGATAAATTCAGGGAAATACTGGTTTTATAATTTTACAGTTGCTAGAAGTTGCGTCTCACTTTATTTGATGATTTGGTGGTCTTGCATTCTTTTAATTTATTCTGGGTTAATTCTCTATGTCTATTCTTTCTTCAACTTCAAATTTTGATCTCTGCACAATTTTCTGCAATTTGTTTTTTATTTTTTGGTTTTTTTGTTCTTTCACGCCCCCTATCGTCTTCTTGGGCTCTTCGCCATATTAGTCGTGTTTTATTTTGTCTTTTCTATATCATTCTTTGTTTCATTTCTATTTTTCTATCCTCTATTTCTCTCTCTCTCTTTTCTCTTTTGAAACAGCATCTCACTCTGTCACCCAGGCTGGAGTGCAGTGGCGTGATCTCGGCTCACTACAACCTCCGCCTCCTGGGTTCAAGTGATTCTCCTGCCTCAGCTTCCTGAGTAGCTGGAATTACAGGTGCCTGCCACCACGCCTGGCTAATTTTTGTAGTTTTAGTAAAGACGCAGTCTCACCATTTTGGCCAGGATGGTCTCGAACTTCTAACCTCAGGTGATCCACCTGCCTCGGCCTCCCAAACTACGGGTATTTTGTTGCTGTTGTTTTTGAGATGGAGTCTTGCTCTGTCGCCCAGCCTGGAGTGCAGTGGCGTGATCTCGGCTCACTGCAACTTCCATCTCCCAGGTTCAACTGATTTTTCTGCCTCGGCATGCCGAGTAGCTGGGATTACAGGCATGTGCCAGCATGCCTGGCTGATTTTTCTATTTTTTAGTAGAGAGGGGTTTCACCATGTTGGCCAGGCTGATCTCGAACTCCCGATCTCTGGTGATCTGCCCCCCTCAGCCTCCCAAAGTGCTGGGATTACAGCCGTAAGCCACCGCACCCAGCCAAAAAGATATCTTAAGAGATCTCAGCATCTCACCTCACTGTAACCTCCACCTCCTGGGTTCAAGTAATCCTCCTGCCTCAGCCTCCCAAGTAGCTGGGATTACAGGCGTGCACCACCATGACCAGCTAATTTTTGTATTTTTAGTAGAGACGGGGTTTCACCATGTTGGCCAGTCTGGTCTCGAACTCCTGATCTCATGTAATCCACCTTCCTCGGTTTCCCAAAATGCTGAAATTACAGGTGTGAGCCACCACGCCCAGCAAAGCTTTTTCTAACTCGATAGCTTGAGAGCTTGCTTTCCTCTTGTTTTTGTGAAGTGCTTAACCCCAGGATTACTTTCTAAAAGATTCTGCTCTTCCCTACACCATTCTTTTTCATTATGGCAAAATACGTATAATGTCATATGCACCATTTTAACTGTTTTTCTTCTTCTTGAGACCACTCTTTTGTGTCTTGTTGTGGTTGTTGTTTTCTTGTGTTTTTTAGAGACAGGGTCTTCTCTTTTTTTTTTTTTTTTGAGATGGAGTCTTCCTCTGTCGCCCAGGCTGGAGTGCAGTGGCGCAATCTCCACTCACTGCAAGTTCCGCCACACAGGTTCACGCCATTCTCCTGCCTCAGCCTCCCAAGTAGCTGGGACTACAGGCACCCAACACCGCACCCGGCTAATTTTTTGTATTTTTAGTAGGGACGGAGTTTCACCGTATTAGCCAGGATGGTCTCGATCTCCTGACCTCGTGATCCGCCCGCCTCTGCCTCCCAAAATCCTGGGATGACAGGCGTGAGCCAACGCGCCTAGCCAAGACAAGATCTTGTCTTTTTGCCCAAGCTGGAGTGCAGTGGCGTGATCACACCTCACTGCAGCCTCCACTTCCTGGGCTAAACGGATCCTCCTACCTCAGCCTCTCAAGTAGCTGTGAATCCAGGTGTGAGCCACTGTACCCTGCTGAGAACAACTTTTTGCATTTTTAAAATTTAATTCTGTGCAATGTTCATTGTTGCCAACCAAACGCACCCTTTTCCACAAAAGAAAGCATTCTTTTTCCTGTGTATAGTAATAAAATTTTTTAAGATCATTGTAGAGCACACATAATATAATCTCTGCCATTTTTGTCATTGTAAATAAGAGTACAATTTGGCTGGGCACGGTGGTTCACATCTGTATTCCCAGCACATTGGGAGGCTGAGGCAGGCTGATCAGGAGGTCAGGAGATTGAGACCATCCTGTCCCACATTGTGAAACCCTGTCTTTACAAAAATACAAAAAATTAGCCGGGCACGGTGGTGCACACCTGTAGTCTCAGCTACTCGGAAGGCTGAGGTAGGGACGTTGCTTGAACCCAGGAAGTGGAGGTTGCGGTGTGCCAAGATTGCGCCACTGCACTCCAGCCTGGGGAACAAGAGCGAGACTCCATCTCAAAAAAAAAAAAGGAAAAAAATTAAATATTCTGCAATGTTCATTGTTGCCAACCGAATGTACCCCTTTCCTCGAAAGAAAGCTTCTTTTCCTGTCTATAGCAATATATACTTTTTAAAAATTGTGGTAGAGCACACATAATATAATCTCTGCAATTTTTGCCATTTTAAAGAGTATAATTTGGCCAGGTGCGGTGGCTTATGCCTGTAATCTCAGCACATTGGGAGGGCAAGGCTGGTGGATCACCTGAGGTTGGGAGTTCAAGACCAGCCTGGTCAACATGGCAAAACCCTGTCTCTACTAATAATACAAAAATTAGCCTGGTGTGGTGGTGTGTGCCTGTAATCCCAGCACTCTGGGAGGCCAAGGTGGGTGGATCACATGAGGTCAGGAGTTCAGGACCAGCCTGGCCAAAATGGCAAAACCCCGTCTCTACTAATAATACAAAATTTAGCCAGGCGTAGTGGCACATGCCTGTAATCCCAGGTACTCGGAAGGCTGAGGCAGGAGAATCACTTGAACCCGGGAGGCAGAGGTTGCAGTAAACTGAGATTGCGCCACTGCACTCCAGCCTGGGCAAAAAGAGTGAGACTCTATCTCAAAAAAAAAGAAAAAAAATTAAATATTGTGCAATGTTCATTGTTGCCAACTGAATGTACCCTTTTCCTCAAAAGAAAGCTTCTTTTCCTGTCCATAGCAATATATAATTTTTTAATTGTGGGGGAGCACACATAATATAATGTCTACCATTTTAGCCATTTTAAAGAGTACAATTCAGCGAGGCATGGTGGCTCACGCCTGTAATCCCAGCACTTTGGGAGGGCTAGGCAAGTGGATCACCTGAGGTTGGGAGTTCAAGACCAGCCTGGTCAACATGGCAAAACCCCGTCTCTACTAATAATACAAAAATGAGCTGGGTGTTGTGCTGCGTGCCTGTAATCCCAACACTTTGGGAGGCCGAGGTGTGTGGATCACCAGAGATCAGAAGATCGAGATCAGCCTGGCCAACATGGTGAAATCCTGTCTCTACTAAAAATACAAAAAATTAGCTGGGCCTGGTGGCAGGTGCCTGTACTCCCAGCTACTCAGGAGGCTGAGGAAGGAGAATCACTTGAACCCGGGAGGCGGAGGTTGCAGAGAGCTGAGATCGCGCCATTGCACTCCAGCCTGGGGAAAAAGATCAAAACTCTATACCCCTCAAAAAAAAAAAAAAACAGTACATTCAAATAATTGTGCAAGAATTGTCACTAACCACCTCCAGAATGTTTTCATCATCCCAAACAGAAACTCTCTCCCCATGAAACACCAATTCCCCATTTCACCCCCCAGCCTCTGCCACCCATATTTCTAGTTTCTGTCTCTATGAAATCTTTGCCTGTTCCAGACATTTTAGATAAGTGGAGTCATACACTATGGGGTCTCTCCAGTCTGGCTTCTCTCACTGGGCCTGATGTCCTCAAGGTTCACCCATGCCACAGCCTGCGTCTGACCCTCATTCCTTTTCCTGGCTGTATAGTATTCCACTGTGTGTCTCTTCTCTCACTAGACCTGAGATCTTCCAGGTTCATTCACACTGCAGCCTGCATCTGACCCTCATTCCTTTTCCTGGCTGTATAGTATTCCACTGTGTGTCTCTTCTCTCACTAGACCTGAGATCTTCCAGGTTCATTCACACTGCAGCCTGCATCTGACCCTCATTCCTTTTCCTGGCTGTATAGTATTCCACTGTGTGTCTCTTCTCTCACTGGGCCTGAGATCTTCCAGGTTCATTCACACTGCAGCCTGCATCTGACCCTCATTCCTTTTCCTGGCTGTATGGTATTCCATTGTGTGTCTCTTCTCCCACTGGGCCTGACGCCTTCAAGGTTCACCCATGCCGCAGCCTGCATCTGACCCTCATTCCTTTTCCTGGCTGTATGGTATTCCATTGTGTGTCTCTTTTCCCACTGGGCCTGATGTCTTGAAGGTTCACCCATGCCACAGCCTGCGTCTGACCCTCATTCCTTTTCCTGGCTGTATAGTATTCCATTGTGTGTCTCTTCTACCACTGGGCCTGATGTCTTCAAGCTTCACCCATGCCGCAGCCTGCATCTGACCCTCATTCCTTTTCCTGGCTATATGGTATTCCATTGTGTGTCTCTTCTCCGACTGGGCCTGATGTCTTCACAGTTCACCCATGCCGCAGCATGCGTCTGACCCTCATTCCTTTTCCTGGCTGTATAGTATTCCATTGAGTCTCTATTCTCTTACTGGGCCTGATGTCTTCAAGGTTCATTCACACTGCAGCCTGCATCTGACCCTCATTCCTTTTCCTGGCTGTATAGTATTCCATTGTGTGTCTCTTCTCCCACTGGGTCTGATGTCTTCAAAGTTCACCCATGCCTCAGCCTGCGTCTGACCCTCATTCCTTTTCCTAGCTATGTGGTATTCCATTGTGTGTCTCTTCTCCCACTGGGCCTGATGTCTTCACGGTTCACCCATGCTGCAGCCTGCGTCTAACCCTCATTCCTTTTCCTGGCTGTGTGGTATTCCATTGCGTGTCTCTTGCTTCACTGGGCCTGAGATCTTCCAGGTTCATTCACACTGCAGCCTGCATCTGACCCTCATTCGTTTTTGCTGGCCATATAGTATTCCATTGTGTGTCTCTTCTCCCACCGGGTCTGATGTCTTAAAGGTTCATCCATGCCGCAGCCTGCATCTGAACCTCATTCCTTTTCCTGGCTGTATAGTATTCCATTGTGTGTCTCTTCTGTCACTGGGCCTGGTGTCTTCAATGTTCATCCACACTGCAACCTGTGTCTGACCCTCATTCCTTTTCCTGGATGTATAGTATTCCATTTTGTGTCTCTTCTTTCTCACTGGGCGTGATGCCTTCAAGTTTCACCCATGCCGCAGACTGTGTCTGACCCTCATTCCTTTTCCTGGCTGTATAGTATTCCATTGTGTGTCTCTTCTCTCACTGGGCCTGAGGTCTTCAAGGTTCACCCATGCCGCAGCCTGCGTCTGACCCGTATTCCTTTTCCTGGCTGTGTAGTATTCCATTTTGTGTCTCTTCTCTTACTGGGCCTGATGTATTCAAGGTTCATTCATGCTGCAGCCTGCATCTGACCCTCATTTCTTTTCCTGGCTGTATAGTATTCCATTTTGTGTCTCTTCTCTCACTGGGCCTGATGTCTTCAAGGTTCATTCACACTGCAGCTTGTGTCTCACCCTCATTCTTTTTCCTGGCTGTATAGTGTTCCATTGTGTGTCTCTTCTCTTACTGGGCCTGATGTCTTCCAGGTTCACTCACACCGCAGCCTGTGTCTGACCCTCATTCCTTTTCCTGGCTGTGTAGTATTCCATTGTGTGTCTCTTCTCTCACTGGGCCTGATGTCTTCAACTTTCATTCACACTGCAGCCTGCATCTGACTCTCATTCCTTTTCCTGGCCATATAGTATTCCATTGTGTGTCTCTTCTCTTACTGGGCCTGATGTCTCCCAGGTTCATTCACACTGCAGCCTGCATCTGACCTTCATTCCTTTTCCTGGCTGTATAGTATTCCCCTGTGTTTCTCTTCTCTCACTGGGCCTGAGATCTTCCAGGTTCATTCACACTGCAGCCTGCATCTCACCCTCATTCCTTTTCCTGGCTGTATGGTATTCCGTTGTGTGTCTCTTCTCCCACTGGGCCTGATGTCTTCAAGGTTCACCCATGCCGCAGCCTGCGTCTGACCCTCATTCCTTTTCCTGACTGTATGGTATTCTGTTGTGTGTCTCTTCTGCCACTGGGCCTGATGTCTTCAAGGTTCACCCACGCCGCAGCCTGCATCTGACCCTCATTCCTTTTCCTGGCTGTGTGGTATTCCGTTGTGTGTCTCTTCTGCCACTGGGCCTGATGTCTTCAAGGTTCACCCATGCCGCATCCTGCGTCTGACCCTCATTCCTTTTCCTGGCTGTATGGTATTCCATTTTGTGTCTCTTCTCCCACTGGGCCTGATGCCTTCAAGTTTCACCCATACCGCAGCCTGCGTCTAACCGTCATTCCTTTTCCTGGCTGTATAGTATTCCATTGTGTGTCTCTTCTCTTACTGGGTCTGATGTCTTCAATGTTCATCCATGCCGCAGGCTGCGTCTGACCCTCATTCCTTTTCCTGGCCGTATGGTATTCCATTGTGTGTCTCTTCTCTCACTGGGCCTGAGTTCTTCCAGCTTCATTCACACTGCAGCCTGCATCTGATCCTCATTCCTTTTCCTGGCTGTATAGTATTCCACTGTGTGTCTCTTCTCCCATTGGGCCTGATGTCTTCAAGGTTCACCCATGCTGCAGCCTACGTCTGACCCTCTTTCCTTTTCCTGGCTGTATGGTATTCCATTGTGTCTCTCTTCTCTCACTGGGCCTGAGAACTTCCATGTTCATTCACCCTGCAGCCTGCATCTGACCCTCATTCATTTTTGCTGGCCGTATAGTATTCCACTGTGTGTCTCTTCTCCCACTGGGCCTGATGTCTTCAAGGTTCACCCATGCTGCAGCCTACGTCTGACCCTCTTTCCTTTTCCTGGCTGTATGGTATTCCATTGTGTCTCTTCTCTCACTGGGCCTGAGGTCTTCGAGGTTCATTCACACTGCAGCCTGCATCTGACCCTCATTCCTTTTCCTGGCCATATGGTATTCCACTGTGTGTCCCTTCTCTCACTGTGCCTGGTGTCTTCAAGTTTCAGCTTTGCTGCAGCCTGCTTCTGACCCTGATTCTTTTTCCTGGTTGTATAGTATTCCATTGTGTGTCTCTTCTGTCACTGGGCCTGAGGTCTTCAAGGTTCATCCACGCTGCATCCTGCGTCTGACCCTCATTCCTTTTCCTGGCTGTATAGTATTGCATTGTGTTCCCAGAGCAAATTCTGTTTACCTGTTCATCCACTGATGGGCGCCTCGGTTGCTTCCACGTTTGAACTGTTGTGAGTCATGCCGCTATGAACTTGGGTATAGCAGTATGCTCTGTTTTTCTAGGAAAATTGGGAGATGAAAAGAATATATTCACCCATGAGATCATGTCCTTTGCAGGGACGTCGATGGAGCCGGAAGCCATTATCCTCAGCAAACAAACACAGGATCAGAAAACCAAGTACTGCTTGTTCTCTCGCATAATTGGGAGCTGAACCATCAGAACACATGGACACAGAGAGGGGAACATCACACACTGGGGCCTTCCAGGGGTGGAGGGGTGGGAGGGAGAGCAACAGGAAAAATAACTAATGCATCGTGAGCTTAATACATAGGCGACAGTTTGACAGGTGCAGCAGACCACCATGACATGTGTTTACCTATGTAGCAAACTTGCCCACCCTTCCCCCATACCCGAGAGCTTAATTATTTTTTCTTTTTTTTTAAGATGGAGTCTCACTCTGTTTTCCAGCCTGGTGCGCAGTGGCGCGATCTCAGATCACTGCAAGCTCCACCTCCCAGGTTCACGCCATTCTCCTTCCTCAGCCTCCTGAGTAGCTGGGACTACAGATGCCTGTCACCGCACCCGGCTAATTTTTGTGTTTTTAGGAGAGATAGGGTTTCACCGTGTCAGCCAGGATGGTCTCGATCTCCTGACCTCATGATCCGCCTGCCTCGGCCTCCCAAAGTGCTGTGATAACAGGCGTGAGCTACTGTGCCTTGTACCCCAGAGCTTAAAATAACATTTTTTAAAAATTTTACATAGTACAAAGAAAAAAAGCGTAATTGTTTTCATAGTCATTAACTAGAGAATAAGACAGAGACTAATAGAGACAAAAAAGTGTTGTGTGATTGTCACAGCTAAGTGGAAACAGGGCTGGTATAATTTGCATCTTCACCTTTTCAGGGCTGGGAGTGCGGTGGTCCACGTCTGCGATTTCAGCACTTTGGGAGGCCAAGGCAGGTGGATCACGTGGGGTCAGGAGTTCGAGACCAGCATGACCAACTTTGCAAAACCCCATCTCTACTAAAGATACAAAAATTAGCCAGTCGCAATGGCTGCTGCCTAGAAACCCAGCTCCTCGGGAGGCTGATGCAGGAGAATGGTGTGAACCCAGGAGGCGGAGCTTGCAGTGAGCTGAGAAGGCGCCATTGCACTCCAGGCTGGGAAACAGAGTGAGACTCCGTCTCAAAAATAACATAATATCCGACTCTGAATTCAACAGTCAATTAAAAACACAGTCCGTATTTTCCCTTCTATCAGAATCTGCGGCCTACGCTTTCATTTCTTTCTTGTCGGCTAGTCCTTCCATCAAGGTAGGACATTTCTCCCTTACGAACCATGCCCTGTGTTTTGGGCAACCGTAAAATACGTCTTTAAGTTCGCTTGAACTCTTTTTATTAATTAATTAATTAATTAATTTATTTATTTATTTATTCTGAGACAGAGTCTTTCTCTTGTCACCCTGGCTGGAGTCCAGTGTCACGATATTGGCTCACTGCAACCTCTGCCTCCCGGGTTCAAGCAGTTCTCCTGCCTCAGCCTTCCGAGTAGCTGGGATTACAGGTGCCACACCGCCACACCCGGCTAATTTTTGTATTTTGTTGTAGAGACGGGGGTTTCACCATGTTGGCCAGGCTGGTCTCGAACTCCTAACGTCGTGATCCACCCGTCTCGTCCTCCTGAAGTGCTGAGATGACAGGCGTGAGCCACCGCACCCGGCCAGAAAAAATCATCCGAACTCTTTTTAACGTTTGGAAAGAAGTCCCTGGTTGTGTTCCGTCTGTTGGAGGCACCACGATGGAAAGGGAACCATCTGTGCTAAAGGCACCCGTGCTCATTTTTCACAACAAATCCGTCTGGCGTCTTGCTGTGCTCGTGAGCTCTCTGCAGAGAAAGCTTGTTCATCCCGGCTCTTTTCTACTCAGCTCGCATTCAGGTTCATGCAGACCTGGGATAATCTCTTCTGGAGGAGGGTCTTTTCCAAACCTTTGATCTGCCCTGTTTTATTTATGTCTAGTAATTCCTGTGTCTGCAGAACCGGTGGGGAGGATCAAGCCAGCTCTGTCCTGATCCAACACGTGTGGTCCCCCGTTAGTGCACAAGCCTGTGGTCTGCTTTTTCAGGAGGTGCCTCCCACCGAGTCTGAAGCGGGCATCTAATCCTCAGGCGAAAGAACTTCCTGCTTTTATACACAGGAAAAATTGGACTCCGGGTTCTAATACAGAAATCTGTGTCTTTTCCGAGGCTGTCTTGGCGAGGGTATTACTCAGCCTATTAACCGTGTCAATATTAGGTCAATAATATCCCACACCTGTGATAACTTCAGCCTGGCAGGCAGAAATTTGCCGTGCTGATCAAAAGACGTTCTCCCAAGGCAAACATTGGAAATTAATGTTTTAAAAACCGGTTCTGATTCCAGAAGGAAGGGCTGTTTTAGAAAGACAACCGGCATTCTAGGGGAAAAAGATGGTCCTCGTTGAAATGCACGGATTGTGCATGACAAATACGGAATTGGATGTTGCCAGGAAATGAAGAGAGCTGTTTGGAAAAGGCTGGTAAAGAGGAAGGTTTTCTGTACCAAGAGAAGCGACTCACACGTTTAAGAGTTTATGCAGCCAGCAGACACATGAAAGAATGCTCATCATCACTGGCCATCAGAGAAATGCAAATCAAAACCACAATTAGATATCATCTCACACCAGTTAGAATGGCAATCATTAAAAAGTCAGGAAACGACAGGTGCTGGAGAGGATGTGGAGAAATAGGAACACTTTTACCCTGTTCATGGGACTGTAAACTAGTTCAACCCTTGTGGAATTCAGTGTGGCAATTCCTCAGGGATCTAGAACTAGAAATACCAGTTGACCCAGCCATCCCATTACTGGGTATATACCCAAAGTACTATAAATCATGCTGCTATAAAGACACATGCACACGTACTTCTATTGTGGCAGTATTCACAATAGCAAAGACTTGGAACCAACCCAAATATCCAACAACGATAGACTGGATTAAGAAAATGTGGCACATATACACCATGGAATACTATGCAGCCATAAAAAATGATGAGTTCATGTCCTTTGTAGGGACATGGATGAAATTGGAAACCATCAGTCTCAGTAAACTATCACAAGGACAGAAAACCAAACACCACATGTTCTCACTCATAGATGGGAATTGAACAATGAGAACACATGGACACAGGAAGGGGAACATCACACTCTGGGGACTGTTGTGGGTTGGGGGGAGGTGGGAGGGATACCATTAGGAGACATACTTAATGCTAAATGGCAACAACTCCAGCTCGGGAACGAAGATGTTCTATGTGTGTTTTTAAAAACTTTTTATTTTACATAAAATTGGCAACTAATAATTGCATATTTTTAAGGTGCACAAGATGACGTTTTGATATATGTATCACTGTGGAATAATTACATCAGGTTAATTCACGTATCTGTCACTTCAACTGCTTAATCTTTTTTTAGAAAAAACATGTAAAATCTGTTTTTTATCAGTTTTGAATTATACATCATCTATTAACTGTTGCCACCATGCTGGGCTAGAATGTTTTCTTCTGTCACTAGAATGCATCCTTTCTGTCAGACTGAAACTTTGTATCATTTCACCAATGTTTCCCCCTTTTTTTCCCTCTTCTTCCTCCTCCTCCACCTCCCCCTCCTCCTCCTCCCTCCCCTCCCCTCCCCTTTCCTCCCCTCCCCTCTCCTCCCCTCTCCTCCCCTCCCCTCCCCTCCCCTCTCCTCCCCTCCCCTCCCCTCTCCTCCCTCCCCTCCCGTCTCCTCCCTCCCCTCCCCTCCCCTCCCTTCTCCTCCCTCTCCTCCCTTCTCCTCCCTCTCCCCTCCGATCTCCTCCCTCCCCTCCCCTACCCTCTCCTCCCTCCCCTGCCCTCTCCTCCCTCCCCTCACTTCCCCTCTCCTCCCCTCCCCTCCCCTCTCCTCCCTCCCCTCCCCTCCCCTCTACTCCCTCCCCTCCCCTCCCCTCCCTTCTGCCCCCCTCCTCCCATCTCCTCCCTCTCCCCTCCCCTCTCCACCCTCCCCTCCCCTCCCCTCCCTCCCCTCCCCTCTCCTCCCTCCCCTCCCCTCTGCTCCCTCCCCTCCCCTCTCCTCCGTCCCCTCCCCTCCACTCTCCTCCCTCCCCTCCCCTCTCCTCCCTCCCCTCCCCTCTCCTCCCTCCCCTCCCCTCCCCTCTACTCCTCTCCCCTCCATTCCCCTCCCCTCCCTCCCCTCCCCTCCACTCCCCTCCATTCCCCTCCCCTCTCTCCCCTGTCCTCCTCTCCCCTCCCCTCCCCTCTCCTCCCCTCCCATCCCCTCTCCTCCCCTCCCCTCCCCTCTCCTCCCTCCCCTCCCCTCCCATCTCCTCCCGTCCCCTCACCTCTGACTTCCCCTCCCCTCCCCTCTCCTCCCTCCCCTCTCCTCCATTCCCCTCCCCTCCCTCCCCTGTCCTCCCCTCCCCTCCCCTACCCTCCCCTCTGCCTTCCCCTCCCCTCTCCTCCCTCCCCTCTGCCTTCCCCTCCCCTTCCCTCCCCTCCCCTCACCTCCCCTCTCCTCTCCTCTCCTCCCCTCTCCTCCCCTCTCTTCTCCTCCGCTCCCCTCCCCTCTCCTCCCCTCCCCTCACCTCTGACTTCCCCTCCCCTTCCCTCCCATCTCCTCTCCTCTCCTCTTCCTTTTCTTTTCTTTTTTCCTTTCTTTTTAGACAGAGTCTTACTCTGTTACCCAGGCTGGAGTGCAGTGGCCTGATCTCAGCTCACTGCAACCTCCACCTCCCGGGTTCAACCAATTCTCTTGCCTCAGCCTCCCGAGTAGCTGGGATGACAGGCACCTGCCACCACACCCGGCTAATTTTTCTATTTTTAGTAGAGACAGTGTTTCGCTGTGTTGGCCAGGCTGGTCTCGAACGCCTGACCTCGTGATCCACCTGCCTCAGGTTACACTTTTTTACATTCCACGTAGAGGTGAGAGCACGCGGTATTTGTCTGTCTGAGCCTGGCTTATTTCCCTCAACATCACGTTCTCCAGGTTCATCTTGTTTTTTCAGGCTGAAGACTATTCTGTTGTGTGTGTCACACATCTTGTGGCCTGTGTCATAGGAAACGTTTTCCCCCCAAACCCATACCCCGACCGGGACGCTGCAAGCCCTCTCACTGTGCTTATAGGCACCACGGGAAGGCTGTTATTGTCTCCCCTACTTTTAGTCTTAAGCAAATACAACTGTTGTTTTGCTAAATTTGCCTGTTCTTTCTTTCTCTTTCTTTCTTCCTTTTCTCCTTCTTTCTCCCTCTCTTCTTTCTTCTTTTCTCTTTCTCTCTCTCTTCTTTGTTCTTTTTTCTTTCTCCCTCTCTTCTTTCTTTCTTCTTTCTCTTTTCTTTCTTTCTCTCTTTCTCTCGTTTCTTTCTTTTTTCTTTCTTTCTTTCTCTCTTTTCTATTTCTCTCTGTCTCTTTTCTTTCTTTTCTTCTTTCTCTTTTCTTTCTTTCTGTTTCTGTTTCTTTCTCTTTCTCTCTTCTTTCTTTTTTCTATCTTTCTCTTTTTTCTCTCTCTCCTTTCTTTGTCTTTCTCTCTTTCTTTCCCTTTCTTTCTCTTTCTCTTACTTTCTTTATCTCTCTCCTTTCTTTCTTTCTGTTTTCTTTCTTCCTTTTCTTTCTCTCTCTTTCTTTTTCCTTTCTTTCTCTTTCTTCTTCCTTTCTTTCTCTCTCTTTTCTTTCTTTCTCCCTTCCTTCCTTTCTTTCTCTTTGTTTCTTCTTTCTTTCTTCCTCTCTCCTTCCTTCCATCTTTCCTTCCTTCTTTCCTTCCTTTCAAGACAGAGTCTGACAGTCACCCAGGCTACAGTGCACTGGCACAATCTCAGCTCACTGCAACCTCTGCCTCCTGGGTTCAAGTGATTCTCCTGCCTCAGCCTCTTGTGTAGCTGGGATTACAGGCACTCGACACCACACCCAACTAATTTTTTATATTTTCAGTAGAGACGGGGTTTCACCATGTTGGCCAGGGTGCTCTCAAACTCCTGGCCTCAAGAGATCCACCCGCTCCGGACTCATAAAATGCTTGCATTACATGAACCAACCTGCCCAGTCCTAAATTTGCTTTTTATGGGGGATGCCTTTGCAAAGGTAGCCTGAAGCTACGTTAAGGCTGTTGTACATGAGCTGGTCACATGACAGTCTGCGTAAAAGTAGAAGAAGGAAAGGAAAATTGCAATCCTCCAAAGGCTGTGATAACCAAGGGTAGAGTCATATTCCAACACGTGTGAGTGGCTGGATTCTCTATCCGTCCCGGAGAGAGGATCAGGGGTCACTGGGAACAAGGTTTATTATGAGACAACTTGAGATGTCTTCCAGCAGGAAAAGGACAAAAACACTTTGGAGTAGGATTGCTTGGGGCAGAAAGGTCTTCACCAGACCACATGCTTTGTAAGCACCTGGCTGTACGCAGAACCCTATCCGGGAAACCCTGGGTGAACAGAACACGCTGTCCAGCAGGCTTGGGAGGGCCTCATCTTGTGCCAGCTTCAGCCAATTGGAAAAAAATAAAAGATGAGCCGGTTATGTAAGGCCTGACATGGTACTGAGGGCTCTCCGAGCATAAATTAACTTCCCCACACAGCCTGGCTGTGAGGTAGGTAGGAAGGTGGATGGTAAACTTTTGTGCCAGTTTTCATCTGGACCTCAGAGACCCGTGTCATCAAAGGTCACACAGTGAGCCTGATGGAGGAAGCGTAGAAACTCTCAGTCATCCGCCAGGCCCAGTCTCATACTTTGGCAGGGAAGTTTTTAGTAAAATGATTAAGGACAGACTTGGTGATCCTGGGAAAAGCTGTTGAATAATGAAAGTTTGGGCCTCTGATTTAATGGTTTAATTATGCGTCTCAGGATTTGCAAAGAGCACCGTAACCTTATGTGTGGGGCGGTTTCTGACTTCCCTTCCAGCCTTTCATTTCTAGAGACAATCGGCCAATTTATACTTAGGGGAAAATGTAGGATGAGCTGAAAGAATGGCAGAAAGTCCATCCTCCAAGCTCTTCCTGGAAATACAGAAAAGAAAAAGGTGTCCTCAAAAAACACCAGCCCACACGTTGACGTCGGCACCTCCTGCGAGATGAGCCGGGCACATTTATTAAGCAGCCGTTTGGCTGGAAAAATGGCCAGTGCAACTCGGTCTGAATTTCTCTCCTGGGTGTCCAAGGATCAAGGCAGGCAGTGAGGTTGGCAGAATTATGAATCTCAATCAAATTTGTTCTATGACCTGATAGAAACACCAGCACACTGTATGAGTCTGTTGTCGAAGTCTAACTTCCAAAATGCAATGCACACTCCCGATCATAAACACAGAGATACAAGTATTCACGAATCGTCCCCCGGCTCCAGCCCAGGATTTCTCTAGAGGCGCTAATGGAGGCCGCTCACATTTGTGGGATAAAAAGGTTTGCGATGAACAGTCTTTCCTGTGGCATAGAAGGTGAGGAGCTGTGTGTGGCTTTTGCATTTTCTTTCAGGATGGAATGTGAGTCTTTCATGCTGGCTGGATCCACGTTTTATGAGGCGGAATTTTTAATATTGAAAGTCGGAAAGGGCTAGATGGTCTTTGGAGTCCCAGTGGGTGAAGTCAAAGTAAAGGAATGTGGTCAAAAAAAAAAAATCACCTTGATTTTTCTTACCCAGAGGTTGCTAAACGGTGAGTCTAATTTTTTCAAATGAAATCTGAAATCAGACCAATTTGGAGTGTGGTTACCTGGGTTCTGCCTCAAACGGGCCCACATCACCAGCCCTCATGTTCGGCGCTGAATTTCCATCACTATTCTGCAAGACGAGCTCACGCCAGGAATACTTCCACCAACCCAATGTCTGACTCAAAACTTTGCAGACTAGAAAAGACCCAAAAGAAAGTATGAAATCGGGGCCAGTTGTGGTGGCTCATGCCTGTCATCCCAGCACTTTGGGAGGCTGAGGTGGGTGGATCACCTGAGGTCAGGAGTTCAAGAGCAGCCTGACCAACATGGTGAAACCCCGTCTTTACTGACATACAATTAGCCAGGCACAGCTGTGGGCACCTGTAGTCCCAGCTAATCGGGAGGCTGAGGCTGGAGAATTGCCTGAACCTGGGAGGCAGAGGTTGCAGGGAGCAAATATGACGCCTCTGAACTCCAGCCTGGGCAACAGAGTGACATTTCATCTCAAAAAAAGAGAAAGAAATGGCCAGGCGTGGTGGCTCACACCTGTAATCCCAGCAGTTTGGGAGGCCGAGGCGGTGGATCCCCTAAGGTCAGGAAATCCAGACCAGCCTGACCAACATGGAGAAACCCCGTCTCTACTAAAAATGCAAACAAAATTGATCGGGCATGGTAGTGGGTGCCTGTAATCCCAGCTTCTCATGAGGCTGAGGCAGGAGAATTGCTTGAACCCTGGAGGCGGAGGTTGCAGTGAGCTGAGATCGCACCATTGCACTCCAGCTTGGGAACAGAGTGAGACTCCATCTCCAAAAAAAAAAAAAAGTTAACATTCTTTCACCCAGATTTCCTAGTCTTTATTTTAGCTGTAACTTCCCCTGTAGGAAAAACACCAGTTTCCATCTTTCTAAAGACATATTCCTGAAACCACACTTGGAGAGTTTTACAGAGCTGGAGCTGCAGAGAGAGGAATAAAAAATCCTGGCTGCGCACAATGGCTCATGCCTGTCATCCCAGCACTTTGGGAGGCCAAGGTGGGTGGATCACCTAAGGTCAGGGGTTCAAGACCAGCCTGACCAACATGGAGAAACCCTGTCTCTACTAAAAATACAAAAATTAGTCAGGCGTGGTGGTGCATGCTTGTAATCCCAGCTACTCCAGAGGTTAAGGCAGGAGCATCGCTCGAACCCGGGAGGAAGAGGTTGCCATCAGCCAACATCGTGCCAATGCACTCCAGCCTGGACAACAAGAGCAAAACTCGGTCTCAAAAAAAAAAAAAAAGAAAGAAAGAAAGAAAAAAGAAAATCAGAGACTCCCTGGCAGATCTCAGGATATGACTCCCCCAGGGTCGCCAGAGCTGACTGCATTAGCACGGCCCTGTGATCACCGGATGAATTGTCTTGGTGGGACAGGTGGCTGGCGTGAGCAAACGGTGTGTCCGCCGGTGCTGACAGGTGAGGTGCAGAGTTACCCACATGGCCCGCCTGGTCCTGGTCCAACAGCAGCAGGGAAGGAGGAGCAGAGCCCAGCTCGGTGCATTTGGAGGCGGTTACCAGGGAAACCAGGGGACAAGCTCAGACGCTCGGGGACGGCCTCTCCACCCAGGCACGTGGAGCCTCATATTAATCAGCAGCCGGGCAGGAGCTGGCAGCCCCTTACCCAGATGGAAACACGCAGAACTGGGGCTCTCGGTGGTGGCTCGTCACGGCTGATATCTGCCCCAGTGGTCGTGTTGAACCGGGACGTCTTGTCTGTAGGAAAGTGGGGACGGATGTCTGTCTGGACACGGTGCAAGGTACATCGCTGTCTGAACTTTCCAAAAAGTCAGCGTTTGTGGCTTGAGCTGGAGGATTTGAAAGGCGAGGGCGTCGGAAGCTTCATCTCAGGGAGCTGTCGTGTGGTATTACCTTGTAGCAGCACCAACCGGCCCTGTCCATACTGACTTCTCCAGGGAGGGTTTTCTAGGAGGAAGAGCACAGTGACTCTGTTTCCCCAGCGGCTTCCAAGCACTCCTGGGGACCTCTGTTTGTGAGAAGGCCAACATCTGTGTCTGTTTGATGGGCTTGGTGGGATACTCTGATCCATGCACCTGCCACTGGAGCTCTCTCTGCAAACGTTCTATGATGATTTAGGGGAGGCAAAGACACAGAGTTGGAGACCAAGGCTGGTTTGTTCTTCAGCCTTTTGACTCTTCATCTGTGGCATCATTGCTTCTGTTTGAATATTTTTCAAAAAGTTTATCAAAAACACAGCTTCACTCTGATGAAGATCCCCACACTATTCACAAGGGGAAACATACAGAATCGACCGATGTGTGTTTCATTTGCTTTTCCTTGATGATTATTGATTGTCTTAGTCTGTTTTCATGCTGCTGGTAAAGATACAACCGAGGCTGGGGATGGTGGCTCACGCCTGTCATCCCAGCACTTTGGGCGGCCGAGGCGGGTGGATCACCTGAGGTCACGAGTTCGAGACCATCCTGGCCAACATGGTGAAACCCGTCTCTACTAAAAATACAAAAATTAGCTGGGCATGGTGGTGAGCGCCCGTAGTCCCAGCTACTCGGGAGGCTGAGTCAGGAGAATGGCGTGAACCTGGGAAGCGGAAATTGTAGTGAGCTGAGATCGCACCACTGTACTCCAGCCTGGGCAACAGAGCGAGACTCCGTCTTAAAAAAAAAAAAAAAGAGACATACCCGATAGTGGGTAATTTATAAAAAAGAAAGAAAAAGAGGTTGAATGGACTCACAGTTCCTTCCCAAAATCTCACTGCAAAAACACAACGTGGGGATCACAGCAGGAGTACAAATTTTTTGTTTGTTTGTTTTGAGACAAGTTCTTACTCCATCACCCAGGCTGGAGTGCAGCGGCACCATCTTGGCTCACTGCACCCTCCGCCGCCCAGCTTCAAGCGATTCTCCTGCCTCAGACTCCCGAGTAGCCGGGACGACAGGTGCCTGCCACCACGCCTGGCTAATTTCTTGTGTTTTTAACAGAGATGGGGTTTCACTATGTTGACCAGGCTCGTCTCGATCTCCTGACCTCATGATCTGCCAGCCTCCGCCTCCCAAAGTGCTGGGATTATACGCGTGAGAAACTGCGCCCTGCCTAAATGTTTTTTGGTTGGATGGATGGTTGGTAAATCTAGGCTCTTAGTGCACCTGTGCACTGGGTAGTGTACATTGAACCCCAGAGGTAATTTTTCATGCCTCAGTCCGCTCCTGTCTTCCCATCTTCTGAGTCTCCCATGTCCACTAGTCTATACTATATGTCCCTGGGTACCCAGAGCGTAGCATCTTATAAATGAAAACGTGGTATTTTTTTTTCTGTTCCTGAGCTACTCTAGTTGGGAAAGTCATCTCCAGCTCCATCCAAGTTGCTGCAAATGACATTATTTTGTTCTTTTTCATGGCTGAGTAGTATTCCATTGTGTATATACACCACATTTTTTTTTTTTGAGATGGAGTCTCACTCTGTTGCCCAGGCTGGAGTGCAGTGGTGCAATCTCGGCTCACTGCAACCTCCGCCTCCCAGGTTCAAACGTTTCTCCTGCCTCAGCCTCCCGAGTAGCTGGGATGACAGGTGCCCGCCACCATGCCCAGCTCATTTTTTTTTCTATTTTTTTTTTTGTATTTTTAGTAGAGACGGGGTTCACCATGTTGGCCAGGCTGGTCTTGAACTCCTGACCTCAGGTAATCCACCCGCCTCGGCCTCTCACAGTGCTGAGATGACAAGTGTGAGCCATCTCACACCCGTTTCTTTTCCTTCTTAATGGGCATGTTAAATTGTTCTGCAACAATCCTGACTCTTCTATAGAAGTGTGATGTCCACAAGAAGGAATTAAGGGAGAGCAAGCTTGCTTCTGCACTCTCCGGGAAAGCCAGGTCTGCACAGCTAGGGGGGTCAAGCTCTTGTAGGAAGGAAAGAATGCTCCAAGACGTGCTCTGAACCCAGGAAGAATGCAAGCTTCGGCTCCGAAGCATTCCGAGGAGGCCAAGCTACCGTTAATCACCCCAAATTATCCGTAAGGGGAGGCGTTGGGGAGCTGGTAATCCGTGGGGATGGAAGGTAATTACTTAATCACTCGCATTTGTAAATCTCATTATTGGAAAAGAAGTTACTCTGGTGATCGAATTACAGATATTTATCTGCTCATAGCCCTGATTAACTGGTGATGCTAATCTGTCATTTTGAAAGCTAATATTAACAGCATCAATCTCGCCGAAAAAATAAACAGTTTATAAGAAATAAAACCGGGTGTAATGGAAAGTACTGCGTGTTGGAGGTGCCAGATCTAGGGTGCTGCTGAGTGGAGTGGGCGGGGTCCCCATTAGCCCTTTATGAGCTGCAAAATACCCTCTGGCTGGGAATGGTTCAGACAGGGCTGACTCTAACAGGCTGAGAGAAGCTGAGGAAAAACACCCAAGGAAAATGCATTTTGAGAAAAATCCCTAAGATTCTAGACAGGGGTCCCCCAGGGAACACCCTGCACGTGTAGTTACGCAGTTCACGCTCCATAAAACTATCCCCTGGAATTCCAAGCAAGGAAGGATTGAGTTATCCAGCACACACCCGGTGGGTGTGTTTTACGTCCACTTTAGCCAAATCGATAATCTCAGAGTGAGACTCCATCTCAAAGAAAAAAAAAATTACCAAATAGTGTCAAAAGAATAGCTATGTCTTTTTCAGACAACGATTTGATGCTTCTTTTTGGAAAAGTAGCAAGATTTGAGGATGGGGTTTGGATTTGCTCAAGAAAAGTATTATGGCAGGATGTGGAGCTTTAGCAACTCCCTCTCTACTAAAAAAAAAAAAATTAGCCAGGAGTGGTGGCGGGTGCCTGGAATTCCAGCTACTAGGGAGGCTGAGGCAGGAGAATCACTTGAAAGGGAGTCAATTGGCTGTAAATGTAAAGGAATCCTCCACAAACTGAAAACCGTGGGCTGAACGGTGTCTCCCCTGGAAAGCGTGTTGAAATCCAGACTCTGGTGAACGTAACCTGATTTGCAACATGGTCTTTTATTTGGAAAGTTAACATGATATCCGCAGGGTGGGCCCTGATGCAATAGGGCTGGTGTCTTTCTAAGAAGAGGAGATGAGCTGGGCACGGTGGCTCATGCCTGTAATCCCAGCAGTTTGGGATGCTGAGGCTGGGGGATCACTTGAGGTAGGGAGTTCAAGACCAGCCTGACCAACATACAGAAACCTCGTCTCTACTAAAAATGTAAAGTTAGCCGGGCGTGGTGGGGCGTGTCTGTAATCCCAGCTACTCAGGAGGCTGAGGTAGGAGAATCGCTTGAACCCAGAAGGCAGAGGTTGTGGTGAGCCAAGATCACGTGATTGCGCTCCAGCCTGAGCGACAACAGTGAAACTCCATCTTAAAAAACAAAAACAAACAAAACAAAGAAACAAACAAACAAAAAAAAACAGAAGGGAGGTGAGGACACAGACACACACACAGAGGGACGACTCTGTGAGCACACAGGGAGAAGACGGTGTCTCCAAGCCCAGGAGAGAGGCCTCAGGAGGAACCAGCTGTGCCCATACCCTGATCTCAGATGTCCAGCCTCCAGGACTGTGGGAGAATCAATGTCTGTTGTTTCTAAGCCACCCAGCCTATGATATTCTGTGATAGCAGCCTGAAATGGACTAAGACTTCTCATAAGAAGAGGAGATGAGGACTCAGACACGCACAGAGGGATGACGCTGTGAGGACACAGGGAGAAGACGGCGTCTCCAAGCCCAGGAGAGAGGCCTCAGGAGGAACAAGCCCTGCCCACACCTGGATCTCAGACTTCCAGACTCCAGGACTATGGAAGAATCAATGTCTGTTGTTTACAATCCACCCAGTCTATGGTATTGTGTGACAGCAGCCTCAAACGGAGTAAGACATCTCATCAGAAGAGGAGATGAGGACACAGACACACACAGAGGGATGACCCTGTGAGGACACAGGGAGAAGATGAAGTCTCCAAGCCCAGGAGAGAGGCCTCAGGAGGAACCAGCCCTGCCCATACCTGGATCTCGGACCTCCAGCCTCCAGGACCGTGGGAGAATCAATGTCTGTTGTTTACAATCCACCCAGTCTATGGTATTCTGTGATAGCATCCTGAGACGGACTAAGACATCCCATAAGAGGAGGAGATGAGGACACAGACACACACAGAGGGGCGAACCTGTGAGGACACAGGAAGAAGACGGCATCTCCAAGCCCAGGAGAGGGGCCTCAGCAGGATCCAGCCCTGCCAGCATCTTCGCTGGAGGCTTCTGTTCTCTGAAAGAGTGAGAGGAAAGTATTATATCTTTCAAAGCCCCCCAGTGTGTGATAGTTGGTGATGGCCACCCCGGGGAACCAGTGCAACAATCTCCCTGCATTTTGCTTTTTGCATTTTCTCAGCCGACTCTCAGAAACGGAAGCAAGGAGATGCACAAGGAGACACACACCAGCACATATTTTTTTTTTTTTTTTGAGAAGGAGTCTCGCTCTGTCGCTCAGGCTGCAGTGCAGTGGTGCAATCTGGGCTCACTGCAGGCTCCGCCCTCCGGATTCAAGCCATTCTCCTGCCTCAGCCTCCCAAGTAGCTGGGACTACAGGCACCCACCACCACGCCCAGCCCATTTTTTTGTATTTTTAGTAGAGACGGGGTTTCACTGTGTTAGCCAGGAGGGTCTCGAACTCCTGACACCGTGATCCGCCCGCCTTGACCTCCCAAAGAGCTGCGATGACAGACGTGAGCCGCCGCACCCGGCCCACCAGCCCATCTTAAACTGCATCCTTTGTCAGCCCTGGCTGGCCGGGAGTCGTGTTTGGAGAGGTCCCTGGCAAAGGCCGTCGTTGCCATGATCTGCCTACCCGCACTCCCACACCCAAGAGAGGAATGAATGGATAATATCACCCTGTGCACAGAGCACCCGACATTATCTGTTGGGGAGAAGAGATGGTGTTTCCTTCCTTCCTCTTTAATTATTTAATTTTTTAAATGTCACCGTGTGCACAGAGCACCCAGCATTATCTGTTGGGGAGAAGAGACATTGCTTCCTTCTTCCCCTTTTAAAATTAAAGATACTGGCAGGGCGTGAGGACGGAGTGATGTCTATCTGAGTTAGCGTTACAAAAATGTGCATTTTCCAAAACTCTGTTCATCCTTCTCACAGCCTGTTTCTCCTGTGCTGGATGCTTCCTGCCTTCAAACATCAGATTACAAGTTCTTCAGTTTTGAAACTAGGACTGTCTGTCCTTGCTTCTCAGCCAGCAGACCGCCTATGGTGGGACCTTGAGATCATGTCAGTTCATACTTAGTAAACTCCCCTTTATTTATATATGTATATATGTAAGTATTCCATTAAGAATACCATATATAGGCTGGGCACGGTGGCTCACGCTTGTCATCCCAGTGCTTTGGGAGGCCCAGGTGGGCGGATCATTTGAGGTTAGTAGTTTGACGCCAGTCTGGCCAACATGCTGAAGCCCCTTCTCTACTAAAAATACAAAAATTAGCAAAGTGTGATGGTGGGTGCCTGTAAACCCAGCTACTGGGGAGGCTGAGGCAGGAGAATTGCTTGAACCCAGGAGGCGGAGGTTGCAGTGAGACTCCGTCTCAAAAAATAAATACATTAATTAAAAACTATGCAGCACCATGAGACGTCTGCCAATGAGAAAGAAATAGATAATCAGGCACGCTGCATGGAGAACACATTAAAAGAGTGAGTCACATTCTCTCTGACTCATGCAGCTATGACCACCTGTTCTGGATTGAATCATGTCCCATACTCGTGGGTATAACCTTATTTGGAAATAGGAGCTTCAGAGGTATAATCACGTAAAGACGAATTCATGAGCATGAACCCCCATGCAATAGCTCTGGGCTTCTTATGAAAAGAGGAGTTGTTTATTGCAGCACTATTTACAACAGCAAAGACTTGGAACCAACCCAAATGCCCATCAATGCTAGACTGGATAAAGAAAATGTGGCACATAGACACCATGGAATACTATGCAGCCATGAAAAAGGATGAGTTCATGTCCTTTGTAGGGATGTGGATGAAGCTGGAAACCATCATCCTCATTAAACTCACACAGGAACAGAAAAGCAAACACCGCATGTTCTCACTCGTAAGTGGGAGTTGAACAGTGAGAACACATGGACACAGGGAGGGGAACATCTCACACCGGGGCCTGTCAGGGACTGGGGGGCAAGGGGAGGAAGAGAATTAGGACAAATACCTAATGCATGCAGGGCTTAAAACCTACATGACAGGGTGACAGGTGCAGCAAACCACACTGGCACATGTATACCTGTGTAACAAACCTGCACGTTCTGCACATGTATCCCAGAACTTAAAGTAAAATAAAAATAAATAAATAAAAGGGAGGTGAAACTTTGAGGAGACATCCTCCAGAGTCTCGTTCTGTCGCCCAGGCTGGAATGCAGTGGCACGAACTCAGCTCACTGCAACCTCCACCTCCCAGGTTCAAGTGATTCTCCTGCCTCAGCCTCCTCAGTAGCTGGAATTACAGGTGCCCACCACCACGCCTTGCTAATTTTTATATTTTTTAGTAGAGAAGGGGTTGCACCATGTTGACTAGGCTGGTTTTCAAACTCCTGACCTCAGGTGATCCACCGACCTTGGCCTCCCAAAATGCTGGGATGACAGGCGTGAGCCACTGCACCTGGCCCTGGTTTTCCTTTTTTTAAATTAATTTTTATTCATTTATTTATTTTTCTTTAGAGATGGGGTCTCACTGTTTTGCCCAGGCAGGTCTCGAATTCCTGGGTTCAGGTTATCTTCCTGCCTGAGCCTCCCAAAATACTATATTTCTTGTTTGCACATTCCCTTCCACAAATTTTCCTTTCTTCCTTCTATTCACATCAATTTTCTTGGTAGGTCCATGGGAACCTCTTTCAATTGAAATGTCCAGAACCTTCCATAATATTATTTTTGAGCAAATCTAAACCCCGTATTCAAATCTTGCTAATTTTCCGAAAAGAAGCATTATCAAATAATTGTCTGAAAAAGGCACAGTTATTCTTTTGACAGTAGTTGGTAATTTTTTTTTTTTTTTTTGAGATGGAGTCTCACTCTGTCGCCCAGGCTGCAGTGCAATGGTGCCGTCTCAGCTCACTGCAACCTGTGTCTGCCAGGTTGAAGCAGTTCTCTGCCTCAGCCTCCCAAGTAGCTGGGACTACAGGCGCCCGCCACCACGCATGGCTAATTTTTGTGTTTTTAGTAGAGACGGGGTTTCACCATGTTGGCCAGACTGGTCTCGAACTCCTGACCTCAGGTGGTCCACCCACCTCAGCCTCCCAAAGTGTTGGGATGATAGGCGTGAGCCACCGTGCCCGGCCAGGATGGTTTTTCGTTTGTTTGTTTGTTTGTGTGTTTGTTTTCTGGTTTTGTAAACTGGAATGAGAGCAATGTGGATATTCATTGACTTCATCTGTCCAATAATTGGCTAATTGTTCCTTTTAGTCCAAAACATCCATTCAGAATCAGATGAATGGCACCCACAAGGCATATTAAATATACAATGTTTTCACCTTAAATAATTTCATTTCAAATCCCTTTACCTTGTGGGTTTTTGTTTTTTTCTTTTCCTGGAGGTTTCAGAAACGGTGAGGTGCTGGCTAGCCTGTTCCACATTATGTGCTTAAGAGAATCTTTGTTCTCATCACCCAAAAATGTTTTGACATCTCAGGTCTAGACAGATGAATCTTTGCCGTTCTCCCCTGGTGTTTCGTAGATTTGTTAACTCGTTTTCACTAATAACCTTGACTTTCTCTTCTATCTTGTGAGTTTCTAAGTGGGTCCCATAGCATCCCTGGTGTCTCCTCAGAAAAACTAATTTCACTTGGATTAAGTTGTACGTTTTCATCTATCTTCTCTTTCTAAGTGCCTGACACCCCGAAGCACGTTTTTCATCTGTTTCTGTAACCTGCCCAAAGTGGTCACCAACATTTTTTGATCAATGAATTCTAACATTCCACCCTGTGTAAAAAAATAAAAGTGTTATATGTAATAAATATATTCACTTTTATATATAAATATTCCATTAGAAATATTTATATTCTATATTATATAATATTATATATGGAATAGCTATAAATATTCCATTACAAATATTTTGTATTATATATATTATATATTGTCTATATATGTATTTCCATTAAGAATGTTTTATATTTTATATATATATTATTGTATTATATATTGAATATATATGTATTTCCATTAGAAATATTTTATATTTTATATATATATATCACATATTGTATTATATATTGTGCATATATATGTATTTCCATTAGGAATATTTTATATCTTTTATATATATCATATATTGTATTATATATTGTATAGATATGTATTTCCATTAGGAATATTTTATATTTTATATATATATATCATATATTGTATCATATATTGTTTATATGTGTATTTCCATTAGGAATATTTTATATTATATATATATCATATATTGCATTATATATTGTTTATATATGTATTTCCATTAGGAATATTTTATATTTTATGTATATCTTATATTGTATTATATATTATATATATATATGTATTTCCATTAGGAATATTTTATAGTTTTTATATATATATCATATATTGTATTATATATTGCATATGTATGTATTTCCATTAGGAATATTTTATATTTTATATATATATCATATGTATATATAAATAAACATTTTACGTATAACAGGGAGTGAGTCATTTGTCGCCTACCAGACTTTGGTGTGGAATCTTACAGGGTGGTGGTTTTTCTCCTACTGCAGAATTATTGCTGGCAGAGAGGTTGGAGTCCTGGTCATTTATAATGATCCCCTGGGTCCAGTCTCTGATCACATGCAGACGTGGGCCCTGGTGAGCCACAGGCCCTGGCAGGAAAGGCAGTTCTTGAAGGCACAAAAACAGGGGTTTGTCTGCACCAAAGAAGAGCCATCATTGAGGGCCTGGGTCGAGGAGGAGGCTTGGAGGACACACCCATGAAGAGGAATGCAAGGTGTTTATTCCAAGCGTGGATGGAAGCAAGCCTGTGTCCACAACACCTCAAGTTACCCCAAAGGGAACAAAGACATGTCATTACCCGTGTTCTGGGCACTGTTGCCTGGGACCTCCCTGAGACTATCTGAAATCTTCGCTAAGAAAATGTCATCAAGGAGATGGGGGAAGCCAGCCTTCTTTCCTGTAAGCCAGAGAGGGTTGTTATCACAGAAGCATGACCTGCAGTTACTCAAAGGAACGCAAAACAGGAATTTCCCCCTGCCTATGATGTACGACAACTTCCCACATCTACAAAACACGAGGATGCTCTCTGTCCTACCTTTTGGGCTAGAAAAAATGTTGCAGAATGTGGCCGGGTGTGGTGGCTCACACCTGTAATCCTAGCACTTTGGGAGGCCAAGGCAAGCCTATCATAAGGTCAGGTGACCGAGACCGTCCTGGCTAACACGGTCTCTAATAAAAATACAAAAAAAAAATTAGCTGGGAGTGGTGGCACACACCTGTAGTCCCAGTTACTTCGGAGGCTAAGGCAGGAGAATCACTTGAAACCAGTAGGCAGAGGTTGCAGTGAGCCAAGATTGTGCCACTGCACTCCAGGCTGGGTGACAGAGTGAGACCCCGTCTCAAACAAACAAACAAAATTTTGAAGAATGTTAAATATAAAGAAATTATGAAATCAATCTCCATAGAGCACTCCTTTGAATATCTCATTGGACAGATCCAGAAATTGCAAGAAGTAGCAATAAAATAGAGTCTTTTACAGAAAAAAAAAAAATCCAGCCGCAAGGACAATGTCACAAATGTAATTCAAAATATATAGACACATTATGTCCTAGAGTGATTGATATGGTTTGGCTGCGTCCGCACCCAAATCTCATCTTGAATTGTAGCTGCCATAATTTCCACGTGTTGTGGGAGGGACCTAGTGAGAGATAATCAAATAATGGGGGCAGTTTCCCCCATACTGTTCCCATGATAGTGAATTACTCTTGGCCAGGTGCAGTGGCTCACGCCTGTAATCCCAGCACTTTGGGAGGCCGAGGCAAGTGGATCACCTGAGGTCAGGAGTTCGAGACCAGCCTGACCAACATGGCCAAACCCCGTCTCTACTAAAAACACAAAAATTAGCTGGGTACGGTGGCGGGCACCTGTAATCCCAGCTACTCGGGAGGCTGAGGCATGAGAATCACTTGAACTGGGAGGTGGAGGTTGCATTGAGCCGAGATCACGCACTGCACTCCAGCCTGGGTGACAGAGTGAGACTCCGTCTCAAAACAAAGAAATGAAACCTCTTCCCTTTATTAACTACCCAGTCTGCAGCATGACTTCATCAGCAGCATGAAAACAGACTAGTACAGTAATTAATATCCTTAAATAGTGATGGACACAAGTCAGTGAGAACTATCAAGAAAACCGGTCCTGTGATTTCTCTCTAGACTATCCAAAGCAAACCCAGCCATCTCTCCTTACAACCCAAAGTTAGTTTTAGTTGACATCAGAGGCTTCTTTTGTTCGCTACCACAAAACAGCACTTTTCAAGTCCAATTTGCCATTCACAAAAATCGAGTAATAGAGCCATAATGCTTTCCTGACCTGCATTCACATATAGAGTCATCCCCAAAACAGGTGTCGTTTCTTCACAGATCCCCCCAGAAAGACTCAGATTTCTCCACAGGTTTTCGTTTTTGCTCTAAAACTGCATTTTGTACAGATTCTATTAGATGCATGGCACTGAAAAAATATTTTGCTTTACGTGCCGAGCACTCTTTCTGGTGTTGTACACATTTCAGCCAAATTGCTCTAACATGCGTTACTGGTGACTTTCGATTCTTTCTCACAGCTTCTTTGGTGAACAATTGGGGTTTGGGGTTGTGCCCGTCTGTGGAGGAAAAGTTAAACATTAAATTTGAACTCGGCCGGGCACAGTGGCTCACACACCTGTCATCTCAGCACTTTGGGAGGCCGACGCGGATGGATCACCTGAGGTCGGGAGTTCGAGACCAGCCTGACGAACATGAAGAAAACCCGTCTCTACTAAAAATACAAAATTAGCCAAGCGTGGTGGTGGCAGGTGCCTGTCATTCCACCTACTCGTGAGGCTGAGACAGGAGAATCACTTGAACCCGAGAGGTGGAGATTGAGCCATTGCACTCCAGCCTGGGTGACAAGAGCAAAACTCCACCTCAATAAATAAATAAATAAATAGATTCAAACTCAGTTGAACGTGGACACAAACAATGGTCACCAAGTCCCGGAACAGGTTGTGTGAGCCCCCTTGAGGCGTTCATCCAGCGCTATTTGGGAGAAATCTATATTTCAATCTATTCCTATACATCAGTTATTGAAAAACAACAGACAATCACAAAAACAATTTGACCTTCTTCTGTTCCTTGAGCCCAGTCGAGAGGGGCCCTCATGACGGGGCCTCATGCCAAACAACTAGTTACAGAAAGAGCTACGGTCCCACACCATGCCAAAGCTTCATGAGACCTCTCCTCATCTGTGCATGGATGACTGGCCGAATCTGGAGCTGTTGCTTCCCAGTCTGGTGGTGAATCCTACATAGTCTGGTGAGTGTAGCTATCTTTTCCCTTCTCCCTTCTCATTACAATTTGCTTATTATATCCATCTGCTTATTGTGTCCATCTATTTATTATATCATTTGCTTATTATTCTATCATTTGCTTAATTATTTTCTTATTGTTGTTATTACTATTATTATTATTTTCTTGAGACAGAGTCTTGCTCTCTTGCCCAGGCTTGAGTGCAGTGGTGCAATCTCAGCTCACTGCAAGCTCCATCTCCTGGATTCACGCCATTTTCCTGCCTCAGCCTCCCGAGTAGCTGGGACTACAGGCACTTGCCACCATGCCCCGATAATTTTTTGTATTTTTAGCAGAGACGGGGTTTCACCGTGTTAGCCAGGATTGTCTCGATCTCCTGACCTCATGATCCACCCGCCTCGGCCCTGCAAAGTGCTGGGATTACAGGTGTGAGCCACTGCGCCCCGCCTATTATCTGCTTATTATATCTGCATTGCTATTGACATGGGATAAATGTTGTTTACCCCTTCAAGGTATTGCGTGTGTCTTTTCTTCTCCCCTCACACGTTTCTTGCAGAGAACACAGTCTTGTGTGGTGGTTAATGTCATCCACAACCTTAACACTTGCAGTTAGCCTGTGAGTTCTTTGGGGATTAAAATTCTCTCTTGTTCTTGTCTTTGGTTCTTAAAGTTATTTTCTCATCCCTTTGCATTACAGCAAGTAAAACAAAAAATAAAAATGGGTGGCCGGGCACGGTGGCTTACGCCTGTCATCCCAGCACCTTAGGAGGCCGAGGCGGACGGATCACGAGGTCAGGAGATTGAGACCATCCTGGCTAATGTGGTGAAAACCCGTCTCAACTAAAAATACAAAAAATTAGCCGGGCGTAGTGGCGGGCGCCTGTAGTCCCAGCTACTTGGGAGGCTGAGGTAGGAGAATGGTGTGAACCCGGGAGGAGGAGCTTGCAGTGAGCTGAGATTGCACCACTGCACTCAAGCCTGGGTGACAAAGCGAGACTCCATCTCAAAAAAAAAATGGGTATAAGTTTGATAATTAGGAAACAGATAAATCAATTTATTCAGAAAGTGTTGAAGAGTTTCATAACTAGGAACTCTGTGCACATTGCATAAAACTAAGAGATACATTCCTTGCCTTCATGGAGCCCATGGTCTTTACAGGGTGTTGGACAATACACAGGTAACCACACAGAAGGGCATGTGACTCTAGCTTGTGCTAAAGTGGACACAGGGGTGGATGTCAGTGGCCACCACAAAAATCCATCTTTGGATCTGATATGCTTTGGCTGTGTCCCCCTCCAAATCTCACCTTGAATTGTAGCTCCCATAATTCCCACACGTTGTGGGAGGGACATAGTGGGAGATCATTGAATCACGGGCTTGAGTCTTCTCCGTGTTGTTCTTGTGATAGTGAATAAGTCTCACAAGGTTTGATGCTTTGATAAGGGGAACCTCTTTCTCTTGGCTCTCCTTCTCTTCTCTTGTTTGCCACTATGGAAGACATGTTTTTCCCCTTCTGCCATGATGGTGAGGCTTCCCCAGCCACTTGGAACTGTGAGTCCACTACACGCTTTTCTTTTTTTTTTTTTCTTTTGAGACAGAGTCTCACTCTGTCGCCTCGGATGGAGTACAGTGGCGTGATCTCAGCTCACTGCAACCTCCACTTCCCGGGTTCAAGCGATTCTTCTGCCTCAACCTCCCGAGTAGCTGGGATTACAGGTGCCCGCCACTACGCCCAGCTAATTTTTTGTATTTTTAGTAGAGATGGGGTTTCACCATGTTGGCCAGGCTGGTCTCAAACTCCTGACCTTATGATTCGCCCGCCTCAGCCTCCCAAAGTGCTGGGATTACAAGCATGAGCCACCATGCCCGGCCATTACATGCCTTTCTTTTTTAAATTTCCCAGTGTTGAGCTTGTCTTTATCAACAGCATGAAAACGAATTAATACAGGGTCACACCCACATGGGGTTGCAAGATAATCTGAAAAACATCTTTTCCCATTCTTCCCATTGAGTAGATCTCTTCCGAGACTTTCTTCCTCTCGTCCTCTTTGCTCCTGTCCTTCCCCTACCTATACCCAATGGCTGTGAGATCAGGGGGTCTTCAACTTGGAGAACATTTGATTTATTCCAGCCACAGAAAATGGCACCACAGAGTCTTCTGCCACTGGGAGAATGGCTTTCATGTTTGCTGATTTCTTAGACGTCCACATCACCAAAGCGAACACACCTTTTTTTTTTTTTTTTGTAATATTAGCTCTGTCCGTGCAGTTCAGTAGGTCTTCAAGGTCACCTACAGGTCTAAAAATGTGCTAGAGAGACTCGCAGAGCTCAGAACAGCTGTTAGACTCATGGTTGTGGTTTATTACAACAAACGAATACAGGCTAAAGTCAGCAAAGACTAAAGGCTTACAAGGTGGAGTCCAGGAGACTCCAGGTATGAGATTCCCAGTGTCCCCTCTTGGTGAAAGCATGCAGATGGTGATTAGTTCTTCTAAGACTCTCCTAGGTTCTTCTAATACACTCCTGGAGTATTTCCAATCAGGGAGGCTCCCATGAGCTTGATATCCAGTTTTCATTGAAGGTCAGTCACAGGTATGGCTGATCACCAGTGTGACTAATTTGTCTCCAGCCTCTCCAGAGGTCAACCTGATATAGGAGGGTGCAGGTCCCCCACCATCAATTACATTCTGTTTTTATTTTGTTTTTGTTTGAGATGGAGTTTTGCTCTTGTTGCCCAGGCTGGAGTGCAACAGCACAATCTCGGCGCACTGCAACCTCCGCCTCCCGGGTTCAAGTGATTCTCCTGCCTCAGCTTCCCAAGTAGCTGGGATTACAGGTGCACACCACCATGCCAGGCCAATTTTTGTATTTTTAGTAGAGACAGGGTTTCACCATGTTGTCCAGGCTGGTCTGGAACTGCTGACCTCAGGTGATCCACCCACCTTAGCCTCCCAAAGTGCTGGGATTACAGGCATGAGCCACTGCGCCCAACCAATTGCATTGTTAACATGGACTCTCTGGCATGGCCCTAAGGGATTAGGTAAGCAAAGATACTCTTATCCAACAAGGGTTTTAAAGTTACCTCTCAGAAGCCAATCAAGTGCCATATATTTCAGTGGGCAAGACAAATCCTTTGCCACATGACCCCAGAAATTAATACGTGTGGTAGTTTCCTTCCACAGCAATGATGCATGACCTTAACTTACTTAACTAACCTTGTAGTATAGCATTTGTGCATGAAAACACTGAAGATTGGGCTGGGCGCAGGTGCTCACGCCTGTATTCCCAGCATTTTGGGAGGCTAAGGCAGGCGGATCACGAGGTCGGGAGATTGAGGCCATGATGAAACCCCATCTCTACTAAAAATACAAAAAATCAGCTGGGCGTGGTGGCGGGCACCTGTAGTCCCAGCTACTCGGGAGGCTGAGGCAGGAGAATGGTGTGAACCCGGGAGGCGGAGCTTGCAGTGAGCCGAGATCACACCACTGCATTCCAGCCTGGGTGACAGAGCGAGACTCCATCTCAAAAAAAAAAAAAAATTAAAGATCGGATCACAAAGTCAAGAGATCGAGACCATACTGGTCAACACAGTGAAACCCCATCTCTATCTAAAATAAAAAAATTAGCTAGGCATGGTGGCCCATACATGTAGTCCCAGCTCCTCAAGAGACTGAGGCAGGAGAATGGCATGAACCTGGGAGGCAGAGCTTGCAGTGAGCCGAGATCACACCACTGCACCCCAGCCTGGGTGACAGAGAGAGACTCCATCTCAAAAAAAAAAAAAAAGAAATTAAAGATCGTATCACAAGGTCAAGAGATCAAGACCGTCTTGGTCAACATGGTGAAACCCCATCTCTACTAAAAATACAAAAATTAGCTGGGCATGGTGGCCCATACCTGTAGTCCCAGCTCTTCAAGATGCTGAGGCAGGAGAATCGCTTCAACCCGGGAAGCGGAGATTGCAGTGAGCTAAGATCGCACCACTGCACTCCAGCCTGGGTGACAGAGCGAGACTCCATCTCAGAAAAAAAAAAAAAATTAAAGATCTGTATTGATAACCCCCTGGATGCCCCATGAGTGAGGGAGGGAGGGATCTCCTACCCTAAATAGTATCCGATAGCCAGATGCACCACACCCAACACTGCATAGGTGAGATTGAGATCTATCCAAAGTTTACTAGTCATAGATGGTTACTGCTGGAGTAAGAGGACACCGTCTGCCATGCAGGACCCTGGGAAGGTTGCATTTGAGAGCAGAGTGAACCAGCAGAAGTTATAGGAAGTAGACTTTGTAGTCACAAGAGCGTGTGGTGCCCCCTGGTTCCCGTGAGAAGACGTGATTGGCTCCTTGCAGCTCTGAGTAGAAGAGTGTTTGTGCAGCTATAACAAAATATCCAAGACTGGGCAATTCAGAAAGAACAGGCATTTATTTCTTACAGTTCTGGAGGCTGAGAAGTGGCAGATCGAGGTCCCGACAGATTCAGTTTGAGTAATTTTATGGGCTAGGTGGGAGGGAAAATCCATGAGTTTGAAAAGTTCTCATAGGGTATGCCGCCTGCTCAACAGGAATGGCTCCCCACCCGTTGAGTTCTATTTTATCTATTCTATCTCTCTGTCTATCTGTCTGTCTGTCTATCTATTCTCTATCTATCTATCCTCTATCCATGTATCTATCAATCTTTCTTCCCATCATCAATTATCCATCTATCTATCCACCTATCCATTATCCATATATTCATCTATCATCTATTTATCATCTATCTAACTATCCTATATCCATGTATCTATCCATCTATCTTTCCATTATCTATCTATTACCCATCTATCTATCCATCATCTATATATTCATTTGTCTATCATCTATCTATCTATCCTCTATCCATGTATCTATACATCCATCTTTCCATTATCAATCTATTATCCATCTATCTATCCATCATCTATATATTAATCTATCATCTGTCTACATATATCTATCATCTATCATCAATCTGTCTATCATCTATCTATCATCTATCTATCTATCTATATACCTATGTATCATCTATGTGTCATCTATCTATCTATCTATCTATCTATCTATCTATCTATCTATCATCTAGCTAGCTAGCTAGCTATCATCTATGTATCTATCTATCATCTATCTAGTGATCTATCATCTATCTATCTGTTATCTATCTAGCTATTATCTGTCTATTTATCTATGTATCTATCATCTATCTATCTATGTATCTATCATGTATCTATCAATTTCCTGTCATCTCTCTCTCTCTCTCTCTCCCCCTCTATCTTATCTATTCTAGCTATTCTAGTTGATGGGAGACCTCGCCACATGGGGAGCCATTTCTGTTGACTAGGGGGCGTATCTTATGAGAACACAGAAACTCATGGTTAGGATTTGGGGTCTCCTGTGGCTCTAAGACGTAAAAGCATCAGCACTTGAATCTTTCAGTCTTACAATGTAACAGCCCCTTTCCTTGCAGTAATGAGTAGAACAGTGTCATTATCTGTTTTGGCTGCTGTAACAAAACAACAAAGACTGGGTAATTTTAAAAGAACAAAAATGTGTTTCTTACAGTTCTGGAGGCTGGGAAGTCCAAGAACCAAGTAGCCAAGCATCAATTGATTCTGTTGTCCAGTGAGGGCTCCTGTCTGCTTCCAAGATGAAAACTTGTCACTGTTTCCCCTGCAGGGGAGGAATGCTATGTCCTCACATAGCAGAAGGCAGATGAGCAAGAGAAAGCTAAATGCTGTATGAAGCCCCTTTATAAGGCCTTAATCCCTCCTATGAGGGAGGAGCCATCATGGTCTAATCACCTCTTTAAGGCCTGTTAATACAATCACTTTGGCCATCAAATTTCAACACTTGCATTTTGAAGGAAATACGTTCAAACCATATCAGACAGAAATTATATGGCCAGCTCTATGGTTCCTCTACTTATGCTAACCATTATTTAAATAAGTAAAAGGCATGCTGGCTGGGTGCCGTGGCTCACATCTGTAATCCCAGCACTTTGGGAGGCTGAGGCAGGAGGATTGCTTGAGCCCAGAAGTTTGAGGCCATCCTGGGCAACATAGCAAGACTCTGTCTCTACAAAATAAAAATTTTTAAACTAATTAGCCATGTCTGTTGGCATATGTCTGTAGAAATAGCTACTTGGAAGGCTGAAGCAGGAGGATTGTTTGAGTCTAGGAGTTTGAGGCAGCAGTGAGCTATGACCACACCACTGCACTCCAGCCTGGGAGAAAAAGCGAGACCCCCAACTCTAAAAAAAAAAAAAAAGAGGATGGTGACCTTATATAGGAGATAGATGGTGGAAGGCATTCCAGAGAAGGCAAGCAGTGAGTAGATGTTGCAGGTCCATTCTCAGCACTGAGACAGGAGGCCCATTAAGTACTTTAGCTGGAATGCATTGTAAAGAAGAGAAAAAGAAGCTGAGAGCTGCTGTGCTGTCCTTGTGGGCCTGAGCTGTAGTTTTGTCTTTCTTTCAACAGCAACAGGGAAGGTGTTGCATGGTCTTCAGCAGCTGGGCAATGTTAGCAGGAGTGCCCCCCAATTTCAAGTAGGCCTTCACCACCAAATGGCCTCCACCTCCAAGTTAGTCTCCAGCTTCTAAATTGGCCTCCACCTCCAAGTTAGCCTCCAGTTTCCCAGTTGGACTCTACCTCCTAGTTGGCCTCCACAACCAACTTTGACTCAACTTCCTAACTGGCCTCCACCTCCAAGTTAGCCTCCCACCTCCAAATTGACCTCACCTCCATGTTAGCCTCCAAGTTGAAATTAGCCTCCAATCTCCTAACTGGACTCTACCTCCTAGCTGGCCTCCAACCTACATGTTGGCCTCCACATCCAACTTGGACTCCAACCTCCAAATTGGCCTCCACCTCCAAGTTAGCCTCCCACCTCCAAATTGACCTCACCTCCATGTTAGCCTCCACCTTGAAATTAGCTTCCCATCTCATAACTGGACTCTACCTCCTAGCTGGCCTCCAACCTACATGTTGGCCTCCACATACAACTTGGACTCCAACCTCCAAATTGGCCTCCACCTCCAAGTTAGCCTCCCACCTCCAAATTGACCTCACCTCCATGTTAGCCTCCACCTTGAAATTAGCTTCCCATCTCATAACTGGACTCTACCTCCTAGCTGGCCTCCAACCTACATGTTGGCCTCCACATACAACTTGGACTGCAACCTCCAAATTGGCCTACACCTCCAAGTTAGCCTCCCACCTCCAAATTGACCTCACCTCCAAGTTAGCCTCCACCTTGTAATTAGTCTCCAATCTCCTAACTGGACTCTAGCCTCCTAGCTGGCCTCCAACCTACATGTTGGTCTCCACATCCAACTTGGACTGCATCTTCCAAATTGACCTCCACCTCCAAGTTAGCCTCCACCTTCAAGTTAGCCTCCAGTCTCCCACCAACTGGACTGTACCTCCTAGTTGGCCTCCAACCTACATGTTGGCCTCCACTTCCAACTTGGACTCCAACCTCCAAACTGGCCTCCACCTTCAAGTTAGCCTCCAACCTCCAAACTGGCCTCCACCTCCAAGTTAGCCACCACCTGCAAGTTAGCTAATTTACCAGCTGCAGGATTATCAATCTGCTTATTATATCAATCTGCTTATTATGTCTTATTATGCCTCCAAGTTGGCCTCCACCATCAAGTTCACCTTCACTTCCACATTGGCCTCCACCGCCAAGTTAAGTGGCCTCCACCGCCAAGTTGAGTGGCCTCCACCTCCAAGCTGGCCTCTACCTCCAAGCTGGCTCTAACGTCCAAGTTGGCCTTCACCTCCAAGATGACCTCCAACCATCCAAATTGACCTCCAACCTCCAAGTTGACCTCCACCTTCAAGTTGCTCTGAACATGGTTTGGAGAATATATCAATGGATGTATATGAAAGTAGTGTGACCAGTGGAGAAGTTGGTGTGGCCACTTGGACGTGATTGATGGACAGGGCTCCAGTGGTTCATCAACCCGAGGCTCCTTTCCTTAGAAACCACACTGACTCAACAGACCAGAGACCACATCTAAAGTCTACAGAAGAGCTGATAGCAGGCTCTTTCTGAGATAAACCACTGTCTCAATTTCTCCCCATGTCCACCCGGTTCTGATCATGGTGCCTGGGTAAAGGTAGCCTGCCCTGTGTTTGTCTATTGTCTGAACAATTTCCAAATCACTGCCTCATCTGTAGCTCATTCTCCAAGGTCACTAACCTGTGTCCTGACTGTCCACAAGGAAGGAGTGAGATTTCTGTTTCGGTCCTTTCTCCGTCTTCAAAGCTTGGGCACCTCGTCATATGTACTTTCCCTTTGATGGTCTTTTTGTTTCTTGCACTTCAAATCTGGCAGCCCAGGAAGTGTGGGCTTTGTCCTAGGCACCGAATGTCACATGCCTTCTCCACGCTTAGTAACGGGTTTTTGTACAATTAACCAGGTTTCTCTGATTCCTTCATTCTTTGCACCTTGGAAAAACTGCATGAACACAATATTATCTGTTCCCAATCTTAACTGTTCTTTGATTCTCTCAAGCTCCTGCATCATTACCTATCTGACCTGTGGATTTAGCTCCTTGTCTGATTGCTTTGTGTTATTTTTCTTACAGTTGCCTTTTCCATCTGCCCCAAAGACTCAACTCATGAAAGCAAGACGATGAAGAAGGAGACGGATTAGAGCACAGGACGGGCAGGGAGGCGGGAGACGTGGGCTTCTTCTAAACAAGGTGTGAGATCTGCTGTAGAAGCCAACTTACCAAGGGGTTTAGGCAATACAGCCAAGCCAGCCAAGATCTCGGGGGCTGTCCTGGGAGTGCTCCCAAACCCGAGGTTGGACTTGGGAGGTCTAGAGAGGAACACCACAGGCTCTTGCTTCACTAGCCTGTTGGGACCACGGCTAATTCCACAGCCTTTTGGCTCCTTGGGAGGATATCACACCTCTCCTGGAACCCGAACCCTTGCGGCCCTCCCGTGATCCAGCACCACCTCCCTAAGAACCTTTATAAGAAGAAGACATGAGGATCTTAGATCAGCTTCCTTCTTTTGCAGCTGAAAATATATTGAATGTCAGTAAAAAGTCTCATCTATTTTTATATATCTATCTCTGTCTGTCTATGTGTCTAGCTATCATCTATCTATCTATCTATCTCTCTATCTACATGTCAATCTATGTACTTATCTGTTTGTCTGTCTGTCTATCTATGTATCTATCTATGTGTGTATCTATGTATCTATCTATCTATGTGTCTATTTATCTATCTGTGTATCGATCTACCTATCTGTCTGTCTGTCTATCTATGTGTCTATCTATCTATCTATCTATTGGTCTATCTATCTATCTATGTATCTATCTATCTATATATCTATCATCTATCTATTTATCTACCTATTAGTCTATCTATATATCTGTCAATCTATGTATCTATTTGTCTATCTATCTATCTATCTATCTATCTATCTATTGGTCTATCTATCTATGTATCTATCAATCTATCCTTCTATCTATCCATCCATCTATCCATCTCCATCCATCTATCATATCAATTGATCTATCTATCCATCTATCCTATTGATGTATCAATCTATCCTCCATCTATCTGTCCATTTCTACGCATCTATCCTATCAACTTAATAGTCTATCCTTCTATTTATCTATCTCTCTATGTATCTGCATTCATCTATCCAATTGATCTATCAATGTATTCTTCTATCTATCCATCTATCTATCTACCTACCTACCTGCCTCTCTATTTTATCTAATCTATCTATCTGTCCATCTATCTACCCATCTATTATCTTTATCTATCTCTATCTATCATCCATCTTTCTATGTCTTTATCTAGCTCTCTATCGAACTCTATCTATCTATCTCTTTCTCTATCTGTATCTATCCATCCATTCTTCTGTCCATTCATCTGTCCATCCATCTGTCTGTCAATCTATCTATCTCTATCTGTCTCTATTTTTCTGTCTATCTATCTATCTATCTATCTATCTATCCATTCTTCTGCCCATTCGTGTGTCTGTCAATCTGTCTATCTATCCATCTATCTATCTATCATCTATCTGTCCATCCATCCATCTATCCATCCATCCACCCATTCATCCATTCACCTATCCATCTATCAATCCATCCATCCATCCATCCATCCATCTACCTTATGCATAACAGCCGGACCATGCAGAAGACAGAGGGCTGAGGAATGGGAGCTTCTGGTGAGGTCTGTGGGTGCAGCCATGAACCCCTCCAGTTAATGTGACTGTATTGGGGAGAACTGGCACCATTGAGAGGGAAGTTGTAGCTGTGAAGAGAACAGGACCCAGTGATTGTTGTTGAAGACCATCTGTGCACGATCTGAGGCAGAGCTGGAACACTCAGGTGACGAGTTCCTCACTGAAGGTCAATTTGGACCATCCCAAGAGTCCCCTTGGTAGCACAGAGAGATACTGATCTCCCACAGCAGGTACAAAGAAAGTAAAAGATCAGGAACAAAGTGTGCTGGGACTGTCTGATGTCAAACCCCAGCTAACGGGCAGTATCAGGACATGATGGACACCACCTCAAGACACGGGATGGGGTGTCCTGGTATCTGTACTTTTGAGAGCTTTATTTTATTTTATTTTATTTTATTTTATTTTATTTTATTTTATATTTTATTTTATTTTATTATTTTATTTTATTTATTTATTTATTTATTTTATTTTATTTATTTTTTTATTTTATTTTATTTTTTGAGACGGAGTCTCACTCTGTCACCCAGGCTGGAGTGCAGTGGTGCAACCTCAGCTCACTGCAACCTCCACCTCCTGGGTGACAGGCCCCACCGAGTAGCTGGGATGACAGGCATGAGCCACCATGCCCAGTCCCAGCTTGGGTTCTGAACCCTTCAACACAGACTCTTTCTGAGAAAAAACAGGCCAGGCACAGTGGCTCACGCCTGTCATCCTAGCACTTTGGGAGGCTGAGGCTCGTGGATTATCTCAGGTCAGGAATTTGAGACCAGCCTGGCCAACATGGAGAAACCCCATCTCTACTAAAAATACAAAAATTAGTCAGGCATGGTGACAGGAGCTTGTAATCCCAACTACTCGGGAGGCTGAGACAGGAGAATCACTTGAACCCAGGAGGCAGAGGTTGCAGTGAGCCAAGATCACACCACTGCACTCCAGCCTGGATGACAGAGCAAGATTCTGCCTAAAAAAATTAAAAAATTAAAAGTAAATAAATAAATATGAAGTTGGCAACTAAAAAAATCAAACTTTGCCAGGCGCGGTGGCTCACGCCTGTAATCCCAGCACTTTGGGAGGCCGAGGTGGGCAGATCACAAGGTCAGGAGATCGAGACCATGGTGAAACCCCATCCCTACTAAAAATACAAAAAATTAGCCAGGCGTGGTGGCAGGCACCTGTAGTCTCAGCTACTCAGGAGGCTGAGGGAGGAGAATGGCCTTAACCCGGGAGGCGGAGCTTGCATTGAGCTGAGACCCCACACTGCACTCCAGCCTGGGCGACAGAGCGAGACTCTATCTCAAAAAAAAAAAAAAGAAGAAAATCAAACTTTACTAGATAGGAGAACTGCACAAAAAACAGAAAAAAACCTACAAATCACATTTTCTAATTATAAAAATATGATCATTTACATGAAAATGCTCTGTCTTACCAATAAGAAAGCTTATTAGTTAAAAGAAAAGAAACTGCATGTCTGTATATGCACATATGTATGCGGGCATGTGTGTCTGTACGCGTGTACATATGCAGTTGCCTTCCTCCACCAAAAGGTAAACTTTTGTTTTTTTTTTTTTGAGACGGAGTCTTGCTCTGTCGCCCAGGCTGGCGTGCAGTGGCTCGATCTTGGCTCACTGCAACCTCCGCCTTCCAGGTTCGTGCCATTCTCCTGCCTCAGCCTCCGGAGTAGCTAGGATTACAGGCACCCACTACCTCTGGCTAATTTTTTGCATTTTCAGTAGAGATGGGGTTTCCCCATGTTGGCCAGGCTGGTCTCAAACTACCGACCTCAGGTGATCCGCCCACTTCAGCCCCCCTAAGTGTTGAGATTACAGGTGTGAGCCACCGCACCTGGCCTAAACTTTTTTTTATTGGGATAAAATTCGCATACCATGAAATTCCCCTTAACTATCTTGCAGAGAACAGCTCAATGGTATTTAACACTTTCACCATGCTGTGAAACCATCAGTCTATTTCCTTCTAGAACACTCTCTTCAACCCAAGGAGATCCTGCACCCATTATCACTCATGCCCATTTCCTCTCCTCACAAAAAGTCTCTTGAAATTTGTGACTTTGTGTATCTTTCCTCCACAACGACCATTCTCCTTAACTTTTAAAAAGCCATTTGCCCTCTCTTCTTTCTTTTTTTTTTTCCGAGAAAGAGTCTCGCTCTGTTGCCCAGGCTGGAGTACAGTGGTGTGATCTCAGCTCGCTGCAACCTCTGTCTCCCAGGTTCAAGCAATTCTCCTGCCTCAGCCTCCTGAGTAGCTGGGACTACAGGTGCACACAACCACGCCCAGCTAATGTTTGTATTTTTAGTAGAGACGGGGTTTCACCATGTTGGCCAGGATGGTCTTGATACCTTGACCTCATGATCCACCCTCCTCAGCCTCCCAAATTGCTGGGATTACAGGCGTGAGCCACCATGCCCCGCTCCCTCGCTTCTTTAATAAGACCCTAATTTCCTTTACAGGATCCTGCCCCAACCCAGGGGATGAACCAGGCAGGTCAATCTGTTCCCCATTTCTGCTGGCCAAGCTTCAGACTTGATAAAGTGTGTGGGACAAGCAAGGCAAAAGAGGAACAGGGGAAAAACTATCTTTGCCTACGCCCTCCCTTTCTGCTAAGAATGCTGTCTTGAGGATGTGATGTCTGGAGCTTCAGCAGCCACTTTGTGACTATGAGAAAACTCTGCTGTGCCCATGCCTTTCCTTCCTACCAGGAATGCTCTCTTGAGGGTGTGATGTCCAGAGATTCAGCAGCCACTTTGTGACTATGAGAAAACTCTGCCATGCCCATGCCCTCACTTCCTGCTAGGGATGCTTTCTTCAGGGTGTAATGTCTGGAGCTTCAGCACCCACTTTGTGAGTATGAGAAAACTCTGTTGTGCCCATGGCCTCCCTTCTTTCTAGGAATGCTCTCTTGAGCATGTGATGTCCGGAGCTTCAACAGCCACTTTGAGAGTATGAGAAAACTCTGTTGTGTGCATGCCCTTCCTTCCTGCTAGCAATGCTGTCTTGAAGGCATGATGTACGGAGCTTCAGTAGCCACTTTGTGATTGTGAGAAAACTCTCTTGTGCCCATGGCCTCCCTTCCTGCTAGGAATGCTCTCTTAAGGGCGTGATGTCCAGAGCTTCAGCAGTCACTTTGTAAGAATGTGAAAACCGTGTTGTGCCCATGCCTTTGCTTACTGCTAGGAATGCTCTTTTGAGGGCAGGACATTCAGAGCTCCAGCAGCTGCTTTGTGACTATGAGGCACACTATCAGACTGTGAGGCGTTACCATGCAGGAGGATGTCATTACCCGTTCTTTATTTGCATTACTGTTCTTTTGTTTGCATTACCTGTTCTTTATTTGCATTACTGTTCTTTTATTTGCATTGCCTGTTCTTTATTTGCATTACTGTTCTTTTATTTGCATTACCTGTTCTTTATTTGCATTGCTGTTCTTTTATTTGCATTACCTGTTCTTTATTTGCATTACTGTTCTTTTATTTGCTTTACCTGTTCTTTATTTGCATTACTGTTCTTTTATTTGCATTGCCTGTTCTTTATTTGCACTACTCTCTGTTCTTTATTTGCACAAACGGCCTAGATTTCTCTGCCTGTATCACTGCAGCAAACACTCTATGGGACTTTGGCAAGAGCAAGAAATATTCTCACTTCACGTCTCCTCAATGCTTCCCAGCCATTTGTGCTGCTGTGATGATAGGTCTGTGGTAACGAATATTCCTTCTCCCCAGGCTCCAGCAGGTACCTGGAACAGGCATTCCTCATAGTACTTCTGTTTGGTACTTTTCATCTCCAGGAAAGGAGTGGGAAAATCGCCTGCCTAAGTGTAGCCATACAGAGTAGCTAATGAAGTTCATGCATGAGGGCGTATGCGTCATCAAGCCCCTTTTAAGATTTACATTCCTCCAACTTCTTCTAAAAACAGCATACTGGCCAGGTGCAGGAGCTCACGCCTGTAATCCCAGCACTTTGGGAGGACAAGGCAGGCAGATCACCTGAGGTCAGGAGATTGAGACCAGCCTGGCCAACATGGTAAAACCCTGTCTGTACTAAAAATAGAAAAATTAGCCAGGTGTGGTGGCACGTACCTGTAGACCTAGCTACTTGGGAGGCTGAGGCAGGAGAATCGCTTGAACCTGGGAGGCAGAGGTTGCAGTGAGCCAACATCTTGCCTCTGCACCCCAGCCTGGGTGACAGAGAAAGGCTCCATCTCAAAAAAAAAAAATAGAAACATATAAGAAAGAAAGAATGAAAGAAAAGAAAGAAAGAAAAGAAAGAAAGAAAGAAAGACAAAAGAAAGAAAGAAGAAAGAAAGAAAGAAAAAAAAGAAAGAAAGAAAGAAAGAAAGAAAGAAAGAAAGAAGGAAAGAAGGAAAAGAAAAGAAAGAATGGGAGGGAAAAAAACACACAGAATACCTCCTGCATTCATTTGTTCCAGCGCCAGGCACAATGAGTTGCTGTTAAAATCCTAAGTTATTTCTCTTCTGGCAAAGAAGAGATGCCGACTTATGTTTTATTAGGTAGCTCATAAATTACCTTTTCTTAGGAGAACACAATGCTGACATCTCGTGTGCATTCTTGTCTAGACCAGCGCCTCTTTTCCTTCCAATTTCTGTAAGGGGGTCTTTTTTTTTTCCAATGTGCATCGGCCAGCTACTCACTTTAGCAGCTTCTCAGAAACCCTTTCAAGTTCTGAAGCATCTGCTAATAACACAGCCTTCAATCAAGGCTGTGTCTCCAATCATTCTTTCCAACAAAACCATCTTCCTTCTGCTCCCATAACATATGTTTGTAATCATGTAACACTCTCAGCCTGTTGCAGCAGCCCGTCGTCTCTGCAACCCAGAGCTGCTCTTCTGAATGCTGTCCAATGTCATTTACGCTGGATTTTAAATGTATTTTTCCTCTAGCAGTCTTGGCTCTTTTAGGATCTCTCTCTCTCTCTCTCTCTCTGTTTTTTTCACCTTGTACATGATTTCCTTTGTTTTATGCATGTTGGAAACTCAGACCTTTTTGCAAGAATTCCATTTACCAAGATGCAGACAGCAATCATAAAAGATGATGCTGGCTTTCAGAATGGAAAAAAAAATTACAAAAGAATTCTTTGACATTTAGCCATGTCATGACTGATTTTTTTAAATGCAATCATTTTCCATTTGTCTTTAACGCTAGCATTTTTACAAGTGGGTTTAAATATTTGATAGATTTATATTTTAAACCTTTTAGCCCATGTGCAGTGGCTCACGTCTGTCATCCCACCACATTGGGAGGCCGAGGTGGGTGGATCACCTGAGGTCATGAGTTCGAGACCATCCTAGCCAACATGGTGAAACCCTGTCTCTACTAAAAATACAAAAATTAGCCAGGTGTGGTGACGGGCACCTTTAATCCCAGCTACTCAGGAGGCTGAGGCTGGAGGATCACTTGAGCCTGGGAGGCAGAGGTTGCAGTGAGCCAACATCTTGCCACTGCACCCCAACCTGGGTGACAGAGAAAGACTTCATCTCAAAAAAAAAAGAAAGAGAAAGAAAGAAAGAAAAAGAAAGAAAGAAAAGAAAGGAAGGAAGGAAGGAAAAGAAAGAAAGAAAGAAAGAATGAGAAAGAAAGAAGAAAGAACGAAAGAAAAAGAAAGGAAGGAAAGGAAAGAAAAAAAAACCAGCATACCTCCTGCATTCATTTGTTTAAGTGCAAGGCACAATGAGGTGGTGTTCAAATCCTAAGAGCTGAGATCATGCCACTGCACCCCAGCCTGGGCAACAGAGAAAGACTCCATCTCAAAAGAAAGAAAGGAAAGAAAGGAAAGAGAAAGAAAGAAAGAAAGAAAGAAAAAGAAAGAAAGAAAGAAAGAAAGAAAGAAAGAAAAGAAAAGAAAGAAAGAAAAGAAGGAGAAAGAGAAAGAAAGAAAGAGACAGAAAGAAAGAGAAAGAAAGAAAGAAGAAATAAAGGAAAAAACCCAGCATTTCTCATGCATTCATTTTTTCCAGCACCAGGCACTACGAGGTGCTGTTCAAATCCTAAAAGCTGAGATCATGCCACTGCACCCCAGCCTGGGCGACAGAGAAAGACTCCATCTCAAAAAAAAAAGAAAGAGAAAGAAAGAAAGAAAGGAAAGAAGGAGAAAGAAAGAAAGAGAGAGAGAAAGAAGAAAGAAAGAGAGAGAAAGAAAGAAAGAAAGAAAGAAAGAAAGAAAGAAAGAAAGAAAGAAAGAAAGAAAGAAAAGAAACAAGAAAGGAAGAAAAAAAAACAAACCAGCATACCTCCTGCATTCATTTGTTCCAGCGCCAGGCACAGTGAGGTGCTGTTCAACTCCTAAGAGCCGAGATCATGCCACTGCATTCCGCCTGGGTAACATAGAAAGACTCCATCTCAAATAAATAAATACATAAATGAATAAAATGACCTACTCTCCTATTGACTTTGACTAGTCTACGTCTTTCTGGGTAGTGCCTTCATTCCTGTCTGACCCTTAGTGAATACCTCTAGGAATCTGTAATCAATATATTTGTAATGAATCACCATCAGCTGTCCATGGTCCCAATGATTCCCAATGAATTTACCTCCAAGGGTGAAGATGCCCCTGTTTTCTGAGGAATCTCTTCCTCCTTGTGCCTTCTGCACCAAATCAAAATGTCCAGTCTCAATGCTGGGGTTGGGATCATTGATGATTATCACGTGGGTTTCTCACATAGACTGTGGGTTGCATTTTTCTAAAATACATGGTCCAACAGCGTTTAAGGTCACTGTCATTGCCCCTAAACACACAGAGCGAGGCGTAGAACACAGAATCGAATGCACATACGTGCACACACACACACACGCACTTCTTTTCCTAACAACATGAGAAAAATCATTCGGTGCTTATCAAAAATGACTCTCTGGCCGGACACGGTGGCTCATGCCTGCAATCCCAGCACTTTGGGAGGCTGAGGCAGGCGGATCACCTGAGGTCAGGAGTTCGAGACCAGCCTGGTCAACAGGGTGAAACCCCCATCTCTACTAATAATACAAAAATTAGCTGGGCGTGGTGGTGGGCGCCTGTAATCTCAGCTACTTGTGAGGCTGAGGCAGGAGGATCACTTGAACCCAGGACGCGGAGGTTGCATTGAGCTGAGATGCTCAGATCTCTTAAGATATCTTTTTGGCTGGGTGCGGTGGCTCACGGCTGTAATCCCAGCACTTTGGGAGGCTGAGGCGTGTGGATCACCTGAGATAAGGAGTTTGACACCAGCCTGGTCAACATGGTGAAACCACTTCTCTACTAAAAATACAAAAATTAGCCAGGCGTGGTGGCTTGTGCCTATAATCCCAGCTACTTGGGAGGCTGAGGCAGGAGAATCACTTGAACCCGGGAGGCCGAGGCTGCAGTGAGCTGAGATCATGTCACTGCAATCCAGCCTGGGAGACACAGCGAGACTCTATCTCAAAAAAAAAAAAACAAACAAGGAAAAGAAAAACAAAGGAAGGTGTGATTATGGGAGAGCAGCCTAAACATTGAGGGGAACATCATAAATCCCAGCAGCAAGGGAAGAAAGGCCAGGTGACAGGGCTTTTTTCTTCACAGAAGTAACTGATGTCTGACTCCATTTCTATGAAACGTGCTCAACAGGCAAATCCACAGAGAGGAAGTGAATTTGTGACTCTCAGAGGTTGGGGAGGGGGATGTGGAGTGACTGCTTGAAGGGAATGGGGTTTTCCTTTTAAAGGGAATGAAGATTTTCTCAAACTACATAGAACTGGTGGTTGTACAGCACGGTGAAAGTACTAAATGCCCCGTTCGTATAATATAAAATAACTAAATTGATGTAATTTTTTTTTTTTGAGACAGAATCTTGCTCTGTCACCCAGGCTGGAGTGCAATGGTGCGATCTTGGCTCACTACAAGCTCCGCCTGCCGGATTCAAGCGCTTCTCCTGCCTCAGCTTCCCGAGTAGCTGGGATTACAGGCACCTGCCCCCACACCAGTATTTTTAGCAGAGATGGGGTTTCTCCATGTTGGCCAGGCTGGTCTCGAACTCCTGACCTCAATTGATCCACCCACCTCGGCCTCCCAAAGTGCTGGGATGACAGGTGTGAGCCACTGTGCCCGGCTATGTGATGTGTGCAAGTTTTTATTTGATAATTGTATTTCACACAAACGTGGGAGTACGGGGTATGCAACAAGCTTTTTAAAAAACAGAGGTATGTGATGTGAATCTTACCTCTATTTTTAAAAAAGCTTGTCACATGTCTCACACTCACAAGTTTGTGTAAAATAGTCACAATTATCGAATAAAAACTTGTACAGGGATATTCATAGCAGTGGTATTCACAGTAGCCAAAAAGTAGAAACAGCCCTACTGCCCATTTATGAATAAATGGGTAAACACAATGTGGCTCATCCATGCAATGCAATATGATAATGGAATATTATGCAGCCAGGAAAACGAAGAAGGCTCTAACAAAAGGCTGCAACATGAATGAATTTTTGCAACAGCCCTACTGACCTTCTATGAAGGAATGATAAACATGATGTGGTTCATCCATGCAATGGAATATTATGCAGCCTTGATAAGGAACAAGGCTCTGACAAAAGCTGCAACAGGAATGAATCTTTGGAACAGCCCTACTGCCCATCTATGAAAGAATGGATAAACACAGCATGGTTCATCCATGTGATGCTATATTATAATGGGATATTATGCGGCCTGGAAAAGGAGCAAGGCTCTGACAAAAGGCTGCAACATAAATGCATTTTTAGAAACAGCACTACTGCTCATCTATGAAGGAATGATAAACACAATATGGTTCATCCATGCAATGCAATATTATAGTGGAATATTATGCAGGCTGGAAAAGGAACAAGGCTCTGACAAAAGCAGCAAACATGAATGAATTTTGGAAACAGCCCTACTGCTAATCTATGAAGGAACGGATAAACATAACATGGTTCATCAACGCAATGGAATATTATGCCACCTGGAAAAGGAATGAGGCTGTGACAAAGGCTGCAACATGAATGAATTTTGGAAACAGCCCAATGCCCATCTGTGGATGAATGGATAAACACCACGTGGTTCATCCATGCAGTGCAATATTATAATGGAATATTATGCAGTCTGGAAAAGGAACAAGGCTCTGACAAAGGCTGCAATATGAATGAATTTTTGGAAACAGCCCTGCTGCCCATCTATGAAGGAATGACAAACACACCATCATTTATCCATGCAATGGAATATTATGCAGTCTGGAAAACGAACAATGTTGTGACAAAAGCAGTAACATGAATGAATTTTGGAAACAGCCCTACTGCCCATCTATGAAAGAATGATAAACACGATGTGGTTCATCCATGCAATATTATAGTGGAATATTACGCAGCCTGGAACAGGAACAAGGCTCTGACAAAAGACTGTATCATGAATGAATTTTTGGAAACAGTCCTACTGCTCATCTATGAATGAATGATAAACACAATGTGGTTCATCCATGCAATGCAATATTATAACGGAATATTACGCAGCTGGAACAGGAACAAGGCTCTGACAAAGGCTGCAATGTGAATGAATTTTTGGAAATAACCCTAATGCTCATCCATGAAGGAATGATAAACACAGCATCATTTATCCATGCAATGGAATATTATGCAGTCTGGAAAACGAATAAGGCTCTGACAAAAGGCTGCAACATGAATGAATTTTGGAAGCAGCCCTACTGCCCATCTATGAATAAATGGATAAACACCACATGATTCATCCACGCAATGCAATATTATAATGGACTATTATGCAGCCTGGGACAGGAACAAGGCTCTGACAAAGGTTGCAATGTAAATGAATTGTTGGAAGCAGCCCTGCTGCCCATATATGAAGGAATGATAAACACAGCGTTGTTTATCCATGCAATGGAATATTTATGCAGTCTGGAAAAGGAACAATGTTCTGACAAAGGCTGTAACATGAATGAATTTTGGAAACAGCCCTACTGCCCATCTACAAAAGAATGATAAACACAATGTGGTTCATCCATGCAATGCAATATCATAATGAGATATTATGCAGCCTGGAACAAGAACAAGGCTCTGACAAAGGCTGCAATGTGAATGAATTTTTGGAAATAGCCCTAATGCTCATCTATGAAGGAGTGATAAACACAGCATCCTTTATCCATGCAATGGAATGTTATGCAGTCTAGAAAAGGAATAAGGCTCTGACAAAAGACTGCAATATATATGAATTTTGGAAACAGCCCTACTGCCCATCTATAAAGGAATGGATAAACACAGCATAGTTCATCTATGCAATGCAATATTATAGTGGAATATTACACAGCCTGGATCAGGAACAAGGCTCTGACAAAGGCTGCAATGTGAATGAATTTTTGGAAACAGCCCTACTGCCCATCTATGAAGGAATGATAAACACAGTGTGATTCCTCCATGCAATGGAATATTATGCAGCCTGGAAAAGGAACAAGGCTCTGACAAAAGCTGCAACATGAAAGAATTTTTGGAACAACCCGAACAACCCGACTGCCCATCTATGAATGAATGGATAGACATAGCATGGTTCATCCATGCAATGGAATATTATAATGGAATGTTATGCAGCCTTGAAAAGGAACGAGGCTCTGACAGAAGACTACAACATGAATGAATTTTGGAAGCAGCCCTACTTCCCATCTATGAAGCAATTGATAAATAAAGCATAGTTCATCCATGCAGTGGAATATTATGCAGCCAAAAAAAAGAACAAGGCTCTGACAAAGGCTGCAATGTGAATGAATTTTTGGAAACAGCCCTACTGTCCATCTTTGAATGAATGATAAACACAGTATGGTTTATCCATGCAATGGAATATTATGCAGCCTTGAAAAGGAGCAAGGCTCTGACAAAGGCAGAGACAGGTTGCAATGTGAATGAATTTTTGGAAACAGCCCTACTGCACATCTATGAATGAATGATACACACATTGTGGTTCATCCATGCAATGCCATATTATAATGGAATATTATGCAGCCTTGAAAAGGAAGGAGGCTCTGACAAAGACTGCAACCAGCATGAATTTTTGGAAACAGCCCTACTGCCCATCTATGAAGGAATGATAAACACAGTGTGATTCCTCCATGCAATGGAATATTATGCAGCCTGGAAAAGGAACAAGGCTCTGACAAAAACTGCCATGTGAATGAATTTTTGGAAACAGCCTTACTGCCCATCTATGAAATTATGATAAACACAATGCACTTCATCCAGGCAATGCAATATTATAATGGAATATTATGCAGCCTAGAACAGGAACAAGGCTATGACAAAAGACTGTATCATGAATGAATTGTTGGAAACAGCCCTACTGCCCATCTATGAATGAATGATAAACACAATGGGGTTCATCCATGCAATGCAATATTATAATGGGATATTATGCAGCCTGGAACAGGAACAAGGCTCTGACAAAGGCTGCAACATGAATGAATTTTTGGAAATAGCCCTACTGCTCATCTATGAAGGAATGATAAATACGGCATGGTTCATCCATGCAATGGAGTATTATGCAGCCTTGAAAAGGAACAAGGCTCTGACAAAATCTGCAACATGAATAAATTTTTGGAACAGACCTACTTTCCGTCTATGAAAGAATGATAAACACAGTATGGTTCATTCATGCAATGCAATATTATAATGGAATATTATGCAGCCTGGAAAAGGAACAAGGCTCTGACAAAAACTGCAATGTGAATGAATTTTTGGAAAGAGCCCTACTGCCCATCTATGAAAGAATGATAAACACAATATGGTTCATCCAGGCAATGCAATATTATGATGGACTATTATGCAGCCTGGAAAAGGAACAAGGCTCTGACAAAGGCGGTAACGTGAATGAATTTTTGGAAATAGCCCTACTGCCCATCTATGAAGGAATGACAAACACACCATCGTTTATCCATGCAGTGGAATATTATGCAGTCTAGAAAAGGAACAATATTTCGACAAAGGCTGTAACATGAATGAATTTTGGAAACAGCCCTACTGCCCATCTATGGAAGAATGATAAACACCATGTGATTCATCCATGCAATGCAATATTATAATGGAATATTACGCAGCCTGGAAAATGAAGAAGGCTCTGACAAAAGGCTGCAATGTGAATGAATTTTTGGAAACAGCCCTACTGCCCACCTATGAATGAATGATAAACACAGTGTTTTTCATCTGTGCAATGCAATCCTATAATGGAATATTATGCAGCCTGGAAAAGGAATGAGACTATGACAAAGACTGCAATGTCAATGAATTTTGGAAACAGCCTTACTGCCCATTTGTGAATGAATGGATAAACATCACGTGATTCATTCGTGCAATGCAATATTATAATGGAATATTATGCAGCCTTGAAAAGGAACAAGGCTCTGACAAAAGGCTGCAATGTTGATGAATTTTGGAAACGGCTCTACTGTCCATCCATGAAGGAATGGAGAAACACAGCATAGTTCATCCATGCAATGGAATATTATAATGGAATATTACACAGCCTGGAAAAGGAACAAGGCTCTGACAAAGACTGCAACGTGAATGAACCTTGAGGACATCATGCTCAGGGAGAAAAGCCAGGCACAAACACAAAAGCACACGTAGTGTATGATGCCCTTTCAATGAAACGTGTTGAACAGGTAAACTCCTAGAGAAAGATAGTGGATTTGTGGGTGCCAGGGCCTGAGAAGGAGAAATGGAAGTGACTGTTTAATGCGTACAGGGTGCGCTTTTGGGGGTGATGAGAAATTTCTGGACCTAGAGATTGGTGATGGTTGTACAACATTGTGAATGCACTAAATATCACTGACTCATTGAGTTTAAAACAGTTATAATGCTGAATTTTATATATTTGTATTTTGTCATCATAAAAAGAGTGTACATTCTGAATTTTCTTTTTTAATAGGTGAGAGGTTGGGTAAAGAATCTTCCAGAATGGACGGACATGGTGACTCACCCCTGAAATCCCAGTACTTTGGGAAGTCAAGGTGGGCAGATCACCTGATGTCAGAAGTTCGAAACTAGCCTGGCCAACATGGCGAAACCGCGTCTCTGCTAAATATACCAAAAAATTAGCCGGGTGTGGTGGTGCACGGCTTAATCCCAGCTACTTGGGAGGCTAAGGCAGCAGAATCGCTTGAACCTGGGAGGCAGAGGTTGCAGTGAGCTGAGATTGTGCCACTGCACTCCAACCTGGAGGACGGAGCAAAAACTCTGTCTAAAAAAAAAAAAAAAAAAAAGAAAAAAAACTTCCAAATGCTTGCCTTCTCCACACGCTATGTCACTTTTGCTGGTTGACCTAGAATCCATCCTTTTTTTTTCTTTTTTTTTTTTTTCTCTAATGCAATCCAAACATACAAGCTGAAGCTGGCCACAGTCGCCACTTATAAAGTGTGATTGGTGTAATAGAGTTGAACTTCCATTTTTACTTACTTATTTTCATCATACCCAGAACGATTTATGTGGTTTCACACTTAGATGTCCAAAGGGTGCTGGCATTAAAGTGGTTTGTGCTGAATGCCGTTGTAATTCGGAAGGGTTGGGGGCGTCCACTGGCGTAATTGATACTCTAACCCGTAATTGGCACTCTAACTTGAAACACATTTTATTTATAATTTTTATTTATTTATTTATAAATAATATTTTATTTACACAATGTGTTTCATTCACGTGGCTGTCTTTGTCGGAAACCTGTTCCTTTTCCAGGCTGCGTAATATTCCATTATGAGTCCACGGTTTCTGTGAAGGTATTGCCCAAAAAGCCATAACAAAACAAAATGAAGTTCAGAGCCGTCATCACAGCCCGGAATGCTGGTGTTCACTTTGGCCCCATCAAGAGTCTAAGATGTTTTGGTGGGGAGCCCTGATATTCATTTCTGTGCTGCTGGAGACCTTGTAGAGAAATCTCAGCTTACCAAAGGCCAGAAGAGAAATGGCGGAAACGATTTGACATTCTCTGGCTGGGATGCCTGGAGAATTACACAATGATCCAGAATCATGTGGGTAAAGAAGGAGTTTGGGAAACTTTTGCTGTTTTTGTTTGCTGCTTCTTTGTTTTTGAGACGGACTTTCACCCTGTCACCCAGGCTGGAGTGCAATGGTGTGATCTCGGCTCACTGCAAACTCCACCTCTGGGGTTGAAGAAATTCTCCTGCCTTAGCCTCCCTAGTAGCTGGGATTACAGGCGCACGCCACCAAGCCCGACTAATTTTTTTTTTTTTTTTTTGAGGTGGAGTCTTGCTCTGTCTCCCAGGCTGGAGTGCAATGGCATGATCTTGGCTCACTACAACCTTCGCCTCGTGTGTTCAAGCCATTCCCCTGCCTCAGCCTCTGGAGTAGCTGGGACTACAGGCATGCGCTACTGCGCCCAGCTAATTTTTATATTTTGAGTAGAGATGGGGTTTCTCCATGTTGGCCAGGCTAATCTCGAACTCCTGACCTCAGGTGATCTGCCCGTTTCGGCCTCCTGAAGTGCTGTGATTACAGGCGTGAGCCCCTGCACCTGGCCCAGCTAATTTTTTTTTTTCTTTGAGATAGAGTCTTTCTCTGTCGCCCAGGCTGGAGTGCAGTGGCACAATCTCGGCACACTACAACCTCCACCTCCAGGTTCAAGCAATTCTCCTGCCTCAGCCTCCCAAGTAGCTGGGATTACAGGCACCCGCCACCACGCCTGGCTAATGTTTGTATTTTTAGTAGAAACGGGGATTCACCATGTTGGCCAGGCTGGTCTCGAACTCCCGATCTCAGGTGATCCACCCACCTCAGCCTCCCAAAGTGCTGGAATGACAGGCGTGAGCCACCACGCCTGGCCGAGTCTGGGAAGCCTTTGACAAAAATATCGCTTTTCCTGGGAGTTGGTGGCACCCAATGAGTGTTGACAAATTCTGTCAGGGTGAAATTGAGCCAGTTGTCACCTTCGGTCACCAGCAAATAAGCCAGTGTGACAGTTGTCACATCTTCTGTAGGCCTTAGCTGAAAGCAAATGTGGCTGGGTGTTTTCCTGGCCTGGTACAAATCTGACCATCTCCCTGTAAACTCTGCCCTCCTCTTTGGGCCTGAAGCAGACCCTGTCCCTTGTCAAACCTCATAGCAGGCTGGGCGTGGCTGCTCACGCCTACGATCAAAGCACTTTGAGAGGCTGAGGCAGGAGGATTGCTTGAGACTTGAAGTTCAAGACCAGCCTAGGCAACACAGTGAGGTCCCGTCTCTACAAAAAATGAAAAAATAGCTGGGCATGGTGGTAAGTGCCTGTGGTTCCAGCTACTCGGGAGGCTGAGGGAGGAGAATCACTGGAGCCCAGGAGGTTGAGGCTGCAGTGAGCTATGATAATGCTGCTGTACTCCAGCCTGGACAACAGAGCAAGACCCTGTTTTTCTTCCTCAAAACACACACACACACACACACACACACACACACACACACACACACAAACTCCTTAGGAATTATGGCTCACATATGATTTTTTTTTTTTTGAGACAGAGTCTTGCTCTCTTCCCCAGGCTGGAGTGCAGTGGGGTGATCTCAGCTCACTGCAACCTCTGCTTCCCCAATTCAAGTGATTCGTCTGCCTCAGCCTCCCAAGTAGCTGGGATTACAGGCACCTCAGCTCACTGCAACCTCTGCTTCCCCAATTCAAGTGATTCTCCTGCCTCAGCCTCCCAAGTAGCTAGGACTAGAGGCGCCTGATACCACGCCCGGCTAATTTTATATTTTTAGTAGAGACGGTGTTTTGCCATGTTGGCCGGGCTGGTCTCAGACTCCCGACCTCAAATGATCCACCCACCTCAGCCTCCCAAAGTGCTGGGATTATAGGTGTGAGCCACCCCACCCGGCATTTCTTTTGTAAGTATTTTAACGCTGGTTGGACTCAAGGGCGACTAGTCCATGGAGTCAAGGACGATCAGTACTTTCCTTTGGATTTTTTTACATTTTAATTTTAATTTGTGTAGATTTACGGATTCCAGTTCCAGTTTTGCTCCACGGATATTGTTCGTGGTGAAGTCTCCGACTTCAGCATCACCAAAGGTTTTGTTCAGTCCTCAAATCATTTATTCCAGGTACTGTTTAAAACCATTTTTTCAGGATAAATGTTAACTTGTTAAGTAAAGTAAGTCTAAGCAGGGGAAAAAAAGAAAAACACCTTTGGACTCAAAAGAGGCATGATATATTTTATATCATGTTCTGCCTGATGGAGGGAAATAAATATTTCTGTGCTTGTTCCTTGGAGGACCAGGTGAAGCCCCAGAGTGGACGCCCATCACTGTGTTAGAGGCTGTTTACTGAGGTCCTACTATGTGCAAAGCTCTGAGCGGCACGTTGTGAGGAAGAATGAATGATTTCACCTCTGAAAATTCATGTCCCTACTAGGCTAATCCAACACGGGACAGATACAGAAAGGAGATAACGGCCGGGCACGGTAGCTCACACCTGTAATCCTAGCACTTTGGGAGGCCGAGACAGGAGGATCATGAGGTCAGGAGTTCGACAGCAGCCTGGCCAACATTGAGAAACCCCATCTCTACTAAAAATGCAAAATTAGCTAGGCATGGTGGCGGGTGCCTGTAATACGAGCTACTGTGGAGGCTGAGGCAGGAAAATCACTTGAACCCAGGAGGCGAAGGTTGCAGTGAGCTGAGATCATGCCACTGCACTCCAGCCTGGGCAACAGAGCAAAACACCATCCCCCAAACAAAAACAGAAACAAAACAAACAAACAGAAACACAGGAGGGAGAGCTCAGCCTTATTTCTGCAAGGGTGACCAATGTGAGTCACGAGGGATCAGGTAAATGGGGTTTTGCAGACTGCATAGGAGTTTGCCAGGGAGATTTAGGAGAGTTTGTGGAGAGGGATCAATACTTGCAAATGCTTAGAGGTGTGGTTGTGGGCACCTTTAACGGGAATAGCAGAAAGGGGGTTGTATGAAGACAGAATCAAAGGGAATGTTATTATTTCTCCCAACAAAGCAGGTACCGCCCAAATCAGGGCATTTTTCTTTATCGTTGTTCTTATTTTAATTTGTCCTCCCAGGTTCTGCCGTTAGGACTCTCGGCTCTTGAGCCTTAATTTTTGCCTTCACTTTTATCTTAATAGTTACATATATATTTAAGATGTTAGTTAGGTATTCTTAATACCCCAACACAATTTTATAGTTGATTTTTTTCATGGGGGTTAGGTAGAGGTCCCCTTTAACACTCTAATGCAATCTGTCCAACCGTCACCAATATATAAACAGAGACATTAAGAATAACGGACACCCATCGCTTCTCCCACCCCATCCAGCCCTCTGCGACGCTACCCACAACCCAAGGTGACCCTGTGTGGAGTTTGGTATCCTTCATTTTCTGAATTTCCTTTGATACATCACTTTATTGCATTTCTCTATTTTAATTGTCTCTAACTTTATGAAAAGTGTATATCATGCTCTATGTAATTTTTTGAGACCAGCATTTCCCACTGAAAACGTCATTTCAAAGATTCATCCATACTGGATTTCTGCTGTGTCTTCATTTTGGTGGCTCTATAATATCCCAGTGGGTGAATATTCCACAACTTATGGATGCGTCCTTCTGCCTATGGGCATTAGGTTATTTCCTCGTAGAAACATGAAATGGAAATAGGAATATTTCTATGGGGTATTTTGGGGCAGGGCTACTGTAAACATTTTTAGACATGTTACCTGATGGGCAAATCAAGACTGCCGTGAGACACCCTTTTCACACCAATATTGAAAGACAGGACTAGCTGGATTTCCTAGGCCAACTCGGAATTCCTAAGTCTAGGTGGGGAAGGTGATCGCACCCACCTTGTAACTCAGCTCACACCCAACCAATCGGGTAGCAAAGAGGGAGCTCACTAAAATACAAATTAGGCTAAAAGCAGGAGGTAAAGAAATAGTCAAATCATCTATCACCTGAGAGCACAGGGGGAGGGACAATTATTGGGATATAAACCCAGGTATTTGAGCTGGGAGGGGGCAACCCCCTTTGGGTCCCCTCCCATTGTATGACAGCTCTGTTTTCAAGCTGTTAAATCTTGCAACTGCACACTCTTTTGGTGAATGTTTGTTCCGGCTCGAGCTGAGCTTTCGCTCGCCGTCCACCACTGCTGAACGCCGCCGTTGCAGACCCACCATTGACTTCCACCCCTCTGGATAGGGCAGGGTATCTGCTGTGCTTCTGATCCAGCAAGGCACACCCTGCCACTCACAATCATTGTTCCTGCGTGGCTAAGTGCCCTGGTTTGTCCTAATGGAGCTGAACACCAGTCGCTGGGTTCCAGGGTTCTCTTCCGTGACCCATGGCTTCTAATAGAACTACAACACTCACTGCATTGCCCAACGTTCCATTCCTTGGAATCCATGAGGCCAAGAACCCCAGCTCAGAGAACAAAAGACTTGCTGCCATCTTGGGAGTGGCCGGCTGCCATCTTGGGAGTGGCCCACCCCCATCTTGGGAGTGGCCTGCCCCCATCTTGGGAGCTCTAAGACCAAAGACCTGCCCGTAACGATATGATTGGCAAAAATGTTAAAAATGAAGCATTCTGACGGTTGCAGATGTTGCCGTAGGTGCCAGAGATTGGCTTTCCTCAACATTGTAGGGCGAAATGTCTGTCTCAATCACCATTTTGGAAAGGGGTTTGGCCTCATCTTAAAGTTGAGAAACACGAGTTCCCCAGCCCAGCAATTGTACTCTGGATGTGTCCCCAAGATGAACTCCAGCCTTTGGGTATTGTCAGAGGCACTGGAACCGGAACAACTTTGGCTTGAATAGGGGCTGGGTAAAATGAGGCTGAGACGTACTGGGCTTCATCCCCAGATGGATGAGTCATCCTAAGCTACAGGATGAGTTAGGAGGTTTGCACAAGAACACAGGTCACAAAAACCTTGCTGATGAAACAGGTTGCAGTAAAGAAGCTGAATGAAACCCACCGAAACCAAGATGGCAAAGAGAGTGACCTCTGGTCGTCCTCACTGCTACACTCCCACCAGCGCTAAGACAGTTTACAAATGCCATGGCAATGTCAGGAAGTTACCCTATATGGTCTAAAAAGGGGAGCCATGAATTATCCACCCCTTGTTTAGCATAAATTCTTTCCTGGGGGCTCCAGGACTCCTCCCTCTCTGGGGGGTCTGGAATGGCATCCTTGGGCTTGTGGCCTCATCAGTCCAGTCTCTCCCTCCACTCAAAGGTTTTTGGGTTAGAATATGAAACATATCTTTTTTGAGATACACAGTTGAATCCACTTCAAATGTATCAAGTTCTCTCTGGAGGCTCTAGGGAGGATCCTTCCTGCCTCTCCCAGCTCCTAGGGGATCCAGAGTCCCTGAGCTTGTGGCTGCATCACTCCAGTCTCTGCCTCCGTCTCCAGGTGGCCTTCTCCTGTGTGTCTGTGTCTCCTCTTCTGTCTCTTGAAAAGACACTTGTCATTTCATTTAGGGCTTGCCCTACTCTACTCCAGGATGATCTCATCTCAAGGCCCTTCACTTTATCACATCTACAGAGACCCTATTTCGAAATAAGTTCTCACTCCAGGTTCTGGGCTTTCAGATGTGGACAGATCTTTCTGGGGGCCACTGTTCAATCCAGTACAATTGTATCCAGTTCCCTCTGGAGGCTCTAGGGGAGGATACTTCCTGCCTCTCCCAGCTCCTGGGGGATCCAGGATCCCTGGCCTTGTGGTCCCATCACTCCAGTCTCGGCCTCCATCTCCATGTGACCTTCTCCTCTGTGTCTGTGTCTCCTTTTCTGTCTCTTATGGGGACAGCTGTCATTGGATTTAGAGTCCACCATAATCCAATATGACCTCATCATAACTTGACTAAAACTGTGAAGAGCGTATTTCCAAAGAAGATGATGATCAGAGATTCTGAGTGGATGCGAATTTTGGAGAGGACGCAGTTCCATCCTCTGCAGAGTGTCTTGTGCTGTCTCCAATGTCCTTATCTGCTGGAGACCCTGTGGGCGTTGAGCAAGGTGGTCCTCCTGCGTCACCACCTCTGGGGTCTTACCTTTCGCCTGGTGTGCCCACCTGGTGGCCGAATGGTGCAATGTGAAATGATCTTTGCTTTCTGCTCCCTCATCTCTCTCTCTCTCTGTGTCCCTCTCTTTCTCTCTCTCTCTCTCTCTCTCTGTTTCTCCAGCATGCTGGTCCTGTCCACACCACCTCATCCAGCCAGGTGGACCCCATTCTCATCCACTCAGCAAGGGAGGAAAGTGCTCACGTGAAAACAGGTAAGGATGTGCAGAGGGGCTTCGGAACATGGAGTCAGGGCAAGAGGGTGGGTAACACCGGGATGGAGCCCACAGCATTCTGTGCTCATCCCTGCAGCTGCCTGGGGGCTTTGTCTGCATTCGCTCCTCTCCACCATCCACAGCTTCTCACTCTTCCTCCATGTGGTACACATTTTCCTGCCCAGGAGCTGCTCCCTGAGCTCGGGATGCTCTCCCTCTAGATCCCTGCATGGCTGTCACCTTCCTGTCCACACTTAGCAAGACCCACAGTTGTTTCGTTCAGTCTTTGGGGGCAGCTGTCTCCTGAGCAAGACCACCTCTCTCAAGCCTAGAATGTGAGTCAAGGAAGCAGCCAGGAGCTGAACCAGCAGCACTAAAGCTACATCCGCCTCTTCCCAGGAAACGATGGTTTAGAATCATCCTTGTGCACCTGCCAGGATTGTTAGACTCAAAACATAAGGAAAGAAAAATAATAAGTGGGCTGGACACAGTGGCTCACGCCTGTAATCCTAGCACTTTGGGAGGACAAGGCGGGCGGATCACCTGAGGTCAGGAGTTCGAGACCAGCCTGACCAACATGGAGAAACCCCGTCTCTACTAGAAATACAAAACTAGCCGGGCGTGGTGGTGCACACCTGTAATCCCAGCTACTTGGGAGCCTGAGGCTGGAGAATCGCTGGAACCTGGGAGGAGGAGATTGAGGTGAGCCGAGATCGGGCCACTGAACTCCAGCCTGGGCGACAGAGCGAGACTCCATTTCAAAAAAAAAAGAGGAACCGTATTTGCAAACTATGCCTCTCTGAAATGCATTAATTTTAATATATAAGACAGTTAGGTCCGGACACACTGGCTCACGCCTGTAATCCCAGCACTTTGTGGGGCTGAGGTGGGCAGATCACGAGGTTAGGAGATCGAGACCATCCTGGCTAACACGGTGAAACCCCGTCACTACTAAAAATATTTTAAAAATCAGCCAGACGTGGTGGCGGGCACCTGTAGTCCCAGCTGCTGGGAAGCCCGAGGCAGGAGAATGTCATGAACCCGAGAGGCGGAGGTTGCAGTGAGCTGAGATCGCACCATTGCACTGCAGCCTGGCTGACAGAATGAGACTCCAGCTCAAAACAAAACAAACAAACAAACAAAAATTCACAAATGAGTGAGATGGCTTGGCCCCTGTGCGCAGACAGTCCCTTGCAGAGGAAGCTTTCATGGGATTTTCAGAACGGGTCAGCTGCTCAGGAAGCTCCTCCTGCAGCAGGAAGATAGGGAGGATATTGAAGTAAGACGTGTCCGCTGGGAATAGGCCATCAATGCACGCACTTCCATTCCAAGTTCCTTTCCACGTTCCATTCCACGTTCCATTCCGCGTTCCATTCCACATTCCACGCCATTCCATTCCACATTCCATTCCATTCCATTCCCCATTCCATTCCACATTCCATTCCATTCCAAACTCCATTCCATTCCATTCCACATTCCATTCCATTCCATTCCGATCCACATTCCATTCCATTCCATTCACTTCCACATTCCGTTCCAGATTCCATTCCATTCCATTTCACATTCCATTCCATGTCATTCCACATTCCATTCCACATTCCTCTCCAATATGTTCCATATTTAGTTCCATTCCATTCCTCATTCAATTCCATTCCATTCCATTCCACATTCCATTCCATTCCATTCCACATTACACATTCCATTCCACGTTCCATTCCACGTTCCATTCCACATTCCATTCAATTCCATTCTACGTTGTATCCCACGATCCATTCCATTCCATTCCACATTCCATTCCGCATTTCATTGCATTCCATTCCACTTTCCTTTGTATTCCATTATACATTCCATTCCACATTTCATTCCGTTCCTTTCCACATTCCATTCCACATTCCATTCCATTCCATTCCACGTTCCATTCCACATTCCATTCCATTCTATTCCACATTCCATTCCAGATTACATTCCACAGTGCATTCCACATTGCATTCCATTCCACGTTCCATTCCACATTCCATTCCACATTCCATTCCATGTTCCATTCCACATTCCATTCAACATTCCATTCAACATTCCATTCCACGTTCAATTCCAATTTTCATTCCACATTCAATTTCATTCCATTCCACATTCCACTCCATTCCATTCCACTCCTTTGCAGGTTCCATACCTCATTGCGTTCCTTTCAATTCCACTTTGAATACCACATTCCATTCCATTGCATTCCACTTTCCATTACACATTCCATTTCATTGCATTCCACATTCCATTCCACATTCCATTCCATTCCATTCCACATTCAATACGACATTCCATTCCATTCTATTTCACATTCCATTCCACTGCATTCCATTCTATTCCATTCCACATTCCAATCCTTTACATTCCACATTCCATTCCTTTCCACATTCCATTCCTTTCCATTCCATTCCTCCTTCCATTCCACCTTCCACTCTACATTCTCTTCTGTTCCATTAAACATTCCATTCCACATTCCATTCCATTCAATTCCAGTCCATATTCCATTTCATTCCATTCCATACCACATTCCATTCCATTCCACTTTGCATTCCATTCCATTCCACATCCCATTCCATTATACATTCCATTCCATTCCATTCCACTCCATTCCACAATCCATTCCAATCCACATTCCATTCCACATTCCACTATTTTCCACTCCACATTCCCTTCCACATTCCATTCCATTCCTTTCCATTCCACATTCCATTCCATTCCATTCCACATTCCAATCAACTCCATTCCACATTCCATTCCACATTATATTCCATTCAATTCCACGTTGCCTTCAACATTCCATTCCATTCCACTCCACTTTCTATTCCATTACACATTCCATTTCATTCAATTCCACATTCCATTGCATTCCATTCCATGTTCCATTCCACGTTCCATTCCACATTCCATTCCATTTCACACTCCATTCCATTCCGCATTCCATTCCACATTCCATTCCATTCCATTCCACGTACCATTCCATTCCATTCCATTCCATTCTATGTTCCATTCCAGATTCCATTCCATTCAATTCCACATTCCTTTCCATTCCATTCCATGTTCGATTCAATTCCATTCCACATTCCATTACATTCCATTCCACATAACATTCCATTCCTTTCAAAATTAATTCGATTCCATTCCATTACACATTCCTTTCCATTCTAGTCCACATTCCATTCCATTCTTTGCCACATTCAACTCCATTCCATTCCACATTCCATTCCATTCCATTCCAATTTCCACATTCCATCCCACTTTCCATTTTGCGTTCCATTCCACGTTCCATTCCAATCCATTCCACGTTCCATTCCATGTTCCATTCCTTTCCATTCCATGTTCCATACCACATTCCATTCCATTCGATTTTACGTTCCGTTTCACTTACCAATCCATTCCGATCCAATCCACATTCCATTCAAATCCATTCCACATTCCATTCCAGTCGACATTCCATTCCACTCTTTATTCCATTCCACATTCCATTCCAATCCGTTCCATTCCACATTCCATTCCATTCCATTCCCCATGACATACCATTCCATTCCACGTTACTATCCATTCCATTCCACCTTCCATTCCATTTCATTCCACGTTCCATTCCATTCCATTTCACCTTCCATTCCATTCGATTCTACTTTCCATTCAATTCCATTCCACGTTCCATTCCACATTCCATTCCATTTAAATCCAAGTTGCACTCCATTCCATTCCACTTTCCAATCCATTCCATTCCACATTCCATTCCACTGCACATTCCATTCCATTCCATTCCACTCCATATTCTATTCCATTCCACATTCCATTCCATTCAACTCCATTCCAGTTTCCATTCCATTCCTTTCCACATTCCATTCCATTCCATTCCACTTTCAATTCCATGTTCCATTCCACGTTGCATTCCACAATCCATTCCATTCCATTCCACGTTCCATTCCACGTTCCATTTCACGTTGCATTCCATTAAATTCCACGTTACATTCCACTTTCTGTTCCATGTTACATTCCATTACATTCCACGTTCCATTGTACTTTCCATTCTACGTTCCATTCCATTCTATTCCACCATCCTTTCTACGTTCCATTCCACATTCCATTCCATTCCACTCCACATTCCATTGCACATTCCATTCCATTCCATTCCACATTCCATTGCACATTCCAATCCATTACATTCCACATTCCACTCCATTCCATTCCACATTCTGTTCCATTCCATTCCACATTCCATTGCTCTTTCCATTATATTCCATTCCACATTCCCTTCTACATTCCATTCCATTCCATTAAACATTCGATAACACATTCCATTCCACCATCCATACCACATTCCATTCCATTCCAAGATCCATTCCACATTCCATTCCTTTCTATGTTCTGTTCCACATTCCATTACAATTCAATTCCACATTCCATTCCATTCCATTCCAAGTTCCATTCCACAACCCATCTCATTCCATTCCATACACCATTTCATCTCATTCCACATTCCGTTCTACATTCCATTCCATTCCATTCCACATTCCATTTCACATTACCTTCCACAATCCATTCTACATTCAATTCCATTCCAAGTTTGATTCCACGTTCCATTCCACTTTCCATTCCACGTTCCATTCCATTCCATTCCATTCCACATTCCTTTCCAGTCCATTCCACATTCCATTCCACATTCCTTTCCATTCCATAACACATTCCAGTCCACATTCCATTCCACATTCCAATTCACATTCTATTCAATTAGATTCAATTCCATTCCACATACCATTCCATTCCATTCCATATTCCATTCCACTGCATTCCATTCCATTACACATTCCATTAGACATTTCATTCCATTCCATTTCATTTAATTGCATTCCATTACATTTCATTCCGTTGCATTCCATTCCATTTCATTCCATTTCATTCATTTCCATTTCATTTAATTGCATTCCATTACATTTCATTCCGTTGCATTCCATTCCATTTCATTCCATTTCATTCCATTCCACATTCCACTCATTTCCATTCCGCTCCACATTCCATTCCATTCCATTCCACATACCATTCCTTTTCACATTTCATTCTATTTCATTCCATTCCTTTCCTCATTCCATTTCAGATTCCATTCCACTATCCTTGCCACATTCCATTCCATTCCATTCCATTCCATTCCAGTCCATTCCATTCCTTTCCACATTCAATTACACAGTTCATTCCATTCCATTCCATTCCGTATTCCATTCTTTCCACTCCACTTTCAATTGCATTCCATTCCACATTCCATTTCATTCCATTCCATTCCACATTCCATTCTACATTAAATTCCATTCCATTCCACATTCCATTCCACATTCCATTCCATTCAGTTTAACATTCTGTTCTATTACATTTCACATTCCATTCCACATTCCATTCCACTTTCCATTCCACGTTCCATTCCACGTTCCTTTCCACGTTCCATTCCACGTTCCATACCATGTTCCATTCCATTCCATTCCACATTCCATTCACCGTTCCTTTCCATTCTATTTCACATTCCATTCCACATTCCATTCAAAGTTCCATTGCATTCCATTCCATTCAATTCCACATTCCATTTCACATACCGTTCCCCATTCCATTCCATTCCATTCAACTTTCCATTCCACATTCCATTCCTTTCCATTCCACATTCCATTCCAATCCATGCCATTCCACATTCCATTCCATTCCATTCCTCCTTACTTTCCACTCCATTCCACATTGCATTCCAATCCATTTCATGTTCCATTCCACTTTCCATTCCACCTTCCGTTCCACGTTCCCTTCCACCTTCCACTCCACGTTCCATTCCTTTCCATTCCTCGTTCCACTCCACGTACCATTCCAGTTTCCCTTCCACTTTCCATTCTAAGATCCATTCCACTTTCCTTTCCACATTCTAATCCATTCCATTCCGCATTCCCTTCCACATTCCATTCCACTTTCCATTCCACGTTCCATTCCACGTTCCTTTCCACGTTTCTTTACATGTTCCATTCTCCCTACCATTCCACATTCCATTCCACATTCCATTCCACATTCCATTCCACATTCCATTCCTTTCCATTCCACATTCAATTCCACGTTCCTTTCCACGTTGTATTCCATTCCCTTCCACTTTCAGTTCCACGTTGCATTCCACATTCCATTCCACGTTCCATTTCGTTCCTTTCCACATTCCATTCCACATTCCTTTCCATTCCATTCCACATTCCATTCCATTCCATTCCGTTTCATTCCACATTCCATTCCATTCCATTCCACATTGCATTCCACATTCCATTCCATTCCATTCCACATTCTATTCCATTCCGTTCCATTCCATTTCACATTCCATTCCATTATTTTCCACATTCAATTCCATTGCATTCCACATTCAGTTCCAATCCATTCCACATTCCATTACACATTCCAATCCAAATTCCATTCCATTCCATTCCACTTTCCATTTCACATTCCAATCAATTCAATTGCACATTCCATTCCATTGCATTCCACATTCCATTCAATTCCATTCCACATTCCATTGAATTTCATTTCACATTCCATTCCAGACATTTCCACTCCAGTCCACATTCCTTTGTATTCCATTCCACATTCCATTCCATTCCATTTCACATTCCATTCCATTCAATTCCGTTCCAAATTCCGTTAAATTCCATTCGATTCCGCATTCCATTCTACATTCCATTCCTTTCCATTACACATTCGATTCAATTCCATTCCACATTCCATTCCACAGTCCAACCCACTTTCCATTCCACTCCATTTCACATTCCATTCCATTCCTTTCCACATTCCATTCCACATTCAATTCCATTCCATTCCACATTTAATTCCCTTCCATTAAACATTCCATTCTATTTCCATTTCCATTCCAATCCACTCCATTAATTTCCACATTCTGTTCCATTCCATTCCATTCCATTCCACATTCCATTCCATTCCTCCTTCCATTCCATATTCCATTCCTCCTTCCATTCCATATTCCATAGTATTTCATTCCATATTGCTTTCCACCTTAAATTCCATTGCATTCCACGTTCCATTCCATTCCATTCTACATTCAATTCCATTCCATTCTACATTCCATTCCATTCCATTCCACTCCGCATTCCGTTCCAATCGATTCCTTTAAATTCCACATTCCATTCCCTTACATTTCATTGCATTCCACATTGCATTCAATTCCACTTTCATTTCCACATTCCGTTCTATTCCATTCCACATTGCTTTCCACATTAAATTCCTTTGCATTGCACATTCCAATCCATTCCATTCCACATTCCATTCCATTCCATTCCACTGCACATTCCGTTCCATTCCATTCCATTCCATTCCACATTCCATTCCATTCCATTGCATTCCACATTCCATTCCATTGCATTCCACATTCCATTCCACATTCTATTCCATTTCATTCCACATTGCATTGCACATTCCATTCTATTCCATTCCACTTGACTTTCCTTTGCCTTCCACATTCCATTCCACGTTCTATTCCATTCCATCCCACGTTCCATTCCATTACATTTCACTTTCCATTACATTACATTCCACTTTCCATTCCATTTCAAATTCCATTCCATTCCATTCCACCTTCCATTCCATTCCACATTCCTGTCCACAATACATTACATTCATTCCACATAGTATTCCACAGTCCATTCGTTTCCACATTAGATTCATTTCCCATCCACATTCCATTCCATTCTGTTCCTCATTGAATTCCTCATTGCTTTCCATTCCTTTCCACATTCCATTACGTCCCATTCCACCTTCCATTCCATTCCATTTCACATTCCATTCCATTCCATTGCCTTCCATTTTCCATTCCATTCCTTTCCACATTTCATTTAATTCCATTTCATTGCATTCCGCATCCATTCCTCATTCCATTCCACATTCCACTGCATTTCAGATTGCGTTCCATTCCATTCCAATCCACATTCCATTCAATTATATTCAACATTCCATTCCATTTCTTTCCATTCCACATTCAAATCCACATTCCATTTCACATCTCGTTCCACATTCCATTCCATTCCATTTCACATTCCATTCCATTCCACATTCCATTCCATTGCATTCTACATTCCATTCCATTTCATTCCATTCCACATTCCCTTCCACATTCCATTACATTCCGTTCCACATTCCATTCCTCATTCCATTACATTCCATTTCACATTCCACTACATTCAATTCCACATTCCATTCCATAACATTCAATTCCATTCTACATTCCATTCCATTCCATTCCGCATTTCATTCTACATTTCATTCTATTCCATTCCATGCTATTCTACATTCCATTCCACATTCCATTCTATACCGTTCCACATTCCATTCCACATTCCATTCTATACCGTTCCACATTCCATTCCACATTCCATTCTATACCGTTCCACATTCCATTCCATTCCAATGCACATTCCATTCCATTCCATTCCACACTCCATTCCTTTCCATTGTATTCCACATTCCATTCCATTCCATTCCACCTTGCATTCCCTTCCGTTCCAATTTCCTTTCCATTTCATTCCATTGCACATTCCATTCCATTACATTCTACCTTCCATTCCATTCCATTCCATATTCCATTCCGTTGCATTCCACATTCCGTTCCACATTCCATTCCATTCAATTCCACCTTGCATTCCATTCCATTCCACATTCCATTTCAGATTCCATTCCATTCCATTCCATTCCATTTCACATTCCATAACATTCCATTCCAATCCACGTTACATTCCAGTCCATTTGATATTGCATTCTATTACATTCCATTCCACATTCCATTTCACCTTCCATTCCAATCCATTCCACATTTCATTCCACATCCCATTCCACATTCCTTTCCATTCCATTTCACATTCCATTCCATTCCACTTTCCATTCTATTCCGTTCAACATTCCATTCCGTTGCATTCCATGTTCCATTCCACATTCCATTCCACCTTCCATTCCAGTCCATTCCACATTCCATTAAATTCCATTCCACATTCCATTCCACGTTCCATTCCACATTGAATTCCACATTCCATTCCATTCCATTCCACATTCTATCCATTCCATTCCACTTTCCATTCAACGTTCCATTCCACTCTTTAAACCTTCCATTCCATTCCACGTTGCATTCAAGTCCATTCAACTTTCCATTCCGTTCCATTCCACATTCCACTCCACTATCCATTCCAGGATCAATTCCACGTTCCTGTCCACTTTCCATTTCACGTTCCATTCCATTCCATTCCACATTCCATTCCTCATTCCTTTCCACATTCCATTTCATTCTATTTCACATTCCATTCCATTCTATTTCACATTCCATTCCATTCCATTCCATATTAAATTCCACATTCCGTTCCGTTCCATTTCACATTGCATTCCATTCCATTCCACATTCCTTTCATTCCATTCCACATTCCATTATATTTCATTCCATTCCATTCCACATTCCATTCCATTCCATTCTACATTCCGTTCCATTCCGCTCCATATTCCATTCCACATTCCATTCCACAGTCCATTCCATTCCATATTCCCCATTCAATTCCAATGCACATTCCATTCCTTTCCATTCCATTCCAATTTCCTTCCCACAATCCACTCCACATTCCACTCGATTCCATTCTATTCCACGTTCAATTCCATATTCTATTCCATTCCGTTCCACATTACATTCCATTCCATTCCACATTGGATTCAATTCCGTTCAACATTCCATTCCATTCCACATTCCTTTCCACCTTCCATTCCATTCCATTCCACAGTTCATTCCACGTCCCATTCCACATTCCATTCCATTCCATTTCACATTCCATTCCATACCACTTTCCATTCTACTCCGTTCAACATTTCATTCCATTCCATTCCACGTTCCATTCCACATTCCATTCCACCTTCCATTCCAGTCCATTCCACATTCCATTAAATTACATTGCACGTTCTATTCCACGTTCCATTCCACCTTGAATTTCAGATTTCATTCCATTCCCTTCCACATTCCATTCCATTCCCTTCCACATTCCATTCCATTCCATTCCACATTCCATTCCATTCCATTCCATATTCCATTCCACGTTCCATTCCACTCTTTACACCTTCCATTCCATTCCACGTTGCATTCAATTTCGTTCAACTTTCCATTCCTTTCCATTCCACGTTCCATTCCACTTTCCCTTCCAGGATCTATTCCACGTTCCTGTCCACTTTCCATTTCACCTTCCATTCCATTCCATTCCACGTTCCATTCCTCATTCCATTCCACATTCCATTCCATTCCATTCCACATTTCATTCCATTCTATTTCACATTCCATTCCATTCCATTCCACATTACATTCCACATTCCGTTCCATTCCATTCCACATTCCATTCCATTCCATTTCACATTCCTTTCCATTCCATTCCACATTCCTTTCCTTTCCATTCTACATTCCGTTCCGTTTCATTCCATATTCCATTCCATATTCTATTCCACAGTCCATTCCATACCACATTCCCCATTCCATTCTGTTGCACATTCCAATCCTTTCCACTCCATTCCATTCCACTTTCCTTTCCACAATCCATTCCACATTCCATTCGATTCCATTCTATTCCACGTTCTATTCCATATTCTATTCCATTCCATTAAAAATTCCATTCCATTCCATTCCAAACCACATTCCATTCAATTCCATTCCACATTCCATTCCAATCCATTCCAACTTCCATTCCATTCCATTCCATTTCACATTGCATTCCATTCCATTCCACATTCCATTTCATTCCTTTCCACATTCCATTCCCCATTCCATTCCACATTCCATTCTTACATTCCACTTTCCATTCCATTACACGTTCCTTTCCATTCAATTCCACTTTCCGTTCCACGTTCCATTCCACATTCCATTCCAGTTTACATTCCACCTTCCATTCTATTCCATTCCACGTTCCATTCCTCAATCCACTCCTCATTCCATTCCATTCCATTGTACATTCCTTTCCGCATTCCATTCCACATTCCATTCCATTCCATTCAATTCCATTCCACATTCCATTCCATTCTATTCCACATTGCAATGCACATTCCATTCCTTTCCATTCCACATTGATTACACATTCCATTCCATTCCATTCCACTTTCCATTGCATTCCATTTCACATTCCTTTCTATTTCTGTTTCACATTTCATGCCATTCTGTTCCTTTCCACATTCCATTCCATTCCATTCTGCATTCCATTCCATAACATTCCATTCCATTCCACATTAATTTACACTTTTCTTTCCATTCCATTCCACATTCCATTCCATTCCATTGCATTCCACATTCCATTCCATTCCACATTCAATTCCACGTTGCATTCCATTCCATTGCATGATCCATTACAGATTCCATTCCACATTCCATTCTATTACATTCCATTGAATTCCACGTTCCATTCCCGATTCCATTCAACACTCCATTCCACTCTGGTCCACATTCCATACCTCATTCCATTCCATTGCATTCCACATTCCATTCCACATTCCATTATAGTCTATTCCATTCCATTCAACATTCCATTCCATTTCATTCCACAATCCATCCTATTCCATTCCGTTTCACATTCCTGTCCATTCTGTTCAATTCTGTTCCATGTCCCATCCCACAACCCATTCCACATTCCATTCATTCCACACCATTCCACATTCCATTCCATTCCATTTCATTCCACGTTCCATTTCATTCCATTCCACTTTACATTCTTTTCCTTTTCACATTCCTTTACATTCCATTCCCTTCAAATTCCATTCCATTCCACTTTCTATTCCATTCATTTCCACTTTCCATTCCATTCCATTTCATATTCCTTTACATTCCATTCCTTTTCAAATTCCATTCCATTCCACTCCACATTCTATTCCAGTCCTTTCCACATGGCATTCCAAATTCCATTCCACATTCCATTACATTCCATTCCACATTGTATTCAAAATTCCATTCCATTCTATTCCACTTTCCATTCCATTCCATTCCACATTCCATTCCACATTCCATTCCATTCCATTGCACATAGCATTCCACATTGCATTCCATTCCTTTAAACACTCCATTCCGTTGCATTCCACCTTCAATTCCATTCAGTTTCACATTCCATTCCATTCCATTTCATTCCACATTCCATTCCATTCCATTCCACATTCCATTCAATTCCATTTTATTGCATTCCACATTCCTTTCCACATTCCATTCCAAATTTCATTCCATTTCACTTTCCATTCCATTACATTCTATTCCACTTTCCTTTCTATTCCATTCCACGTTCCTCTCCATTCCTTTCCATTCCACATTCCATTCCATATTCCATTCCATTTCATTCCATTCCATTCCACCTTCCATTTCACATCCCGTTCCACATTCCATTCCATTCCATATCACATTCCATTCCATTCCATTCCATTCCCCATTGCATTCTATTCCATTCAACATTCCGTTGCATTCCATACCATTCCACATTCCGTTCCACATTCCATTCCATTCCATTCCATTCCCCATTGCATTCTATTCCATTCAACATTCCGTTGCATTCCATACCATTCCACATTCCGTTCCACATTCCATTCCATTCCATTTCACATTCCATTCCATTCCATTCCCTTCCACTATCTATTCTATTCCATTCCACATTCCAATCCGTTCCATTCCATATTCCATTCCTTTCCATTCCACATTTTATTCCATTCCATTCCATTCCATTCCAGATTCCATTCCATTCCATTCAATATTCCATTCCATTGCATTCCACTTTCCATTCCATTCCTATCCACGTTCTATTCCATTCCATACCACATTTTATTGCATTCCATTCCACAATCCATTCCATGCCAGATTCCATTCCATTCAGCATTCCATTCCATTCCACTTTCCACGCCATGTTCCAATCCACGTTACTTTCCACGTTGCATTCCATTCCATTCCATCCCTTTCCACATTCTATTCCACATTCCATTCCACATTCCATTTCATTCTATGCCACATTCCATTCAGCATTCCATTCCACATTCCATTTAAAATTCCTTTCCAACCCATTCCACATTCCATTCCTTTCCATTCCATTCCAACCCATTCCATATTCCATTCCATTCCATTCCATTCCACATTCCATTCCATTCGATTCTACATTCCATTCCATTTCATTCCACAATGCATTCCATTCCATGCCATATTCCATTCAATTCCACATTCCTTTCCTTTCCACATTCCGTTCCACATTCCAATCCATTCCATTCCATTCCAGAAAATTCCACATTCCATTCCATTCCATTTAATTCCATTCCAGTTTCCATTCCACGTTCCATAGCAAGTTCCATTCCACATTCCTTTCCACCCTCCATTTCATTCCATTCCATTCCATTCCAAATACCATTCCACGTTCCTTTGCATTCCATTCAACATTCAATCCAAATTCTCATTACGCATTCCATTCCACATTCCATTCTGTTCAATTCCACATTCCATTCCATTCCATTCCACATTCCATTTCACATTGCATTCCACTGCACCTTCCATTCCACGTTCCACTCCACATTCCATTACATTCCATTCTGTTCCATTCCATTCCATTCCACATTCCATTCCATTCCATTACCATTCCAATGCACATCCTATTCCATTCCCTTCCAAATTCCAGTGTTGATTCCATTCCATTGAATTCCATATTCCTATCCACATCCTATTCCTTTCCCTTCCACATTCCTGTCTGGATTCCATTTCATTGCATTCCACCTTCAATTCCATTCCGTTCCACTTTCCGTTACATTTCATTCCACTTTCCATTCCATTGCATTAGACATTCCATTTCACATTCAATTCCATGCGATTCCACATTCCATTCCATTCCTTTCCACTTGCCATTCCACATTCCATTCCTTTCCATTCCACTTGCCATTCCATAATCCATTCCACTTTCCATTCCATTGAATTCCATATTCCATTCTATTGCATTCCACATTCCATTCATTTCTACTCGACATTCCATTACGTTGCATTCCACTTTCCATTACACATTCCATTTCAACCCATTCCACATTCCATTCCATTCCTTTGCACATTCCATTTTATTCCGTTCCACATTCCATTCCATCCCATTCCACATTCCATTCCACATTCAAATTAATTGCATTCCACATTCCATTCCACATTCTATTCCATTCCCTTCCACATTCCTTTCCATTAAACATTCCAATCCATTCCACATTGCATTCAATTTCATTTCACATTCCATTCCATTCCACATTGAATTCCATTCCCTTCCAAATTCCATTCCTTTCCATTCCTCATTTCATTACCTTCCACATTTCTTTCCGTTCTTCATTCCATTCCATTCCACATTGCATTCAATTTCATTTCATATTCCATTCCATTCCACATTGCATTCCATTCCATTTGACATTCCATTCCATTCCATTCCTCATTCCATTTCATTCCCCATTCCATTCCATTCCACATTCCATTCCATTCCATTCCACTCCACATTCCACTCAACGTTCCATTCCATTCCATTCCACGTTTCATTTCATTACATTCCACGTTCCATTTAATTCCATTCCACTTTCCATTCCAAATTTCATGCCATTGCATTCCACATTCCGTTCCATTACTTTCCACATCCATTGCCTTGCTTTCCACATTCCATTCCACATTCCATTCCATCCAATGCCACATTCCATTCCACTTTCCTCTCCATTCCGTTCCAAATTCCATTCCACATTTCATTCTATTCCATTCCATTCCATTCCAATTTCCATTCCACTTTCCAATCTATTCCATTCCACATTCCATTCCGATACATTGCATTCCAGTCCACACTCCATTCCAATCAATTTCCATCCACATTCCATTCCATTCTATTCCACATTCCATTCCATTCCATTCCACATTCCATTCCACATTCCATTCCATTCCACTCCACATTCCATTCCATTCCATTCTTCATTCCATTCCACTTTCCATTCAATTCCACTTCCCATTACATTCCATGCCATTCCATATTCCATTCCACATTTGATTCAATTCCATTGGTCCATTCCATTCCACATTCTATTAAATTCCATTCCACATTCCATAACATTCTCCTGCATTCCATTCCACATTCCATTCCATTCCATTCCATGCCAACTATTAGTCCATTCCATTCCACATTCCATTCCACATTCCATTCCATTCCATTCCACATTCCATTCCACTTTCCTTTCCATTCCATTCCACATTCTTTTCCGCATTCCTTTGCGTTTATTCCACTTTCCATTCCATTCCATTCCACATTATATTCCATTCCATTCCACATTCCATTCCATTTCATTCCAATCCACATTCCATTCAATTCCATTCCAGTCCACATTCCATTCCATTTCATTCCATTCCATATTCCATTCCATTACAGTACACGTTCCATACCCCATTTCATTCCATTCCATTCCACATTCCATTCCTCATTCCATTCCATTCCATTCCACATTCCTTTCCATGCCATTCCACATTCCATTTGGCATTCCTTTCCATTCCATTCCACATTCCATTCCACGACATTCCATGCCATTCCACATTCCATTCCACATTCCATTCCACTGCATTCCATGTTCCATTCCGTGCCATTCCACGTTGCATTCCATGTAATTTCCATTCCACTTTGCTTTCCAGGTACCATTCCATTCCGTTCCACTTTCCACTCCACATTCCATTCCACTTTCCGCTCCACATTCCACTCCACATTCCATTCCATTCCGTTCCACCGTGCACTTCATTACATTCCACCTTCCACTTCATTCCATTCCATTCCATACTCCATTCCATTCCATTCCACATTCCATTCCATTCCATTTCAAATTCCATTCTGTTCCATTCACTTCCTTTCCATTTTCCATTCCATTCCATTCCATTCCACATTCCAGTCCGTTCAATTCCACATTCCATTCCATTCCATTCTACACCATTCCACTTTCCTTTCCAATCTATTGCACCTTCCATTCCATTCCATTCCACTTTGCATTCCATTCCATTTCACGTTCCATTCCACTTTCCATTCCACATTCCATTCCATGTTCCATGCCACTTTCCACTCCACGTTCTATTCCATTCCCTTTCATGTTCCATTCCACGTTCCATTAAACATTCCATTCCACGTTAAATTCCACGTTCCATTCCACCTTCCATTCCACGTTCCATTCAAATTCCATTCCATTCCATTCCACATTCCATTCCACATTTTATTCCTTTCCATTCCACTTTCCATTCCAGGTTCCATTCCACTTTCCATTACACGTTCCATCAAATTGCATTCACGTTTCATTCCTCGTTCCATTCCATTTTCCATTCCACGTTCCTTTCCACCTTCCATTCCACGTTCCACTCCACGTTCCATTCCACGTTCCATTCCACTTTCCATTCCACGTTCATTTCTACGTTTCATTCCACGTTTCATTCCATTCCATTCAACATTCCATTCCACATTCCATTCCATCCCATTCCACATTCCATTCCACTTTCCATTCCACGTTCCATTCCATGTTCCATTCAATTCCATTCCACATTCTTTCCACATTCCATTCCATTCCATTCCAATATTAACTCCAATCCATTCTATTCCACATTCCCTTCCATTCCATTCCACATTCGATTCCACAGTCCATTCCATTCCACTTTCCATTCCACATTCCATTCCACATTCCATTCCACGTTAAATTCCTCTCCATACCTCATTCCATTTCACATTCCATTCCTTCCATTCCACATTCCATTGCACATTCCATTCCATTCCATTCCACATTCCTTTCCAAATTCCATTCCATTCCATTTACCATTCCATTCCATTCCATTCCACATTCCATTCCATTCCAGTCCACTTTCTATTCCATTTCATTCCTTATTGCATTCCGTTCCATTCCACGTTCAATTTCACGTTCCATTCCACTTTACACTCCACGTTTCATTCCATTAAATCCCACGTTCCATTCCACGTTCCATTCCATTCCATTCCACATTCCATTTCACATTCCATTTCATTCCATTCCACATTACACTCCATTCCATTCTATTCCACATTCCACTCGATTCCATTCCATATCCCTTTCCATTTCATTCCATATTCCATTCCGCACTCAAATCCATTCCATTCCACATTCCACTCCATTCCATTCCACATTCCATTCCACATTCCACTCCATTCCATTCCACATTCCATTCCACATTCCACTCCATTCCATCCCACATTCCATTTCACATTTCACTTCATTCCATTATACATTCCATTCCACATTTCATTCCACATTCCATTAATTTCCATTCCACATTCCGTTCCAGATTCCATTCCACATTCCATTCCATTCCATTCCACATTCCACTCTATTCCATTCCATTCCACACTCCTTTGCATTCCATTCCACATTCCATTGCATTCCATTCCACATTCCATTCCATTCCATTCCACATTCTATTCCAGATTCCTTTCCATTCCATTGCCCATTCCATTCCACATTCCCCTCCATTCCATTCCACATTCCATTACACATTGCATTCCATTCCATTCCAACATTCCATTCCATTCCACATTCCATTCCACATTCCAAACCACATTCCATTCCATTCCATTCCACGTTTCATTCCATTCCATTCCACGTTTCATTCCATTCCATTTCAGGTTCCAATCCAAATTCCATTCCATTCCACTCCACGCTCCATTCCATTCCATTCCAAATTCCATTCCACATTCCAGTACATTCCATTCCACATTCCGTTCCATATTCCATTCCTCATTCCACTCCGTTCCATTCCATTCCGCATTCCATTCCATTCCATTGCACATTCCATTCCATTCCATTCCAAATCCATTCCCTTCCATTTCACATTCCATTCCATTCCATTCCACATTCAATTCCATTGCCTTCACCATTCCAATCCATTCCATTCCACGTTCCATTCCACTTTCCATTCCACATTCCATTCTATTGCATTCCGCATTCCATTCTATTCCATTCCACATTCCGTTCGATTCAATTCCATTCCACATTCTATTCCATTGCATTACACATTCCATTCCATTCCATTCCACATTCCATTCAATTCCATTCCACATTCCATTTCACATTCCATTCCATTTCATTCCATTCCATTCCATTCCATAAAATTACATTCCACGTTCCTTTCCATATTCCATTCCACATTCCATTCCATTCCATTCCGCATTCTATTGCACGTTCCATTCCATTCCATTCCACATTCCATTCCATTCCAAATTCCATTCCATTCCATTCCACATTCCATTCCTTTCCACAGTCCATTCCATTCCATTTTACTTTCCATTCCATTCCCTTCCATTCCACATTCCATTCTATTGCATTCCACATTCCATTCCGTTCCATTCCACGTACCATTCCATATTCAATTCCATTCCATTCCCCATTCCATTCCACATTCCATTCCATTCCATTCCACATTCCATTCTGTTCCTTTTCACATTTCATTCCATTCCATTCCACATTCAATTGCATTCCATTCTCCATTCCATTCCATTCAATTCCGCGTTCCATTCCAGTTTCCAATCCACTTTCCATTCCACATTCCATTCCATTCCATTCCACATTCCATTCCACATTCCATTTTATTCCATTCTGCTTTCAATTCCACATTCCGTTCCTTTCCATTCCACTTTCCTTTCCACATTCCTTTCCATCCCATTCCGCATTCCATTCCATCCTATTCCACATTCCATTGCATTCCACATTCCATTCCATTCAATTGCACATTCCTTTGAATTTCATCGCACATTGCCTTCCATTCCATTCCACTTTCCATTCCTTTCCTTTCCCCATAGTATTCATCATTCCATTCCATTCCATTCCACATTGCATTATACATTCCATTCCATTACTTTCCACATTCCATTCCATTCCATTCCATTCCACATTCTTTTCCATTGCATTCCGTTCCATTCCATTTGGCATTTCATCCCATTCCATTCCAAATTCCATTCCATTCCACTGCACATTCCATTCCATTCCACATTCCATTCAGCATTCCATACCACTTTCCATTACATGTTCCATTCCACGTTTCTTTCCACGTTACATTCCACGTTCCTTTCCACGTTCCATTTCACGTACCTTTCCATGTTTCATTCCACGTTCCATCCCACGTTCCATTCCGTTCCATTCCACAATACATTCCACATTCCATTCCATTCCATTCTACATTCCATTCCATTCCAATCCACATTCCATTCCATTCCATTACACATTCCATTCCATTCCATTCCACTTTCCATTCCATGTTCCCTTCCACATTCCATTCCACATTCCATTCCACATTTCATTCCATCTTCCTTTCCACGTTCCATTCCACGTTCGATTCCTCTTTCCATTACTCATTCCATTCCACAATCCATTGCATTCCATTCCACATTGAATTCCACGTACCATTGCATTCCTTCCCACAATCCGTTCCACATTGCAATCCCTTCAATTCCACATTCCATTCCAACGTCCATTCCACTTTCTATTCCACGTTCCATTTCACCTTCCATTCCAGTTTCCAGTCCACGTTTCATTCCACGATCCATTCCACATTGCATTCCATTCCAATCCATTCTACTTTCCGTTTGACATTCCATACCATTCCATTCCATTCCACATTCAATTCCACTCCATTCCACATTCCATTCCACTCCATTCCACATTGCAATCCATTGCAATTCAAATTCCATTCAATTCCATTCAAAATACCATTCCATTCCATACCACATTCCATTCCATTCCATTCAATATTGCATTCAATTGCAATCCAAATTACATTCAATTCCAATCAAAATACCATTCCATTCCATTACACATTCCATTCCATATTCCATTCCATTCCATTCCACATTCGATTCCACATTCCATTCCGTTCGTTTCCAAATTCCATTCCATTCCATTCCATTCCACTATCCATTCCACATTCCATTCCATTCCACCGTCCATTCCACATTCCATTCCACATTTCATTCCATTCCACGTTCCATTCCACTTTCCATTTCACTTTCCATTCCATATTCCATTCCATTCCATTCCACGTTCCATTCCACATTACATTTAATTCCATTCCACATTCCAATCCACCATCCATTCCACATTCCATTACATTCCACGTTGCATTCCACTCCATTCCACGTTCCATACCACATTCCATTCCATTCCACGGTCCATTCCACATTCCTTTCCATGTTCCATTCCACATTCCATTCCTTTCCATTCCATGTTCCCTTCCACATTGTATTCCATTCCTTTCCACAATGCATTTCATTCCCTTCAACTTTCCATTCCACATTCCATTCCATTCCCTTCAACATTCCTTTCCACATTCCATTTCAATTCATTCCACTTACCATTCCACATTCCATTCCATTCTATTCAGCTTTCCATTCCTCATTCCATTATACAATCCATTCCGCAATCCATTTCATCCCATTCCACAATCCATTCCACATTCCATTCCATTCCATTCCACATTGCATTGCATTCCATTCCATTCCATTCCACATTCCATTCCACTTTACATTCCATTCCATTCCACAATCCATGACACACTTCAGTAAATTCCATTCCTCTCCACATTTCATTCCACTTTAAATTCCATTCCATTCCACAATCCATTACACTCTTCAGTACATTCCATTCCACTCCATACAACATTCCATTACATATTCCATTCCATTCCATTACACATTCCATTGCATCTATTCCATTCCATTGCACATTCCATTCCTTTCCACAATCCATTCCACTTTCCATTCCATTCAATTCCAGTCCACTCCATTCCGCATTCCATTCCAAATTCCATTCCGCTATCCATCCCACATTGCATTTCATTGCATTCTACATTCCATTCAACCGTTCATTCCATTCCATTCCACATTCCATTACAATCCATTCCACATTATATTCGACATTCCATTCCATTCCATTCCACATTCCATTCCATTCCGTTCTGCAATCATTCCACATTCCATTCAAACTTCCATGCCATTCCTTTCCACATTCCATTCCATTCCATTCAATTCCACATTCTATTCCACATTCCATTCCATTCTATTACACATTGAAATACATTCCATTCCGCATTCAATTCCACATCTGATTCCATTCAATTCCACATTCCACTCCACGTTTCATTACACATGCCAATCCACAATCCATTTCATTCCACTCCATTCCACATTTCATTCCATATTCCATTCCATTCCATATGCCATTCCATTCCATTTCACATTGCATTCCATTCCATATTCTATTCTATTCCATTCCACACTGCAATCCATTCCATTCCATATTCTATTCTATTCCATTCCACATTCCCTTCCATTCCATTCCACATTCCTTTGCATTCTATTCCACTTTCCATTCCACATTCCATTCCAGATTCCATTCCCTTTCATTCCTTTCCACATTCCATTCCATTCCATTCCACATTCCATTCCAGATTCCATTCCATTCCATATTCCATTCCATTCCATTCCTCATTGCATTCCATTCCATTCCACATTAAATTCCATTCCATTCCACATTCCATTCCGTTCTATTAAACATTCCATTCCACATTCATTTTCACATTCCATTCCATTCCATTTCAAATTCCATTCCACATTTCATTCCACAATCCATTCCATTCCACGTTCCATTCCATGTCATTCCACATTCCATTCCCTTTCATTCCACGTTGCATTCCATTCCATTCCATTCCACATTCCATTCCATTCCATTCCACGTTCCAATCCACATTGCATTCCATTCCATTCCATTTCACATTCCATTGCGTCTCATTCTGCATTCCATTTGACTTTCCACTCAGTTGCATTCCACAATACGTTCCACATTCCATTCCACAATCCATTCCTCTTTCCATTCCATTCAACGTTCCATTCCACATTCCATTCAATTCCTCATTCTCTTCCACTTTCCATTCCATTACAATCGACTTTCCATTCCACTTTCCATTCTATTCCATTACACTTTCCATTCCATTCCATTCCACTTTCCATTCGTTTCCATTCCACGTTCCATTCCACATTCCATTCCATTCCATTCCACGTTCCATTCCACATTCCATTCCATTCCATTCCTCGTTCCATTCCACATTCCATTCCATTCCATTCCACATACCATTTCACATTCCATTCAATTCCATTCCACATTCCATTACACGTTCCATTCCACATTCCATTCCATTCCATTCCATATTCCATTCCTCATTCCATTCAATTCCAGACCACATTCCATTCCATTCCATTTCACATTCAATTTCACATTCCATTCCATTCCATTCCACATTGCATTCCACATTCCATTCCATTTCATTCCACATTCAATTCCATTCAATTCCACGTTGCAATCCATTCAATTCCACATTCCATTTCATTCCACATTCCACTCCACAATCCATTCCGCATTCCCTTCCATTCCACAATATATTCCACGTTCCATTCCATATTTCATTCCATTCATCGTTCCATACCACATTCCATTCCACATTCCATTCCATTCCACGTTCCATTTGACATTCCATTCCATTGCATTCCACGTTCCGTTCCACATTCCATTCCATTCCATTCCACATTCCATTCCATTGAATTGCACATTCCATTCCATTCCTGTCCACATTCAACTCCTTTCCTTTCTACATTGCATTCCATTCCATTCCACATTGAATTACAGTCCATTCCACATTCCATTCCACATTCCATTCCATTGCTTTCCACTTTGCATTCCATTCCATTCCATTCCACATTGTATTCCATTCCATTCCATTCCACATGCCATTCCACCATCTATTCCATACCAAGTTCCATTCCACATATCATTCCACATTCCATTCCACGTTCCATTCCACATTGCATTGCATTCCATTCCACATACCTTTCCACATTCCATTCCATTCCATTCCACTTTCTATTCCAGATGCCATTCAATTCCATTCCACATTCCATTCCATTCCATTCCATTCCACATTCCATTCCATTGCATTACATATTACATTCCACATTGCATTCCATTACACATTGCATTCCATTCCATTCCATGACACATTCCATTCCACATTCCATTCTTTTCCACTTTTCATTCCACATTCCTTTGAACATTCCATTCCACTTTCCATTCCACATTCCATTCCATTCCATTCCACATACCATTCCACATTCCTTTCAATTCCATTCCACATTCCATTCCATTCCATTCCATATTGCGTTCCATTGCACATTGCATTCCATTCGATTCCATTCCACATTCCATTCGATTCCGTTCTGCAATCAATTCCACATTCCATTCAAACATCCATGCCATTCCTTTCAACATTCCATTCCATTCAATTCCACATTCCATTCCACATTCGATTCAATTCCATTAAACATTCCAATACATTCCATTCTGCATTCAATTCCACATCTCATTCCATTTGGTTCCACATTGCATTCCATGTTCCATTCCACATTCCAATCCGCATTCCATTCCATTCCGTTCCATTCCACATTCCATTCCATTCCATTCCACATTCCATTGCCTCCCATTGCATTCCACATTCCATTCCATTCCATTCCACATCCCATTCCATTCTATATTCCATTCCATTCCATTCCACATTGCTAACCATTCCATTCCATATTCCATTCCATTACATTTCACATTCCCTTCCATTCCATTCCACATTCCTTTCCATTGTATTCTACTTTCCATTCCACATTCCATTCAAAATTCCTTTACCTTACAATCCATTCCTCATTCCATTCCATTCAATTCTACTTTCCATTCCAATTTCCATTCCATTCCATATTCCATTCCTTTCCATTCCACGTTGCATTCCATTCCATTCCATATTCCATTCCATTCCATTCCACATTGCATTCCATTCCTTTCCACATTCAATTCCATTCTATGCCACGTTCCATTCCACTTTCAATTCCACATTCCATTCCATTCCATTTCATATTCCATTCCACATTCCATTCCACATTCCGTTCCATTCCATTCTGTTCCACATTCCATTCCATTTCATACCACATTCCATTCCCTTCTATTCCACATTGCATTCCATTCCATTCCATTCCACGTTCTATTCCATATTCCATTCAATTCCACGTTCCATTCCACATTCCATTACACATTCCATTCCACGTTCCATTCCACATTCTATTCCGTTCCATTCCACATACCATTCCCCATTCCATTCATTTCCATTCCACAATCCGTTCCACATTCCATTCCTTTCCATTTCACATTCTATTCCACATTCCATTCCATTCCGTTGCACATTCCATTCCATTCTATTCCACATTCCATTCCAAATTCCATTCCATTGCAGTCCATATTCCATTCCACATTCCATTCCATTACATATTCCATTTCATTCCTTTTCACATTCCATTCTATTCCATTCCACATTTCATTTCATTGCATTCCGAATTGCATTCCATTCCAATCCACATTCCATTCAATTCCATTCTGAATTCCATTCCATTGCATTCCACATTCCATTCCATTCCATTGCACGTTCCATTCCATACCACGTTCCATTCCACGTTACTTTCCATATTCAATTCCATTCCACTCCACATTCCACTCCACATTCCGTTCCATTCCTTTCCACTTTCCATTCCATTTCGTTCCACATTCCATTTAACGTTCCATTCCATTCCTTTCCACATTGCATTCCACAATCCATCCCACATACCATTACAATCCTCATTCCATTCCACTCCATTCCTCTTTACATTCCACATTCCCTTCCACATTAAATTCCATTCCAAGTTTCTTTTCACATTCCACTCCATTCCACTCCACGTTCCATTCCACATTCCATTATATTATATTCCACATTCCATTCCACATTCCATTTCACAATCCATTCCACATTCCAGTACGTTCCTCTTTCCATTCCACTTCATTCCACGTTACATTCCACATTCAATTCCACATTCCATTCCATTCCACGTTCCATTCCACATTTCATTTCATTCCACTCCATGTTCCATTCCACATTCCAATCCTTTCCGTCCCACATTCTTTTCCATCTCATTCCAAATTCCATTCCACGTTCCATTCCATTGCATTCAACATTCAATTCCACAATCAATCCCACAATCCATTGCACATTCCATTCCAATCAGCGTTCCATTCCACATTGCATTCCAGATTCAATTCCATTCCACAATCCATTCCACATTCCATTCCATTCTATTCCACATTCCATTACACATTCCATTTCATTCCATTCCACATTCCATTCCATATTCCTTTCCATTCCATTCCACCATCCATTACGCGTTCCATTCCATTCCATTCCACATTCCATTCCACATTATATTCCATACCATTGCACATTCATTTCCATTCCATTCCACATTGCATTCCTATCCATTCCACATTCCATTACTTTCCCTTCCATTCCACGTTCCATTCCATTCCATTCCACATTCCTTTCCATTCCATTCTACATTCCATTCTACATTCCATTCCACGATCCATTCTACATTTCCTTCCACGTTCCATTCCAAGTTCCATTCCACGTTGAATTCGACATTCCATTCCATAGCATTACACGTTCCATTCCATTTTCCATTCCACTCCATTCCACATTCCATACCACATTGCATTCAATTCCATTCCATATTCCATTCGACATTCCATTCCATTCCATTCCACATTCAATTCCATTCCATTCCACTTTACTTTCCACATTCCATTGCATTCCATTCCATTCCTCATTCCAATCCATTCCATTGCACATTACATTCCACTTTCCATTCTCCAATCTCTTCCGCATTCCATTCCATTCCACGTTCCATTCCCATTCCATTCCACGTTCCATTCCACAATCCATTCCACATTGCATTCCATTCCACGTTCCATTCCACATTTCATTCCACATTCCATTCCATTCCACATTCCGTTCCAAATTCCATTCCACTTTCCATTCCACATTCCATTCCACATTCCATTCCATTCCATATTCCAGTCTACATTCCATTCCATTCCATTCCACATTCCAATCCATTGTATTGCACATTCCATTCCATTTAGTTCCACATTCTATTCTACATTTCATCCCATTTTGTTGCACATTCCATTCAATTGCGTACCACATTTCATTCCATTCCATTTCACATTTAATTGCATTGCATTCCATTCCTGTCCACATTCCATTCCATTCTATTCCACATTCCATTCCATTCCATTCCACATTCCATTCCATTCCATTTCATTCCAAATTCCATTCCATTCCATTCCATTACACATTTTATTCCAATCCATTACATTCTATTACACATTCCATTCCACTTTCCATTACATTCCATACACCTTCCAATCCATTCCATTCCATTCCACTGCATTCCACATTCCATTCTGTTCCATTCCGTATTCTAATCCAGTTTCCATTCCATTTCAATCCCCGTTCCATTCCATTTAATTCCACATTCGATTCCATTCAATTCTACATTTCATTCCACTCCAATCCATTCAAGTCTTCATTCCATTCAATTCCATTCCTTTCCAAACTATATTCCATTCCTTTCCAGTCCACCTTCCACTCCATTCCAGTCCACATTCCACTCCATTCCATCCCATTCCATTCCACATTCCATTTCCGTACATTCCACATTCCATTCCATTCCTTTCCACGTTCCATTCCACACTAAATTCCATTCCATATTCCATTCCATTCCATTCCATTCCACATTCCATTCCATTCCATTCTACCTTCCATTCCATTCCATTTAACATTCCATTCCATTCCATTTCACATTCCATTTCATTCCACATTCCATTCCATTCAAATCCATTCCATTCTACATTCCATTCCAGTTTCCATTCCATTCCATTCCGCATTCCAATTCACCCTCGATTCCATTCCGTTCCACATTACTATCCACATTCCATTCCACATTCCATTTGTTTCCATTCCATTCCACATTCAATTCCATTCCATTCCACATTCCAATCCATTCCGTTCCACATTCCATTCCATTCCACATTGCATTCCACATTCCATTCCATTCCTTTCCACTTTCCACTCCACTGCATTACACATTCCATTCCACATTCCATTCCATTCCATTCCACATTCCATTCCATTCATTACACATTCCATTCCATTCCATACCTCATTCCATTTCATTACATATTCTATTCCATTCCACTTTCCATTCCATTCCATTCAACTTTCCATTCAACGTTCCATTCCATTCCATTCCTGGTTCCATTCCACATTCCATTCCTTTCCGTTCCACGTTCCATTCCATTCCATTCCACATTCCATTGCACATTCCATTCAATTTGATTCCTTTCAACATTCTTCATTCCATTCCATTCCTTTCAACATTCCATTCCACTTTCCATTGCATTTCACATTCCATTCCGTGTTCCATTCCGTTCCATTCCACATTCAATTCCACGTTCCATTCCATTCCATTTCACATTCCATTTAAGATTCCATTCCACATTCCGTTCCATTCCATTCCCTTCCACATTCCATTGCATTCTCTTCCACATTCCATTAAATTCCAATAAACATTCCATTCCATTCCATTCCTTTACATATTCGATTCAACTTTCCATTCCTTTCCATTCCACTTTCCATTCCATTCGCTTTCCATTCCATTCCATTCCATTCCACATTCCATTCCGTTCCTTTCCACATTCCATTCCATTCCATTCCACATTCCATTCCATACCATTATCCATTCTTTCCACTTTCCATTCCATTCCATTGCTCATTCCACTCCTTTCCAATACATTGCATTCCATTGCACATTCCGCTCCTCTCCATTCCATTCCACATTCATTGCCCATTCTATTTCACATTCCATTCCACATTCCATTCCATTCCATTCCACATTGCATTCGCATCCACTCCATTCCATTCCACATTCCATTCCATTCAGTTTCACATTCGATTCCACATTCCATTGCATTCCATTCCATGCTCCATTCCATATTCCTTTCCACATTCCATTCCACATTCCATTGCATTACATTCCACATGCATTCCATTCCAGATTCCATTCCTTTCCATTCTACGATTCATTTCATTGCACTCCACGTTCCATTCCGCATTCCATTCCATTCCACATTCCATTCTATTCCATTCCACCTTCCATTCCACCTTTCATTCCATTGTATTCCACATTCTATTCAATTCCATTCCATTCCACATTCCATTCCATTCCATTCAACTTTCTATTCCCTTCCAATTCACGTTCCATTCCACATTCCATTCCATTCCATTCCATATCATTCCATCCCTTTCCAGTTTCCATTTCATATTCCATTTCATTCCAGATTCCATTCCACATTCCATTCCATTCCATTCCATACTACATTCCACATTCCATTCCCCATTCCATTGTACATTCCATTGTATCCCATTCCACGTTCCAATCAATTACAGTCCATTTTCTATTCCATTCATTCCACATTCCATTCCACATTCCATTCCACTTTCAATCCCACGATCCATTCCACGTTCCATTCCACTTTTCATTTCATTCCATTTCACGTTCTATTAAACGTTCCATTCCACGTTCCATTCCATATTTCATTCCATTCCATTTCATACTCCATTCCACATTTCATTCCATTCCATTTCATACTCCATTCCACATTCCATTCCATTCCATTCCATTCCTTTCCACATTCCATTCTATTCCATTCCATGTTCCATTCCATTCCATTACATATTCCTTTCCTTCCCATTCCACGTTCCATTCCACATTGCATTCCATTCAATTCCATTCCACTATCAATTCCATTCCATTCTACATTCCATTCCATTCTACATTCCATTCCACATTCCTTTCCACTTTCCATTCCATTCCATATTCCATTCTACATTCCATTCCATTCCACATTTCAATCCATTGTTTTCCACATTCCATTCCATTTAGTTCCACATTCCATTCTACATTTCATCCCATTTCATTGCACATTCCATTCAATTGCGTACTACTTTCCATTTCATTCCATTTCACATTTAATTACATTCCATTCCATTCTTGTCCAGATTCCATTCCATTCCATACAACATTCCATTCCATTCCATTCCACATTCCATTCCATTCCATTCCACCTTCCATTCCACTTTCCACTCCACATTCCATTCTACCCCATTCCACATTCCATTCCCTATTTCATTCCACTTTCCATTCCATTACATTCCACATTCCATTTTATTCCATTCCACGTTCCCTTCCATTCCATTACATTCCACATTCCATTTTATTCCATTCCACGTTCCCTTCCATTCCATTCCACGCTCTATTCCATTCCATTCTACGTTCCATTCGACATTCCATTCCATTACATATTCCATTACATTACATTACTCTTTCCATTCCACATTCCATTCTGTTCCATTCCACTTTCCATCCATTCCACATTCCATTCCATTCCATTCCACTTTCCATTCCATACCATACCCCTTTCAATCCATTCCATTCAATTCCACTACATTCCACATTCCATTCCATTCCATTCCGCGTTCTAATCCAGTTTCCATTCCATTTCATTCCATGTTCCATTCCACTTAATTCCACATTCGATTCCATTCAATTCTGCATTTCATTCCACTCCATTCCATTCAAGTCCTCATTCCATTCAATTCCTTTCCTTTCCAAACTATATTCCATTGCATTCCAGTCCACATTCCACCCCATTCCGTCCCATTGCATTCAACATTCCATTTCAGTACATTCCACATTCCATTCCATTCCTTTCCACATTCCGTTCCACATTAAATTCCATTCCATATTCCATTCCATTCCTTTCCATTCTACCTTCCATTCCATTCCATTTAACGTTGCAATCCATTCCATTTCTCATTCCATTCCATTCCACGTTCGATTCCATTCAAATCCATTCCATTCTACATTCCATTCATTTCCACTTTCCATTCCATTCCATTCCGCATTCCAATTCACCGTCGATTCCATTCTGTTCAACATTCCTGTCCAAATTCCATTCCACATTCAATTTGTTTCCATTCCATTCCACATTCCATTCCATATTCCATTCCATTCCATTCCACATTCCAATCTATTCCATTCCACATTCATTTCCATTCTACATTCCATTCCACATTCCATTCCATTCCTTTCCACATTCCACTCCATTGCATTCCACATTCCATCCACATTCCATTCTATTCAATTTCATCTTCCATTCCATTCCATTCCACGTTCAATTCCATTCCATTCCACATTCCATTCCATTCATTACACCTTCCATTCCATTCCATACCTCATTCCATTTCATTACGTATTCTATTCCATTCCACTTTCCATTCCATTCCACTCAACGTTCCATTCAACATTCCATTCCATTCCATTCCTGTTTCCATTCCACTTTCCATTCCTTTCCATTCCACGTTCCATTCCATTCCATTCCACATTCCATTGCACGTTCCATTCCATTCGATTCCTTTCAACATTCCACATTCCATTCCATTACTTTCCACATTCCATTCAACTTTCCATTCCATTTCACATTCCATTGCATGATCCATTCCGTTCCATTCCACATTCCATTCCACATTCCATTCCATTCCATTCTACATTCCATTTGAGATTGCATTCCACATTCCATTCCATTCGATTACATTCCACATTCCATTGCATTCTCTTCCACATTCCATTAAATTCCATTAAACATTCCATTCTATTCTGTTCCATTACACATTCGATTCAACTTTCCGTTCCATTCCATTCCACATTCCATTCCACATTCTACCCTATTCCATTACATATTCCATTCAATTCCATTCCCCTTTCCATTCAATTCCGTTCCACATTGCATTCCATTCCATTGCATTCCACATTCAATTGCACATTCCATTTCACTTTCCAATCCATTCCATTCCACTTTCCATTCCAATCCATTCCACATTCCTTTCCACTTTCCATTCCATTGCATTCCACATTCTACTCCATTCCAATGCATTCCAGTCCACACTCCATTCCAATCCATTCAATTCCATATTCCATTCCATTCAAATCTTTCCATTCAACATTCCATTCCATTTCACATTTCATTCCACATTCTATTCAATTCCATTCCACATTACATTCCATTCCATCCCACATTCAATTCCATTCCAATCCACATTCCATTCCTTTCCATTCCACGCTACATTCCTTTCCATTCCACATTCCACTTTCCATTCCACGTTCCATTCCCCGTTCCATTCCACGTTCCATCCCATGTTCCATTCCACGTTCCATTCTTTCCATTCCACGTTCCATTCCACGTTCCATTCTGTTCCATTCCACGTTCCATCCGTATTCCATTCCATTCCATTCCACATTCCATTCCAATTTCCATTCCATTTCATTCCATTCCATATTTCATTCCATTTCACATTTCTTTCCATTTCATTCCATTTCACATTCCACTCCATTCCATTTCAATTTCCATTTCACATTCCAGTCCATTCTATTCCACATTCCATTCCGTGTCATTCCGCATTCCATTCCACATTCCGTGCCACATTCCATTACATACCATTCCACATTTCATTCCACATTCAATTCCACGTTCCATTCCTTTCCATTCCGCATTCCTTTCCACATTGCATTCCATTCCATTCTGCACTACATTCCACATTCCATTCAATTGCATTCCACATTCCAATCCATTCCATTTCACATTCCATTCCTCATTCCATTCCACGTTCGATTCCACTCCATTCCAGGTTCCATTCCACATTACAATCCATTCCATTCCACGTTCCATTACACTTTCCATTCCACAATCCATTCCACATTCCATTCCACGTACCATTGCATTCCATTCCACGTTCCATTCCACTTTCCATTCCTTTCCATTCCACAATCCATTCTACATTCTATTGCCCATTCCATTCCACGTTCCATTCCACATTCCATTCCTCGTTCCATTCCAAATTCTTTTCGACCATTCATTCCATTCCATTCCCCATTCCATTGCACGTTCCATTCCACTTCCTATTCCATGTTCCATTCCATTCCACTCCCCATTCCATTCCACATTCTATTCCGTTCATTCCGCTTTCCATTCCACATTCCATTCCACATTCCATTCCATTCCATTCCACATTCCGTACCATTCCATTCTATTCCCTTCCACAATGATTTCCATTCCTTTCCACATTCCATTCCACATTGCATTCCATTCCATTCCACATTCCATTCCATTCCATTCCACATTCCATTCCATTCCATTCCACATTCCATTCCATTCCATTCCACTTGCCCTTCAACAATACATTCCACATAGCATTCCTCGTTCCACTCCACATTCTATTGCACGTTCCATTCCACGTTCCATTCCATTCAATTCCAAGTTCCATTCCACAAGCCATTCCATTATATTCCACATTCCATTCCACATTCCATTCAACATTCCTTTCCACATTCCATTGCAGTCATTTCCACATTCCATTCCACATTCCATTCCGCTTTGCATTTCACAATATATTCCATTCCTTTCCAAATTGCATTGAACATTCCTTTCTATTCCATTTCAGCCTCCATTCCACATTCTATTCCAATCCATTCCACGTTAATTTCCACGTTCGATTCCATATTCCATTGCACACTCCATACCACATTGCATTCCATTCAATTTCACGTTCCATTCCATACTAAATTCCACATTCCATTCCACACAACATTCCACATTCCATTCCACATACCATTCCACGTTCCATTCTACGATCCATTCCACGTTCCATTTCACGTTTCATTCCATTCCATTTCACGTTCCTTTCCACACTCCATTTCACCTTCCAGTTCACATTCCGTTACACATTCCATTCCATTCCTCATTCCATTCCACATTACATTCCACATTCCATTCCATTCTATTTCTCATTCCATTCCACATTCCATTCCACATTTTATTCCACATTTCATTCCGAATTCCATTCCAAACTCCATTCTGTTCCTTTCCACATTCCATACCACATTACATTCCATTGCATTCTATTCCATTCAATTCCACATTGCCCTCCATTCTGTTCCATTCTGCATTCCATTCCTTTCCATTCCACATTCCATTCCATTCATTTCCACATTTCATTGCATTCCATTGCATTCCATTATACATACTATTCCATTCCACATTCCACTCCACATTCTATTCCACATTCCATTCCACGTTCCATTCCATTCCATACCACTTTCTATTCCATTCCATTTAGCGTTCCATTCCCTTCCATTCCACATTCCATTCCATTTAATTCCACATTCCTTTCCACATTTGATTCCATTCCATTCCACTTTCCGTTCCACATTCCATTAAATTCCATTTCATTCCACGTTCCATTCCACATTCCATTCCTCATTCCATTCCACATTCCATTCCACATTCCATTCTCGTTCCATTGCATTTCATTCCACATTCCATTCCACATTCCATTGCATTCCAGTTCACATGCCATTTCACGTTCTCTTCCATTACATTCCATTCCATTCCACATTCCAATCTGCTGTGCATTCCTTTCCATTCCACATTCCATTCCATTCCAATTCACGTTCCATTCCACATTTCATTCCACTGCTTTCCACATTCCATTCCACATTCCATTCCACATTCCATTACATTCCATTCCACATTCCATTCCATTCCACTTTCCATTCCAATTGCCATAGAATTCCATTCCACATTCCATTCCATTCCATTCCACATTCCATTCCATTCCAATCCACATTTCATTCCACCTTTCCTTCCATTCCATTCCACATTCTATTCCACATTCCTATCCACAACCTATTCCACATTCATTTCCTTTCCATTCCATTCCATTCCATTCCACATTCCATTCAAATTTCCATTACATTCCTTTCCTGTTTCCATTCCACATTCCATTCGATTCCATTCCGCGTTCCTTTCCACACTCAATTCCGCATTCCATTCCTCATTCCATTCCGTTCCATTCCACATTCCATTCCACATTCCATCCCACCTTCAATTCCACATTATATTACACGTTTCATTCCACGTTCCATTCCACGTTCCATTCCATTCCATTTAACGTTCCATTCCCGTTACATTCCATTCCATTCCAAGTTCCATTCCAGATTCCATTCCCTGTTCCATTCCATTATATTCCACTGTCCATTCCATGTTCCATTGCACGTTCCTTTCCATTCGATTCCACGTTCCATTCCACATTCCATTAATTTCCATTCCGAGTTCCATTCCATACTCCGTTCAATTCCTTTCCACACGCCATTCCACATTCCATTGCATTCCGTACCACATTCCATTCCGCCTTCCGTTCCACTTTCCATTCCACGTTCCATTCGATTTCATTCCATGTTCCATTCCACATTGTATTCCTTCACATTGCACTTTTCATTCCACATTACATTGCGTTACATTCCACATTCCATTCCATTCCATTCCACATTCCGTTCCATTCCATTCCACATTCAATTCCATTCCATTACACATTCCATTCCATTCATTTCCAAATTTCATTCCATTCCATTCCATTCCATTCCACATACCATTCCATTCAACATTCCATTCCACATTCCATTCCACTTTCCATACCGTGTTCCATTCCACTCCATTGCACATTCCATTCCTTTCCATTCCACATTCCACTACACATTCAATTCCATTCCATCCCATTCCCCATTTCATTCCACTCATTTATTGCATACCATTGCATTCCACCTCACATACCATTACATTCCACATTCCACTCCACATTCCATTCCACGTTCCATTCCATGTTCCATTCCTTTCCATTCCACGTTCCATTCCATTCCATTCCACATCCCATTCCACATTCCACTCCATTCCTTTCCACATTCCTTTCCACATTACATTCCTATACATTACATTCCACATTCTGTTCTCCATTCCATTCCTTTCCATTGAACATTCCGTTCCATGAATTCCACATTACATTCCGCATTCCATTCAATTCCATTCCATTCCACATTCCATTCCGTTCGATTCCACTCCAGATTCCAATGCCTTCCTTTCAACATTCCATTCCAATTTCCATTCCATTCCATTCCATTGCACTTTCCAATCAATTACGTTCCACTTTCCATTGAATTTCATTCCACATTCCTTTCCATTCCGTTTCACGTTCCTTTCCATTCCATTTGACATTCCATTCCACATTCCATTCTACATTCCATTCCATTCCATTTAACATTCCAATCAATATTCCATTCCATTCCATTCCTTTCCGCATTCCATTCCATTCTATTCCACATTCAATTCCAGATTCCATTCCATTCCTTTTAATACCACATTCCATTACACATTCCCTTCCATTCCATTCAACATTCCATTCCACATTCCATTCCATTCCTCTCCACATGCCATTCCATATACCATTACATTCCTTTCCATTTCACTTTGCATTGCATATTCCATTCCACATTCCATTCCATTCAATTCCACATTACATTGCACGTTCAATTCCACATTCCATTCCACATTCCATTCCAAAATGCATTCCGTTCCATTCCACATTCCATTCCATATTCCATTCCACATTCCTTTCCACATTCCATTCCATTCCATTTCACATTCCATTCTCATTCCATTGCATTCCATTCCACATTCCATTACATAATCCATTCCATTCCATTCCACATTTCATTCCACATTCCATTCCATTTCATTCCACATTCCATTCCATTTCATTCCATATTCCATTCCATTCCTTTCCACATTCCATTCCCTTCCATACCACATTCCATTCCACATTCCATTTCACTTTCTATTGCAGATTCCATTCCACAATCCAATCCACGTTCCATTCCATTCCATTCCACTTTCCATTCCGTGATCGATTCCACGTTCCATTCCACGTTCCATTCGATTCAATTCCATGTTCCATTAAACTTTCCATTCCATTAAATTCCACGTTCCATTCCACATTCCATTCTAGATTCCATTCCTCCTTCCATTCCACGTGACATTCCACTTTCCAATCCACGTTTCATTCAAAGTTGCATTCCACGTTCCATTCCATTCCATTAAGCTTTCCATTCTACATTCCATTCCTCATTCCATTCTACAGTGCATTACAGTCCCCTCCACATTCCATTCCGCATTCCGTTTCACTTTCCATTCCACAATCCATTACATCCCATTCTATTTTCCATTCCACATTCCATTCCACATTCCATTCCGTTCTATTCCGCCTTCCATTCCACATTCATTTCCACATTCCATTCCACATTCCGTTGCATTACATTCCATTTAACATTCCTTTCCACATTCAATTCCAATACATTCCACGTTACATTCCACATTCCATTCCACATTCCATTCCACATTCCAGTCCACGTTCCTTTCCGTTCCATTCCACGTTCCGTTCCACATTCCATTGCACATTCAATTCCACGATCCTTTCCTTTCCATTCCACGTTCCATTCCACTTTCCATTCCATTCCATTCCACATTCCATTCCACATTCCATTGCACATTCCATTCCACATTCCATTGCACATTCCATTCCATATTCCATTCAACGTTCCATTCCACATTGCATTCCATATTCCATTCCACATTCCATTCCATTCCATTCCACGTTTCATGTTCCGTTCCATGTTCCGTTCCATTCCATTCTATGTTCCATTACACATTCCTTTTCCATTCCATTCCACCATCCATTCCACATCCATTCCACCATCCATCCATTCCACCATCCATTCCACATTCCATTACCAGGTTCAAATGCACATTCCATTCCCTCCATTCCACTTACCATTCCACATTCCATTCCATTCTATTCTACGTTGCATTCCAAATTCTATTCCATTCCATTCCACAATCCATTCCACATTGCATTCCACGTTCCTTTCCACATTCCATTTCATTTCATTCCATGATACATTCCACATTCCATTCCGTTCCATAACACGTTCCATTCCACATTCCATTCCATATTCCTTTCCACATTCCATTCCGTTCAATTCCACATGCCACTCCACATTCCATTCCACATTCCATTCCACATTCCATTCCTCATTCTATTCCGCATTGCAGTCCACATTCCATTCCATTCCATTACACATTCCATTCCACATTCCATTCCATTCCATTCCACATTCTATTCCACTTTCCCTTCTACATTCTTTTCCATTCCATTCCGGATTCCTTTCCACGTTCCATTCCATTCCATTTCACATTCCATTCCACTTTCCATTCCACATTACCTTCTACATTCCATTCCATTCAATTCCACATTCCAGTCAAAATTCCGTTCCCTTTCATTATACATTCTATTACACATTCAATTCCAAATTCCATTCCATTGCATTCAACATTCCATTCCATTCCATTCCACATTCCATTCCATTCCATTCCACATTCCATATCATTCCATTCCACACTGCATTACACATTCCCTTGCATTCCGTTCAATAGTCCATTCCACATTAAATCCCATTCCATTCCACATTCCATTTCACATTCCCTTCCACATGCAATTACATTGCTATCCACGTTACATTTCATTCCACTCCACATTCCATTTCATTCCATTCCACGTTAAAATTCATTGCATTTCAAATTACATTCCACATTCCATTTCACATTCCATTCCATTCCATTCGATTGTATTCCACATTCCATTCCATTCAAATCCACATGCCATTCCATTTCACATTCCATTCCAATCCATTCCATATTCCAATCCCTTCCGTTCCACCTTCCATTCAATTCCATTCCACATTGCATTCCATATCATTGCACATTCCATTCCTTTCCTTTCCACATTTCATTCCACATTCCATTCCACGTTCCATTCCATTCCATTCTACATTGCATTCCACGTTCCAATCCACATTTCATTCCACTTTCCATTCAATTCCTGTCCACTTTCCATACCACATTCCATTCCATTCCATTCCAAGTTCCATTCCACTTTCCATTCCTCTTTCCATTCCATGCTCCATTCCACATTCCATTCCATGTTCAATTCCAGATTCCATTCCAAGTTATATTCCACGTTCCATTCCATTCCATTCCATGTTCCACTCCACATTGCATTCCACTCTCCATTCCACATTCCATTTCACATTCCATTCCGTTCCATTCCACGTTGCATTCCACAATCCATTCCACATTCCATTCCATTCCATTCCACATTGCATTACACGTGTAATTCGATTTCATTCCACATTCCATTCCACATTGCATTCTATTCAAGTCCACATTCTAATTGACTTTCCAGTCCCTTCCATTCCACATTCGATTCCATTCCAGTCCACATTCCATTCCACATTTCATTCCACCTTTCATTCCATTCCATTCCACGTAAAATTCCACCTTCCATTCCAAAATCGATTCCATATTCCACTGCATTGCATTCTACATTCCATTCCATATTGCATTCCATTTCTGTCCACATTCCTTTCCACATTCAATTCTGTTCCATTCCACATTCCATTCCACTCAATTCCACGTTCTATTCCACATTCCATTCCATTCCGTTTCATTTCCCATTCCATTCAATTCCACATTCCATTCCATTCAATTCGACATTCCATTCCATACCATTCTGCTTTCCATTCCATACCATTCCTTTCCACATTTGATTCCATTCCATTCCACATTCCATTCCACATTCCATTCCATTCCATTTTATTCCATTCAATTACGTTCCATTCCACATCCCATTTCGTTCCATTCCACATTCCATTCCACATTCCATTCCACATTTCTTTCCACATTCCATTCCACATTCCATTCCATTCCATTTCATTCCATTCCATTCCACATTCCAAACCATTCCATTCCATTCCACTTTCCATTCCACAGTCCATTCCATATTCCATTCCTCATTCCATTGCATTCCATTCCACTTTCCATTCCATTCCATTCCATTCCATTCCATTCCATTACACATTCCATTCCACATTCCATTCCACATTCCATTCCACTTTCCATTCCACGTTCCATTCGACTCCACATTCCATTCCACGTTCCATTCCACATTCCATTCCACATTTCATTCCACATTCCATTCCACTGCTTTCCACATTCCATTCCACATTCCATTCCACTTTCCACTCTAAATTCCTTTCCATTCCATTCCTCTTTCCATTCCACGTTCCATTCCATATTCCTTTGCACATTCCATTCCACGTTCCATACCATTCCATTCCACGTTCCATTCCACTTTCCTTTCCATTCCATTCCGCTTTCCATTCCACATTCCATTGCACATTGAATTCCACGTTCCATTCCATATTCCATTCCATGTTTCATTCCACGTTCTATTCCATGGTCCTTTGCATTCTATTCCCCGTTCAATTCCACATTACTTTCCATTCAATTCCACTTTCCATTCCACATTTCTTTCCACTTTGCATTCCACATTCCATTCCACATTTCATTCCATTGCATTCCACATTCCATTCCACATTCCAACCCTTTCCATTCGACATTCCATTCCATTCCATTCCGCATTCCTTTCCACATTGTGTTGCATTCCATTCCACATGACATTCAACATGCCATTCCACATGCCATTCCAATCCATTCCGCGTTCCATTTCGCGTTCCATTCCACAGTCCATTCCACTTTCCATTACACTTTCATTCCATTCCTTTACACGTTCCACTCCACTTTCCATTCCTTTCCATTGAACGTTCCCTTCTACATTCCATTGCACATTCCCTTCCACGTTCCATTCCATTCCATTCCATTCCACATTCCATTCAACTCAATTCCACATACGATTCCGAAATCCATTCCATTATATTTCATTCCATTCTACGTTCAATTCCACATTCCATTCCACATTGCATTCCACATTTCATTCCGTTCCATTGCACATTCTATTCCATATTCCTTTCCACATTCCATTGCACATTCCATTCCACATTCCATTCCACATTCCATTACACATTCCAATCCACATTCCATTCCACATTGCATTCCATATTCCATTCCACATTCCATTCCATTACATTCCACGTTCCATTCCACATTAGATTCCACATTCTATTGCACGTTGCTTTCCATTCCATTCCACGTTTCATTCCACTTTCCATTGCATCCCATTCCGTGTTCCACTCAATTCCATTCCACTTTCCATTCCATTCCATTCCACATTCCATTCCATTCTTTTCCACTTTCCATTCCACATTCCATTCCACTTTCCATTCCACATTCTATTCCGCTTTCCAGTCCACATTCCATTCCACGTTCCTTTCCGTTCCATTCCGTGTTCCATTCCAATTTCCATTCCATTCCATTCCACGTTCCATTCCATTCCATTCAACATTCCATTCCATTCCATTACAACTTCCATTCCACGTTCCATTCCATTCCATTCAACATTCCATTCCATTCCATTACAACTTCCATTCCACGTTCCATTCCATGTTCCATTCCACGTTCCATTCCATTCCATTCCACGTTCCATTCTATTCCATTCCACGTTCCATTCCATTCCATTCCACGTTCCATTCCATTCCATTCCACGTTCCGTTTCATTCCATTCCATGTTCCATTCCACATTCCATTTCACATTCCATTCCACTTTCCATTCCATTCCATTCTACATTCCATTCCCTAACATTCCACAATACTTTCCATGCCATTCCATTCCATTCCACATTCGATTCCAAACCATTCCACATTGTATTCCACTATATTCCACAATCAATTCCATTCCATTCCATTCCATTCCACATTCCATAACGTTCCATTCTATTCCACATTCCATTCCACATTCCATTCCATATTCCATTCCATTCCATCCAGATTCCATTCCATTCCATTTCATTCCAATCCATTACACATTCGATTCCACATTCCATTGCATTCCACGTTCCATTCCACATTCCATTAAACGTTCCATTCCACCTTCCATTCCACGATTCCATGCCACGTTCCATTCCATTCCATTCCAAGTTCCATTCCATCTTCCATTTCACATTCCATTCCACCTTCCATTCCTTTCCATTCCGCATTCTATTCCCCATTCCATAGCTTTCCAATCAATTTCTCATTCCATTCAATTCCACATTCGTTTCCATTCCAACACATTCCATTCCACTTTCTATTAAGTTCCATTCCTCATTCCATTCCATTCCATTACACATTCCACTCACCTCCATTCCATTCCACGTTCCATACCTTTCCATTCCATTCCACATTCTATTCCATTCCATTCCACATTCAATTCCAATCCAATTCATTCCATTCCATTCCCCATTCCATTCCACCTTCCATTCTCTTCCTCTACACATTCCATTCCATTCCATTCAACACTCCATTCCACGTTCCATTCCATGTTGCATTCCAAGTTCCATTCCATTCCATTCCACATTCCAGATTATTCCATTCCATTTCATTCCGGAATCCTTTCCATTCTATTCCACATTCTATTCCATATACCATTCCATTCCATTCCACATTCCGTTCCACATTCCATTCCATTCCATTCCATACAATTCCACATTCCGTTCCTTTCCAATCCACATTACATTCCACATTACATTCCGTGTTCCATTCCATATTCCATTCCACGTTCCATTCCATTATCCATGCCATTACATTCCACGTTCCATTCCACGTTACATTCCACTTTTCATTCCACATTCCATTACATGTTCCATTCCATTCCATTCTACATACCATTCCACATTCCATTCCATTCCATTCTATTCCATTCCATTCCACTTTCACTTGCATTCCATTGCATTCCATTACACATTCCATTCCTGATTCCTTTCCACATTCCCTTCCAAGTTCCATTCCAAATTCTAATCCATTCCATTGCATTCCACATTCCATTCCACATTCCATTCTATTCCATTCCATTCCACATTCCATTCCATATTCCATTCCATTTTCAATTCCACATCCCTTTCCACATTCCATTCCATTGCATTCCATTCCACATTCCATTCCACATTCCATTCCAGTTTTCTTTCCACATTCCTTTCCACATGCCATTCCATTGCATTCCACATTCCATTCCATTGAATTCCATTCCATTTCATTTCTATCCTTTCCACATTAAATTCCACTTTCAATTCCATTCTGTTTCCCATTCCATTCCATTCCATTCCACATTCTATTCCTTTCCATTCCGTTTCGCATTCCATTTCGTTCCATTCCATTCAATTCCATTCCACATCCCATTCCACATTCCTTTCCACATTCCATTCCATAGCATTCCACATTGCATTCCCTTCTACTCCACATTCCATTCCATTCAATTCCACATTCCGATCCTTTCTAATCCACATTACATTTCACATTCCATTCCGTGTTCCATTCCACATTCCATTCCACATTCCGTTCCACATTCCATGTCATTCCATTCCACGTTCCATTCCACGTTCCATTCCAATTTGCATTCCACTTTCCATTACACGTTCCATTCCATTCCATTCCACATTCCACTCCACATTCCATTCCATTTCATTTTATTCCATTCCATTCCATTCCACAGTCCATGCCATTCCATTCCACCGTCACTTCCATTCCATTGAATTCCATTACACATTCCATTCCTCATTCCATTCCGCGTTCCCTTCCACATTCCATTCCACATTCCATTACACATTCCATTCCTTTCCATTCCACTTTCCACTCCACATTGCATTCATTTCCTTTCCACCTTCCTTTCTATTCCATTCCACATTCCATTCCGTTCCATTCTATTGCATTCCACATTCCAGTCCACATTCCATTCCACATTCCATTCTATTTTCAATTCCACATTCCTTTCCACATTCCAATCCATTCCATTCCATTCCATTCCATTCCACATTCCATTCCACATTCTATTCCATTCAATTTCACATTCCATTCAACATTCCATTCCACATTCCGTTAATTTCCATTCCACATTCCATTCCACATTCCATTCCACATTCCATTCCATATTCCATTCCATTCCGTTCAACATTCCATTTCTCATTCCATTTCATTCCATTCCACATTCCATTAAATTCCACTTCATATACCATTCCACTTTCCATTCCATTCCGTTCCATATTAATTTCCAATTTCCATTGCACATTCCATTCCATTCCGCAGTTCTTTCCACGTTCCATTCCATTCCACTCCACGTTCCATTCCACATTCCATTCCATTCTATTCCACATTCCATTCCACATTCCATTACACATGCTATTCCACATTCCATTCCCTTCCATTCCTAATCCCATTCCATTCCATTCCACATTCCCTCCACATTCCATTCCACGTTCTTTTCCATGATCCATTACACGTTCCATTGCACAATCCATTCCATTGCAATCCACATTCCATTACACAATCCATTCCATTAAATTCCACATTCCCCCCACATTCCATTTCACGTTCCATTCCAAGTTCCATTCCAATTTCCATTCTATTGCATTCCATGTTCCATTACTTTGCATTCCACTTTCCTTCTCATTGCGTTTCACATTCCATTCCACATTCCATTTCGTATTACATTCCACATTCAATTTCACATTCCATTCCATTCCATTCCGTTCCATTCCACTTTCCAGTGCATTCCATTCCACATTCCATTCCACGTTCCATTCCGTGTTCCATTCCACTTTTCATTGCACATTCCATTCCATTCCATTCCAAATTCCATTCCACATTCCATTACACATTCCATTCCACATTCCATCCCATTCCACTCACATTCCATTCCACATTCCATTCCATTCCATTACACATTCTATTCCCAATTCCATTCCACATTCCATTCCATTCCATTCCACATTCCATACCGTTCCATTCTACTCTGGTTTCCATTCTTTCCATTCCACATTCCATTCCATTCCATCCCACATTCCATTGCATTCCATTCCGTTCCACATTGCATTCCACATTGCATTCACTTCCATTGCACATTCCATTCCATTCCATTACTTTCCATTCCACGTTCTGTTGCACTTTCCATTCCAGTCCGTTAAACATTCCATTCCACATACCATTCCATTCTATTACACTTTCCAGTCCACATTCCATTCCACATTGCATTCCGTTCCATTCCACATTGCATTCCACATTTCATTCCACATTGCATTCCATTCCATTCCACATTACATTCCACATTACATTCCACATTCCATTCCATTGCATTCCGCATTCCATTCCACATTCCAATCCATTGCATTCCGCATTCCATTCCATTCTATTCCACATTCCATTCCATTCCATTCCATTCCACTTTCCATCCCATTCCACTGCATCCCACAATGCATTCCATTCCAATCCGCTTTCCTTTCCATTCCATTCCATTTCTTTCCAGATTCCTTTCCATTCCATTCAATTCCACACTGCATTTCTTTCCATTCCCTTCCATTCCATTCCATTCCAAATTCCATTCCATTCCATTCCACATTCCATTTCATTCCATTCCATTCCATTCCACATTCCATAGCATTCCATTCCTTTCCACATTCCACTACTTTCCATTCTGTATTCTGTTCCATTGTATTCCACATTCCATTCCACATCCCTTTCCATTCCATTCCACATTCCATTCCACATTCCGTTACACATTCATTTCCACGTTCCATTCTACATTCCATTCCACATGGCATTAATTTTTACGTTACATTCCTTTCCATATTCCATACCATTCCATTGCATTCCTTTCCACATTCCATTCCATTACGTTCCACGTTCCATTCCATATTCCACTCCCTTCCATTACACATTCCATTCCAATTTCCATTCCATTCCATTCCACATTCCATTCAACATTCCTTTCCATTATATTCCACATTCCATTCCACATTCCATTCCTTTCCAATCCACATTCCATTCCATCCAAGCTTCCATTCCTTTCCGCATTCCATTCCATTCCATTCCACATTCGATTCCATTAGATTCGACATTCCATTACATTCCATTCCACATTCCATTCCACATTCCATTCCATTCCATTCCATTCCGCAATCCATTGCATTCCATTCCATTCCATTCCATTCAGGATTTCATTCCACATTCCATTCCACATTCCATTCCACGTTAGATTCCATTCCACTCCACATTGCATTCCATTCCAATCCACATTCCATTCCATTGAATTGCACATTTAATTAAATTCCATTGCATTCCACATTCAATTCCATACCATTCCGCCTTAAGTTCCATTCCATTCCCTTCTATTCCATATTCCATTCCATTCCATTCCACATGCCATGCCATTCCATTCCACATGCCATTCCATTCCATTCCACATTCGATTCAATTAGATTCCACATTCCATTACATTCCATTCCTCATTGCATTCCACATTCCATTCCACATTCCATTCCATTCCATTCCACATTCCATTCCATCCCATTTCATTCAATTCCAGATTCCATTCCACATTCCTTTCCACATTCCATTCCACGTTCTACTCTATTCCACTCCACGTTTCATTCCATTCCAATCCACATTCCATTCCATTGAAGTCTACATTTAATTCTATTCCATTTCATACCACATTCAATTACATACCATTCCGCCTTAAAATCCATTCCATTCCCTTCTATTCCACATTCCCTTCCATTCCATTCCACTTTTCATTCCATTCCATTCCACTTTCCATTCCCCATTGCATTCGAAATTCTATTCCACTTTCCATTCCATTTCATTTCACATTCCATTGCATTCCATTCCACATTCCATTCCACGTTCTATTCCATTAGATTCCACATTCCATTGCATTCCTTTCCACATTCTATTCCGTTCAATTGCTTATTTCTTTCCATCTCATTGCATTCCAATTTCCATTCCATTCCTTTCCAATTCCATTCCATTCCATTCTATTCCAATCCACATTCCATTCCTTTCCATTCCACATTCCATTCCACATTCCAATCCACATTCTATTCCACGTTCCATTCCATTTCATTACACATTCCATTACATTCCATTCCACATGCCATTCTATTCGATTCCACATTCCTTTCCACATTCCATTCCACATTCCCTTCCACATTCCATTCCATTGCATTCCACATTCCATTCCACATTCCATTCCATTGCATTCCACATTCCATCCCACATTCAATTCCATTCTATTCGACGTTCCATTCCATTCTATTCCATGGCAGTTTTCACACGATTCCATTGCATTCCACATTTCATTCCATTCCATTCTGCTTTCCATCCCATTCCATTCCATTTCATTCCACATTCCTTTCAATTCCATTCTATTCCACATTGCATTTCATTCCATTCCACATTCCATTCTGTTCCATTCCAAATTCCATTCCATTCCGTTCCACATTCCATTTCATTCCTTTCCATTCCATTTCACATTCCATGGCATTCCATTCCTTTCCACATTCCATTACTTTCCGTTCCGCATTCCATTCCATTGCATTCCACATTCCATTTCACATTCCTTTCCATTCCATTACACATTCCATTCCATGTTCCATTCCACATTCCTTTCCATGTTCCAATCTACGTTCCTTTCCTCATTCCATTAAATATTCCATTCCAATCCTTTCCATGTTACATACCATTCCGTTGCATTCCATTGCACCTTACGTTCCATTATAATCCACGTTAAATTCCGTATTCCATTCCACTACATTTCACATTCCATTCCAAATTCCCTTCCATTCCATTCCACATTCCATTCCACATTCCATTCCATTACATTCCAGATTCCATTCCACATTCCATTCCTTTCCAATCCACAATCCATTCCTTTCCATCCAAGCTTCCATTGCATTCCACATTCCAATCCATTCCATTCCACATTCCATTCCATTAGATTCCACATTCCATTCCATACCATTCCACATTCCATTCCACATTCCTTTCAACATTCCATTCCATTCCATTCCACATTCCATTCCTTTCCATTCCATTCCATTCCAGACCCCATTCCACATTCCATTCCACATTCCATTCCACGTTCCTTTCCATTCCACTCCACATTGTATTCCATTCCATTCCACATTCCTTTCCATTGAATTCCACATTTCATTCAATTCCAATGCATTCCACATTAAATGGCATACCATTCCACCTTAAATTCCATTCCATTCCCTTCTATTAAAAATTGCATTCCATTCCATTACACTTTGCATTCCATTCCATTCCACATTCCATTCCCCATTGCATTGCACATTCTTTTCCGATTTCCATTCCATTTCATTCGACATTCCATTCCATTCCATTCCACATTCGTTTCCATTCAATTGCTTATTTCTTTCCATTCCATTGCAATCCAGTTTCCATTCCATTCCATTCCAATTCCATTCCACTCCATTCTATTCCAATCCACATTCCATTCCACATTCCATTCCACATTCTTTTCCACGTTCCATTTCATTTCATTCCATATTCCATTACATTCCATTCCACATGCCATTCCATTCGATTCCACATTCCTTTACACATTCCATTACACATTCCATTCCATTCCATTCTATATTTCATTCCATTCCATTCCACATTGCATTCCATTCCATTCCAATTTCCATTCTATTCCAAATACCAATCTGTTCCATTCCATTAAATTCCACTTTCCATTCCATTCCACATTCGATTCCACATTCCATTGAATTGCATTCCACATTCCATTCCACATTCCATTAAATTCAATTCCACAACCCCTACCATTCCATTGCATTCCATTCCACTCCACAATGCATTCCACTGAATTCCACATTCCATTCCACATTCCATTCAAAGTTCCAATCCACGTTCAATTCCACACTCCATTCCATTCAATTGCATTTAATTCCGCTTTCCATATCACATTCCATTCCAATTCATTCTACGTTCCATTCAACATTAAATTCAACATTCCATTCCACATTCCATTCCATTCCATTCCACATTGCATTCAATTACATTCCAGTTCCCATTCCATTCCACTCCTCCTTACATTCCATTCCATTCCATATTCCATTCTCTTCCATTCCACAATCCATTCCACATTCCAGTGTAATGGAATGGAATGGAATGTGGATTAGAACGGAATGGAATGTGGAATCGAATGGAATGTGGAATGGAATGGATCGGAATCTGGAATGGAATGGAACGGAATGGACTGTGGAATGGAATGGAATGTAATGGAATGTAACGGAATGGAATGGAAAGTACAATGCTTTCAAATGTTATGTAGGATTGAATGGAATGGAATGGAATGGAAAGTGGAACCGAATGGAATGGAATGGAATGTGGAATGGAATGGAATGTGGAATGGAATGGAATGTGGAATGGAATGGAAGGTGGAATGGAATGTGGAAGGAATGGAATGGAAAGAGGAATGGAACGTGGAATGAAATGAAGAATGGAAAGTGGAATGTAGTGGAATGTAATGGCATCTGGAACGGAATGTTGAATGGAATGAGGAATGGAATGTGGAATGAAATGTGGAATGGACTGTGGAGTGGAGTGGAATGGAATGGAATGTGCAATGGAATGTGGAATGCAACGTGGAATGGAATGGAATGGAATGTGTTAGGGAATAAGGAAAGGAATGTGGAATGGAATGGAATCGAATGGAATGTGGAATGGAATGTGGAATGGAATGCAATGGAATGTGGAAGGAAATGTGGAATGTAATGGAATGGAATGTGGAAATGAATGGAATGGAATGGGGAAAGGAATGTGGAAAGGGATGGAATAGAATGTGGAATGGAATGTGGAATGGTATGTGGATTGGAATATGGAAAGGAATGGAAAAGAAAGGAATGTGGAATGGAATGTGGAAAAGATTGGAATAGAATGAGTAATGGAATGTGGAATGAAATCTGAAATGGAATGGAATGCGGAATGGAATGTGGAATGTACTGAGGAATGGAATGTGGAATGGAATGTGTAATTGAGAGTGGAATGGAAAGTGAAATGGAATGTGGAACAGAAAGGAATGGAATATGTAATGATGCATTGTGGAACCGAAAGTGGAAGTCATTGGAAAGGAATGTGGAATGGAACATGGAATAGATTGGAATGGAACATGGAATGGAATGTGGAATGTAACTTGGAATTGAATGTGTAAAGGTACTTGGAATAGAATGGGTAATGGAATGTGGAATGGAACGTGGAATGGAATGGAATGTAAAGTGGAATGGAAAGTGAAATGGAATGGAATGGAAAGTGGAATGGAATGTGGAATGGAATGTGGAATGAAACGTGGAATGGAATATGCAATTTAATAGAATGGAATGTGAAAGGGAATTGAAAGTAATGAGGTATGGAATTTGTACTGGAATGGAATGCAATATGGAATGGAAAGTGGAAAGGATTGGAATGGAATGTGGACTGGAATGGAATGGAATCTGAAATGGAATGTGGAATGGAAAGTAATGGAATGTGGAATGGAATGGAATTTTATGTAATGTGCAATGGAATGAAATGGAATGGAATGGAATGTGGAACAGAATGGAATGGAATGTGGAATGGAATGGAATGAAGGAATGGTATGTGGAATGGAATGGAACGGTATGCAATGTGGAATGGAAAGGTATGGAATTTGGAATGGAAAGGAATGGCATGTGGAACGGAATGGAATGGTATGGAATGTGGAATGGAATGGAATGTGGAAAGGATTTGAATGGAATGTGGAATGGATTGGAATGGGGCGGAATGGAATGGAATGGAATTGAATGTGGAATGGAATGGAATGGAACATGAAATGGAATGGAATGGAAAGTGGAATGGAACGTCGAATGGAACATGTAATGGAACGTGGAATGGAAGTTGGAATGCGGTGGATGTCGAATGGAATTCAATGGAATGTGGAATGGAATGTGGAATTAAATTGAATGGAATGTGGAATGGAAAGTCTAATGGAATGGAAAGGAAAGTGGAATGGAATGGAATGCAATGTGGAATGGAATGGAATGGAACGTGGAACAGAATGTGGAATGGAATGAATTGGAATATGGAATGGAATGTTTAATGGAATGGAATGGAATGTGGTATGGAATATGGAATGGAATGGAATGGAATGTGGAATGGAATGTGGAATGGGATGTGGAATGGAATGGAATGGAATGTGAAATGGAGTGGAATGGAATGTGGAGTGGAATGGAATGGAATTGAATGGAATGTGGAATGGAAACAGGAATGGAACGTGGAATGGAATGATATTGAATGGAATGTGAAAGGGAAACAGGAATGGAACCTGGAATGCAATGGAATGTGGAGTGGAATGCAATGGAATGGAATGGAATGTGGAATGGAAACAGGAATGGAAAGTGGAATGCAATGGAATGGATCATGGAATGGAACGTGGAATGGAACGTGGAATGGATTGTGGAATGGAATGTGGAATGGAACGTGGAATGGAAGGTGGAATGGAGCGTGGAATGGCATGGAATGGAACGTTAAATGGAATGTAGAACTGAATGTTTAATGGAATGTAATGGAATGTGGAGTGCAATGTGAAATTAAATGGAATAGAATGTACACTGGAATGTGGAATGAAATGGAATGGAATGTGGAATGGAGTGGAATGGAATATGGAATGGAATGGAATGGAACGAGGAATTGAACTCAATGGAGTGGAATCTGGATTGGAAGGGAATGTGGACTGGAATGTGGAAAGAAATGAGATGGAATGTGGAACGGAATGAAATGGAAGGTGGAATGGAATGTGGAATGGAATGTTGAAAGCAATCTGGAATGGAATGCAATGTAATTTGTAATGGAATGTGGAATGGAATATGGAATAGAATGTAATGGAAAGAAATGAAATGTGGAATGGAAAGTGGAATGGAACGTCGAATTGAATAGGGAAAGAAATGTGGAATGGAATGTGGAATGGAATGTAATGGATTGGGAAATGGAATAGAATCGAATGGGGACAGGAAGGGAATGGAATGTGGAATGGAATGCCATGGAATGAGGAACGGAATAGAAAGCAATGTGGAATGGAATGCAATGGAATGTGGAATGGAATAGAATGGAATGTTGAATGGAATGAGGAATCGAATGTGGAATGGAATGGAATGGAATGTGGAATGGAATGTGGAATGGAATGGAATGGAACATGGAATGCAACGTAGAAAGGAATGGAATGGAACGCAGAGTGGAATGTGGAATGGAACGTGGAATGGAATGTGGAACGTGGAATGGAATGCAATGGAATGAGGAATGGAATGGAATGGAATATGGATTGGAATGGAAAGGAACGCGGAATGAAATGGAATAGTATGTGGAATTCAATTGAATGGAATTTGGAATGGTATGGAAAGGAACGTGGAAAGGAATGGAATATACTGGAACGTGGAATTGAATGGAATTCAACGGGGAATGGAATGGAATGGAACGTGGAAGGAACGGAATGGAATGTTGAATGGAGTGGAATGGAATGTGGAATGGAATGGAATAAAATGGAATGGAACATGGAATAGAATGAAATGTAAGGTGGAATTTAATGGAAAGGAATGTGGAATGGAATGGTATGGAACAGAATGGAAAGTGGAATGGTATAGAACGGAAAGTGGTATGGAATGGAATGGAACGTGGAATGGAATGGAATGGAACCTGGAAGAGTATGGAAAGAACGTGGAATGGAATGTAATGGAATGTCGAATGAAATGGAATACAATGTGGAATGGAATGGAATGGAACGTAGAATGGAACAGAATGGAATGTGGAATGGAATGGGATGGGAGATGGAGTGAATTGCAATGGAATGTGGAATGGAATATGGAATGGAAAGCTGAATGGAATGTGGAATGGAATGGAATTGAATGCAGAAAGGTAAGTGGAATGGAATGGTTAGGAATGTCGAATTGAATGCAATGGAAATTGGAATGGAATGAAATGGAAGATGGAATGGAATACAATGCAACATGGAAAGGAATGGAATGGAATGGTTTGGAATGGAATTGAAAGCATAAGGGAATGGAATGTGGAATGGAACGGAAAGTTGAATGGAATGGAATGGAATGTGGAATGGAATCGAATGTAATGTGGACTGGAATCGAATGGAATTGAATGTGGAAAGGTATGTGGAATGGAATGGAATGGAAAGTGGAATGGAATGTGGAATGGAATGGACTGGTAGGTGCAATGGAATGTGGAATGGAACGTGGAATGGAATTTGGAATGGAGTTGAATGGAATGTGGAATGGAATGGAATGTGGAATGGAATGGAAAGGAATTTGGAATGGAATGGAATGGAAAGGAATTTGGAATGGAATGGAATGGAATGTGGAACGGAAAGGAATGGAATTAGGAATGAAATGGAATGGGATGTGAAATGGAATGGCATTGAAGGTGAAATGGAATGCAAGGGAATGTGCAATGGAATGAAATGGAATGTGCAATGGAATGGAATGGATTGTGGAATGGAATGGAATCTAATGGAATGGAATGCGGAATGGAATGGAATCTAATGGAATGGAATGTGGAATGGAATGGTACCTAATGGAATGGAATGTGGAATGGATTGTGAAATTGAACGGAATGCAATGTGGAATTGAATGGAGTGGAAAGTAGAATGAAATGGAATGGAATGTGGAATGGAATATGGAATGGAATGGAATGTGGAATGGAACGCAGAAGGGAACAGGGAATAGAACGTGGAATGGAACGTTCAATGGAAAGTAGAATGTAATTGAATGGAAAGTGGAATGGAATGTGGAATGGAATCGAATGGAATGTGAAATGCAATGGAATGGATTGTTGATTGCAATGGAATGGAATGTGGAATGAAATGGAATGGAATGTTGAATGGAATGGATTGTAATATTGAATGCAATGGAATTGAATGTGGAATGGAATGTGGAATGGAATGGAATGGAAAGGAATGTGGAATGGAATTTGGAATGGAATGGAATGGAAAGGAATGTGGAATGGAATGGAATGGAATGGAATGTCTAATGGAATGTCGAATGGAATGGAATGGAATGTGGAATGGAATGTGGAATGGAAAGTGGAATTGATGGAATGGAATGTGAAATGGAATGTGGAATGGAATGTGGAATGGAATAGAATGGAAAGTAATGTGGAATGGAATGTCGAATGGAATGGAACGGAATGTGGAATGGAAGGTGGAATGGAACGGAATGGAATTTGGACTGGAAGGATGAATGGAATATGGAATGGAATGTGGAATGGAATGGAATGCAATGTGGAATGGAATGGAATGGAATGTGGAATGGAATGTGGAAGGGAATGGAATCAAATGTGGAATGGAATGTGGAATGGAATGGAATCGAACAGAATGTGTAATGTAATGGAATGGAATGGAAAGTGGAATGGAATGGAATGGAATGTGGAATGTAATGGAATGGAATGTGGAATGGGATGTGGAATGGATTGGAATGGAACGTGGAATGGAATGGAATGGAATGTGCAATGGAATGTGGAATCGAACTTGGAAAGAAACGTTGACTGGAACGTGGAACTGAACGTTGAATGGAACGTGGAATGGAATGGAATGTAAAGGAAAGTGTAATGGAATGAAATGGAAAGGAATGTGGAATGGAATGGAAAGGAATGTGGAATGGTTTGGAATGGAATGTAGAATGGAACTTGGAACGGAACATGTAATGGAAAGTGGAGCGGAATGTGGAATGCAATGTGTAATGGAACGGAATGGAACGGAATGTGGAATGGATAGGAAAGTGGAATGGAATGGAATGGAAAGTGGAATGGAATGGAATTGAATGGAATGTGGAATGGAATGTAATGGAAAGTGGAATGGAAATGAATGTGGAATGGAATAGAATGGAAAGGGAAAGAAATGGAATAGAATGGAATGTGGAATGGAATGGAATGTTGAATGGAGTGGAATGGATTGGAATGGAAATTGTATGGATGGAATGGAATGGAATGTGGAATGGAATGGAATGTGGAATGGAATGGAATGGAATGTGGAATGGATTGCAATGGAATGTGGAATGGAATGTGCAATTGAAAGGAATGGAATGGTAGGGAATGTGGAATGGAATGTGCAATTGAATGGAGTGGAATGGTAGGAATATGGAATGGAATGGAATGTGGAATGGAATGGAAAGTAATATGGAATGGAATGGAATGGAATGTGGAATAGAACATGGAATGGAATGCAATGGAACATGGAATGGAACGTGGAAAGGAACGTCTAAAGGAAGGTGGAATGGAACTTGGAATGGAATGGAATGGAATGTGGAATGGCATGTGGAATGGAATGTGGAATGTAATGGAATGGAAAGTGGGAGAGAATGGAATCGAATGTGGTATGGATTGTGGAATGTACTGGAATGGAATGTGTAATGGAATGCGGAATGTAATGTAATGGAATGTGGAAGGGAATGTGGAATGGAATGTAGAATGAAATGGAATGGAATGTTGAATGGAATGTGGAATGGAATGGAATGGAATGCGGTATGGAATGAGGAATAGAATGGAAAGGAATGTCAAATGGAAAGAAATGGATTGTGGAATGGAATATGGAAGGGAATGGAATGGAATGGAATGTGGAATGGAATGGAATGGAATGTGGAATATAATGGAATGGAATGGAATGAGGAATAGAATGTGGAATGCACTGTGTAATGGAACGCAGTGGAAAGTGGTATGGAATGGAATGGAATGTGGAATGGAATGGAATGGAAGGTGAAATGGAATGTGGAATGGAATGTGAAATGGAATGTGGAATGGAATGTGGAACGAAATGAAATGGAACGTGGAATTGAATGGAATGGAAGGTGGAATGGAATGTAAGGAACGTGCAATTAATCCTGGAATGGAACATGGAATGGAAGTTGGAATGGAATGTGGAATGGAATGTGGAAAGCAATGGAATGGAATGTGGTAAGAAATGTGTAATGGAATGGAATAGAATGCTGAACAGAATGCAAACGATTGTGGAATGGAATGTGGAATGGAATGGAATGGAAGGTGGAATGAAATGGCAAGTGGAATGTAACGGAATGGAACATGCAATGGAGCATGGAATAGAACGTCTAATGGAACCTGGAATGGAACGTGGAATGGAATGTGGAATGGAGTGGAATCGAATGTGTAACGGAAGGTTAAATGGAATGGAATGAAATGTGGAATGCAATGTGGAATGGAATGGAATGTGGAATGCAATGTGGAATGGAATGGAATGTTTAATAGAATGTGGAATGGAATGGAATGGAATGTGGAATGGAATGTTGAGTGGCATGTGGAATGGAAAGTGGAATGGAGTGGAATGGAAAGTGGAATGGAATGGAATGGAATGTGGAATGGATTTTGGAATGGAATGTGGAATGGAACAGATTGTAATGTGGAATGGAAAGTGGAATGGGATGTGGAAAAGAGAGTGGAACGGAATGGAGTTGAATGGAATGTGGAATGGAACATGGAATTGCATGGAAAGGAACGTGGAATGGAATGTGGAATGTAATGTGGAATGGAACGAGGAATGGAATGCGGAAAGTAAAGTGGAATGGAAAGTGAAATGGAATGTGGAATGCAATGGAAAGGAATGTGGAATGGAATGGAATGGAATCTGGACTGGAATGGAATGGAATGGAATGTGGAATGGATTGTGGAATGGAAAGGAGTGGAATGGATTTTGGAATGGAATGGAATGGAATGGTATGGTATGTGGAAAGGAATGGAATGGAATGTGGAATGGAGTGTGGAATATAATGGAATTGAACATGGAATGGAACGTGGAATTCAATAGAATGGAATGTGGAATGGAATGGAATGGAATGTGGAGTGGAATGGAATGGAATGTGGAGTGGAATGGAATGGAATGTGGAATGGAATGGAATAGAATGTGGAATGGAACGTGGAATGGAATGTGGAATGAAATGTGGAATGCAATGCTATGTGGTATGGAATGGAATGGAATGCAATGAAATGTGGAAATAAATGGAGTGGAATGTGGAATGGAACGGAAAGGGAAGTGGAATGGAATGGAAAGGAATGGAATGTGGAATGGAATAGAATAGAATGCAATGGAATGGAAAGGGGAATGGAATGTATTGGAATGTGTAATGGAATAGAATGTGGAATGGAATGAAGTGGAATGGAATGTGGAATGGAAAAGAATGGAATGTGGAATGGAATGGAATGGAATGGAATGAAGTTTGGAATGGAATGGAATGGAATGTGAAATGGAATAGAATGTGGAATTGAAAGGAATGGAATGGAATGGGGAATGGAATGGAATGGAATTGAATGGAATGTGGAATGTAATGTAACGTAATGGAATGGAATGGGGAATGGAATGGAATGGAATTGAATGGAAAGTGGAATGGAATGGAATGGAATGTGGAATGGAATGGAATGGAACTGAATGGAATGTTGGATGGAATGGAATGGAATGTGGAGTGGAATGGAATGGAATGGAATGTGGAATGGTATGTGCAATGGAATGGAATGAAATGGAATAGAGTGGAATGGAATGGAATTGAATGTAATGTGGAATGGAATGGAATGGATTAGAATGTTGAATGCAACGTGGAATGCAAAGCAATGGAATATGAAATGGAATGTGGAATGGAATGGATTGGAATGCAATGAAATGTGGAAGTGAATGGAATGGAATGGAATGGAATGTGGAATAGTTTGGAATGTAATGTGGAATGGAATTTAATGTAATGGAATGTGGAATGGAAAGTAATGGAATGGAATGGAAGGTGGAATTGAATGGAATGGATAGTGGAATGGAAAAGGGTGCGGAATGGGATGAAATGGAATGAAATGTAGAACAGAATTTAATGGAATGTGGAGTGAAATGGAATGGAATGAAATGGAATGTGGAATGGAATGGAATGGAATGAGGAATGGAATAGATTGATGAATGCCATGGAATGGAATGGAAAGTGGAATGGAATGTAATGGAATGGATTGGAATGCAATGTGGAATGGAATGGAATGGAAGGGAAAGTAATGTGGAATGGAATGTGGAATGGAATGGAATGGAACGGAATTAAATGCGGAATGGAATGGAAGGGAATGTGGACTGGAATGTGGAATGGAATGTGCACTGCAGAGTTGAATGTAAATGAATGGAATGTGGAATGGAATGGAATGGAGTGTGTAATTTAACTTGGAATGGAATGGAATGGCATGTGGAATAGAACGTGGAATGGATTAGAATGGAACGTGGAATGCAATGGAATGGAATGTGGAATGGAATGGAATGGAATGTGGAATGGAATGTGGAATGGAAAGGAATGGAATGCGGAATGGAATGTGGAATGGAATGGAAAGGAATATCAAATGGAAAGAAATAGATTGTGGAATGGAATGTGGAAAGGAATGGAATGGAATGTGAAATGGAATGGAAGGGAATGTGGAATGGAATGTGCAAAGGAATGGAATGGAATGGTATGTGGAATGGCATGTGCAACTGAATGGAGTGGAATGCGGAATGGAATGTGGAATGGAATGGAATGGAATGCGGAATGGAATGTGAAATGGAATGGAATGGAATGGAATGTGGAATGGAATGTGGAATGGAATGGAATGGAATGGAATGTGGAATGGAATGGAATGGAATGGAATTTGGAATGCAATCTGGAATGCAATTCAATGGAATATGTTATGGAATGTGAAGAGAATGGATGGAATGCTATGAAATGTGGAATAAAGGGAATGGAATGTGGAATGGAATGAATTAAATGTGGAATAGATTTGAATGTAATATAGAATTTAATGGAATGGAATGGAATGGAATTTGGAATGGAATCAAATGGAATAGAATGGAATGTGGAATCGAATGGAATGTAATGTGGAATGCAATAGAATATGGAATGGAATGAAATGGAATGCAATGAAGAATGGAATGGAATGGAATGTGGAATGGAATGGAATGGAAGGTGTAATGAATTAGAATGTCAAATGCAATGGAATGGAATGGTTTGTAATGGAATGTGGAATAGAATGGAATGGAATGTGGAATGGAATAGAATGTGGAATGGAATGAAGTTGAATGGAATGTGAAATGGAATGGAATGGAATGTGGAATGGAATGGAATGGAATGTGGAATGGCATGGAACGGAATGTGGAATGGAATAGCATGTGGAATGAAAGGAATGGAATGAAATGCGGAAAGGAATGGAATGGAATGGAATGGATTGGAATGGAATGTGTAATGGAATGGAATGGAATGTGCAATGGAATTGAATGTGGAATGGAATGAAATTGAATGGAATGTGACATGGAATGAAGTGGAATGTGGAATGTAATGGAATGGAATTTGGAATTGAATGGAATGAAATGGAATGTGGACGGAATGTGGAATGGAATGTGGACTGCAATGTGGAATGGAATGGAATGGAATATGGAATGGAATGGAATGGAACGTGGAATGGAATAGAATGTGGAATGGAATGAAATGGAATGGAATGTAGAATGGAATGGAATGGAATGTCAAGTGGAATGGAATTGAATGGAATGGAATGTGGAATGGAATGGAATGGAATGTCAAGTGGAATGGAATTGAATGGAATGGAATGTGGAATGGAATGGAATGGAATGTGGAATGCACTAATCCCAAAGAAGTTTTTATGTGAAGATATTTTTAGACAGAAGAATTCTCAGAAACTTGTTTGTCATTTGGGGATTGAACTCAGAGAGTTGAAACTTCCTTTTCATAGAGCAGTTCTGCAACACTGTTGTTGTGGAAACTGCAAGTGGATATTTAGGGCGATTGCTGCATCTAGTGGAAAAGCAAATACATTCAGATGAAAACTAGATAGAACCGTTCTCTAGAAACTTCTTTCTGATGTGTGCATTCTACTCACAGAGTTGAACCTTCCTTTTGATAAAAGAATTTTGAAACACTCTTTTTGAGGGGTCTGCAAGTGGAAGTTTGGAGCGTTTTGAAGCCTATGGTGGAAAAGGAAACATCTTCATATAAAAACTAGATAGAAGCATTCTCAGAAACTACTTTGTAATGTGCGCATTCAACTCACAGAGTTGAAACTTCCTTTTGATATAGCTGTTTTGAAACACTGTTTCAGTAGGATCTGCAAGTGGATATTTGGAATGCTAACAGGCCAACACTGTAAAAGGAAATATCTTCACATAAAAACTAGACGGAAGCATTCTCAGAAACTTCCCTGTGCTTTATGCATTCAAGTCTCAGAGAGTAACCTTCTTTTTGAAAGCGCAGTTTTGAAACCCTCTTTTTGTAGAATTTGCTAATGGATGTTTGGAGCGATTTGAGGCCTATGCTGGAATACGAAATATCTTCCCATAAAAACTAGACAGAAGCATTCTCAGAAACTACTTTGTGATGAGTGCATTCAACTCACACACTTGAACCTATATTTTGAAAGAGCAGTTTTGAAACACTCTTTTTGTAGAATCTGCAAGTGGATATTTTGAGCGTTTTGAGGCCTTTGCTGGGAAATGAAATATCTTCACCTGAAAACTACACAGAGGCATTCTCAGAAATTTCTTTGTGATGTGTGCATTCAACTCACAGAGTTGAACCTGCCTTTTGATAGAGCAGTTTGGAAACAGCCTTTTTGTGAAATCTGCAAGTGGATATTTTGAGGGTTTTGAGGCCTATGCTGCAAAAGGAAATGTCTTCACAGAAACCCTAGAGAGAAGCATTCTCAGAAACTTCTGGGTGAATAGTGCATACAATTCATGGACTTGAACCTTCCTTTTGATAGAACAGTTTTGAAACACTCCTTTTGTAGAATCTGCAAGTGTTTATTTGGAGCGCTTTGAGGCCAATGATGGAAAAGGAAATATCTTCAAATAAAAACGAGACAGAAGCATTCTCAGAAACTTCTGTGTGATGAGCGCATTCAACTCACACACTTGAACTTTCCTTTTGATAGAGCAGTTTTGGAACACTCTTTTAGTAGCATCTGTAAGTGCATATTTGAAGGGACTTTATGCCAATGCTGCAAAACGAAATATCATCACATATAAAGTAGCAGAAGCATTCTCAGAAACTACTTCGTGATAAGTGCATTCAACTCACAGAGTTGAAAGTTCCTTTTGATAGAACAGTTTTGAAACACTCCTTTTGTAGGATCTGCAACTGTTTAATTGGAGGGCTTTGAGGCCTATGTTGAAAAAGGAAATATCTTCACATAAAAACTAGACAGAAGCATTCTCAGAGACTTCCCTGTGCTTTCTGCATTCAACTCACATAGTTGAACCTTCCTTTTGATAGAACAGTTTTGAAAAACTCTTTTCGTAGAATCTGCAAGTTGACATTTGGAACGCTTTGAGGCCTATGCTGGAAAAGGAAATATCTTCACATAAAAACTAGATAGAAGCATTCCCAGAAACTTGCTTGTGATGTGCGCATTCAACTCACAGAGTTTAAGCTTCCTTTGGATATAGCTGTTTTGAAACACTCTTTTAGTAGAATCTTCAAGTGGATATTTGGAGTGTTAAGAGGTCAACATTGGAAAAGAAAATATCTTCACATAAAAACTACATGGAAGCATTCTCAGAAACTTCCCTGTGCTTTATGCATTCAAGTCCCAGAGAGGAACCTTCCTTTTGAAAGCGCAGTTTTGAAACACTCTTTTTGTAGAATTTGCTAGTGGATGTTTGGAGCGATTTGAGGTCTATGCTGGAAAACGAAATATATTCCCATAAAAACTAGACAGAAGCATTCTCAGAAACTAATTTGTGATGAGTGCATTCAACTCACAGACTTGAACCTCATTTTGAAAGAGCAGTTTTGAAACACTCTTTTTGTAGAATCTGCAAGTGGATATTTGGAACGTTTTGAGGCCTTTGCTGGGAAATGAAATATCTTCACCTACAAATTACACAGAGGCATTCTCAGAAACTACTTTGCAATGTGTGCATTCAACTCACAGAGTTGAACCTGCTTTTTGATAGAGCAGTTTGGAAACAGCCTTTTTGTAAAATCTGCAAGTGGATATTTGGAGCGATTTGAGGCATATGCTGCAAAAGGAAATATCTTCACAGAAACCCTTGACAGCAGCATTCTCAAGAATTTCTGTGTGATGAGTGCATTCAACTCACGGACTTGAACCTTGCTTTTGATAGAACAGTTTTGAAACCCTTCTTTTGTAGAATGTGCAGGTGTTTATTGGGAGCGTTTTGAGGCTTATGATGGAAAACGAAATATCTTCACATAAAAACGAGACAGAAGCATTCTCAGAACCTTCTGTGTGATGAGTGCATTCAACTCACACACTTGAACTTTCCTTTTGATAGAGCAGTTTTGAAACACCCTTTTAGTTGCATCTGTAAGTGGATATTTGAAGCGTTTTTATGGCAATGCTGGAAACGGAATTATCATCACATAAAAACTAGGCAGAACCATTCTCAGAAACTTCTTCATGAAGAGTGCATTCAACTCACGGAGTTGAACGTTCCTTTTTATAGAACAGTTTTGAAACACTCTTTCAGTAGAATCTGCAAGTGGATATTTGGAGTGCTAAGAGGCCAACACTGGAAAAGGAAATATCTTCACATAAAAAGTAGAGAGAAGCATTCTCAGAAACTTCTCTGTGCTTTCTGCATTCAACCCACATAGTTGAACCTTCCTTTTTATAGAAAAGTTTTGAAAATCTCTTTTCGTAGAATCTGCAAGTCGACATTTGGAACGCTTTGAGGCCTATGCTGGAAAAGGAAATATCTTCACATAAAAACTAGATAGAAGCATTCTCAGAAACCTGTTTGTGATGTGCACATTGAACTCACAGAGATGAAGCTTCCTTGTGATATAGCTGTTTTGAAACACTCTTTCAGTTGAATCTTCAAGTGGATATTTGGATTGTTAAGAGGCCAACACTGGAAAAGGAATTATCTTCACATAAAAAATAGATGGAAGCATTCTCAGAAACTTCCCTGTGCTGTATGCATTCAAGTCACAGAGAGGATCCTTCCTGTTGAAAGCGCAGTTTTGAAACACTCTTTTAGTAGAATTTGCAAGTGGATGTTTGGAGCGATTTCAGGCCTATACTGGAAAATGAAATATCTTCCCATAAAAACTAGACAGAAGCATTCTCAGAAACTTCTTTGTGCTATGTTCATTCAACTCACAGAGTTGAACCTGCCTTTTGATAGAGTAGTTTGGAAACAGCAATTTTGTAAAATCTGTAAGTGGATATTTGGAGCAATTTGAGACCACTGCTGCAAAAAGAAATATCTCCACATAAAACCTAGACAGAAGCATTCTCAGAAACTTCTTTGTTATTTGGGGATTGAAATCACAGAGTTGAACCTTCCTTTTCATAGAGTAGTTCTGGAACACTTTTGTTGTGGAAACTGCAAGTGGATATTTGGTGTGATTGTGGCATACAGTGGAAAAGGAAATACATTCAGATGAAAACTAGATAGAACCGTTCTCAGAAACTTCTTTGTGCTCTGTGCATTCAACTCACAGACTTTAACTTTCCTTTTTAAAGAGCAGTTTGGAAAACACTCTTTTTGTAGAATCTGCAAGTGGATGTTTTGAAAGTTTTGAGGCCTTTGCTGGGAAATGAAATATCTTCACCTGAAAACTAGACAGAAGCATTCTCAGAAAATTCTTTGTGATGTGACATTCAACTCACAGAGTTGAAACTTCCTTTTGATATAGCTGTTTTGAAACACTCTTTCAGTAGAATCTGCAAGTGGATATTTGGAGGTCTAAGAGGCCAACACTGGAAAAGGAAATATCTTCACATAAAAATTAGATGGAAGCATTCTCAGAAACTTCCCTGTGCTTTATGCATTCAAGTCACAGAGAGGAACCTTCCTTTTGAAAGCGCAGTTTTGAAACACTCTTTTTGTAGAATTTGCTAGTGGATGTTTGGAGCGATTTGAGGCCTACGCTGGAAAACGAAATATCTTCCCATAAAAACTAGACAGAAGCATTCTCAGAAACTTCTTTGTGCTGTGTGCATCCACCTCACAGACTTTAACATTCCTTTTGAAAGAGCAGTTTTGAAAACACTCTTTTTGTAGAATCTGCAAGTGGATATTTTAAGCGTTTTGACACCTTTGATGGGAAATGAAATATCTTCATCTGAAAAATACAGAGAAGTATTCTCAGAAACTTCTTTGTGATGTGCACATTCAACTGACAGAGTTGAAGCTTCCTTTTGATATAGCTGTTTTGAAACACTCTTTCAGTAGGATCTGCAAGTGGATATATGGAGTGTTAAGAGGCCAACACTGGAAAAGGAAATAACTTCACATAAAAACTAGATGGAAGCATTTTCAGAAACTTCCCTGTGCTTTATGCATTCAAGTCATAGAGAGGAAGCTTCCTTTTGAAAGCGCAATTTTGAAACACTCCTTTTCCAACATAGGCATCAAAGAGCTCTAAATAAACACTTGCAGATTCTACAAAAACAGTGTAGAGTGGATTGGAGATTCCAATCCATTCCATTCCATTGCATTCTACTCACAGATTTGAACCTTCCTTTTGATAGAACAGTTTTGAAACACTCTTTTTGAAGAATCTGCAAGTGTTTATTTGAAGCGATTTGAGGCCTACGTTGGAAAAGGAAAAATCTTCCCATAAAAACTAGACCGAAGCATTCTCAGAAACTTCTTTGTGATGAGTGCATTCTAGTCTCAGAGTTGAACCGTCCTTTGATAGAATAGTTTTGAAACACTCTTTTTGTAGAATTTGCAAGTGGTTAGTTGTGGGCTTTGAGGCCTAAGTTGGAAAAGGAAATTTCTTCCCATAAAAACTAGACCGAAGCATTCTCAGAAACTTCTTTGTGATGAGTGCATTCTACTCACAAAGTTGAACCTTCCTTTTGACAGAACAGTTTTGAAACACTCTTTTTGGAGATTCTGCAAGTGTTTATTTGGAGCGCTTTGAGGCCTATGCTGGAAAAGAAATTATCTTCATATAAAAACCAGACAGAAGCATTCTCAGAAACTTTTTCTGATGTGCGCATTCAACTCACTGAGTTGAACCTTCCTTTTGGTAGAGCAGTTTTGAAACACTCTTTTTCTAGAATGTGCAAGTGGATATTTGGATTGTTAGGGGGCCAACACTGGAAAAGGAAATATCTTCCCATAAAAGCTAGACAGAAGCATTCTCAGAAACTTCTTTGTGATGGGTGCATTCAACTCACATACTTTAACTTTTCTTTCAAAAGAGCAGTTTTGATACACTATTTTTGTAGAATCTGCAGGTGGATATTTTGTGTGCTTTGAGGCCTAAGCAGCAAAAGGAAATATCTTCATGTAAAAACTAGACAGAAACATTCTCCAAAACCACTTTGTGATGTGTGCATTCAAATAACAGAGTAGAACCTTCCTTTTGATAGGGCAGTTTTGAAACACCCTTTTTGTAGAATCTGCAAGTGAATATTTGGAGAGATTTGAGGCCTATGCTGAAAAAGGGGATATCTTCACATAAAAACTAGATAGAAGCATTCTCAGAAACTTCTCTGTGCTTTATGCATTCAACTTACAGACTTGAAACTTCGTTGTGAAAGAGCAGATTTGAAACACTGCTTTTGAAGAAACTGCAAGTGGATATTTGGAGCGCTTTGAGGCCTATGCTGGAAAAGGAAATATCCTCACACAAAAACTAGACAAAAGCATTCTCTGAAACTTGTTATGATGAATGCATTCAGCTCACAGAGTTGAACTTTCCTTTTGATGGAACAGTTTTGAAACACTCTTTTTGTAGAATCTGCATGTGGATATTAGGAGCGATTTCAGGCCTATGCCGGAAAAAGAAATATCTTCACATAAAAACTAGACGGAAGCATTGTCAGATACTTCTCTGTGATGAGTGCATTCACCTCACAGAGTTCCACCTTCCTTTTTGTAGAACAGTTATGGAACACTCTCTTTGTAGAATCTACAAGGGATCATTTGGAGCACATTGAGGTCTATGCTGGAAAGGGAAGTATCTTCCCATAAAAAAATAAGCAGAATCATTCTGAGTTACTTTTTTGTGATGAGTGCATTCGACTCAGAATCTTGAACCTTCCTTTTGATAGAGCAGTTTTGAAACACTCTGTTTGTAGAATTTGCAAGTTTATATTTGGAGCAATTTGAGGCCTATGCTGCAAAACGGGAATATCTGAACATAAGAACTACACAGAGGCATTCTCAGAGACTTCCCTGTGCTTTATGCATTCAACTCACACTCTTGAACCTTCCTTTTGATAGGGCAGTTTTGAAACACTCTTTTTGTAGAATCTGCAAATGGATATTTGGAGTGATTTGAGGCCTATGATGAAAAAGGAAATATCTTCACCTAAAAACTAGACAGAAACATTCTCAGAAACTTCTGTGGGATGAGTGCATTCAACCAACACAGTTGATCCTTCATTTTGATAGACTAGTTTAGAAACACACTTTTTCTAGTATCTGCAAGTGGATGTTTGGAGGGCTTTGAGGCCTATGCTGGAAAAGGAAATATCTTCACCTGAAAACTAGACAGAAGCATTCTCAGAAACTACTTTGTGATGAGTGCATCCAACTCACAGGGTTGAAACTTCCTTTTGATAGAACATTTTGGAAACAATATTTTTGTGGAATATGCAAGTGGATATTTGGAGCGCTTGAGGCCTATGCTGCATTAAGAAATAACTTCACATAAAAACTATATTGAAGCATTCTGAAAAACATCTTTGTGATGTGTGTCTTCAACTCACAGACTTGAAACTTCGTTTTCATAAAGCAGTTTTGAAACACCATTTTGTAGAATCTGCAGGTGGATAATTTTAGCACTTTGAGGCCTAGGCTGGAAAAGGGAATATCTTCACATAAAAATTGGACAGAAGCATACTCAAAAACTTCCCTGTGCTTTAGGAATTCAACACACAGACTTGAACCTTCCTTTTGATAGAACAGTTTTGAAACACTGTTTTTGTTGTACCTGCAAGTGGATATTTGTAGCGCTTTGAGGCCTATGCTGGAAAAGGAAATACCATCATATAAAAACAAGACAGAAGCATTCTCAGAAACTTCTTTGTGACGTGTGTATTCAACTCACAGGGTTGAAACTTCCTTTTGAAAGAGCAGTTACAAAACACGCATTTTTTAGAATCTGCACGTGGATATTTTTGAATCTTTGAGGCCAGTGCTGGAAAAGGGAATATCTACACATAAAAACTAGACAGAAGAATTCTCAGAAACTTCTCTGTGTTTTATGATTTCAACTCACAGAGTAGAACCTTCCTTTTGATAGAGCAGTTTTGAAACACACTTTTTATAGAATCTGCATGTGGACATTTGGAGCGATTTGAGGCCTATGCTGGAAAAAGGAATATCTTCATATAAAAACTAGACAGAAGCATTCTGAGAAACGTCCCTGCACTTTGTGCATTCAACTCACACTCTTGAACCTTCTTTTTAAAAGATCAGACTTGAAACACTCTTTTTTGTAGAAACTGCAAGTGCATATTTGGAGCGCTTTGAGGCCTATGATGGAAAAGGAAATATCCTCACAGAAAAATTAGACAAAAGCATTCTCAGAAATTTCTTTGTGATGAGTGCATTTAACTCACCGAGTTGAACTTTCCTTTTAATAGAACAGTTTTGAAACGTCTTTTTGTAGAATCTCCAAGTGGATATTTGGAGCATTTTGAGGTCTATGCTGGAAAAGGAAATATCTTCACATAAAAACTAGACAGAAGCATTCTCAGAAATTTCTTTGTGATGAGTGCATTCAACTCACAGGGTTGAACTTTCCTTTTGATAGAAGAATTTTGAAACACTCTTTTTGTAGAATCTGCAAGTGCATATTTGGAGCGATTTGAGGCCTATGCTGCAAAAAGGGAATATCTTCACATAAAAACTAGACAGAAGCATTCTCAGAAACTTCCCCATGCTTTATGCATTCAACTCACGGACTTGAGCATTCCTTTTGATTGAGCAGTTTTGAAACACTCTTTTTGTAGTATCTGCAAGTGGATATTTGAAGAGATTTGAGGCCTATGATGAAAAAGGAAATATCTTCACCTAAAAACTAGACAGAAGCATTGTCAGAGACTTCTTAGTGATGAGTGCATTGAACTCACAGAGTTGAAACTTCCTTTTGATAGAACAGTTTTGTAACACTATTTTTGTAGAATCTGCAAGTGGATATTTGGAGTGTTTTGACGCCAATGCTGGAAAAGGAAATATCTTCACATAAAAACTAGACAGAAGCATTCTCAGAAACTTCTCTGTGATGAGTGCATTCAATTCACAGAGGTGAACCTTCCTTTTGATTGAACAGTTTTGAAACACTCTCTTTATAGAATCTGAATGTGGATACTTGGAGCGCTTTGCGGCCAATGCTGGAAATGGAAATATGTTCTCATAAAAACTAAGGAGAAGCATTCTCACAAAGTTCTTATTGATGAGTGAATTCAACTCACAAACTTAAACCTTCCTTTTGATAGAGCAGTTTTGACACACTCTTTTTGTAGAATCTTCAAGTGGATATTTGGAGCGCTATGAGGCCTACACTGGAAAAGGAAATATTTTCACCTAAAAACTATACAGAAGCATTCTCAGAAACATCTCTATGATGAGTGCATTGTACTCACACACTTGAACCTTCCCTTTGACAGAGAAGTTTTGAAACACACTTTTTGTAGATCCGCAAGTGGATATTTGGTGTGCTTTGAGGCCTAAGTTGGAAAAGGAAATATCTTCAGATAAAAACTAGACAGAAGCATTCTCTGAAACTTCTTTGTGATGCGTGCATTCATCTAACAGAGCAGAACTTCTTTTGATAGCGCATTTTTGAAACACCCTTTTTGTAGAATCTTCAAGTAGATATTTGGAGCGATTTGAGGCCTATGCTGTAAAAGGGAATATCTTCACATAAAAACTAGACGGAAGCATTCTCAGAAACTTCCTTGGGCTTTATGCATTCAACTCACAGACTTGAAGCTTCCTTTTGAAAGAGCAGATTTGAAACACTCTTTTTGTAGAAACTGCAAGTGGATATTTGGAGTGCTTTGAAAAACTGGACAGCGGCCTTCTCAGAAACTTCTTTGTGATGAATGCATTCAGCTCACAGTGTTGAACCTTCCTTTTTATAGAACAGTTGTGAAACACTATTTTTGTAGAATATGAGGGTGGATATTTGGAGCTCTTTGGGGCTTACGATGGAAAAGGAAATATCTACACATAAAATCTAAATGGAAGTGTTCTCAGAAACTTCTTTGTGATAAGTGCATTCAATTCACAGAGTTGAACCATCCTTTTGATTGAAGAGTTTTGAAACACTCTTTTTGTAGAATCTGCAAGTGGATATTTGGAAGGCTATGTGGCCTATGCTCGAAAAGGAAATATCTTCATATAAAAACTAGATGGAAGCATCCTCAGCGACTTCTTTGTGATGACTGCATTAAACTAACAGAGTAGAAACTTCCGTTTGAAAGAGCAGTTTTGAAACACCCTTTTTATAGAATCCGCAAGTGGACATTTGGAGAGATTTGAGGCCTATGCTGGAAAAAGGAATGTCTTCACATAAAAACTAGACAGAAGCATTCTGAGAAACTTCCCTGCACTTTATGCATTCAACTCACAGGCTTGAACCTTCCTTTTGAAAGAGCAGATTTGAAACACTCTTTTTGCAGTATCTGCAAGTAGATATTTGGTGGGCTTTGAAGCCTATGCTGGAGAAGGAAATATCCTCACATAAAAACTAGACAAAAGCATTCTCAGAAACTTCTTTGTGATGAGTGCATTCAACTCACAGAGTTGAACTTTCCTTTTGATAGAACAGTTTTGAAACACTCTTTTTGTAGAATCTGCAAGTGGATATTTGAGAGATTTGAGGCCTATGCTGGAAAAGGAAATATCTTCACATAAAAACTAGATGGAAACATTCTCAGACACTTCTCTGTGATGATTGCATTCAACTCACAGAGTTCAACATACCTTTTCATAGAACAGTTTTGAAGCACTCTCCTTGTAGTGTCTACAAGAGATTATTTGGAGTGCTTTGAGGCCTGTGCTGGAAAAGGAAATATCTTCCCATAAACACTAAGCAGAACCATTCTCAGAAACATTTTGTGATGAGTGGATTCACCTCACGGACTTGAACCTTCCTTTTGAAAGAGCAGTTTTGAAACACTCTTTTTGTAGAATCTGCAAGTGGATATTTGGAGCACTTTGAGGCCTATGCGGGAAAAGGGAATATGTTCAAAAAAAAAGTGACAGAAGCATTCACAGAAATTTCTTTGTGATGTGTGCATTCAACTAAAAGAGATGAACCTTCCTTTTGATAGAACAGTTTTGAAACACTCTTTTTGTAGAATCTGCAAGTGGATATTTGGAGCGATTTGAGGCCTATGCTGCAAAAAGGGAAAATCTTCACATAAAAACTAGATAGAAGCATTCTCAGAAATGTCCTTGTGATGACTGCATTAAACCCACAGAGTTGAACTTTCCTTTTGATAGAACAGTTTTGAAACACTCTTTTTGTAGAACCTGCTAGTGGATATTTTAGTTCTTTGAGGTCTATGCTGTAAAAGGAAATATCTTCACATAAATACTAGATAGAAGAATTCTCAGAAACAACTTTGTGAGGAGTGCATTCAAATAACAGACTTGAACTTTCTTTCTGATAGAGCAGTTTTGAAACACTCTTTTTGTAGAATCTGCAAGTGAACATTTGGAGGGATTTGAGGCCTATGCTGGAAAAAGGAATATCTTCACATAAAAATTAGACAGAAGCATTCTGAGAAACTTGCCTGTGCTTTATGCATTCAACTCACAGACTTGAACCTTCCTTTTGAAAGAGCAGATTTGAAACACTCTTTTTGTAGAAACTGCAAAAGGATATTTGGAGGGCTTTGAGGCCTATGCTGGAAAAGGAAATATCCTCACATAAAAACTAGACAAAAGGATTCTCAGAAACTTCTTTGTGATGAGTGCATTCAACTCACAGAGTTGAACTTTCCGTTTGATATAACAGTTTTGAAACACCCGTTTTGTAGAGTCTGCAAGTGGATATTTGAGCACTTTGAGGCCTATGCTGGAAAAGGAAATATCTTCACATAAAAACTAGTCTGAAGTATTCTCATACACTTCTCTGCGATGATTGCATTTAACACACAAAGTTCAACATTCCTTTAGATAGAACAGTTTTGAAACACTCTATTGGTAGAATCTGCAAGAGATTATTTGGAGCACTTTGAGGCCTGTGCTGGAAAAGGAAATATCTTCCCATAAAACATGAGCAGAAGCATTCTCAGAAACTTTTTTGTGATGAGTGCATTCACCTCACGGACTTGAACCTTCTATCTGATAGAGCAGTTTTGAAACACTCTTTTGGTAGAATCTGAAAGTGGATATTTGGAGCGCTATGAGGCCTTTGTTGGAAAAGGAATTATCTTCCCATAAAAACTGGACAGAATCATTCTCAGAAACTTCTTTGTGATGTGTGCATTCAACTCACAGTGTTGAACCTTCCTTTCGAAACAGCAATTTGAAACACACTTTTAGTAGAATCTGCAGGTGGATATTGGGAGCGCTTTGAGGCCTTTTATGGAAAAGGAAATATCTTCACATAAAAACTAAACAGATGCATTATCAGGAACTTCTTTGTGATGTGTGCACTCAACTCGCAGAGTTGAACATGACTTTTGATAGAGCAGTTTTGAAACACCCTTTTTGTAGAATCTGCAAGGGGATATTTGTAGCGCTTTGAGGCCTCTGCTGGAAAAGGAAATACCTTCACATTAAAACTACAGAGAAGTATTCTGAGAAACTTCTTTGTGATGAGTACATTCAGCTAATGCAGTTGAACCTTCCTTTTCATAGAACTGTTTTGAAACACTCTTTTGTTAGAATCTGCAAGTGGATATTTGGAGAGCTTTGAGGCCTATGATGGAAAAGAAAATATCTTCACATAAAAACTAGATAGAACCATGCTCAGAAACTTCTCTGTGGTGAGTGCATTGAAGTCAAAGAGTTGAACCTTCCTTTTGATAGAGCAGTTTTGAAACACCCTTTTTGTAGAATCTGCAAGTGAATATTTGGAGCTCATTGAGGCCTATGCTGGAAAAGGAAATACCTTCACATAAAAACTAAACAAAAGGATTCTCAGAAAATTCATTGTGATGTGTGCGTTTAATTCACAGAGTTGAACAGTATTTTTGATGGAGCAGTTTTGAAACACCCTTTTTTCAGAATCAGCAAGTGGATATTTTGAGCGCTTTGAGGCCTATGCTGGAAAAGAAAATATCTTCACATAAAAACTAGACTGAAGCATTCTCAGAAACTTCTTAGTGATGAGTGCATTCAACTCACAGATTTGAACCTTCATTTTGATAAAGCGGTTTTGAAGCACACTTTTTGTAAAATCTGCAGGTGGATATTTGGGTTGCCTTGAGGCCTACACTGGAAAAAGGAATATCTTCACATAAGAACTTGACAGAAGCATTCTGAGAAACTTCCTCATGCTTTATGCATTCAAATCAAAGAGTTGAACCTTCCCTTTGATAGCGCAGGTTTGAAACACTCTTTTTGTAGAATCTACAGTTGGATATTTTGAGCGCTTTGAGGTCTATCCTGGAAAAGGAAATAACTTCACATAAAAACTAGATTGAAGCATTCTCAGAAACTTCTTTGTAATGTGAGAATTCAACTCACAGAATCGACGCTTCCTTTTGACAGAGCAGTTTTGAAACACCCTTTTTGTAGAAACTGCAAGTGGATATTTGTAGCCATTTGAGGCCTATACTGGAAAAGGAAATATCTTCACATAAAAACTAGGCAGAAGCATTCTCAGAACCTTCTTTGTGATGATTGCAGTGAACTCACTGAGTTGAAAATTTCTTTTGATAGGACAGTTTTGAAACATTCTTTTTGTAGAATCTGCAAGTGGATTTTTGGAGTGCTTTGAGGCCTACCTTGGAAAAGGAAATATCTTCACATAAAAACTAGACAGAAGAATTCTCAAAAACATCTTTGTGATGAGTGCATTCAATTCACAGAACTGAACTTTCCTTTTGATAGAGCAGTTTGAAATTCCCTTTTAGTGGAATCTGAAAGTAGATATTTGGAGTGCTATGAGGCATTTGCTGGAAAAGGAAATATCTTCACATAAAAACTAGACAGAAGCTTTCTCAGAAACTTGTTTATGATGGGCGCATTCCACTCACAGAGTTGAAACTGTCTTTTGAAACAGCAGTTTTGAAACACACTTTTAGTAGAATCTGCAAGTGGATATTTGGAATGCTTTGAGGCCTATGCTGGAAAAGGAAATGTCTTCACAGAAAAACTAAACAGAAGCATTCTCAGAAACTTCTTTATGATGTGGGCATTAAACTCTCAGAGTTGGACCTTCCTATTGATAGAACAGTTTGGCATCACTGTTTTTACAGAATCTGCAAGTGTATATTTGGAGCGCTTAGAGGCTTATGCGGTAAAAGGAAATAACTTCACATAAAAACGAAACAGAAGCATCCTCACCAACTTCTTTGTGATGTGTGCATTCAACTCACAGAGTTGAACCATACTTTTGAGAGAGCAGTTTTGAAACAACCTTTTTGTAGGCTCTGCAAGTGGATATTTGCAGTGCTTTGAGGCCTATACTGGAAAATTAAATATCTTCACATAAAAACTAGACGGAAGCATTCTCAGAAACTTCGTTGTGATGAGTGAGTTGAACTCACAGAGTTTAACTTTGCTTTTTAAGGGCAGTTTTGAAACACCCCTTTTATAAAATCTACAAGTGGATATTTGGAGTGCTTTGATGCCAATGATGGAAAAGGAAATACCTTCACATAAAAATTAGACAGAAGCATTCTGATAAACTTCTATGTGATGAGTGCATTCAAATCTCAGAGTTGAACCTTCCTTTTGAAAGAACAGTTTTGAAACACTCTTTTTGTAGAATCTGCAGTTGGATATTTGGAGCAACTTGAGGCCTATTTTGGAAAGGGTTATATCTTTATATAAAAACTAGACAGTAGCATTCTCAGAAACTTCTTTGTGATGAGCACATTCATCTCACAGAGGTGAGACTTCCTTTAAATAGAGCAGTTGTGAAACACTCTTTTTGTAGAATCTACAAGTGTATATTTGGAGTGCTTTGAGGCCTATGCTGGTTAAGGAAATATCTTCACACAAAAATTAGACAGAATCATTCTCAGAAACTTCTTTGCAATGAGCGCATTCACCTCACAGAGTTAAGCCTTCCTTTTGATAGAGAAGTTTTGAAACACTCTTTTTGTCGGATCTGCAAGTGCATATTTGGGGCACTATGAGGCCTACGCTGGAAAAGGAAATATCTTCACATAAAAACAAGACAGAAGCATTCACGAAAATTTCTTTTTCATGAGTGCATTCAAGTCACCGAGCTGAACCTTCCTTTTCATAGTACAGTTTTGAAACACTCTTTTTGTAGAATCTGCAAGTGGATATTAGGAGCATTTTGAGGCCTATGATGGAAAAGGAAATATCTTCACATAATAACTACACAGAAGTATTCTCAGAAACTTCTCTGTGATGAGTACACTGAACATCCTGAGATGAAACTTTCTTTTTATAGAACAGTTTTGAAACACTCTTTTTGTAGAATCTACAATTGGATATTTGGAGCCCTTGAGGCGTATGCTGGAAAAGGAAATATCTTCACATAAAAACTAGACAGAAGAATTCTCAGAAATATCTTTGTGTTGAGTGCATTCAACTCACAGACTTGAACTTTCCTTTTGATAGAGCAGTTTTGAAAAATTCTTTTGGTAGAATCTGAAAGTGGATATTTGGGGTGCTATGAGGCTTATGCTAGAAAATTGAATATCTTCACATAAAAACTAGACAGAAGCATTCTCAGAAACTTCTTTGGGATGTGTGCATTCAACTCACAGAGTTGAACCTTACTTTTGAAACAGCAGTTTTGAAACACACTTTTAGTAGAATCTGCAAGTGGATATTTGGAATGCTTTGAGGCCTATGCTCGAAAAGTAAATATCTTCTCATAAAAATAGACAGATGCATTCTCAGAAAGTTCTCTATGATGAGTGCTTTCAACCCACAGTGTTGAGATTTCCTTTTGATAGAACAGTTTTCAAACACACTTTTTGTAGAATCTGCAGGTGGATATTTGGAGCGATTTGAGGCCTATGATGGAAAAGGAATTATTTTCTCATGAAAACAAAACAGAAGAATTTCAGAAACTTCTTTGTTATATGTGCATTCAACTCACAGAGGTGAACCATACTTTTGATAGAGCAGTTTTGAAACACACTTTTTGTAGTATCTGCTAGTGGATATTTGGAGCGCTTGGAGGACTATACTGGAAAATTAAATATCTTCAAATAAAAACTAGACAGAAGCATTATGAGTAACTCCTTTGTGATGAGTGCATTCAACTCACAGAGTTTAAAATTTCCTTTCATAGAGCAGCTTTGAAACACCCTTTCTGTAAAATCTGCAAGTGGACATTTGGAGCTCTTTGAGGCGTATGCTGGAAATGGAAACATCTACACATAAAAACTAAACAGAAGGATTCTGGGAAACTTCTATGTGATGAGTCCATTCAACTCTCAGAGTTGAACCCTCCTTTTGATAGGACAGTGTTGAAATAATCTTCTGTTTCAATAATCTGCAAGTGGATATTTGGAGCACTTTGAGGCCTATGCTGGAAAAGGAAATATCTTCACATTAAAACTAGACAGTAGCATTCTCAGAAACTTCTTTGTGATGAGCGCATTCAACTCACAGATTTGAGCCTTCCTTTTGATAGAGCAGTTTTGAAACCCTGTTTTTGTAGAATCTGCAAGTGGATATTTGGAGCACTTTGAGGCCTATGCTGGAAACGGAAATATCTTCACATCAAAACTAGACAGAAGAATCCTCAGAAACTTCTTTGTGATGAGCACATTCAATTCACAGAGGTGAGCGTTCCTTTTGATAGAGCAGTTTTGAAACACTCTTTTTGTAGAATCTGCAAGTGGATATTTGGAGCGCTTTGAGGCCTATTCTGGAAAAGTAAATATCTTCACATAAAAACTAGACAGCAGTATTCTCAGAAACTTCTCTGTGGTGAGTGCATTGAACTCCTTTAGTTGAACCGTTCTTTTGATACAACAGTTTTGAAACACTCTTTTTGTAGGATCTGCAAGTGGATATTTTGAGCGCTTTGAGACCTAAGCTGGAAAAGGAAATATGTTCACAAAAAGCTAGGTGGAAGAATTCACAAAAACATCTTTATGATGAATGCATTTAACTCACAGACTTGAACTTTCTTTTAATAGAGCAGTTTTGAAACACTCTTTTGGCAGAATCTGAAAGTGGATATTTGGAGCGCTATGAGGCCTATGCAAGAAAAGGAAATATCTTCACATAAAAAGTAGACAGAAGCATTCTCAGAAACTTCTTTGTGATGTGTGCATTCATCTCACAGGGTTGAACCTTACTTTTGATAGAGCAGTTTCGAAACACCCTTTTTGTAGTATCTGCAAGTGGATATTTGGAGCGCTTTGAGGCCTATGCTGGAAAAGGAAATATCTTCACATAAAAACTAGAGAGAAGCATTCTCAGAAACTTCCCTCTGCTTTATGCATTCAACTCACAGACTTGAACTTTCCTTTTGATGCAGCAGTTTTGAAACACTCTGTTTGTAGAATCTACACGTGGATATTTGGAGCGCTTTGAGGCCTAAGATAGAAAAGAAAATATCTTCACATAAAAACTCGATGGAAGCATTCTGAGAAACTTCTTTGTGATGACTGAATTCAACTGACAGACTTGAACCATCCTTTTGATAGAGGAAATTTGAAACACTCTTTTCTTAGAATCTTCAAGTGGATATTTGGAGCACTTTGAGGCTTATGATTGAAAAGGAAATATCTTCACATAAAAACTAGACAGAAGCATTTTCAGAATCTTCTCTATGATGAGTGCATTCAACTTACAGAGTTGTACTTTTCTTTTCATGCAACAATTTTGAAACACTCTTTTTATAGAATATGCACGTGGGTATTTGCAGGTTTTTGAGACCTATGCTGCAAAAGGAAATATCTTCAAATAAAGACTAGACAGAAGCCTTCTGAGAAACTTCCTTGTGATGTGCACAGTCAACTCATAGAGTTGAACCTTCCTTTTGATAGAACACTTTTGAAACATTCTTTCTGTAGAATCTCCAAGTTATTATTTGGAGTGTTTTGAGGCCTTTGCTGGAAAAGGAAACAACTTCACATAAAAACTAGATTGAAGCATTCTCAGACACTTCTTTGAGATGTGTGCATTCAACTTACAGGCTTGAACCTGCCTTTTGATAGAGCAGATTTGAAACACTCTTTTTGTAGAATCTGCAAGTCGATATTTGGAGTACTTTCAAGCCTATGCTGGAATATGAAATATCTTCACATAAAAACAAGACAGAATCTCTATCAGAAACTTCTTTTTGATGAGTGCATTCAACTCACAGAGTTGAACCTTTCTTTTGATAGAACGGTTTTGAACCACTCTTTTTGTAGAATCTGCAAGTGGATATTTGGAGTGCTTTGAGGCCTATAATGGAAAAGGAAATATCTTCACATAAAAACTAGACAGAAGCATTCTCATAAACTTCTCTGTGATGAGTGCATTGAACTCCCTCAGTTGAAATTTTCTTTTGATAGAAAAGTTTTGAAACACTCTTTTTGTAGAATCTGCAAGTGGATATTTGGTGTGCTATGGGGCCTATGCTGGAAGATGAAATGTCTTCCCATAAAAGTTATACAGAAGAATTCTCAGAAACATCTTTGTGATGAGTGCATTCAACTCACAGAGTTGAACTTTCCTTTTGATAGAGCAGTTGAAAAACTCTTTTGGTAGAATCTGAAGGTGGATATTTGGAGCGCTATGAGGCCTAAGCTATAAAAGAAAATATCTTCACATAAAAACTAGACAGAAGCATTTTCAGAAACCTCTTTGTGATGTGCACATTCAACACACAGAGTTGAACCTTGCTTTTGAATCAGCAGTTTTGAAACACACTTTTAGTAGATTCTGCAAGTGGATAGATTGAAGGCTTTGAGGCCTAAGCTGGAAAAGGAAATATCTTCATATAAAAGCTAAACAGAAGCATTCTCAGAAACTTCATTGTGATGTGTGCATTCAATTCACAGAGTTTAAGCTTACTTTTGATAGAGCAGTTTTCAAACACCCTTTTTGTAGAATCTTCAAGTGGTTATTTGGAGTGCTTTGAGGCCAATGCTGGAAAAGGAAATATCTTCACATAAAAACTACACAGAAGCATTCTCAGAAACTTCTTTGTGATGTGTGCATTCAACTCACAGAATTGAACCTTCCTTTTGATAGAGCAGTTTTGAAACACCCTTTTCATACAATCTGCAAGTGGATATTTGGAGCGCTTTGAGGTCTATGCGGGAAAAGGAAATATCTTCACATAAAAACTAGACAGAAGCATTCTCAGAAAGAGTGCATTCAACTCACAGAGTTGAAACTTCCTTTTGATAGAAAAGTTTTGAAATACTCTTTTTGTAGAATCTGGAAGTGGATATTTAGAGCACTTTGGGGCCTACGATGGAAAAGGAAATATCTTCACATAAAAACTAGACAGAAGCATTCTCAGAAACTTCCCTGTGATGAGTGCATTCAACTCACAGAGCTGAACCTTCCTTTTGAAAGAACAGTTTTGAAAGACTGTTTTTGTACAATCTGCAAGTGGATATTTGGAGCACTCTGAGGCCTATGCTGGAAATGGAAATATCTTCACATGAAAAATAAGCAGAAGCATTTTCAGAAACCTCTTTGTGATGAGTGCATTCAACTCCCAGACTTGAACCTTCCTTTTGTTAGAGCAGTTTTGAAACACTCTTTTTGTAGAGTTTGTAAGTGGACATTTGGAGCGCTTTGAGGCCTATGCTGGAAAATTAAATATCTTCACATAAAAACTAGACAGAAGTACTCTCATCAAATTCTTTGTTATGAGTGCTTTCAACTTACAGAGTTGAACCCTCTTTTTAATAGAACAGTTTTGAAACCCTCTTTTTAAAGAATGTGAAGGTGGATATATAGAGTGCTTTGAGGTCTATGATGGAAAAGGAAGTATCTGTGATGTGTCCATTCAACTCACAGACTTGAACCTAACTTTTCATAGAGCAGTTTTGAAACACTCCTTTTGTAGAATCTGCAAGTGCATGTTTGGAGCACTTTGAGGCCTATGCTGGAAAAGGAAACATCTTCTTACAAAAATTAAGTAGAAGCTTTCTCCGAAACTTCTTTGTGATTTGTGCATTCAACTCACAGAGTTGAACCCTCGTTTTGGTAGGACAGTTTTGGAAAACTCTCTTTGTAGAATCTGCAAGTGGATATTTGGAGCGCTTTGAGGCCGATGCTGGAAAAGGAAATATCTTCACATAAAAACTAGACAGAAGCATTCTCAGAAACATCTTTTGATGAGTGCATTAAACTCACAGACTTGGACCTTCCTTTCCATAGAGCAGTTTTGAAATACTGTTTTTGTAGAATCTGCAAGTGGATATGTGGAGCACTTAGAGGCCGATGTTGGTAAAGGAAATATTATCACAACAAAACAAGACAGAAACATTCTCAGAAAATTTTCTGCAATGAGTGCATTCAACTCACAGAGTTGAACCTGCCTTTTGAGAGAACAGTTTTGAAACATTCTCTTTGTAGAATCTCAAGTGTATATTTGGAGAGCTTTTGGGACTATGCTGGAAAAGGAAATATATTCACATAAAAACTAGACAGAAGCATTCTCAGAAACTTCTTTGTGATGTGTGCATTCAACTAACAGTGTTGAACCTTCCTTTTGATAGAGCAGTTTTGAAACACCCTTTTTATGGGATCTGCAAGTGGATATTTGGAGAGCTTTGAGGCCTATGTTGGAAAAGGAAATATCTTCACATTTGAACTAGACAGAAACATTCTCAGAAACTACCCTGTGCTTTATGAATTCAACTCACAGACTTGAATCTTCCTTTTGATAGAGCAGTTTTGAAACACTCGTTTTGTAGAATCTGCAAGTGGATATTTGGAGCGCTTTAAGGCCTATGCTGTAAAAGGGAATATCTTCACATAAAATCAAGACAGAAGCATTATCAGAAACTTCCTGTGTGTTATGCATTTATCTCACAGACTTGAACCTTCCCTTTGATAGAGCAGTTTTGAAACCCTCTTACTGAAGAAACTGCAAGTGGATATTTGGAGCGCTTTGAGGTATATGCTGGAAAAGGTAATATCTTCACATAAAAATTAAGCTGAAGCATTTTCAGAAACTTCTTCATGATGAGTGCATTCAACTGACAGACTTGAACTTTCCTTTTGATAGAGTCGTTTTGAAACACTCTTTTTGTGGAATCTGCAATTGGATATTTGGAGCGCTTTGAGGCCTATGCTGGAAAAGGAAGTGTCTTCACATAAAAACTAGACAGAAGCATTCTCAGAAACTTCTTTGTGATGTGTGCACTCAACTCACAGAGTTGAACCTTCCTTTTGGTAGAGAAGTTTTGAAACACCCTTTTTGTAGAATCTGAAAGTGGATATTTTCATCATTTTGGGCCTATGATGGAAAAGGAAATATCTTCACATAAAAACTTGACAGAAACATTCTAAGAAATTTCCCTGTGCTTTATGAATTCAACTCACAGACTTGAACTTTCCTTTTGATTGAGTAGTTTTGAAACACACTTTTTATAGAATCTGCAAGTGGATATTTGGAGCATTTTCTGGCCAATGCTGGAAAAGGGAATATCTTCACATAAAAACTAGACAGAAGCATTCTAAGAAACTTCCCTGTGCTTTATGAATTCAACTCACAGACTTGAAGTTTCCTTTGATAGAGCAGTTTTGAAACACACTTTTTGTAGAATCTGCAAGTGGATATTTGGAGCGCTTTCTGGCCTATGCTGGAAAAGGGAATATCTTCACATAAAATGTATACAGAAGCATTCTCAAAAATTTCACTTTGATTTAGGTATTTAACTCACAGGCTTGAACCTTCCTTTTGATAGAGCAGTTTCAAAAAACTCTTATTGTAGGATCTGCATGTGGATATTTGGAGCGATTTGAGGCCTATGCTGGAAAAGGAAATATCTTCACATAAAAACTAGACAGAAACATTCTCAGAAACTTCTTTATGATGAGTGCTTTCATCTCACAGAGTTGAACATTACTTTTGATAGAACAGTTTTGAAACACTCTTTTTGTAGAATCTGCAAGTGCATATTTGGAGCGTTTTGAGGCCTATGATGGAAAAGGAGATATCTTCATATAAAAACTAGACAGAAGCATTCTCAGAAATTTCTCTGTGATGAGAGCATTGAACTCGCAGAGTTGAACTTTCCCTTTTATAGAACAGTTTTGAAACACTCTTCTTGTACAATCTGCAAGTGGATATTTGGGGCGCTTAGAGACCTATCCAGGAAAAGGAAACATCTTCACATAACAGCTAAGCAGAAGCATTCTCAGAAAGTTCTTTGAGATGAGTGCATTCAACTCACAGACTTGAAACTTCCTTTTTATAGAGCAGTTTTGAAACACTCGTTTTGTGGTATCTGCAAGTGGATATTTGGAGTGCTTTGAGGCCTATGCTGGAAAAGGTAATATCTTCACATAAAACTTAAGCTGAAGAATTCTCAGAAACTTCTTCATGATGAGTGCATTCAACTGACAGACTTGAACTTTCCTTTTGATAGAGCCGTTTTGAAACACTCCTTTTGTGGAATCTGCAATTGGATATTTGGAGTACTTTGAGGCCTATGCTGGAAAGGGAAATATCTTCACATAAAAAATAGACAAAAGCATTCTCAGACAGTACTTTGTGATGAGTGCATTGAACTCGCAGAGTTGAACGTTTCTCTTCATAGAACAGTTTTGAAACACTCCCTTTGTAGAATCTGAAAGTGGATATTTGGGCGCTTTGAGGCCTACTATGGAAAAGGAAATATCTTCATATAAAAACTAGACAGAAGCATTCTCAGAAACTTCTTTGTTATGAGTGCATTCAACTCACAGACTTGAACCTTCCTTTTCATAGAGCAGTTTTGTAGGACACTTTTTGTAGAATCTGCAAGTGGATATTTGGAGCGCTTTGAGGCCTATGCTGGAAACGGAAATATCTTCAAATAAAAACTAGACAGAAGTATTCTCAGAAACTTCTCTGTGATGAGTGCATTGAACTCACAGAGACGAACCTTCCTTTTGATAGAAGAGTTTTGAAAAACTCTCTTTGTAGAATCTACAAGGGGATATTTGGAGTCCTTTGAGACCCATGCTGTAAAAGGAAATATCCTCACATAAAAACTAGACAGAAGCATTCTCAGAAACTTCTTTGAAATGTGTGCATTCAACTCACAGATTTGAACACTCGTTTTGATAGAGGAGTTTTGAAACACACTTTTTGTAGAATCTGCCAGTGGATATTTGGAGATATTTGGGGACTATGCCGGAAAAGGGAAAATCTTCCCATAAAAATATTAAGGAAGCTTTCACAGAAACTTCCCTGTGATTTATGCATTCAACTCACAGACTTGAACCTTCCTTTTGATAGAGCAGTTTTGAAATACTGTTATTGTAGAATCTGCAAGTGGATATTTGGACCGCTTTGTGTTCTATGCTGAAAAAGGAAATATCATCACATAGAAACTAGACAGAAGCATTCTCAGAAACTTCTTGGTGATGAGTGCATTCAAATCACAGTGTTGAAACTTCCATTTGACAGAACACTTTTGAAACACTCTTTTTATGGAATCTGCAAGTGGATATTTGGAGCGCTTTGAGGCCTACGATGGAAAAGGGAATATCCGTGATGAATGCCTTCAACTCACAGACTTGAGCCTTCCTTTTGATAGAGCAGTATTGGAACACTCCTTTTGTAGAATCTGCAAGTGGATATTTGGAGCGCTATGAGGCCTACACTGGAAAAGGAAATATCTTCACATAAAAACTAGACAGAAGCACTCTCGGAAACATCTTTGTGATGAATGCATTCAACTCACAGAATTGAACCTTCCTTTTGATAGAACAGTTCTGAAACATCTTTCTATAGAATCTGCAAGTGGATGTTTTGAGGGCTTTGAGGCCTATGCTGGAAAAGGAAATATCTTCACATAAAAAATAGACAGAAACAATCTCAGAAAATTCTTTCTGATGAGTGCATTCAACTCAAAGACTTGAACCTTCTTTTGATAGAGCAATTTTGAAACACTTTTTTGTGGAATCTGCAAGTGGATGTTTGGAGCAATTTGAGGCCTATGCTGGAAAAGGAAATATATCCACATAAAAAGTAGACAGAAGCATTCTCAGAAACTTCTTTGTGATGTATGCATTCAACTCACCGTGTGGGACCCTCCTATTGATAGAGCAGTTTTGAAACACCCATTCTGTAGTATCGGCAAGTGGATATTTGGAGCGCTTGAGGCCTATGCTGGAAAAGGAGATATTTTCCCATCATAATTAGACAGAAGCATTGTCAGAAACTTCCCTGTGCTTTATGAATTCAACTCACAGCCTTGAACATTCCTTTTGGTAGTTCAGGTTTGAAACACTCTTTTTGTAGTATCTGCAATTTGATATTTGGGGCGTTTGAGCGCTGTGCTGGAAAAGGAAATATCTTCACATAAAATCTAGACAGAAGAATTCTCAGAGACTTCTTAGTGGTGAGTGCATTCATCTCATACAGTTGCACCTTCCTGTTGATAGAACAGTTTTGAAACACTATTTTTGTAGGATCTGCAAGTGGATATTTGGAGCGATTTCAGGCCTATGATGGAAAAGGAAATATCTTCACTTATAAATTAGACAGAAGCATTCTCAGCAACTTCTCTGTTTTGAGTGCATTCAACTGATAGTGTTGAACTTTCCTTTTGATAGAACAGTTTTCAAACTTTCTCTTTGTAGATTGTGGAAGTGGATACTTGGAGCGCTTTGATGCCTACGCTGGAAAAGGAAATAACTTCACATAAAAAATAGACAGAAGCATTCTCAGAAACTTCTTTGTGATGAGAGCATTCAACTCACGGATGTGAACCTTCCTTCTGATAGAATAGTTTTGGAGCATTCTTTTTGTAGAATCTGCAAGTGGATATTTGGAGCGCTTTGAAGCCTATACCGGAAAAGGAAATATCTTCACATAAAAACTAGACAAAAGCATTCTCAGAAACTTCTTTTTGATGAGTGCATTCATCTCACAAAGTTGAACCTTCCTTTTGATAGAAGAGTTTTGAAACACTCTTTTTGTGGAATCTGCAAGTGGATATTTGGAGCCCTTTGAGGCCCATACTGGAAAAGGAAATAAATTCACATAAAAACTACATTGAAGCATTCACAGAAACGTCTTTCTTATGTATGCATTCAACTCACAGACGTGAACCTTCCTTTTGATAGAGAAGTTTTGAAACACTCTTTTTGTAGAATTTGCAAGGGTATATGTGGAGCGCTTTGAGGCCTATGCAGGGAAATGAAATATCTTCATATAAAAACAAGACAGAAGCATTCTCAGAAACTTCTTTGTGATGTCTACATTCAAGTTATAGAGTTAAAACTTCATTTGATAGAGCAGTTTTGAAACACTCTTTTTTTAGAATCTGCAAGTGGATATTTGGAGCAATTTGAGGCCAAACCTGGAAAAGGAAATATCTTCACATAAAAACTAGACAGAAGCATTCTCAGAAACTTCTTTGTGATGTCTACATTCAAGTTATAGAGTTAAAACTTCATTTGATAGAGCAGTTTTGAAACACTCTTTTTTTAGAATCTGCAAGTGGATATTTGGAGCAATTTGAGGCCAAACCTGGAAAAGGAAATATCTTCACATAAAAACTAGACAGAAGCATTCTCAGAAACTTCTTTGTGATGCGTGCATTCAACTCACAGAGTTGAACCTTCCTTTTGATAGAGCAGTTTTGAAACACTCTTTTTGCAGAATTTGCAAGTATATATGTGGAATGCTTTGAGGCCTATGCTGGAAAAGGAAATAACTTCCCATGAAAGTAGAGAGAAGCATTGTCAATAACTTCTTTTTGATGTGTGCATTCAACTCACAGAGTTGAACCTTCCTTTTGATAGAGCAGTTTTGAAACCCTCTTTTTGTAGAATCGGCAAATGAATATTTGAAGCCCTTTAAGACCTATGCTGTAAAAGGAAACATCTTCACATAAAAAACTAGACAGAAGCATTCTCAGAAACTTCTTTGTGAAATGTGCAGCCAATTCATAGAGTTGAGCCTTCCTTTTGATAGAGCAGTTTTCAAACACTCTTTTTGTAGAATCTGCAAGTGGATATTTGGAGTGTTTTGAGGCCAATGCTGGAAAAGGAATTATATTAACATAAAAACTAGACAGCAGCATTCTCACAAACTTCTTTGTTCTGTGTGCATTCAACATGCAGAGTTGAATCTCCCTTTTGATAGAGCAGTTTTGAAACAATCTTTTTGCAGAATCTCCAAGTCAATATTGGGAGCGCTTGGAGGCCCATGCTGGAAAAGGAAACATCTTCATATAAAAACTAGACAGAAGCATTCTCAGAAACTTCTTTGGATGTCTACATTCAAGTCACAGAGTTGAACCTTCCTTTTGATAGAGCAGTTTTGAAATACTCTTTTTGTAGAATCTGCAAGTGGATATTTGGAGCGATTGTGCCTCTGGTGGAAAAGGAAATATTTTCATATAGAAACTAGACGGAAGCCTTCTCAGAAACTAATTTTTGGTGTGTGTTTTCAACTCACAGACTTGTACCTTCTGTTTTATAGAGCTGTTTTGAAACACCTTTTTGGTAGAATTTTCAATTGGTTATTTGCAGCGCTTTGAGGCCTATGCTGGAAAAGGAAATATCTTCACTTGAAAACTAGAGAGAAGCGTTTTCTCAAACTTCTTTGTGATGAGTGCATTCAACTCCCAGAGTTGAACTTTTCTTTTGATAGAGCAGTTTTGAAACACTGTTTTTAGAGGATCTGCACGTGTATATATGGAGTGCTTTGAAGTCTATGCTGGAAAAGGAAATATCTTCACATAAAAACAAGATAGAAACATTCTCAAAAATTTATTTGTGACGTGTGCATTCAACATATAGAGTTAAACAATCCTTTTGATACAGCAGCTTTGAAACACTTTTTTTGTAGTATTTGCGTGTGAATACTTAGAGCACTTTGAGGCCTAAACTGGAAAAGGGAATATCCTCACATAAAAGCAATAGAGAAGCATTCTCAGAAACTTCTTTGTGATGAGTGCATTCAATTCACAGTGCTGAACATTCCTTTTGCTAGAGAAGTTGTGAAACACTCTTTTTCTAGAATCTGCAAGTGGATATTTGGAGCACTTTGAGGCCTATGCTGGAAAAGGAAATATCTTCACTTAAAAACTAGACAGAAGCATTCTCAGAAACTTCTTTGTGATGTCTGCATTGAATTCACAGAGTTGAAGCTTCCTTTTGATAGAGCAGTTTTGAAACACTATTTTTGTAGAATCTGCAAGTGAATATTTGGAGCGATTTGAGGCCAATGCTCTAAAAGTAAATATCTTCACCTAAAAACTAGACAGATGCATTCTAAGAAAATTATTTTTGATGAGTGCATTCAACTAACAAATTTGAACTTTTTTTGATAGAGCAGTTTTGAAACACTCTTTTTATAGAATCTGCAGGTGAATATTTGGAGTACTTTGAGGCCAGTGCTCCAAAAGGAAATATCATCAAATAAAAACTAGATAGAAGCATTGTCAGAAACATCTTTATGATGTGTGCATTCAACTGACAGAGTTGAAGCTCCTTTTTGATAGATTAGTTTTGAAACACTCTTTTTGTAGAATCTGCAAGAGGATATTTGGACTGATTTGAGGAATTCGTTGGAAACCGGAATATCTTCACTTAAAACTAGACAGAAGCCTTCTCAGAAACTTCTTTGTGATGTGTGCAATCAACTCACCTAGTTGAAACTTCCTTTTTTGATAGAGCAGTTGAAATACTCTTTTTGTAGAATATGCAAGTGGACATTGGGAGCACTTTGAGGCCTTCTGAGGAAAAGGAAATGTCTTCACATAAAAACTAGACAGAAGCGTTTTCAGAAACTGGTTTGTGATGTGTGCATTCAATTCACTGAGTTGAACTTTCCTGTTGATCAGCTGTTTTGAAACACTCTTTTTGTAAAATCTGCAAGTGGATATTTGGAGTGCTTTGAATCCTTCATTGGAAAAGGGACTATCTTAAAATAAAAACAAGACTGAAGCATTCTCAGAAACTTCTTTGTGATGTGCACATTCAACTCACAGAGTTGAACCTTCCTTTTGATAGAGCAGATATAAAACACTGTTTTTCTCGGATCTGCAATGGACATTTGTTGTACTTTGAGGGCTATGTTGGAAAATGAAATATCTTCAAATAAAAACTAGACAGAAGCATTCTCAGAAATATCCTTGTGATGTTTGCATTCAACTGTCAGAGTTGAACATACCTGTTAATAGAGGAGCTGTGAAACACTCTTTTTGAGATACCTGCAAGTGGAAATTTGAAATGATTTCAGGCCTTTGTTGGAAACAGAATATCTTCACATAAAAACTAGACAGAAGCATTCTCATAAACGTCTTTGTGATGTGTTCATTCAATTCACAGAGTTGAACTTTTCTTTTGATAGAGCAGTTTTGAAACAATGTTTTTGTAGGATCTGCAATGGGATATTTGGCCATATTTGAGGCCTTCTTTGGAAACTGGAATATCTTCACATAAAAGCTGGACAGAAGCATTCTTAGAAATTTCTTTGTGATATGTGCACTCAACTCACAGAGTTGAACCTTCCTTTTGCTATATCAGTTTTGAAACCCACTTTCTGTAGATTCTGCAAGACTACATTTGGAGCGCTTTAAGGCCTTTGGTGGAAAAGGAAATATCTTCACATACAAACTAGGCAGAAACATTATCAGAAACGTCTCTGTGATGTGTGCATTCAACTCAATGATTTGAGTCTTCCTTTTGATAGAGCAGTTTTGAAACACTCTTTTTGCAGAATCTGCAATTGGATATTTGGAGCTCTTTGAATCCTTCATTGGAAACGGGAATATCTTCAAATAAAAACAAGACAGAAGCATTCTCAGAAACTATTTTGTGATATGTATATTCAACTCACAGAGTTCAACCCTTCTTATGATAGAGTAGTTTTGAAACACTCTTTTTGTAGAATCTGCAAGTGGACATTTGCAGCTCTTTGAGGTCTCTGGTGCAAAAAGAAATATCTTCACATAAAAACTAGACAGAATCATTCTCAGAAACTTCTTTGTGATGTTTTCATGCAACACACAGAGTTGAACATATCTTTTCATAGAGCAGTAGTGAAACACTCTTTTTTAAGGACCTGCAAGTGTTTATTTGGACAGATTTGAGGCCTTCATTGGAAACAGGAATATCTTCACAGAAAAACTAGACAGAGGCATTCTCAAAAACTTCTTTCAGATGTGTGCATTCCCCTCACAGAGGTCAACATAACTTTTCATAGACCAGTTTTGAAACACTCTTTCTGTGGAATCTGCAAGTGGATATTTAGACCTCTTTGATGCCTTCGTTGGAAACGGGAATATCTTCACATAAAAACTAGACAGAAGCATTCTCAGAAACTTCTTTTTCATGTGTGACTTCAACTGACAGATTTGAAACTTCCTTTTGATAGAGCAGTTTTGAAACATTTTGTATAGAATCTGCAATTGGACAGTTTGAGAGCTTTGAGGCCTTCCGTGGAAAGGGAAATATCTTCACATAAATACTTGACTGAAGCATTCTTAGAAACTTTTTGGTGATGTATGCATTCAACTCACAGAGTTGTACCTTTCTTTTCATAGAGCAGTTTTGAAACACCCTTTTTGTAGAATCTGAAAGAGGACAATTTGTAGGACTTTGAGGGCTGTGGTGGAAAACCAGACAGAAGCATTCTCAGAAACTTCTTTGAGAAGTTTGCATTCAACTCACAGAGTTGAACATTCCTTTTGATAGAGCAGTAGTGAAACACTCTTTTTGAAGAACCTCCAAGTGGATATTTGGACAGATTTGGGGCCTTCATTAAAAACAGGAATATCTTCACATAAAAACTGGACAGAAGCGTTATCAGTAATTTCTTTGTGATGTATGCTTTCAATTCACGGAGCAGAACATAAGTTTTCATGGAGCAGTTTTGAAACACTCTTTTTGTATAATCCACAAGTGGATATTGGGACCGTTTCAGGCCTTCATTAGAAACGGAATTATCTTCCCATAAAAACTACACAGAAGCATTCTCAGAAACTTCTTTGTGATGGGTGCATTCAACTCACAGATTTGAACATAACTTTTCATAGAGCAGTTTTGAAACAGTCTTTTTGTAGAATCTGTAAAGGGATATTTGGACTGATTTGAGGCCTTTGTTGGAAACTTGAATATTGTCACATAAAAGCTAGACAAAAGCATTGTCAGAAACTTCCTTGTGATGTGTGCATTCAACACAAAGAGATAAACCTTCATTTTGATAGAGCAGTTTTGAAACCTTTTTTGTGGAATGTGAATGTGGACAATTGGAGCACTTTGAGGCCTTCAGTGGAAAAGGAAATATCTTCACATAAAAACTAGACTGAGCATTCTCAGAAAGTTCTTTCTTTTGTGTGCATTCAACTTACAGTGTTGAACCTTCCTTTTGATAGAGCAGTTTAGATAAAGTTTTTTTGTGGTATCTGAAAGTGGACATTTGGAGCACTTTGAGTTCTCCGGTGGAAAAGGAAATATCTTCACATGAAAACTAGACAGAAGCATTCTCAGAAACTTCTTTGTGAAGTGTGAATTGAACTCACTGAGTTGAATCTTCCTTTTGATAGCGTAGTTTTGAAACAGTTTTTTGTAGAATCCGCAAGCGGATATTTAGAGAGCTTTGAAGCCTTTGTTTGAAACGGGAATATCTTCAAATAAAAACTAGACCGAAGCACTTTCAGAAACAACTTTGTGATATGGCCATTCAACTCACACAGTTGAACCTTTCTTTTGATAGAGCAGTTTAGAAACTCTCTTTTTTGTAGAATCTGAAAGAGGACATTTGTAGCACCTTGAGGGCTATCGTGGAAAAGAAAATATCTTCAACCAAAAACTACACAGAAAAATTCTCAGAAACAACTTTGGAATGTTTGCATTCAACTCACGGAGTTGAACATACATTTTCTTAGTGCAGTTGTTGAACACTCTTTTTGAAGGACCTGCAAGTGGATATTTGGAATGATTTGAGGCCTTCATTGAAAACGGGAACATCTTCCCATATAAACTAGACAGAAGGATTCTCAGAAACTACTTTGTGATGTGTGCATTCAACTCATGGAGTTGAACATAACTATTCATAGAGCAGTTTTGAAACACTCTTTTTGTAGAATCTGTGAGAGCATATTTGGACAGTGTGAAGCCTTCATTGGAAACGGGAATATCTTCACATAAAATCTAGACAGAAGCGTTCTCAGAAACTACTTTGTGATGTGTACATTCGACTCAGAGTTGAACATAACTTTTCATAGAGCAGTTTTGAAACACTCTTTTTGTAGAATCTGAAAGGGGATATTTGGACCGATTTGAGGCTTTCATTGCAAACGGGAATATCTTCAGATAAAAACAAGACCTGAGCACTGTCAGAAACTTCTTTGTGATGTGTGCATTCAGCTCACAGAGCTGAAACTTCCTTTTGATAGAGCAGTTTGAAACCTTTTTTTATGGAATTTGCAAGTGGACATTTGGAGTGCTTTGAGGTCTTTGGTGGAAAAGGCAACATCTTCACATAAAACTAGACAGAAGCAATCTCAGAAACTTCTCTGTGATCTGTGCATTCAACTCACAGAGTTGAACCATGCTTTTCATAGAACAGTTTTGAAACACATTTTTTGTAGAATCTGGAAGTAGAGAATTGGAGTGCTTAGAGGACTTCATTGGAAAAGGAAATCTCTTCACATAAAAACTAGACAGAAGCATTATCAGAAAGTTCTTTGTGTTGTGTGCATTCAACTCTCAGAGTTGAATCTTCCTTTTGATAGAGCAGTTTTGAAACACTCTTTTTGTAGTATCTGCAATTGGATACTTGGAGAGCTTTGAAGCCTTCATTGGAAATGGGAATGTGTTCAAATAAAATCAGAAGCATTCTCAGAAACTACTTTGTGATATGTGCATTCAACTCACAGAGATGAACATTTCCTTTGATAGAGCAGCTTTGAAACACTCTTTTTGTAGAATCTGCAAATGGACATTTGTATCACTTTGAGGGCTATGGTGGAAATTGAAATATCTTCAAATAAAAACTAGACGGAAGCATTCACAGAAACTTCTTTGTGATATTTGCATTCACCTCACAGGGTTGAACATGCCTTTTCATAGAGCTGTTGTGAAACAGTCTTTTTGAAATCCTGCAAGTGGATAATTTTACCAATTTGAGGCCTTCGTTGTAATCGGGAAAATCTTCACATAAAAACTAGACAGAAACTTTCTCAGAAACTTCCTTGTGATGTGTGCATTCAACTCACAGAGTAGAACATAAGTTTTCATAGGACAGTTTTGAAACACTCTTTCTGTAGAATCTGCAAGTGGATATTTGGACTGTTTGATTCATTCATTGGAAACGGGAATATCTTCCCATAAAAATTAGACAGAAGCATTCCCAGAAACTTCTTTGTGATGTGTGCATTCAACTCACAGAATTGAACATATCTTTTCATAGAGCAGTTTTGAAACACTCTTTATGTAGAATCTGCAAGGGGATATTTGGACCAATTTGAGGCCTTCGTTGGAAACAGGAATATCTCCACATAAAAACTAGACGGAAATATTGTCAGCAACTACTTTTTGATGTGTGCATTCAACTTAAACAGTTGAACCTTCCTTTTGCTAGAGTAGCTTTGAAACCTTTTTTTTTTTTTTTTTGGAATGTGCAAGTGTACATTTGGAGCGATTTCAGGCCTTCGGTGGAAAAGGAAATATCTTCACATAAAAACTAGAGAGAAGCATTCTCAGAAACTTCTTTGTGACGTATGCATTCAACTCACAGAGTTGAACATAATTTTTCATAGAACAGTTTTGAAACCCTCTTTTTTTAGAATCTGCAAGTGGATAATTGGAACGCTTTTAGGCCTTCATTGGAATCAGGAATATCTGCACATAAAAAATAGACAGAAGCATTCTCAGAAACCACTTTGTGATCTGTGCATTCATCTCACAGAGTTCAACATTCCTTTTGATGGAGCAGTTTTGAAACACTCTTTTTGTAGAATCTGCAAGGGTATATTTCACCGATTTGAGGCTTTCGTTCGAAACGGGAATTTCTTCACATAAAAACTAGACAGAAGCACTCTCAGAAAATTCTTCAAGATGTGTGCATTCAACTCACAGAGTTAAACCTTCCCTTTGATAGAGCAGTTTTGAAGCACTTTTTCTAGAATCTGTAAGGGGACATTTGGACAGTTTTGAGGCCTATGGTAGAAAAGGAACTGTATTCACTGAAAAACTAGACAAAGACATTGTCAGAAACATCTTTGTGATCTGTGCATTCAAATCACAGAGTTGAAACTTTGTTTTGATAGACCAGTTTTGAATCACTCTTTTTGTATTATCTGAAATTGGATATTTGGAGCGCTTGGAGGCCTATGGTAGAAAAGGAAATATCTTAACATAAAAACTAGACAGAAACAATCTCAGAAACCCCTTTGTGATGTGTGCATTCAACTAACAGTTTTGAAATTTCCTTTTGATACAGCAGTTTTGAAACACTCCTTTTGTAGAATCTGCAAGTGGATATTTGGAGTGCTTTGAAGCCTTCCTTGGGAACGGGAATATCTTCAAATGAAAACAAGACAGAGGCATTCTCAGAAACTACTTTGTGATGTGTGCATTCAACTCACAGAGTTGAGCCTTCCTATTGATAGAATAGTTTTGAAACACTTTTTTTGAAGTATCTACTGGTGGATAATTGGAGCACATTGTAGCCTATGGTACAAAAGGAAATGTCTTCACATAATAACTAGACAGATGCATTCTCATAAACTTCTTTGTGATGTTTGAATTCAACTCACAGAGTTGAACATAACTTTTCATAGAGCTGTTTTGAAACACTCTTTTTCTAGCTTCTGCAAGTGGAATTTTGGAACGATTTGAGGCCTTCGTTTGAAACGGGAATTTCTTCACATAAAAAGTAGACAGAAGCATTCTCAGAAACTTCTTTGTGATGTGTGCATTCGGCTCAAGGAGTTGAACTATCTTTTTAAAGAGCATTTCTGAAACACTCTTTTTTAGAATCTGCAAATGGACACTTTTAGCTATTTTGGGCTATGGTGGAAAAGTAAATATCATCAAATAAAAACTACACAGAAGGATACTCAGAAACTTCTTTGTGATGTGTGCATTCAACTCATAGAATTGTACATATCTTTTCATAGAGCAGTTTTGAAACTGTCTTTTTGTGGAATCTGCAAGTGAATACTTGGAACGCTTTGTGGCCTTCTTTGGCAACGGGAGTACCTGCACATAAAAACAAGAAAGAAGAATTCTCAGAAATATTTTGTGATGTGTGCATTCAACTGACAGAGTTGATCCTTCCTTTTGATAGAGGAGTCTTGAGACACTGTTTTTGTAGATTCTGCAAGGGGATAGACCGATTTGAGGCCTTCATTGGAATCCGGAATAGCTTCACATAAAAACTAGACAGAAGGATTCTGAGAAACGATTTTGTGATGTGTGCATTCAACTCACAAAGGTGAACCTTCCTTTTCATAGAGCAGTTTTGAAACACTCTTTTTGTAGAATCTGCAAGTGGAAATTTGGTCCGCTTTGAGGCCTTTGTTGGAAACGGGAATAGCTTCACATAAAAATTAGACAGAAGCATTCTCAGAGACTTCTTTGTGATGTGTGCTTTCAACTCACAGAGTTGAACCTTTCTCTTGATAGAACACTTTTGAAACACTCTTTTCCTAGAATCTGCAATGGGATATTTGGACCGTTTTGAAGCCTTCATCAGAAACAGAAATATCTTCACATAAAAGTACACAGAAGCATTCTCAGAAACTATTTTGTTATGTGAGCATTCAACTCACCGAGTTGAATCTTCCTTTTCATAGAACAGTTTTGAAAAACTTTTTTTGCAGAATCTGCAAGAGGACATTTGGAGCGCTTTGAGGCCTTCAGTTTAAAAGGAAATATCTTCATATAAAAACTAGACAGAAGTATCCTAGGAAACTTCTTTGTGATGTGTGCATTCAACTCACAGTGTTGAAACTTCCTTTAGATACAGCAGTTTTGAAAAACCCTTTTCGTAGATTCTACAAGGGGATATTTAGAGCTATTTGAGGCCTTCCTTGGAAACGAGTAGATCTTCACATAAAAACTAGACAGAAGCATTCTCAGAAACTGCTTTGTGATGTGTGCATTCAACTCATAGATTTGAACATAACTTTTCATAGAGCAGTTTTGAAACACTCTTTTTGTAGAATCTGCAGGTGGACAATTGGAGCACTTTTAGGAATTCGGTGGAATATGAAATATCCACATAAAAAGTAGACAGAAGCATTATCAGAAACTACTTTGTGATGTGTGCATTTAACTCACAGAGTTCCACATAATTTTTAATAGAGCAGTTTTGAAACACTCTTTTTGTAGAAGCTGCAAGTGCACATTTGGAGCACTTTGAGGTGTTCAGTGGAACAGGAAATATCTTCACATAAACACTAGACAGAAGCATTCTCAGAAACTTCTTTGTGATGTGTGCATTCAATTTACTGAGCTGAAACTTCCTTTTGATAGAGCAGGCTTGAAAATCTCTTTTTGTAGAATCTGCAAGTGGATATTTGGAGCACTTTGAATCCTTCCTTGGAAACGGGAATATCTTCAAATATAAACTAGACAGAAGCATTCTCAAAAACTGCATTGTGATGTGTGCATTCTTCTCACAGAGTTATACTTTCCTTTTGATAGAACAGTTATGAAACACTCTTTTTGTATAAACTGCAGGATGATGTTTACACCATTTTGAGGCCTTCATTCGAAACGCATATACATTCACATAAAAACTAGACAGAAGCATTCTCAGAAACTTCATTGTGATGTGTGCATTCAACTCACAGATTTTAACATTCCTTTTGATAGAGCAGTTTCAAAACACTTCGTTTGTAGAATCTGCAAGTAGACATTTGGAGAGCTTTTAGGCCTTCTGAGGAAAAGGAAATATCTTCACATAACAACTAGACAGAAGAATTCTCAGAAACTTCTTTGTGATGTGTGCATTCTGCTCACAGAGTTGAACATACCTTTTCATAGAGCAGTTTTGTAACACTCTTTTCGTAGAGTCCGCAAGGGGATATGTGGACCGATTTGAAGCCTTTTTTGGTAGCGAGAATTTCTTCACATAAAAAATTGAGGGAAGGATTCTCAGAAACTGCTTTGTGAAATGTGCATTCTACTCACAGAGTTTTACCTTCCTTTTGATACAGCAGTTTTGAAACCCCCTTTTTGTAGAATCTGCAAGTGGATATTTTGAACGGTATGGTTCCTTCATTGGAATCCGGAATATCTTCAAATAAAAAATAGACAGAAGCATTCACATAAACTACTTTGTGATGTGTGCATTCAACTCACAGAGTTCAACCTTTCTTTTGATAGAGCAGTTTCGAAAAACTCTTTTTACAGAATCTGCAATTGGACAATTGTAGCGCTTTGAGGGCTATGGTGGGATAGGAAATATCTTCAAATTAAAACTAGACAGAAATATTCCAAAAAAGTCTTTGTGATTTTTGCATTGAACTCACAGAGTTGAACATTCCTCTTCATAGAGCAGTTGTGAAACACTGTTTTTGAAGAACCTGCAACTGTATATTTGGACCAATTTGAGGCCCTCATTGGAAACGGGAATATCTTCACATAAAAACTAGACAGAAGCATTCTCAGAAATGTCTTTGTGATGTGTGCATTCAACTCACAGAGTTGAACCTGCCTTTTGATAGAGCAGTTTTGAGACACTGTTTTTGTAGAATCTGCAAAGCAATATTTGGACTGATTGCGTTCCTTCATTGGAAAGGGGAATATCTTCACAAAAATCTAAGCAGAAACATTCTCACAAACTCTTTTGTGATGTGTGCATTCAACTCACAGAGTTGAGAATACCTTTTCATGGAGCAGATGTGAAACACGCTTTTTGAAGAATCTGAAAGTGGATATTTGGTCCAATTTGAGGCCCTCATTGGAAACGGGAATATCTTCACACAAATACTAGACAGAAGCATTCTCAGAAATGTCTTTGTGATGTGTGCATTCAACTCACAGAGTTGAACCTTCCTTTTGATAAAGCAGTTTTGAGACACTGTTTTTGTAGAATCTGCAAAGTGATATTTGGACCGGTTGCATTCCTTCGTTGGAAAGGGGAATATCTTCATAAAAATCTAAGCAGAAACATTCTCACAAACTCCTTTGTGATGTGTGCATTCAACTCACAGAATTGAGAATACCTTTTCGTAGAGCAGTTGTGAAACACGCTTTTTGAAGTACCTGCAAGTGGATATTTAGGCCAATTTGAGGACTTCATTGGAAACGGGTATATCTTCACATTAAAACTAGACAGAAGCATTCTGAGAAACTTCTTTGCGATATGTGCATTCAACTCAGAGTTGAAACTTCCGTTTGATAGAGCAGTTTTTAAATACTGTTTTTGTAGAATCTGCAAGGGGATATTTTAACTGATTTGAGCCCTTCGTTGAAAACGGGAATATCTGCACATAAAAACTGGACAGAAATATTCTCAGAAACTTCTTTCTGATGACGTCATTCAACTCACAGATTTGAACCTTCCTTTTGATAGAACAGTTTTGAAACAAATTTTTGTAGAACCTGCCAGTGGACATTCGGAGTGCTTTGAGGACTTCAGTGGAAAAAGAAATATCTTCATATAAAAATTATACAGAAGCATTCTTTGAAACTACCTTTTGATGTGTGCATTCAACTCACAGAGTTGAACATTCCTTTTGATACAGCAGTTTTGAAACACTCTTTTTGTACAATCTGCAAGTGGACATTTGGAGCGGTTTGAAGCCTTCTATGGTATCGCAAATATCTTCAAATAAAAACTGGAAGAAGCATTCTCAGAAAGCCCTTTGTGGTTTGTACATTCAACTTACAGAGTTGAGCTTTTCTTTTGATAGAGCAGTTTTGAAACAATGTTTTTGTAGAATCTACAAGTGGATATTTGGAGCGCTTTGAGGCCTATGTCAGTAAAGGAAATAACTTCACATAAAAACTAGACAGAAACATTCTCAGAAACTTCGTTGAGATGTGTGCATTCAACTCACAGGGTTGAATATAACTTTTCATAGAACATTTGTGAAACACTGTTTTTGAAGGACCTGCAAGTGGATATTTGGACCGATTTGAGGTTTTCATTGGAAACGGAAATATCTTCACCTAAAAATTCCCCAAAAGCATTCTCAGAAACTTCTTTGTGATGTGTGCATTCAACTCACAGAGTTGAACATAGGTTTTCATAAAGCAGTTTTGAAACACTCTTTTTGTAGAATCTGCAAGGGGATATTTGGACGGTTTTGAGGCCTTTGTTGGAAAGGGGAATATCCTCACATAAGAACTAGACAGAAGCATTCTCAGAAACCTCTTTGTGATGTGTGCATTCAACTCACAGAATTGAACCTTCCTTTTTATAGAGCAGTTTTGAAACACTTTTTGTGTAGAATCTGCTAGTGGATGTTTGCAGAGCTTAGAGACATTCGGTGGAAAAGGAAATATCTCCACATAAAAACTAGACAATAGCATTCTCAGAAACTTCTTTGTGATGTGTGCACTGAACTCACAGAGTTGAATCTTCCTTTTGATAGAGCAGCTTTGAAACTTTCTTTTTGTAGAATCTGCAATTGGACATTTGCAGCACTTTGAAATCTTCATTGGAAACGAGAATATCTTCCACTAAAAACAAGACAGAACCGTTCTCAAAAACTGCTTTTGGATGTGTTCATTCAACTTACATAGCTGAATGTTACCTTTCATAGATCAGTTTTGATATACTCTTTTTGTCAAATCTGCAAATGGACATTTGTAGCGCTTCATGGGCTATGGTGGAAAATGAAATATCTTCAAAGAAAATTAAACAGAAGTATTCTCAGAAACTTCTTTGTGATATGTGCATTCAGCTCACAGAGTTGAACATAACTTTTCATAGAGCAGCTTTGAAACCATTTTTTGTAGAATCTGCAAGTGTACATTTGATCACTTTGAGGCCTTCAGTGGAAAAGGAAATATCTTCACATAAAAACTAGACTGAAGCAGTCACAGAAACTTCTTTGTGTTGTGGGCATTCAACTGAAAGAGTTGAACCTTCCTTTAGATAGAGCTGTTTTGAAACACTGTTATTGTAGAATCTGCAAGTGATTATTTGGAGGGCTTTGAGTCTTATGCTGGAAAAGGAAATATCCTCACATAAAAACTAGACAGAAGCATTCTCAGAAACTGGTTTGTAATGTGTGCATTGAACTCACAGAGTTGAACCTTTCTTTTGATAGAGTAGTTTTGAAACACTCTTTTGGTGGAAACTGAAAGTGGATATTTAGAGAGTTTTGTGGCCTATGCTAGAAAAGGAAATATCTTCACATAAAAACTAGACAGAAATGTTCTCAGAAACTTATTTGTGATGTGTGCATTCAACTTACAGAGTTGAACTTTCCTTTAGATAGGGTAGTTTTGAAACACTGTTTTTGTAAAATCTGCAAGGGGATATTTGGCAGTCTTTGAGACCTTTCCTGGAAAAAGAAATATCTTCACATAAAAACTGGACAGAAGGGTTTTCAGAAACTTCTTTCTGATATGTGCATTCAACTCACAGGGTTGAATCTTACTTTTGATAGAGCAGTATTGAAACACACTTTTGGTAGAATCTGCAAGTGGATTCTTAGAGCACTTTGAGTCCTATGATAGAAAAGGAAATATCCTCCCATAAAAACTAGACAGAAGCATTCTCAGAAACTTCTTTGGATGTGTGCATTAAACTCAATGAGTTGAACTTAATGTTTCATGGAGCAGTTTTGAATCACTCTTTTTGTAGAATCTTCAAGTGGAAATTTTGAGTGCATTGACGCCTTAGGTGGAAAAGGAAATATCTTTACATAAAAACTACAGAGTAGCATTCTCAGAAATTTATTTATGATGCATGCATTCAAGTCATGGAGTTGAACATTCGCTTTCATATAGCAGTTTTGAAACTCTCTTTTTGTAGAATTTGCAAGTGGATATTTGGAGTGCTTTGAGGCCTAAGGTAGAAAAGGAAACATCTTCATATAAAAACTACACAGAAGCTTTCTCAGAAACTTCTTTGTAATGTGTGCATTCAACTGACACGGTATAACCTTCCTTTTTATAGAGCAGTTTTGAAACACTCTTTTTGTAGAATCTGCAACTGGTTATTTGGAGTGCTTTGAAGCCTTCGTTGGAAACGGTAATACCTTCAAATAAAAACTAGACAGAAGCATTCTCAGAAACTCTCTTGTAATGTGTGCTTTCAACTCACCAAATTGAGCATTTCTTTTGATAGAGCAGTTTTGAATCTCACTTTTTGTAGAATCTGCCAGTGGATATTTGGAGTGCTTTGAGGCCTACATTAGGAAAGGAAGTATCTTCACATAAAATCTAGAGAGATGCATTCTCAGGAACTTCTTTGAGATGTGTGCATTCAACTCACAGGGTTGAACATTCCTTTTTATAGAGCAATTTTGAAACACACTTTTTGTAGAATCTACAATTGGCTATTTGGAGAGATTTGAAGCCTTCATTGGAAACGGGAATTTCTTCAAATAAAGAAGAGACAGAAGCATTCCCAGAAACTGTTTTGTGATGTGTACATTCAACTCACAGAGTTGAACCTTTCTTTTGATAGATCAGTTTTGAAACACTCTTTTTGCAGCATCTTCAAATGGTTGCTTGTAGCACTTTGAGAGCTGTGGTGGAAAAGGAAATATCTTCAAATAAAAATTACACAGAAGTATTCTCAGAAACTTCTTTGTTATGTGCACATTCAACTCACAGAGTTGAACACACCTTTTCAGAGAGCAGTTGTGAAACTCTTTTTGAAGGACCTGCAAGTGGATATTAGGACCGATTTGAGGCCTTCATTGGAAATGGGAATGTCTTCACATAAAACTAGACAGAACCATTCTCAGAAACTTCTTTGTGATGTGTGAATTCAATTCACATTGTTGTGCATAACTTTTCATAGAGCAGTTTTGATACACTCTTTTTGTAGAATCTGCAGGTGCGTATTTAGACGACTTTGAGGCCTTCGTTGGAAAAGGGAATATCTGCAGATAAAAACTTGACAGAAGCATTCTCAGAAACTTCTTTGTGATGTTTGCATTCAACCCACAGAGTTGAAGCTTTCTTTTGATAGAGTAGTTTTGAAACTCTCTTTTTGTCGAATCTGCACGGGGATATTTTGACCGTTTTGAGGCTTTCAATTTAAACGGGAATACCTTCACCTAAAAACTAGAGAGAAGCATTCTTAGAAACATCTTTGTGATGTGTGTATTCAACTCACAGAGTTGAACCTTTGTTTTGATAGAGCAATTTTGTAACACATTTTTGGTAGAATCTGCAAGAGGACATTTCGAGCCCTTTGAGACCTTTGGTACAAAAGGAAATATCTTCACATAAATACTAGACAGAAGCATTGTCAGAAACTTTTTTGTGATGTGTGCATTCAATCTCACAGTGATGAGCCTTCCTTTTGATAGAGCAGCTTTGAAAGACTCTTATTGTAGAATCTCCAAGTGGATATTTCGAGCTCTTTGAATCCTTCGTTGGAAACGGGAATATCTTCAAATAAAAACTAGACAGAAGCATTCTCCAAAATTACTTTGAGATTTATGCTTTCAATTCATGGAGTTGAGCCTTTCTTTTGATACAGCAGTTTTGAAAACTCTTTGTAGGATCTGCAAATGGATATTTGGACTGTTTTGGGGCCTATGGTAGAAAAGGGAATACCTTCACATACAAACTAGACAGAAGCAGTCTCAGAAACATTTTTGTGATGTCTGCCTTCAACTTATAGAGTTGAACATTTCTTTTGATACAGCACGTTTGAAACACTTTTTTTGCAGAATCTGCAAGTGGACATTTGGAGTGCTTTGTGACCATTGGTGGAAAAGGAAACATCTTCACATAAAAAGTAGATAGAAGCATTCTCAGAAACTTCTTTGTTATGTGTACATTCAACTCACAGAGTTGAACCTTCCTTTTGATAGAGCAGTTTTGAAACACATTTTTTTTAGAATCTGCCAGTGGACATTTGGAGTGCTTTGAGGCCCTCGGTGGTAAGGGAAAACTCTTCACATAAAAACTACTCAGAAGCATTCTCAGAAACTTCTTTGTGATGTGTGCATTCAACTCACAGAGTTGAACCTTCCTTTTGGTAGAGCAGTTTTGAAATACTTTTTTTGTACAATCTGCAAATGGATATTTTGAGCATTTTGAAGCCTTTGTTGGAAACGGGAATTTCTTCAAATAAAAACTCGACAGAAGCATTCTCAGAAACTGTTTTGTGTTGTGTGCATTCAATTCACAGTGTTGAATATTTCTTTTGACAGGGAAGTTTTGAAACACTCTTTTTGTAGAATCTGCATATAGACATTTTTAACGCTTTGAGGGCTATGGTAGAAAAGTAAATATCTTCAAATAAAAGCTAGAGAGAAACATTATCTGAAACTTCTTTGTGATGTGTGTATTCAACTCACAGAGTTTAAACTTTCTTTTGGTGGAGCAGGTTTGAAACATTCCTTCTGTAGTATCTGCAGGTGTATATTTGGAGTGCTTTGAAGACTTCGTTGGAAACGGGAATATCTTCAAATAAAAACTAGACAGAAGCATTCTCAGAAACAAGTTTGTGATGTGTGTATTCAACTCACAGAGTTGAACATAACTTTTTATAGAAGAGATTTGAAAAACTCTATTTGCAGTATCTGAAAGGGGATATTTGGACTGTATTGAGGCCCTCATTGGAAACAGGAATATCTTCCCATAAAAACTAGACAGAAACATTCTCAGAAAATACTTCGTGATGTGTACATTCAACTCACACAGTTGAAGCTTCCTTTTGATAGAGCAGTTTTGAAAACGCCCTTTTGAAGAATTGGCAAGTGGATATTTGGAGCACTTTGAATCCTTCATTGGAAACGGGAATATCTTCAAATAAAAACTAGACAGAAGCATTCTCAGAAACTTCTTGTGATGGGTGCATTCAACTCACAGAATTGAACTTTCCTTTTGATAGAGCAGTTTAGAAACACTCTTTTTGTAGAATCCAAAGGTCGATATTTGAACCGATTTGAGGCCTTGGTTGGAAACGGGATTAAATTCACATAAAAACTAGACAGAAGCATTCTCAGAAACTTCTTTGTGATGAGTGGATTCACCTCACAGAGATGAAACTTCCTTTTGGTAGAGCAGTATTGAAACACTCTTTCTGTAGAATCTGCAAGTGGACATTTGGAGCGCTTTGAGGCCTTCGGCAAAAAAGGAAATATCTTCACATTAAAACAAGACAGAAACATTCTCAGAAACTTCTTTGCGATGTGTGCATTCAACTGACAGAGTTAAACCTTCCTTTTGATAGAGCAGATTTGAAACACTCTTTTTGTAGAATCTCAAAGTGGATATTTGTAGCACTTTGAAGACTTCATTGGAAACGGGAATATCTTCAAATAAAAGCTAGACAGAAACATTCTCAGAAACTACTTTGTGATGTGTGCATTCAACTGACAGCATTGAACACTTCTTTTGATAGAACAGTTTTAAAACACTCTTATTTTAGAATCTGAAAGGGACATTTGAAGCGCTTTGTGGGCTATGGTGGAAAACGAAATAACTTCAAATAAAAACTAGAGAGAAGCATTCTCAGAAAATTCTTTGTGATGTGTGCTTTCAACTCACAGAGTTGAACTTAACTTTTCATTGAGCAGTTTTGAAACACTCCTTTTGTAGAATATGTAAGTGGACATTTGAAGCTCTTTGAAGCCTTCAGTGGAAAAGGAATTATCTTCACATAAAATCTGGTCAGAAGAATTGTCAGAAACTGCTTTTTGATGTGCGCATTCAACTCACAGTGTTGTAACTTTCTTTTAATGGAGCAGTTTTGAAACACTCTTTTTGTAGAAACTGCAAGTGGATATTTGGTGCTCTTTGACCTCTATGATGGAAAAGGAAATATCTTCACATAAAAACAACACAGAAGTATTCTGAGAAACTTCTTTGGGATGTGTGCATTCAACTCAAAGAATTGAGCCTATCTTTTTATTGAGCAGTTTTGAATCTCCCTTTTTGCAGAATCTGCAAATGGGTGTTTGGAGAGCTCTGAATCTTACTGTGGAAAAGGAAATATCTTCACATAAATACTACACAGAAGCATTCTGTAAACTTCTTTGTGAGCTGTGCGTTCAACTCATAGAGTTGAACTTATCTTCTCATTGAAAAGTTTTGAATCTCTCATTTTGTAGAATCTGCAAGTGGATATTTGGAGCCCTTTGCATAATATGGGGGAAAAGGAAATATCTTCAAATAAAAACTACATAGAAACAATCAGAGAAACTACTTTGTGATGTGTGCATTCAGCTCACAGTGTTGAACCTGTCTTTTGATTGAGTAGTTTTGAAACTCTCTTTTTGCAGAATCTGCAGGTGGTTATTTGGAGCCCTTTGAGGCTTATAGTGGAAAAGCAAATATCTTCACATAAAAACTACACTGAATGATTCTGAGAAACTTCTTTGTGATGCGTGCATTCAACTCCCAGAGCTGAACCCATCTTTAGATTGAGCAGTTTTTAATCTGTCTCTTCCAGAATCTGCAAGTGGATATTTTTAGCCCTTTGTGGCCTATGGTGGAAAAGGAAATATCTTCAAATAAAAACTACACAGAAACTTTCGGAGAAACTTCATTGTGATATGTGCATTCATCTCACAGGGTTGAAGCTAACTTATGCTTGAGCAGTTTTGAAACAGTCTTTTTGTACAGTCTGCAAGTGGATATTTAGAGCGCTGTGAGGCCCACCGTGGAAAAATAAATATCTTCAGACAAAAACTACACAGAAGAATTCTGAGAAACTTCTTGGGATGCGTGCATTCATCTCACAGAGTTGAAACTTTCTTTTGATTGAGCAGTTTTGGAACACTCTTTTTGTAGAAGCTGCAAGTGAATATTTGCCGTCCTTTGTTGCCTATGGTGGAAAAGGAAATCTCTTCACATGAAAACTGCACAGAAGCATTCTGAGAAAATTCTTTGTGATGTGTGCATTCATCTCACAGAATTGAAACTTTCTTTTGATTGAGCAGTTTTGACACACTCTTCGTAGAATCTGCAAGTGGATAATTGAAGCCCTTTGAGGCCTGCTGTGGAATAGGAAATATCTTCACATAAAAACTTCTCAGAAGCATTTTGAGAAACTTCTTTGTGATGTTTGCATTCAACTCACAGAGTTGAATCTATCTTTTGATGGAGCAGTTTAGAATCTCTCTTTTTGTAGAATCTGCAAGTGGATATTTAGAGCACTTTGTGCCCTGTGATGGAAAAGGAAATAACTTCAAATAAAAACTACACAGAAGCATTCTCAGAACTTCTTTGAAATGTGTGCATTCAATTCACATAGTTGAACTTATCTTCTCATTGAGCAGTTTTGAACCTCTCTTTTTGAAGGATCTACAAGTGGATATTTTGAGCCCTTTGCGACCTATTGTGGAAAAGGAAATATCTTCAAATGAAAACTACTCAGAAGCATTCTAAGAAACTTTTCGTGATGTGTGCATTCAACTCAATGTGTTATTCCTACCTTTCTATTGAGCCGTTTGGATTTCTCTGTTCATAGAATCTGCAAGTGGATATCTGGCGCGCTGTGACTCCTACTGTGGAAAATAAAATACTTTCCAATAAAACCACACAGAAGCATTCTGAGAAACTTCTTTATGATGTGTGCATTCAACTCACAGAGTTGAAACAATCTTTTGATTGGGAAGTATTGAATCTCTCTTTTTGGAGAATCTGCAAGTGGATGTTTGGAGAGCTTTGAGGCTTTGTGTAAAAGGAAATATATTCACATAAAAACTACACAGAAACATTCGGAGAAACTTCTTTGCAAGGTGTACATTCAAATCACACAGTTGATCTTATCTTCCCATTGAGCAGTTTTGAATCTCTCTTTTTGGAGAATCTGCAAGTGGATATTTGGAGCCCTTTGTGCTGTATGGTGGAAAAGGAAATATCTTCAAATAAAAAGTACAGAAAATCATTCAGAGAAACTTCCTTGTGATGTATGCATTGAACTCATAGGGCTGAACCTGTCTTTTGATTTAGCCATTTTGAATCACTCATTTTGCAGAATCTGCAGGTGGATATTTGGAGACATTTGAGGCCTATTGTGGAAAAGCAAATATCTTCTCATAAAAACTACACAGAAGCATTCAGAAAAACTTCTTTGGGATGTGTGCAATCAACTCACAGAGTTGAACCTTCGTTTGATTGAGCAGTTTTGAATCTCTCTTTTGCAGAATCTGCAAGAGGATATTTGGAGCCCTTTGTGGCCTATGGTGGAAATGGATATATCTTCAAATAAAAACTGCACAGAAATATTCTGAGAATCTTTTTGAGGAGTGCACTCATCTCACAGCGTTGAACTGATCTTATCATTGAGAAGTTTTGAAACACTCTTTTGTAGAATCTTCAAGTGAATATTTGGAGCCCTTTGAGGCCTACCATGGAAAACCAAATATCTTCAGATAAAAACTACCCAGAAGCATTCTGAAAAACCTCTTTGTGATGTGTGCATTCAACTCACTGAGTTGAAACTTTGTTTTGATTGAGCAGTTTTGAAACAATCTTTTTCTAGAATCTGCAAGTGGATAATTTGAGCCCTATGAGGCCTATTGTGGAAAAGGAAATATCTTCAGATAAAAACTACTGAGAAGCATTCTAAGAAACTTCTTTGTGATGTGTGCATTTAACTCACAGAGTTGAATCTATCTTTTCATTGAGCATTTTAGAATCTCTCTTTTTGTAGAATCTGCACGTGGATATTTGGAGCCCTTTGGACCCTATGGTGGAAAAGGAAATATCTTCAAATAAACGTTACACAGAAGCATGCAGAGAAACTTCTTTGTGATGTACGCATTCAACTCACAGACTTGAACCTATCTTTTGATTGAGCAGTTTTGAAACTCTTTTTTTGCACAATCTGCAGGTGGATGTTTGGAGGGCTTTGAGGACTGTTGTGGAAAAGGAAATATCTTCACTTAAAAACTACACAGAAGCATTCTGAGAAACTTCTTTGTGAGGTGTGCATTCAACTCACACTGTTGAACTTATCTTTTCATTGAGCAGTTTTGAATCTCTCTTTTTGCAGAATCTGCAGGTGGCTATTTGGAGCCCTTTGAGGCCTACTGTGGAAAAGCAAATACCTTCACATAAGAACTACACAGAAATATTTTGAGAAATTCTTTGGGATGTGTGCATTCAACTCGCAGAGTTGAAACTATCTTTTGATATAGTAGTTTTGAATCTCTCTTTTTGCAGAATCTGCAAGTGGATATTTTGTGCCTTTTGAGGCCTATTGTGGAAAAGTAAATATATTCACATAAAAACTACACAGAAGCATTCTGAGAAACTCCTTTGTGATGTGTGCAGTCATCTCACATAGTTGAACCTTTCTTTTGTTAGAGCAGTTTTGATTCACTCTTTTTGTAGAATCTGCAAATGGATAATTGGAGTCCTCTGAGGTGTAATGTGGAAAAAAAATCTTCACAAAAAAACTACACAGAAGGATTCTGGGAAACTTCTGTGGGATGGGTGCATTCAACACACATAGTTGAACCTATCTTTTGATTGAGCAGTTTTGAATCTCTCTTTTTGTAGAATCTGCAAGCGGATATTTGGAGTGCTGTGAGGTCTACTTTGGAAAATCAAATATGCTCACATAAAAACTACACACAAGCATTCTGAGAAACTTCTTTGTGATGTGTGCATTCAACTCAAAGAGTTGAAACTACGTTTTGATTGAGCAGCTTTGAATTTCACTTTTTGCAGAATCTGCAAGTGGATGTTTGGAGAGCTTTGAGGCCTATTGTGGAAAAGGAAATATCTTCACGTAAAAACTACACTGAAGCATTCTGAGAAACTTTTTGTGAAGTGTGCATTCAACTCTCAGAGTTGAACTTATCTTCTCATTGAGCAGTTTTGAATCTCTCTTTTTGTAGAATCTGCAAGTGGTTATTTGGAGTGCTGTGATGCCTAATGTGGAAAATCAAATACGTTCACATAAAAACTACACAGAAGTATTCTGAGAAACTTCTTTGTGATGTGTGCATTCAACTCACAGAGCTGAACCTATCTTTTGATTGAGCAGTTTTGAATCTCTCTTTTTGCAGGATGTGCATATGGATATTTGGAGCCCCTTTTGACCTATGGTGGAAAAGGAAATACCTTCAAAGAAGAACTACACAGAAACATTCTGAGAAACTTCTTTGTGATGTGTGCATTCATCTCACAGAGTTGATCCTATCTTTTGATTGAGCTGTTTTGAATCTCTCTTTTTGCAGAATCTACATGTGGATATTTTGAGCCCTTTGAGGACTACTGTGGAAAAGCAAATATCTTCATATAAAAACTACACAGAATCATTCTGAGAAACTTCTTTGGTATATTTGCATTCAACTCATAGAGTTGAACCTATCTTTTGATAGAGCTGTTTTGAATCTCTCTTTTTGCAGGATCTGTATGTGGATATTTGAAGCCCTTTGCACCCTATGGTGGAAAAGGAAATATCTTTAAATAAAAACAACACAGAAATATTCTGAGAAACTTCTTTTTGAAACTTTCTTCTGATTGAACAATTTTGCAACCGTCTTTTTGTAGAATCTACATGTGGATATTTGGAGCCCTTTGTGGCCTATTGTGGAAAAGGAAATATCTTTACATAAAAACTACATAGAAGCATTCTGAGAAACTTCTTTGTGATGTGTGAATTCATCTTACGGAGTTGAACCTTTCTTTTGATTGAGCAGTTTGGAAATACTCTTTCTGTAGAATCTACAAGTGGATATTTGAAGCACTTTGAGTCCTATAGTAGAAACGGAAATGTCTTCACATAAAAACTACACAATAGCATTCTCAGAAACTTCTTTGTGATGTTTGCATTCAACTCAAAGAGTTGAAACTATCTTTCGATTGAGCAGTTTTGAATCACTCTTTTTGTAGAATCTGCAGGTAGATATTTCTTGTCCTTTGCAGCCTATTTTGGAAAGGGAAATATCTTCACATAAAAACTACACAGAAGCATTCTCAGAAACTACTTTATGATGTATGTGTTCATCTCACAGAGTTCAATCTTTCTTTTGATTTAGCAGTTTTGAAACACCCTTCTTGCAGAATCTGCAAGTGAATTTTTGGAGCACTTTGTGTCCTGTTGTGGGAAAGGAAATATTTCCACATAAAAACTGTACAGAAGCATTCTGAGAAACTTCTTTTCAATGTGTGCACTAATCTCACAGAATTGAAACTTTCTTTTGATTGAGGAGTTTGGAAACACTCTTTTTGGAGAATATGCACGTGGATATTTGGAGCGCTTTGAGGCCTATGTTGGAAAAGGAAATATCTTGACACAAAAGCTACACAGAAGCATTCTGAGAAACTTCTTTGTGATGGGCGCATTCAATTGATGGAGTCGAACCTATCTTTTGAATGAACAGTTTTGAAACTCTGTTTTTTGTATAATCTGCAAGAGGATATTTGGAGCCCTTTGTGACCTATGGTGAAAAAGGAAATATCTTCATATAAAAACTACACAGAAGCATTCTGAGAAACACCATTGTGATCTATGCCTTCATCTCACAGAGTTCAAATTTTCTTTTGATGAGCAGTTTTCAAACACTCTTTTTGTAGAATCTGCCGGTGGATATCTGCAGCCCTTTGAGGCCTATTTCCGAAAAGGAAATATCTTCCTATAAAAACTACACAGAAGCCTTCTGAGAAACTTCTTTGTTATGTGTGCATTCATCTCACTGAGTTGAACCTTTCTTTTGATTAAGCAGTTTGGAAACACTATTTTACAGAATCTGCAAGTAGATATTTGGAGCTCTTTGAGGCCTACTGTGGTAAAGGAAATATCTTTAAATAAATACTACACAGTAGCATTCTGAGAAACTTCTTTGTGATGTGTGCATTCATCTCACAGAGTTGAACCTTTCTTTTGATTCAGCAGATTGGAAACACTCTTTTCGTAGAATGTGCAAGTGGATATTTGGAGTACTTTGATGCCTATTGTCTAAAAGGAAATATCTTCACATAGTAACTACACAGAATGATTCTGAGAAACTTCTTTGTGATGTGTGCAATCAACTCACATTGTTGAACCTATCTTTTGATTAAGCAGTTTTGAATCTCTCTTTTTGTAGAACCTGCAAGAGGATATTTGGAGCCCTATGTGGACTGTTTTGGAAATTGAAATATCTTCACATAAAAACCACACAGAAGCATTCTGAGAAACTCCTTTGTGATGTGTACATTCATCTCAGAGAGTTGAAATTTTCTTTTGATTGAGCAGTTTTGAAGCACTCCTTTTATAGAATCTGGAAGGGGATATTTTAAGCAATTTGAGGCCTACAGTGAAAAATGAAATATCTTCCCATAAAAGCTACATGGAAGCATTCTCAGAAACTTCTTGGTGATGTGTGCATTCGTCTCACAGAGTTAAAGCTTTCTTTTGATTGAGCAGTTTTGAAACAATCTTTTTATAGAGTTTGCAAGTGGATATTTGGAGTGCTTTGAAGCCTATTGTAGAAAAGGAATTATCTACTCATAAAAACTACACAGAAGCATTCTGAGAAACTTGTTGTGATGTGTGCCTTCATCATACAGAATTGAAACTTTCTTTTGATTGAGCAGCTTTGAATCTCTCTTTTTGTAGAATCTGCAAGTGGATAACTAGAGCCCTTGTGGCCTATTTTGGAAGGGAATTATCTTCCATAAAAACAACACAGAAGCATTCTGAGAAACTTCTTTGTGATGTATGCATTCATCTCACAGAGTTAAACTTTCCTTTTGATTGACCATTTTGGAAACACTCTTTATGTAGAGTGTGCAAGTGGATATTTGGAGCGATTTGAGGCCTATAGGGAAAAGGAAATATATTCACATAAAAATTACACAGAAGCATTCTGAGAAACTTCTTTGTGATGTGTGCCTTCATCTAACAGGGTTGAACATTTCTTTTGATTGAGAAGTTTTGAAACACTCTTTTTGTAGAATCTGTAAGAGGATATTCGGAGCAGTTTGAGGCCTAACGGGAAAAGGTAATATCTTCACATAAAAACTACACAGAGGCATTCTGAGAAACTTCTTCGTGATATCACCATTCATCTCACAGAGTTGAACGTTTCCTTTGATTGAGGAATTTGGAAACCCTCTTTATGTAGGATCCGCAATAGGATATTTGGAGTTCTTTGAGTTCTATTGTGCAAAAGGAAATATCTTCAAATAAAAACTACAGAGAGCCATTCTGAGAAAATTCTTTGTGATGTGTGCATTCATCTCACGGAGTTGAAACTTTGTTTTGATTGAGCAGTTTTGAAACATCCTTTTTATAGAATCTGCAAGTGGATATTTGAAGGGCTTTGAGGCCTACTGTGGAAAAGGAAATATCTTCACATAAAAACTACACAGAAGCATTCTGAGAAACTTCCTTGTGAGGTGTGCATTCATTCACAGAGTTGAAGTTTTCTTTTGATTGATCAGTTTTGAAACACTGTTTTTGTATAATCTGCAAGTAGATATTTGGAGCACTTTGAGGCCTATGGTGGAAACGGAAATATCTTCACATAAAAACTACACAGAAGCATTCTGAGAAACTTCTTTGTGATGTGTGTATTCTTCTCACAGAGTTGATCTTTTCTTTTGATGGAGCAGTTTTGAAACACTCTTTTTTTAGTATCTGCAAGTGGATATTTGAAGCGCTTTGAGGAATATTGTGGAACAATAAATATCTTCACATAAAAACTACAAAGAAGCATTCTGAGTAACTTCCTTGTGATGTGTGCATTCATTTCACAGAGTTGAACTTTTCTTTTGATTAAGCAGTTTTGAAACACTCTTTTTGTAGAATCTGCAAGTGGATATTTGGAGCACTTAGAGGCCTATGGTGGAAAAGGAAATTTCTTTACATAAAAGCAACACAGAAGCATTCTGAGAAACTCCTTTTTATATGTGCATTCATCTCCAGGAGTTGAATTTTTCTTTTGATTGGGCAGTTTATAAACACTCTTTTTGTAGGATCTGCAAGTGAATATTTGGAATGCTTAAATACCTGTTGTGGAAAAGGAAATATATTCACATAAAACTACACAGAAGCATTCTGAGAGACAACTTTGTGATGTGTGCATTCATCTCACAGAGTTGAAATTTTCTTTTGATTGAGCAGTTTTAAAACACTCTTTCTGTAGAATCTGCAAGTGGATATTTGGTGCGCTTTAAGGCTTATGGTGGATAAGGAAATATCTTCACAGAATAACTACAAAGAAGCATACTGAGAAACAGCTTTGAGATGTGTGCATTCAACTCACAGAGTTGAACTTATCTTTTGACAGAGCAGTTTTGAAACTCTCTTTTTGTAGAATCTGCAAGTGGATATTTGGAACCCTTTGCAGCCTATGGTGGAAAAGGAAATATCTTCCAATGAAAACTCTACAGAAACATTCTGAAAAACATCTTTGTGATGTGGGCATTCATCTCACGGAGTTCAGCCTTTCATTTGATTGAGCAGTTTTGAAACATTATTTTGGAGAATCCAGAAGTGGATATTTGGAGCTCTTTGAGGCACATTGTGGAAGAGGAAATATCTTCACATGAAAACTACACAGAAGCATTATAAGAAATTCCTTTGTGATGTGTGCATTCATCTCACAGAGTGGAACTTTTCTTTTGATTGAGCAGCTTTGAAACACTCTTTTTGTAGAATCTGCGAGTCAATATTTGGAGCAATTTGAGGCCTATTGTGGAAAAGGAAATATCTTCACAAAAAGCTACACTCAAGAATTCTGAGAATCTTCTTTGTAATGTGAGCATTCAACTCACAGCATTGAAACTAACTTTTGATAGTGTAGTTTTGAAACTCTTTTTTTGCAGAATCTACAAGTGGATATTTGGAGCCATTTGCAGCCTATGGTGGAAAAGGATATATCTTCACATACAAACTACACAGAAGCCTTCTGAGAAACTTCTTTTTGATGTGTGCATTCATCTCACAGAGTTGAAACTTTCTTTTTGGTGAGCAGTTTTTAAACTCTCTTTTTGTAGAATCCCCAAGTGGATATTTGGAGTCATTTGAGGTATACTATGGAAAAGGATTTGTCTTCAAATTAAAACTACACAAAATCATTCTGAGAAACTTCTTGTGTTGTGTGCATTCATGTCATACAGTTGTAACTTTCGTTTGATTAAGCAGTTTTGAAACACTCTTTTTGTAGAACTTCCAAGTGGATATTTTGAGCGCTTTGAGGCCTATGGTGGAAAGGGAAATATCTTCACATAAAAATTACACAGAAGCATTCAGAGAAACTTCTTTGTGATGTATTCATTCATCCCACAGAGTTGAACCATTCTTTTGATTGAGTAGTTTTGAAAAAATTTTTGTAGAATCCGCAAGTGGACATTTGAAGTGCTTTGAGGCCTATTGTGGAAAAGGAAATATCTTCACATAAAAACTACACAGAAGCTTTCTGTAAAACTTCTTTGTGATGTGTGCCTTAATCTTGTGGAGTTTAAATTTTCTTTTCATTGAGCAGTATGGAAACACTTTTTTTGTGGAAACTGCAAGTGAATATTCAGAGCACTATGTGGCCTATGGTGGAAAAGGAAGTATCTTCACATAAAATCTAGACAGAACGATTTGGAGAAACTACTTTGTGATGTGTGCATACATCTTCCAGAGTTGAACCTTTCTTTTGAATGAGCAGTTTTGAAACACTCTTTTTGTAGAATCTTCAAGTGGATATTTTGAATGCTTTGAGATCTTTGTTGGGCTAGGAAATATCTTCACATAAAAACTAGACAGAAGCATTCTGAGAAACTTCTTTGTTATATGTGCATTCAACTCACAGAGTTGAGCGTTTCTTTTCATTCAGCAGTTTGGAAACAATCTTTTTGTAGTATCTGCAAATGGATATTTGGAGCGCTTTGAGGCCTACAGTGGAAAAGGAGATATCTTCTCATAAAAACTAGACAGAAGCATTCTGAGAAACTACTTTGTGATGTGTGCATTCATCTCGCAGATTTGAAATTTTCTTTTCATTGAGCAGTTTTTAAACACTCTATTTCTAGGATCTGCATGTGGATATTTGGAGTGCTTTGAGGCCTTGGGTGGAATAGGAAATGTCTTCACATAAAAAGTAGACAGATGCATTCTGAGAAACTTCTTTTTTTTTATTGTACTTTAAGATTTGTGGTAGATGTGCACAACGTGCAGATTAGTTACATATGTATACATGTGCCATGCTGGTGTGCTGTCCGCATTAAGTCCTCATTCAGCATTAGGTATATCGCCTAATGCTATCCCTCCACCCTCCTCCCACCACACAGCAGTTCCCAGAGTGTGATGTTCCCCTTCCTGTGTCCTTGTGTTCTCATGGTTCAATTCCCACCTATAAGTGAGAACATGCGGTGTTTGGTTTTTTGTCCTTTCAATAGTTTACTGAGAATTATGATTTCCAATTTCATCCATGTCCCTGCAAAGGACATGAACTCGTCATTTTTTATGGCTACATAGTATTCCATGGTGTATATATGCCACATTTTCTTAATCCAGTGTATTTCTGTTGGACATTTCGGTTGGTCCCAAGTCTTTACTATTGTGAATAGTTCCAAAATAAACATATATGTGTGCATGTGTCTTTATAGCAGCATGATTTATATTCGTTTGCGTATATACCCAGTAATGGGATGGCTGGGTCAAATGGTATTTCTAGTTCTAGATCCCTGAGGAATAGCCACACGGACTTCCACAATGGTTGAAATCATTTACAGTCCCACCAAGAGTTTCAAAGTGTTCCTATTTCTCCACATCCTCTCCAGCACCTGTTGTTTCCTGACCTTTTAACGCATGCCATTCTAAATGGTGTGAGATGGTATCTCATTGTGGTTTTGATTTGCATTTCTCTGATGGCCAGTGATGGTGAGCATTTTTTCACGTTTTTTTGCTGCGTAAATGTCTTCTTTTGAGAAGTGTCTGTTCATGTCCTGTGACCACTTTTTGATGGGGTTGTTTCTTTTTATCTTGTAAATTTGCTTTAGTTCATTGTAGATTCTGGATATTAGCCCTTTCTCAGATGAGCATGTTGTCAAAATTATCTCCCATTTTGTAGGTTGCCAGTTCACTGTGATGGTAGTTTCTTTTGCTCTGTAGAAGCTATTTAGTTTAGTTAGATCCCATTTGTCAATTTTGACTTTTGTTGCCATTGCTTTTGGTGTTTTAGACATGAAGTCTCTGCCCATGCCTATATCCTGAATGGTAATGCCTAGGTTATCATCTAGGGTTTTTATGATTTGGATTCACAGCCGAATTCTACCAGAGGTACAAGGAGGAACTGGTACCATTCCTTCTGGAAGTATTCCATTCAATACAAAAAGAGGAAATCCTCCCTAACTCATTTTATGAGGCAAGCATCATCCTAATACCAAAGCTTGGCAGAGACAGAACAAAAAAAGAGAATTTTAGACCAATATCCTTGATGAACATTGATGCAGAAATCCTCAATAAAATACTGGCAAACAGAATCCAGCAGCACATCAAAAAGCTTATCCACCATAATCAAGTGGGCTTCATCCCTGGGATGCAAGGCTGGTTCAATATATGCAAATCAATAAATGTAATTCAGCATATAAACAGAACCAAAGACAAAAACCACATGATTATCTCAATAAATGCCGAAAAGGCCTTTGACAAAATTCAACAACCCTTCATGCTAAAAACTTTCAATAAATTAGGTATTGATGGGACGTATCTCAAAATAATAAGAGCTATCTATGACAAGCCCACAGGCAATATCATACTGGATGGGCAAAAACAGGAAGCGTTCTCTTTGAATACTGGCACAAGACACGGATGCCCTCTCTCACCACTCCTATTCAACATAGTGTTGGAAGTTCTGGCCAGGGCAATTAGGCAGGAGAAGGAAATAAAGGGTATTCAATTAGGAAAAGAGGAAGTCAAATTACCCTGTTTGCAGAGGACATGATTGTATATCTAGAAAACCCCATTGTCACAGTCCAAAATCTCCTTAAGCAGATAAGCAACTTCAGCAAAGTCTCAGGATACAAAATCAATGTACAAAAATCACAAGCATTCTTATACACCAATAACAGACAAACAGAGAGCCAAATCATGAGTGAACTCCCATTCACAATTGCTTAGAACAGAATAAAATGCCTAGGAATCCAACTTAAAAGGGACTTGAGGGAACTCTTCAAGGAGAATTACAAACCACTACTTAATGAAATAAAAGAGGAAACAAACAAATGGAATATCATTCCATGCTCATGGGTAGGAGGAATCAATATCGTGAAAATGGCCATATTGTCCAAGGAAATTTATAGATTCAATGCCATCCACATGAATCTACCAATAACTTTCTCCACAGAATTGGAAAAATCTACTTTAAAGTTCACATGGAATCAAAAAAGATCCTGCATCGCCAAGTCAATCCTAAGCCAAAAGAACAAAGCTGGAGGCATCATGCTACCTGACTTCAAACTATACTACAAGGCTACAGTAACCAAAACAGCATGGTACTGGTACTAAAACAGAGATATAGATCAATGGAACAGAACAGAGTCCTCAGAAATAACACTGCATATCTACAAATATCTGATCATTGACAAACCTGAGAAAAACAAGCAAAGCTCAAAGGATTGCCTACTTAATAAATGATGCTGGGAAAGCTGGCTAGCCATATGTAGAAAGCTGAAAATGGATCCCTTCCTTACACCTTATACAAAAATTAATTCAAGATGGATTAAAGACTTAAACGTTAGACCAAAAACCATAGAAACTACTTTTTGATGTGTGCATTCAAATCACAGTGTTGAACTTTTCTTTTAATTGAGCAGTTTTGAAACTCTTTTTTTGTAGAATCTGCAACTTGATATTTGGAGCACTTTGAGGCCTATGGTGGAGAAGGAAATATCTTCACATAAAAACTAGACAGAAGCCTTCTGAGAAACTTCCTTGTGATGTTTGCATTCATCTCACACAGTTGAAACTTTCTTTTGATTGAGCAGTTTTGAACAACTCCTTTTGCAGAATCTGCAATTGGATATTTGGAGCACTATGTGGCCTATGAAGGAAAAGGAAATATCTTCGCATAAAAACTAGACACAAACATTCTGAGAAACTTCTTCATGATGTGTGCATTCAATGCACAGAGTTGAACCTTTCATTTGATTGAGCAGTTTTGATATACTCTTCTAGAATCTGCAAGTGGCTATTTGGGGTGCTTTGCAGCTATCGTGGAAAAGGAAACATCTTCACATTAAAACTACACAGAAGCATTCAGAGAAACTTCTTTCTGATGTGAGCATTCAACTCACAGAGTTGAACCTTTCTTTTTATTGAGCAGTTTGAAAACAGTCTTTTTATAGTATCTGCAAATGGATATTTGGAGCGTTTTGAGGCCTACAGTTTAAAAGGAAATATCTTCACATAAAAACTAGACAGAAGGATTCAGAGAAACTTCTTTTTATGTGTGCCTTCATCTCACAGATTTGAAACTTTCTTTTTATTGAGCAGTTTAGACACTGTTTTTGTAGAATCTGCAAGTGGATATTTGGAAAGCTTTGCGACCTATAGTGGAAAAGGAAATATCTTCACATAAAAACTACACATAAGCATTCAGAGTAACTTCTTTGTGATATGTGCCTTCATCTCACGGAGTTGAAACTTTCTTTTGATTCAGCAGTTTTGAAGCACTCTTTTTGTGGAATCTGCTAGTGGATATTTCGAGCGGATTGAGGCCTAGGATGGAAAAGGAAATATTTTCACTGAAAAACTAGACACAAGCATTCTGAAAAACTTCTTTGTGATGTGTGCATTCATCTCACAGAGTTGAACATTTCCTTTGATTGAGCAGTTTGGAAACAGTCTTTTGGTAGTATCTGCAACTGGATATTTGGAGCGCTTTGAAGCCTATAGTGGAAAAGGAAATATCTTCACATAAAAACTAGACAGAAGCATTCTGAGAAACTTCGTTGTGATGTGTGCATTCAACTCACAGAGTTGAACGTTTCCTTTGATTGCACAATTTGGAAACAGTCTTTTGTAGTATCTGCAAATAGATATTTGGAGAGCTTTGAGGACTATGGTGAGAAAGGAAATATCTTCAAATAAAAACTAGATAGAGGCATTCTGAGAAACTTCTCTGTGATGTGAGCATTCATCTCACAGAGGTAAACCTTTCTTTTGACAGAGCAGTTTTGAAACACTCTTTTGGTCAAATCCGCAAGAGGTTATTTGGAGCACTTTGAGGCCCATGGTGGAAAAGGAAATAACATCACATAAACACTAGACAGAAGCATTCTGAGAAAATACCATGTGATGTCTGCATTCCTCTCAAAGAATTCAACATTTCTTTGGTCTAAGGACTTTTGAAACACTCTTTTTGTAGACTCTGCAATTGGATACTTGGAGAGCTTTGAAACCTATTGTGGAAAAAGAAATATCTTCACATAAAAACTAGACAGAAGAAATCTGAGAAACTTCTTCGTGATGTGTGCATTCCACTCACAGGGTTGAACCTTTCTTTTGATTTAGCAGTTTGGAAACAGTATTTTTGTAGTATATGCAAATGGTTATTTGCGGTGCTTTGAGGCCTATAGAGGAAAATGAAATATCTTCACATAAAAACTAGACAGAAGAATTCTGAGAAACTTCTTTGTGATGTGTGCATTCAATTCACACAGATGAAACTTTCTTTTGATTGAGCAGTCTTGAAATCCTTTTTCATAGATACTGCAAGTGGATATTTGGAGCTCTTTTAGCCCTTTGTTGGAAAAGGAAATATCTTCACATAAAAATTAGACAGAAGCATTCTGAGAAATTTCTTTGTGATGTTTGCGTTCATCTCACAGAATTGAACTTTTTTTTGATTGAGCAGTTTTGAAACACTCTTTTTGTAAAATCTGCACGTGGATGTTTGGAGTGCATTGGGGCCTATGGTGGAAAAGGAAACATCTTCACATAAAAACTACACAGAAGTAATCTGAGAAACTTCTTTCTGATGTGTGCATTCAACTCACAGAGTTGAAACTTTCTTTTGATTGAGCAGTTTTGAAGCACACTTTCTGTAGAATCTGCAAGTGGATATTTGGAGCGATTTGAGGCCTACAGTTGGAAGGGAAATACCTTCATATAAAAACTTGACAGAGGCTTTCTGAGAAGCTGGTTTTAATGTATACATTCATCTCACACAGTTGAACTTTTCTTTTGTTTAACCAGTATTGAAACACTCTTTTTATAGAATCTGCAGGTGGATACTTGGAGGGCTTTGAGGTCTATGGTGGAAAAGGAAATATCCTCAGATAAAAACAAAACAGAAGCATTCTGAGAAATTTCCTTGTGATGTGTGTATTCAACTGACACAGTTGAACCATTCTTTTGATTGAGCAGTGTGGAGACAATCTTTTGGTAGTTTCTGAAACTGGATACTTGGAGCGCTTTGAGGCCTATGGTGGAAAAGGAAATATCTTCACATAAAAACTAGACAGAAGCATTCTGAGAAACTTCTTTGTGAAGTGGGCATTCAATTCAAAGAGTTGAAACTTTCTTTAGGTTAAGCAGTTTTGAAACACTCTTTTTGTAGAATCTGCAAGTGGATATTTGGAGCACTTTGTGGCCTCTAGTGGAAAACAAAATATCTTTGCATAAATACTACAAAGAAGCATTCTGAGAAACTTCTTTGTGACGTGCACATTCATCTCACAGAGTTGAACCTTTCTTTTGATTGAGCAGTTTTGAAACACTCCTTTTGTAGTGTCTGAAAGAGCATATTTGCAAGACTTTGAGTGCTAAGGTGGAAAAGAAATATCTTCACATAATAACTAGACAGAAGCATTCACAGAACCTTGTTTGTGACGTGTGCATTCATCACACAGAGTGGAACCTTACTTTTGATTGAGCAGTTTTGAAACACTCTTTTTGTAGAATCTGCAAGTGGATATTTGGAGCGTTTTGAGGCCTAAGGTGGAAAAGGTAATATCTTCACATAAAAACTAGATAGAAGTATTCTGAGAAACATCTTAGTGACGTGTGCATTCATCTCACAGCGTAGAACCTTTCTATATATTGAGCAGTTTTGAAACCCTCTTTTTATGGAATCTGCATGTGGGTATTTGGGGCACTTTGCAACCCATGGTGAAAAAGGAAATATCTTTATATAAAAACTAGACAGAAGCATTCTGAGAGACCTCTTTGTGATATTTGCATTCATCTCACAGAGTTGAATCTTTCTTTTGATTGAGCAGTTTTGAAACACTCTTTTTGTAGAATCTGCAACTTGATATTTTTAGCGATTTGTGGCGTATAGTGGAAAAGGAAATAACTTCACACAGAAACTAGACAAAAGTGTTCTGAGAAACTTCTTAGTGACATGTGCATTCAACTCACAGAGCTGAACCTTTCTTTTGATTGAGCAGTTTAGAAATACTCTTTTTGTAGAAACTGCAAGTGGATATTTGGAGAGATTTGCAGCCTATGGTGGAAAAGGAAATATTTTAACATAAAAAGTAGACAGAAGCATTCTGAGAAACCTCTTTGTAATGTGTGCATTCATCTCACAGAGTTGAAACTTTCTTTTGATTCAATAGCTTTGAAACACTCCTTTGTAGAATCTGCAAGTGGATATTTCAAGTGCTTTGAGGTCTATGGTGGAAAAGGAAATATCTTCATTTAAAAGCTAAACAGAAGCATTCTGAGAAACGTCATTGTGATGTGTGCCTTCATCTCACAGAGTTGAAACTTTCTTTTGATAGAGCAGTTTTCAAACACTCTTTTTGGAGAGTCTGCAAGTGGATATTTGGATCGATTTGAGGCCTATGATGGAAAAGGAAACATCTTCACTTAAAAACAAGACAGAGGCATTATGAGATATTTCTTTGTGATGTGTGCATTCATCTCACAACGTTGAACACTGCTTTAGATACAGTAGTTTTGAAACAATCTTTTTGTAGAATCTGCAAGTAGATAGGGGCCTAAGGTGCAAAGGAAATATCTTCACATAAACACCAGACAGAAACATTCTGAGACACAACTTTGAGATGTGTGCATTCATCTCACCAGGCTGAACCTTTATTTTGATTGAGCAGATTTGAAACACTGTTTTTGTAGAACCTGCAAGTGGATATTTGGAGTTCTTTGTGGCCTCTAGTGGAAAGGGAAATATCTTCACATGATAATTAGACAGAAGCATTCTGAGAAACTTCTTTGTGATGTGTGCATTCATCTCATAGATTTAAACCATTCTTTTCATTGAGCAGTTTTGAAACACTCTTTTTGTAGAATCTGCAAGTTGATAATTGGAGTGCTCTGAGGCCTATGGTGGAAAAGGAAATATCTTCACATAAAAACTAGACAGAAGCATTCTGAGAAACTTCTTTGTGATGTGTTCATTCATCTCATGGAGTTGAGCCTTTCTTTTGATTGAGCAGTTTTGAAATCCTCTTTTTGTAGAATTTGCAAGTGGATATTTTGAGGGCATTGTGACCTATGGTGGAAAAGGAAATATCTTCACATAAAAATTAGAAACATTCTGAGAATCTGCTTTGTGATATGTGTGTTCATCTCACAGAGTTGAAGATTTATTTTGACTGAGCAGTTTTGAAACACTCTTTATAGAATCTGCTGGGGATATTTGGAGTGCTTTGGGGCCAATGGTGGAAAATGAAATATCTTCACATAAAAACTACACAGAAGATTTCTGAGAAACTTCTTTGTGATTTGTGCATTCATCTCACAGAGGTGAACCTTTCTTTTGATTGAGTGGTTTTGAAAAACTCTTTTTGCAGAAGCTGCAAATATGTATTTGAGCACTTTGTAGACTATTGTGGAAAAGGAACTATCTTCACATAAAAACTAGACAGAAGCATTCTGAAAAATCTCTTTGTGATGTGTGCATTCATCTCACAGAATTGAACCTCTCTTTACATTGAACAGTTTTGAAACACTCTTTTTGTGGAATCTGTAAGTGGATATTTGGAGCGCTTTGAGGCCTATGGTGGAAAAGAAATATCTTCACATAAAAACTTCACAGAAGAATCTGAGAAACTTCTCCATGATGTGCACTTTCATCTCGAAGAGTTCAAACTTTCTTTTGATTGAGCAGCTTTTAAACACTCTATTTGTAGAATCTGCAATTGGAGATTCAGAGTTCTTTGAATCCTATGGCAGAAAAGGAAATGTCTTCACATAAAAACTACACAGAAGCATTCTGAGATACTCCTTTGTGATGTTTGCATTCATCTTACAGTGTTGAACCTTTCTTTTGATTGAGCATTTTTCAAACACTCTTTTTGCAGAATCTGCAAGTGGATATTTGGAGTGCTTTGAGGCCTATGGTAGAAAAGGAAATATCTTCACTTAAAAATGACACAGAAGCATTATAAGAAATATCTTTCTGATGAGTGCATTCAACTCACAGAGTTGAACCTTTCTTTAGATTGAGGAGCTTGAGACACTCTTTCTTTAGAGTCTGCAACTGTATATTTGGAGCGTTTTGTGGCCTATGTTGGAAAAGGAAATTTCTTCAAATAAAAGGTAGACAGAAGCACTCTGTGAAACTTCTTTGTGATGTATGCATTCATCTCACAGATTTCAACCTCTCTTTTGATTGAGAAGTTTTCAAACACACTTTTTGTTGAATCTGCAAGTGGATATTTGGAGCGCTTTGAGGCCTATGGTGGAGAAGGAAATATCTTCACATAAAAATTAGAGAGAAGCATTCTGACAAATTTCTTTGTGATGTGTGCATTCATCTCAGAGAGTTGAACTTTTCTTTTGATAGAACAGTTGTTAAACTATCTTTGTGTAGAATCTGCAATTGGATATTTGAGCCCTTTGAGGCCTATGGTGGAAAAGGGAACACCTTCATGTAAAAACCAGACAGAATCATTCTCAGAAACTTTTTTGTGATGTGTGCATTCATCTCACAGAGTTGAACCTTTCTTTTGTTTGAGCAGTTTTGAAACACTCTTTTCGTAGTACCTGCAAGCAGATATTTTGAGTGATTTCGGGCCTATGGTGGAAAAGGAAATACCATCATATTAAAGCTAGACAGAAGCATTCTGAGTAGCTTCTTTGTGATGTGTGCGTTCATCTCACAGAGTTCAACCTTTCTTTTGATTGAGCAGTTTTGAAACACACTTTTTGTGCAATCTGAAAGTGGATATTTGGAGCCCTTTGGGGCCTATGGTGGAAAAGGAAATATCTTCCCAATAAACTAGACAGAATCATTCTGAGAAACGACTTTGCTATGTGTGCATTCATCTCTCAGAGTTGAATCTTTCTTTTGATTGAGCAGTTTTGAATCACTCCTTTTGTAGGATCTGCAGGTGGATATTTGGAGCACTTTACAGACTATTGTGGAAAAGGAAATGTCTTCTCATAAAAACAAGACAGAAGCATTCTGAGAAACTACTTTGTGGTGTCTGATTTCAACTCACAGAGTTGAAACTTTCTTTTGTTTGAGCAGTTTTGAAACACATTTTTTGTAGACTCTGCAAGTGGATATGAGGAGCACTTTGTGACCTAAGGTGGAAAAAGAAATATCTTCACATAAAAACTGGACAGAAGCATTCTGAGAAACTTCTTTTTGATGTGTGCATTCATCTCACCAACTTGAAAATTTATTTTTATTCAGCATTTTTGAAACATTCATTTTGTACAATCTGCAAGTGGATATTTGGAGAGCTTTCAGACCTATGTTGGAAACGGAAATATCTTCACATAAAAATTAGACAAAAGAATTCGGACAAACATCTATGTGATATTTGCCTTCATCTCACAGAGTCGAACCTTTCTTTTGATTGAGCAGTTTTTAAACAATCTATTTGAAGAATCTGCAAGTGGATATTTGAAGATCTCTGAGGTCGATGCTGAAAAAGGAAATATCTTCATATAAAGAACAGACAGAAGCAGTCTGGGAAACTTATTTTTCTTGTGTGCATTCATCTCAAAGAGTTGGCCATTTCTATTTATTGAGCAGTTTTGAAACACTGTTTTTTTAGAATCTGCAAGTGGATATTTGGAGCACTTTGAGCCCTTTGGTGGAAAAGGAAATATCTTCACATAAAAATTAGACAGAAGCATTCTGAGAAACTTCTTTGTGATGTTTCCGTTCATCTCACAGAGTTGAACCTTTCTTCTGATAGAGCAGTTTTGAAACACTCTTTTTGTAGAATCTGCAGGTGGATGTTTGGAGCGCATTGGGGCCTATGGTGGAAAAGGAAACATCTTCAAATAAAAACTACACAGTAGTAATCTGAGAAACTTCTTTGTGCTGTTCGCATTCAACTCACAGAGTGGAAACTTTCTTTTGATTGAGCAGTTTTGAAACAGTCTTTTTGTAGTATCTGCAAATGGATATTTGGAGTGGAATGAGGCCTATGGTGGAAAAGGAAATATTTTCACGTAAAAACTTGACAGAAGCATTCTGAGAAACTTTTTTGTGATGTGTGCATTCATCTCACAGAGTTGAAACCTTCTTTTGATTGAGCAGTTTTGAAACAGTCCTTTTGTACAATCCACAAGTGGATGTTTGGAGCGCCTTAGGGCCTATGGTGAAAAAGGTAATATCTTCCCATAAAAACTAAACATGAGAATTCTGAGAAACTCCTTTGTGATATTTGCATTCATCTCTCAGTGTTGAATCTTTTTTTTAATTGATCAGTGTTGAAACAGTCTTTTTCTACTATCTGCAATTGGATATTTGGAGCGCTTTGAGGTCTATGGTGGAAAAGGAAATGTCTTCACATGAAAACTAGACTGAAGATTTCTGAGAAAGTTCTTTGTGATGTGTGCATTCAACCCACAAGGTTTAACTTTTAGTTTGATTGAGCAGTTTTAAAACAGTTTTTGTTGAATCTGCAAGTGGATATTTTGCATGATATGCAACATTTACTGGAAAAGGAAATATCTTCACATAAAAACTTGACAGGAGCATTCAGAGAAACTACTTTGTGATGTGTGCATTCATCTCACACAGTTGAACCTTTCTATTAATTAAGCAGTTTTGAAGCAGTCTTTTTGTAGAATCTGCAAGTGGTGATTGGAGCACTTTGAGGCCTATGTTGCAAAAGGAAATATCTCCACGTAAAAACTAGACAAAAGCATTCTGAGAAAGTTCTTTGTGATGTGTACATTCATCTCACAGAGTTGAAACTTTCTTTTGATTGAGCAGTTTTGAAACACTCTTTTTGTAGAATCCGCAAGTGCATATGTGGATCGCTTTGAGTCCTGCAGTGGAAAAGGAAATATCTTCACATAAAAACAAGACAGAAGCATTCTGAGAAACTTCTTTGTGATGTGTGCATTGATCTCACAGTGTTGAACCTGTATTTTGATTGAGCAGTTTTAAAACACTCTTTTTGTAGAATCTGCAATTGGATATTTGGACTGTTTCAGGCCCATGGAGGAAAAGCAATTATCTTCACATAAAAACTAGACAGAAGTATTCTAAGAAATTTTTTGGTGATGTGTGCATTCATCTCACAGAATTTAACCTTCCTTTTGACTGAGCAGTTTTTAAACACTCTATTTGTAGAATCTGCAAGTGGATATTTGGAGCACCTTGAGGTCAATGGTGGAAAAGGATATATCTTCACATAAAAATTAGACAGAAGCATTTTGAGAAACTTCTTACTGATGTGTGTGTTCATCTCACAGAGTTGAAGATTTCTTTTGGTAGAACAGTTTTGAAACACTCTTTATGTTGAATCTGCCTTTGGATGTTTGGAGAACTTTGGGGCCTATAATGGAAAAGGAAATATCTTCACATAAAAACTACTCAGAAATAATCTGAGAAACTTCTTTGTGATGGGTGCATTCAACTCACAGGATGGAACCTTTCCTTCGATTGATCAGTTTTGAAACACTCTTTTTGTAGCATCTTCAAATGGATATTTGGTGCGGATTCAGGCATATGGTGGAAAAGGACATATCTTCACATAAATACTAGACAGAAGCATTCTGAGAAACTTATTTGTGATGAGTGTATTCAACTCACAGAGTTAAAACTTTCTTTTGATTGAGCAGTTTTGAAACACTGTTTTGCAGAATCTGCCTGTGGATGTTTGCAGATCTTTGGGGCCTATGGTGGAAAAGGAAATATCTTCAGAAAAACTAAACAGAAGCATTCTGAAAAACTGCCTTTTGATGTGTGCATTCAATTCACAGAGTTGAACATTTCTTTTGATTGAGGAGTTTTGAAACACTCTTTTTGTAGTATCCGCCAATGGATATTTGGAGGAGATTGAGGCCTACAGTGAAAAATGACATATCTTCACATAAATACCAGAAAGAAGCATTCTGAGAAACTTATTTGTGATGTGTGTATTTAACTCACAGGGTTGAAACTATCTTTTGATTAAGCAGTTTTGAAGCACTCTTCTTGTAGAATCTGCAGATGGATATTTGGAGCGCTTTGAGGCCTAAGGTGGAAAAGGAAGTATCTTCATATAAAAACTTGACAGAAGCATTCTGAGAAACTTCTTTTTGATGTGTGCATTCATCTCACAGAGCTGAACCCTTCTTTTGATTGAGCAGTTTTGAAACAGTCCTTTTGTAGGATCTGCAAGGGGATGTTTGTTGAGCCTTGGGGCCTTTGGTGGAAAAGGAAATATCTTCAAATAAAAACTAAGGAGGAGCATTCTGAGAAACTTCTTTGTGATGTTTGCATTCATCTCACAGAGTTGAATCTTTCTTTTAATTGACCATTGTTGAAACACTCTTTTTGTACAATCTGCAAGTGAATACTTGGAGCGCTTTGATTCCTATGGTGGAAAAGACGTATCTTCACATACGAAGTACACAGAAGCACTCTGAGAAACTTCTTTGTGATGTGTGCATTCACCTCACAGTGTTGAACCTTTCTTTTGATTGAGCAGTTATGAAACACGGTTTTTGTAGAAACTGCAATTGGATATTCAGAGTACTTTGAGACCTATGTTGGAAAAGGTAATATCTTCACATAAAAAAGAGACAGAAGATTTTGGACAAACTTCTTTGTGATGTGTGCATTCAACTCACAGAGTTGAATTTATCTTTTGATTGATCAGTTTTGAAACACTCTTTTTGTAGAATGTGCAAGTGGATATTTGGAGCGCTTTGTGGCTTATAGTGGAAAAGAAATATATTCACATAAAAACTAGAAAGAAGCATTCTGAGAAACATCTTTGTGTTGTGTGCAGTCATCTCACAGAGTTGAACCTTTCTTTTTATTGAGCAGCTTTGCAACACTCTTTTTGTTGAATCTGTAAGTGGATATTTGTTGTTATTAGAGGCCTTTTTTGAAAAAGGAAATATCTTCATATAAAAACTAGACAGAAGCATTCTGAGAAACTTCTTAGTGATGTGTGTATTCATCTCACAGAGTTAAACCACACTTTTGATTGAGCAGTTTGGAAACAGACATTTTTTAGTATCTGCTTGTGGATATTTAGAGCACTTTGATGCATATGGTGGAAAAGGAAATACCTTAACATAGAAATTAGAAAGAAGGATTCTGAGAAACTTCTTTCTGTTGTTTGCATTCATCTCACAGAGTTGAACCTTTCCTTTGATTGAACATTTTTGAAACACTCTTTTTGTAGAATCTGCAACTGGATATTTGGAGTGCTGTGAGGCCTATGGTGGAAAAGGACATATCGTCACATAAGACCTGTAAAGCAGGTTTCCTAAAAACAGCTTTGTGATGTGTGCATTCATCTCACAGAGGTAAGGGTTTATTTTCTCTGTTCAGTCTGGAAAATCTGTTCTTGTACAATCTGAAAAGGGGTATTTTTGAGCAGTTTGAGGCCTATGTTGACAAAGGAAATATTTTCACATACAAAGTAAAAAGAAAGTTTCTCAGATACTTCTTTGAGATATGTGCATTCATCTCACAGAGTTGAACCTCTCTTTTGATTGAGCAGTTTGGAAATGGTATTTTTACAGAATCTGCAAATGGATATTTTTGAGCACTTTGAGGCCTATGCAGAAAAAGAAGTATCTTCAAAGAAAACTATAAAGAAGGTTTCTGAGAAACTGTTTTGTGATGTCTTCATTCATCTCACAGAGGTAAATGATTCTTTTTTTTTATCAGTTGGGAAACTCTGTGTTTTTAGAATCTGCTAAGGGATAATTGTGAGTCCATAGAGTCTTATGGTGAAAAAGGAATTGTCTTCACATAAAAACTAGACAGAAGCCTACTGAGAAACTTCTTAGTGATGTGTGCATTCATTTCACGGAATTGAAACTTTCTTTTGATTGAGCAGTTTGGAAACATCTTTTTGTGGAATCTGCGAAGGGATATTTCTGAGCACTTTGAGGCCTATGGTGAAAGAGAAAATATGTCCACATAAAAACTAGACTAAAGAATTCTGAGAAACTGCCTTGTGATGTATGCATTCATCTCACAGATTTCAACAATTCTTTTGATTGAGCAGTTGGGAAACCGTCTGTTTGTAGAATCTGCAAAGGTATATTTGTGAGTGCTTTGAGGTCTATGGTTAAAAGGAAATATCTTCACATAAAAACTATAAAGACGGTTTGTGAACAACCTCTTTGTGATGTGTGCATTCATCTCACAGAGTTGAACCATTCCTTTGACTCAGCAGTTTGGAAACAGTCTTTTTTTAGGATCTGCAAAGGGATACTTTTGAGCACTTTGAGGCCCGTGGTGAAAAAGGAAACACGTTCACATAAAAACAAGATAGAAGCTTTCTGAGAAACATCTTTTTGATATATGTATTCATCCCAGAGAGGTGAACCTTTCTTTTGATGAGCAGTTTGGAAACAGTATTTTGTAGAATTTCCAAATGGTTATTAGTTAGCACTTTGTGTCCTATGTTGAAAAAGGAATTATCTTTACATAAATACTAGACAGAATATTTCAGAGAAACTGCTTTGTGATGTTTGATTTCATCCCACAGAGTTAACCATTTCTCTTCATTGAGCAGATTGGACATTCTGTTCATGTAAAATCTGCAAAGGGATATTTGTCAGTGCTTTGAGGCCTATGGTGAAAAAGGAATTATCTTCATGTAAAAACTGGACAGAAGCTTTCCGTGAAACATCTTGGAGATGCGAGAATTCATCTCACAGAATTGAAACATTCTTTTGATTGAGCAGTTTGTAAACAGTATTTTGGTAGAATCTGCAAAGGGATATTTGTGATGCTTTGATGCCTATGGTGAAAAAGGAAATATTTTCACATGAAAACTAGAGAGAAGCTTTCTGAGAAAACTCCTTGAGATGTGTGCATTCATCTCACAGACTTGAACCTTTCATTGGATTGAGCAATTTGGATACAGTATTTTTGCAGAATCTGTAAAGGCATATTTTTGAGAGCTTTGAGGCTTATGATGAAATAGGAAATATCTTCACATAAAAACTAGACAGAAGCTTCCCAAGAAACTTCTTTGTGATGTGTGCATTCATCTCATAGAGCTCAACCATTCTTTTGATTGAACAGTTTGGAAACAGTCTTTTTGTAGAATCTGCAAAGGGATATTTATGAGTGCTTTGAAGCCTATGGTGAAAAAGGAAACATATTCACATAAAAAGTATAAACAAGGTTTCTCAGAAACAGCTTTGTGATGTAAGCATTCATCTCACAGAGGTAAACTTTTCTTTTCTCTGGTCAGTCTGGAAACTGTTCTTGTAGAGTCTGCAAAGGGATATTTATGAGTCCTTTGAGGCCTGTGGTGAAAAAAGAAATATCTTCACATAAAAATTAGAGAGAGGCTTTCCGAGAAACGTCTTTGTGATGTGGGAATTCATCTCACAAAGATGAAACTTACTTTTGATTGAGCAGTATGGAAACTATCTGTTTGTGGATTCTGCAAAGGGATATTTATGAGCATTTTGAGGACAATGGTAAAAAAGGAAATGTATTCATATAAAAGGTATAAAGAAGGTTTCTTAGAAACAGCTTTGTGATGTGTGCATTGATCTCACAGAGGTAAATGTTTATTTTCTCTGATTAGTCTTGAAACTCTGTTCTTGTAGAATCTTCAAAGGGATATTTGTGAGTGCTTTGCGGCCTATGGTGAAAAAGAAAATATCTTCACATAAAAACTAGACAGAAGCTTTCTTAGTGGCTTCTTTGTGATGTGTGCAATCATCTCACAGAGTTCAACAATTATTTTGATTGAGCAGTCTGGAAACTGCCTTTTTGTAGAATCTGCAAGGGATAATTTTCAGGACTTTGAGTGCTATGGTGAAAAAGGAAATATCTTCACATAAACAATGGACAGAAGATTTCTGAGAAACCTCTTTGTGATGTGTGCATCCATCTCACAGAGTTCAAACATTTATTTGGTTGAGCAGTTGGGAAGACGCCTTTTTGCAGAATCTGCAAAGGGATATTGCTGAGCAATTTGAGGCTTATGGTGAAAAAGGAAATACCTTCAAATAAAAACTATAAAGAAGGTTTCTGATAAAATTCTTTGTGATGTATACATTCATCTCATGGAGTTGAACTATTTTTTTGATTGAGCAGTTTGGAAACAATCTTTTTGTAGAATCTGCAAAGGGATATTTTTGAGTGCTTTGAGTACTAGGGAGAAAAAAGAAATATCACATAAAAAGTATAAAGAAGGTTTCTGAGAAAGAGTTTTGTGATGTGTGCATTCATCTCACAGAGGAAAACATTTGTTTTCTTTGATCAGTCTGGAAATTCTGTTCTTGTAAAATCTTCTAAGGGATATTTGTGAGCAGATGGAGGCCTATGGTGAAAAAGGAAATGTCTTCATATAAAAATTAGACAGAAGCCTCCTGCGAAAATTCTTAGTGATGTGTGCATTCATCTCACAGATTTGAAACTTTCTTTTCTTTGAGCAGTTTGGAAACCGTCTTTTTGTAGAACCTGCAAAAGGCTATTTGGAGCACTTTTAGGCCTATGGTGAAAAAGGAATTATACTCACAGAAAAACTAGACTGAAGGTTTCTGAGAAACTTCTTTGAGGTGTGTGCATTCATCTCACAAAGTTCAATAATTATTTTTATTGAGCAGTTTGGAAACAGTCTTTTTGCAGAATCTGCAAAGAGATATTTGTGAGGGCATTGAGGCCTATGGTTAAAAAGGAAACATTCACATAAAAACTTAATGGAAGCTTTCTGAGAAACTTCTTTTTGACACGTGCATTCATCTCACAGAGTTGAAACTTTCTTTTGATGAGCAGTGTGGAAACAGACTTTTTGTAGAATCTGCAAAGAAACAATTTTGAGCACTTTGCATCCAGTGGTGAAAAAGGAAATACCTTCACATGAAAACTAGACAGAATGTTTCTGAGAAACTGCTTTGTGATATGTGCACTCATCTCCCAGATGTTTCTGTTTCTTTTCATTGAGAAGATTTGAAACTCTTTTCTTGTAAAATCTCCAAAGTGATATTTATGAGCCCTTTGAAGCATATGGTGAAAAATGAAATATCTTCACATAAAAACTCTTCAGAAGCTTTCTGAGAAACATTCTGGGGATGTGAGCATTCATCTCACAGAGTTGAAACATTCTTTTGATTGAGCAGTGTGTGAAGAGTCTTTTTGTAGAATCTGCAAAGGGATATTTGTGAACCTTTTGAGGCTTATGGTGAAAAAGGAAATATCTTCACATAAAAACTAGAGAGAAGCTTTCTGAGAAACCTCTTTGTGGTGTGCATACATCTCACAGAGTTGAACCTTTCTTTTGATTGAGCAATTTGGTAAAAGTATTTTTGTAGAATCTGTAAAGGGATATTTGTGAGCACTTTGAGGCCAGGGGTGAAAAAGCAAGTATCTTCACTTAAAATCTAGACAGAAGCATTCTGAGAAACTTCCTTGTGATGTGGGCATTCATCACACAGAGTTAAACCTTTGTTTTGGTTGAGCAGTTTGGAAACAGTCTTTTTGTAGAATCTGCAAATGGATATTTGGAGCACTTTGAGGCCTATGGTGAAAAAGGATATATATTCACATAAAAACTAGACTGAAGGTTTCTGAGAAACTTCTTTGAGATGTGTGCATTCACCTCACAGTGTTCAATAATTCTTTTTATTGAGTGGTTTGGAAACAGTCTTTTTGTAGAATCTGCAAAGGGACATTTGTGAGAGCTTTGAGGTGAGGCCTATGGAGAAAAAGGAAATATCTTCAAAGAAAAACTATAAAGAAAGTTTCTGAGAAACTTCTTCATGATGTGTGCATTCATCTCACAGAGTTGAAACATTCTTCAGATTGAGCAGTTTGAAAACAATCCTTTTGGTACAAACTGCAAAGGGATATTTAGGAGCGCATTGAGGCCTATGGTGAAAAAAGAAATATCTTCACATAAAAACTAGAAAGAAGCATTCTGAGAAGCTGCTTTAAGATATGTGTATTCATCTCACAGAGGTAAATATTTCTTTTCATTGAGCAGTTTGTAAACTCTGTTATTCTAGAATCTACAAATGGTTATTTTTGAGTGCTTTGAGGCCCACATTGAAAAAGGGACTATCTTCACATAAAAACTAGTGAGAAGCTTGCTGAGAAACTACTTTCTGATGTGTGCATTCATCTAACAGAGTTGAAACTTTCTTTTGATTGAGCAGTTTGGAAAGTCTTTTTGTAGATTCTGCAAAGGCATATTTGGGAGTGCATTGAGGACTATGTTCAAAAAGGGAATATCTTCACATAAAAACGAGAAGGAGGTTTTCTGAGAAACTTCTTTGTGGTGTGCACATTCATCTCACAGTGTTGAACCACTCTGTTTATTGAGCAGTTTGGAAACATTATTTTCATAGAATTTGCAAAGGGATATCTGGGAGCACGTTGAGGCATATGGTGAAAAAGGAAATATCTTCACATAAAAAGTATAAAGAAATTTTCTGAGTAACTCCTTTCTGACATGTGCATTCATCACACAGAAGTAAAAGTTTCCTCCCATTGAGCAGTTAGTTTTTATGTGAAGATGTTTCCCTTTTCACCATAGACCTCAAACTGCCTATATATATCCCTTTGCAGATTCTACAAAAAGACTGTTTCCAAACGGCTCAAAGAAAGTTTCCACTCTGCGAGATGAATGCACACATCACAGAGAAGTTTCTCAGAAAGTTTCTGTCTACTTTTTATTTCTTGATACTCCCTTTTTCACCATAGGCCTCAAACCACTCATAAATAACCCTTTGCAGATTCTACAAAAAGACTGTTTCCAAACTATTCAATCAAAAGAAAGGTTCAACTCTCTGAGGTTAATGCACACATCACAAAGAAGTTTCTCAGAAAACTTCTGTCTAGTTTTTATTTGACAATGTTTCCTTTTTCAATATAGGCCTCAAAGTGCTCACAAGTGTCCCTTTACAGAATTTATAAAAAGACTGTTTCCAAACTGTCCAGCCAAAACAAAGCTTCAACTCTTTGAGATGAATGCACACATCACAAAGAAGTTTCTCAGAAAGCTTCTGTCCAGTTTTTATTTGAAGGTATTTCCTTTTTCACCATAAGTCTCAAAGCATTCAAATTATCACTTTGCAGATTCTACAAAAACATTTTCCAACCTGCTCTATCTAAAGAAAGGTTCAAAGCTGTGAGAAGAAAGCACACATCAAAAAGAAGTTTCATAGAATGCTTCTGTCTAGTTTTTATGTGTAGACATTTCCTTTTTGACCATAGGCCAAAAAGGGATCCCAATTATCCCTTTGTACATTCTACAAAAGGACTGTTTCAAAACTGCTCAATCCAAAGACAGTTTCAACTCTTCGAGATGAATGCACACATCACAACGAAGTATCTCAGAAAGCTTCTGTCTAGTTTTTGTGTGAAGATATTTCTTTTTTCACCATAGGCTTCAAAGAGCTCACAAATATCACAAAGCAGGTTCTACAAAAAGACTCCATCCAAACTGGTCAATGAAAAGAACACTTCAAATCTGTGAAATGAATGAGCACATCACAAAGAATTTTCTCAGAAAGCTTCTGTCTAGTTTTTATGTGAAGATATTTCCATTTTCACCATAGACCTGAAATCACCTACATACGTCCCTTTGCAGATTCTACTAAAAGATTGTTTCCAAACTGCTTAATCAAAGAAAGCTTTCTAGTCTGTGAGATGAATGCACACATCACAGAGAAGTTTCTCAGAAAGTTTCTGTCTAGTTCTTGTTTGTCGATACTCCTTTTTTCACCATAGACCTCAAACTGCTCATAAATAGCCCTTTGTAGATTCTAAAAAAAGGACGTTTCCAAACTGCTCAATCAAAAGAAAGATTCAACTCTGTGTGATGAATGCACACATCACAAAGAATTTTCTCAGAAGGCTTCTGTCTAGATTTTATTTGTGGATATTTCCTTTTTCACAACAGGCCTCAAAAAGCTCACAAATATCCCTTTGCATATTCTACAAAAAGACTGCTTCCAAACTACTCAATGAAAGAAAATTCAACTCTGTGAGATGAATGCACACATCACAAAATGGTTTCTCAGAATACTTCTGTCTAGTTTTTATATGAAGATATTTCCTTTTTCACCACATGCCTCAAACCACTCAAAAACATCCCTTTGCAGATTCTCCAAAAAGACTGTTTCCAAACTGCTCAATCAAAAGAAAAATTCAACTCTTTGAGATGCATACACCCATCACAAAGAAGTTTCCCAGAAAACATGAGTCTAGTTTTTATGTGAAGATATTTCCTTTTTCACCATAAGCCTCAAAGCCTTCACAAATATCACTTTGCAGGTTCTATGAAAAGACTGTTTCCAAACTGCTCAATCAAAAGAAAGTTTCAACCCTGTGAGACGAATGCATGCATCACAAAGAAGTTTTTCAGAAAGCTGCTGTCTACGTTTCATTTTTCAATATCTCCGTTTTCACCATAGGACTCAAACCACTGAAACATATCACTTTGCAGATTCTACAAAAAGACGGTTTCCAAACTGCCCAAATGAAAAGAAAAGTTCAACTCTCTGAGACGAATTTGCACATCATGAAGAAGTTTCTCAGAATGCTTCTCTCTAGGTTTTATGTGAAAATATTTCCTTTTTCACTGCAGACCTCAAACCACTCATAAATATCCCTCTGCACATTCTACAAAAATACTGTTTCCAACCTGATAAGTCAAAAGAAAGTTTCAACTCTGTGAGATGAATGCACACATCACAAGGAAGTTTCTCAGATAGCTTCTGTCTACTTTTTATGTGAAGGTATTTCCTTTTTCACCATATGCCTCAAAACGCCTTCAAATATCCCTTTACAGATTATACAAAAAGACTCTTCCCAGACTGCTCAATCAAAACAAAGGTTTAACTCTGTGAGATGAATGCAAACATCTCAGAGAAGTTTCTTTGAAAACTTCTGTATAGTTTTTATGTAAAGATATTTCCTTTTACACTATAGGCCTCAAAGAGCTCAAAAATGTCTCCTTACAGATTCTACAAAAATACTGTTTTTGAACTGGTGAATCAAAACAAATGTTCAACTCTGTGAGATGAATGCACACATCCTAAAGAAGTTTCTCAGAAAGCTTTTTTATAGGTTTAGGTGAAGATATTTCCTTTTCCACCATAAGCCTGAAAGCATTCACAGATATCTCTTTGCAGATTGTACAAAAAGACTATTTAAAAACTTCTCAATCAAAACAAAAGGTCAACTATGTGAGATGAATGCACACATCACAAAGAAGTTTCTCAGAAAGCTTCTGTTTAGATTTTATTTGTAGATAACTCCTTTTTCACCATAGGTTTCAAATTGCTCACAATTATTCCTTGCAGTTTCTAAAAAAGACTGTTTCCAAACTACTCAATCAAAAGAGTGTTTCAACTCTGAGATGAACACACACAGCACAAAGAAGTTTCTCAAAAAGCTTCTGTCTAGTTTTCATGTGAAGATAATTCCTTTTTCAACAAAGGCCTCAATGGGCTCACAAATATCCCTATGCAGATTCTACAAAAAGACTGTTTCCAAACTACTCAATCAAAAGGAAGATTCAACTCTGTGAGATGAATGCACACATCACAAAGAAGTTTCTCAGAGAGCTTCTGTCTAGATATTATTTGTGACTATTTCCTTTTTCACCATAGGCCTCAAAGGGCTCAGAGATATCCCTTTGCAGATTCTATAGAAACACTGTTTCCAACCTGCTCAATCTAAAGAGGGGTTCAACACTGTGAGCTGAATGCACACATCCCAAAGAAGTTTCTCGGAATGCTTCTGTCTAGTTTTTATGTGAAGATATTTCCTTTTTCACCATAGGCCTCAAATCACTCACAAATGTCCCTATGCGGATTCTACATAAAGACTGTTTTCAAACTGCTCAATGAAAAGAAAGGTTCAACTCGGTGAGATGAAAGCACAAAACATGACGAAGTTTCTCAGAATGCTTCTGTCTAGTTTTTGTATGAAGATATTTCCTTTTTCACCATGGGCCTCAAAGGGTTCACAAATATCACTATGCAGATTCTACAAAAAGAATGCTTCCAAATGGATCAATCAAAAGGAAGCTTCAACTCTGTGAGATGAATGCACACATCACAAAGAAGTTTCTCAGAAAATTTCTGTCTAGTTTTTTTGTGAGGATGTTTCTTTTTTCACCATAAACCTCAAATTGTTCACAAATACCACTTTGCAGATTATACAAAAACCTCCCAAACTACTCAATCAAAAGAGCGTTTCAACTCTGTGAGATGAATGCACACAGCATAAAGAAGTTTCACAGAAAGCTTCTTTCTAGCTTTTATTTGTGGATATTTCCTTTTTCACCTTAGGCCTCAAACTGCTCACAAATATATTTTTGTAGATTCTCCAAAGAGACGTTTCCAAACAGCTCAATCAAAAGACAGGTTCAACTCTGTGAGATGAATGCACACATCACAAAGAAGTTTCTCAGAGTGCTTCTCCATAGTTTTTTTTTGTGAATAAATTACCTTTTTCACCATATGCCCCAACATTTTCACAATTATCCCTATGCAGATTCTATAAAAAAACTGCTCCTAAAATTCTGAATCAAAGGAAGCTTCAAATCCGTGAGATGAATGCATACACACCAAAGAAGTTTCTCAGAAAGATTCTGTTTAGTTTTCATGTGAATATATTTCCTTTCTCACCATATGCCTCAAAGTGCCCAGAAATATCACTTTGCAGATTCTACCAAAAGACTGTTTCCAAAATGCTCAATCAAAAGAAAGGTTCAAACCCATGAGATGAATGCACCCATCACAAAGAAGTTTCACAGAAAGATTCTGTCCAGATTTTATTAGTGGATATTTCCTTTTTCACAATAAGCCTGAAAGGGCTCACAAAAATCCTTTGGCAGAATCTACAAAAAGACTGTTTACAAACTGCTCAATCAAAAGAAAGTTTCAACTCTGTGTGATGAATGCACACATCACAAAGAAGTTTCTCAGAAAAATTCTGTCTAGCTTTTATGTGAAGACATTTCATTTTTCACCATAGATGTCAAACCTCCTACATATATACCTCTGCAGATTATTCAAAAAGCCTGCTTCCAAACTGCTCAATCAGAAGAAAAGTTCCACTCTGTGAGATAAATGCACACATTACAAAGAAGTTTCTTAGAATAGTTTTGTCTAGTTTTTATGTGAAGACATTTCCTTTTTCACTGTAGGCCAAAAATGGATCGCAAATATCCCTTTGCAGATCCTACAACAAGATTGATTCAAAACTTCTCAATCAAAAGAAAGGTTCAACTCTGTGAGACAAATGCACACATCACAAAAAAGTTTCTCAGAAAGCTTCTATCTAGTTTTTATGTGAAGATATTTCCTTTTTCACCATAGACCTCAAAGCTCTCTCAAATGTCTTTTTGCAGATTCTACAAGAAGACGGTTTCCAAACTTCTCAATCAAAAGGCAGGTTCATATCTGTGAGGTAAATGCACACATCACAAAGAAGTTTCTCATAAAGCTTCTGTCTAGTTGTTATGGGCTGATATTTCCTTTTTCACCATAAGCTTCAAAGCCTTCAGAAATATCAGTTTTCAGATTCTACAAAAAGTGTGTTTACAAACTGCTCAATGAAAAGAAAGGTTCAACTCTGAGAGATGAATGCACACGTCACAAAGAGGTTTCTCAGAAATCTTCTGTCTGGTTTTTATGTGAAGATATTTCCTTTGTCACCATAGGCCTCCTATCACTCACAAATATCCCTTTGCAGATTCTACAAAAAGACTGTTTCCAAACTGCTCAATCAAGAGAATGGTTCGACTCTGTGACATGAAGGCACACATCACAAAGAAGTTTCTCAGAAATATTCTGTCTAGTTTTTATGTGAATATATTTACTTTCTCACCATATGCCTTAAGACACTCACAAATATCCCTTTGGAGTTGCTCCAAAAAGATGGTTTCCAAACTGCTCAATCAAAAGAAAAGTTCAATTCTGTGAAATGAATGCACACATGACAAAGAAGTTTCTCAGAAAGTTTCTGTGTAGATTTTATTTGTAGATATTTCATTTTCACCATAAGCCTCAAACTGCTCACAAATATCCCTTTGCAGAATCTACAAAAAGACCGTTTCCAAACTGCTCAATCAACAGCAATGTTGAAATCTGTGAGATGAATGCACACATCACAAAAAAGCTTCTCAGAAAGTTGCTGTCTATTTTTTATGTGAAGATATTTCCTTTTTCAACATAAGCCTCAAATCGTTCACAAATATCATTTTGAAGATTCTACAAAAAGACTGTTTCCAAACTGCTTAATCAAAAGAAAGGTTCAACTCCATGAGATGAATGCAGACATCACAAAGAAGTTTCTCAGGAAGATTCTTTCTAGTATGTATTTGTAGACATTTCCCTTCTCACCATAGGGCTCAAACCGCTCACAAATATCCATTTATAGATCTACAAAAGACTCTTTCCAAACAGCTCAATTAAAAGAAAGGTTCAACTCTTGAGATGAATGCACTCATCAAATAGATGTTTCTCAGAAAGCATCTGTCTTGTTTTTATGTGAATGTATTTCCTTTTTTACCATTAGCCTCAAAGCTTCCACAAATGTCCCTTTGCAGATTTTACAAAAAGACTGTTGCCTAACTGCTCAATCAAAAGATCAGTTCCAAACTGTGAGATGCATGCTGACATCACAAAGAAGTTTCTCAGAAAGATTCTGTCAAGTTTTTACCTGAATATATTTACTTTCTCACCTTAGGCCTCAAACTGCTCACAAATATACCTTTGCAGATTTTCCAAAAAGACACTTTACAAACTGCTCAATCAAAAGAAAGTTTCAACACTGTGATATGAATGCTCACATAAAAAAAGTGTCTCAGAAATCTTCTGTCTAGATTTTAATTGTGGATATTTCCTTTTTCACCATAAGCCATAAACTGCTTAAAAATATCCCTTTGCAGATTCTACAGAAAAACAATTTACAAACTCCTCAATCAAAAGAAAGTTTCATCCCTGTGAGATGAATGCTCACATCACAAAAAAGTGTCTCAGTAAGCTTCTGTCTAGATTTTATTTGTTGATATTCCCTTTTTCACTTTAAGCCATAAATCACTTAAAATATCCCTTTGGAGATTCTACAAAAAGACTGTTTCCAAACTGCTCAATGAAAATAATGGTTCAACTCTGTGAGATGAATGCGCTTATCACAAAGAAGTGTCACAGAAAGATTCTGTCCAGATTTTATTAGTGGATATTTCCATTTTCACCATAAGCCTGAAACGGCTCACAAATATCCTTTGGCAGAATCTTTAAAAAGACTGTTTACAAACTGCTCAATCAAAAGAAACATTCAGCTCTGTGTGATGAATGCACACATCACAAATAAATTTCTCAGAAAGCTTCTGTTTTCTGAGAAAACAGAAACAGTTTTCATTTGAAGATATTTCCTATTTCACCTTAGGCCATAAAGGGATAAAAAATATCCCTTTACAGAATCTACAAAAAGACTCTTTCCAAACTGCTCCATCAAAAGAAAATTTCAACTGTATGAGATTAATGGATGCATAACAAAGAAGTTTCTCAGAAAGCTTCTGTCTAGTTTTTATGTGAAGATATTTCTGTTTCACCATAGGCCTCAAACGTCTAAGAAATATCCCTTTGCAGATTGGACATAAAGACTGTTTCCAAACTTCTCAATCAAAAGAAATTTTCAACTCTGTGTGATGAATGTACACATCACAAAGAACTTTCTCAGAATGCTTCTGTCTAGTTTTTATGTGAATATATTTACTTTTTCACCATAGGCCTTAAACCGCACCCAAATATCACTCTGCATATAATACAAAAAGACTGCTTCCAAACTGCTCAATGAAAAGAAAGTTCAACTCTGTGGGATAAAAGCACACATCACAAAGACGTTCTTCAGAAAGCTTCTCACTAGATTTTATGTGAAGATGTTTAGTTTTTCACCACAAGCCACAAAGTGCTCCAAATATCCATTTGCAGATTCTTCACAAAGACTGTTTCCAAACGGATCAATCAAAAGAAAGTTTCAACTCTGTGAGATGAATGCAAATATCACAAAGAAGTTTCTCAGAATGCTTCTGTCTAGTTTTTCTGTGAAGATATTTCCTATTTCACCATGGTCCTCAATGGACTCACATATATCCTTTTGCAGATTCTACAGAAAGACTGTTTCTGAACTTCTCAATGAAAAGAAATGTTCAACTCTGGGAGATGAATGCACACATGAAAAAGAAGTTTCTCAGAATGCCTCTGTGTAGTTTTTATGCTAAGATATTTCTTTTTCACCATAGACCTCAAACCACTCAGAAATATCCCTTTGCAGATTGTATGAAAAGATGGTTTCCAAACTGCTCAATGAAAAGAAAGGTTCAATTCTGTGACATGAATATGCACATCACAAAGAAGTTTTTCAGAAAGCTTCTGTTTAGTTTTTAAGTGAAAATATTTCCTTTTTCACTGTAGGCCTCAAAGCCCTCCAAATATCCTTTTGCAGAATCTACAAAAAGAGAGTTTCCACACTGTTCAATGAAAAGAAAGATTCAAATCTGAGAGATGAAAGCACACATCACAAAGAAGTTTCCCATAATGCTTCTGTCTACTTGTTTTGTGAAGATATTTTCTATTTCAATATAAGCCTCAAAGGGCTCACAAATATCCCTTTGCAGACTCTACAAAAAGACACTTTTCGAACTGCTCCATGAAACGAAAGTTTCAACTCTGTGAGACGAATGCACAAATAATAAATTAATTTCTCATAATGCTTCTGTCCAGTTTTTATGTGAAGATATTTCTTTTTCACCATAGGCATAAAACCGTTCAGAAATATCCCTTTGTAGATTCTACAAAAAGACTGTTTCCAAACTGCTCAATCAAAAGAAAGGTTCAATCCTGTGAGATGAATGCACATATAACAAAGAAGTTTCTCAGAAATCTTCTGTCTTGTTTTTATGTGAAGATATTTCCTTTCTCAACATAGGCCTCAAAGTGATCCAAATATCCATTTGCAGATTCTACAAAAAGACTGTTTCCAAACTGATCAATCAAAACAAATTTTTAACTCTCTGAGATGAAAGCACACATGACAAAGAAGTTACTCAGCTTTTTTCTAGTTTGTATGTGAAGATATTTCCATTTCACCTGAGGCCATAAAGGGCTCACAAATATTCCTTTGAAGATTCTACAAAAAGACTGTTTCCAAAGTGCTCAATCAAAAGAAAGGTTCAACTCTGTGAGATGAACACACACATCACAAAGAAGTTTCTCAGAATACTTCTGTCTAGTTATTATGTGAAGATATTTCCTTTTTCACCATAGTCTTTAAACCGCTCAAAAATATCCCTCTGCAGATACTACAAAAAGACTATTTCCAAACTGGTCCATCAAAGAAAGTTTCAACTCTGTGAGATGAATGGACTCATCACAAAGAAGTTTCTCAGAATTCTTCTGTCTAGTTTTTATGTGAACATATTTCCTTTTTCACCGTAGGACTCAAATTGCTCCAAATATCCATTTGCAGATCCTACAAAAAGAATGTTTCCAAACTGCTCAATCAAAAGTTAGGTGCAACTTTGTGAGACGAAAGCACACATCACAAAGAAGTTTCTCAGAAAGCTTCTGTCTACTTTTTATATGAAGGTATTTCCTTTTGCACAATAGGCCTTAAACTGCTCACAAATATAACTCCGCTTATACTTCCAAGAGACTTTCTCCAAATTGCTAAATCAAAAGAAACGTTCAAATTTGTGAGATGAATGCACACATCACAAAGAAGTTTCTCAAAATGCTTCTGTCTAGTTTTCATGTGAAGATATTTATTTTTCACCATTTGCCTCAAACCACTCTAAAATATCCCTTTGCAGTTTGTACAAAAAGACTGTTTCCAAACTGCTCAATGAAAAGAAATGGTCAACTATTAGAGATGAATGGAAATGTCACAAATAGTTTTCTCAAAAAGCTACTGTCTAGTTTTTATGTGAAGATATTTCCTTTTCCACTATAGGCCTCAAAACGCTCCAAATATCCATTTGCAGATTCTACAAAAAGACTGTTTCCAAACCACCCCATAAAAAGAAAGGTTCAACTCTGTGAGAGGAAAGTGCACATCACAAAGAAGTTTCTCAGAAAGCTTCTATCTAGTTTTTATGTGAAGATATTTCATATTTCAACATAGGCCATAAGGGGCTCACAAATATCCATTTGCAGATTCTAAGAAAATACATGTTCCAAACTGCTAAATCAAAAGAAAAGTTTAACTCTGTGAGATGAATGGGCACATCACAAAGAAGTTTCTCAGAAAGCTTCTGTCTAGTTTTTATGTGAAGATATTTCTTTTTCACCATAAGCCACAAAAGGCTAAGAAATTTCCTTTTGCAGCTTCTACAAAAGACTGTTTCCAAATTGCTCAATTGAAAGAAAGGTTGAATTCTATGACATGAATTGACACATCACAAAGAAGTTTCTCAGAAATCTTCTGTCTAGTTTTTATGTGAAGATTCTTCCTTTTTCACCATGGGACTCAAATAGCTCGAAATATCCATTAGCAGATTCTGCAAAAAGACTTTCCAAACTGCTCAATCAAAAGAAAGGTTCAGTACTGTGAGAAGAAAGCACACATCACAAAGAAGTTTCTCAGAAATCTTCTGTCTAGTTTTTATGTGCAGATATTTCGTATTTCATCACAGGCCATAAAGAGCTCACAAATATCTCTTTGCAGATTCTACAAAACGACGGTTTCCAAACTGCTCAATCAAAAGAAAGGTTCGACTCTGTGACATGAATGGACACATCACGAAGAAGTTTTTCAGAATGCTTCTGTCTACTTTTTATGTACAGATATTTCGTTTTCACCATAGACCTCAAATGGCTCAGAAATATCCCTTTGCACATTTTACAAAAAGACTATTTCCAACCTGCTCAAACAAAAGAAAGATTCAGCTCTCTGAAATGAAAGCCCACACCACAAAGAAGTTTCTCAAAGTGCTTCTGTCTAGTTTTTATGTGAATATATTTCCTTTTTGACCTTAGGCCTCAAAGCTCCCCAAATATCCATTTGTAGACTCTTCAAAAAGACTGTTTCCAAAGTGATCAATGAAAAGAAAGGTTCAGCTGTGTAGGATGAAAGCACACATCACAAACAAGTTTCTCATAAAGATTCTGTCTAGTATTTATGTGAAGATATTTCCTATTTCTCCATAGGCCTAAAGGGGATCACAAATATGAATTTGCAGATACTACAAGAAGACTGTTTCCAAACTGCTCAATGAAAAGAAAGGATCAACTCTGTGAGGTGAATGCACAGATGAAAAAGAAGTTTCTCAGAATGCTTCTGGCTAGTTTTTATGTGAAGATATTTCTTTTTCACCACAGGCCTGAAACCACTCTGAAATATTCCTTTGCAGATTGCACAAAAAGAATGTTTCCAAACTCTTCAATGAACAGAAAGGTTCAACTCTTTGATATGAATGCAAACATCACAAAAAGTTATCTCTAAAAGCTTCTGTCTGGTTTTTATGTGAATATTTACTTTTTAAGCATAGGCATCAAACAGGTCACAAATATACATTTGCAGATTCTATACAATGACTTGTTCCCAAACTGCTCAATGAAAAGAAATGTTCAAATCTGTGAGATGAAAGCACGCATCACAAAGAAGTTTCTCAGAACGTTTCTGTCCAGTTTTTAGGTACAGATGTTTCCTTTTTCACCTTATGCCTCAAAGCAATCCAAATATCCATTTACCGATTCTACAAAAAGAGTGTTTCCAAACTGCTTAATCAAAGGAAACGTTCAACTCTGTGAAATGAAAGCACACATCACAAAGAAGTTTCTCAGAATGCTTCTGTCTAGTTATTATTTGAAGACATTTTCTATTTCACTATAGGACTCAAAGGGCTCAGAAATATCCCTTTGCAGATTCTATGAAAGGACTGTTTCCAAACTGCTCAATCAAAAAGAAGGTTCACAAGCATCACAAAGAAGTTTCTCAAAAATCTTCTGTCTAGTTTTTATGTGAAGATATTTCCTATTTCATTATAGGTCTCAAAGGGCTCAGAAATATCCCTTTGCAGATTCTATGAAAAGATTCTTTCCAAACTACTGAATGAAATGAAAGTTTCAAATCTGTGGGATGAATGCACACATCACAGAGAAGTTTCCTGGAATGCTTCTGTCTGATTTTTATGTGAAGATATTTCTTTTTCACCATAGGCCTCAAACCACTCAGAAATATCTCTTTACAGATTGTGCAAAAAGATTGTTTCTAAACAGCTCAATGAAAGGGAAGATTCAACTCTGGGAGATGAATGCAAACATCACAAAGAAGTTTCTCAAAAGCTTCTGTCTGGTTTTTATGTGAAGGTATTTCCTTTTTCACCATAGGACTCAAATTGCTCACAAACATCCCTTTGCAGATTCTACAAAAAGACTGTTTCCAAACTGCACAATGAAAAGAAAGGTTAAACTCTGTGAGATGAAAGCACACATCACAAAGAAGTTTCTCAGAATGCTTTTGTATAGTTTTATGTGAAGAAGTTTCCTTTTTCACCGTAGCAATCAAAAGAAGTGTTCAAATGTTTGGGATGAATGCACACATCCCAAAGAAGTTTCTCAGAAAACTTCTGTTTAGTTTTTTGTGAAGATATTTCCTTTTTCACCATGAGCCTCAAAGCGCTCCAAATATCCACTTGCAGATTCTACAAAAAGAGTGTTTCCAATCTGCTCAATCAAAAGAAAGTTTCTACTCTGTGAAGTGAAAGCACACGTCACAAAGAAGTTTCTTAGAAACCTTCTGTCTAGTTTATATGTGAAGATATTTCATATTTCAAAATAGGCCTCAAAGGGCTCAGAAGTATACCCTTGCAGATTCTACAAAAAAGCGTGTTTCCAAACAGATCAATCAAAAGAAAGATTTAACTTGGTGAGATCAATGCACACATTACATAGAAGTCTCTCATAATGCTTCTGTCTAGTTTTTTTGAGAAGCCATTTCCTTTTTCACTATAGGCCTCAGTCTGCTCATTAATAGCCCTCTGCAGATACTAGAAAAAGAGTCTTTCCAAACTGCTCAATCAAAATAAAGGTTCAAATCTTTGAGATGAAAGCCCACGTCACAAAGAAGTTTCTCAGAAAGTTTCTGTCTAGTTTTTATGTGAAGATATTTCCTATTTCACCTTAGGCCTCAAAGGGATCGCAACTATCTCTTCTCAGATTCTACAAAAAACTCTTTCTGAACTGCTTCATCAAAGGAAAGGTTCAATTCTGTGAGATGAATGCACACATAAAAAATTAGTTTCTCAGAATGCTTCTCTCTTGTTTTTATGTGAAGATATTACTTTTTCACCATAGATATTCCTTTGCAGATTGCACAAAAAGTATGTTTCCACACTGCTCAATGAACAGAATGTTTCAACTCAGTGACATGAATGTAAGCATCACAAAGAGTTTTCTCAAAATACTTCTGTTCAGGTATTATGTGAAGGTATTTAGTTTCTCACCATAGGCATCAAACTGCTCACAAATATCCCTTTGCAGATTCTACAAAATGACTTGTTGCCAAACTGCTCAATGAAAAGGAAGGTCCAAATCTGAGATGAAAGCACGCATCACAAAGAAGTTTCTCAGAAGTTTCTGTCTAGTTTTTATGTGCAGATATTTCCTTTTTCACCATAGGCCTCAAAGCACTCCAAATATCCCTTTGCAGATTCTACAAAAAGAGTGTTTCCAAACTGCTCAATCAAAAGAGAGGTTCAACTCTTTGAGATGAAAGCACACAGTACAAAGAAGATTTTCAGAAACTTTTGTCTAGTTTTTAAGTGAAGACATTTCCTATTTCACCATAGGCCTCAATGGGCTCACAAATATCCCTTTGCAGATACTACAAAAGGACTCTTTCCAAACTGCTTAATCCAAAGAAAGTTTCAACCCTGTGACATGAATGCACACATCACAAAGAAGTTTCTCAGAATGCGTGTCTAGTTTTTATGTGAAAATATTTCCTGTTCACCATAGGCATAAAACATTGCAAATATCCATTTGCAGATTCTATAAAAAGACTGTTTCCATCCTACTCAATCAAAAGAAAAGTTCAATTCTGTGAGATGAAGGCACACATGACAAATAAGTTTCTCAGAAAGCTTCTGTCCAGTTTTTATTTGAAGATTTTCCCTATTTCACCATAGGCCTGTAAAGGCTCAAAAATATCCTTTTGCATATTCTAAAAAAAGACTGTTTCCAAACTGCTCAATCAAAAGAGAGGTTCAAATATGTGTGATGAATGCACACATCACAAAGAAATTTCTCAGAATGTTTCTGTCTAGTTTTTATGTGAAGATATTTCTCTTTCACCATAGGCCTCAAAAGGCTCAGAAATATCCCTTTGCAGCTTGTACAAAAAGACTGTTTCCAAACTGCTTAATCAAAAGAAAGTTTCAACACTGTGAGATGAATGCACCCATCACAAAGAAGTTTCTCAGAAAGCTTCTGTTTAGCATTCATGTGAAGATATATCGTTTTTCACCATAGGCCTCAATGGGCTCAGAAATATCCCTTTGCAGATTCTACAAAAGGGCTGTTTAGAAAACTGCTTAATCCAAAGAAAGGTTCAACTCTGTGAGTTGAATGCATACAACTCAAAGAAGTTTCTCACAACGCATCTGTCGAGGTTTTTTTGTGAAGATATAACCTTTTTAACCATAGGTCATAAACTGCTCATGAATATCCCTCTGCAGATACTACAAAAAGACTGTTTCCAAACTGCTGCATCCAAAGAAATGTTCAACTCTGTGAGATGAATACACCCATCACAAAGAAGTTTCACAGAATGCTCCTGTCTGGTTTTTATGTGAAGATATTTCCTTTCTCACCATGGGTCTCAAAGTGCTCCAAATATCCATTTACAGACTCTACAAAAAGTGTTTCCAAACTGCTCATTCAAAAGAAAGTTCAACTTTGTGAGATGAAAGCACGCATCACAAAGTAGTTTCTCAGAAAGCTTCTGTCTAGTTTTTATGTGAAGATATTTCCTATTTCACCGTAGGCCATAAAGAGCTCACAAATATTTTTTGCAGATTCTTCAAAAAGACTGTTTCCAAACTGCTCAATCCAAAGAAAGGTTCAACTCTGTGAGATGAATGGACACATCACAAAGAAGTTTCTCAGAATGCATCTATCCAGTTTTATGTGAAGATATTTCTTTTTCATCCTAGGCCTCAATGGGCTCCGAAATATCCCTTTGCAGATTCTAAAAAAGAACTGTTTCCAAACTGCTCAATCTAAAGAAAGGTTCACCTCTGTGAGTTGAATGCACACATCACAGAGAAGTTTCCCAGAATGCTTCTGTCTACTTTGTATGTGAAGGTATTTCTTTTTTCACCATAGGCCTCAAACCGTTCACAAATATCCCTCTGCAGATACAACAAAAGGACTGTTTCCAATCTGCTAAATCAAAAGATAGGCTCAACTCTGTGAGATGAAAGCACACATCACAAAGAAGTTTCTCAGAAAGCTTCTGTCTAGTTTTTATGTAACGATATTTCCTATTTCACCACAGGCCTCAATGGACTCAAAAATATCCCTTTCAGATTCTACAAAAAGAGTGTTTCTGAACTTCTCAATGAAATGAAAGTTTCAACCCTGTGAGGTGAATGCACACATAAAAAAGAAGTTTCTCAGAATGCTTCTGTCTAGTTTTTATGTGAAGATATTACTTTTTCACCTTAGGCCTCAAACTGCTCAGAAATATCCCTTTGCAGATTGAACCAAAAGACTCTTTCCATACTGCTTAATGAAAAGAAAGATTCATCTGTGTGAGATGAATGCACACATAAAAAAGAAGTTTCTCAGAATGCTTCTGTCTAGTTTTTTTGTGAAGATATTTCCTTTTTCACCATAGTCCTTAAAGCATTCACAATTATCCCTCTGCAGATACTACAAAAAGACTGTTTCCAAACTGCTTCATGAAAAGAAAGGTTCAACTCTGTGAGATGAATGCACACATCAGGAAGAAGTTTCTCGGAATGATTCTGTGTAGTTTTTATGTGAAGATAATTCTTTTTCACTACAGGCATCAAAGGGCTCAGAAATATCCATTTGCAGATTGTACAAAAATACTGTTTCCAATCTGCTCAATCAAAAGAAAGGTTCTGCTCTGTGATATGAATCCAGGCATCACAAAGAAGATTCTCAGAAAGCTGCTTTTTAGTGTTTTTGTGAAAATATTTCCGTTTTCACCATAGGCCTAAAAGCACTGCAAATATCCATTTCTGGATTCTACAAAAAGACTGCTTAGAAACTGCTCAATCAAAAGAAAAGTTCAACTCTGTGAGATGAAAGCACACATTGCAAAGCATTTTCTCAGAAAGATTCTGTCTAGTTTTCATGTCAAGGTATTTCCTGTTTCATCGTAGGCTGTGAAGGGCTCACAAATATCCATTTGCATATTTTAAAAAAAGACTGTTTCCAAACTGCTCAAACAAAAGAAAGGTTCAACTCTGTGAGATGAATGCACACATCAGAAAGAACTTTCTCAGAATGCTTCTGTCTAGTTTTTATGTGAAGATATCTCTTTTTCACCTTAGGTCTCAAATGGCTAAGAAATATCCCTTTGCAGATTTTACAAAAAGACTGTTTCCAAACTGCTCAATAAAAAAAGTTTCAACACTGTGAGATGAATACACACATCAAAAAGAAGTTTCTCAGAAAGCTTCTGTTTTCTTTTTATTTGAAAATATTTCCCTTTTCACTGTAGGCCTCAATGGGCTCAGAAATATCTCTTTGCAGATTCTACAAAATGACTGTTTAGAAAACTGCTGGATCCAAATTACACCATTATGGCTCACACACTGCAGCCTCAACCTCCCCAGGGTTAGGCTATTCCTCAAGGGATCCTACAGCCTCGGCCTCCCAAAGTGTTGGGGTTACAGGCGTGAGCCACCAGCACCCGGCCTGGGTTAATACATCTGGTCTCACTACGTCTTAACCTTACACCCGTGAAGAACTCAAGTCAAGAGAGAGTTGGCAAGAGACTCTCAGCATTCTCTCCCGAAAGCAGTGAGGTGGATGGCAGACGTGTGTCCCGAGCTCCTGGGGTTTTAGGTGACCATGTGTAGAGGAGAGATTTCCAATGTTTCCAGAGAGGCGTGAGCCACAGTTATTTGGGGCATCCGAACACGAGATGGGGTTTCTGACAGCAATTTAAAGGCCAGGAAGGGCCAGAATCTGCCAAGGCCCATGTCCCAGGGTGGGGCCAATGGAACCCAAAGTAGAGGGAGTCAGCCGTCCTCACAGAGAGGACTCCAGCCCTAGGCCCCGCTGTGCAGACCAAATCAGAAGGAAGAGAGTCCTTCGTCCTACATGCCACATCCCTCCACTGAACTTGGGATTGGATCTGTTTCCCAAACATGAGGTGACTTTCGCTTTGCAATGGATCACAAGGGGCCGGGCTTTCCAGAGTCGGCAGGATAAAGAAGTCATTCTGGCTCGGCCACCCCCATCCCCCGGTAACTGGTGAATTTAAATGAGCCAAGGCTGGCCGGGCCGGAGCCGCTACAGGGGGGAGGGTGGTGGGTGGGGTGGGGGTTTCCTGAGGCACTGCAGAAATTGGGCCTTTGCCTCGAGGATGACAGTGCTGCAGGAACCCTTCCAGGCTGCTACATGGCAAGCACTAAACCACTATGCTTACCGAGATGGGGTTTTCCTCACAGAACGCCTTTATGCAGAAGTACACTCAGAAGAAGCCTTGTTTTTAATGGCGACCTGTTCTTACCTCCCAGGAAAGGCCTATAAAGCATATAGACTCTTGAAAAGACACAGTTGTCCTACACCGCAATGCAAATACCTGCTTGCAAAATGTTGTGTTGATCTCAGTAAGCTTGCAGACTGGGAACAAATCTTATCTGGTGGAATGTTTAATAAGCAGAAAAGCCATGATGATATTGTTACTGAGTTTGGTGATTCAGTTTGCTTTCCCCTTCCATTGTTGGGACGTGTATATTGCAAGACAGATCAGCTTGCCAAAGGATAAGAATGTTACCAACAGAGACTTAGTTTAAATCCTTTCCTCTGGTATCCCTTTGAATCATTACGTGAAATAGGTGAAAAGCGAGATCCTGACCAAACATTTAAATTCACATCTTTACAGAACTTTAGCAACTGTCTGCCCAACTCTTGCACAACACAAGTACCTAATCACAGTTTATGTCTCAGACAGCCTGAGACCATTCTTATGGAAACACCCCAGGACACAACTGAATTAAACAGAGTCAATTTAGAATCTTCCAATTCAAAGTACTCCTTGAATACAGATTCCCCAGTGTCTTTTATTGATTCAGCTGTAATTTCACCTGAAACTATCCCACTGGGAACAGGAAATTCCATATTATCTAAACAGGTTCAAAATAAACCAAAAACTGGTCGAAGTTTATTAACAGGACCAGCAGCTCTTAGTCCATTTACCCCAAGTTTTGGGATTTTGCCATTAGAAATCCCAAGTCCTGGAGATGGATCTTATTTACAAAACTACACTAATACACCTTCTGTAATTGATGTGCCATCCGCCGGAACCCCTTCAAAAAAGTCTGTTGCCAGAATTGGCCAAACTGGAGCAAAGTCTGTCTTCTCGCAGAATGGAAATAGCCGAGAGGTAACTCCAATTCTTTCACTAACAGAAAGTTCTGGTCCATAAATAACTACAACACCTCAGGTAATGAGCCCCACTATGACATCTCCCCCAAATGCACTGCATCAAAGAAGTTCATGACTCTTTACTAGTGACAGTTCGACAACCAAGGAGAATAGGAAGAAATTAAAAATGAAGTTTCTACCTAAAATCCCAAACAGAAAAACAAAAAGTAAAACTAATAAAGGAGGAATAACTCAATCTAATATAAACGAAAACCTGGAAATTACAAAATTGGACTCTTCCATCAATTCAGAAGAGGAAATATCCACAATCACACCTCAGATTCAGGATTTTAATCTACAAAAAGCAGCAGCAGAAGGCTTAATGAGCCTTCTTCATGAAAGGGGGAAACGTTATTTATCTTCATGTTCATACCACTGCAAAGAAGCTATAAATATTTTGAGCCATCTACCTTCTCACCACCACAATACTGGTTGGGTACTGTGCCAAATTGGAAGGTCCTATTTTGAACTTTCAGAGAACATGCAAGCTGAAAGAATATTCTCAGAGGTTAGAAGGATTGAGAATTATAGATTCGAAGGCATGGAAATCTACTCTACAACACTTTGGCATCTTCAAAAAATGTCGCTCTTTCATTTCTGTCAAAAGACTTAACAGACATGGATAAAAATTCTCCAGAGGCCTGGTGTGCTGCAGGGAACTGTTTCAGTCTGCAACGGGAACACGATATTGCAATTAAATTCTTCCAGAGAGCTATCCAAGTGGATCCAAATTATGCTTATGCCTATACTTTATTAGGGCGAGAGTTTGTCTTAGCTGAAGGATTGGACACAGCGTTAGCTTGTTTTTGAAATGCTATCAGAGTCAATCCTAGACATTACAACGCATGGTAAGTGGTAATGAATTGTAAAGACAAAGTCTTGTTGATGGTGCTGGTAGTCACTAATTTTTCTTGTTAGATAGCTCTTTATTGTCATGAATTTGGTTACTAATACTTAGGAATGGTACATACTGGTCAATAACTTCAAACTAACTTTTTTTATGAAATGTATGTCTTTAACAAACTCTTCAGTTAACTAATGATAATAGAATACGAGATGTTTATACTCAACAGTTTCAGTCTTCTACAAAACTTTTGCAGATACTGTAGTTGTGTTTTGATTTTTTCTTGTTTAGTTTTGTTACTTGATTTGTTACTTTTTCTTCGAACACAGAAATGGTGATTGGGACAAAAAGTGCTTGGGAAATTGGAAAGGAATAGCCTAATTCACTTATTGGATAATAGAAAAAAACACTGAAAAAGTTCACTAGGTGCTTTTTGACAATGTTCCAGTTTATTAAGTTACTATTAAGAACTTAATGTATCCTTTATTTAGCAGTATCTCTGTTTTACTTTTTCGTATTTGTGTATAAGTAGAAACATAGGAAATTACTACCCAGGTCATATTGTTATCAACTGAATAACATATGAAAATGTTTGGTCCTACTTCTGCCTCAACACCATACTTACTGTTGACATTTATCGTATTTCTCTGGACTGACTTAAAAGTTTAAATATCAAGAAATTGCCAGGCATTGTGGCTCATGCCTGTCATCCCAGCACTTTGGGAGGCCAAGGAGGGCAGATCACAACGTCAAGAGATCGAGACCATATGGTGAAACCCCACCTATATTAAAAGTATAAAAATTAGCTGGGCATGGTGTCAGGAGCCTGTAGTCCCAACTACTCAGGAGGCTGAGGAAGGATAATCACTTAAACCTGGGAAGTGGAGGTTGCAGTGAGCCAAGATTATGCCATTGCACTCCAGCCTGGGCGACAGAGTGAGACGCCATATCAAGAAAAAAATAAAATAAAAATAAAATAAAATAAAATAAAATAAAATAAATATCAAGAGAAAGTATAATTCTGAAGTAGTAACTCTGCGGAAGCTTTTTTGTCAGATACGATTATCTTTGGGGTTAGTTATTATAGCAGTTGAATTTTAACACTTGATTTGCTTCTAAATCTGAAGCATTATATTACTAAAATATTTTTTGATTTGTGATTATGTTGTTTAATGGACTATATATCATTTTGCAGTAGTAGTTGCAGTGCCTGAAAGATTGCCAAAAAAATAGTGCTAGCTATTGCTGACCAATGTAACAATCAACTTGCCAATATTGCCATCTCTTCCAATAGCCATGTTCTCCGTAATATTTTAAGAACTCAGTTCTTCATGAGGCTTGTGTTGTTTTTGATTTTTTCCCAAGTCTGTTGGATCCTTGTGCTGTTGTTTTTTAAATGTGTATTGTCTGTCCAGCTATTCTGCAGGAGTCACATACTTAACAACATTAACCATATCAAAAATTGTGTTTCAAGGAGGATTATTCAGACTGGCATGCTTTTAGTAGGAGGAGTTTAAATGCTGGCGTATTTAGGTAACTCTAAATACTGAGCAACTTTATTCTATCTACAAAATAGATAGCCTTTCTTTTCTTTTCACTTTTACTATCATTAGCGCCATGTTTAATACCTTTTCTTCATCTATAACACAATTATAACGATATACAAAGCCACTCAAATAAAGCAGATATATTGTGCTTTAAAAAAAAAAAAGAAGTCATTATATGGCACACAATGAGGTGTGACTCAAATCTAGAATCTCCAGTAAAAACCAATGAAACAGGGTCAAATCCTGTGTCTACTAAAAATAAAAAAATGAGCCAGGTGTGGTGGTGCTGAGGCAGGAGAATCACTCTAACCCAGGAGACAGAGGTTGCAGTGAGCTGAGATCATGCCACTGTACTCCAGCCATGGGGGGACAGAGCAAGACTCCCTCTCAGAAGCAAACAAACACAGAAAGCCAACAAATTTGTTTAACTTAAAGTGTCAGGCTCAAGTCTCTTGACAGGATACATTCAGCACCCGGGGAAACATTGATGGGTGGAGTGGAAACTATTTTGTGGCCTCAAGGAAGGGTTTGAGAGACAGTCCTGCAAACGTGACGGCCTAAAGAAGCCCCTCTGCCCAAGAAGCGATATTCATTTGTATCCTGTAGCCACCCATGAGGGAAAATCGGGCTCTCTACAGACCCCCAACCCCCACCCCACCCCACGCCAACCCACCCCCCCCACTTCGTGAAATGAGCTCTCACTCCGTCAGGCTCTATTCAGGCCGTGTGGTTTTGTAACCTCCAGTGCGTGTGCCTGGGTTGTGGGGTGGGGTTGGGGCGGCTGTGGACAGAGGAGGGGATAAAGCGGTGGTGTCCCATGGGTGCCCAGTAAATGGGACGTGAGTGGGGTGGCCAGAGCCTATGGAACTCATTGCCTGTCAGGACGTCTCCCCTCCTGGTCCCCTCTCTGACCTACACTCCACATCTTTGCAGTTCAGTGGGGACCTTGTGGGTGGAAGTCACCATCCCTTTGGATTTTAGCCGAGGAAGGCCGGGCTCCCAAGAGTCTCCCCGGAGTCGGGGCCTTGGGCAGGCTCACAAGGATGCTGAAGGTAACGGTTGGTGACAGTGATGTAAGTTGGAGGCCTCGGGCCATTGCAGAAGTATCCATTTGACCTCGGTGGGACAGGTCAGCTTTGTGGAGTCCCATGCGTCCTTCCAGAGACTCATCCAGTGCTAGCAAGCATGGTACCGAGGATCCCAGCTCCCAGCAGAAGCACTTTTGTTCACACAGAATCCTGGGCAGGAAAGTTCTCAGCAGGTTTAGACCTCCTAGCCAAAAAGCCAAAGCCACTTCAGGGATTTTTTTTTCAAAGAGCCAGTGGTTCCAAAATGGGCCATGGGTAGTTGTGGAAATGGAGAGAAGTGTTTGCAGATACATATTTCAGACAGAACGGACAGGGCTTGGTCATAGGTCATGAAGGACATGAACAGATGCACATTGAGAAAACCCTCCCAGCATCCTAGGTGAACAGAGGTATGATTTTTTGAGACAGTCGAGCTAGATGCAACCCCAGATTTTAGGGTTGGATCTTTATTAATATGTAGTATCTATGAGGTATCCAAGTCCAGAAATCAACTCTCCAGTTCTGTACAGCATTTTGTAGGGAGATCAAATCTGGGATGTCTAAAGTTAAGAATTCAGGCTGTGGTAATGGATTAGATTAGATGTACTTGAACTTATTTTTCCAAGAAAGAGATGGCGGGAGATAGAGAGAGCCAGAGAGTGAGTGAGCAAGAGAGAGAGAGACACACAGAGTCAGAGACAGAGAGACAGACAGAGAGACACAAAGATACACAAAGAGAGAAAGACACAGAGAGACAGAGAGATAAAGACACAGAGAAAGACACAGATGGAAAGAGACAGAGAGAAACTGAAAAAGAGACAGAGGCAGAAAGACAGAGGGATAGACAGAGAGAGAGACAGACTGACAGGCAGACAGACAGGCAGAGAAAGAGAGTAAGACAGAAAGCAGACACACACACACAGAGACAGAGACAGTTGGAGAGACAGAGAGAAAGAAAGAGACAGACAGACAGAGGGAAAGAGACAGAGAGGGAAAGAGACAGAGAGAGAAAGAGACAGACAGTGGGAGAGACAGAAACAGACAGAGAGAGAGACAGACAGAGACAGAGATGGAGAGAAACTGACAAGGAGAGAGAGACAGACAGGAAGAGAAAGACAGTAAGACAGAAGACAGACACAGAGAGAGAGAGACAGAGAGACAGAGACAGAGAGGCAGACAGGCAAAGAGAGAGAAAAAAACCGACAGACAGGGAGAGAGAGAGACAGACAGACAGGCAGAGAAAGAGAGTAAGACAGAAAGCAGACATACACACACAGAGAGACAGAGACAGTTGGAGAGACAGAGAGAGAAAGAGAGAGACAGACAGAGGGAAAGAAACAGAGAGAGAAAGAGACAGACAGAGGGAGAGACAGAAACAGAGAGAGAGACAGACAGAGACAGAGACAGAGAGAAACAGACAAGGAGAGAGAGACAGACAGGAAGAGAAAGACAGTAAGACAGAAGACAGACACAGAGAGAGAGAGACAGAGAGACAGAGACAGAGAGACAGACAGGCAAAGAGAGAGAAATAACAGACAGACAGGGAGAGAGAGAGATAGACAGATAGGGAGAGAGAGAGAGAGACACTGACAGACAGCCAGAGAAAGAGAATAAGACAGAAGACAGACACAGTGAGAGAGACAGAGAGAGAGAGACAGAGACAGGGAGAAAAAGAAAGAAAGAGAGATACAGACAGACAGACAAAGAGACAGACAGAGAAAATGAGATGGACAGAGAGAGACAGAGAGAGAGAAAGAGAGAGAGAGGCAGGCAGAGAAAGAAAGAAAGAAGACAGACATCGTGAGAGAGATAGAGAGAGAGACACACAGAGACAGAGAGACAGAGAGAAAGAAAGAGAGAGACAGACATAAAGACAGAGACGGACAGAGAGAAACAGACAGACAGGGAGAGAGAGAGACAGACAGACAGGCAGAGAGAGAGAGACAGAAAGGCAAAAAAAGGGAGTAAGACAGAAGACAGACACAGTGAGAGAGACAGTCAAAGAGAGAGAGAGAAAATTAGACAGGCAGAGAGAGAGAGACAGAGAAAGAGAGACTGAGAGACAGAGAGAGGAGGAGGAATGGCGTGGTCAGGAAATAATTACACATATTTTATAACGCTTTTGATTCCGTAAAGGGTGGCCGGGGTGTGCTTTGAAAACAACAACAACAGCAACAAGAGCAGCAGCAGCAGCAGCAAGAGCAGCAGCAGCATTGGCTTATGGATTTCAAGAAAATAAGATGTTCTGAAGTAAACATCAACCGGCTCTCACTACACGTTGAGAGATTCACAAAAGCACTAGTTAACAACAGGAGAAAACAGCAGCTAACATGTCTTGGGGAAAAGATACGTCTTCCTGAAAATTGGGGATTTCTACTTCACCTGAAAAGAAATACATACAAAAAAGGAAAAACGCGAACAAAACAAAACAACAAACACGGGCCAAGGCACCGTCCCAGGAAATCATAAGTGAGCAAAGTATTAGTTTTCAGAAAACGTTTCTATTATGGGCAAATACAAAGAACGCCCAGACTAGAGCTGTGACGCCATTCCCATTGTGTAACTATACTGGCTGGAGGGCGGAGAAACTAAAACATCATGATAAAAGGTGATGGAGACCCAGCCAGGGTGAAGCTTTCCTAGGGAGGGAGGCCTGAGGAGGGAAGTGGGGCAAAAACCCCACAACAGCAGACCCGCCCGCTTGCCCACGCAGGTCAAGGGCTATGCCATCGGCCCGAGCTGCCTCCAGGGAAGTGGGACCGTGCCACCCCCATCTTCAAAAACGGTGGCCACTGAGTGAGGCCTGATGCCCACCATTGCAAATGTCAGCCTGGCAAGAATGAGATCGCCGGTAAGGTGTGGGGGAAGGGGAGAGAAGACAGAGGCACACCAAGGTGGCTCTTGAAGGTTTCCAAGCAGGGTGTTGGGAGGCGGGGGGTGGGGGTTTTGGGGGGAAACCGCCTAACTGACTCACTAAATGCAGGTAAAGGGACCTGGGTAGTGGGGGGAGCCAGGGGGCGACTTGAAAATTAAAGTGACCCCTCTTAAAACCCAAGTAGAAGAGTCTATGTGCATGAAAGAACCAACACACAAAGAAAACTAAAGCTCTGATCAAAGAAAAATATGGCCCCCACCAGGGCGGAGGTTCCCTAGTCAACCAGGGAGAGAGGGAGTGACCTCCAGAAGGGAGAGAGAGAAACCCGTTGTCCAGGCTCAGTGAAGTAAGCAAGACCTCCCTCCATGTCACCTAGACTTTCAATAACAGTGGCCGCTAGATGATGCACGAAGACAACCGATGCCTGCAAGTGTCAGTCAGCATGGAAAGAATGCATTTATTCATTTATTTATTTATTTATTTGTTTAGAGACAGAGTCCTACTCACTCTACAGCCCGGGCTGCAGTGCAGTGGCGCGATCTCGGCTCACTGCAGTCTCCGCCTCCCAGGTTCAAGTGATTCTCCCACCTCAGCCTCCCGAGTAGCTGGCATTACAGGTGCATACCCCACCGTGACCGACTCAGTTTAGTATTTCTGGTAGAGACGGGGTTTTACCATGGTGGCAGGGCTGATCTCGAACTCCCAACCTCACGTGATCCCCTGCCTCGGCCTCTGGAAGTTCTGGGATGATAGACGTGAGCCACCACACCCGGACTTAACCATGTATTTTTGAGTCAAGGAGCTTATCAGGGAAATACGAGAAGTAGGGGCGCCACACGTGACAGAGAGAAAAGTCTGAAAATGCCCCTTCCATCCAAGTGGGGACCCGGCCTCGACTTCCCAAAATCATACACCGAGTGGTGAAGCGTAGCAAGCCCTGTCTGTCTGGATTCCTCTCGGCCTCTCTAAGCAGGCCCTTCTGACTTTCGTGGAAGGGGCAGGGCCCTCTCCGTCATGGGGGATCTGACAGACTGACAGAGAAAGAGACAGACATAGAAAGACAGAGATGGACAGAGAGAGACAGAGAGAAACAGACAGAAAGAGAGAGAGACAGAGACAGAGACAGAGAGAAACAGACAGACAGGGAGGGAGAGAGACAGAGAGGGAGACAGACACACAGACAGAGACAGACAGAGAGGAAACAGAGAAAGAGACAGAGAAAGAGAGAAACAGACAGACAGAGAGAAACAGAAAGAGAGAGACAGAGAGAAAGAGAAAGGGAGGGAGAGACAGACAGACAGACAGACAGAGAAAGAGAGTAAGATAGAAGATAGACACAGTGAGAGAGACAGGCAGAGAGAGAGAGAAAGAGACAGAGAGAAAGAGAGAGACAGACAGAGAAAGAGACAGACAGAGAAAGACAGAGATGGACAGAGAGAAACAGAAAGAGAGAGACAGAGATAGAGAAAGAGACAGAAACAGACAGACAGGGAGGGAGAGAGACAGAGACAGACAGAGAAAGACAGAGACAGAGAGAAACAGACACAGAGAGATGGAGAGAGTGAGAGATATAGAGAGAGAAACAGAAAGAGAGGGGGAGAGTGAGACAGGCAGGCAGAGAAAGAGAGTAAGACAGAAGAGAGACACAGTGAGAGAGACAGGCAGAGGGAGAGAGAGACAGAGACAGAGAGAAAGAAAGAGAGAGACAGACAGAGAAAGACACAGACAGAGACGGACAGAGAGAAACAGCAAGAGAGAGAGACAGAGAGAGCGAGAGTGAGAGAGACAAAGAGAGAGAAACAGACAGGGAGGGAGAGAGACAGACAGAGAGAGAGAGACCGACAGGCAGAGAAGAGAGTAAGACAGAATATAGGCACACAGAGAGAGAGAGGAAAGAAAGAAAGAGATAGACAGGCCGGGGGCAGTGGCTCATTCTTGTCATCCCAGCACTTTGGGAGGCTGAGGCGGGTGGATCACGAGGTCAGGAGATCGAGACCATACTGGCTAACTCGGTGAAATCCCGTCTTTACTAAAAATACAAAAAATTAGTCGGGCTTGGTGGCGGGCGCCTATAGTCCCAGTTACTCGGGAGGCAGGAGAATGGCGTGAACCTGGGTGGTGGAGTTTGCAGTGAGCCGAGATGGTGCCACTGCACTCTAGCCTTGGCAACACAGTGAGACTCCATGTGAAAAAAAAAAGAGAGAGACAGACAGACAGAGAAAGAGACAGACAGAGACAGACAGAGAGAAGCAGACAGAAAGAGAGACAGAGCGAGAGAGAACAGAAACGCAGGCAGAGAGAGAGACAGACAGGCAGAGAAAGAGAGCAAGACAGAAGACAGACACAGTGAGAGAGACAGGCAGAGTGAGACAGACAGAGACAGACAGAAAGAGAGACTGACAGAGATGAGACAGAGAGACAGAAACAGAAAGAAAGAGAGACAGCCAGGCAGAGAGTGAGAGAGAGAGGGAGAGAGACAGAAAGGGAGGAAGAGGGACAGACAGAGAGAGAGACAGACGGGTAGAGAAAGACAGTAAGAAAAGATAGGCACAGAGAGAGACAGTGAGAGAGACAGACAGAGAGACTCAGAAAAAGAAAGAGAGAGACAGACAGAGAAAAACAGAGACAGACAGAGAGAGACAGAGAGAAACAGAGACAGACTGAGACAGAGAAACAGACAGAAAGAGAAAGACAGAGAGAGAGAGAAACAGACAGGGAGGGAGACAGAGAGAGATAGACAGCCAGAGAAAGAGAGTTAGACAGAAGACAGACACAGTGAGACAGGCAGAGAGAGTGAGACAGAGATAGAGAGAAAGAAAGAGACAGACAGAGAAAGAGACAGATAGAGAAAGACAAAGACAGACAGAGAGAGACAGAGAGAAACACAGAAAGAGAGAAGGTCCTAGCCGAATAGCGATATACTGCCTTTTCTTTCATTTTCTCTTTCTTTTCTGGTTTTCTTTTCTTTTCTTTTTTTCTTTTCTTCTCTTCTCTTTTCTTTTCTTTCTTTTCTTTTCTTTCTTTCTATGTATTTATTTAGAGACTGAATCTCACTCTGTCGTCCAGGCTGTAGTGCAGTGGCACCATCCCGGGTCACTGCAACCTCCGCCTGCCAGGTTCAAGTGATTCTCCTGCCTCAACCTCCCGAGTAGCTGGGATTACAGGTGCCTGCCCCAGCGCGCCCGACTCAGTTTCGTATTTTCAGTAGAGACCGGGTTTCACCATGTTGGCTAGGCTGGTGTTGAACTCCTGACCTCATGACCCACCCACCTCGGCCTCCCAAAGTGCTGGGATGACAGACGTGAGCCACTGCTTTCAGTGTACAGTGCCATTAATTAGAAATCACTCGTGGGAACACGCACTTATAGGTCATGTGTAGATATTTTATTTATTTATTTATTTACTTATTTATTTATTTATTTTTTGCACGGGAAGGTGGGGGGACGGAGTTTCGCTCTTGCTGCCCAGGCTGGAGTGCGATGGCATAGGGGACTCAAAGAGTCAACCTATGGCAGAGAGGATACGTCATTCTGAGTGTAAGGGCCGAAGCGAAAGTTGGCAGGGCCGGCGCTTTTAAAGGCTGAAATCCCTGTGACTCAGGCCTGTCGTCCCAGCACTTTGGGAGGCCCAGGAGGGCAAACCACTTCAGGTCAGGAGTTCAATACCAACGCGGCCAACATGGAGAAAACCCATCTCCACTAAAAATAGAAAAATAAGCCGTCTGTCATGGTGCGTGTCTGTAATCCCAGCTACCGAAGAAGAATCACTGGAAGCCGGAAAGCAGAGGTTTCAGTGAGCCAAGAGAGTGCCACTGCACCGCAGCCTGTGTGACAGAGCGAGAGAGACTCAGTCCAAAAAAAAGAAATGAAGAAAAAAGAACAGGCCCAAATACTACATTATTGCTGAATGTTCCCCCAAAAGGCAGGAAACCCCCTGACTCAGGTCAAGGATGTGGTGTTTCGTTTCACTTCTCTCTCTCTCTCCTTCCTTCTCTCCCTCTCTCTCTCTTTCTCCTCTAACTTTCATTTCTTGTTCAAACATACATGTGCAAGATTGTTACATAGGTAAACTTCTGATGGGAGGTTCAGTGTGCAGATGATTTCATCACCCAGACACTGAGCGCAGTACTCGACAGTTTTCATGTTTCGTTTTGTTTTGGTTTCTCCTGAAGCTGTCTCTCCTTCCACCCCTTCTCCCTCAAGTAGGCTCCCGCGTCTCTCGTGTCCCTCGTTCTGCCCACGCAGAACTCTCATCTATAAGTTCCCACTTATGGATGAGAACACGCGGTATTTAACTGATTGTTGCTTTCATCTTCGGTGGTGGCGGTGAAAGAGGCATGACACTAAATCGACCCTTAGGACGTTCCCCTCTGTCCCCACCCCATGCCCCCTCCCCCTTCACACCCTCATTCCTGCACACACTCCTCAAACGCAGGAAAGGAAGAAAGAAAGAAATTAAAGTAAGAGGTCAGTCTCCAAGGTGGTGGAAGGAGGGGATCTCAAAGGGTGAGCAAGCGATGGGGGTCGGGGGATATCTTGGCTGAGCTTGCAACAACGGGGGAAAGAGTTTCCAGCCCCACCACATACCGTAATCCTCAGCCGTAGCCAGTCTCTGGGTGGGGTTGTGCCCGTAAAAGCTTCTGAATGGAGAGAAACCCAAGGCAATGGAAGGCATCAGCTCCAAGTCCAGGAAGGGAATAGGGCTTTGTGCATTTGAATAGGGCTTCAGAAGACGGTGCTGCGGCTTCCAAAGCATTGAACCTTGCCTCGCCTCACCTCGCCCAGAGTAAGACTCCATCTCAAAATCAATCAATCAATCAATCAATAATAAAAAAATCATCAATGAAAGAAAGAAAGAAAGAAAGAAAGAAAGAAAGAAAGAAAGAGAGAAAGAAAGAAAGAAAGAAAAAAGAAAGAAAGAATCAGTACAGTGGTCGTGGTCGTGAATCATTCCCCGTAGTCCAGGCGCAGTGGCTCACGCCTGTCACGCCAGCACTTTGAGGCACTGGGTCAGAAGGGTTGCAACAAAGTGATGAGACCCTATCTGTGGAAAAACATTGAAAAATGAAGGCCAGGCTCGGTGGCTCATGCCTGCCATCCCAGCACTTCGGGAGGCCGGGGAAGGCGGATCACCTGAGGTCAGGAGTTCAAGATCAGCCTGATCAACATGGAGCAAGCCCCGTCTGCACTAAAAATACCAAATCAGCCAGACGTGGTGGCACATGCCTGCAGTCCCAGCTGCAGGGGTGGCTGACGCAGGGGAATCGCTTGAACCCAGGAGGCAGAGGTTGTGGTGGGCCAAGATCACGCCATTGCACTCCAGTCTGGGCAACCAGAGAGAAACTCTGTCTCGGGAAAAAAATAAATAAATAAATAAAAATTATCTGGGCACAGTGGTGCATGCCTGTGGTCCCAGGTACTCTACTCTGGAGGCTGAGGTGGAAGGATCGCTTGAGTCCAGGAGCGTCCACACTGCAGTGAGTGAGTTATGATGGCACCACTGCCAGGGTGACAGAGTGAGATGCTGCCTCTAAATCTGTCAATCAATCAATCAGATCACTGGAAGGCGCTGTCTGTGTCTTACTTTCAAAGGGTGTCTCTTTAGGACAAGCAGGCATGGTGCCTTACGCCAGTAATCCCAGCACTTTGGGAGGCTGAGGCAGGAGGAAAGAAGGAAGGGAGGAAGGGAGGAAAGAAGAAAGGCTGGAAGGCAGTCAGGCAGGAAAGGAAGGAAGGAAGGAAGGAAGAAAGAAAGAAAGAAAGAAAGAAAGAAAGAAAGAAAGAAAGAAAGAAAGAAAGGGAGGGAGGGAGGGAGGGAGGAGAATAGAGAAGAAAAGAGAAGAAAAACAAAAGAAAAGAAAACGGGGAGGGGCATATCTCCTTCACTGGTGACTGCCCAGGATACAGCTGACTGAAGCCTCGACCTGTGGGGCCTCAAGTGTTCTTCTCCTTATCTCAGCCTCCCGAGTAGCTGCGACTACAGGCAGGTATTACCACGCAAAACTAATCTTATAATAATATTATAATTATTATTGAGACAGAGTATCGCTCTGTCTCAATAATTGCCATGGCATGATCTCAGCTCACTGCAACCTTGGCCTCCCTAATTCAAGCAACTCGCCTGCCTCAGTCTCCTGAATAGTTGTGATTAAAAGCCTATGCCACCAGAACTGGTAATTGTTATATTTTTCATACAGATGGGGTTTCACTATGTTGGCCAGCCTGGTCTTCAATTCCTGGCCTCAAGTGATCAACCCACCTTGGCCTCCCAAAGTGCTGGAATGACAGGCGTGAGCCACTGTGCCCGGTCCAGATGATCTTTTTTATAAATTGTAGAGAAGGAGTTTTGTCAACAGCCGGGTGGAGGGTGGGGTGGGTTTTACTCAGACTGCATACTGTGAAAAGGTTAAATTAGTGTGGTTTGTGAACTAGATGTGGAAATTGTGTGTGTGTGTGAGAAAGAGAGAGAGACCAATCCCACCATGAGAACGCTTAAATGGTGTTTGATTTGGGTACCTGTCTATTCACCTGTCTGTGTGTAGATGACTGAAGATTCTACAAATGAAGGTCAGCAGTATCTATTGAGCTGTTTCTCCCTCTCATGCATCTCATGTGCATGGTGGAGAAAGGAAAGAAAAGAGGTTCTGATGGGAAGTTGTCTTCATGCCTGAGGAAGCTGAAGGCAGGCTGACGGGACAGAGGATATCCTATGTGACATTTCCATACCTGGACACCCTTTACAATGCTGGGGCTGCCAGTCCACCCTGTATGTCAACATACCCCCAAGAACAGCATGGTCCGGGATGGTCCAGTCTCATCCCATCCGGCCAACCCGGGGCATCTGGTGGAAGTCTTCACTGGAGGATTCCACACCATGGAATACTATGCAGCCATAAAAAATGATGAGTTAATGTCCTTTGTAGGGACATGGATGAAACTGGAAACCATCATTCTCAGCAAACTATCGCAAGGACAAAAAAACCAAACACCTCATGTTCTCACTCAAAGGTGGAAATTGAACAATGAGAACACATGGACACAGGAAGGGGAACATCACACACTGGGGACTGTTGTGAGGTGGGGGAAGGGGGGAAGGATAGCATTAGGAGATATACCTAATTCTAAATGACGAGTTAATAGGTGCAGCACAACAACATGGCACACGTATACATATGTAACAAACCTGTACGTTGTGCACATGTACCCTAAAACTTAAAGTATAATAATAATAAAATTTTAAAAAAAGAAAAAAGAAAGCGTCATCGCAGTTCCCTTTGGGTCACCAGGCAACGGCCAGCTGGGGAGGGTGGTGGGACATGAAGGGGGGTGGGGCATCAGCCTCAGAGCTCGCTGGAAGGTGGCAGGCAGCCGGTGGGGGACGCTGAGCCAGAGACGTCTGGCAGGATATAGATCTGGAAGGTGCATCATTCCTCTCCCATACCTCTCTCACGGAAAATCCCACAGCGGCGGTGGGAGCCTTGGCTGGGGGAGAAACAGGGACAAGGGGTAGAGGGAAGGAGGCCCCCGGGAGGATTTAGCACAGAAAACCCACCCAGGCAATCTCCCTCCCTCCTATCGGGTCCAAGGTACACCCTGGGAGGAGGCAACAGAAACGTTCACCCCAAACTTTTTTTCTTTCTCTTTTTTTTTTGTCTTTTCCATTTTACAAGAGATGCTCATTTCAACAACCAGGCGGTGGATGTGACGGGAGAAGTGTCAAGGCCAGGAGACCAACCAGATCAACTGAGCAACACAAGTAGGAAAGCCTAGTTGAAAAAAATGAAAAAAAAAAGGGGGAGGAGGAGGAAAGAAAAGAAAAGAAAAAAGAAAAACAATCACCAAGAAAGTTAAAATTCTCTAATGGTGTAGGCACAAAAAAGAGTGATTTCACGTCTTTTCCCACAACATGGATAGAGCTGGAAGCAAGTATGTACCCAGTGAACTGCCTTCTGCTTAAAAGTGGGAGGTAAAGAGTGGGTACACACACGGTCATCAAGATGGAAATAACAGACACTCCAAAAGGGAGTAGGAGGACAACAGGGGGACGAGGGACGAATAAATCGCCCGTCAGAGACAATGTTCGCCACGTGGGTATCGGATACACTGGAGGTCCACTTCTACATCCGGAGGCAGTAGTATGCTGATCTAACAAACAAGCAGGTACACCCACTAAGTCTGTAAAATACCAAAACAAAGACGACAGGACCAGCAGCAGCATCAGCAACAACAACAACAACAGAACAGAAGCTGGAACACAAAACCACCACCACCACCACCGCAATCACCAGTTGGGGGTTGGGGGAGGGTGGCCGCGCTCCAGGCCCTCAGGCTCAGTCCCCTCGGGTTTAAAAAAGAAAAGAGCAGACTCATTCCTGCCTGTAGGCAGGAAAAATCCAATCAAAGTTCTCCATTGCTAAAAAGGGAAGTAGAATAAGGAGAAGGGCTTATTGATCTTGTGATCGATCGCGGCCATACATGTAGGAAAAAATTAAATACAGACAGCAACACTTTCTACACTGTTCAAAAGCATCGTAGATCAGACGCACCACACTCCATGGGGCTTGTGCCACTAGAAAGAAAAGAAAGGCCGGGTGCGGTGGCTCATTCCTGTCATCCCAGCACTTTGGGAGGCTGAGTCGGGTGGATCACGAGGTCAGGAGATCGAGACCATCCTGGCTAACACGGTGAAACCTCATCTCTACTAAAAATACAGAAAATTAGCTGGGTCTGGTGTGGGCGCCTGTAGTCCCAGCTACTCGGGAGGCTGAGGCAGGAGGATGGTATGAACACGGGAAGCGCAGCTTGCAGTGAGCCGAGATAGAGCCACCACACTCTGGCTTGGGCTAAAGAGCGAGACTCCGTCTCAAAAAAAAAAAAAAATCCAAGCATAGTGCAGCATGCCTGTAGTCCCAGCTACTCAGGAGGCTGTGGTAGAACAATCACTTCACCCAGCAGTTTGAGGCTGCAGTGAGCTATGATCATGCCACTGCACTCTGGCCTGGGTGACAGAGCGAAACCCCTTCTCAAAACAAAGAACAACCAAAAACTTTCAAGAATACTCAGAGATGGTGTAGGTTTGGTTCCAGACCACCACAATAAGGCAAATGTTACAATCAAATTAGTCACATAAACATTTTGTTTCCCAGTACTTATAAAAGTTATGCTTAAACTGTGTTGTAGTCTAATGAGTATTTAATAATTATTAATTAATTAGTAATCACATTATGTCTAAAAATCCATGTACATACCTTAACTTAAAATACCTCATTGCTGAAAAATACTAATGAATATCTGAACCTTACCAAGTCATAATCTTTTTGCTGGTGAGTGAAGGGGTGACCTGCTCCTCTACACTTGTGGGTATTTCTAGTCAAGTGGGACGAGAGACTGAGAAAATAAGTAATACAAAGAGACAAAGTATAGAGAAGCAATAGTAGTCCCAGGAGACCAGCACACAGCATACCAAGGACCTGCACAGGCACCGGCCTCTGAGTTCCCTCAGTTTTTATTGCTTATTATTTTCATTATTTGAGCAAAAAGGAATGTAGTAGGAGAGCAGGGTGATAATAAGGAGAAGTTTTTATTGCTTATTATTTTCATTATTTCAGCAAAAAGGAATGTAGTAGGAGAGCAGGGTGATAATAAGGAGAAGTTTTTATTGCTTATTATTTTCATTATTTCAGCAAAAAGGAATGTAGTAAGAGAGCAGGGTGATAATAAGGAGAAGGTCAGCAAAAAACGTGTGAGCAAAATAATCTATGTCAATTAAGTTCAAGGGAAGGTACTATGACTGGATGTGCACGTAAGCCAGATTTATGTTTCTCTCCACCCAAACATCTCAGTGGATTAAAGAATAACAAAGCAGCACTACTGCAAACATGTCTGCCCTCCCATCATAGGGCGGATTTTCTCCTATCTTAGAATTGAACAAATGTACAATCGGGTTTTATACTGAGACATTCAGTTCCCAGGGGCAGGCAGGAGACAGTGGCCTTCCTCTATCTCAACTGCAAGAGGCTTTCCTGTTTTACTAATCCACCTCAGTACAGACCCTTAACTGGTGTCGGACTGGGGGACAGTCACGTCTTTCTCATCCCATGAGGCCATATTTCAGAATTTCACATGGGGAGAAACCTTGGACAATATCCCACTTTCAAGGGCAGAGGTCCCTGTGGCTTTCTGCAGTGCATTTTGCCCCTCGTTTATTAAGATTAGAGAATGGCGATGACTTTTACCAAGTATACTGCTTGCAAACATTTTGTTAACAAGGCACGTCCTGTACAGCCCTAGATCCCTTAAACCTTGATTTCAAACAACGCATGTTTTTGTGAGCTCCAGGTTGGGTCTGAGTGGCTGGGGCAAAGTGGCTGGGGCAAAGCGGCTGGGGCAAAGCTACAAATTAACAACATCTCACCAAACAATTGTTTAAAGTACAAGTCTTTTTCAAAATGGAGTCTCTTATGTCTTTTCTTTCTATATAGACACAGTAACAGTCTGATCTCTCTTTCTTTTCTCTACAGTGAGGGTCTTGCCTCTATGTTGATGGCTGCTGACTGATCAGTATGGGGGCTGCTGAAGTTTGGGTACCTGTGTCAAATTCTTAAAACAATGAAGTTTGTTCCTTTCACAAAACATTTCCCTGTAGCATGTGACGCTGTTTGATAACATTATATCCACAGTAGAACTTCCTTCAAAACTGGAGTAAACCCTCTCAAACCCTGCTGCTGCTTTATTCACTAGGTTTATGGAATATTCTAAATCCTTTGTTGTTATTTCAACAATGTTCATAGCATCTCCACCTGGAGTAGATTCCATCTCAAGAAAATATTTTCTTTGCTCATCCATAAGAAGCAACTCCCCACTTGTTCAAGTTTCATCATGAGTTTACAGCAATTTAATCTCATCTTAAGGCCCTAATTCTAATTCTGATTGTCGTGCGATTTCTACCACATCTGTAGGGACTTCCTCCACTGACATCCTGAGCCCTCAAAGTCATCCATGAGGGCTGGAATCAACTTCTTCCAAACTCCTGTTAATGTTGGTATTTCAACCTCCTCCCATCAAACACAAATGTTCTTAATGGCATTTGCTATTAAGGACATTTGTGGTTCATGGGAGGAGTTTGAAATATCATGAAGGGATTAATGGTGAAATCTTTCCAAAATGTTTTCAATTCAGTTTATCCAGACTCATCAAAGAAATTACTATCTATGACAGCTATACCTTTACAAAATGCATTTATTATTTAATAAAAACACTTGAAAGTCAAAACCACTCTTTGATCCACAGGCTGAAGGATAGATATTGTATTAGCAGCCATGAACATAACATTAATTTCCAAGTACATCTCCATCTAAGCTTCTGGGTAGCTAGGAGAATTATTAATAAGCAGCAATCTTTTTTCCTTTTTTCTTTTCTTTCCTTTTTTTTTTTCTCCTTTATATAGTTTCCCTCTTGTTGCCCAGGATGGAGGACAGTGGCGTTGTCTTGGCTCACTGCAACTTCCGCCTCCAGGGTCCAAGACATTCTTCTCTGTCAGCCTCCCAAGTAGCTGAAATTACAAGTACCACCACCATGCCCGGCTAATTTTTTTGTATTTTTATTAGACACGGGGTTTCATAATCTTCGCCAGGCTGGTCTCCAACTTCTGACCTCAGGCGATCCAACCACCTGGGCCTCCCAAAGTGCAGGGATTATAGGTGTGAGCCACTGCAGCAGGCCAAGCAGCAATCCCTTTAAAGGACTCGTTTTTTGTTTTTTTTTTTCTGAGCAGTATGTCTCAATAGTGGGATTAAAATATTCAGTAAACCATACTGTTAACAGTTGTGTTGTCACTCAGACTGTGATGTTCCATTTCTAGAGCACAGAAAGAATAGATTTTGAATAATTCTTAAGAGCCCTGAGATTTTCAGAGTGGTCAATGAGCATTGGCTGTAACTTAAAGTCACCACTGCAGTGGTCCTCAAAGACAGTCAGCACATCCTTTGAAGTTTTGAAGCCAAGTGTTGACGTCTCTCTAGCAATGAAAATTTTACATCTTCAGTAAGCTTAATCATTTCTAGCTCTTTATTTAAAGTGAGAGACCTGCAATTCTTCCTTCCATTTGAGCTCTTTGAGGCCAATGTGGTTACTAATTAACACCCCCAGTGGGTGTCATCCTCCTCCCTCCTCAATCGAGTTCACCCACATCTCTGCATGGGGAATGGGGCTTTCTGCACCACACACGACCTGCATGCCTGGGGCTCTCCCACAGGGGGCTTTCGTGAGCCAGGGAGCAAGGGCCAACCCCCGCTCCAGCCCAGCCAGGCTGTGCAGGCAGAAGGAGTCTCTCAACCTGCCATTGCACGTGGGAATTTTTGTGTTCACTGCCCTGGCTCCTCTGGAAGTAGGACTGCCCCACCCTCAGACACCTCGGTGGCTTCCTCACCCCAACAAATGCCAGGAGGACAAGGATCGCAGCACGGCGGCCTGCTAGGTGCATGCTCAGTGGGACAGCTTGGGCCCCCTCAAGCTGAGTCACAGGGGCAAGGTGTGTTTGCACCACCCACGTCCCACCAGAGTCCGTGGTGGGTCTGGAGCCCCAGGTCGCCAGGGCGGTGTGGGAAACCAAAGATGGGGCACCTCCACCTCCGAAGCTAGCGACCCCGGAGGCCTCCCGATCAAGCACACATGCAAGCCATCCAGGCACCTCTCAACCGCTCCAGGAGCCGGGGCGCTCGTCTACACTCACCTCCAGCCTGCTAGATGAGCTCCTGTCAACCCCAGAGTTTCAGCAAAAGGCACAACCTTTCCTAGATCCGGCGCCACTGGGGAAGCTGAAAGAAGTGGAAGAGCCCGCTCCCCTGGAACCACTCCTCAGCCAGGAAGAACACCGGGCTCTGATGGAGAAGCTTTAGGATGCATGGTCGGGACGGGGTGGGGGCAGGGCGGCGGCCTCTCTTTCGCGGTGAACCTCTGACTCGGTATGGAGAGGCGTGTCTTCCCTTCCAGCTGACCTGCCTAGGATCTCTGAGTTCCAGGTCCCATGAGAGACTCCACTCAGAGGAGGGCTGTCATTCTTTCCTGAGCATCCCGGGGATCCCAGGGCCCGTCCAGGTACCGGGAGATGGAGTGTCTACTGCTCATGCGCGGGTTAGCAGGCAGCAGCCTAGGTTTTCTACCCAGCTCAGGCAGAGCTCTCATACCTTCCCTCTTGCGCCCCCGCCGCGTTCTTCAGTGGGGTTGGCGGAGACCTCCATCCCGGGAAACACTGGCCTGGGAAGGTGCCAAACCTACTCTTCTTTCCGCGTCTCGCCACTTCTGTCTCCCCGCCCCACCGTCACTTGCCTACTCTTGCCCAGCCAGCTTCCTCGGAATCACTGTGGAGTGCCTGACAGCTAAATGCAGACCCGAGACCCCACGCAAACCGGGGTGCTGCCCTTTATACGCGGGAGGGAACTCAGGCAGAGATGGGGAGAGGAAGGGAGACAGAGAGGGAGGGAGGGATGGAGGGAGAAAAGAACGATGGACCCAGGGACCTTGGAAGGTTTGGAGGGATAGGAGGGAGACAGGGAAGGAGGGAGGGAGGGAGGAAGGGAGGAACTGAGGGAGGGACGGAGGGAAAGAGGGAGGGAGGGTGGGAGCAAGAAACAAAGAGGGGAAGGGAGAGAGAAAAGCGGTCTTCTTCCTCCAGGACCAGCAGGATCTTGCACTCTGGGAAAATGTTGGGTGCCCAGGGCAGGCTAAGTGCTCTGCCCACAGCCGCGTAGGCCTGTGGGGCTCTCACCGGCCCTCTGGATCGCCAGCCTGGGTTACTTCATCTGGGAGCGATTCAGAAGAATTTCATCTCCAAAGGAATAAGCGAATTACCCAGAGAGCAATGAGCCGAGACTCGGGTGATTGTTCATTTTTCATCCACATGGTTCACAGATGAGATAGCCCCAGGTTGAGCCTGCAACGGAGGGCGAGGTGGATAGTCCCGCCCACACAGGAGTCACACTCAGGCCGACTGAAGCATGGTTTCGGGTTCCACGTTCCTTTGTCTTCTGCAAGGGGGCCTGGTGCTCATGTGTCTCTAGCCCGCAAAAACGTGACCATTTTGACTGTTTGTTTCCCGAGCTCTGTGGGGACACAGAAACCTCCAGAGAATAGTGGAAAAGCAGCATCATGTTTTCGCTCTCCTTTCCAGTTTCCTCTTTGGAAACAGGTCATAGTGGAGACTCCCCATGTCTTAGGAAAGAGGAAACCATCGTCAGGCCGTGATGCACCGGGCGTTTCTTTTCTCTGTAGTTTCGCTCTCGTTTTCTACATGAAAATGAACGAGATTCGCAAGGAATCAGAAAAGAATTTATGGTACACAAGTCTTGACTACTGTTGCATTCCACTTTGAAATCACTTTGAGCTAAAACAACAGTTTTCGAAGATTTAAAGAAAAATAGATTTTATAAAAGGGATTATTTTATTCACTCAATACATAATTTAAGTTACTAAGAGTAACAAGTGATATTTTTTCCACTATAATTTGCTCTGATGAAAGAAATAATTCTTTTAACTCCTCACAAATGCTACATTTTCAGGACTAAAGGAATCATCAGTAGGCATTCTTTCTTCTTGATCTAAGTTATTTGTCTCTAAAATATGTCAAGTAAGCTTTTAAAGATTCAGGGAGGGGCAGTTTCATGATTTTTTCTCTCAGTAAATTTTGAGGTTACTCCTCTGGCTTCATCGCTTCACTGTGATCTTTTTCTTCCTCTTCTTTGTTATCTTCTTCCATTTTTTCATCTTCCTCATTGTCTAGTGGCTGAGGAATAAGCAGATTACCTACAAATACGTAAGTAGTAATTCTCTGTTTAACTCTTTTTCCTTTCCTTTCCTTTTGGGTGGAGCCCTTTGAGGAATCCCCTTGGCCTGCATCACATCATTTATGAAATTTCTAAGTGTGGGTTGAATGTAAATACGAGTCAAGTCCTGTAGATTCCTGACAGTGATTCCTTACAGATTTGCAGTTGTGAGGGTTAGATTTAATATTATATAAGGTTTAAATAATAGTTAAACTTATGTAACCTGATCTGAATTTGCATTTCCTCTATGAAAACTTCATTTATCTAATAAGGAAATCAAATGATTGTAGACCTATTTACCTTAATTTTGTTGCAATCACTGTTGCTGGGTTGCTGTATTTATATTCCGGGCAATACATGAGTGTAATAACTATACAAAATACTGAATAATTTAGCTTGTAAAAATCCCACAAATTTCATGAAATTTCATAGCACATCTACGTTTGCTTTTGAATCTCTTTCCAAAACACATGAGTAAAATGTCGACTTCTCTCATAGAGATTTTAAGAGCAAAGCAAGTGAATTATTAAAATAGGAAGTATGTACTTAACACAACTTTTTATATGGACCCTTTACATTTTCAGTATTTTAAAAAATGAGGTTATCATAACTCTCTAGAATATTTTTATTATTATTATACTTTAAGTTTTAGGGTACATGTGCAAAATGTGCAGGTTAGTTACATATGTATACATGTGTCATGCTGGTGTGCTGCACCCATTTAGCACTCGACATTTAGCATTAGGTATATCTTCTAAAGTTATCCCTGCACCCTCTGCCCACCCAACGACATTCCCCAGAGTGTGATGTTCACCTTCCTGTGTCCGTGTGTTCACATTGTTCAATTCCCACCTATGAGTGAGAACATGCAGTGTTTGGTTTCCTATCCTTCGGATAGTTTACTGAGAATGATGATTTCCAATTTCATCCATGGCCCTAAAAAGGACATGAACTCATCATTTTTTATGGCTGCATAGTATTCCATGGTGTATATGTGCCACGTTTTCTTAATCCAATGTTGGACATTTGGGTTGGATCCAAGTCTTTGCTATTGTGAATAGTGCCGCAATAAACATACTTGTGTATGTGTCTTTATAGCAGCATTATTTATAGTCCTTTGGGTATATACCCAGTAATGGGATGGCTGGGTCAAACAGTATTTCTAGTTCTAGATCCTTGAGGGATCACCACACAGACTTCCACAATGTTTGAACTAGTTTACAATCCCACCAACAGTGTAAAAGTGTTCCTATTTCTCCACATCCTCTCCAGCACCTGTTGTTTCCTGACTTTTTAATGATCTCCATTCTAACTGGTGTGAGATGGTATCTCATTGTGTTTTTGATTTGCATTTCTCTGATGGCCAGTGATGGTGAGCATTTTTTCATGTGTTTTTTGGCTGCATAAATGTCTTCTTTTCAGAAGTGTCTGTTCATGTCCTTTGCCCACTTCTTGATGGGGTTGTTTGTTTTTTTCTTGTAAATTAGTTTCAGTTCATAGTAGATTCTGGATATTAGCCCTTTGTCAGATGAGTAGGTTGCGAAAATTTTCTCCCATTTTGTAGGTTGCCTGCTCACTCTGATGGTAGTTTATTTTGCTGTACAGAACCTCTTTAGTTTAATTAGGTCCCATTTGTCAATTTTGCCTTTTGTTGCCATTGCTTTTGGTGTTTTAGACATGAAGTCCTTGCCCATGCCTGTGTCCTGAATGGTAATGCCTAGGTTTTCTTCTGGAGTTTTTATGGTTTTAGGTCTAATGTTTAACTCTTTAATCCATATTGAATTATTTTTTGAATAAGGTGAAAGGAAGGGATCCAGTTTCAGCTTTCTACATATGGCTAGCCAGTTTTCCCAGAACCATTTATTAAATAAGGAATCCTTTCCCCATTGCTTGTTTTTCTCAGGTTTGTCAAAGATCAGATAGCTGTATATATGTGGCATGATTTCTGAGGGCTCTGTTCTGTTCCTTTGATCTATGACTGTCTTTTGATAACAGTACCATGCTGTTTTGGTTACTGTAGCCTTGTAGTATAGCTTGAAGTCAGGTAGCGTGATGCCTCCAGGGTTGCTCTTTTGGCTTAGGATTGACTTGGTGATGAGGGCCATTTTTTGGTTCCATATGAACTTTAAAGTTGTTTTTTCCAATTCTGTGAAGAAAGCCATTGGTAGCTTGATGGGGATGGCATTGAATCTATAAATTACCTTGGGCAGAATGGCCATTTTCACGATATTGTTTCATCCTACCCATGAGCTTGGAATGTTCTTCCATTTGTTTCTATCCTCTTTTAATTCAATGAGCAGTGGTTTGTAGTTCTCCTTGAAGAGGTCTTTCATGTCCCTTGTAAGTTGGATTCCTAGATATTTTATTCTCTTTGAAGCAATTGTGAATGGGAGTTCACTCATGATTTGGCTCTGTTAGTCTGTTATTTGTGTATAAGAATGCTTGTGATTTTTGTACATTGATTTTGTATTCTGAGACTTTGCAGAAGTTTCTTATCAGCTTAAGGAGATTTTGGGCTGAGACAATGGGGTTTTCTAGATATACAATCGTGTCATCTGCAGACAGGGACAATTTGACTTCCTCTTTTCCTAATTGAATACATTTTACTTCCTTCACCTGCCTAATTGCCCTGGCCAGAACTTCCAACTCTATGTTGAATAGGAGTGGTGAGAGAGGGCATCCCTGTCTTGTGTCAGTTTTCAAATGGAATGCTTCCAGTTTTTGCCCATTCAGTATGATATTGGCTGTGGGTTTGTCATAGATAGCTCTTATTATTTTGAGATCCGTCCCCTCAATACCTAATTTATTGAGAGTTTTTAGCATGGAGGGTTGTTGAATTTTGTCAAAGGACTCTTCTGTATCTATTGAGATAATCATGTGGTTTTTGTCTTTCCTTGTGTTTATATGCTGGATTATATTTATTGATTTGTGTATATTGAACCAGCCTTGCATCCCAGGGATGAAGCCCACTTGATCATGGTGGATAAGCTTTTTGATGTGCTGCTTTATTTGGTTTGCCAGTATTATATAGAGGATTTTTGCATCAATGTTAATCAAGGATATTGGTCTAAAATTCTCTTTTTTGTTGTGTCTCTGCCCAGCTTTGGTATCAGGATGATATTGGCCTCATAAAATGAATTAGGGAGGATTCCCTCTTTTTCTATTGATTGGAATAGTTTCAGAAGGAATGGTGCCAATTCCTCCTTGTACCTCTGGTAGAATTCGGCTGTGAATCCACCTGGTCCTGGACTTTTTTTGGTTGGTAAGCTAATGATTATTGCCTCAACTTCAGAGCCTGTTTTTTGTCTATTCAGATATTGAACTTCTTCCTGGTTTAATCTTGGGATGGTGTATGTGTCGAGGAATTTATCCATTTCTTGTAGATTTTCTAGTTTATTTGCAAAGAGGTGTTTGTAGTATTCCCTGATGGTAGTTTGTATTTCTGTGGGATTGGAGATTGTATCCCCTTTATCATTTTTTATTGCATCTATTTGATTCTTCTCTCTTTTTTTCTTTATTAGTCTTGCTAGCGGTCTATCAATTTTCTTGGTCCTTTCAAAAAACCAGCTCCTGGATTCATTAATTTTTTGAAGGGTTTTTTGTGTCTCTATTTCCTTTAGTTCTGCTCTGATTTTAGTTATTTCTTGCCTTCTGCTAACTTTTGAATGTGTTTGCTCTTGCTTTTCTAGCTCTTTTAAATCTGATGTTAGGGTGTCAATTTTGGATCTTTTCTGCTTCCTCCTGTGGGCATTTAGTGCTATAAATTTACCTCTACACAGCTTTAAATGTGTCCCACACATTCTGGTATGTTGTGTCTTTGTTGCCATTGGTTTCAAAGAACATCTCTATTTCTGCCTTCATTTCATTATGTACCCAGTAGTCACTCAGGAGCAGGTTGTTCTGTTTCCATGTAGTTGAGCAGTTTTGAGTGAGTTTCTTCATCCTGAGTTCTAGTTTGATTGCACTGTGGTCTGAGAGACAGTTTGTTATGATTTCTGTTCTTTTACATTTGCTGAGGAGAGCTTTACTTCCAACTATGTGGTCAATTTTCGAATAGGTTTGGTGCTGAAAAAAATGTATACTCTGCTGATTTAGAGTGGAGAGTTCTGTAGATGTCTATTAGGTCCACTTGGTGCAGAGCTGAGTTCAATTCCTGGGTATCCTTGTTATCTTTCTGTCTCGTTGATCTGTCTAATGTTGACAGCGGGGTGTTAAAGTCTCCCATTATTACTGTGTGGGAGTCTAAGTCTCTTTGTAGGTCACTCAGGACTTGCTTTATGAATCTGGGTGCTCCTGTATTGGTTGCATATATATTTAGGATCGTTAGCTCTTCTTGTTGAATTGATCCGTTTACCATTATGTAATGGCCTTCTTTGTCTCTTTTGATCTATGTTGGTTTAAAGTCTGTTTTATCAGAGACTAGGATTGCAACCCCTGCCTTTTCTTGTTTTCCATTTGCTTGGTAGATCTTCCTCCATCCTTTTATTTTGAGCTTATCTGTGTCTCTGCACGTGAGATGGGTTTCCTGAATACAGCATAATGATGGGTCTGCACTTTTTATCCAATTTGCCAGTCTGTGTCTTTTAATTGGAGAATTTAGTCCGTTTATATTAAAAGTTAATATTGTTATGTGTGAATTTGATCCTGTCATTATGATGTTAGCTGGTTATTGTGCTCGTTAGTTGATGCAGTGTCTTCCTAGCCTCGATGGTCTCTACAATTTGGCATGATTTTGCAGTTGCTGGTACCAGTTGTTCCTTTCCATGTTTAGTGCTTCCTTCAAGATCTCTTTAAGGCAGGTCTGGTGGTGACAAAATCTCTCAGCATTTACTTGTCTGTAAAGTATTTTGTTTCTCCTTCACTTATGAAGCTTACTTTGGCTGGATATGACATTCTGGGTCCAAATTCGTTTCTTTAAGAATGTTGAATATTGGCCCCCACTCTCTTCTGGCTTGTAGAGTTTCTGCTGAGAGAGCCACTGTTAGTCTAATGGACTACCCTTGGTGCATAACCCGACCTTTCTGTCTGGCTGTCCTTAATATTTTTTCCTTCATTTCAACTTTGGTGAATCTGACAATTATGTGTCTTGGAGTTGCTCTTCTCGAGGAGTATCTTTGTGGTGTTCTCTGTATTTCCTGAATCAGAATGTTGGCCTGCCTTGCTAGATTGGGGAAGTTCTCTTGGATAATATCCTGCAGAGTGTTTTCCAACTTGGTTCCATTCTTCCTGTCACTTTCAGGTACACCAATCAGACGTAGATTTGGTCTTTCCACATAGTCCCATATTTCTTGGAGGGTTTGTTCGTTTGTTTTTATTCTTTTTTCTCTAAACTTCCCTTCTCGCTTCATTTCATTCATTTCATCTTCCATCACTGATACTCTTTCTTCCAGTTGATTGCATTGGCTCCTGGGACTTCTGCACTCTTCACGTAGTTCTCAAGCCTTGGATTTCAGCTCCATCAGCTCCTTTAAGCACTTCTCTGTATTGTTTTTTCTAGTTATACATTCGTCTAATTTTTTTTCAAAGTTTTTTAACTTCTTTGCCTTTGGTTTGAATTTCCTCCTGTAGCTCGGAGTAGTTTGATCATCTGAAGACTTCTCTCAACTCGTCAAAATCATTCTCCCTCCAGCTTTGCTCCGTTGTTGATGAGGAACTGCATTCCTTTGGAGTAGGAGAGGCAATCTGCTTTTTAGAGTTTCCAGTTTTTCTGCTCTCTTTTTACCCCATCTTTGTGGTTTTATCTCCTTTTTGTCTTTGATGATGGTGATGTACAGATGGGTTTTTGGTGTGGATGTCCTTTCTGTTTGTTAGTTTCCTTCTAACAGAGAGGACCCTCAGCTGCAGATCTGTTGGAGTTTGCTAGAGGTCCACTCCAGACGCTGTTTGCCTTTGTAACATCAGCGGTGGCTGCAGAACAGCAGATTTTCATGAACCACAAATGCCGCTGTCTGATCATTCCTCTGGAAGTTTTGACTCAGAGGAGTACCCGGCCGTGTGAGGTGTCAGTCTGCCCCTACTGGGGGGTGCCTCCCACTTAGGCTGCTTGGAGTTCAGGGTTCAGGGTTCCACTTAAGGAGACAGTCTGCCCGTTCTCAGATCTCCAGCTGTGTGCTGGGAGAATGATTGCTCTCTTCAATGCTGTCAGACAGGGACATTTAAGTCTGCAGAGGTTACTGCTGTCTTTTTGTTTGTCTGTGCCCTGCCCCCATAGGTGGAGCCTATAGAGGCACGCAGGCCTCCTTGAGCTGTGCTGGGCTCCACCCAGTTCGAAGTTCCCGGCTGCTTTGTTTACCTACGCAAGCCTGGACAATGGCGGCGCCCCTCCCAAAGCCTCGCTGCCGACTTGCAGTTTGATCTCAAACTGCTGTGCTAGCAATCAGTGAGACTCTGTGGGTGTAGGACCCTCCGAGCCAGGTGCGGGATATAATCTCCTGGTGTGCCGTTTTTTAAGCCCGTCGGAAAAGTGCAGTATTTGAGTGGGAGTGACCCGATTTTCCAGGTCCATCTGTCACTCCTTTCTTTGACTAGTAAAGGGAAATCCCTGACCCCTTGCACTTCCCGAGTGAGGCAATGCCTAGCCCTGCTTCGGCTTGCACGCGGTGCGCTACACTCACTCTCCTGTGCCCACTGTCTGGCACTCCCTAGTGAGATGAACCCGGTACATCAGATGGAAATTCAGAAATCACCCATCTGCTGCGTCAGTCACGCTGGGAGATGTAGACTGCAGCTGTTCCTATTTGGCTATCTTGGCTGTGCCCACTCTCTAGAATTTTTAAATTATATTTACAATTGTTTTTTCTATAGTTCACTGTATAAAGTATTTGGTTTTTTTAAAAAAGCAAAATCATCGTTATGTGTGACTCTTGATAGGCCACAGAACAAGTGAATGAGCATGAGTGAGACCACTTTCTTAGATGTCTGTAAGTAGCAGGGCCATGGTAGACCTGGTCAGCGGATGCACTTTAGCAGATGAAACTTCTAGTTTACCTGAATATTTATCCTTGACAAGGTAGGGCTGAGCCTACACTTGCTTTGGATCTTTCTAGTACAAGAAATATTCACAGAAATTGTATCTAGATACCTTTTGTTTGGAAAATCCTGTTCAGAATCATAGTGTAATCTTTGGGACTCATGTCATGCTCATTTGACTTCTTCCCATATTTTTTATGTTTCTTTTGGTAAAACTATAATGGTTTTCATTTTTTACTTAATATCACACAATTAAACTGTCCATATTTGAGCTTTATTGTAGCTTATCAGTGATAAAAAACAGGTAGTAATTGCCATTGTTTGCTTGTTTGTTTTCTTAATAAGGCCTGAAAACAGCCATTCCTTATTAAGAAAGTGTGCAATGTAACATATTTGCTAGAGTTACATGGATTATATATTTTTTAAAGGGAAAAATTTGAGAGTAACATGGATTACCACCAGGATTATTATTACAGTAGTTGCTCAGATTTGGTTAAGGAAGACCAATCAAAGTACAGTGAAAGGATTATTATCTCTCTGCTAAGATTAAGATATTGTTTTAAAGATCTCAGCCCCAATAATTCCACATCATCTGAAAACAAGTGTTTGTGATCATGTGTAAGCAGGAAATTGTTCCAAGTAAGTGAAGATATTTTATTTTTGTGAAAGGCAGTATCAATGGGATTATTTGTTTTATACCAGTGGCTAGGATGGTGGAATTGGGGTTATTTCTACAGTTATTCTTTGATGATTACTAAACTGCTAAGAAATGCCCCATATGATTTGTATCTAGGAAAGAAAAAAATCAGTATCATACTGTTGTCATCTGTCAGAAATGTTCATTTTATTCTGAATTAAACGTGGCTTTTGAAGTTACCTTGAATTCCTGGTGACCACATGTTTTTATCTGGAAAACCTGGGGAAAGTTGTCTGTCCCATCTACCCTGCTGTTTTCTTTTTTCTCGGTTGGAACTGCTGTTTAGATGATGCTTTTACTATGCAGGAGAGAGTTTTTGTTAAGGATATATTTGAAGATTGGGTTTTCCGTAATGTCTTTCATTCTTTGACTTTGGAAAAGTGTACAGTAGATTTTCATGATCATTGCATACTTCTTGTCATTGAAATGTATTTTTATATTTTTAAATGCATTCATTTTACACTTGTGACTTTATTATTGACTTTAAGAGGCAGAAATAAAAAAATAAAATTAAAAAAAAAGAAAATGAATGCGATCCACACACCTGCGTGTGTGAGACTGTCACAGCAACAGCGACACCCACAAGCATTGCCGCCTTCACGGAGAGGGCATGGAAAACTCAAGACTATCATGGATGTTCAGTTCTACACTCCACCCTTCCAATGTGGTTTCTCCTTGAAATCGTGTGTGAGCCCAGAGAGAAACTTCCAGTTTCCGTAGAATTCTGGAGAACTCAGAGAGACAGCCCTGGAAGCCCCCCTTTCCTGGCCGATGTGGCCCCACCTTCACCTACCACACATGGCCCTGTGTCTGTGGTCTCTGGCTTCAGAGGGCGGGTTATCCAGGGCCCTTGGGTACTCATGCATATTCGTGAAGGGGTGAAGCTGGTGGGTCTTTATAAGTGCCACTGGCGGGGTCGGACTCTTGACTGGACCTGCGCGCAGCACAAAGGCCAACTGAGGTGCACGGGAGCTGCCGGCCACTCTCTGCCCTCGTCTCTCTGTGCAATTCCGGCCAGGTGCCCCCGCGATGGCTCTCCCGACACCTTCTGACAGCCCCTTCCCCTCGGAAGCCTGAGGACGAGGACGGAAAAGGGACTCGTTTGTAACCTGAACGAAAAAGATGCCCTGCCAGTGTGCCTTGGTGGAACCCTTACCTGAACTGGCCAGAGAGACCTGCCTTTTAGAGTCCAGGATTCAGATTTCGTGTCAGAATCGAAGGTTCAGGCATCCAGGCCAGGGTGGCAGGGAACCCACGCACGCAGACGGCCTGTGCAATGCGGTCCACTAGGGTGCCACCCTCCCTCCTTGGTCGCCTTCATCCCCACCAGGGCGTGGGGTACAGGGGGTTTTCTTTAGCCAGGCAGCAAGGTTCACCCATCTGCTGCAGCCCAGCGAGGCTTCCCAGGCAGAAGGAATCTCCCAACCTGCCATGGAACACAGGGATTTTGGGTTTGCTGTCCTGGCTCCTTCAGAAATGGTGCCGACCCACCCTCAGACACCTGGGTGACCTCAGCACCCAAACAGATGGCAGGGGGACCAGGATCCACACTACGGTGGCCTTCTGGGTATGGGCTCAATGGGACAGCTTGGGCCGCTCACGTTGTCAAACAGATGGCAGGGGGACCAGGACCCACAGCAAGGCTGCCTTCTGGGTACCTGCTCAGTGGGACAACTTGAGCCGCTCAGGCTGAGTCACAGGAGCAAGGTGTGCTTGCACCTCACACGTCCCACATGAGTCCGTATTGGGGCTCGGGCCAGGGTCTCCAAGTCACCAGGGCATGTGGGGATGCAAAGCCGAGGCACATCTACCTCAGCAGCTCACGCCCATGGAGGCCTCTGCATGTCAGAAACAGATGTAAGCCTCCCAGTCACCCTCCCAACCGCTCCAGGAGCTGGAGCGTTCATCTGCACTCGCATCCACCCTGCTATATGAACTCCTGACGATCCCAGAAATTCAGCAAAAGGCACATCCTTTCCTAGCAATGGAGCCACTGGGGGAGTTGAAGGACGTGGAAGAGTCCAATTTTCTGGAACCACTCCTCAGCCAGGAAGAACACAAGGCTCAGTTGGAGGAGCTTTAGGACACAGCATTGGGAAAGGATGGGGACAGCGGGGTGGCCCTTCTTTCGTGGTGAACCTCTGGCTCGGTATGGAGACCTGTGTCTTCCCTTCCAGCTGACCTGTCTAGGATTCCTGAGTTCAGGTCCGGCAAGAGGCTCCACAGAAAGGAGGTCTGTCATTCTTCTCTGAACATCTCAGGGATTTCAGAGCCAGCACACGTACTCAGAGATGGGCCATCCACTGCCCATGCGTGGGACCGCGGGCAGCCGGCTAGGGTTTGGGACCAGCCCAGGCAGGGATCTCATCCCTTCCCCAGCCCCCCTACGCCTTGTACCCACCCCGCCCCCGCGTTCTTCAGTGATGTAGGCGGAGACCTCCACCCCGGGAAACACCGGCCGGGACAGTGGCCAGGCCTCCTCTCTTTTCCGCGGCTCAACTCCACTGCCTCCCCACTCCACCATCACTCGCGCAACCGTGCCCTGCCATAATCCCTGGCATCACGTGGAGTGCCTAGCAACTAAATGTAGACAACGAGATCTCTCACAAACTGTGGTTCTGCTCTTTCTAGGCGGGAGGGAAGCCAGGCAGAGATGGGGAAAGGAACGGAGACAAAGTGAGAGGGAGTGACAGAGGGAGGAAAGGACGGATGAACGGAGGGACCTTGGAAGGTGTGGAGGGAGGAAGGGAAAGAAAAAGAGAAGAATGGAGGGAGGGAAGGAGGGAGAAATGGAGGTATGGATGGAGGGAGAGAGGGAAGGAGAGAAGAACAGAGGGAGGGAGAGAGGGAGAGAAGGAAGAATAGAGGGAAGGATGGACAGAGGGAGAAAAGGAGCAAGAAACAGAGAAAGGAAGGAAAAGAAAGAAGGTGTCTTCGGCCTCCAGGACCAGCAAGACCTAGAATTCTGGGAAAATGTTGGGTGCCCAGTGCAGGCTGAGTGCTCGGCCAAAGGCCGTGTAGGCCGACGGTGCCCTCACCAGCCCTCGGGAATGTCAGCCTGGGTTACTTCATCTGGGAGCGATTCAGACGACTTCTACCTCCCAAGGAATGAGCGAATTCCCCAAAGAGTAGAGCCGGGACTCGAATGGTTGTCTGTTTTTCATCCACGTGTTTCACAGATGGCATATCCCCACGCTAAGCCTGCAACAGAGCACGAGGCAGATACTCCCATCCACAGAGGAGTCACACTCAAGCCGAGTGAACCATGATTCTGGATTCCACGTTCCTTTGCCCTCTGCAAGGTGGCCTGTTGCTCACTGGTCTCTGGCCCCCGAAAGCATGACCCTGTGGACTGTTTGTTTCCCGAGCTCTGTGGGGACACAGAAACCTCCAGAGAAACGTGGAAAAGCGGCATTGTGTCTTCGCTCTCCTTTGCAGTTTCCAAACAGGCCATTTTGGAGACTCCCCATGTTGCAGGAAACAGGAATGCATCATCAGGCTGTGATGCCTCAGTCCCCTGCCCTGGCCCCAGGCCCACCAGGAGGCATCCCTTTTGCTGACACTCCAGGCCTTCCCCCTTCTCACGAGCTCCCGAGCTTCCAACACATTGCGCTGGCTCAGGACTGGGTGTGCTCGGAGGTGTCAGGGCCCAGGGCCCACAGTTCTGGGATCCCCTCCAGTCCTCTGCCGTACCGCGGAAAAATTGTTTTGGATCCCTCGCTGCCCCTCCTGCAAGGCCCCCTCTTTCCCCACACACCCAGAGCCACCAGGGCTGCCCAGAGGCGAACAGCTTGCCCAGCCCTTTTTCTCACAACGCCCACACCATGGTCGCTTGTCCCGACGAGTACCCGCCCATGGCCAACGGGAAAGGAAGGCCCTGATTTGCCCCACGCTTGCACTAGAGCCCCAGCAGCCTGATCCCGGGAAAGAGGGGCTGACGGACATCCAGACACACCACACCAACACCACGAGCAAACCCACCCTGACACACACACAGATACACACGGGTGCACACACACAGGCACACAAGCACACACACGGACACACACACAAGGATATACAGGCAAAGACACAGACACAGCCTGAAAGAGAGCCAGGGAGACTGGGATGGAGAGATAGAAATGTAGGGAGAGAGAGAAAGGTGGAGGAGGAGAGAGACAGAAGGTGACAGAAGAGCGAGAGGTGGAGGGGGAAATAGAGAAAGGGAGACGGCGAGGGAGTTGTAGAGCAAGAGAGACAGAGCCTTGGAGAAGGAGGCTCTGCTCAGGTAGACAGGGCAACTTTGAGCAGGCCGGGGTGAGGTGGAGGGTGCTTGGGCCAGGCTAGAACAGGAGGTCAGGACCGCCCAATTGGGAAAACCAATGGAGCCCTGAGACATGTTTTTTTTTTTTTTCTTGGATTGGTTGGTTGGTTTGGGGGTGCGTTTCATAGGGTCCTTCTGTCTCCTAGGTGTGGTGGTTCCTGAGGTTTGTAGAGTGCACCCATCCATCAGGTGGAAGCCGTGGCACCAAGCATGTCCACGGGGCCAGGCCTGGTTCTCTCTTGTGTCCTCAGGACTTGAGTTTACACGAAGTCAGTGGCAATGGGAAACAGGGTGCACAGGGACGGATTTATTCATGGCTGGCTAAAACAATGTCCTTCCCCCGGGGAAAGCAGCCCACGTGTTCTGGAGCGGAGGTCTTGGCTGGCGACTGTGGGACCTGCTGCCCCAGCTTGGACAGTTGCAGTGGCACTTGATGAATGAATTGAATTGCCTGGGGTCCGGGGAGTGGGAAGACACCCCGGAGGGCAGGAAACCCTAGCCTGCGCCTTTGAGGTCTAGTACCTGCCACAGCGCCCCAGCTGGAGCCAGGATTCTGGTGGGGCTGCAGCCAGGCAGAAGAGGTGGGATGCTGCCGCCTGGCGGTATTGCAGCTGCGGACCCCCACGAGGAGGTTTCATTTCGACATAAATGTTTTTCTTTCTTCAGCTGATATGTATCCTTAATTTTAGATTAGTGGTAACTCCACAAATTTAGAGGTACAAAATATGATTGCCCACACCTTATAATCGCATTACCACCTCCCATTACCATCACCATTCCCCCTCCTCACCATCATCAACCCGTAGACTAGGTCTCGCCATGTTGCCCAGGCTGGCCTCAAACTCCCGGGCTTAAGTCATATGCCTGCCTCGGCCTCTCAAAGTGCTGGGATCAGCGGTGTGAGTCACCATGCCCAGCCAACCACCACCAAGTTTTGATTCAGCAGCACTGGGTCGTGAAGCTAAGGATCCACAAATTTAGAAAAGTTTTTAAATATCATAACGTTTCTGTGAGGAAATAGTATTTGTTATTACATTTTTAGACTCTTTTATAATGTTCTTTTTTTTTTTCCACCGAACACAGTACTAAGTAGTAATTGGAAAATCACAGCAAAAGTCATATTACTTTTTCTAATACAGTGTCCTTGGCTGTTCTCTAAGCTAAACCTGATCACCTACATTGAGAAAAAGAAAAAGCCCCAGAGTGTGAGGAGACAGGAGATAGTAGCCAAACATCCAAAGAGGTGGGAGTGAATAAGGCGGACGACACAGATGAGATGTCCAAAGGTCAAGGAGAAAGCCAGATCTTAAAGTGTGGTTTGCGAAGCTATACTCCAATGGAAATATTTTCTGAGAAGCCCTGGTTTTTTCTCTTGCTTTTATTAGAGACAGACATCTTCTGCCCCATGCTCTTCAGTTTTCTAGGACTGGACTTCCCCTTCAACGATCATTCATGTAAGTTACAAAGAAAATCAAACCCTTTGCATGGCTTGCAAGGGACTGGAGGACCCGGCTGCTTGCTCTTTTATTGCTTTTGAGGACATGGGACGGTCTGTGATTTTTAAGGAACTCTATGTTAAACATTTTCTAATTTCCATTTTGACTCTTGTCTAAAATGTGTGAGAATAGTGGAGATATTGGGATTTGGTTTAGAAATCGCAGAAACACCACATTCAGATGTCGTATGTTTTCTGCTTTATAATTTCATATCCTGTGAAGGTTTCAAATGTGATTCTACAGAAATTCATACTCAATAATTTTATCAGAACACTAAGCCTCTGCCCCATATAATAAAACCTAATGTTATTTTACTTCAAAATTTTAAGTTTTTGGTATGTATTGACGCTAAAGCTGTAAACAGTCTGTGCCATAATTCCTAAACTGTAATATGGTTTAATGTATCTACTTTTTACATTTAAAACATGTACTTTGCCATTGAGTAACTTAGAATATTGCTGAGCATGTATTAAATACCCATTTGTTTCCTGATTTTTTAATAGTTATCATTTTATAATTTTCTCTTGTTTAGTTTGCAGCTTACTAGGATTTTGTCATTGATATGTATGTGTGTATATATATATATATATATATATATACACACAAGTATATATGTAACAACATATGTAATTGATATATATCTATATGTTTTATATGTGGGTATATACACACTTTTGTGAATATATGCATGTGTACATAACATTAATTTTTTGACCAATAAAAACTGCGTAATTATGCATTGTCTACATAATAATTTGATAGATATATATTGTAAAATGTTTAATACAATTAAGTTGATGAACATTTATATCACCTCACACGGTTATGATTTTGTAGTGAGAGCATTTGAGGTCTCCTATTGTTGTAGCAAATTTTAAGCATACAAAACACTGTTATTAACTACATTTTAAAGCTATACATTAGACCCCCAAAACTTATTTATCTTATAACTGAAAGTTTGTACTCTTTGAACACTTTATCATTTTTTCTACCTCCAGGCCTGGTCATTACCATTGTACTCTCTGCTTCTGTGAGTTCAGGCTTTTTAAATTCTCAATTTAAGTGAGAACATACAGTGTTTGTTTTTCTGTGCCCAGCTTATTTTGCATAGCATAATGTACCCAGGTCCATTCATGTTGTTGAAATAGCAGAATTTCATTCTTTTTTATGGGTGAATAATATTCAGTTGTCTATTTTACCACATTTTCCTTATCCATTCAGCATCTACAGATAAGTCATTTTTTTAAAAAAGTACTCTTGACAGTTGTGAATAACGCTGCATTGAATACAGGGGTGCAGATTATTTTTGAGATGCTGATTTTATTTTGTTTACAGACAGAAGTGGAATTTGGGGATTGTACGATAGTTCAATTTTTTTTAAATAACCTGCATACTAATTTTCATAATGACTCTTCCAGTTTACAACTCATTAAGACTGTACAGAAATATTTTGTCACATCCTTGTTAACACTTGTCATATATCTTTTTTTTGATATTAGCCATTCCAACTGCTGTAAAGTGGTATCTTTTCATTTGCAATTTTCTCATGAATGGTAATGTTTAGCATCTTTCTACACACCTGTTGGATATTTGAATATGTTTGTAAAAAATATTTAGTCTTGGTCATTGGAGCCAAGATGGCCAAATAGGAATAGCTCCAGTATACAAATCCCAGCTTGAGTGACGCAGAAGATGGGTGATTTCTGCATTTCCAACTAAAGTACCAGGTTCATCTCACTAGGGAGTGCCAGTCAGTGGGTACCAGACAGTGGGTACAGCACACCACGCATAAGCTAAAGCAGGGCGAGGCATCACCTCACTGGGGAACTGCAAGGGGTCAGGGAATTCCCTTTCCTAGTCAAAGAAAGGGGTGACAGATGACACCTGGAAAATCGGGTCATTCCCACCCTAATACTGCGCTTTTCCAATGGGCTTCACAAACAGCACACCAGGAGATTATATCCTGCACCTGGCTCAGAGGTTGTTATGCCCATGGAACCTCGCTCATTGCTAGCACAGCAGTCTGAGATCAAACTGCAAGGTGGCAGTGAGGCTGGGGAAGGTGCGCCTGCCATTGCTCAGGCTTCAGTATGTAAACAAAGTGGCTGGGAAGCTCGAACTCGGTGGAGCCCATCACAGCTCAAGGAGGTCTGCCTGCTTCTGTATGCTCCCCCTCTGGAGGCAGGGCACAGACAAACAAAAGACAGCAATAACCTCTACAGATATAAATGTCCTTGTCCCACAGCTTCGAAGAGAGTAGTGGTTCTCCCAGCATGCAGCTGGAGATCTGAGAATGGGAAGACTGCCTCCTCAAGTGGGTCCCTGAACCCCGAGTAGCCTAACTAGGAGGCACCCCCCCAGTAGGGTTGGACTGAAACCTCACAAGGCTGGGTATTCCTCTGAGACAAAACTTCCAGAGGAACGATCAGGCAGCAGCATTTTTGTTTCAATAATATCCGCTGTTCTGCAAATACTGCTGCCGATACCCAGGCAAACAAGATCTGGAGTGGACGTCTAGCAAACTCCAACAGACCTGCAGCTGAGGGTCCTGACTGTTAGAAGGAAAACTAACAAACAGAAAGGACATCCACCCCAAAAACCAATCTGTACATCACCACCATCAAAGACCAAAGGTAGATAAAACCACAAAGATGGGGAAAAACAGAGCAGAAAAACCAGAAACTCTAAAAATCGTAGCACCTCTCCTCCTCCAAAGGAACGCAGCTCTTCACCAGCAATGGAACAAAGTTAGATAGAGAATGACTTTGATGAGTTGAGAGAGGAAGACTTCAGAAGATCAAACTACTCCAAGGTAAAGGAGGAAGTTCAAACCAACAGCAAAGAACTTAAAAACCTTGAAAATAATTAGACAAATGGATAACTAGAATAATCAATGCAGAGAAGTCCTTAAAGGACCTGATGGAGCTGAAAATCATGACACCAGAACTACGTGATGAATAAACAAGCCTCAGTAACCAACGCGATCAACTGGAAGAAATGGTATCAGCGATGGAAGATGAAATGAATGGAATGAAGTGTGAAGAGAAGTTTAGAGAAAAAAGAATAAAAAGAAACGAACAAAGCCTCCAAGAAATACGGGACTATGTGTAAAGACCAAATCTACGTCTAATTGGTGGACTTGAAAGTGACGGGGAGAATTGAACCAAGTTGCAAAACAATCAGCAGGATATTATCAAGGAGAACTTCCCAAATCAAGCAAGGCAGGCCAACATTCAAATTCAGGAAATACAGAGAACACCATAAAGATACTCCTCGAGAAGAGCAACTCTAAGACACAACATTGTCAGATTCACCAAAGTTGAAATGAAGGAAAAAAATGTTAAGGGCAGCCGGAGAGAAAGGTCGGGTTACCCACAAGGGGAAGCCCATCAGACTAACAGCAGATCTCTTAGCAGAAACTCTACAAGGAAGAAGGGAGTGGAGGCCAATTTGCAACATTCTTAAAGAAAAGAATTTGGACACAGAATGACATATCCAGCCAAACTAAGCTTCTTAAGTGAAGGAGAAATAAATTCCTTTACAGACAAGCAAATGCTGAGAGATTTTGTCACCATCAGTAATGCCCTAAAGCAGTTCCTGAAGGAAGCACTAAACATGGAAAGGAACAACTGGTAACAGTCACTGCAAAAACTTGCCAAATTGTAAAGACCATTGAGGCTAGGAAGAAACTGCATCAAGTAACGAGCAAAATAACCAGCTAACATCATAATGATAGGATAAAATTCACACTTAAAAATACTAACCTTAAAATTAAATGGGCTAAATTCTCGAATTAAAAGGCACAGACTGGCAAATTGGAAAAGAGTGAAGACACATCAGTGTGCTGTATTCAGGAAACACATCTCACGTGCAGAGACACACATAGGCTCAAAATAAAGAGATGGAGGAAGATCAACCAAACAAATGGAAAAAAAAAGGCAGGGGTTGCAATCCTAGTCTCTGATAAAACAGACTTTAAACCAACAAAGATCAAAAGAGACAAAGAAGGCCATTACATAATGGTAAAGGGATCAATTCAACAAGAAGAGCTAACTATCCTAAATATATATGCACCCAATAGAGGAGCACCCAGATTCATAAAGTAAGTCTTTAGTGACCTACAAAGAGACTTAGACTCCCACACAGAAATAATGGGAGAGTTTAACACCCCATTGTCAACATTAGACAGATCAACGAGACAGAAAGTTAACAAAGATACCCAGGATTTAAACTCAGCTCTGCACCAAGCGGACCTAATAGGCAACTACAGAACTCGCCTCCACAAATGAATAGAATATACCTTATTTCCAGCACCACACCACACATATTCCAAAATTGACCACTTACTTGGAAGTAAAGCACTCCTCAGCAAATGTAAAAGAACAGAAATCATAATAAACTGTCTCCCAGACCACAGTGCAATCAAACTAGGACTCAGGATGAAGAAACTCACTCAAAACGACTCAACTACATGGAAACTGAACAACCTGCTCCTGAATGACTACTGGGTACATAACGAAATGAAGGCAGAAATAAAGATGTTCTTTGAAACAAATGAGAACAAAGACACAACATACTGAAATATCTGGGACACATTCAAAGCAGTGTGTAGAGGGAAATTTATAGCACTAAATGCCCATAAGAGAAAGCAGGAAAGATCCAAAACAGACACCCTAACATCCCAATTAAAAGAACTAGAGAAGCAAGAGCAAGCACATTCAGAAGCCGGTAGAAGGCAAGAAATAACTAAAATCAGAGCAGAACTGAAGGAAATAGAGACACAAAAACCCTTCAAAAAATCAATGAATCCAGGAGCTGGTTTTGTGAAAAGATCAACAAAATTGATAGACCACTAGCAAGACTAATAAAGAAGAAAAGAGAGAAGAATCAAATAGAAGCAAAAAAAAAAAAAAATGACAAAGGGGATATCACCACGGATCCCACAGAAATACCAACTACCATAAGAGAATACTGTAAACACCTCTATATAGATAAACTAGAAAATGTAGAAGAAATGGATAAATTCCTTGACACATACACCGTCCCAAGACTAAACCAGGAAGAGGTTGAATCACTGAATAGACCAATAACAGATTCTGAAGTTGAGGCAATAATTAATAGCTTACCAACCAAAAAAAGTCCAGGACCAGATGGATTCACAGCCGAATTCTACCAGAGGTACAAGGAGGAGCTGGTACCATTCCTTCTGAAACTATTTCAATCAATAGAAAAAGAGGAAATCCTCCCTAACTCATTTTATGAGGCCAGCATCATCCTGATACCAAAGCCGGACAGAGACACAACCAAAAAAGAGAATTTTAGACCAATATCCTTGATTAACATTGATGTAAAAATTCTCAATAAAATACTGGCAAACCGAATCCAGTAGCACATCAAAAACTTACCCACCATGATCAAGTGGGATTCATACTTGGGGATACAAGGCTGGTTCAACATAAGAAAATCAATAAATGTAACCTAGCATATAAACAGAACCAAAGACAAAAACCACATGATTAACTCAATAGATGCAGAAAAGACCTTTGACAAAATTCAACATTTCATGCTAAAAACTCTTAATAAATTAGGTATTGATGGGACGTATCTCAAAATAATAAGAGCTATCTATGACAAACCCACAGCCAATATCATACTCAGTGGACAAAAACTGGAAGCATTCCCTTTGAAAACTGACACAAGACAGGGATGCCCTCTCTCACCACTCCTATTCAACATAGTGTTGGAAGTTCTGGCCTGGGCAATTAGGCAGAAGAAGGGAATAAAAGGCATTCAATTAGGAAAAGAGGAAGTCACACTGTCCCTGTTTGCGATGACACGACTGTATATCCAGAAATCCCCATCATCTCAGCCCAAAACCTCCTTAAGCCGATAAGCAACTTCAGCAAAGTCTCAGAATACAAAATCGATGTGCAAAAATCACAAGCATTCTTATACACCAATAACAGACAAACAGAGAGACAAATCATGAGTGAACTCCCATTCACAATTGCTTCAAAGAGAATAAAATACCTAGGAATCCAACTTACAAGAGATGGGAAGGACCTCTTCAAGGAGAACTACAAACCACTGCTCAATGAAATAAAAGAGGATACAAACAAATGGAAGAACATTCCATGCTCATGGGTAGGAAGAATAAATATTGTGAAAATTGCCATACTGCCCAAGATAATTTATAGATTCAATGCCATCCCCTTCAAGCTAACAATGACTTTCTTCATAGAATTGAAAAAACTACTTTAAAGTTCATATGGAATGAAAAAAGAGCCCGCCATCACCAAGTCAATCCTAAGCCAAAAGAACAAAGCTGCAGGCTTCACGCTACCTGACTTCAAACTGTATTACAAGGCTACAGTCACCAAAACAGCATGGTACTGGTACCAAAAGAGAGATATAGAAAAATGGAACAGAATATAGACCTCAGAAATAATGCCGCAGTTCTACAACTATCTGATCTTTGATAAACCTGAGAAAAACAATCAATGGGGAAAAGATTCCCTATTTAATAAATGGTGCTGGGAAAACTAGCTAGACTTATGTAGAAAGCTGAAACTGGATCACTTCTTTACACCTTATGCAAAAATTAATTCAAGATGGATTAAAGACTTATATATTAGACCTAAAACCATAATAACACTAGAAGAAAACCTAGCCAATACCATTCAGGACATAAGCATGAGCAAGAACCTCATGTCTGAAACACCAAAAGCAATGGCAACAGAGGCCAAAATTGGCAAGTGGGATCTAATTAAACAAAAGAGCTTCTGCACAGCAAAAGAAACCACCATCAGAGTGAATAGGCAACCTACAGAATGGGAGAAAATTTTTGCAATCTACTCATCTGACAAAGGGCTAATATCCACAATCTACAATGAACTCAAACAAATTTACAAGAAAAAAGCGAACAAACCCATCAAAAAGTGGGCAAAGGATATGAACAGACAATTATCAAAAGAAGACATTTATGCAGCCAAAAAACAGATGAAAAAATGGTCATCATCACTGGCCATCAGAGAAATGCAAATCAAAACCACAATGAGATACCATCTCACACCAGTTAAAATGGTGATCATTAAAAAGTCAGGAAACAACAGGTGCTGGAGAGGATGTGGAGAAATAGGAACACTTTTACACTGTTAGTTGGACTGTAAATTAGTTCAACTATTGTGGAAGTTGGTGTGGCATTTCCTCAGGGATCTAGAACTAGAAATACCATTTGACCCAGCCATCCCATTACTGGGTATATACTCAAAGGATTGTAAATCATGCTGCTATAAAGACCGATGCACACATATGTTTATTGCGGCACTATTCACAATAGCAAAGACTTGGAACCAACCCAAATGTCCAACAACGATAGACTGGATTAAGAAAATGTGGCACATATACCTCATGGAGTACTATGCAGCCATGAAAAATGATGAGTTCATGTCCTTTTTAGGGACATGGATGAAGCTGGAAACCATCATTCTCAGCAAACTATCTCAAGGACAAAAAACCAAACACCACATGTTCTCACTCATAGATGGGAATTGAACAATGAGAACACATAGACACAAGAAGGGGAACATCACACACCGGGGACTGTTGTGGGGTGGGGGCAGGGGGGAGGGATAACATTAGGAGATATACCTTATGCTAAATGACGAGTTAATGGGTGAAGCACAACAACATGGCACGTGTATACATATGTAACAAACTTGCACATTGTGCACATGTACCCTAAAAGTTAAAGTATAATAATATTAAAAAATAATGTTTAGTCTTTTGCCTATTTTTTAGTTGGGTATTATAATTATTATTGTTTAGCTTCTGATTTGTATGAGTTTCTGCTATATTTTGAATACTATCCTCTTATCATATATGATTTGCAAATATTTTATCCCATCTTAAATATTTTCTTATTTTATGCTGTGCACAATAGTTTAATACACTACAACTTTATGTCTGGTTTTATTGCTATACTTTTGATATTATATTTAAAAAAAATTGCCAAGGTCAGTATCATGGAGGCTTTTCCTATGCTTTTTAAAAGATTTTCTTTTAAGAATTTATGTATTAAATTTGTCTTAAGTCAATTTTTGTGTCTGGCGTAAGAAATATGATCAAGTTTTATTATTGTGCTTGTGCGTATCCAGTTTTCCCAGCACTAAGTATTGAAAAGGTTACACTTTTTGTATTGTGTATTCATAGTGCCCTTGTCAAAGATTAACTTTAGATGCATAGATTTACTTCTGGGCTCTGTATTCTGTTCCACTGCTTTTTGTGTGGGTTCCTATAAACATACCATTCTATTATGTTTACTGTAGTCTTGAAGTGTAGTTTTAAATAATAAAGTATAATGTCCCCAGATTTCGTTTTATTCCTCATGATTGCTTTGGCCTTTCAATATTTCTTATAGTTTTATATACATTGCAGAATTTATTTTCTATTACTGTAAAAAGTGGCACAGGAATTTTGATAGGAATTTGAATTAATATACAGATTGCTTTGGATAATATGGCTTTTAGACAATATTCTTCTAATCAATAAACATATAATATATTTACATTTATTTGTATTTTTTAAAAATTTTTCATCAATATATTTTATTTTTTATTGTAAATATCTTTCACTACATTGGTTAAATTTATTGCTAAGAAATCTATTAGTTTGTTGCTATTGTAAATGAGATTTTTTTTTCTTTTTTATTGGTATGTTGCTAGCATACAGAAACGAAACTGATATTTGTATGTTAATTTTATATTCTGCTTCTTTACTGAGTGCATTTATTACATGCACTATTTATATATAGATGAATTAAATGCACCATTTAAATGTATTATTTATGTTTTTTATATATAATATTATGTCATCTACAAACAGTGACGTTATTTCTTATTTTCAATTTTGATCTTTTAGCTTCTCTTGCTTAATTTTTTGACGTAGGACTTAATTATTCTATGTAGGACTTCCAGTTCTATGTTAAAATAGAACCGTTAGAATGGGCGTAATATGGACTTGCATTGGTGTTTGTGCGTTTGAAGAAGCAAACACCTATTTTCATTTTTTGTTGTTGTTGTTGTTGTTTTGCTTTTGAGATGGAGTCTCGCTTTGTCACCCAGGCTGGAGTGCTGTGGCACGATCTTGGCTCACTGCAACCTTCACCTCCTGGGTTCAAGCAATTCTCTGCCTCAGCATCCCGAGTAGCTGGGATTACAGGTGCCAACAACCATGCCCGGCTAATTTTTGTATTTTTAGTAGGGACAGTGTTTCACTATCTTGTCCTGGCTGGTCTTGAACGCCTGACTTCGGCCTCCCAAAATGCTGGGATTACAGGTTTGGGCCACCGTGCCCAGCCACCTCTTTTCATTTTTGTTAATTGGTATTAGTAGGTAAAGATCTTCATCTTTTGGGTCTCAAGGCTGATAAGATCTTTACTGGGTTTGCAGTAAAAAGGCTTGTAGCTGCATCACAAGGTCGCTGCCGGATCTGGAGTGAGTTTTACCTTTAGTTGGCTTGTTGCCAGGAGCACGTGTGGTTGTGAGTTCTGTCATGATTTCCGGCAGGCTGGATTGTCTTCAGGGCTTTGTTCTGTGGAGCAGGCACTAGGGCAGGTTCTGCTATATGCTGGGCCTAATAGCAGACGTGTGGGTGAGTGTGGCTTCCACTGAGTACCTAGCAGGGTTTCCCCAGTTTATCTACAAACAGTGACTTTTGAACTGTTTTGTGTGAGTCACGAGTATGATGTCCCCAGCTTTTTTCTTATTCCTCATGATTGGTTTGGCCATTCAGCCTACATCGTAGGCTTACATTTTCTATTACTATAAAAATTGGGACAGGGATTTTGATAGGGATTTGAGTTAACTTACTGATTGCTTTGGATAACATGACCCCTTATTAACCAAAGGGCCTGCCTTCTCAAAATGACCCTTTTCGATCTTGGGTTTTAGCAAGGTTTCATAAGGACCTGTATCCCAAAGCTCACTATATTGCCCAGGCTGTTCTTGAACTCCTGGCCTGGTAGTCCTCCTGCCTCAGGCTCTTAAATGGAGGAGATTACTGTTATGAGCCACTGTGCCTGGATCTCTCATAAAGTTACTTTGGTTGAGGGATGGCTGACTAGTTTTTATTGCTGCAGGGGAATAGAAAAGTAGGGACCCCCTATTCCACCACTTTGATAATGTCACTGTCTCCATACATTTCTTCCTTATTTTGTTCTCTTGTATGTTTGTGTGTTATTTTAGGTTCAAATATTAAGACCAATAGGCTAGGATTTATACATTGTGTGAAAAGTAAATTAGATAGCCAGTAGGAACCCTATATATATTATAATGTTCTCCTATAAGATTAAGTTTAGTGCAGGCAAAAAGGGCTCTTTAAAATTTTCATCCACTTTTTTCAACCTCTATCCAAACTATAATATAATTTGTGCCCCAATTTTTATTTTATCAATTACTTTTAACCATATTTCATAAAATTTATCTTGTTTCTTTATTTAGAAATGTAAGGCTATTATTTGCTTTTAAAGGCTGTAATACAGCTTTTTTATTTTGTGAAATAATAGCACCGATATTACAAATATTTATAGTGTAAATACTTATTCACTTAAAGCTTCCCATTAGAGAATTTCATTAATTATTGTAGTGTATTTCTGTAAAATTGTACTGCCACACACTAAAGGGCAATGATTCAAAGTGCCTGGTCTTCACAGATGCACAGTCACAGTTGAACATTGTAGTCATTTAGAAAAATTATTTTCTAGTGTTATATCAATGTTCCAAACAAGATTTTATGGGTAAATATTTCTCCCATTCTGGTATTGCAATTCTATGTTAATGGTATTTTTATTTTAGGGTAGCTTCCTTGACATTGGTTTATAGTATTTTTGGTTTTACCTAAGTATTATTTTGGATGACAACGTGCAGCAACTTTTAATGTACAGTTTATGTCAATGTGCAGTTTAATTACAATATGAATCAGCCATATATTTATTCACAATTCAAGTTTAACAAACTTAATGAAAACTAAGCAAACTAACATTATATGATAAAGCCCCAATCAGCTATCTTATACTTAAGCAAATACACCAAAAAATGGTTTGTAGCTTTATTGCTGCATTTGTTCAAACTATGGTTTATATTCCCTATGACCAAAGAAATTTCTGATATTTTCCTACCACGCTAAAGAAACGGACAAAAAGACAGTGATTATACTTTCAAGTAGCAGTTTGTTTAGAGCCCCAGATATTCCATCTGTAGACCACTATGCTCATACTTCTTTGTTTTAATAAGGCTGTAGCCCAAAACCTTACATTTTTGTGGAAATTAAAGCTTTTCATTTCCATACTAAAGACAGGACAGTCCCATGATCTAAATCCAAGGGTGATGGCTTAGAGTGAGGACCATTTCTTGTTGACATCGAGATGGTTGAGTTGGTCTACAATAAATCTATGGGAGAGGCAGGTTGTGGTAAGTTGGAAGTGTTCTCTGTCAAGTTCACCTCAACACTGCTGTACTCCTGTTCTGCTCTGAGGTTTGGAATGCTTGGCCAGTAGTGGTTCTCCACATGGTTCTCAACTGACAGTGCTTTCCTTATCCACTGCCTGCCAGAAATTCAATTGTAGCAGAGGAGGCTGGTAAGGGGACAGAAGGCAGAGATGGTAACAGGCCGCTGCCTGGTGGGGGAAGAGAGCAGTGGGCTCTCAATCCTAGCTCACATGCCAAGTGCCATTCTCATCCCAGCACCAAGTGGTGTCCCCCATAATGTGCACTGCCAGGCCTGAGGTAAATGGAGAGCCCAGCTAAGGCATAAAGTTGAAAAGGGGCTTTCCAGAGTCCCAAGTGTGCTGGACATCTCACCAGCCATGGAAAGAGTGTTTGTCCTTGTGGCCACTGATAGACAATGATGGGAGCCTGCCCACATTTCAGGGCCTTCTGGAGTCTTCACTTGAGAGTTCAGCTCTTGCAACAGAGGACACTTCTGGTGTCCAGAGATTCTCAGTGCCTGGCGGATGTAAAACCGATTGATGGCATCCGCTGATTTCTGGGAGCACTGCTTGGCCATACTTATCTGTGGGCCCCAGCCAAGGCACTGCAGAAAGCTTGGTCTCTGGCTAGCATTCTGGACTGTGAGACAGCGTGGCTGCAGCTAGCACTGGATGGAGAGAGTACAGTGTGGTGAAGTGGGGATAGGGGGCATTCTGCCACATGGCCTAGAGTTTCTGGTGACTCTGAGCTGCCCAGGTGCGGTGAACAGAAAGGAATCAGGGAGTGGAGACAATTTCTAGGCCACAGTTCAGGGATGGAGAACCCAGGCTGAGCCTGGTGATTGTCCTGAGTTGAGTAGATGAAGCTGGAGTCCGGGGAGACCAAAGAAGCTCAGATAAACTCTGCAGGGCAGAGTATTCAGGGCATGAAAAGGACAAAGTCACAAAACAAAAACTCTCCAGTCTTCAGTTAAATACTGATCAGCACATGTATGTGTTTAAACTACAATTATGGGGGAAAAATACCTGAAGGAAACAGAAACAACAATGCTTGAACCTCCCACAGAAACAGGCATATTTGGTGTTCCCACCAGCAACCGTGGACAAATCTTATACTTTCCAGACGATTGGATGGAACACTCAGAAAAGAATTGCCTCAGCAATGCGGAAGATTAGATCTAGGCCGAGGCTGCTAAGGTCCTAATTAACAAAACCTCAAAGAAAACCCTCAAAGAACCAAAATCTTTCCAGATAATTTAACTGCATCCTAGAACATAGCTCAATAATATTATACGAACCCAACAATATCCAACACACAATAAGATATATTTCATGTTGTCCACCATCCAGCTGAAAATTACCAGCCATGTGAAGAAAAAGGAAATGTCTCAATAATGAGAAGAAAACTTGATCAATAGACGCAGAAATGGCAAATAAGATGGAATTAGTAAGCAATGATATTAAAACAGTTATTGTAATGATAACATTCCACAAGAAGAAAGTAAAGGGAAGATAGAACATGGAAGTAGAGACATGGAAGACCCAGCTTGAACTTTTAGAGATGAAAAATACAATGTCTGAGATGAAAAATATACTAAATGGCATTTAAAATAGAATAGATGTTATACAAAAGAGGATTAGTCAACTGGAAGATGTAGCACTAGAAACTATCAAAAATGGAACATGGAGAAAATAATGGAAAAAATTGAACAGAAAATCAGCACCAACAGGACTAATATATGTGTAATTGGAGTTCCTGAAGAAGGTGGGGAGGAGTAGAAGAAAAAATATTTCAAAAAACTGTGGCTGAAAAAATTTAAATTTCTGAAAAACTGTAATCCCAGAGATCTAAGAACCAAGGAACCCTTAGCACAAGAGACATAAGGATGACACACTGAAGCACATCATAATCCAATTGCTCCAAACCAGTGACAAAGAGAAAATCTGAAAAGTTACCAAAGGGAAAAGGACATTATACAGAGAGGAACAAAGATGAAAATGGGCTGAGCATGGTGGCTCACACCTGTAATCCCAGCAATTTGGGAGGCTGAGGCAGGATGATCACTTGAGCCCAGGAGTTCAAGACCAGCATGGGCAACATGGCAAAACCCCGTCTCTACTAAAAACACAAAAATTAGCAGGGCATGGTGACACACACCTGTAACCCCAGCTACTCAGGAGGCTGAGGCAGGGAGAATCGCTTGACCCCGGGAGGCGGAGGTTGCAGTGAGCTGAGATGGTGCCATTGCACTCCAGCCTGGGCAACAGAGTGAGATTCTTTCTCAAAAAAAAAGATGGCAGACATCTGGTTAGAAATGCAAGGCTGGATGTGATGGCACATGTCTGTTATCCCAGCAATTTGGGAGGCTAAGGTAGGATGATCACTTGAGCCCAGGAGATCTAGACCAGACTGGGCAATATGGCAAAACCTGGTCTCTACATAAAATGCAAAAATTAGCTGGGTGTGGTGGCGCATGCCTGTAGTCCCAGCTACTTGGGAGGCTGGGGCGAGAGGATTTCTTGAATCCAGGAAGTAAAGGTTTCAGTGAGCTGAAATCATGCCACTGCACTGCAGCCTGGGTGACAGAGCAAGACCCTGTCTCAAAAAAAAAAAAAAAAAAAAAAAAAACAGAAACAATGCAAACCAGAGGATAGTAAGAGTAACTTCTATAAAATACTTAAGGATGAAACGATTGTCAGTCTAGAATTCTACACCCAGCAAAAATATCTTTCAAAGATGATAGTGCAATAAAGACTTTCAGACATTGAAAACTTGAGGAATACATTACCAGCAAGTCCTCACTACAAGGAATATTAAAGGAAATCCTTCAGGCAGAGGGAAAGTGAAACCAGATGGAAGTCCAGATGTACACAAAAGAATGTAGAGCACCAGAGATGGCAAATGTGTGAGCAAAAATACAACATTGAAAAGCATTTTTAAAAGATAATTGACGGTCTAAGGCAAAAAATGATAACAATTTAATGTGAATTTACAGCACTTATAGAAGTAAAATGCATGAAAACAATAACACAAAACCCAAAAGGAGGGAAATGAACAGACGCTGTTTTAAGGTTCTTATCCGCTATGTGAAGTGGTATAATGTTGATGGCAGCCAATGCTAAGTTAAATACATATACTGTATTAGTCTGTTCTTGCACTGTTATAAAGAAATGTCTGACAATTCTCAAAATAAGACATTTATGCAGCCAAAAAACACATGAAAAAATGCTCATCATCACTGGCCATCAGAGAAATGTGAATCAAAACCACAATATCATCACTGGCCATCAGAGAAATGCAAATCAAAACCACAATGAGATACAATCACAAACCAGTTAGAATGGCAATCATTAAAACGTCAGGAAACAACAGGTGCTGGAGAGGATGCAGAGAAATAGGAACACTTTTACACTGTTGGTGGGACTGTAAACTAGCTCAACCATTGTGGAAGTCAGTGTGGTGATTCTTCTAGAAATACCATTTGACCCAGCCATCCCATTACTGGGTATATACCCAAAGGATTATAAATCATGCTTCTATAAAGACACACGCACACATATGTTTATTGCGGCACTATTCACAATAGCGAAGTCTTGGAATCAACACAACTGTCCAACAATGATAGACTGGATTAAGAGAATGTGGCACATATACACCATGGAATAGTATGCAGCCATAAAAAATGATGAGTTCATGTCCTTTGTAGAGACATGGATGAAGCTGGAAACCATCATTCTCAGCAAACTACCGCAAGGACAAAAAACGAAACTCCTCCTGTTCTCACTCATAGGTGGGAATTGAACAATGAGAACACATGGACACAGGAAGGGGGACATCACACACCAGGGACTGTTGTGGGTTGGGGGGAGGGGGTAGTGATAGTATTAGGAGACATACCTAACGCTAAAGGACGAGATAATGGGTGCAGCTCACCAACATGACACATGTATTCATATGTAACAAACTTGCACGTTGTGCACATGTACCCTAAAACTTAAAGTATAATAATAATAATTTAAAAATAATAATAAATAAATTAAAAAAAAGAAATGTCTGAGACTGGGGCTGGGCATGGTGGCTTACGCCTGTAATCCCAGCACTTTCGGAGGCTGAGGTGGGTGGATTATGAGTTCAAGAGATCGACACCATCCTGGCCAATATGGTGAAACCCTGTCTCTACTAAAAATACAAAAAAAAATTAGGTGGGCTTGGTGGCATATGCCTGTAGTCCCAGCTAAGCTACTTGGGAGGCTGAGGCAGCAGAATCACTTGAACCAGGGAGGCGGAGGTTGCAGTGAACCGAGATTGCACCACTGCACTGCAGCCTGGGAGACAGATTGAGACTACGTCTCAAAAAAAAAAAAATGTCTGAGACTGGGGAATTTATGATGAAAAGAGGTTTAATTGGCTCACAGTTCTGAAGGCTGCACAGGAAACGTGATTCTGTCATCTGCTCGGCCTCTGCAGAGGCCTCAGGGAGCTTACAATCATGAGAGAAGGCAAAGGGGAAGCAGGCGCATCTTATGTGACTGGAGCAGGAGGAAGAGAGAGAGGGGGAGTTGCCACACACTATTAAACAGCCAGATCTTGTGAGAACTCACTCGCTATGTGGTACCAAGCGGGGATGTTGTTAAACCATGAGAAACTGGCTCCATGATCCAATCACATCCCTCCAGGCCCCACGTTTGGCATTGGGGATTACATTTCCACATGAGATTTGGGTAGGGACACAGATCCAAACCATATGATATACCATAAACCATAAAGCAATGATTAAAACTCAAAATCAAATGAAGCAAAACTAGTTAGATGTAAAAGACCAAAAAAGAAGATTAAATGAAATAAAAATACTCAACAAATTCAAAAGAAGTCAGAGAAAGAAGAAAAGGAGAAGAAACTACAGATGGGACAAATATAAAGCAAACAGGAAGATGACCAATTAAAACCAAACTCTCCGGCATTCCACCAGTTGCGTGTGATTATTTAGCAACTCTCTGCCTCTGACTACAATACCTGTCACACAGGTTTCTCATCAGAGCTTGTCACATGTGATATGGAAAGCCTGCTGTTTGCAGACCTGCAATCATTATACATTAGCCTGTATTGCAGAGACCCAGGTCTCTGTGTTGGTCATGCTGAGAGCTCCCTTCTCATTGCTCTGTTTTCCTCCTCCTTTGATCCCTTTCTGTATTTCCACGTCCCACACCATCTGGTTGGAGAAGATTCTCAGCCTCTTGTTCTGCAAATGTTCAAAGTCCGTGTATCAAATAGCCAACAAATGTATTTCAGTACGTTTATCTGCTACCCAGGGATCCAGGAGAAATGCTTTCCTTTCTGCAAGAAGTCCATGGCTGCTGATGCCAACAATGTGTTCTGTCTGTCCTTTTCTCTTTTCTGATCTGCATATTCTCAACTGCCCTGCACTTCTGGGAAGACTTTACACAGGGACAACTATGAGTTTTTGTAAGAAGATGAGAAGTCACCACTTTGGTAACCATCCATTAGACGTTCCAATATTGCTGCAGACATGGACTCTAGCATGTTCTCTTCTTCTCTGACACCCACCCCTTCCCCCACTGGCCACAGCAACTTGGGTTTGCTCTTCAGCTATTGCAGGGCCTACCTCTGGGGAACTGTGACTTGCTTTATACCGTATCCAATAACACAGTATGTCCTTATAAACAGTAGGTGTTCAATATAGATCTGTTGAAGGGATTTCATCACAGTTAAATCTGTGGATAGTTCAGCAGATAAGTGAGTTGCTCAAGATGGTCAGAGGCTGTCTTATTCCATTTGGGCTACCGTAACAAAATATCTTAGCCTAGGGGGCTTATAAGCAGCAGAAATTTATGTCTCATAGGTCTGGATGCTGGCAAGTGGAAGGTCAAGGTAGTGTCTGTTGAGGGCCTGTTCCTTATAGAAGGCACCTCCTAGCTGTGTCCTCACATGGTGGAAGGAGAGAACAAGCTCCCTTGGCTCCCTTTTACAAGGCCACTTATCCCATTCATGGGGTCTTTGCTTTCATGATGAAATCAATTCCTAAAGTCTTTGCCTCCTAATTCAAACCTAACCTATCAGGGGTTAGGTTTCAACACACGGATTTTAGGGGCACAAAAACATTGACTATAGCAGAGACATAGCTGTACCTGGGTCTGAGACCTTCTGGGTCCAGCTCCATTATGACAACCACACTGCCCATGGTCTCCCACATGATGTAATTCTGTTCTGTGACATCGTGCCCACGAGGCAGGGATGCAGTAGAGGCCTCTGCAGACATGTCTTGTTCTTGGGACGTCCGCATGGCTTTGTGATGCAGGCCTGGAAGAATCCAGCAGATGCCCACTCTCATGCCTGACTCAGGTTCGTAGGTCCCTCCAGGCACATGTCAGTCCCTCAATTTTTTCCTTGCCTCGCATCCCTGGGTTCCCTTCTGAACTCAGGGAACATTGAGGGAGCCGGGATTCTCTGTTTTTAGTTCATGCTCTTGTCTCCTATTTGGGAACAATGCCCAGGCAAGAGAATCTCTTTCCTACTGTTTTCTAAGAATATCAAGGACTTCCTCCAAACTCTTCACCTACTCCCTCCACTAATCCCTTCTCCCTCAGGGACACAGGGCACAAGCCCACTTCTTGTGTGAAGATCCTGCCACAGGGTGGCTCTTTGGTTTTCTGCTGGTATCCAGAAAAGAAGCTAAAGGTGAATGCACTCCGGAATCCAGGAGCACTGGCGATTTTCTCACCTTAGCTCAGAGAGCATCCCCACAGATACCCGTCGCCACACCCCGGGCCCCCTGAATCCATACCATAAAATGTATGTGAGTTTGTTCAACTACGGACCCCGCTGAGTATTTAATCCCTATTTAAAGATGATGTTTATTTTATTTTTGAGTTTAAATTTGTCAGCCTCAGGATACAGATTTAGATAAGGCCGGGATTTAGCTCCCCTGGAATGATTCATTTCACATCAAGCCTTCTTAACTCTTTGGCTGCAGAGGGGAAGTGCCTGTGTCTGTCTCTGCAGAGTTGCCTAGGGCTGGCCAGGTGAATAGACATGCTCCCTCCTCCCCGTCCTGCCAGCCAGGGCACGGTGTGTGCTTATGATGCATGGAGTTAGAATACTAGCCTTTTCAACACAACAGTCTTTTAAATCCTCACACAGGGTAATAGAGATAATATACAAGCAGGAAAAAAAGTAAAAGAAGCAGTCTTGAATTCTGCTACCTAAAGATAACCATTGTTACCATGTAGGCAAGCTTCCTTTCATGCTGTGTCAAGTGTTTAAAAAATATGGCTCAATATTACAAACACACAGGACTATGTAGGGGATAATGACATCAAACTTTCGTGTACCTCCCAGTTAAAATTCGAACGTGGTAGCTTTTGGATGCATTTGCTCCAGAGTTTAAGGGAAGAAAATTACGGATTCAGCCATAATGTTCATGCTGACACTCGAGTTATATGTCCCTTTTCTAGTCCAGCTACCGCCTCTCTCCCCACTATTCTGAAGTCAATATGTGTCTTCCCATCCATGATTAATACCTAGTGTGCCTGTCCATGAAGAATGGATAGTGCTCTTTGGTCTATTTTCGCAATTTTATACAAATATCAGTCTGTACCTACTCTCCTGAAAGTTTCTTTTTCCTTCAACAATATCTTCCGGATGAATCTAGAATCCTGCATTTCTGGTGAGCAGAGGATGCCCAACGCCCCCTTCAACCCTCACCCCAAGGTGATGCTGATGTTCTGGTCCAAGGCCTGCACATAGCCTGGTGAGTCTTGGGGTCTTGGGACAGGTCTGTTGTCAGCCCTTCCTTCCTAGGAAGCACAGCCAGATGACCTTGGGGCTGGAGACCTCACTATGCCCCTCGCCAGCAGTGCCCACATCCGTCTTCACTCATCTTCATCAATATTTGTTATCGCACTTTCTGATATTTTTCCTAGATTTTGCTGTGCAGCTGAATGCATGCCTTGTGTTTCCCAGCCCTTCGGGTCTCCTCCTCTGTGAATAGCTCCTGGCCCATATGTCTGTTGGGTCTTTGGTTTCTCCTTGCTGACTTGTAAGTGCTTTTTTTTTTTTTTTTTTGATGGAGTTTTGCACTTGATGCCTACGTGGGAGTGCAATGGCATGATAGCGGCTCACCACAACTTCTGCCTCCCGGGTTCAAGCGATTCTCCTGCCTCAGCCTCCTGAGTAGATGGGATTACAGGTAAGTGCCACGACGCCTGGCTAATTTTGTGTTTTTAGTAGAGACAGGGTTTCTCCATGTTGGTCAGACTGGTCTCGAACTCCCGACTTCAGGTGATCCACCCATCTCAGCTTCCCAAAGTGCTGGGATTACAGGCATGAGCCACCACGTCTGGCCAATTTTGATTTTAATGATCTGGATATCAATGCTTTTTTGGCCAAATAACTTACAAATATGTTTTCCCTATTGGTGCACTGTATTAGTCCATTTTCACACTGCCGATAAAGACATACCCCAGACTGGGAAGAAAAAGAGGTTTAATTGGACTTGCAGTTCCACATGACTGAAGAGGCCTCAGAATCATAGAGGGAGGTGAAAGGCACTTCTTACATGGCAGTGGCCAGAGAAAAATGAGGAAGATGTAAAAGTGGAACCCCCTGATAAAACCGTCAGATCTCGTGAGACTTATTCACTACCAGGAGAACAGTATGGGGGAACCGCCCCCATGATTTCAATTATCTCCCACCTGGTCCCTCCCACGACACAAGAGAATTATGGGAGGACAATTCAAGATGAGATTTGGGTGGGGACACACAGCCAAACCATATCATGCACTGTCTTTGTCTTTTAACTTCATTCATTGCCTTTTTTGTCAGATCAAAGCATCTATATTTAATACGATTGAGTTTATCAGTAATTTCTTTTATGGTGTCTGTGTTTTGTGTCATATTAAAAAAAGTTTTTCTTTGCTTAATGTCATAAAATCTGTCCTCTGTTTTCTTCTAAATATTGGAAATCTGTTTCTCACATTCTCTTTTATTTCTTTTGTTCTTTGATTCATAGGGATGTCAGGTAGAAATCTCTATTAGTTAACTCTTTCTTAGTAACAAGTAACCCCACACCTCAGAGGCCTACGACCATAGGCCACCATTTCTCACTCATGAGCATGGATTGCTTGGGAGGTTTCAGCTCGAACTGTGGTGGCTGAGCTGGATCTGCTCCAAGTGTCTCTGATCCTCCTGGGTTTGGGGCCTACCAGGGTGCCTTCTTCTCATGGCAATGGCAGGAGTGCAGAGAACAAAGGGAAATGTGAAGGTCTCATCTTACCACCCAGGCTGAGAATGGGCAGACTACCACTTTACCACATCCACTGGCCAAAGTGAGTCACGTGGCCAAACCAGAAGTCAAGGGCAGGAAGCTTAAATATGAATCCCATCTCCACGTGCTATGATTTCCTGGGCTTTCAACTTCTTAAGGCTGAATTGTTTTATTCTCACCTCCCCAGACTGCAGAAAACCCATTTTCTCCAGGACTCGTTGAACCATAGGGCAGAATGATTATAGTTCACAAAGACTAGATGGAAGGTGCCATTTGGCCACTGAGGCCACTTCCTTCCCCTTGTCCCCATCTACGGACTCTGTTCTGCTCCAATCTCCCTGTCATTCTGCCCAGGCCTTCCAGGCATCAGCCTCTTAATAGTTCCTGGCTTCGTTCCCTCTCTTCACTTCTATTATGTGAGGGTTTCCATCCTTTTTTGGTGTAGGAGGACTGGACTGAGTCAACTCAGCCTGTCACGTCCCCACTCTCAGCACCTTGGTACCCCTGAGTGCTCAGCATGAGGGGGTCCCCCAGTGTGTCCCTCCACGGCACGTTCTGAAGGCATAGGAGCTGGACTGACATTCAGGACACCTAAACCTTTGTTTCACTTCTGCCAGGACAACTTCCTTGGTCCAGGCAAATCATGATAGCTCTCTATGCCTCATTTTTTTATTCTTCACACAATGGAATAACATAAACCTCAGTACTTACCTAAGGGAGGAGAAATGATTCCCCTGCCTTCTCCCCATTTCTGCATTTGCCGGAGCATCAGATTTTTACGTCTGGCCAAGAATATAGGGAAGGAAGAGCAGGTAAGCTTTGGGCCCAAAGAGGGCGTTTAGGGGTTTCACTTAAGGAAAGAAAGCCAGGGGGCAGAGAGGGGTGGTGGAGCATGATCTTGGGCCAATGGTGAGGAACTAATGAAGTGCAATGTGCATGGGTTAAGTTGTGTAGCAGCCTGGGTCCCATCAAGAGATAGAAACCACATAGTGGGTCTAACGGGGAAGTGTAGTATAAAGGATTGCAACTATGATAAAACAGTCACTGTAAGACATAAAGCAATTCTGACTGGTGCCCTAGTGCAGAGGGAGGTACCCAAGGAAGCACAGATTTGAAAGGTGTTCGGATGTCATAAAATGTGGTTCAGCCACCACATAAGAGAGGTTTGTGGATTTGGGCAGGCTGGAGACCGTCAGCAGCTTTTGCACAAGCACTGGGCCACCCACTGGAGTGCAGGTGAGGGAGCCGGTCATGAGCCACTGGAATGCAGGGGAGGGAGCCGGCCATGAGCCACTGTTATGCAGGGGAGGGAGCAGGCCGTGAGCTGTTGGGGCAGGTGAGGGAGCCGGCCATGAGCCACTGGAGTGCAGGTGAGGGAGCTGGCCGTAAGCCGCTGGTGCAGGGATGGATGGTGGGAGTCTGGCTGCCTTTGTAGGGCAGGAATTCTCCAGAATGAGTGAGTCCCGCAGGGTCTGGCAGAAGGAATGGCAGCTCTGTGCGTACCCTCTAGAATACAGGTCACTGTGTGCAGGTTGTACAAGGGGTACAAGAGGGGTTCTGGGAAACTTTTCAGGAACTTTCAGACCACATGGGCCCTGCTACGTTTTGGTTTCCATGTCAAGATGTTGCAAGCCAAGGCTACAAGGTGGCTGACGGACCAGGCCTAGGTCTGTGGTTGGGGCTTGAGCATGATCAAGGCCCAGGAAGAGAGCTCCTGCCCCCTGCAGTCTCTCCATCCTCTACCTAGATGCCTGCAGAATGTTCACTTCCAGAGGGTATATTGAACAGTATTTCCCAGTTTATCACAGTGCACGTATTGAAAGGTGCACTAGGAGCTGGGAGGCAAAAGACTGAAAACTGACACTGGAGACGCTGGCTCATAGCAACGAAGAGAAGCTGAAAAGGAGTGGGAAAGAACTAACTGTAATTTTACAACAACGATCTGCATCATTGTTTCGATGGTTTGTGGCAACCAAAATGACTATTTTTTCTACCCTCCTAGTTCAGACATAGCCTGAGACTTTTTTTTTTTTTTAGATGAAGTCTCACTATGTCACTCAGGCTGGGGTGCAGTGGCCTGGCCTCGGCTCATTGCAACCTCCGCCACCCGGGTTCAAGTGATTCTTCTGCCTCAGCTTCCACATTAGCTGGGGCTAACAGGCAATCACCACCATGACTGGAAAATTTTCGTATTATTAATAGAGATAGGGTTTCTCCTTGTTGGTCAGACTGGTCTTGAACTCCTGACTTCAGGTGATCTGCCCACCTCTGCCACCCAAAATGCTGAGATTACAGATGTGAGCCACTGTGCCCGGCCGCCTGAGACATTTTAGGCAACAGCTGTGACAGAAGAAATGTGTATCCCTTCCGGGCAAGGGATATAAGAAGTGGCTCATGGCTGAATGTGTTTTCTTTGTTCTGTTTCTGGAACTGTGGGAGCATCTTCTGGGATAAGAGTCTATGTTTTTTAGTCTCTGAATGACTACGACCACCAGAGGCCTCTTGTTGACCCGTGATGGATGTGAAATAAATTCAGAAGTCAAGGCTGGGTGCGGTGGCTCACGTCTGTAATCCCAGCACTTTGGGAGACTGAGGCAGGCAGATCATGAGGTCAGATAATGAAGAACATCCTGACTAATACGGTGAAATCCAGTCTCTACTAAAAATACAAAAAATTAGCCGGGCGTGGTGGCAGGCGCCTGTAGTCCCAGCTACTCAGGAGGCTGAGGCAGGAGAATCTCTTGAACTCAGGAGGTGGAGGTTGCAGTGAGCTGAGATTGCACCACTGCACTCCAGCCTGGGCGACAGAGTGAGACTCCATCCACCACACTCCACCCCCTGAAAAAAAAAGAAAAGAAAAGAAGTCAACTTTGCTGTTGAAGCCACTGAGGTTTGGGGAGTTTTTTGTCACACTGCGTCACCTGTCCTGACCAATGCATGACTCATCTCATCCTTGGCACAGCCCCTGAGAGAAGGGGCTTTATCCTCATTTCACAAATGAAGAGTCAAGTCTCAGAGAGGTTAGCAGCATGAGCAAGGTCACACAGCGAGGGGTGGAGGTTGGATTTGAATCCAGGTCTGTCTAACCTCAAAGACTGAAGTGGGGATGAAAATAAGATGGCTTTGTTGTTTGCCTGTCACCCAGGTGATGTAATTCTTGTCTAGGCTCTGTCTACGGGGGCTTTGTGACATATCTCTACACTGATCACCCAGGTGATGAGACTCTTGTCTAGGTTCTCCTATCCTTGGATTGTAAGCTAGCAGGATCTTGGACTCATATCCTTTTAGGGATCATAGAAGTGAACACATCAAAGCTGCCACGATAAAGTGGAAAAGTGGGCAATATTGCCAAATGCAAAATATCCAGGCTATATTTTGGTCTGAGATCACCATTTGAGATTCCTGGAAGTTAAGGAATAAGGAGGCCAACTCCCGTAGGGATGTTGTATAAGACTCCAATTTCTAAGTCAGTGATCTCAACCCTGTGGATCAGCACTCTCCATGTAATGGGACATCTTAACCCATTTTGTGCTGCTATAACAGAATACCAAAGACTAGGGAATCTATAAATAAAGGAAATTTATTTCTTAGAGTTCTGGAAGCTAGGAAGTCCAAGGATTAGGGGTCTGCATCTGGTGAGGGCCTTATTGCTGTGTTATCTCATGGCTGAAGTCAGCAGAGCAAGACTTTGTGAAAGAAAGAGAGCAAAAGGGGCTGAACTTTCTTTTAATACAAGCCCACTCCCAAGATAACTAACCCACCCCCAAGATAACTAGAATATTCCTGAGATAGTGACATTAATCCATGCATGGGGGCAGAATCTCATAACCCAATCACTCTTATTAGGCCCCACCTCTCAACACTGTCACATAGAGGATTAAGTTTCCAACACTTGAGCTCCGGGGGACACATGCAGACCATACATGGGGGATTGATGAGTATATGGGAGTGACCAGTCATGAATATTTTAGCTGAGAGTTATGTTTGGGAGCTGAAGCCATGCACCATCATGGCAGGGCACACATAAACCTTTGAATGCTCTGAGGAATGAATATTGAACATTGTAACTCATGGCAGAAGGTGGATTATTTAAAAGGCAGAACTGCCTGGGTCAACTAAAAGAGTGGACAAACAGCATGTAGCCTGTGGCTTGCTCCTCTTCTCTTCCAATCCCTACTTTTCACCTTTCTCTCTTTCTTTCCCTCTCCCTCTCTCCTTTCCATCCCTCCTTCCTTCCTTCATTTCTTCCTTCCTTCCTCTACCTTATTCTTTCTCTCACTCCCTGCTTCCTTGTTTCTTTCCTTCTTTCTCTTTCCCTCTTTCTCTCCCTCCTTCCTTCTTTCTCCTTCTCATCTCCTTCTCTCTTTCTCTCTCTCGCCATCTTTCTCTCCCTCCATCCTTCCTTCTCTCATTCTTTCCTTTCTTCTCTCTTTCCTTCTTTGTCCCCTTCCTTCCTTCCTCCCTCCCTCCATCCTGCCTTCCTTTCTTCTCTCTTTCTTTGACTGATGTCTTCTGAGCCCAAGCACCCTGTGGGGTACTAAGTGGTACCAAAATTGACTCAAGAATCAAGAAGAAATAGAAAACCTAAGAAGTACTATAACATGAATAACATAAAACCTCTAGTAAAATAAAATCTTTCACAAAGGAAGGACTAGGCCCAGATGGTTGTATGAGCAAATTTTACAGACTTTCAAAGAATGGATCATTCTAGTTATGTCCCAAACAACTATAGCTAGGAATATTAATGCTTGATTTTTCAAGAGCTTCATTTCCTAAAATCTGTAGGTTCAAAGGTAGATTGGCATGTGTTGGAAATCCTCAAATGTTGTGCAGTTCCTTGGAGTTTTACTATTAAAAAAGAAAGGCCTTGCTTGCATTAACTTTGAATTTTGTAAGAGTTACCAGTTAATAGATATACTCTATGCATTTTTATACACTCTGATTTTATAGGAATGGAGGCATATCAGACAATTGGCTCTGCACCCAGGTTTTATAATTTGTAACATATTTTGGACATCATTTTTGAGCATCCTTTTAAAATTTATTTTTTAATTAGCTGCATAGTATTCTATCATATGAATAACGATAATTTCAATAAACAGTAAGGTGATAATCATTAATGTGATTGATAAACATTAAGGTGATTTTTAGAATTTTTTTAATTAAAAAGATGGTATAATACTTTCTCCCATTCATACATAATTCCAGGCATCATGAGTATGTCTGTAAGGTAAATTTCTGAAAATGAAATTGCTGAATCAGAGAGAATTTTCATTGATAATTTTGGTATATATTGTTTAATCACAATTGATATAGTTTGTACTAATTTATAATCCCAGTAACAAGACGTCAGTAACACTTCAAACTCCACAACTTCACTGGCAGTGCTTGAAGTCATGATGCATATTGCCAGCCTCCCTTCAAGTAAAGTTCTATTAACTCTACAAAAATTTTATAAATGGCAGACGTTACATTTCCACATAGCTTTGTGGTAACCAAAAAAGAATTGATTTATAAGCAATTTGTATATCACATTGAGACAAAATATATTTGTGATAAATATCATTATTGTTACGTATTTAAAACATCTCATGTATCAAGAAATCATACTTTAGATGGGGCCAAACTGGCCAATTAGAAACAGCTGTGGCCTGTGGCTCTCACAGAGAGCAATGAAAACTGCGAGTGAATTCTGCACCTTCAATGGATGTATTCAGGATCTTGCATTGGGACTGACCAGGCAGACAGCTCGACCCACAGAGAGTCAGGAAAAGCAAGTGGGTCAATAACCCACCCAGGTGTGGCACGGAGCTAGCCGAGTCCCCACTTGCAGACAAGGGAGGCCATGAGTGATTTTGCGACCTTGCCAGGGAAACCATGCTTCTCTGATGGATCTTTGCAACCTGCAAATCAGGGGGTACCTTCATGAGCTCAGCAACCACGGCCTCAGGTTTGAAGCACAGAGCTGTGTGGAGTCTCAGCAGAGTGCTTGCTGGCTTACTGCCGCACGAATGGAAACCCAGGAATTTTGCATACTCTGCCCTGAGAATTCCAGCAAACCTTGAGATACATCTGTGCATTCCCTTAGGAAGGGGGCTGAATCTAGGGAGCCAAGTGACATCATTCTGAGGCCCCACTCTCACAGCACCTCACAAGACCCATTGGCTTGGAATTCCAGCTGGCCAGTGGCAGCAGGCTGGAGAAAGCTGGAAGTGGACAGAGTTCCCAGGGGGAAAGGTAGCCACTCTATCTGTGGTTTGAGTTGGCTGCTCTAGCCTGCTGGCACCAGGGATCAGGAGGAGTCCCCTATAACACAGTACAGCTGTTGTGACTGATCGTGGCCAGGCTGCTTCTTTAAGAGAGACTGAAATCCATCCTGCCTCACTGGACAGGGCCTCCCCATCAGAATTTTAGCAACTCCAGCCAGAGTTCTATGGACAGAACTCTGAATTCTCCCTGGGATGAAGTCCCCAGGGAGAGAAGTAGCTACTGTCTCCCCAGTTCAGCCAACTGAACCTTTCCAGCCTGCTGGCTCTGAAGACTCCTGGGGGTCAGAATAACACAACTGGTCTGCCAAAGGGTAGCCAGACTGCTTCTTTAAGCAGTCCCTGATCCTGTTCCCCCTGACTCGGTGAGACCTCCCAACAGGGGTCTCCAGACACCTACTACGGGAGCGTTCCAGCCGGCATCAAGTCTGTACCCCCTTGGACTTGTGCTCCCAGAGGAAGGATCAGGTTGCCATCTTTGTTGTTTTGCAGCCTTCACTGGTGATACCTCCAGGTGCAGGGGAGACTGATGTGACTAGGGTCTAGAGTGGACCCCCAAAAACCACAGCAGCCCTAGCCCTAGGGAAGAGTGGTCTGACTGTTAAAAACAAACAGAAAGCAACAAAAACAACATCAATAAAAAGACCCCATGAAAAACTCCGTTCAAAAGTCAGCAACGTCAAAGGTAGATAAGCCCACAAAGATGAGGAAGTATCAACACAAAAACGCTGAAAACTCAAAAAGGCAGAATGCCTCTTCTCCTCTAAATGACAACAACACCTCCCAAGCAAAGGCACAGAACAGACCCGAGGCTGAGATGGCTGAATTGACAAAAGTATGCTTTAGGAGGTGGGTAATAATGCTTTAGGAGCTGAAGGAGCACGTTCTAACTTAATGCAAGAAGCTAAAAAACATAAAAGAACACAGTAGCTGATAACCAGAATATTCAGTTTAGAGAGGAACATAACAGACATGATGGAGCTGAAAAACACAACATGAGAACTTCACAACACAACCACAACTATCACTCACAGAATAGGCCAAGTGGAGGAAAGAATCTCAGAGCTTCAAAACTATCTGTCTGATATAAGACAGGAAGAGAAGAATAGAGAAAGAAGAATAAAAAAGAAAGAACAACAAAACCTTCAAGTATTATGGGATTATGTAAAAAGACTGAACTTAAGACTGATAAGGGTACCTTGACCCACCACGATCAAGAAGGCTTCATCCCTGGGATACAAGGTTGGTTCAACACAGACAAACCTATAAATGTAATTCATCACATAAACAGAACTAAACACAAAAACAACACGATTATCTCAATAGATGCAGAAAAGGCCTTCAATAAAATCCAACATCCCTTCATATTCAAAACTCTCAATAATCTAGGTATTGAAAGATCACACCTCAAAATAATACGAGCCGTATATGACAAACCCACAGCCAATATCATACTGAGTGAGAATAAGCTGGAAGCATTCCCCTTGAAAACTGGCACAAGAAAAGGATGGCCTCTCTCACGGCTCCTATTCAACGTAGTACTGGAATTTCAGGCCAGGGCAATCAGGTAGAAAAAAGAAATAAAGATATTTAAATAGGAAGAGGTGAAGTCAAATTATCTTTGTTTGCAGATGACATAATCCTGTATCTAGAAAACCCCATCATCTCAGCCCAAGAGCTTCTTAAGCTGATAAACCACATCAACAGAATCTCAGGATACAAAATCAGTGTGCAAAAATTACTAGTATTCCTATACACAAACAACAGGCAAGTAGAGAGCCAAATCGTGAATGAACTTCATTCACAATTGCTACAAAGAAAACAAAATACATAGGAATACAGCTAACAAGAGAAGTGAAGAACCTCTTCAAGAAGAACTACAAACCACTGCTCAGAGAAATCAGATAGGACACAAACAAATGGAGAAGCACTCCATCCTCATGAATAGGGAAGAATTCATTCCTGAAAATGTCCATACTGACTGCCCAAAGTAATTTATAAAAGAATTCAATGTTATTCCCATTAAACTACCAATGACATTCTTCACAGAATTAGAAGAATGTACTTTAAAATTCTCATGAACCAAAAAAGAGCCCAAATAGCCAAGGCAATTCTAAGCAAAAAGAACAAAGCTGGAGGCATCACACTACCCAACTTCTAACTACACTATAATGCTACAGTAACCAAAACAGCATGGTACAAGTACAAAAACAACCAATGAAACATAATAGAGAACTCTAAAATAAGACCATACACATACAACCATCTGATCTTTGACAAACCTGACAAACACAAGCAATGGGGAAATGATTCCTTATTTAATAAATCATGTTGGGAAAACTGGCTAGCCATATGCAGAAACTGAAACTGGACATCTTCCTTATACCTTATACAAAAAATAACTCAAGATGGAATAAAGACTTAAACATAAGGCCTAAAACAATAAAAACCATTGAAGAAAACCTAGGCAATACCATTCAGGACATAGGCATGGGCAAAGACTTTGTGACTAAAACACCAAAAGCAATGGCAACAAAAGCCCAAATTGACAAATGGGGTCAGACTAAACTAAAGAGCTTTTGCACAGCAAAATAAACTATCATCAGAGTGAACAGACAACCTACAGATTGGGAGAAAATTTTTGCAATCTATCTGTCTGACAAAGGGCTAATATCCATAATCTACAAAGAACTTAAACAAATTTACAAGAAAAAAACAGCCCAATCAAAAAGTGGGCAAAGGAAACGAGCAGACACTTCTCAAAAGAAGACATTTACGTGGCAAACAAACATGAAGAAAAGCTCATCATCTCTGGTCATTAGATGAATGCAAATCAAAACCACAATGAGATACGATCTCACGCCAGTTAGAATGGCGATTATTAAAAAATCAGGAAACAGCAGATGCTGATGAGGCTGTGGAGAAATAGGCATGCTTTTACACTGTTGGTAGGAGTGTAAATTAGTTCAGTCATTGTGGAAGACAGTATGAAAATTCCTCAAAGATATAGAACCAGAAATACCATTTGACCCAGCAATCCCATTATAGGGTATATACACAAAGCATTATAAACTATTATACTATAAAGACACATGCACTGTATGTTTATTTCAGCACTGCATGTTTATTTCAGCACTGTTCACAATAGCAAAGACTTGGAAACAACACAAATGCCAATTAATGATAAACTGGATAAAGAGAATATGGCACATATACACCATGGAATACTATGCATTTATGTCCTTTCCAGGGACATGGATGAAGCTGGAAATCATCATTCTCAGCAAACTAACACAAGAAAAGAAAACCAGGCCAGGAGCAGTGACTCATGCCTGTAGTCTCAGAACTTTGGGAGGCTGAGGTGGGGAGTTTGAGATCAGCCTGACCAACATGGAGAAACCCTGTCTCTACTAAAAATACAAACAATTAGCCAGGAATGTTGGCACATACCTGTAATCATAGCTACTTGGGAGGCTGAGGCAGGAGAATCGCTTGAACCCAGGAGGCAGAGGTGGTGTTGAGCCGAGATCACGCCATTACACTGCAACCTGGACAACAAGAGTGAAATTTTGTCTCAAAAAAAAAAAAAAGAGAGAGAGAAAGAAAATGAAAAAAGGAAAGAAAACCAAACACTGCATGTTCCTACCCATAAGAGGGAGTTGAACAATGAGGACACATGGGCACAGGGAAGGGAACATCACACACTGGGGCCTGTCATGGGGTGGGAGGCTAGGGGAGGAATAGCGTTAGGAGAAATACCTATGTAGATGATGGTTTGATGGGTGCAGCAAAACACCATCATACATGTATAACTATGTAACAAACCTGCATGCTCTGCCCATTTATCACAGAACTTAAAGTACAACAAAGAAAACTTTACATAAATACATAAAGTCTAGAACAGCTAATATATTATAATGAAAAGTCAAATATAATCTCAGCTCAAAGAGAACACCATGAAATTATGAAGAGCTCTCCACAAATCTCTAAATTTATGTCCTCATAAGATTACATTTCTATTTCTTCTTGAATAATTTCCTCATTTTAGCTATGATTTAGTGACAGTAAGAAGGTAATTATGAGGAGAAAATTCTCCTAACACTCCATTGAGAAAATTCTGCCTCATTTCACCATACATCTGAGTCTTAAGCAGTCACTTCTAATGTAGCTGAATAATAGATCCTCACCCAGCTGAGTCTATGAGTTGAATCCATGTATGTGAGATAAGGCCCCCAAGGAGAGGTAATAAGCTGGGAATGCCAACATCTCATCTTTCTTCAGGCCTATATTTGTCATTGTCACTTGTAGAAGCAGGACAGCCCTGGCATTGGGATTGGCAGTAACAGAGAGTATCAAAGGGAAAACTAAACTTCCCTACATTTTGGAAAAAAGCAGATTGGAAACAGACGGGCTCCAGCGTTTTCCATGTGTGAGGTCATTGTCCCAGGAAGTCTTGCTCAGGACATTTCTTGTCAGCAAAGCAGAAGTCAAACGATATTCCTACCTTCCAAGAGAATAGAACATAATGTCAGATTTTCTCATGGATTCCCACAAGTTCAAGAAACTTTCATGGCCTTATTTAACTGCTTAAGCATTTCAACTAAAAAATTATTTGTCTTTCAAATACGCAGGAATCTGTTTGGAAAAATTTTAACCAGAAAAATTTGGAATTCTAAAGTAAAAAATGCATAAGGCCATAAAAATTTTTTACATCTTTTAATTTATATGTCAACTGGGGAAAGAGAAACATTCTCTGAAGTTTCCTTTTATACCATTAAAGACTTATTCTTTATTACCAGCAATACAGGGTGACTTATTCAGGTTGAATCTTGAAGGTAAACTTTAACTTAATTTTAAGTTTTGGCTAATTTTTAAGCGTTTCTCAGTCACCTACCATGATTTCATCTCAGAAACCAAAATCTCTGTTTCATTTAGACTTTTGAAATATTAAAACAGAAGTTTAAATGCTACAAAATAATACTCATGTAGAGACTTACATATGTGGAACAGAAATCTCCAGGTATTACAAAGTTTATAGAACATAATAAATGTTGATACACACATTTAATTCTGAAATAAAAACTTACAACAAATAAAACTAACAAATCAAGAAAATTTTGTAGGTTATACATTTTATGTCTAAAAATATAGGTATGAAACACTCAAGGATGGATAAAAGAAGAAATCACAAGAGAAAATAGAAAATATGTAGAGACAAATTGAAAACATGAGATACCAAAAGTTAAGAGATACATCAAAAACAGTACCATAAGGGAAAAATTTATAGCTATAAGTGATTATAAAAAATAAGATACCGAATCAACAACTTTACTCCTAAGGAACTAAAAACAGAGGGAAAAAGAGGGACTACTAAAGAGGGACAACTAAAACTAGCAAAATTGAAAAAATGATAAAGATAGCAGTGGAAATAACTGAAATAGAGAATAGAAAAACAATATCAAAAATCAACAAAGCCTAGTTTGTTCCCTGAAAAAGATCAAAACTGACAAAATTTTATCTAGATTGACTAAGAAAAGAAGTGAATATTCAAATTACTAAACTCAAAAATAAAATGGGTATATTACTAACAAATTTTTGGAGTAAAAAAGGGATGTAGGAGAGTAACATAAGGAAGTATACACTAAAAAATTGAATAGCCTAAATAAAATGAACAAATTCCTAGAAACAAAAGACCTACTAAGACTGAATCAGAATAGTTGAATAAACCTATTCAGCAAGGAGATTCAGCAGGAAGATTGTATCAGTAATCAAAAACCCAGCAACAAAGAAAAGCCTGGACCAGATGGCTTCATTGTTGAATTCTACCCAATTTTTAAAGCAGAATTAAAACCACTTTTTCTCATACTTTTTCAAAATATTGAAGAGGCGGTAATTTTTTCTAACTTATTCTATGAGTCCAGTATTACCCTGACACCAAGCCAGACAAAGGCACCATAAGAAAACTACAAAAAAAATCCCTTATAAATGCTGATGCAAAAATCCTCAACAAAGTACCAGCAACTCAAACTTAGCAGTACTTTAAAAGGATTATATATTATGAATGAGTATAATTGACTCCTGAAATAAAAGTATGTTCCAACACATGAAAATCAGCATAATATCACATTAACATAAAGAAGGAAAAAACCCTCATGTGATCATATTAATCAAAGAAGAAAAAGCATTTGTCCAAATTTAACCCACAATCATGATAAAATATAGTTAGTAAACTATAAAAAGAAAGAAAACACCTTAACATAATGCTATACAAAAAAAACAAAACAAAACAAAAAAGCACAGCTAACATGATGAAAGACTGAAAGCTTTTACCCTAAGAGCAAAAACAAGGATGCTTGCTTTTACTACTTCTATTTAATATAGTACTGAAGGTTCTGGTTAGTTAAAACAATAAGGTGAGTAAAAGAATTAAAGATATTCCAATTTTTTAAAAAGTAAAATTATCTGTTTGCAGATGACATAACCTTATATATTAAAAATATTTTAGTTTCTGTGAAATAAACTGTCAGATGCAATAAATAAAATTCATCAAAGCTGCATGAAACAAAATAATACACAAAAATCGTTGTATTTCTACAATAACATTAAACTATCTGAAGAAGAAATCAAGACAACAGGGTCATGTATGATAGCATCAAAATAATAAAATTCTTACGAACCCACTTAGCCAAGGAAATGAAAAACCTGTAGAGCAAAAACTATAAACATGGCATGAAAGTATTAAAGATGACACAAATAAATGAAAAGACATCATGTGTTTATGGACTGGAAGACAAAATCTTGTCAAGGTGCCATTGTTATCTATAGTCTTCTACAGATTCAATAAAATCACTACAAAGATTCCAATATTTGTAAAAATAGAAAAACCTATTCTAAAATTCAGATGAAATCTCAAAAAACCCCAAGCACCCAAATCAATCTTAAAAACTGACAAAGTTAGAGGACTAAAACCTCCTGGTTTCAATCTTCAGTATGCAAAACAATGCTGTAGCAGCATAGAGACAGACGCAAAGATCAATGCAATAGAAATAAAGAACCAAAAAATATGGTCATGATTTTTAACAAGGGTGTCAACACTGTTCAATGGGGAAAGGACGATATTTTTTAAAATGGTTTTAAAAACGGATATTTACATCTATCTATCTATCTATCTATCTTCTATCTATCTATCTATCATCTATCTATATATATATCCCAAATTAGCTTTTTGTCTGTCATGTATGTTGCAGATCTATTTCCCCAGTCTTTTGACTTTTGACTTTGAGGCATTTTTCTCTTATACAAAATTTTAATTTTTATGGAGTCAAATACAACCTTGGCGCCGATCTGGTTCCCGTACTGCCCGGCCTGCGCGAGCATGATTTCCTTCATGGCCAAGGCGTGATTACAGCGGCAGGAGAAACGCGAGAAGGAGAAGCAGACGCATAGCTACCCAGCCCGCCCTCCACCGAGGCTGAAATCGCCCCGCGCCCACCTCCTCAGCCTCGGATTCGGCTCCCAGAATAAGCAACAGCTTTACTTCCACACCGGTGTACCCACCTGTGAATCCCTTGCCGTTGAACGTCTGTTGGAAAACTCAGGTGTCCTTGCTGTGGTCCTTTCCACGTTGGGGAAAGCTGGTCAGCTGGAGAACTTCCTCCCACATCTTTAGTAAGACTAAATCCCTAGCTGAGCTGAAACTGAACTTACCTCCCATGTGGGAGGGGAAGACTCTTGTTTCCATATTCACAGAGTGCCTTTGCACCTGTCCTATATTGATAACATACTGCTGTAATTGATGGGTCTTTTCATCTATTAGGAGACCTGTGCTTAGGAAAGGTCTTCCGAATGTTAACTCAACAGGATTTAATTATAAGTTTTACTTTGGAACAGTTCAAACCCACAGTAAGCTATGGGTGTTAGAGATAGGCGTCTGATTTAGCTATAGGCTTCTTTAGAGTAGGATTAGCCCTTTCACCTTTCCAGAGGACTGCAGTCTGCACACAGAGTGAAGGTAATATTGGATTCTTAAAGCTGAGGATAGGTGTTGGGATACACCTGCTGCGAAAGACGGGCCATGGCCACTTTGCAGGCTTTTAGATTACCCAAACTGATGAGATATTTCTTCTGGTAAAGATTTTTCAGATGGGGTGGGGAATACCTCGATCTAACCAGTGAAGGTATCAGTAAGCATTAGCAAATATTTGAATCTCCTGCAGAAAGGTATCTGAGTAAATTAGAGTTGCCATTTCTCACCTGGATAGGGTCCTCAATTTTGGACAGGTTTACCTGGAGAAGGAGATAATTGCTGGCCATTTAGGTCATGTCAGGCAAAGAGCTCACAGGGCTGAGTCACCTGTTTTAGTGTCTTGAAAAGATTTACCTCTATAAACAAATGGAGACATTAACGGAAACCAAGAATCCCTTCTAGGGTGAAAAGAATAATGAAAGTGCTGAATTATATTCCTATGATTGGTACTTGGCATTAGTAATTTATTACCATCATTCAGCCAGCCAGAGGGACCCTGGACTGAAATGCAAACCCTGGCCCATTTTTGTTCTTCTTCAGAGTGTTCTGGCCCAGTTCTATGTATGCTGTCCAGCACGCCCATAAGCTTCATTGGCCCTTTAAGTGCAGGGGCCTTGGCTGTGGCATCTACAAGGGCATTTCCTTTTACATGGTCAGTCTCTCTTTTGATGTCCTCTGCAATTAATTATAGTCACTTTTTGGCAGCAAAGCAGCATTCTAACAAGCTCAAAATTTGAATGATGTTGTATGGAAAAGCCCTTGGGGGTCAGGAGTCCCTACGCATTCCAAATTACAGCATAAGCATGAAGCACTAAAAAGTCATACTTGGAATCAGTGTAAATGTTAACTTTTAAATCCTTTCCCAATTGCAGGGGCTGAGTAAGTTCAATTAACTCAGCTTTTTGATCTGAGGTCGAGGCCAGCAAGACTTGTGCCTACTACTAATAGCATACCTACCCTTCTTGTATTCCTGATGCATAAAACAGCTTACATCTGTTAACCAATCTTCCTTGGGATGGTCAAGGGTCTCATCCTTCTTAAGTCTGGCCTGCTAGAATAAATTTGTTTCATAACCTGTGACATGCTTTGGCTGTGTCCCCAATCAAATATTATCTTGAATTGTAGCTCCCATAATTCCTATATTTCGTGGGAGGGACCCAGTGGGAGGCAATCGAATCGGGAGATGAGTCTTTCCCATGCTGTTCTCGTGACAGTGAATAAGCCTCATGAGATCTGATGGTTTATTTATTAATTTATTTTTGAGACATAGTCTTGATCTGTTGCTCAGGCTGGAGTGCATTATCATGAACTTGGCTCACTGCAACCTCTGACTCCTGGGTTCAAGTGATTCTACTGTCTCAGCCTCCCGAGTAGCTGGGATTATAGGCACCTACCACCATGTCTGTCTAATTTTTGTACTTTTAGTATAGACGTGGTTTCACCATGTTGGCCAGCCTGGCCTCGATCTCCTCACCTCAGGTCATCCACTGCCTTGGCCTCCCAAAGTGCTGGGATTACAGCTGATGGGTTTATAAAGGGGAGTTTCCCTACACAAGCTCTTTTGCCTGCTGCCATGTAAGAGATGTGACTTTGCTCCTCATTTGCCTTCTGCCATGAGTGTGAGGCTTCCCTGACCATGTGGAACTGTAAGTCAGTTAAACCACTTTTCTTTATAAATTACCCAGCCTCAGATATGTCTTTATTAGCAACATGAGAACAGACTAATACAACCTGTATGCCAGACAGGCTAGAAGCACCTGTGGACTCTGGCAGATAAGTAGCTGGGTTTATGGTTTGGCAGGCTTTAAGGGTTATGTCTGGAGTGTCTAGCAATAAACCCTGATACTTTCATAAATGTGCTCTTATTATTCACTGCTGCCCTTTAACTTCTAGGACCACCTTCCCCTGCTGTGGGGTCAAAAACCTGTAGGTGCTGTTCTAATGTTAGTTTATTAGCTTTGCCTGCTAGAAAAGTGGTAGCGGCAATACCTCTAAGACAACAAGGCCACCCTGAGGCCACCTGGTCAATCTGCTTAGAAAATTAGGCTGCTGGCCTTGGAATGTCCCCCAGTTTTGGGACAAGATTACCCAAGGCCTATGCCTTGTTTTTTGGTCACATAAAGAAAAAGAGGTTCATCCAACTTGGGGACTCCCATGGCTGCAGCAGAGCCCAATTTCTCCTTGAGAGTATTGAAGGTTTGCTTGCAGTTCTCATTACATTCTAGGAGGTCTAAATCTTTCCCTTTAGTGTATCATATAAAGGCTTGGCTACATGCCCAAATCTGGGCACCCATAAGCAGCAGTACCCAGCCATCTCTTAAAAAAGCCCACAGTCATTTTTTGGACAGGGACTGTTGGGTGACTAAAATAACTTTTTTATCTTCTAGGGAGGTTGATCAGTTCCAGAGGTTAAAACAGATTCCAAATGTTTAAGTCTTTCAGTCAAAATCTGAGCTCTGTGTGGTGACGCCCTATATCTGCAAGTTCCCAGGAAATTTACCAACTTAACATTATTATTATGAGTCTTCTTTAGTTGGGTTAGCAATGAGCAAGTCACCTACATACTGAATAATTGTATCCCTTTCCAATTATACATTTGTTAAGTCCTTAGGTAGAGTATTTTCCAATAAGTGGGGGCTATCCCAGAACTCTTCAGAGATGACTGTCCAGGTTAGTTTTGTGGCTGAATGCATATCTGGATCAGTCCATTCAAAGGCAAACATATTATGAATCTGGATGCATTGAGATCCAGAAAAGTGCATCTTTCAGATTTAAGAATGTAAACTAGCTTGCATTCCCTGGGACATGGTAAGTATTGAGGACAATGAGGTGTATGGAGACAACTGCATTTCTTAATGCTCTAAGGGTTCTGACAATTCTGTACTTGCCTTTAGGCTTTTTATCTGGTAACATGCGAGTATTGTAAGGAGACTCTCATGGGCTTAATAACTCATATGGCAAGAATTTGGCAATACGGGGTTGAATTTCCCCTCATGCTTCTTGCCTTAAAATATATTGTCTCTCCTGAGGTCGAGGAGTACTAGGCTGAAGTTGGATTTCAAAGGGGGAGGTGTTTAGTGCGTTTCCCAGAGCCTGTGTGGCCCAAACCTCAAGATTTACTTAAGACAACACCTCAGGTGGTAAATGTGACAGCTCATTCTTAACTTCTTTTTTCCCCTGATGGGTCAGGAACAAAAGTAACAGTTTCTATGCTTTATGATCTGTGAAGGTGACGATGACTTGGTCTCCTCAGTCAATAAACCTCTCCCCAGTAAGGGGTCAGGCAATCAGACAGTACTAAAAAGGCAGGCGAGAAACCTAGAGACTCTGGAAGACAACTTAGAAGATACAAAAAGGAGTGTTTTGGGGCTTGTCCATCATGAGAAGACAGGAGACCATTGTATTAAATCAGTACAGAGTAATCTGCTCCCACAACTAATAAGAAGTTAATACCTCTACCTGCTACTTCAAGAGTCACCTGAGGCTCCTCCATCTCTCGATAGCTAGTAGTCCAATGGGAGTGGAGGTAGGAAGTATCAGGCCCCGCCACTTTTGATTCTGCTGGGCTCTGATGATGGCTCCCTTGGAAGCACAGTGCATTTCCTTCGGCAGAGGCTTACCTTCCTACAGAAGACACACAGATTTATACCCAAGGCGCAGTGGCCCAGAGGCACAGACTGCGATTTTCACTTTCTCACTTCCTCTGTGAGGGCCAGGGGTTAAGGGGCTGCCTCTGAAGTGGTGGAGAGCACAAGGCTGCAGCAAGAAGCTGGGCCTCTTGGAAGATTTGCTTTATTTTATGTTTCCTCTGCTCAATTCCTGTGATGGAAAACTGCAAAATCCAAGTCTAAAATCTGATCCATGGGAGTCTGGAAGCCTAAGGCTGCTTTTGACAGCTTCCTGCAGATATAAGAAGGAGACCGTGCTATAAATTAAACTCCTAGAAATGCCTGTCCCTTTTTGGAGTCAGGGTCAGTGTTAGTGTATTTCCTCAATGTCTAAATTATCCACCCTTGTAATAAGGCTAGGTTTTCATCTTTTCCCTGAGTAATTTTCCAGACTTTATAAAAATTAAAAAGCTTTATCACACTTTTTTTTATTCCTTCACGGAGTCAATCATAATTTTTTCTCTCTATATCCTACTTTCTTCCTAATTCATTTGTTTTTTCTAGATTCTAGTTCTTTTGGGTCCTAGTCAGGCACTGCTGTGCCTCCTACTTGATAGGTGTCATGCCCCTGGTTGCAGGTTGCCACCCTATTAGCATGTGCTCTAGCCACTCCCATAATGCTCTGCTTTTCTACCATGCAGCAGGCGAACATAAATATATGCAAATCCTGCTTGGTCAGATCATACGTCAAGGTTAGCCTTTTAAATTTGTCTATGAATTTTCCCGGAACCTCGGAACCTCTGAAAACTGTTTTAGTTTTTCCTTGCCTATGGCTAATTCAGATATAGAAAAGTGTACATTTGCCTATAGAGTATGGGGAAAAGAAAGAGAGTTCAGACTGTTACTGTGTCTATGCACAAAGAAGTAGACATAAGACACTCCATTTTGTTCTGTACTAAGAAAAATTCTTCTGCCTTGAGATGCTGTTAATCTGTAACCCTAACCCCAACCCTGTGCTCACAGAAACATGTGCTGTGTCGACTCTAGGTTTAATGGATTTAGGGATATGAAGGATGTGCTTTGTTAAACAAATGCCTGAAGGCAGCATGCTTGCTAAAAGTCATCAGCACTCCCTATTCTCAAGTACCCAGGGATGCAAAACACTGCTGAAGGCAACAGGGACAACTGCCTAGGAAAGCCAGGTATTGTCCAAGGTTTCTCCCCATGTGATAGTCTGAAATATGGCCTCATGGGAAAGGAAGGACCTGACCATCCGCCAGCCCGACACCTGAAAACAGTCTGTGCTGAGGAGGATTAGTAAAAGAGGAAAGCCTCTTTGCAGTTCAGGTAAGACAAAATCATCTGTCTCCTGCTCGTCCCTGGGCAATGGAATGTCTCAGTGTAAAACCCGATTGTATATTCCATCTACTGAGATAGGAGAAAACTTCCTTAGGGCTGGAGGTGAGACATGCTGGAGGCAATACTGCTCTTTAAGTAATTGAGATATTTATGTATATACACATCAAAAGCACAGCACTTTTTTCTTTACCTTGTTTATGTTGCAGAGACATTTGTTCACATGTTTTCCTGTTGACCCTCTCTCCACTGTTACCCTATTGTCCTGCCACAACCCCCTCTCCGAGAAATGCCCGATAATGATCAATAAATACTAAGGAAACTCAGAGACTGGTGCCAGCGCTGGTCCTCCGTATGCTGAGCTCTTGTCCCCTGGGCCCACTTTTTCTCTATACTTTGTCTCTGCATCTCTTTTCACAAGCCTCTAGTTCTACCTGACGAGAAACGCTCACAGGTGTGGAGGGACAGGCCATTCCTTCAATATAGTGTCCCTATTATCATCTGTCACTTCCCAGAGAGGGCAAATATTCAACTTTGCCAGCTGATAAGTGGCCCCACTACATGTTGTTCTGGTGAAGCTCGGGTGTTTCGAGAGTGGGGTATGTACGTAAGACAGGACTCGAAGGGCATGGAGAAGATGATGAGCGGACACTACATAACCCTGGAAAACTAGAAGAAATTAATAATATGTTGCACACCTCACTAGAACTGGAAGGAATCTGATTGTGTTCTTATGGGGTGCTCAGACTGGCAGGGGGAGTTCAGCCCCAGCTAAGAAAAGCCTAATATTAAGAGTAACTAGCATTAAAAGGGTAATCAATTATGTGCCATCCCTGTTTTGTCTTTTCATCCATCAAAGATATAGAAGCCCATTTTAATTTTTTATCCTGACCAAGCATCAGAGAAGCCTGTATATAATGTATTTCCTCTCTCTTAGTTTCTCTTCTATAAAACAAATGAAGCTGCAAAATAGGAGTCAGATCACACAGGGGAAATAGGAAGGCTGTAACTTGTATATTGTAATGTATTAGTCCTTTTTCTTTTATATATATACGTACTTTAAGGTTTAGTGTACATGTGCACAATGTGCAGGTTAGTTACATACATATACATGTGCCATGCTGGTGTGCTGCACCCATTAACTCGTCATTTAGCATTAGGTATATCTCCTAATGCTATCCCTCCCCCCAGCCCCACCCCACGACAGGCCCCAGAGTGTGATGTCCCCCTTCCTGTGTCCATGTGTTCTCATTGTTCAATTCCCAGCTATAAGTGAGAACATGCGGTGTTTGGTTTTTTGTCCTTGCGATAGTTTACTGAGAATGATGATTTCCACTTTCATCCATGTCTCTACAAAGGACATGAACTCATCATTTTTTATGGCTGCATAGTATTCCATGGTGTATATGTGCCACATTTTCTTAATCCAGTCTATCATTGTTGGACATTTGGGTTGGTTCCAAGTCTTTGCTATTGTGAATAGTGCTACAATAAACACACGTGTGCATGTGTCTTTAAAGCATCATGATTTATAATCCTTTGGGTATATACCCAGTAATGGGATGGCTGGGTTAAATGGTATTTCTAGTTCTAGATCCCTGAGGAATCACCACACTGACTTCCACAAGGGTTGAACTAGTTTACAGTCCCACCAACGGTGTAAAAGTGTTCCTATTTCTCCACATCCTCTCCAGCACCTGTTGTCTCCTGACTTTTTAATGATCTCCATTCTAACTGGTGTGAGATGGTATCTCACTGTGGTTTTGATTTGCATTTCTCTGATGGCCTGTGATGATGAGAATTTTTTCATGTGTCTTTTGGCTGCATAAATGTCTTCTTTTGAGAAGTGTCTGTTCATATCCTTTGCCCAGTTTTTGATGGGGTTGTTTGTTTTTTTCTTGTAAATTTGTTTGAGTTCATTGTAGATTCTGGATATTAGCCATTTGTCAGATAACTATGTTGCGAAAATTTTCTCCCATTTTGTAGGTTGCCTGTTCACTGTGATGGTATTAGTCCATTTTCACACTGCTACGACAAATCTGACAAAACTCTCTCAGGAAAGAGTGACCTGCTGGGTTAAGAAAGCAGGGTCCAGCTGCCCTATACCAGCTCATCAAAGATGGCGTTATGGTTAAGAAATGAGAGAAAACTGTTAAGAAAAAGTCTCATGTTCTCCATCTTGAGGGTAATTGCAAAGGGTTGTCATAAAAGAGGCTGTCACTAAACAGGCATATCTGATCTTATCATGTAGAGCTCTTAAATACCACATTTCAACTTCAGTCATGATGGCGAGGTCACTGCTTATCTTTTCTGATAATTAAGGTAAAAAAATTCTAGGTTCCAAGACAATTCTTTTTTTCAGTGTTACTTGGACAAGTGGCAAATTAAACAAGCAGTCAGTTCAGAGTCAGAGAATCGCTGAGGAAAGTAAAAGCTAAACTGTTTGGGGCCTCTGTCCTGGGGCAGCCTCCAGGCTACTGCAAAACAGATGCGATGAGCAGAAAGGTGACAAGATGTAGAGCACTCAGTTGAGGGACCGAAAGCACAAGGTGGACAGTCCAAAAAGAGAAAGTGGCAAACATCTTGTTTAGCCAAATCCATTCTTCTCTAACCCTGTGGGCTTGGCCTCTAATCTGAGTATGATAATAGTGGATAATCATTCTTGCCCACCGGAATGGCTTCACGACTCTAAAAGAGAGCCCACTTGCCAGGTGTCAGCTGATTGATTCTGTGTGGATTGTTTTCCTTGGAGTGGGGGTCTTGTCTTGTTGTCCGTTCATGGTGTGGCTGAAAGATGTTGCTGGAAAAGTGGGTTCTGATACAGACCACAAAGTAGGATTCCTAGATCTTCTGCAGGAAAAAATTTGAGGTGAGTTAGAGAGCACAGTGAAAGAAGCAAGTTTATTAGAAATTACTCCATTACAGAGTTGGACATCCTCAGAAAACAAGAGCAGGAATGCATTGTCTTTTGTTAGTGTCTCTACTTATAAGTAACTATAAAGATAAAGCGTTATAATTAAACTTGGAAGGTGCAGATGTAGTCACTAAAGTCGTGGCTATTCGTTTTAACAATAACCATTAACCCATTGACCTAAGCTAGCTCATTAATAATATCCTTACAAAAAATGCTGCACTCCTAGGACATTTATACATTTTTCAGGCTTGGTGGAAGATGTCTTGTATGACCACAAATATTCTGCAATTGTAATTTGTGGCCAGTTAAAAAATGTGACTATTTTCAGACCTTGAACATTAATCTTCTAGCTGCCCTGTGAGTACCTAGCTACTCATATTAAGATAGAATATTCTAGTCATGTTTATTAAACTAGAAGCTAGGTAACCATGAGTTCCTCTAACACAGCAAGTCTACTCCTCAAGGAGAAAATGTATTTCTCAGGAATTTTGTGCATTTTGTTTAATGGCATTTGGTATGTTTACCAAATGGCAGAAAAGAGTGAAATTACTCCTCAAAGATTTCTCAAGATTGGATATCAAATAAACAAAATGATTACAGTTAATATGCAAGTTGATACAGTTGATATTCAAAAGAAATTTTGTTTGAAACAAAATGAGATTTTTATTGTTACTTCTTCTTCTTCTTCTTCTTCTTCTTATTATTATTATTATTTTGAGACAGAGTCTTGCTCTGTTGCCCAGGCTGCAATGCAGTGCACTATCTTGGCTCACTGAAACCTGTGCCTCCCTGGTTCAAGCAATTCTTCTGCCTCAGCCTCCCAAGTAGCTGGGATTACAGGCATGAATCACCACACCCAGCTAATATTTGTATCTTTAGTAGAGATGGGGTTTCCCTCTGTTGGCCAGGCTGGTCTCAAACCCCTGACGACAAGCGATCTGCCCACCTTGGCCTCCCAAATAGCTGGGATTACAGGCGAGAGCCACCACTCCCAGCCACAATGAGGTTTTTAAATAATTCTGATTTCCTGCCGTTGAGCAGGGAGCTGAGCAAATTCAACAGATCATGGGCCTATACTAGGGGAAGACTGAGGACAAACTCTAGAACACATGTGATTAAATTAATTACAATGGAAATCAAATCAAATTTAATAAGGCCACACTTCTTAGTTGCAAGATGTTTCCCCACATTTTGAAATGCGATGTTATTCCATGGAAAAGAAAACTAGTGTTTATCTCCAGAGTAAAGAATAGAGTTCCCTGCAATGATTGATTGACTGAGAACTATTGCTCAAGATTTAAAATCCTTCTTGTTTGCATTTATAAACTAAAAATAAATTTCTAATCCCCTGTTGATTAAATGGACCTCTCTTCTTGCATAAGGACTTTCCAAAGTTAACCTGAAAAGCTAGTTCAAGCCATGGGTCACACATGCCTCATTATACTCTCCTCCCTTTTGTTTTAATTTTAATTTCAATTTCAATTTTTAATTTATTTTTGTGGGTACATAGTTGGTGTATATATTCATGGGGGTACATGACACACTTTGATTCAGTGATGCAATGAGTAATACATAATAAAAAACGGGGTATCTCTCCCCTCAAGCATTTATAGATTGTGTTATAAACAATCCAATTATACTCTTTTAGTTTTTTTAATTGTGGAATTAAATTATTTTTACTATAATCACCCTGTTGTGCTATCAAATGCTGTCTTATTCATTCTTTCTAACAATTGTTTTTTTAACCATTTAGCATCCCCACTATCCCCTTGTTCCTTCCCTACTCTTCCCAGCCTCTGGTAACCATCCTTATACTCTCTAACTCTATGACACCAATTGTTTTGAATTTTAGCACCCACAAATAGTGAGAACATGTGACATTTGTCTTTCTGTGCCTGATATTTCACTTAACATAAAGACTTTCAGTTCCATTTATGTTATTGCAAATGGAAGGCTCTCATTCTTTCTTACAGCTGAATAGTACTCCATTGTGTATATGTACCACATTTTCTCTATCCAGTCATCTGTTGATGGACATTTAGGTTCCTTCCAAATCTTGGCTATTATAAACCTTGCTGTAGCAAACATGAGAGTGCCAATAGGTCTTTGATTTACTAATTTTTTTTCTTGTAGGCATATAATGAGCAGTGGGATTGCTGGACCATATAGTAGCACTATTTTTAGTTATATCGGGAACATCCAAACTGTCCTTAAATGTGCTACCAACAGCAGTGTACAAGGGTTTCCTTCACTCGACATACTCACCAGCATTTGTTTTTTACTGACTTCTGGATAAAAACCACCTTATCTGGGGTGGAATGATATCTCATTTTGAGTTTGATTTGCATTTCCATGATGATCAGTAATCTGGAGCACCTTTTCATTTGCCTGTTTCACATTTGTATGTCTTCTTTCCATAAATGTCTATTTAAATTTTTTGTCCACTCTTTATTTGGGTTATTACTTTTTTCTATGGAATTTTTTGAACTCAATATATTGTAGTGTATTAGTCTGTTCCTGCACTGCTATAAAAAAATAGCTGAGACTGTGTTATCTATTTATTTACTGAGATGTAGTCTTGATCTGTTGCCCAGACTGAAGTGCAGTGGTGCAATCTTGGCTCACTGCAACCTCCACCTTCTGATTCAAGCAATTCTCTGCCTCAGCTCCTGAATAGCTGGGATTACTGGCACCTGCCACCATGCCTGGCTAATTTTTGTATTTTTAGTGGAGACAGGGTTTCACCATCTTGGCCAGGCTGGTCTTGAAATCCTGACCTCGTGATCCACCCTCCTCAGCCTCCCAAAATGGTGAGATTACAGGCCATGAGCCATGGCACCTGGCAAGACTGGGTAATTTATAAAGGAAATGGTTTTAATTGACTCACAGTTCCACATGGCGGGGGTGGACTCAGGAAACTTCCAATAATGGCAGATGGGGAAGCAGGCACCTCTTACATGACAGCAGGAGAGAGAGCATGTATGTGAAGCAAAGGGGGAAGAGTCCCTTATAAAACCATCAGATTTCATGAGAAATCACTCATTATCAGAAGAACAGCATGGGGGAAACCACCCCCATGATCCAGTCACCTTCTACCAACCTCTCCCTCAACATCTGGGGATTACAATTCAATATGAGATTTGGGTGGGGACGCAAATCCTAACCATATCATGTAGCTATTAATTGCTTTTCAGTTGGATAATTTACAAATATTTTCTCCCATTCTGTGGATTTTCTCTTCACTTTGTTTCTTGTTTCTTTCACTTTAAAAAGGCTTTCTGACTTTCTGTAATCCAATTTGTCCATGTTTGTTTTAGTTGTCTGTGCTTCTGGGGCATTATTTAAGGAATTTTTGCCCAAACCATTGCCCTAAAGAGTTTTCCCAATGTTTTCTTGAAACGTTTGATGGTTTGAGGCGTTAGGTTTAGGTCTTTAATTCATTTTAATTTGATTTTTGTAAGTGGCAAGAAATAGGGTTCTAGTTTTATTCTTCTGCCTATGGCTTGCCGGTTTTCCCAGCCCTATTTATTACAAAAGCTGTCTCATTTTTTATTGTATGTTCTTGGCACATTTGTTGAAAATTAATTTAGCTGCCCCTCCCATAGGATTCCAGAACATTGCTATGAGGGTCTGAATGTTTGTTCCTCACAAAGGATTCCAGAACACTGCTGCTGGGTTCCAAACGTTTGTCACATAAGATTCCAGAACACTGCTACTAGGGTCTGAATGTTTGTTCCTCAAAGGGGATTCCAGAACACTCCTGCTGTGGTCTGAATGTTTGTCCCTCACATAGGATTCCAGAACACTGCTATGAGCGTCTGAATGTTTGTCCCTCACACAGAATGCCGGTTTTACCAGCCATATTTATTACAAAAACTGTCTTATTTTTTATTGAATGTTCTTGGCACTTTTTTTGAAAATTAATTTAGCTGTATGAGTTTGTTTCTCAGGTCTCTATTTCGTTCCATCTGTCTTTATGTCTGTTTTTATGCCAGTGTCATGTTGTTTTAATTACTACAACTTAGTAGTATAATTTAAAACCAGGTAATGGAATTCCTCCAGTTTTGTTTTATATACTCAGCATAGCTTTGACGATTATGGTGTTTTGTGATGTTTCCATATAAATTTCAGAGTTTTTTTTCTATATCTGTGAGGAATGTCTTCTTCTTTTTCTTTTTTCTTTTTTTTTTTTTTTTTTGGTGGCGTCTTGCTCTGTCACCTAGACTGGAGTGCAGTGTTGTGATCTGGGCACAGTGCAACCTCCACCTCCTGGGTCCAAGCAATTCTTTGCCTCAGCCTCCTGAACAGCTGGGATTATAGGCACCCGCCACCATACCTGGCTAATTTTTTGTATTATTAGTAGAGGTGGGGTTTCACCAAGTTGGCCAGGCTGGTCTTGAACTCCTGACCTCATGATCCACCAACTTCGGCCTCCCAAAGTGCTGGGATTACAGGCATGAGCCACTGCCCCTGGCCTGTTATTTTGATAGAGATGGAATGAAATGTATAGATTGCTATGGATCGTATGGACATTTTTAAAAAAATACTGATTCTTCCAATCTGTGAACATAAAAATATCTTTCCAATTTTTGGGTCCTTTTTCATTTCTTTTATCAGTGGTTTACAGTTTTAATTGTTGAGAACTTTTATTTCTTTGGTAAATTCCCACATATTTTGTTTTATTTGTGGCTACTGCAAATAGTATTACATTTTTGAATTCTTTTTCAGTTTGTTGACTGTTGGCATATAGAAACCCTACTGATTTGTATGTGTTGATTTCGTATTCTGCAAATTTACTCAAGTTATTACCTCTAATATATTTTGGTGGATGTATTAGGCCATTATCATATTGCTATAAAAAGTAATCAGTGACTGGTTAATTTATAAAGAAAATAGGTTTAATTGATTCATGTTTCTTCAGGCTGTACAGAAAGCATAGCACTGGCTTCTGCTTCTGGGGAAGCCTCTGACAACTGACAAGGTGAAAAATAAATCTAGTGCTTGCACATCACATGGTAAGTGCGAGGGCAGGGGGGAAGTGTTACACACACTTATAGATAACCAGCTCTGATAAAAACTTACTATTGTGGGAATGGCACCAAAGGAAATGATGCCAAACTGTCCGTGGAAATCTTGCCCTCATGATTCAATCACCTCCCCTCTAGGCCCACTTCCAACACTGAGGATTATATTTCAATATAAGATTTTGGTGGGAATACACATCCAAACTGTATCATTTTGCCCCTGGCCGTTCCAAATCTCAATTCCTTCTCATATTTCAAAATACAATCATGACTTCCCAATAATCCCCAAAGTCTTAACTAATTTCAGCCTTAACTCAAAAGTCAAAAGTCTCATCTAATACAAAGTTAATTTCTTCCTCCTATAAGCCTGTAACATAAAGAAACAAATTATGTTCTTCCAAGATACAAATGAGGCTGAGGCATTGGGTAAATACTCCTATTCTAAAAGGAAGAAATCAGCCAAAAGAAAGCGGTCACAGGATCTATGAAAGTCTGAAACCCAGAAGGGCAGTTATTGAATTGTAAGGCTCCAAAATAATTATTTTTGACTCTGTGTCCCATTTCCAGGGCATGCTAATGCCTTGGGAAGGTTCTACCTTGTGACTTTGCATGGTTTAGCCCCCACAGCTGCTCTCATGGGCTGGCATACTGTGCCTCTGGCTTTTTAAGGTGCAAAGTGCAGACTGTAGCTAAATCTACCATTCTGGGGTCTGAGGTCTGGAGGACAGTGATCCTCTAATCACAGATCTACTAGGTCATGACCCAGTATGGAGCCTTCCTGGGGACTGTCACCCCAAATTTCTTTTCTCCATTGTTTTACTAGAGGATCTCCATGAGGGCTCCACACCTGCAACATGCTTCTGCCTGCACACCCTGTCTTTTTCATACATCCTTTGAAATAAAGGTGGAGGCTACCAAGTCTCAACTACTCGCATTTGGTAAACTCACAGACCTAACACCACATGGAAGCTACCAAGGTTATCGCTTGCACCCTCTGAAGCAGTGACTGGAGTTGTAACTGGGTCAATATGAGCTACACCTGGAGCTGAAGCAGCGGCAAGGATGCAGTGAGCCTTGTTCCAAAGCTACCCAAGGCAGCAGGTCCTAGACCTGATCACAGAAACTATTCTCTTCTTTTAGGCCTCAGGGCCTGTGATGGGTTGCTGCCTTTCAGATTTCTAAAATGCCTTCAATTCCTCTTTCCCATTGTCTTGACTATCAACACTTGCTTTTTTTTAGGTTATACAAATATCTCTAACAAGTGGTTGACCTATATGCTGCTTGAGTTCCTCTCTTATAAAAGCTTTTTATATTTCAGCCACATGACTAGGCTGCAAAGTTTTCAAGCTTTTACACTATGCTTCTTTTCTAAGTATAAGTTACTATTTATTTATTTATTTATTTATTTGCTAGAACATGTGAGCATAGGTTGTTAGAGGCAGCCAAGTCACATCACAAATGCTTTGCTGCTTAGACATTTTTCCAACAGAAACCCTAAATCATCAATTTCAAATTCAAACTTTTTTATATCCCTAGTGCATGACAGAAATTCAGCCAACCACTTTGCTAAGACAACATGCATGACCTTTGTTTCAGTCCCAATAAGTTTCTAGTTTTCATCTGACACCTTCTCAGCCCGGCCTTCACTGTCCAGATCACTATCAGCATTTTGGTCACAGACATTCAACCATTCTCTAAGAAAATCTCAACTTTCCCTCATATTTCTGTCTTCTGAATCCCACAAATTCTTCCAACTTCTGCCTGTTTACCCAATTACAAAGCTGATTCCACATTGTGGGGTATTCTTATAACTGTTTTCCATTCCTTGGTGCCAATTTTTGTATTAAGCTATTTTTGCAACACTATGAGAGTGGGACTGGATAATTAATTTTTTACAAAGTAGGTTTAAGTGGCTTATGATTCTACAGGCTGTAGAGAAAACATAGTACTGGAATATGCTTCCGGGGAGGTCTCTGGAAGTTTAGTCATGGCAGAAGTTGAAGCAGAATCTTGCACATCACAGGGCAAAAAGCAGAAGCAAAAAACAGAGGGGCGAGTTGTTACACAGTTTTAAATCACCAGATTTTATGGGAACTCACTCACTATCATGAGGATAGCACCAACTGGGATGGTGCTAAGCCATTTATAGTAATCCACCCCAATGGTTAAATCACCTTTCAACAGGCCCATCTCCAACATTGAGAATTACATTTAAATGTGAGATTTGGGAGGGAACACACATTCAAACCCTATCAGAGGAGTATTTATGCCTTTTCCAATATAACATTATAACATTGGCAAAAAAAAAAAAAGAAAAAAAGGTAATTTGACTTCTTTTCCAATTGGGATGTGTTTTATTGCTTTCTCCTGTCTGATTGCTCCAGATAGGACTTTCAGTATTATGTTGAATAACAGTGGTAAAAGTGGACATTCTTGTCATCTTCCAGATTTTAGAGAAAAGGCTTTTAGTTTTTCCCCACTTAGTGTGATACTAGCTGTGGGTCTGTCATATATGACTTTATTATGTTGAGGTATGTTCATTCCATACCCAGTTTTCAAAGGGCTTTTTATTATTAAAGAATATTAAATTTATCAAAATTTTTTAGCATAATTGAAATTATTATATGGATTTTGTCCTTGTTTTTTTTTTTTTTTTTGAGATGTAGTCTCCCTCTGTCACACAGGCTGAAGTGTAATGGCATGATCTCAGCTCAATGCAACCTCTGCCTCCCGGGTTCAAGTGATTCTCCTTCTTCAGCCTCCTGAGTAGCTGGGATTACAGGTGCTCACCACCATGCCTGGCTAATTTTTACTAGAGGATTTAGTATTTTTAGTAGAGATGTAGCTTCGCCATGTTGGCTAGACTGGTTTCAAACTCCTGACCTCAGGTGATCCACCCACCTCGGCTTCCCAAATTGCTGGGATTACAGGTGTGAACCACTGTTCCTGGCCCCTTCATTCTCTTTATGTGATCTATCACATTCATTGATTTGCATGTTGAACTATCCTTGCATCCCTGGGATAAATCCCACTTGGTCATTATGAATTACCTATTTATGTATTGTTTAATTCAGTTTGCTAGGCGTTTTGCAAATTTTTGCACCAATATTCTCCACTCCACTCTACTTCACTCTACTATTCCACTACATTCCAGTCCATTCCTTCCCACTCCACTCTACTCCACTCCACTCCATTCCATTAAACTCCAACCCTACTCTGCTCCATTCCATTCCATTTCATTCCACTCCACTCCTTTCCACTCCATTCAATACCATTCCTCTACACTCCATTACACTGCACTTCACTCTACTCCATTCTCCTCAACTCCACTCTATTCTGCTCCACTACAATTCATTCCATTCTACTCCATAATATTCCACTCCATTCCACTCCATTTCATTTTATTCCGTTCCACTCCACTCAACTTTTCTGCACTCCATTTTATTCCACTCCATTCCACTCCATTCCACACCAATCCATTCCATTCCACTCCAATCCACTCCATTCCACTCCACTCCACTCCATTCCACTCCACTCCACTCCACTCCATTCCACTCCATTCTCTTCCATTCCACTCCACTCCACTCCATCCGACTCCACTCCGTTCCATTCCAGTCAATTCAACTCCTCTCCACTCCATTCCACTCCTGTCCATTCCATTCCACTCCGCTCCATTCCACTCCATTCTATTCCATTCCACTCCACTCCACTCCATTCAACTCCACTCCATTCAACTCCAATCTACTCAATTCCATTCCACTCTTCTTCATTCCATTCCACTCCACCGACACCACCACACTCCAATTCATACCAATCCTCTCCACTCCAGTCCACTCCATTCCACTTAACTCCATTCCATTCCACTCCAATCCATTCCACTCCAATCTACTCCTCTCCACTGCACTCCACTCTGTTCCATTCTATTCCATTCCTTTCCATTCCACTACACTCCATTCCACTCCATTCTATTCCATTCCATTCCTCTCCACTCCATTCCAATCCAGTCCATTTGATGCCACTCAATTCCACTGCACTCTACTCCATTCCACTGCACTCCATTCCATTCCACTCCACTCCATTCCATTCCAATAAATTTCACTACATTTTATTCAACTCCATTCCATTCCACTCCACTCCACTCCATTCCCCTCCATTCCATAGCATTCCACTCCACTCCATTACATTACACTCAACTCCATTCCATGCCCCTCCACTCCATTACATTCCACTCCACTCCATTCCACTCCAATCCACTCTGTTCCACTCCACTCCATTCCACTACAATCCATTCAATTCTACTCCACTCCATTCCATACAGTTCCATTCCACTGCACTCCACTCAACTCCATTCCACTCCATTCTATTCCATTCCACTCGAATCCACTCCATTCCACTCCACTCCATACGATTCCACCCAATTCCACTCTGCTCCACTCCATTCCACTCCATTCCATTCCATTCCATTCGATTCCATCATTTTCCATTCCACTCCACTCCATTCCATTCCTCTGCACTCCACTCCACTCCATTCCTTTCCACTCCACTCCATTCCACTACACTCCCTTCCATTCCACTCCACTCCACTCCATTCCACTACACTCCATTCCACTCCTCTCCATTCCATTCCATTCCACTCCACTCCACTCCACTTCCATTCCACTCCACTCCACTTCATTACACTCCACTCCATTCCATTCTACTGCATTCCATTCCACTCCACTCCATTCCATTCCACTCCAATCCGTTCCACTCCACTCCATTCCACTCCATTCCATTCCATTTCACTCCACTCCTTTCCAGTCCACTCTACTCCACTCCACTCAATTCCACTCCATTGCACACCATTCCTCTTGACCCCGTCCCATTCCACTCAACTTCCCTTTATTCTTCTCCACTCCATTCCACTCCACTCCACTCCATTCCACTCTATTCTATTCCATTCCACTCCACTCCACTCCATTCAATTCCAGTCAATTCCACTCCACTCCTCTTCATTACACTTCACTCCATTCCATTCCAGCCCACTCCACTCCACCACACTCCACTCCATTCCACTCCTCTGCCCTCCACTCCACTCCATTCCATTCCATTCAATTCCATTCCACTCCACTGCATTCCACTCCATTCTCTTCCATTCCACTCCACTCCATTCCACTCCACTTCACTCCACTCCATTCCCCTCTACTCCACTCCATTCAATTCCACTCCATTCCATTCCACTCCATTCCATTCCGTTTCACTCCACTGCATTCAAATCCACTTCACTTCACTCTATTCCACTCCGTTCTATTCCGTTCCACTCCACTTCATTCCATTCCAATCCACTCCATTCAATTCCACTCAATTCCACTGCACTCCACTGCATTCCATTCCACTCCACTCCACCCCATTCCAAAACACTTCACTCCATTCCCTTCCCCTCCATTACACTGCACTCCACTCCACTCCTCTCCATTCCACTCCATTCCCTATCACTCCACTCCACTCCATTCCATTCCACTCCACTTCACTCCACTCCTTTCCACTATATTCTATTCCATTCCACTCCACTCCAATCAATTCCACTGCACTCCATTCCATTACACTTAATTCCACTATGCTCCACTCCATTCCACTAGGCTCCAGTCCATTCCACTATGCTCCACTCCATTCCCTTCCACTCCTTTCCATTCCCCTCCACTCCATTCCATTTCTCTCCACTCTAATTCCATTCCATTCCAATCCATTCCATTCCACTCCACTCCATTCCACTCCTGTCCATTCCATTCCACTCCACTCCATTCCTTTCCACTCCACTCCATTCCATTCCACTCCACTCCATGCCACTCCACTGCGTTCTATTCCACTCCACTACTTTCCACTCCACACCACTCCACTCCAATCCACCCCACTCCATTCCACTCCTTTCCATACCATTCCACTCCACTCCATTCATTTCCACTCTACTCCATTTCATTCCACTCCACTACAGTCATTTCCACTCCACTGCATACCACTCCACTCCATTCCATTCCACTCCACTCCTTTCCATTCCATGCCACTCCATTCCTTTCCATTCCAATTCACTCCATTCCACTCCCCTCCATTCCTCTCCACTACACTCCACTCCATTTCATTCCATTCTACTCCATTCCGTTCCATTACTTTCTTTTGACAGGATCTCACTCTGTCACCCATGCTGGTGTGGAGTTATACAATCTCAGCTCACATTTCATTTCACCATTCCATTTCATTCCATTCCACTGCACTCCTCTCCACTCCACTCAATTCCACTCTACTCCACTCCAATCCATTCCATCCCGTACCTTTCCAGTCTCTGCCATTACACTCCTTTCTTTGACAAGATCTCCCTCTGTCACACAGGCTGAAGCACAGTGGCACAATCTCAGCACAAATTTCTTCCTTCCATTCCATTCCATTTCGTTCCACTCCACTCAACTCCACTCAAGTCCACTCCAGTCCACTCCAGGACACTCCAGTCCTCTCCATTCCAATCCATTCCATTGCACTCCACTCCACTCCACTCCATTCCATTCCACTCCACTCCATTCCAATCATCTCCATTCCATTCCATTCCACTTCACTCCATTCCATTTCACTCCACTCCAATCCACTCCACTCCATTCCATTCCACTACTCTCCACTCCATTCCACCCCACTCCATTCCATTTCACTCCACTCCATTCCAATCCACTCCTTTCCATTCCAATCCATTCCAATCCATTCCAATCCAATCTAATCCATTCCACTCCACTCCACTCCATTCCACTAAATTCCATTCCACTCCACTCCACTGCATGCTATTCCATTCCACTCCATTCCACTTCATTCCATTCCATTCCAATGCATTCCATTCCAATCCACTCCATTTCATTCCACTCTTTTCCATTCGATACCTCTCCATTCCATTCCACTCCGCTCCATTCCACTCCACTCCATTCCATTCCAATCCAGTCCACTCCACTCCACTCCAATCCATTCCATTTCACTGCTTTCCATTCCATTCCTTTCTTTCGAGAGTATCTCACTCTGTCACCCAGCCTGGAGTGCAGTGGCACAATCTCATCTCACATTCCATTCCGTTCCACTCCACTCCACTCCACTCTGCTCCATCTGCTCCATTCCATTCATTTCCATTCCATTTCATTCCACTGAATTCCACTTCGTTCCACTACAATCCATTCCATTCCATTCCACTCGTTTCTTTCGACAGGATCTCCTTCTGTCACACAGGCTGTAGCTCAGTGGCAAAATCCCAACGCAGATTTCTCCAATTCATTCCGGTCCATTCTGTTCAATTCTTTTCCATTCCATTCAGTTCCTCTGCGTTCCACTCCACTCCACTCCACTCACTTCATTCCATAACATCCGATTCCGTTTATCTACATTCAACTCCTCTCCACTCCACTGCACTCCACTCCACTCCATTCCACTCTATCCCATTCCATTCTGCTCCATTCCACTGCATGCCGCTCTGCCCCACTCCACTCCACTTCATTCCATTTCAGGCCATCCAATTCCATAGCATTCCATTCCTCTCCATTCCACTCCACTGCACTTCACTCTACTCCACTCCAGTCCACTCCGTTTCATTGCATTCCACTGCATTCCATTCCAAACCTTTCTTTCTAGAGTATCTCACTCTGTCACCCAGCCTGGAGTGCAGTGGCACAATTAAAGCTCACATTTCATTATTCCACTCCATTCAGATCCTTTCCACTTCATTCCACTCCACTCCACTCCACTCCACTCCATTCCACTCCACTCCACTCCATTCCACTCCACTCCATTTCATTCCATTCCACTCCATTCCATTCCACTCTTTTCCATTCCATTCCAGTCCACTCCACTCTACTCCATCCCATTCCGTTCCATTCCATTCCACTTCACTCCACTTCATTCAATTTCATTCCTTCTACTCCACTCCATTCCAGTCCACTCCACTCTTTTCCATTGCATCGCATTCCATTAAATTCCACTCCACTCCATTGCATTCCACTGCACTCCATTTCATTCCACTGCACTCCACTCCATTCCACTCTATTCCATTCCACTACATTCCAGTCCATTCCTTCTCACTCCTCTAAATTCAATTCCACTCCACTCCTTTCCACTCCACCTTACTCCACTCCATTTCATTCCATGTCACTCCATTCCATTCCATGCCACTCCATTCCATTCCATTCCTTTCTTTTGACAGGATCTCTCTCTGTCACCCATCCTGGTGTGCAGTGGCACTATCTCAGCTCACATTTCATTTCACCATTCCATTCCATTCCATTTCATTCCACTGCACTCCTCTCCACTCCATTCAATTCCACTCCACTCCTCTCCAATCTGTTCCATTCCATTCCATTCCAATCTCTTCCATTCCACTCTTTTCTTTCTACAGGATCTCATTCTGTCACACAGGTGTAAGCACGGTAGCACAATCTCAGCACACATTTCTTCTTTCAATTCGACTCCATTCCATTTCCTTCCACTTCACTCCACTCCATTCCACTCCACTACACTCCACTCCATTCCAGTCCACTCCAGTCCGTTCCACTGAACTCCATTGCACTCCATTCCACTCCATTCCATTCCACTCCACTCCATTCCTTTCCACTCCACCCCACTACAAACCATACCGTTCCATTCCATCCCATTACACTTCACTTCACTCTATTCCATTCCTTTCCACTCTGCTCCATTCCACTCCATTAAACTCCACTCCACTCCAATCCACTCCAATGTACTTCAATCCAGTCAATTCCATTCCATTCCATTCTATTCCATTCCAATCCATTCAATTCCTCTTCCCTCCATTCCATTACATTCCACTCCACTGCATTCCACTACACTCCACTTCACTCCATTCCCCTCTACTCCACTCCACTCCATTCCATTCCACTCCACTCTATTCCATTCCACTCCATTCGAATCCATTCCATTTTATTCCACTCCAGTCATCTCCACTCCACTCCACTCCATTGCATTCCACTCCATTCCACTCCACTCCACTCCATTCCACTCCACTCCCCTCCATTCCACTCCATTATATTCCATTCCACTCCACTCCATTCAATTCCACTCATTTCCAATCCACTACACTCCATTCTACTCCACTCCATTACATTCCTCTCCACTCCATTCCATTCGACTACAGTCCATTCCATTGCAATCCACTGCACTCTTCTCCACTCCACTCCATTCCATTCCACTCCAGTCCACTCCATTTCACTCCACTCCATTCCATTCCTCACCAATCCATTCAATTCCCCTCCATTCCACTCAATTCCTCTGCACTCCATTCCATTCCACTCCACTCCATTCCAGTGCATTCCACTCCATTCCATTGCACTCCTCTCCATTCCACTCCACTCCACTCCATTCCATTCCATGCCACTCCTTTGCACTCCACTCTACTGCATTCCACTCCACTCTATTCCACTCCATTCCATACCATTTCACTCCACTCAGTTCCATTCCACTCAACTCCACTCCATTCCTCAACACTCCATTACACTCCATTCCATTGCACTGCACTCCACCCACTCCAGTCCAATCCACTCCACTACATACCGCTCCAGTCCAATGCACTCCACTCCACTTAACTCCATTCCATTCCACTCCACTATATGCCAGTCCACTCCACTCCATTCCATTCCATTGCAATCCACTCCACTCCACTCCATTCCACTCCACTCCATTCCATTCCATTCCATTCCTCTCCACTCCAACCTACTACATTCTAATCCATTCCATTCCACTCTGTTCCTTTCCACTCCACTCCACGCCACACCACTCCACTCCATGGCACTCCACTCCACTCCATTCCACTCCACACCACTCCACTCCACTCAATTCCATTCCACTCTACTCCACTGCATTCCTTTCCATTCCACTCCACTCCATTTCATTCCACTCCATTCCATTCCATTGCACTCCACTCCTCTCCACTTCACTACATACCACTCCCGTCCAATCCACTCCACTCTGCGTAACTCCAATCCATTCTGCTCCACTGCATTCCAATCCACTCCTCTTCATTCCATTCCACTCCAATACACTCGACTCCATTCTACTCCACTCCATTCCATTCCATTCCATTCCACTGCACTGCAGTCCATTCCCTTCCACTCCACTCCATTCCATTCAACTCCACTTCTTTGCACGCCACTCCACTCCAGTCCTCTCCATTTCAATCCATTCCACTCCATTCCATCCCATTCCTTTCTTTAGACATGGTCTCACTCTGTCATCCATGCTGGTGTGCATTGGCCCAATCTCAGTTCACATTCCATTTCACCATACCATTCCATTCCATTCCATCGCACTGCACTCCACTCCAATCCACTGAATTCCATTCCAACCAAATACATTCCATGACATTCCATTCCAAATCCTTTCCACTCCACTCCATTCTTTCTACATTGTCGCCCTCTGTCACACAGGCTGTAGAGCAGTGGCATAATATCAGCAAACATTTCTTCATTCCATTGCATTCCATTCCATTCCATTCCACTTCACTCCTCTCCACTCTACTCCACTCAATTCCACTTCACTCCACTCAATTCCACTCCATTTCATCCTACTCCACTCCACTGCACTCCATTCCATTTCACTATGCTCCATTCCATTCCACTCCACTCCTTTCCATAAAGCTCCATTCCATTCTATTCCACTCCACTTCATTCCATTCCTTTCCACTGCACTCCATTCCATTCCCTCCACTCCACTCCATTCCATTCCATTCCAGTCCATTCCACTCCATTCCATTCCAGTCCACTCCATTCCATTCCACTCCATTCCACTCCATTCCATTCCATTCCACTCCACTCCAGCCCACTCCACTCCATTCCACTTCAGTCCAATCCACTCCACTCCAGCCCACTTCACTCCATTCCACTTCAGTCCCATCCACTCCACTCCACTTCACTCCATTCCATTCCACTCCCCTGCATTTCACTCCACTCCACTCCATTCCATTCCACTACACTCCATTCCATTCCACTCTGCTCAGTTCCATTCCACTCCACTCCACTCAATTCCATTCCATTCCAATCCATTCCAGTCTTTTCCATTTCACTCTACTCCATTCCATTCCAATCCAGTCGGCTCCATTCCATTCTACTCTACTCCCTTACTTCCCACTCCACTCCACTCCTCTCCACTCCACTCCAAACCTTTCCATTCCATTCCACCCCATTCCATTCCATTCCTTTCTTTGCACAGGATCTCATTCCGGCACAAAGGCAGCAGTGCAGTGGCACAATCTCATCCCACATGTCTTTTCACCATTCCATTGCAATCCATTCCATCCCATTCCATTCCATTCTATTTCACTCCATTCCATTCCATTCCACTCCATTCCATTCTGTTCCAATCCATTGAATTCCATTCCACTCCATTCCATTCCATTCCTCTCCACTCCATTACTTTCCACTCCATTCCATTCTACTGATCTCCTTTCCATTCCACTCCACTCCACTCCATTCCACTCTACTCCACTCAATTCCATTCCACTCCACTCCATTCCATTCCATTCCATTCCACTCCACTCCATTCCACTCCACTCCCCTCCATTCCATTCAACTGCACTTCACTGCACTCCATTCTCCACCTTTCCATTCCACTCCACTCCAGTCCATTTCATTCCACTGCAGTCCAAACCATGCAACTCCACTCCTTTGCACTCCACTCCACTCCTCTCCATTTCATTCCATTCCACTCCATTGCTTTCCATTCCTTTCTTTGGACAGGATCTCACTCTGTAACCAATCCTGGTGTGCAGTGGCACAATCTCAGCTTACATTTCATTACACCATTCCATTCCATTCCATTCTATTCGATTCCATTACACTGCAAACCACTCCACTCCACTCAATTCCAATCTACTCCACACTCATCCATTCCAGGCCATTCCAATTTAATCCCTTCCATTCGACTCCTTTCTTTCAACAGGATCTTCCTCTGTCACAAAGGCTGAAAAAGTAGTGTCAAAATTTCAGCACACATTTCTTCATTCCATTCCATTCCATTCCATTCCAATCCACTACACTCCACCCAACTCCACACCATTCAATTCCATTCGACTCCATTCCACTCCACTTCACTTCATTCCATTCCATTCCATTCCACTACACTCCACTCCATTCCATTCCACTCCACTCCATTCAATTCCACTCCACTCCGTTCAGTTCCACTCCACTCCACTCCATTCAATTCCTTTCACCTCCACTGCATTCCAATCCATTCCACTCCACTCCACTCCACTCCATTCCCTTCCATTCCACTCCGTTCCATTCCACTCCACTCCACTCCATTCCATTCCTTTCAACTCCACTTCATTCCATTGAACTCCACTCCTCTCCATTCCATTCCATTCCAGTCCATTCCATTCCACTACACTGCATTCCATTTCACTCCACTCCACTCCTTTCCATAAAGCCCCATTCCATTCCATTACAATCCACTCCACTCCACTCCATTCCACTCCTTTCCACTCCTCTCCACTCCATTCTATTCCATTCCTGTCCAGTCCATTACACTCCATTCCATTCCACTGCACTCCATTCGATTCCACTCCATTCCACTCCAGTCCAATCCACTCCACTCCACTTCACTCCTTTCCATTCCACTCCATGGCATTACAATCCATTCTACTTCACTACATTCCATTCCACTCCACTCCACTCCATTCCATTTCAATCCAATCCATTCCACTCCATTCCCTTCCACTCCACTCCATGCTATTCCACTCCTTTCCACTCCATTCCTTTCCATTCCACGCCACTCTTCTCCATTCCTTTCCACTCCATTCGGTTCCACTCCAATCCATGCCACTCAACTCAACTCCACTCCACTCCACTCCTCTCCAATCCTTTCCAGTACACTCCATTCCACTGCACTCCACTACATGGAAATCCACTCCACTCCACACAATTCCATTCGCCTCCAATGCATTCCATTCCATTCCATTCCGTTCCACTCCTCTGCATTTCATTCCACTACACTCCATTCCGCTCCATTCCATTCCAATCCACTCCATTCCCTTCCACTCCGCTCCATTCCATTCCACTCCACTCCACTACACTCCTTTCCATTCCAATACATTCCACTCCACTCCTTTTCACTCCAATCCACTCCACTCCACTCCTTTCCACTGCACTCCACTCCAGTCCACTCCACTCCACTCCATTCTTTTCCATTCCACTGCATTACATTCCATTCCTCTCTTTCCACAAGATCTCACTCTGTCAGAATTTCTGAGGTGCAGTGGCACAATATCAGCCCACATTTCTTTTCCCCATTCCGTTACATTCCGTTCCATCCCATTCCATTACATTCTATTTCACTCCACTCCACTCCACTCCATTCCATTCCACTCCTTTCCAGTCCAAATCGACTCCATTCCACTCCACTCCACTCCATTCCATTCCATTCTATTCCATTCCACACCATTGCATTCCATTCCTTTCTTTCGACAGGTTATCACTGTGAAACTCAGGCTGGAGTGCAGTGGTCCAATTTCAGGTCACATTACATGTCATCTTTTCATTGCATTGCATTCTGTTCCATTGCATTCCATTCCATTCCATGCCATTACTTTCCATTCCAATCCATTCCATTCCATTCCTCTCCGTTTCACTCCACTCCACTTCACTCCACTACATTCCATTAAATTCGATTCTATTCCACTCCAGTCCACTTCTCTCCACTCCACTGCACTCAACTCCACTCCATTCCACTCCATCCCATTCCATTCCACTCCATTCCACTGCACTCGACTCCACCCCACTCCACTCCACTCCAATTCACTCGATTCCATTCCTTTCCATTCCATTCCTCTCTATTCCACTCCACTCCACTTCACTCCACTCCACTCCAGTCCACTCCATTCTATTCCATTCCTTTCCACTTCATTCCATTCCATTCCCTTCTTTCGAGAGTATCTCACTCTGTCATCAAGCCTGTAGCGCAGTGGCACAATCTCAGCTCACATTCCATTACGTTCCATTCTGTACTGTTCCGTTCCGTTCCATTCCACTTCTCTCTAATCTACTCCATTAAATTCCAATACATTCCATCGCATTCCAATCCATTCCGTTCCATTCCACTCGATTCCACTCTGATCCCCTCTAATACATTCCATTCCATTCCATTCCATTTAATTCCCTTCCACTCCTTTCTTTCACGAGGTCACCCTCTGTCATACAAGCTGTAGAGCAGTGACACAATCTCAGCACATGATTCTTCATTCCGTTCCGTTATGTTGCATTCTATTCCATTCCGTTCTGTTCCGTTCCACTCCACTCCACTAAATTCCATTACATCCGATTCCATTCTTCTCTATTCCACTCCTCTCCACTCCACTGTACTCTACTCCACTCCCTTCCATTCTATCCCCTTCCATTGCACTTCATTCTTCCGCACTCCACTCCAACCCACTCCACTCCACTTCATTCCACTCCATTCCATCCCTCTGCTTTCCACTCCATTCCACTTCACTCCACTCCAGTCCAGTCCACTCCATTCCATTCCATTCCTTTGCACAGAATTTCATTCCATTCCTTACATTCGAGAAAATCTCACTCTTTAACCCAGTCTGGAGTTCAGTGGCACAATCTCAGCTCACATTTCGTTATTCCATTCAATTCCATTCCATTCCATTCCATTGCATTCCATTGCATTGCATTCCTTCCCATTCCATTCCAATCCATTGCATTCCATTCCACTCCTTTCCATTACATTCCACTCCATTCCACTTCATTCCAGTCCACTCCACTCCTTCCCACTGCACTTCATTCCTCTCCACTCCACTCCAATGCACTCCACTCCTTTCCACTCCACTCTACTCCATTCCACTCCACTCCACTCCTTTCCACTCCACTCCATTCTGTTTCACTACACTTCATTCCATTCCACTCCACTCCATTCCATTCTACTCCATTCCATTAAACTCCATTCCACTCCATTCCATTCCACTCCACTCCATTCCATTTCATTCCACTCCACTCCACTTCATTCCATTGCACTGCATTCCATTCCATTTCGTTCTTCTCCATTCCATTCCCCTCCACTCCACTCCATTCCATTCCAGTCCATTTCATTCCATTCCATTCCACTCCACTCCATTCCATTCCTTTCCACTCCACTCCATTCCATTCCACTCCAATCCATTCCATTGCATTCCATTCCACTCCACTCCATTCCATTCCACTCCACTCCATTCAATTCCATTCCAGTCCATTCCACTCCATTCCATTCCACTGCACTCCATTCGATTCCATTCTATTCCACTCCGGTCCAATCCACTCCACTCCACTTCACTCCATTCCATTCCTCTCCACGGCATTCAAATCAACTCCACTCCATTCCATTCCACTCCACTCTGTTCCATTCCATTCCATTCCATTCCACTCCACTCCATTCCATTTCAATCCAATCCATTCCACTCCATTCCCTTCCACTCCACTCCATTTCATTCCACTTCTTTCAACTGCATTCCATTCCATTCCACTCCACTCCACTCCACTCCACTCCATTCCATTCCATTCCACTCCATTCCATTCCACTCCACTCCACTCCTCTCCAATGCTTTCCAGGCCACTGCATTCCACTGCACTCCACTACACGACACTCCTCTACACTCCACTCAATTCCATTCCCCTCCACTGCATTCCATTCCATTCCATTCCATTTCACTTCTCTCCATTTCATTCCTCTCTACTCCATTCCATTCCATTCCATTCCAATCCGCTCCATTCCCTTCCACTCCACTCCATTCCATTCCCCTCCACTCCACTACTTTCCATTCCAATGCATTCCACTCCACTCCACTCCACTCCATTCCACTGCACTCCACTCCAGTCCACTCCACTCCATTCCGTTACATTCCACTCCATTCCATTCCATTCCTTTCTTTCCACAGGATCTCACTCTGTCACAAATTCTGGAGTGCAGTGGCACAATTTCAGCCCACATTTCTTTTCCCCATTCCATTGCATTCCATTCCATCCCATTCCATTCCATTCTATTTCACTCCCCTCCACTCCACTCCATTCTATTCCACTCCATTCCAATCGATTCGACTCCATTCCACTCCACTCCTCTCCACTCCACTCCATTCCACTCCACTCCACTCCACTCCACTCCACTCCATCCCATTCCATTCCATTCTATTCCATTTCACTCCATTGCTTTCCATATCTTTCTTTCAATAGGTTATCATTGTGAAACTCAGGCTGGAGTGTAGTGGCCCAATTTCAGGTCACATTACATGTCAACTTTTCATTGCATTGCATTCTGTTCCATTGCATTCCATTGCATTCCATTCCATTCCATTCCATGCCATTCCTTTCTATTGCAATCCATTCCATTCCATTCCACTCCATTCAACTCCACTCCACTCCACTTCATTCCATTAAATCCGATTCTCTTCCACTCCATTCCACTCCTTTCCACTCCACTGCACTCAACTCCACTCCATTCCACTCCATCCCATTCCATTCCACTCCATTCCAATGCACTTGACTCCACCCCATTCCACTCCACTTCATTCAATTCCATTCCTTCCTATTGCATTCCTCTCTATTCCACTCCACTCCACTTCACTCCACTCCACTCCACTCCAGTCAACTCCATTCTATTCCATTCCTTTCCACTTCATTCCATTCCATTCCATCCCATCCCATTCCATTCCATTCCATTCCATCCCATCCCATTCCATTCCATTCCATTCCATCCCATTCCATTCCATTCCATTCTATTCCATTCCAATCGATTCCAATCTGATCCCCTCTAATACATTCCATTCCATTCCATTCCATTCCCATCCACTCCTTTCTTTCGACAGGTCACCCCGTGTCATACAAGCTGTAGCGCAGTGGCACAATCTCAGCACTTATTTCTCCATTCCGTTTCGTTATGTTGCATTCTATTCCATTCCGTTCCATTCTGTTCCACTGCACTCCACTGCACTGCATTCCATTACATCCGATTCCATTCTCCTCCATTCCACTCCTCTCCACTCCACTGCACTCTACTCCACTCCGTTCCACTCCAACCCCTTCCATTCCACTCCATTCTTCCTCACTCCACTCTACCCCACTCCACTCCACTTCACTCCACTCCACTCCAGTCCACTCCATTCCATTCCATTCCATTCCACTCCACTGAATTTCATTCCATTCCTTACATTCGGGAACATCTCACTCTGTAATCAAGCCTGGAGTTCAGTTTCACAATCTCAGCTCACATTTCGTTATTCCATTCAATTCCTTTACATTCCATTCCTTTTCATTCCATTCCATTGCATTCCATTCCATTCCATTCCGTTGCATAGCATTGCATTCCATTCCATTCCATTCCACTCCATATCATTCCATTCCATTCCATTCCATTCCATTCCAATCCATTGCATTCCATTCCACTCCTTTCCGTTAATTTCCACTCCACTCCACTGCATTCCAATCCACTCCACTCCTATCTACTCCACTCCATTCCTCTTCACTCCACTCCAATCCACTCTACTCCATTCCACTCCACTCTACTCCATTCCACTCCACTCCACTCATTTCCACTCCACTCCATTCCATTCCACTACACTCCATTCCATTCCATTCCACTCCACTCCATTCCATTCCATTCCACTCCACACCATTACTTTCCACTCCACCTTATTCAATTCCATTCTATTCCATTCCATTCCTTTCCATTCCACTCAATCCCACTCCGCTCCACACCAATCCATTCCATTCCATTCCTTTGCATTCCATTCCACTCGTTTCTTTCCCCAGTATCTCCCTCTGTCACAGGGCTGTAGCACAGTGGCACAATAGCAACACACATTTCTCCATTCTATTCCATTCCGTTCTGTTCCTTTCTATTCTGTTCCTTTCCACTCCATTCCACTCCACTCTACTCCACTGCACTATATTCCATTACATTCGATTCCTTTCCACTACATTCCACTCACCTCCACTCCACTGTACTCCACTCCACTCCATTCCATTCCACTCCACTCCATTCCATTCCACTCCATTCCATTCCATTCCATGCCATTCCACTCCTCTCCATTCCATTCCACTCCATTCCATTCCATCCCATTATACTCATCTCCATTCCATTCCACTCCACTCCAATCCATTCTACTCCACTCCATTCCATTCCACTCCACTCCTTTCCTTTCCTGTCCACTCCATTCCACTCCATTCTATGCCACTCCACTCCAATCCACTCCACTCCTTCCCATTTCACTCAATTCCACTCCATTCCACTCCAATCCATTCCGTTCCACTCCACTCCATTCCATTCCACTCCAATCCTCTCCATTCGACTCCACTCCAATTCATTCCACTCCACTCCATGCCAATCCACTCCATTCCATTGCACTCAACTCCACTCCATTCCACTCCACTCCATTTGGTTCTACTCCATTCCATTGCATTCCACTCCATTCCAGTTCATTACTTTCTTTCCACAGGATCCCACTGTGTCACAAATGCTTGAGTGCAGTGATACAGTCTCATCTCACATTTCTTTTCACCATTCCATTGCATTCCATTCAATTCCATTCCATTCCATTCTATTTCACTCCACTCCACTCCACTCCATTGCATTCCACTCCATCCCATTCCATTCGACTCCATTCTACTTTATTCCAATTCACTCCAATCCTATCCACTCCAATTCATTCAATTCCATTGCTATACATTCCACTCCATTCCATTCCACTCCATTGCATTCTATTCCACTCCATTCCATTCCATTCCATTCCATTCCATTCCATTCCATTCCACACTATTCCACTCCGTTCCATTCCATTCCATTCTTTTCCACTCCGTTCCATTCCATTCCACTGAACTCTACTCCAATCCACTCCACTCCACTCCATTCCATTGCACAGACTTCCATTCCTCTCAACCCCACTCAACTTCACTCCATTCCACTCCACTCCATTCCATTCCACTAGATTCCATTCCATTCCTTTCCACACCACTCCATTCCAGTGAACTCCATTCCAATCCATTTCACTGCACTCCACTCCATTCCAGTCCAGGCCACTCCACTCCTTTCTATTCCATCTGATTCCATTCAATTTCCCTCCACTCTTTTCCACTCCACTCCACTCAATTCTACTCCACTCCACTCCACTCCTCTCCACTTCATTCCATTCCATTGCACTCAACTCGACTCCATTCCACTCCACTTCATTCGATTCTATTCCATTTCATTGCATTCCTCTCTATTGTAGCTCATTACTTTCTTTCCACAGGATCACACTCTGTCACAAATGCTGGAATGCAATGAAACTGTCTCAGCTCTCATTTCTTTTCACCATTCCATTGCATTCCATTCCATCCCATTCTATTCCATTCTATTGCACTCCACTACACTCCACTCCATTCCATTCCACTCCATCCCATTCCATTCGACTCCATTCACTCCTATTCACTCCACTCCAATCCACCCCAATTCATTCCATTCTATTCCTATCCATTTCACTCCATTCCATTCCACTGTACTGCATTCCATTCCACTTCATTCCATTCCACTCTATTCCACTCAGTTCCATTCCATTCCACTCTGTTACATTCCATTCCACTGCACTCCACTGCAACCCATTCCACTCCATTCCATTGCACTCCATTCCATTCCACTCCACCCCATTCAACTCCACTCCATTCCACTGCACTCCATTCCATTCCACTAGACTCCATTCCATTCCTTTCCACTCCACTCCATTCCATGGAACTCCATTCCAATCCATTTCAGTCTTCTCCACTCCATTCCAGTCCACTCCACTCCTTTCCATTCCATCTCATTCCATTCCATTTCACTCCACTCTTTTCCACTCCACGCCAATCAATTCCACTCCACTCCCCTCCACTCCATTCCCCTCCACTCCACTCCATTCCACCCACTACCCTCCACTCCATTACATTCCATTCCACTCCACTTCATTCTTTTCCACTCCAGTCAATTCCATTCCACTCCACTCCACTCCACTCCATTCCACTCCATTCCGTTGCACTCCACTCCTGTCCATTCCGTTCCACTCCACTCCATTCTATTCCACTCCACTCTTTTCCACTCCACTCCACTTCACTCCATTACAATCCATTCCACTACATTCCATTCCATTTCGTACTTTTTATAGGATCTCCTTCTTTCACCCAGGATTGTGTGAAGTGGCAGAATCTCAGGTCACATTTCTTTTCACCATTCCATTCTATTCCATTCCTTTTCATTCCATTCCATTCCATTCCATTTTATTCCACTGCACTCCACTCCACTCCACTCCACTCCACTCCTATCCATTTTTTGCCATGATTTTCCAATCCCTTCTATTCCACTCCTTTCTTTCAACAGGATCTCCATCTGTCACACAAGCTGCAGCGCAGTGGAAAATTCTAAGCACACATTTCTTCATTCCATTCCATTCAATTCCATTTCACTCCACTCCACTCCACTCCAATCCATTCCACTCAACTCCACTCCACTCTATTCCATTCCACTCCACTCCTTTCCACTCCACTCCACTTTATTTCTTTCTGCTTCAATCCATTCCAGTTCACTCCACTCCACTGCATTCCATTCCAATCCATTACACACCACTCCATTCCATTCTTTCCACTCCACTCCATTCCCTTCCACTCCACTCCATTCCATTCTACTCCAGTCCAAGTAACTCTATTCCATTCCACTCCACTCCATTCCATTCCACTTCATTCGACTACATTCCATTTCATTCCACTCCAATCCATTCCACTCCACTCCATTCCAATGAACTCCATTCCACTCCACTCAACTATGTTCTGTTCCGTTCCACTCCACTCCATTCCAGTAAAATCTACTCCATTCCATTCTGCTCCATTCCATACCATTGTACTCCACACCACTCCATTCCATTCCTTTCCACTCCACTGCACTCCACTCCACTCCTCTCCAAACCATTCCTTTCCATTCCAGCCCAATCCATTCCTTTCCACTCCATTCCATTCCCTTCCAGTCCACTCCTATCCATTCCACGCCATACCATTCCATTTCACTCCCCTCCACTCCACTCCACTACACTCCATTCCATTCCACTCCACTCGATTCCACTCCACTTCTCTCTACTCCACTCCACTCCACTCCTCTCTACTCCACTCCACTCCACTCCTCTCCACTCCACTCCATTCCACTCCATTCCATTCCACTCCACTCTAGTGCATTCCATTCCACTCCACTCTATTCCATTCAATTCCTCTCCATTCCACTCGACGGCACTCCATTCCATTTCACCCCATTCCACTCCATTTCCTTCCACTCCACTCCACTCCATTCAATTCTGCTCTCTTCCGTTACATTCCATTCCACACCACTCCATTCCATTCCTTTCCTCTCCACTCCATTTCATTGAAGTTCACTCCATTCCTTTCCACTCCATTACATTCCATTCCATTCTATTCCAGTCCATTGCACTACACTCCATCCCACTCCACTCCATTCCATTCCAATCCATTCCACTCCATTACATTCCACTCCATTCCATTCTACCCCAATCCATTCCATTCCACTCCACTCCACTCCATAGATCTCCACTCCATTCCATTGCACTCCATTCCATTTAACTCCACTCCCGTCCATTACACTCCACTCCATTCTATTCCACTCCAACCCATTCCAATCCACTCCACTCCCGTCCATACCTCTCCACTCCATTCCATTCCACCCCAACCCATTCCATTCTACTCCACTACAGTCCATTCCACTTCACTCCATTCCATTCCACTCCATTCCATTCCAATCCGTTCTATTCCACTCCACTCCATTCCATTCCATTCCACTCCATTCCATTCCACTCCACTCCTTTCCACTGCACTGCATTCCATTCCACTCAACTCCTTTCCACTCCACTACACTACACAACACTCCATCCCACTCCACTCTATTCCATTCCACTCCATTCCTTTCCATTCCACTCCCTCCACTGCATTTCACTCCACTCCACTGCGTTCCACTTCACTCCATTCCATTCCACTCCATTGCATTCCACTCCACCCCATTCCATTCCACTCCACTCCACTCCAATCCACTCCGTTCAACTCCACTCAATTCCATTCCACTCCATTCCATTCCATTCCACTCCATTGCATTCCAATCCACTCCATTCCTTTCCATTCCACTCCACTCAATTCCACTCCACTCCGGTCCACTCCCCTCAATTCCACTCCACTCACTTCATTCCACTCTACTCCACTCCACTTCGTTCCCTTCCATTCCAATCCATTCATTTCCATTCCTTTTTTGCACAGCATCTCACTCTGTAACAATGGCTGGAGTGCAGTGTCACCATCTCAGCTCACAGTTCTTTTCACCATTCCATTGCATTCCTTTCCATACCATTCCATTCCATTCTATTTTACTCCACTTCACTCCACTCCACTCCATTCCATTCCACCCCATTGCATTCCATTCGACTCCATTCCACTCCATCCCACTCCACTCCACTCCACTCTACTCAACTCCACTCCATTCCACTGCAATCCACTCCATTCCATTCCATTTCACTCCATTGCATTCCATTCCTTTCTTTCAACAGGATATCACTGTGTCACCCGGGCTGGAGTTTACTGGCACAATCTCAGCTAACATTGGATGTCAACTTTCCATTGCATTGCATTGTATTCTATTGCCAGCCATTGCATTTCATTCCAATAAATTACATTTCATTTCATTCCATTCCACTCCGTTCTATTCCATTATATTTCATTCGATTCCATTCCATTGAAACCCATTCCGTTCCACTCCACTCCCCTCCACTGCACTATATTCCATTACATCCGATTCCACTGCACTCCATTCCACTCCTCCAGACTCCACCGCACTCCACTTCTCTCCATTCAACTCCAACCCATTCCATTACGCTCCATTACACGGCACTCCACTGCACCCCACTCCACGTCACTTCATTCTATTCCATTCCATCCCATTCCATTCCTCTCCACTCCACTCTACTCTACTTCACTCCAGTCCACTCAACACCAGTCCACTCCATTCTATTCCATTCCATTCCACTACATTCCATTCCATTCCTTTCCTTGGAGAGTATCTCACTCTCTCACACAGCCTGGAGCGCAGTGGCACAATCTTAGCTCACATTCCATTCCATTCCATTCTATTCTGCTTCACTCCACTCCCCTCCAATCCTTTCCATTCCATTCCTTTCCATTCCATTCCTTTCCATTCCATTCCATTCCATTCCATTCCATTCCATTCCACTCCTTTCCATTCCATTCCATTCCATTCCACTCCTTTCCATTCCATTCCATTCCATTCCACTGCTTTCCATTCCATTCCATTCCATTCCACTGAATTTCACATCACTCCACACCAATGCATTCCATTCCAATCTTCTCTTTTCTTTCGACAGGATCTCCTTCTGTCACACAGCTTATAGTTCAGTGGCACAATCTGCACACACATTTCGCCATTCCATTCCATTCCGTTCCGTTCTGTTCCATTCCGTTCGATTCCATTCCATTCCGTTGTGCTCCATACCAGTCCACTAAAATGCATTCCATTACATCTGATTCCACTCCACTCCATTCCATTCCTCTAGACTCCACTGAACTCCACTGCACTCAATACAACTCCATATCATTCCATTCCGCTCCATTCCACTGCACTCCACCCCACCCCACTCTACTCCACTTCATTCCCTTCCATTGCACTCCATTCCATTCCACTTCATTCCACTCCATTCCACTTCACTCCACTCCACTCCACTGTAGTCCACTCCATTCCATTCCATTCCATTCTACTGCATTCCATTCCATTCTTTTCTTTCGAGAGTGTCTCACTCTTTCACCCAGCCTGGAGTACAGTGGCACAATCTCAGCTCACATTTCATTATTCTACTCCATTCCCCTCAATTCCACTTCATTTAACTCCACTCCACTCCACTCCATTCCACTCTATATAATTCCATTCCATTCCATTTCTCTGAATTCCACTCCACTACACTCCATTCCACTCCACTCCATTCCATTCCACTCCACATCTTTCCATTCCACTCCACTCCATTCCATTCTATTCCACGCAATTGAATTCCAATCCACTCCACTCCACTCCATTCCACTACTCTCCACTCCATTCCACTCCACTCCACTCCATTCCGCTCCACTCCCCTCCATTCCGCTCCACTCCAATTCATTCCACTCCACTCCATTCCATTCCACTCCACTCCATTCCATTCCACTCCACTCCACTCCATTCTGCTCCACTCCACTCCATTCCACGCCACTCCATTCCATTCCACTCCACTCCATTCCATTCCTTTCCACTCCATTCCATTCCAATCCACACGATTGCATTCCATTCCACTCCATTCCATTCCACTACACTCCATTCCATTCCACTCCATTCCATTCCACTGCACTCCATTCCACTTCATTCAACTCTATTCCACTCCACTAAATTCTACTCGACCCCACTCCCTCCATTCCACTCCACTCCATTCAATTCCACAACACCCATTCCATTCCACTCCACTCCATTCCATTCCACTCCACTTCACTCCACTCCAATCCTTTCTATTCCACTCCACAACATTCCGTTCCGTTCCACTCCATTCCATTGCCCACCATTCCACTCCATTCCTATCCACTCCACTCTACTTCATTCCATTCCATTCCATTCCATTCCACTCCACTACAATCCTCTCCACTCCACTCCAATCAATTCCACTCCCTCTACTCCACTCCATTCCTGTACACGCCACTCCTTTCCATTCATACCATTCCATTCCATTCCACTCCACTCCATTCCATTCCAATCCACTGCATTCCATTACACTCCACTCAATTCCATTGTAATCCACTCCACTAGACTCCATTCCATCCTTTCCTTTCCACTCCACTCCAGTCTATTCTTTTCAACTCCACTCCTTTGCACTCCACTCTACTCCACTCCACTCCATTTCACTCCGTTTGACTCCATTGCATTCCATTCCATTCCTTTTTCTGACAGGATCACACTCTGATACCCCTCCTGGTGTGCAGTGGCACAATCTCAGCTCAGGTTTCATTTCAACATTCCATTCCATTCCATTGCATTCCATTCCATTCCACTTCACTCCACTCCATTCCACTTAATTCCACTCCACTCCTCTCCAATCCATTGCATGCTATTCCATTCCAATCCCTTCCATTCAACACCTTTCTTTCGACAGAATCTCCCTCTGTCACACAGGCTCAAGAGAAGTGTCACAATCTCAGCACACATTTCTTCATTCCATTCCATTCCATTCTGTTCCACTCCACTCCACTCCACAACACACCACTAAATTCCATTTCACTCCACTCCAATCCATTCCATACTACTGCATTCCATTCCACTCCACTCCTTTCCACTCCATTCCATTCCATTCCACTAAACTCCATTCCATTCCACTCCTCTCCACTCCGTTCCATTCCACTCCCGTCCATTCGTTTCCACTCCATTCCGCTGAAATCCACTCCACCGCACTCCACACCATTCCAATCTACTCTACTGCAATTCACTCCATTCCATTCCACTCCACTCCATTCCATTCCACTTCATTCCATTCCATTCCACTCCATTGCATTCCACTCCACACTATTCCATTCCATTCCACTCCATTCCACTCCATTCCATTCTACTCCACTCCATTCCATTCCACTCCACTCAATTCCACTCCACTCCATTCCATTCCGCTGCACTCCATTCCATTCCTCTCCACTCCATTCCATTCCATTCCACTAAATACCTTTCCACTCCATTCCACTCCATTCCACTCCACTCCAATCCATACCACTCCCTTCCATTTTATTCCATTCCACTCCACTCCACTCCAATCAATTCCACTCCCTCAACTCCACTCCATTCCAGTCCACTCCAGTCCTTTCCATTCCATCCCATTCCATTCAATTACACTGCACTCCATTCCATTCCACTCCACTCCATTCCATTGCACTCCACTACAGTCAACTCCATTCCAATCCTCTCTGTTCCACTCCACTGCAGTCCATTCCATTCCACTCCCCTCCATTCCATTCAACTCCACTCCTTTGCACTCCACTCCACTCCACTCCAATCCATTTCATTCCATTCCACTCACTTCCATTGCATTCCTTTCTTTTGACAGTATCTCTCTCTGTCACCCATCCTGGTGTGCATTGGCACAATCTCAGCTCACTTTTCATTTCACCATTCCATTCCATTGCACTCCACTCCAATCCACTCAATTCCACTCCACTCCAATCGAATCCATTCCATGCCATTCCATTCCAAACCCTTCCATTCCACTCCTTTTTTCGACAAGATCTCCCTCTGTCACACAGGCTGAAGAGCAGTGGCACAATCTCAGCACACATATCTTGATTCCGTTTCATTCAATTCCATTACTTTCCACTCCACTCCACTCCACTCTTTTATACTCCACTCCACTCCATTCCATACAGCTCCATTGCATTGCATTCCATTCCACTTTACTTCATTCCATTCTTTTCCACTTCACTCCATTCCATTCCACTCCACTCCACTCCATTCCATTCCCGTCCATTCCACTCCATTCCATTCCACTCCACTCTATTCGATTGCACTCCATTTTACTGCATTCCATTCCAATCCAATCCACTCCACTCCATTCCACTCCTGCCCAATCCACTCCACCACTATTCACTCTTTTCAATTCTGCTCCACTGCATTCCAATCCAATCCACTCCATTCCAATCCACTCCATTCCGTTCTATTCCATTACACTCCTCTCCATTCCATTCCTTTCCACTTCACTCCATTCCATTCCACTCCACTCCATTCCATTCCACTGCACTACACTCCATTCCATTCCTTTCAAATCCATTCCACTCCATTCCATTCCACTCCACTCCAGTCCATTCCACTCCACTCCAATCCACTCCTCTCCACTCCTTTCCACCCTTCTCCACTCCATTCAATATCACTCCACTCAACACCACTCCACTCCATTCCATTCCATTCCACTCCCTTCCTTTCCATTCCTTTCTTTCCACAGGATCTCACTCTGTCACAAAGGCCGTACTGCAGTGGCACAAACTCAGCCCACATTTCTTTTCACCATTCTATTGCAACCATTCCATCCCATTCCATTCCATTCTATTTCACTCCACTCCACTCCACTACACAGCATTCCATTCCACTCCATCGCAATCCATTCGACTCCATTCCACTCCAGTCCACTCCATTGCATTCCATTCCATTGCATTTCATTCCATTGCATTCCATTCCATTCCATTTCATTCCATTGCATTCCATTCCTTTATTTCAAAAGGTTATCACTGTGAGACCTGGGCTGGAGTACAGTGGCCCAATTTCAGCTCACATTACATGACAACGTTTCATTGCATTCTATCCGTTCCATTGCATTCCATTGCATTCCATTCCATTGTATTCCATTCCATTCCAATCCACTCCATTGCACTCCACTCCACTCCACTCCATTACATCCGATTCTATTCCACTCCACTCCAACCCAGTCCACTCCACTTCATTTGATTACATTCCATCCCATTCCATTCCTCTCCATTCCACTCCATTTCACTCCCCTCCACTACACTCCACTCCATTATATTCCATTCCTTTCCACTGCATTGCATTCCATTCGTTTTTTTCGAGAGTATCTCACTCTGTCACCAAGTATGTAGCACAGTGGCAAAATCTCATCTCACATTCCATCCCGTTACATAACGTTCCATTCCTTTCTGATCCGCTCTCCTCCAATCCACTCCATTCCCTTCCATTCCATTCGATTCCATTCCACTCAATTCCACTCTGCTACTTTCCAATCCATTCCACTCCACTTCTTTCTTTCCACAGTATCACCCCATGTCATACAACCTGTGGCTCAGTGGCACAATCTCAGCACATATTTCTCCGTTCTGTCCCGTTCCGTGGCTTTCTGTCTCATTCCGTTCCGTTCCATTCCACTCCACTCCACTACATTCCATTACATCCAATTCCATTCTTCCCCATAACACTCCTCTCCACTCCACACCACTCCACTTCACTCCATCCTATTCCATTCCGCACCATTTCACTGCAGTCCACTCCACCCAAATCCACTCCACTTCATTCCATTCCATTCCATCCCATTTCTTTCCTCTGCATTCCACTCCATTCCTCTTCACTCTACTTCACTCCAGTCCACTCCATTCCATTCCATTCCATTTCATTCCACTGCATTCCATTCCATTCCTTACTTTCGAGAGTATCTCACCCTGACACCCAGCCTGGAGCGCAGTTGCACAATTTCAGCTCACATTTCTTTATTCCATTCCATTCCATTCCATTCCATTGCATTCCATTCCATTGTGTTCCATTCCTTTCCATTGCCTTCCATTGCATTCCATTCCATTCCATTCCACTCCTCTCCACTACGTTCCACTCCACTTAATTACGTTCCTAGCCACCCCGCTCCGTTCCTCTACACTCTACTCCATTCCACTCCACTCCACTCCATTCCACTCCACTCCATTCCACTCCACTCCACTCCGTTCCACTCCTCTCCACTCCACTCCACTCCGTTCCACTCCTCTCCACTCCACTTCACTCCGTTTCACTCCACTCCACTCCATTCCAATCCAATCCATTCGATTCTGATCCATTTCATTCCACTCCACTCCACTCCACTCCATTACACCCCATTCTACTCCATTCCATACCATTCCACTCCACTCCATTGCATTCCATTCCACTCCACTCTTCCACTCCACACCATTCCATTCCACTCCATTCCATTCCACTACACTCCATTCCAAACCATTCCATTCCACTCCGTTAGGTTCCACTTCACTAGGTTCCATTCCACTGCACTCCGATTCCTTCCAATCCACTCCAATCCATTCCACTACACTCCATTCTCTTCCACTCCATTCCACTCCACTCCACTGCACTGCATTCCATTCCACTCCTCTCCACTCCTTTAAACACCAAGCCATTCCATTTCACTCCAGTACATTCCATTCCACTCCACTCCATTCCATTCCATTACACTCCATTCCATTCCACTCCACTCACTTCCATTGTTCTGCATTTCACTGCATTCCATTTCATTTCACTCCACTCCATTCCACTGCATTCCACTCCATTCTATTCAACCCCATTCCATTCCAATCCACTCCACTCCTCTCCACTCCACTCCATTACACTCCACTCCTCTCCACTCCACTCTATTCCACCCCATTCCATTGCATTCCATTCCATTCCCATGCAGTCCATTACATTCCACTCCATTCTACCCCATTCCATTCCTTTCCATTACACTCGACGCCAGTGTATTCCACTCCACTCCATTCCAACCCATTCGATTCCACTGCACTCCACTCCATTCCACTCCATTCCATTCCACTTCATTCCATTCCACTCAACTCCACTCTACTCCACTACATTCTAGTCCACTACATTCCATTCCACTACGTTCCATTTCACTCCATTTCATTGCACTCCTCTCCATTCCATTCCACTCCACTCCCTTCCCTTCCATTCTATTCCACTCCTCTCCATTCCATTCCATTCCACACCATTCCATTCCACTCTACTTCATTCCACTCTACTCCACTCGACTCCATTACATTCCAATCCATTCCACTCCACCCGTTTCCACTCCATTCCATTCCATTCAACTCCACTCCAATCCACTCCACACCACTACACTCCATTCCACTCCACTCGAATCCACTCCACTCCAATCCATTACACTCCATTCCATTCCATTCCATTCCTTTCCACTCCACATCATTCCACTCCATTTCATTCCATTCCTTTCCACTCCACATCATTCCACTCCATTTCATTCCATTCCATTCCACTCCTCTGAATTTCATTCCATTCTATTCCATCCCACTCCACTTCATTCCAGTCCACTCCTTTCCTCTCCATTCTATTCCTTTCGACTCCACTCCACTCCATTCCACTCCACTCCATTCTACTCCATTCCATTCCACTCCATTCCACTCCACTCTACTCCACTCCACACAATTCCACTCCACTCCATTTCATTCCACTCCATTCCATTCTGTTCCACTCCTCTCCAATCCATTATTCTCCATTCCATCCCATTCCACTCCATTCGTATCCATTCCACTAAACTCCATTCCATTCCACTGCACTCCACTCTACTAAATTCCATTCCATTCAAATCCATTCCATTCTACTCCACTCTATTCCATTCAACTCCATTCCACTTCATTCCTTTCCATTCCTCTCGACTCCACTCTATTCCACTCCACTCCATTCCACTCTATTGCATTCCATTCCATTCCATTTCACTAAAATCCACTCCACTCCACTCCATTTCACTCGCCCACCTTTCCACTCCAGTCCAATCCCCTCCACTCCACTCCCTTCCGCTCACCTCGACTACACTGCACTCCACTAAACTCCATTCCATTCCAATCCACTCCAATCCATTCCACTCCATTCCTTTCAATTCCATACCACTCCTCTCCATTCCATTCCATTCTCTTCCATTCCACTCCTAGCCATTCCATTCCACTCCATTCCACTCCATGCCATTCCATTCCACTCCACTCCACCCCATTCCACTCAATTCCATTCCACTCCATTCCATTCCACTCCGTTCCATTAGACTCCATTCCAATCCCCTCCACTCCACTCCACTCTACTGCACTCCACTCCATTCCATTCCACTCCACTTCACTCCACTGATTCCATTCCATCCCATTGCTCTCCATTCCATTCCACTCCACTTCACTCCACTCCTTACTTTCAGTTGTACTCCACTCCATTGCATTCCACTGCACTCAACTCCATTCCATTACATTACATGCCATTCCACTCCTCTCCACTCCATTCCACTCCGCTCCACTTCACTCCCCTCCATTCCATTGCATTCCACTCCACTCCATTCCCCTGCACTCCATTCCTTTCCACTCCACTTTACGTCACTCCCCTCCACTCCATTGCATGAGATTCCATTCCATTTCACTCCATTGCATTCCATTTCTTTCTTTCGACAGGATATCACTGTCACCCAAGCTGGAGTTCAGTGACACAATCTCAGCTCACATTACATGCAAACTTTCCATTGCATTGCATTCTATTCCCTTGCATTCCATTGCATTCCATTCCATTCCATTCCATTCCACTCCTCTCCACTACATTCCATTCCATTCCACTCCATTCCATTACACTCCTTTCTTTCAACAGGATCTCCCTGTGTCACACAGGTTGTAGTGCAGTGGCACAGTCTCAGCACACATTTCTCCTTTCCGTTCCGTTTTGTTCCGTTCTCTTCTGTTCCATTCCTTTCCGTTACACTCCACTGCAGTCCACTACAGTACATTCCATTAGATCTGAATCTATTCCACTCCTTTCCACTCCTCTCCACTCCACTGCGCTCCACTCCTCTACATTACATTCCATCACATTCCATTCTTCTCCATTCCACTGCACTCCACTCAACCGCACTATACTCCACTTCATTCCACTCCATCTCGTTTCTTTCCATTCCTCTCCATTCTACTACACTCCACTTCACTCCACTGCACTCCAGTCCATTCCATTCCATTCCATTCCATTCCATTGCACTGCATTACATTCCATTCCTTTCCTACAAGAGTATCCCACTCTGTCACCAAGCCTGGAGTGCAGTGGCACAATGTCAGCTCACATTTCATTATTCCACTCCATTTCATACCATTCCATTCCATTGCATTGCACTGTATTCCATTCCATTCCATTCCATTCCACTCCACTCCACTCCACTCCACTCATCTCCACTACCCTCCACTGCACTCCACTCCCATCCACTCCACTCCATGCCACTCCTATCCATTCCATTCCATTCCACTCCATTACACTCCAATCCATTCCATTCCATACCACTCTATTCCACTCCATTCCCCTCCACTCCATTCCACTCCACTCCACTCCACTCCACTCCATTCCATTCTTGTCAATTTCACTCCATTCCTTTCCAATCCACTCCATACCATTCCACTGTAGTCCACTCTATTCCATTTCATTCCACTCCACTCCATTCCATTCCATTCTATTCCATTCCATTCCATTCCACTCCACTCCACTCCATTCCACTCCACTCCATTCCATTCCATTCTAGCCCAATCCAATACATTCCACTCCACTCCATTGCATTCCACTCCACTTCATTCTCTTCCACTCCATTCCACTCACATTAAACTCCATTTCACTTCACTCCACTCCACTCCGTTTCACTACATTACAATCCACTCCACGCCATGCCCCTCCATTCCATTCCACTCCTCTCCAGTCCAATACACTCCACTCCATTCCAATCCATTCCACTCCAATCCGTTACATTGCTTTCCCAACCACTCCATTCCATTCCACTCCACTCCCTTCCATTCCAATCGTCTCCATTCCAATCCATTCCACACCAATCCATTCCATTTCACTCCACTCCAATCCATTACTTTACAATCCACTCCATTCTGTTCCACTCTGCTTCATTCCACTGCACTCCACTCCACTCCATTCCATTCCAGTCCATTCCACTCCATTCCGTTCCACTCCATTCCATTCCACTCCACTCCACTGCACTCCAATCAACTCCACTCCACTCCATTCCATTCCACTCCATACCATTCCTTTCCACTCTACTCCATTCCATTCCATTAAACTCCTCTTCATTCCATTGCACTCCACTCCATCCCATTCCATAGCATTCCACTCCTCTCCATTCCATCCCACTCCACTCTACTCCATCCCACTGCACTCCATTCCATTCCATTCCATTCCACTCAACTCCACTGCTTTCCAATCTGCTCCATTCCATTCCACTCCACTCCATTCCATTCCACTCCACTCCATTCCACTCCACTCCACTCCACTCCATTCCACTCCACTCCACTCTATTCCACTCCACTCCACTCCATTACTCTCCACTCCTTTCCATTCCACTTCACTCCACTCCACTCCATTCCATTCCACTCCATTCAGTTACTCTCCATTCCACTCCATTGCACTCTATTCCATTCCATTTCATTCCAATCCACTCCATTCAATTCCATTCCACTCCATTCCATTCCTCTCCATTGCACTCTTTTACACTCCATTCCATTCCAATCTACTCCATTCTACTCCACTCCACTCCCCTCCAATCCACTCTGATACAATCCATTCCACTCCACTCCACTCCACTCGATTCCACTGCATTCCACTCCATTGCATTCCACTCCATTCCATTGCATTCCACTCCAAACCCTTACATTCAATTCCACTCCATTTCATTCCATTCCATGCATTTCCATTCTGTTCCATTCCACTCAATTCCACTCCACTCCACTCCAATCCATTCCATTATATTTCACTCCTTTCTTTCGACAGGATCTGCGTCTGTCACATGGCTGTAGCGCAGTGGCACAATGTCAGCACACATTTCTCCGTTCCGTTCCACTCTGTTCCATTCCGTTCCGTTCCATTCCTGTCCATTCCCCTCCAGTCTGCTCCACTCCACTACATTCTATTATATCCGACTCTGTTCCACTCCATCCCAATCCCCTCAACTCCACTGCACTCCACTCCACTCCATTCCACTCCACTCTATTCCATTCCACTCCATCCCTTTCCATTCAGTTCCACTCCATTCCTCTCCTCTAGATTCCATTCCACTCCACTCCATTCCATTCCCTCCCATTCCACGCCTTTCCATTCCATTCCACTACACTCCATTCCACTCTGCTCCACTCAATTCCATTCCACTCAACTCCACTCCATTCCACTCCACTCCGTTCCATTCCTCTCCATCTCCTTCCACTCCATTCCGTTCCACTCCACTCCTCTCCGTTCCACTCCACTCCACTCCACCCCATTCCATTCAACTCCACTCCATTGCATTCCACTCCATCCCATTCCATTCCATCCCTTTCCACACCTCTCCATTCCATTCCACTCCACTCCATTGCATTCCACTCCACTCCATTCCATTCTACTCAACTCCACTCCAGTCCACTCCACTACATTCCATTCCATGCCACTGCATTCCATTCCACTCCAGTCAACTCCATTCCACTCCACACCAATCCCTTCCACTCCACGACATTCTGCTCCATTCCATTCCCCTCCATTCCATTGCATTAAACTCCATTCCATTCCATTCCTTTCTCTCTAAAGGATCTCACTCTCTCACAAATGCTGGAGTTCAGTGACACAGTCTCAGCTCACCTTTCTTTTCACCATTCCATTGCAATCCGTTCCATCCAATTCCATTCCATTCTATTTCACTCCACTCCACTCCAATCCATTCCATTCCACTCTATCCCACTCCATTCGACTCCATTCCACTCCACTTCAATCCACTCAACTCCACTCCACCCCACTCCATTCCATTCCATTCCTATACATTCCACTCCATTCCATTCCACTCAACTCCATTCCATTCCACTCCATTTCATTCCTATCCATTCCATTCCATTCCATTCCATTCCATTCCACTCCAGTCCGCTCCTTTCCACTGCATTCCACTCCATTCCATTTCATTCCTCTCCACTGCAATGCACTATAATCCACTCCATTCCACTCCATTCTATTCCACTCCATTCCTTTCCAATCCACTCCACTCCACTCCTGTCTACTCCACTCCATTCCATTCCACTCTACTCCATTCCAATACACTCCACTCCACTCCATTCCATTGCACTCCACTCCATTACATTCCACTCCATTAAATTCCATTCCACTCCACTCCACTACGCTCCACTCCATTCGACTCCATTCCAATCCACTCTACGCCAAGCCACTCCATTCTATTCCATTCGTCTCCATACCAATGCACTCCATTCCATTCCACTCCACTCCATTCCATTTCTTTCAAATCCACTCCATTCTATTCAACTCCACTCCATTCCCTTCCACTCCTCTCGATTCCAACCCACTCCACTCCATTTCATTCCTTTCTTTCCACACGACATCACTATGTCACCCAGTCTGGAGTGGAGTGGCACAATCTCAGCTCACATTACACGTCAACTTTCCATTGCATTGCATGCTATTCCGTTGCATTCTGTTGAATTCCATTGCATTTCATTTCATTCCATTTAATACCATTCCATTCCACCTCGTACCGCTCCACACCACTCCACTCCATTACATACCCTGACATCCGATTCCATTCCACTCCTTTCCACTCCTGACCCCTCCAATACACTCCACTTCTATCCATTCCACTCCATTCCATTCGAATACGATCCATTCCACCGCACACCACACCACCACACTCCACTCCACTTCATTCCATTCCATTCCATCCCATTCCATTCCTCTCCATTACACTCCACTCCACTTCATTCCACTCCACTCAAGTCCACTCCATTCCAATACATGCCACTGCATTCCATTGCATTCCTTTCTTTCTAGATTATCTCACTCTGTCACCCAGCCTGGAGCACAGTAGCACAATCTCAGCTCATATTTCATTATTCCATTCCCTTCCATTCCATACCATTCCATCACATTCCACCCCAGTTCATTCCATTCCATTCCATTCCATTCCATTACAGTCCACTCCACTCCAATCCACTTCAGTACTTTCCACTCCAGTACTTTCCACTCCAGTACACTTCACTCCACTGCACTCCATTCCACTCCACACCACTCCAATCTATTCAATTCAACTTCACTCCACTCCACTCCATTCCACTCCACTCCATTCCATTCCACTCCATTCAACTCCACTCCACTCCATTCCAGTCAACTCCACTCCATTACACTCCACTCCACTTCACTCCTCTCCACTCAATTCCACTCCATTCGATTCCATTCCACTCCCGTCCATTCATTTCCACTCCACTCCATTCCATTCCACTGCATTCCATTCCATTCCATTCCACTCCATTTCATTCCATTCCACACCACTCCTTTCCATTCCACTCCACTCCATTCCATTACATTCCACTCCACTCCATTCCATTCCACTCCATTCCACTCCACTCCACTTCACTTCAATCCTTTCCATTCCACTCCACTCCATTCCATTACATTCCACTCCACTCCATTCCATTCCACTCCATTCCACTTCACTCCACTTCACTCCACTCCACTCCAGTCCACTCCATTCCAATACATGCCACTGCATTCCATTACATTCCTTTGTTTCTAGATTATCTTACTCTGTCACCCAGCCTGGAGTGCAGTAGGACAATCTCAGCTTATATTTCATTATTCCATTCCCTTCCATTCCATTCCATTCCAATCCACTCCAATTCATTCCATTCCATTCCATTCCATTTCAGTCCACTCCACTCCACTCCACTTCAGTAGTCTCCACTCCACTCCACTCCACTGGACTCCATTCCACTCCACACCACTCCACTCTATTCCATTGAACTCCACTCCACTCCATTCCACCCCACTCCATTCCATTCCACTCTGCTCCATTCCACTCCATCCCACTCCACTCCACTCGACAGCACTCCACTCCACTTCACTCCACTCCACTCGACAGCACTCCACTCCACTCCATTCTAGTCAACTCCACTCCATTCCACTCCACTCCACTCCTCTCCACTCGATTCCACTCCATTCAATTCCATTCCACTCCTGTCCATTCATTTCCACTTCACTACATTCCATTCCACTGCATTCCATTCCATTCTATTCCACTCCATTTCATTCCATTCCACTCCACTCCTTTCCATTCCACTCCACTCTATTCCATTACATTCCACTCCACTCCATTCCATTCCATTCCATTCCACCTCATTAAATTCGATTTCACTCCACTCCTCTCCAGTCTATTCCTTTCCACTACATTCCACTCCAGTGCACTCCACTCTACTCCATTCTGTTCCATTCTACTCCACTACATTCCATTCCTCTCCATGTCATTCCACTCCTCTTCATACCATTGCACTCCACTACATCCCTTTCCATAGGATTCCACTGCTATCCATTCCGTTCCACTCCACTCCATTCCATTCCAATCCACTCCACTCCACTCCACTCTATTTCATTCAATGAAACTCCATTCCATTCCATTCCTTTCTTTCCACAGGATCTCACACTGTCACAAAGGCTGGAGTGCAGTGGCACAATCTCAGCTCACATTTCTTTTCATCATTCCATTGCATTCCATTCCATCCCATTCCATTCCATTCCATTCCATTTCATTCAACTACACACCACTCCACACCATTCAATTCCACTCCTTCCATTTCCATTCGAGTCCATTCCACTCCACTGAACTCCACTTCATTCCCCTCCATTCCATTCCATTTCATTTCACTCCATTGCATTCCATTCCTTTCTTTCGACAGTATATCACTGTGTCAGCCAGGCTTTAGTGCAGTGGCACAATCTCAGCTCAGATTACAAGACAACTTTCCATTGCACTGCATTCTATTCCATTACATTCCATAGCTTTCCATTCCTTTCCTTTCCTTTCAATTCCAATGAATTCCATTCCATTCCACGCTATTCTACTCCACTCCACTCCACTCCATTCCACTCCACTCCACTCCATTCCAGTCCACTCCACTCCACTCGATTCCACTCCAGTCCATTCTATTCCACTCCACTCCATTCAATTCCACTCCACTCCATTCCATTCCACTTCATTCCATTCAATTCCACTCCATTCCATTCCGTTCCACTCCACTCCATTCTATTCCACTCCACTCCATTCCATTAGTTTCCACTCCACTCCATTCCATTCCACACCATACCACCCCATTCCATTCCATTCCACTCCACTCCACTTCACTCCATTCCACTCCACTCCATTCCACTGCACTCCTCTTCACTCCACTCCATTGCATTCCATTCCACTTCACTACATTCCATTCCACTCCATTCCATTCCATTCCACTCCTCTTCATTCCATTTCACTCCACTCCATCCCATTCCATAGCATTCCACTCCTGTCCATTCCATTCCACTCAACTCAATTCCATTCCACTCCACTCCATTCCACTACACTCCACACCACTTCACTCCACTCCATTCCATTCCACTCCAATGCATTGCACTCCAATCCATTCCACTCTACTCCACTCCACTCTATTCCACTCCACTCCACTCCATTCCACTCCACTCTACTCCATTCCACTCCACTCCATTCCATTCCACTTCACTCCAATCCACTCCGCTCTGTTCCATTCCACTCCATTCCATTACACTCCATTCCAATCAGTTGCACTCTATCCCACTCCATTGCATTGCAATCCACTCCATTCAATTCCATTACACTCCACTCCTTTCCACTCCCCTCCACTCCACTCCAATCCACTGCAATCCAATCCATTCCACTTCACTCCACTCCACTCAATTACGTCGCATTTCACTCCATTGCTTTCCACTCCATTCCATGACATTCAACTCCACACCCTTCCATTACATTCCACTCCTTTCCATTCCATTCCGTTCCATATCATTCCAATCGATTCCATTCCACTCAATTGCACTACACTCCACTCCAATCCATTCCATTCCATTTCACTCCTTTCTTTCAACACGATTTCCATCTGTCACAAGGCTGTAGCACAGTGGCACAATCTCAGCACACATTTCTCCGTTCTGTTCCGCTCCGTTCTCTTCCATTCCGTTCCATTCCGTTCCAATCCATTCCACTCCACTATACTCCAACCCACTACTTCTATTTCATCTGATTCCATTCCACTCCATTCCACTCCGCTCCACACCACTATACTCCATTCCACTCAACTCTATTCCATTCCACTCCATTCCATTCCATTCCATTCCACTCCTCTAGATTTCATGCCAGTCCACTCCATTCCATTCCATCCCATTCCACGCCTCTCCATTCCATTCCACTCCACTCCAGTCTTTCTGCTCCACTCAATTCCATTCCACTCCACTCCACGCCATTCCACTCCACTCCATTCCATTCCATATCATTTCACTCCATTCCATTCCACTCCACTCCATTCCATTCAACTCCACTCCATTCCATTGCACTCCACTCCATTCCATACCATCCCTTTCCACTCCTCTCCATTCCATTCCACTCCACTCCATTGCATTCCACTCCATTCCATTCCATTCTACTCAACTCCACTCCAGTCCATTCCACTCCATTCCATTCCACGCCACTCCATTTCATTACACTTCTGTCAACTCCATTCCATTCCACACCAATCCATTCCACTCCATGACATTCTGCTCCACTCCATTCCATTGCACCCAACTCCACTCCGTTCCAGTCTACTCCATTCCATTGCATTCCACTCCATTGCATTCCATTCCTTTCTTTCCAAAGGATCTCACTCTGTCACAAATGCTGGAATGCAGTGACACAGTCTCAGCTCACCTTTCTTTTCATCATTCCATTGCATTCCATTCCATCCAGTTCAGTTACATTCTATTTCACTCCATTACATTCCACTCCATTCCATTTCACTCCACTCCATTCCATTCGACTCCATTCCACTCCACTTCAATCCACTCCACTACACTACACTTAACTCCATCCCGTTCCATTCGACTCCATTCCATTCCATTCCATTCCACTCCACTCCATTCCATTCCACTCCATTCCATTCCTGTCCATTCCACTCCATTCCATTCCACTCCACTCCATTTCATTCCATTCCATTCCACTCCAATCCATTCCATTCCACTGCATTCCACTCCATTCCATTTCATTCCTCTCCACTCCAATCCACTCCACTCCACTCCATTCCACTCCATTCTATTCCACTCTATTCCATTCCAATCCACTCCACTACACTCCACTACACTCCACTGCGATCCACTCCACTCCATTCCATTCCACTCTATTCCACTCCAATAAACTCCACTCCACTCCATTCCATTCCACTACACTGCATTACATTCCACTCCTTTCCATTCCATTAAATTCCATTCCTCTCCATTCCACTACACTCCACTCCATTAGGCTTCATTCCAATCCACTCCATGCCACGCCACTCCATTCCTTTCCACTCCACCCCATTCCATTACATTCTACTCCACTCCATTCCATTCCATTCCTTTCCACCCCATTCCATTCCATTCCACTCCACTCCACTCCACATCACTTCATTCCACTCCACTCCACTCCATTCCACTCCTCTCCTCTCCACTCCAATCCATTCCATTCCACTCCATTCCACTCCATTCCATTACACTCCATTCCATTCCATCCTACTCCTCTTCATTCCATTTCACTCCACTCCATCCCATTCCATAGCATTCCAGTCCTTTCCATTCCATTCCACTCAACTCAATTCCCTTCCACTCCACTCCACTCCATTTCACTCACTCCACTCCATTCCACTCCACTCCATTCCAGTCTACTTCTCTCCACTCCATTTCATTCCACTCCACTTCACTCCACTGAACTCCACTCTACTCCACACCACTCCATTCCATTCCATTCCATTAGATTCCACTCAATTCCGTTCCATTCCTTTCTTTCAACAAGATCTCACACTGTCACAAAGGCTGGAGTGCATTGGCACAATCTCAGCTGATGTTTCTTTTCATCATACCATTGCATTCCATTCCATCCCATTCCGTTCTATTCTATTTCACTCCACTCCACTGAACTCATCACAATTCCATTCCACTCCATCTCATTCCATTCGAATCCATTACACACCACTCTACTCCACTCTACTCCACTCCAGTCCACTCCATTCTACTCCATTCCGTTCAATTCCACTTCACTCCATTGCATTCCATTCCTTTCTTTCCAAAGGATATCACTGTGTCAGCCAGGCTGTAGTGCAGTGGCACAATCTCAGCTGACATTACAAGACAAATTTCCGTTACATTCCATTCTATTCCATTACATTCTATTGCATTCTATTCCATTCCATTCCATTCAAATCCATTCCATTCCACTCCGTTCCACTCCACTCCACTCCACTCCACAACACTCCACTCCACTTCAGTCCACTCCATTATATTACATTCCATTGCATTTCATTCCATTGCATTCCATTCATTTCTTTCAACAGTATGTCACTGTGTCACCCTGGCTTGAGTGCAGAGGCACAATCTCAACTCTCATTACATGTCAACTTTCCATTGCATTGCATTCTATTCCATTGCTTTCAATTTCATTAAATTCCATTCTATTCCATTCCATTTCATTCCATTTCAGTCCATTGCATTCATTTCCATTCCATTCCACTCTGTTCCACTCCACTCAACTCCACTACATTCCATTACATCCGATTCCATTCCATTTCATTCCTCTCCTCTCCACTCCACCGGACTCCACTCCAATCCATTCGACTCCATCACATTCCATTTTGCTCCATTCCACTGCACTCCACTCCACCCCAATCCACTCCCCTTCATTCCATTTCATTCAATTCCATTCCATTCCATTCAATTCCATTCCATTCCTATCCATTCCACTCCACTCCACTTCACTCCGCTCCACTCCAGTACACTCCATCCCATTGCAGTCCATTCCATTCCATTCCATTCCATTCCATTCCTTTCTTTTGAGAGTATCTCACTATGTCTCCCAGCCTGGAGTGCAGTGGCATTATCTCAGCTCACATTTCATTATTCCATTCCGTTCTATTCCACTCCATTCCATTCCATTCCACTCCATTCCATTCCATTCCACTGCACTCCACTGCACACCCCTCCACCCCACTCCACTCTACTCCATTCCACTCCATTCCGTTCCATTCCATTCTAATATGTTCCATCCCACTATGTTCCATTCCTTTCCTTTCCATTCCATTCCATCTCACTCCACTCCATTCCACTCAATTCCACTCCACTCCATTCCACTCCTTTCCATTCCACTCCTCTCCACCCCACTACACTCTTCTCCACTCCACTTCACACAACCTCGTTACACTCCATTCCATTACATTACATTGCACTCCGTTTCACTAAACTCCACTCCATTCCACTCCACTAAACTCCATTGCAATCGACTACACTACATTCCATTAAACTCCACTCCGTTCCACTCCACTCCAATGAACTCCACTCCATTCCATTCCATTCCACTCCAATCCATTCCATTCAACTCAATTCAATTCCACTACATTCCAGTTCTTTCCAATCCACTCCAATCTTTTCACTCCACTTCATTCCAGTCCACTCTACTACATTTCTCTACACTCCACTCCACTCTACTCCACTCCATTCTATTCCACTCCATTCCATTCCACTCTGTGCTATTCCATTCTCTTCCATTCCACTCCTTTCCACTCCATTCCACTCCACTCCATTCTCTCGCTTTCCATTACACTCCTCTGCATCCAATCCACTCAACTCCAATGCATTCCACTCTACTCCACTCCATTCAACTCAACTTCATCCCATTCCACTCTACTCCATTTCATTCCACTCCACATTCCATTCCATTCCATTCCATTACACATTCCTTTCCTCTTTCCATTAAATTTCACATTCTATTCCATTCCATTCCACTCCATTCCACATTCCATCCATTCCATTCCATCACACATTCCATGACATTCCATTCCATATTCCATTCCATACCATCGCATTCCATTCCACATTCCATTCCATTCCATTCCACATTCCATTCATTTCTATTCCACATTCCATTCCATTCCATTCCAAATTCCATTCCACTCCATTCCATTCCACATTTCATTCCACATTCAATTCCATTCCATTCCACATTCCATTCAATTCCATTCAACTTTCCATTCCATTCCATTCCACATTCCATTCCCTTCCATTCCACATAACATTTCATTCCATTCCATACCATTCCACATACCATTTCATACCATTCCATTCCACATTCCATTCCATTCCATGCCACATTCCATTCCATTCCATGCCACATTCCATTCCACATTACATTCGATTCCATTCAAAATTCCATTACATTCCAATCCATTCCACATTCCATTTCACATTCCATTCTACATTACATTCCATTCTATTCCACATTCTATTCCACATTCCATTCCAGATTCCATGCCAAATTCCATTCCACTCCATTCCATTCCACATTCCATTCCACATTTCATTCCACATTCCTTTCCATTCCATACCACATTGCATTCCACATTCCATGCAATTCCTTTCCACATTACATTCCACATACCATTCCATACCATTCCACGTTCCATTCCACGTTGCATTCCACGTTCCATTCCACGTTTCAATCCATTCCACATTCCATTCCACTCCATTCCACATTCAGTTCCACGTTCCATTCCATGCCATTCAATTCCATTCCACATTCCATTCCACATTCCTGTAAATTAAATTCCACTTTCTCTTAAACATTCCATTCCATTCCATTCCACATTCCATACAAACTTCCATTACATTCGATTCCATTCCTCATTCCATTCCATTACATTCTATTCCACATTGCATTCCATTTCATTCCATTCCACATTCCATTCGATTCCATTTCACATTCCACTCCATTCCATTCAACATTCCATACTTTTCCATCCCACATTATATTCCATTACATTCCACATTCCTTTCGATTCCATTCCACATTCCATTCCACTCCATTCCACATTCAATTCCACATTCCATTCCATTCCACTCCACATTTGATTCCACATTCCATTACATTAATTCCAAATTCCATTCCATTCCATTCCATTCAACATTCCATTCCACATTCCATTCCACATTCCATTCAATTCCATTCAACTTTCCATTCCCCGTACTATTCCACATTCGATTCCACATTCCATTCCATTCCATTCCACATTCCATTCCATTCCATTCAACATTCCATTCCACATTCCATTCAATTCCATTCCACTTTCCATTCCCCGTACTATTCCGCATTCAATTCCACATTCCATTCCATTCCATTCCACATAACACTCCATTCCATTCCACATTCCATTCCACATTCCACTCCATTCCATTCCACATTCCATTCCATTCCAGTCCACAATCCATTCCACTCCATTCCACATTCCATTCCATTCCATGCCACATTCCATTCCTTTCCATTCATAATTCCTTTCCACTCGATTTCACATTCCTTTCCATTCCATTCCATTCCATATTCCATTCCATTCCACTCCACATTCAATTCCATTCCATTCCACACTCCATTGCATTCCTTTCCACATTCCATTCCATTCCATTCCATTCCAGAATTCATTCACATCCATTCCATTCCAGATTCCATTCACTTCCATTCCATTCCATTCCATTCCTTTCCACATTACATTACATTACATTCCACATTCCATTCCAATCCATTCCATTCCACATTACATTACATTTCATTCCACATTCCATTTCATTCCAATCCATTCCACATTCCATTCAATTCCATTCCACATTCAATTCCATTCCATTAAACTTTTCATTCCATATTCCATTACACATTAAATTCCATTCCATTCCAAATTCTATTCCACAATCAATTCCAGATTCCATGCAACATTCCATTACATTGCATTCCACATTCCATTCCACATTCCATTCCACATTCCATTCCATTATATTCCACATTCCATTCCACATTCCATTCCATTCCATTCCACATTCCATTCCATTATATTCCACATTCCACTCCACATTCCATTCCATTCCACATTCCATTCCATTCCATTCGATTCCACATTCCTTTCCAATCCTTTCCACATTCAATTCAATTCCATTACACACTCCAATCCATTCCATTCTATTCCATTCAACATGCCATTACAAATTCCATTCAATTCCATTCCACACTAAAGTCCACATTCCATTCAATTCCATTCCACTCTCCATTCCAACAAATTCGATTCCGTTCCGCATTCCATTCCATTATTTTATTCCACATTCCATTCAACATTCCATTCCACATTCCATTCCATTCCATTCCACATTCCATTCCATTCAATTCAATTCCATTCGATTCTACATTCCATTCCCTACCATTCCATTCCACATTCCATTCCATTCCACATTTTCCATTGCATTCCATTCTATTCCATTCCATTCCACATTCTATTCCAATTTATTTCACATTCCACATTCCATTCCACTCAATTCCATTCCACATACCATTCCATTCCACATTCCATTCCATTGCATTGCACATTCCATTCCATTCCACATTCTATTCCATTCTATTCCACATTCCATTCCATTCCATTACATTCCATTTCACATTCCATTCCAGATTCCATTCCATTCCCTTCCACATTCCATTCCGTTACATTCCACATTCCATTCCATTCCATTCCACATTCCATTACATTACATTCCACATTCTGTTCCATTCCATTCCACACTGCATTCCACATTCCATTGCATTAAATTCCACATTCCATTGCATTAAATTCCACATTCCATTCCATTCCAGTCCACATTCCATTCCATTCTATTCCATTCCACATTCCATTGCATTCCATTCCGCATTCCATTCCATTCCATCCACATTCCATTACATTCCCTTCCATTCCACATTCCATTCAATTCCATTCCATTCCAAATTCCATTCCAGTACACAATTCGTTCCATTCCATCCATTACACATTCCATTCCATGCTACATTCCATTCCATTCCACATTCTATTCCATTTCATGCCATTACACATTCCTTTCCTCTTTCCATTCAATTTCACATTCCATTCCGTTCCATTCCACTCTGTTCCACATTCCATCCATTCCATTCCATTGCACGTTCCATTTCATTCCATTCCACATTCCATTCAATTCCATTCCACGTTGCATTCCATTCCATTCCACATTCCACGTTCCATTCCATGTTCTATTTCACGTTTCATTCCATTCCGTTCCATTCCATGTTCCATTCCACATTCAATTCCACATTCCATTCCTTTCAATTCCGCCTTACATTCCATTTCATTCCATTCCACATTCCATTCCACTCCATTCCACATTCGATTCCATTCCTCCTTCCATTCCAATCCATTCCATTCCACATTCCATTTTATTCCATTTAATTCCACATTTCATTCCATTCCACATTCCATTACATTGCATTCCATTCCAGTTTCCACAATCTATTCCATTGCATTCAACTACACTTTCCATTCCATTCCACATTCCATTCCATTACATTTCACATTGTATTAAAATTCATTCGACATTCCATTACATTCCAATGCATTCCCCATAGCATTCCATTCCATTCCATTCTATTCCACATTCCATTCCATTCCATTCCATTCCATTTCACATTCCATTCCACTTCACATTCCTTTCCACATTCCATTCCATTCCATTCCACATTTCATTCCTCTTTCAATTCCATTCCATTCCACATTCCATTCCATTCCATTCCCCCTTCCATTCCATTCCATTGCACATTCCATTCCCTTCCATTCCACATAATTTTCCATTCCATTCCATACCATTCCATATTCCATTCCATTCCATTCTATTCCACATTCCATTCCATTCCATACCACATTCCATTCCACATTCAATTACATTGCATTCCACATTCATTCCATTTAATTCCATTCCACTTAATTCCATTCCACATTCCATTAAATTTCATTCCAAATTCCACTCCATTCCATTCCATTCCATTCAACATTCCATTCCGCTTTACATTCCATTCCGCTTTCCATTCCATTCCATTTCAAATTCCATTCCATTCCATTGTACATTCCATTCCATTCCATTCACATTCCATTCCCTTCCATTCCTCATAACATTCCATTCCAGTCCATACCGTTCCACATTCCATTCCATTCCATTACATTACACATTCCATTCCATTAAATTTCATATTCTATTCCACTTTCCACTCCACATTCCACTCCGTTGCATTCCACATTCCAATCCATTCCATTCCATTCCATTCTATATTCCATTCCATTCCATTCCATTCCACAATCCATTCCTTTTCCATCCAAATTGAATTCCATTCCATGCCACATTCCTTTCCATTCCGCATTCCATTTCATTCCATTCCACATTGTATTCCTTTCCAATGCATTGCATTCCATTCCACTTTCCATTTCACATTCCATTCTACATTCCATTCCCTTCCATTCCACATTCCATCCCATTCCATTACATACCATTCCATTCCATTCCATTCCACATTCCATTCCGGATTCCATTCCCTTCCATTCCTATTTCTATTCCATTCCATTGCACATTCTATTCCCTTCCATTCCATATTCCATTCCATTCTATTACACATTCCATGCTACATTCCATTCCACTTTCCATTCCATTGCATTCCACATTCCATTCCACATTCCTTTCCATTACTCTCCACATACCATTCCATTCCACTTTCCATTCAATTCCATTCCATTCCATTCCATTCCACATTCCTTTCCAGTCCTTTCCAGATTCCATTCAATTCCATTACACACTCCAATCCATTACATTCTATTCCATTCAACATTCCGTTCCAAATTCCATTCAATTCCATTCCACACTAAATTCCACAATCCATTCAATTCCATTCCAGCCTCCATTCCAATCCATTCGATTCCATTCCACATTCCATTCCATTTCATTCCACATTGCATTCAACGTTCCACTCCACATTCCATTCCATTCCATTCCAAATTCCATTCCATTTAATTCCATCCCATTTAATTCTACATTCCATTTCCTTCCATTCCATTCCATATTTCATTCCATTCCATTCCACATTCAATTCCATGCCATTCCACATTCCATTCCATTCCAATACACATTCCATTCTGTTCCATTCCATTAGACATTCCATTCCACTCCACATTCCGTTCCATTCCATTGCATTCCATTCCACAATCCATTTCGTTCCATTCCATTCCATTTTCCATTGCATTCCATTCTATTCCATTCCATTTCACATTCCATTCCTATCCATTTCACATTCCAAATTTCATTCCTCTCCATTCCATTTCACATTCCACATTTCATTCCACTCCATTCCATTCCACATTCCATTCCATTCCACATTCCATTCCATTCCATTGGACCTTCCATTCCATTCCACATTCCATTCCATTCCATTCCATTCCACATTCCATACCATTCCACATTCCATTCCACTTTCGTCTCCACATACCATTAAATTCCCCTCCACTTTCTATTCCACATTCCATTCCATTCCATTCCACATTCCATTCCAGATTCCATTCCACACTCCATTAAATTCCACTCCACATTCTATTTCACATTCCATTCCATTCCATTCCACATTCCATTCAAAATTACATTCCATTCCATTCCACGTTCTTTTCCACATTCCAATCCACATTCCATTCCATTCCACTCCAGAATCCATTTCATTCAATTCCACATTCCATTACACATTCCATTCAATTCCATTCCACATTTCATTCCACATTTCATTCCATTCCATTCCACGTTCCATTCCATGTTTCTTTCCACGTTCCATTCCATTACTTTCCACATTACATACCACATTCCATTCCACATTCCATTAGACATTCCATTCCATTTCACATTCCTTTCCTTTCCATTCCACGTTTCATTACAAGTTCCATTCCTAATTCCATTACATTCTATTCCACATTCCATTCCATTCCATACCTCTTTCCATTCCTCATTCCATTCCATTCTATTCCACATCCCATTCCACTTTCCATTCCATATACCATTAAATTCCACTCCACTTTCTATTCCACATTCCATTCCATTCCACATTCCATTCCAGATTCCATTCCACATTCCATTAAATACCATTCCTAATTCTATTTCACATTCCATTGCATTCCATTCCACATTCCATTCCACCTTCCATTCAATTACATTCAATTCAACATTCCGTTCCATTCCATTCTGTTCCACACTCCATTCCATTTCATTCCATTCCACATTCCATTCGATTCCATTACATATTCCATTCCATTCCATTCAACATTCCATTCGTTTCCATCCCGCATTCCATTCCATTACATTACAGATTCATTTCGATGCCTTTCAACATTCCATTCAACATTCTATTCTTTCCAAACCACATTCCATTCCATTATATTCCACATTCCTTTTGATTCCATTCCACATTCCATTCCACTCAATTCCCCATTCCATTCCACAATCCATTCCATTTCACTCGACTTTCGATTCTATATTCCATTCCATTTCATTCCGCTTCCCATTCCATTCCATTCCACATTCCATTCCACATTCTATTCGATACCATTCCACTTTCCATTCCACATTCTAATACACATTCCATTCCACATTTAATTCTACATTACATTACATTCCATTCCACATTCCATTACATTCCACAATCCATTCCTTTCCATTCCATTCCATATTCCATTTCTTTCAATTCAACATTCCTTTCCATTCCATTTCACATTCCTTTTAATTCCATTCCATTCCATATTCCACTCCATCCATTCCACATTCCTTTCCACTCATTTCCATATTAAATTCCCTTCCATTCCACACTCCATTCCATTCCATTTCATTCCACATTCCATTGCGTTCCATTCCATATTCCATTCCACATTCCATTCCATTCCATTCCACATTCCATTCCACATTCCATTCCATTCCATTCCATAATCCATTCCACATTACGTTCCACATACCATTCCAATCAGTTCCACATTCCATTCCACAATCCATTCCACATTCCATTTCATACCATTCCACATTCCGTTCCACATTCCATTCCACGTTCGGTTCCACATTCCATTCCATTCCATTCCACATTTCATTCCACATTCCATTCCACTCCATTTCACAGTACATTTCATTCCATTCCACGTTAAATTCTACTTCCTGTACACGTTTCACTCCACGTTCCATTCCACGTTCCATTACATACCATTCCACATTCCATTCCATTCCATTCCATATTCCATTCCACATTACATTTCATTTTCCATTCCATTCCATACCCTATTCCATTCTAATCCAATCCACATTCCATTCCACATTCCATTCCATTCCTTTCCACTTTCCATTCCACACTCCTTTTCACTTTCCCTTCCGTCATGTTCCAGTTTCCATTCCGTTCCATTCCACATTTCTTTCCACATTCCATTCCACATTCCTTTCCATTCCATTCCATTCCATTCCACATTCCATTCCATTCCATTCCACATTCCTTTCAACATTCCATTCGAGGTTCCATTCCACGTTCCAATCCACGTTACATCCCATTCCATTCCTCGTACCATTCCATTCCATTCCACGTTCCCTTTCATGCCATTCAACTTTCCATTCCACATTCCATTTCACATTCCATTCCACATTGCTTTTCGCATTCCAATTCATTCCATTTCATTCCAGATTGCATTCCATTCCAATCCATATTCAATTGCATTTCACTCTACCTTCCATTCCACTCCACATTACATTCCATTCCAATCCACATTCCATTCCATTGAATTCCACATTCCATTCCATTCCACATTCCATGCAAAATTTCATTCCATTCCATTCTATTCAACATTTCCTTCATTCCATTCCATTCCACATTCCATTCTGCATTCCATTCCACATTCCATTAAACGTTCCACTCCATTCCTTTCCATATTCCATTGCATTCCATTCCACATTCCATTCCATTCCATTCCACATTCCTTTCCACATTGCATTCCATTCCATTTCACATTCCATTCCGTTCCATTACACATTACTTTCCACATTGCATTCCATTCCATTCCAGATTCCATTCCATTCGATCTCACATTCCATTCCACATACCATTCCATTCCATTCCATTCCACATTCCATTCCACACTCCATTACACATTCCGTTCCACATTCCATTACGTTCCATTCCTCTATCCTTTTCACATTCCATTCCACAATCCATTCCGCATTCCGTTCCACATTCCATTACGTTCCATTTCACTTTCCTTTTCACGTTCCATTTCACATTCCATTCCACATTCCTTTACATTCCATTCCACATTTCATTTCATTTCATTCCACATTCCATTCCACATTCCATTCCACGTTCCATTCCGTTCCATTCCACGTTCCATTCCATTGCATTCCACGTTCCATTTCATGCCGTTCCACGTTCCATTCCACATTCCATTTCACATTCCTCTTCAAAATCCATTTCGCCTTCTGTTCCATTCCGTTCCATTCCGCATTCCATTCCATTCCAATCCACATTCCTTTCCATTCCATTCAACATTCCATTCCATATTCCGTTCCAGTCCATTCCACTTTCCATTTCTTTCCATTCCATGTTCCATTCCACGATTCTTTTCATAATCCATTCCACATTCCATTTCGCATTCCATTCCATTCTACTCCATTCCACTTTCGATTCTACATTCCATTCCACATTTCTTTCCTTTCCAATCCACATTCCATTACACTTTCCATTCCATTCCATTGAACTTTCCATTCCACATTCATTTCCACATTCCATTGCACATTCCATTCCACATTCCATTATGTTCCATTCCACATTCCATTCTACATTCCATTCCGTATTATTTTCCACAATCCTTTCCATTCCATTCCATATTCCATTCCACATTCCATTCCATTCCATTCCACTTTCCATACCATTAGACTCCACATTTCATTTTATAATCCAATACACTTTCCATTCCATTCCATTCCACGTTCCATTCCATTCCATTCCAAATCCCATTCCATTTCATTCCACTTTCCATTTCAAGCCGTTCCTCGTTCCATTCCACATTTCATTTCGCATTCCATTCCATTCCACATTCCATTCCATTACACTCCACATTCCATTCCGTTCCATTCCACATTCCATTCCACATTCACGTCCATTCCTTTTGTTCCACGTTCCATTCCATTAAATTACACATTCCATTCAATTCCATTCCACATTCCATTCCACATTCAGGTCCATTCCTTTTGTTCCACGTTCCATTCCATTAAATTACACATTCCATTCAATTCCATTCCACATTCCATTCCGTTCCATTCTTCATTCCATTCCACATTTCATTCCACATTCCATTCCATTACATTAAACCATCCATTCCACACTACATTCCATTACATTACACATTCCATTCCACTTTCCAGTCCATTCCATTTCATATTCCATTCCATTCCACTACACATTCCATTCCACATTCCAGTCCATTCCATTTCATATTCCATTCCGTTCCATTCCACATTCCTTTCCACATTCCATGCCACATTCCATTCCTTTCCATACCGCAATCCATTCCGAATTCCTTTCCACATTCCATCCCACATTCCATTCTTTTCCATACCGCATTCCATTCCACATTTCATTCCATTCCATTCCACATTCATTCCACATAACATTCCATTCCATTCCACTTTCCATTCCACTTTCCATCGCACATTCCATTCCATTCCATTCCACATTCCGTTCCACATTCCGTTCCACATTTCATTCCATCCCATTCCACATTCCATTCCATTCACATTCCATTCACATTCCATTCCATTCCATTCCTTTCCATTCCACATTCCATTCCACATTCCATTTGATTCCTTTCCGCTTTCCTTTCCACATTCTAATCCACATTCCATTCCAAACTTAATTCCACATAACATTCCATTCCATTCTCATTCCATTACAGTCTACAATCCATTCCATTCCATTCCATTCCACAATCCATTCCATTCCATTCCACATTCCATTTCTTTCCATTCAACATTCCTTTCCATTCCATTTCACATTCCTTTCAATTCCATTCCATTCCATATTCCATTCCATCCTTTCCAAATTCCCTTCCACTCATTTCCATATTAAATTCTATTCCATTGCACACTCCATTCCAATCCATTTCACTCCACACCCACTGCATTCCATTCCATATTCCATTCCACATTCCATTCCATTCCATTCCACATTCCATTCCACATTCCATTCCATTCCATTCCGTAATCCATACCACACTGCGTTCCACATACCATTCCAATCACTTCCACATTCCATTCCACTATCCATTCCACATTCCATTTCATTCCTTTCCACATTCCGTTCCACATTCCGTTCCACATTCCATTCCATTCCATTCCACAATTTATTCCACATTCCATTCCACGCCATTTCACAGTACATTTCATTCCATTCCACGTTAAATTCTACGTTCCTGTACACGTTTCAATCCACGTTCCATTCCACGTTCCATTACATTCCATTCCAAATTCCATTCCATTCCATTCCATTCCATATTCCGTTCCACATTACATTTCATTTTCCATTCCATTCCATACCCCATTCCATTCCAATCCATTCCACATTCCATTCCACATTCCATTCCATTCCTTTCCACTTTCCATTCCACATTCCATTTCACTTTCCCTTCCATCATGTTCCACTATCCATTCCGTTCCATTCCACATTCCTTTCCACATTCCCTTCCACATTCCTTTCCATTCCATTCCATTCCATTCCATTCCATTGCACATTCCTTTCCACATTCCTTTCCAGGTTCCATTCCACGTTCCATTCAACGTTACATCCCATTCCATTCCTCGTTCCATTCCATTCTATTCCACGTTCCATTTCATGCCATTCAACTTTCCATTCCACATTCCATTTCACATTCCATTCCACATTCCATTCCACATTCCATTCCACGTTCCACTCCATTCCATTCCATATTCCATTGCATTACATTCCACTTTCCATTCTATTCCATTCCACATTCCATTCCACATACCATTCCATTCCATTCCATTCCATTCCACATTCCATTCCACACTCCATTCCGCATTCCGTTCCACATTCCATTACGTTCCATTCCTCTATCCTTTTCACATTCCATTCCACACCCCATTCCACATTCCGTTCCACATTCCATTATGTTCCATTCCACTTTATTTTCACATTCAATTTCACATTCCATTCCACATTCCTTTACATTCCATTCCACATTCCATTCCACATTTCATTTCATTTCATTCTACATTCCATTCCACATTCCATTCCATGTTCCATTCCACGTTCCGTTCCACGTTCCATTCCTTTCCATTCCACATTCCATTCCATTGCATTCTACGTTCCATTTCATGCCATTCAAGGTTACCTTCCACTTTCCTGTCCACATTCCATTGCACATTCCATTACACGTTGCATTCCATTCCGTTCCACATTACATTCCACATTCACTTCCACTTTCCATTAAACATTAAATTGCACGTTGCATTCCAATATCCATTTCATGTTCCATTCCATTCCATTCCACGTTCCATTCCATTCCATTCCACGTTGCATTTCATGTCGTTCCACGTTCCATTCCGCATTTCATTTCGCATTCCATTCCATTCCATTCCACATTCCATTCCGTTCCAATCCACATTCCATTCAATTCCATTCCACGTTCCATTCCATTCCACATTCCAGTCCATTGCATTCCACATTCCATTCCATTCCATTACACATTCCATTCGACATTCCATTCCATTCCTTTCTATTCCACTTTCCATTGCATTTCATTCCAAAATCCTTTCCATTGCATTCCACATTTCATTCCACATTCTGTTCCACATTCCATTCCGTTACATTCCACATTCCATTCCTATCCAATCCACATTCCATTCCATTCCATTCCAGATTCTATTTAATTACACATTTCAGTCCATTGCATTCTACATTCCATTCCATTCCTTTCCACATTCCATTCAATATTCCATTTATTCCAATACATTCTATTCCACATTCCATTGCATTGCATTCCACATTCCATTCCATTCCATTAAACATTACATTCCACATTCCTTTCCACATTCCATTCCGTTACATTCTGTATTCCATTCCACACTCAGTTCCACATTCCATTCCACATTCCGTTCCATTCCATTCCACATTAATTTCCACATTCCATTCCACATTCCATTACATTCCATTCCACCTTCCATTCCATATTCCATTCCTTTCCATGTCCCATTCCATTCCATTCCATTCCACATTCTTTCCAAATTACATTCCACATTCCATTACATTCCATTCCACATTCTATTCCACACTGCATTCCATTAAATTCCATATTCCATTCCACATTCCATTCTGCATACCATTCCGTTCCAGATTCCATTCCACATTCCGTTGCAAATTCCATTCCATTCCATTCCACATTCCATTCAATGACATTCGACATTCCATTCCATTCCATTCCACATTTCATTCCACATTCCATTCCACTCCATTCCACATTCCATTTCATTCCATTCCACGATACATTCTACGTTCCTGTCCACATTCCATTCCACGTTCCTTTCCACGTTAAATTCCATTCCATTCCTCATTCCATTCCATTTCTTTCCACATTCCATTCCACATTCCATTCCATTCCTTTCCACATTCAATTCCACATTCCATTTCACTTTCAATTTCATCTCATTCCACGTTCTATTCCTCGTTCCATTACACGTCCCACTACATTCCATTCCACATTGCATTCCACATTCAATTTCATTTAATTTCACTTTCTATTTTACATTGCATTCCACATTTCATTCCGTTGCATTCCACATTCCATCTCACACTCCATTCAGTTCCATTCCACATTCCATTCCACACTCCATTACACATTGCATTCCTCATTGAATTCCACATTCAACTAAACATTCTTTTCCGTTCTATTCCACATTCCATTCCACACTCTATTCCACATTCCATTCCACAAAGCATTCCATTCCATTCCACATTCCGTTCCACATTCCTTTCTGTTACATTACATTGCGTTCCACATTTCATTCCACTCCACATTCCTTTCCACATTCCATTCCACGTTCCATTCCACGTTCATTTCCACGTTCCCTTCCATTCCATACCTCATTCCATTCCACTCCATTCCAAGTTACATTTCATGCCATTCCACGTTCCCTTCCAAATTCCATTTCGCATTCCATTCCACATTCCATTTCGCATTCATTTCCATTACATTCCATTCCACATTCCATTCCATTCCAATCCACATTCCATTCCATTCCATTCCACTTTCCATTCCACTTTCCATTGCACGTTCCACGTTCCATTCCATTCCACTTTCCATTGCACGTTCCACGTTCCATTCCATTCCACATTCCATTCCATTCCATTCCACATTCCATTCCATTTCATTCCACATTCCATTCCATTAGATTCCACATTCCATTCCATTCCATTCTACATTCCATTCCATTCCAATTCTATTCCACATTGCATTCCATTCCATTGTATTCCACATTCCATTCTATTCCATTCCACGCTCCATTCCATTCCATTCTTTTCCACATTCCATTCCATTCCATTTAACATTCCATTCCACATTCAATTCCATATTCCACTCCATGTTCCATTCCATTCCATTCGATACTCCATTCCATTCCATTCCACATTCCATTGCATTCCATTCCATATTCCATTCCATTCCTTTAAACATTCTATTCTACATTCCATTCCATTCCATTTCACATTCCATTCCGATCCATTCCACGTCTCTTTCCACATTCCATTCCGCTTTCCGTTCCATTCCTTTCCACATTTCTTTCCACATTCCATTCCATTCCACTTAACATTCCATTCCATTCCATTCCACATTCCATTCCACATTACATACCACATACGATTCCATTCGATTCCATTCCATTCCACATTCCATTCCAATCCATTCCTCAGTCCATTCCACATTCCATTCCACATTCCATTCCAAGTTCCATTCCATTCAATTCCACGTTCCATTCCATTCCATTCCATTCCACTATCCATTCCATTGCATTCCACGTCCATATCATGCCATTCCACGTTCCATTCCACAATAGATTTTACATTCCATTCTACATTCCATTTCTGATTCCATTCCATTCCGTTCCATTCCACATTCCATTCCATTCCAATCCACTTTCCATTCCATTCAATTTCACGTTCCATTACATTCCACATTCCATTCCATTCCATTGCACATTCCATTCCATCGCATTCCACATTCCAATACATTCCATTCCACATTCTGTTACATTCTATTTTATTGCCATTCGATTCCATTCCATGCCACATTCCAATCCATTCCATTCCACTTTCTAATCCACATTCCATTCCACATTCCATTCCACGTTCCATTCCATTCCTTTCCACGTTTCATTCCATTCGAATCCACATTCCATTCCACTTCATTCCACATTCCATTCTACATTCCTTTCCATTCCATTCCACATTCCATTCCACACACCATTCCATATTCCATTCCAAAATCCATTCCACATTCAATTACACATTCCACTCCGTTCCATTCAACGTTCCATTCCACAACCAATTCCACATTCCATTCCACATTCCATTAAGTTGAATCCCACATTCCTTTCCACTTTCCATTCCACATTCCATTCCACATTCAATTCCATTCCACATTCCATTCTATTCTATTCCACATTCCATTCCATTGAATTCCACGTTCCATTCCACATTCCATTCCATTCCATTCCACATTTAATTGCACATTCTAATCCATTCCATTCCACATTCCACTTAACATGCCATTTCACACTCCATTGCACAATCCATTCCACATTTCATTCCACTTTCCTTTCCACCTTCCATTCCACATTCCATTCCACTTTATTTCCATTCGATTCCACATTCCATTCGACATTCCCTTCCACATTCCATTCAACTTCCATTCCATTCCATTCCACATTCCATTCAAAATTCCATTCCATTCCACATTGCATTTCACATTCCATTCCACATTGCATTCCACATTGCATTTCACATTTCATTAAACATTGCATTCCGTTCAGTTCCACATTCCATTCCGTTCAGTTCCACATTCCATTCCACGTTGCATTCCTTTCAATTCCACATTCCATTCCACATTCCATTCCATTCCATTCCATTCCATTCGACGTTTCATTCCATGATCCATTCCAAGTTCCAATCCACATTCCATTCTACCTCCATTCCATTCCATTCCACATTGTGTTGCACATTCCATTCCATTCCAGTCCACATTCCATTACATTACTTTCCACATTCCAATACTTTCCACATTCCACTCCACGTTCCATTCCACATTCCATTACATTCCATTTTACGTTCCATTCCACACTCCATTCCACATTCCATTCCACATTCCATTCCGTTCCATTCCACAATCCATTCCTCATTCCATTCCAGGTTCAATTCCACATTCCGTTCCATTCTATTCCACATTCCATTCCATTCTATTCCACACTCCATTTCACATTCCACTGTGTTACATTCCACATTTCTTTACACATTCCATTCCACATTCCATTTCACATTCCGTCCCACATTCCATTTTATTCCATTCCGTATTCCATTCCATTCCATTACCTATTCCATTCATTGCATTCCACATTTCTTTCCCCATTCCATTCCATTCCTTTCCACATTCCATACCACATTCCATTTCACGTTCCATTCCATTCCATTCCACGTTCCACTCCACTTTTCATTCCACGTCACATTACATTCCATTCCACGTTCAATACCTCATTGATTTCCTTTCCATTTTGCATTCCGTTCTACATTCCATTCCACGTTCCATTCCATTCCATTCCGCGTTCCATCCTGCACTTCATTCCGTTCCATTTCACATTCCTTTCACCAATCCATTTCACATACCACTCCACATTCCATTCCGATTAATTCCACATTCCTTTCCGTATTCCATTCCACGTTCCATTCCAAATTCTTTTCCTTTCCATTCCACATTCCATTCCACATTCCATTCAAATCCATTTCACATTCCATTGCACATTCCATTCCACGTTCCATTCCACCTTCCATTCCATGCCATTCCACTTTCCATTCCATTACATTCCACGTTCCATTTCATGCTGTTCCACATTCCGTTCAACATTACATTTCACATTCCTTTCCACATTCCACTTCACATTCCATTCTATTCCATTCCATTCCACATTCCATTCCATTCCAATCCACGTTCCATTCCATTCCATTCCACGTTCCATTCCATTCTGCATTCCATTCCATTGCATTAAACATTCCTTTCCATTCCATTAATCATTCCATTCCGTTGCATTTCACATTCCATTCCAATTCCTTCTATTCCACATTGCGTTCCATTCCATTCCCCATTCCATTCCATTCCATTCCCCATTCCATTCCATTCCATTCCCCATTCCATTCCAAATTGCATTCCACATTCCCTTCCACGTTCCATTCCATTCCATTCCACATTTCATTCCATTCCATTCTACATTACATTCCATTCAATTCCACGTACCATTCCATTCCTTTCCATTCCTCATTCCATTCAATTCCTTTCCACCTACCATTCCATTTCATTCTACTCCATTCCACGGTCCATTCCAATTCATTCAAGATTCCATTCCACATTCCATTCCATTCCATTCATCATTCCATTTCATTCCATTCCTCATTCTATTCCATTGCATTCCGAGTACCATTCCATTGAATTCCATTCCATTCCACGTTCCATTCCATTCCATTCCAGATTCCGTTGCACATTGCATTGCAAGTTATATTCAGCATTTCATTCCAAGTTCCACTGCACGTTCCATTCCACGTTCCATTCCAAGTTGCATTACACATTCCATTCCATTCCATTGCACATTCCATACCTTTCGATTCCATTTCATTCCACATTGAATTCCATTCCATTCCACATTCCATTCATTTCCATTCCACATTTTATTCCATTCCGTTTCAAATTCCATACAATTCCATTCCATTTCCTTCCAAATTCCATTCCATTGCATTCCACATTCCATTCCACATTCCATTCCTTTCCATTCCACATTCCATTCCGCATTCCATTCCTTTCCTTTACAATCCACATGCCATTCCTTTCCATTCCACATTCCTTTCCACATTCCATTCCATGTTCCATTCCACATTCCATTCCACAATCCATTCCACGTTCCATTACACTATCCATTCCTTCCTTTCCACATTCTATTGCACGTTCCATTCCATTCCATTCCACGTTCCATTCCACAATCCATAGCACATTCCATTCGACGTTCCATTCCACATTCCTTTCCATTCCTTTCCACGTTCTATTCCACATTTCACTCCATTCCATTCCACGTTCTATTCCACATTCAACTCCATTCCATTGCACGTTCCATTCCACATTCCATTCCGCCTTACATTCCACATTCCATTCCATTCTATTCCACATTCCGTTACACATTCCATTCCACTTTACATTCCATTCCATTCCAATCCTCATTCTATTCCACATTCCATTCCACATTATTTTCCATTGCATTCCACATTCCATATCATATTCCATTTCACATTCCATTCCTACTTCCATTCCTTTCCTTTCCAACTTCCATTCCATTCCATTCCGCATTCCATTCCACTTTGCATTGCATTCCATTCCACATTCCATTCCAGATTCCATTCCACATTCCTTTCCGCATTGCATTCCACATTCCATTCCATTCCACTCCAGATTCCATTCCACATTCCATTGCATTCCACTGCACATTCCATTCCGTTCCATTCCACATTTCTTTCCACATTCCATTCCACATTCCATTCCATTCCGTTCCACATTCCATTCCTCATTCCATTACATTCCATTCCTCATTCCATTACATTCCATTCCACATTCCATTCCATCGCATTCCACATTCCATTCAACATTCCATTCCACATTCCATTCCTTTCCATTCCATTCCACATTCCGTTCCACATTTCATTCCACATTCCATTCCATTCCACTTTCCATTCCATTAAGTTCCACGTTCCATTCCATTCCATTCCGCATTCAATTCCACTTTCCACCTTTCATTCCAAATTCAATTCCACATACCATTTAATTCCATTCCACGTTCCATTCAACTTTCCTGTTCACTTTCCATTCCACGTTCCATTCCATGAAATTCCACGTTCCATTCCATTGCATTCCGCATTCAATTCCACTTTCCATTACACATTTCATTTGACATTCCATTTCACATTCCATTCCATTCCATTACCCATTGCAATCCATTCCATTCCACATTCCATTACAGATTGCATTCCATTCCTTTGCTCATTCCATTCCACATTCCATTTCATGTTACATTCCGTTCCATTCCACTACATTCCATTCCACCTTCCATTCCACGTCCCATTCCATTCCATTCCACGTTGAATTCCACATTCAATTCCATTCCTTTACACGTTGCATTCTACATTCCATTCCACATTTGATTCCGTTCCATTGCACATTCCATTCCACACTCCATTATACATTCCATTCCACATTCGATTCCATTCCATTGCACATTCCATTCCACACCCCATTCCACATTCCATTCCTCATTCCATTCCACATTCAATTACACGTTTCATTCCGTACCATTCTCCATTCCATTCCACTCCCAATTTCACATTCCATTCCACAATCCATTAAGTTGCATTCCACATTCCTTTCTGCATTGCATTCCACATTCCTTTCTGCATTGTATTCCACATTCCATTACACATTTCTTTCCATTCCATTGCACATTACAATCCACACTCCATTCCATTCCATTCCATTCCACATTCCTTTCTACGTTCCATTCCACGTTCCATTCCATTTCATTCCACATTCAATTCCACACTGCATTTCACATTCAATTCCACATTCCATTCCGTTCTGTTCCACACTCCTTTCCACGTTCCATTCCACATTCCATTCTATTCCAATCCGCATTCCATTCCACAATCCATACCATTCCATTCCACATGCCATTCCATTCCATTCCACATTCTATTCCACATTCCGTTCCACATTCCATTCCATTCCATTCCACATTCCATTCCACTTTCCATTCCACGTTATATTCCACATTCCATTCCATTCCATTCCACGTTCCATACCATTCCATTCCGCGTTCCATACCATGTCGTTCCACGTTCAATTTCACATTCCATTTCACATTCCATTCCACGATCCATTTCGCATTCCATTCCATTCCATTCCATTCCACATTTAATTGCACATTGCATTCCATTCCATTCCACATTCCAATCTGCATTCCATTCCACACGCCATTCTACATTCCATTTCACATTTCATTCCACTTTCCTTTCCACATTCCATTCCACATTACTTCCGTTCCATTCCACATTCTAGTCCACATTCCATTCCACGTTCCATTCCACTTTCCATTCTATTCCATTCCACGTTCCATACCACAATCTATTCCATTCCGTTTGACTTTTCTTTCCACATTCCATTCCACATTCCATTCAATTCCATTCCACATTTATTTGCACATTGCATTCCATTCCATTCCACATTCCAGTCAACATTCCATTCCACATCCCATTCCACATTTCATTCCACTTTCCTTTCCACATTCCATTCCACATTCTATTCCAAATTACTTCCGTTCCATTCCACATTCCAGTCCACATTCCTTTCCACGTTCCATTCCATTCCGTTTGACTTTCCTTTCCACATTGAATTCCACATTCCATTCCACATTCCATTCCATTCCATATTCCATTTGACTTTCCATTCAACATTCCATTAAACATTCCATTCCATTCCACAATACATTCCACATTCCATTCCATTCCACGTTCCATTCCACATTCCAATACTTTCCGTTCCACTTTCCTTTCAACATTCCATTCCACATTTCATTCTGTTCCATTCCACATTCCATTCAACAATACATTCCACATAACCTTCCCTTCAATTCCATACCATTCCACATTCCATTCCACATTCTATTACTCTCCATTCCATTCCACATTCCATTCCATTGCATTCCACATTCCATTCCACATTTCATTCCGTTCTGTTCCACATTCCTTTACACGTTCCATCCCATTCCATTCCACGTTCCATTCCACATTACATTCCACATTCCATTCCACAATCCATTTCACATTCCATTCCATTCTATTTCAAATTCCATTCCACATTCGATTCCAATCCATTCCACTTTCCATTCCACATTACATTCCGCATTCCATTCCACGTTCCATTCCACATTCCAATCCTTTCCGTTCCACTTTCCTTTCAACAATCCATCCCACATTTCATTCTGTTCCATTCCACATTCCATTCAACAATACACTCCACGTAACCTTCCCTTCAATTCCATACCATTCCACATTCCATTCCACTTTCTATTACTCTCCATTCCATTCCACATTCCATTCCATTGCATTCCACATTCCATTCCTTTCTGTTCCACATTCCTTTACACGTGCCATCCCATTCCTTTCCACGTTCCATTCCACATTACATTCCACATTCCATTCCACAATCCATTTCAAATTCCATTCCACTCTATTTCAAATTCCATTCCACATTCGATTCCAATCCATTCCACTTTCCATTTCACTTTCCATTCCACATTCCATTCCACGTTCCATTCCACGTTCCATTCCACATCCCATTCCATTCCATCCAACATTCCATTCCACCTTCCATTCCATTCCATTCCACATTTCATTCCACATTCCATTCCATTCCTTTCCAGTTTCCATTCCAATTTCCATTCCACGTACCATTCCTTGTTCCATTCCACATTCCATTACATTCCATTCCACATTCCATACCATTCCATTCCATTCCATTCCACAATCCATTACATCCCATTGCACATTCCATTCCACATTCCTTTACACATTCCATTCCACACTCCCTTCCACGTTGCATTCCAAATTCCATGCAGTTCCATTGCACATTCCATTCCACATTCCACTGCGTTCCATTCCACATTCCGTTTCATTCCATTCCACATTTGTTACGACATTCCAATCTATTCCATTTCGCTTTCCATTCCATTCCATTGCACATTCAATTCCACCTTCTATTCCACATTCTGTTCCACATTCCATTCCACATTCCATTCCATTCCATTCCACATTCCATTTCATTCCATTCCACATTCCATTCCATTCCATTCCACATTCCATTATACATTCCATTTCACATTCCTTTCCACATTCCGTTCCATTCCATTGCACGATCCTTTCCATTCTATTCCACATTCCATTCAATTCCATTCTACTTTCCTTTCCACATTCCTTTCCATTCTATTCCATATTCCATTCCACATTCCACTCCATTCCATTCCACATTCCATTCCACATTCCATTAAATTCCATTTCACATTCCATTCCATTCCATTCCACTTTCCATTCCACGTTCCACACCATGTAACCTTCCATTCCATTCCACATTCCATTCAATTGCATTCCACATTACATTCCACAATCCAGTCCATTCCTTTCCACTTTGCATACCACGTTCCATTCCATATTTCATTACATTCCATTCCACATTCCATTCCTTTCCATTCCACATTCCATTCCTTTCCATTCCATTCCACATTCCATTCCTTTCCACATTCCATTTCTCATTCCACTCCTTTCCATTCCACTTTCCATTACACATTCCCTTCCATTATATTCCATTACTCATTCCATTCCACGTTCTAGTCCACTTTGCATTCCATGTTCTTTTTCACAATCCATTCCATTCCATTCCACATTCCATTCCACTTTTCATTCCTTTCCATTCTATTCCACATTTCATTACACATTCGACTCCATTCCATTCCACTTTCCATTCCGCATTCACTTCCCTTCCATTCCATTCCACATTCCATTCCACCTTCTCGTCCACTTTCCATTCCATGTTCCATTCCGCACTCCATTCCATTCCATTCCAAATTCCGTTCCATTCAATTCCATTTCATAACACATTGCATTCCATTCCATTCCATTCCACATTCCATTCCATTCCATTCCACATTTCATTCCATTCCACATTCCATTCCTCATTCCATTCAATTCCAATCCACATTCTATTGCACACTCCATTTCATTCCATTCCACATTTCATTCCTTTCCATTCCACATTCCATTCCATTCCATTCCATTCCATTCCATTGCGTTCCATTCCAGATTCCTTTCCATTCCATTCCACTCACTATTCCATTCCATTCCCTTTCATTTCACATTCCATTCCATTCCACATACCTTTCCTCATTCCATTCCATTCCATTCCACATTCCATTCCCGATTCCATTCCACTCCATTTCACATTCCATTCCACATTCCATTCCACTCCATTCCACATTCCATTCAAAATTAAATTCCACGTTCTATTCCACTTTCCATTCCACGTTCCATTCCACATTCCATTGTGTTCCATTCCACTTTCCATTCCACATTCGATTCCATTTCATTCAACATTCCATTTCACGTTCCATTCCATTCCACATTCCCTTCCACATTCCATTCCATTCCATTCCACTTTCTATTCCATTCCACATTACATTGAATTCCATTCCATTCAACAGTCCATTCCACATTCCATTCCATTCAATTTCACATTCCATTCCATTCCATTCCACATTCCATTCCATTCCATTCCATTTCATAGCACATTCCATTCCGTTCAACAATCCATTCAATTTCTTTCCAGTCCACGTTCTGTTCAATTCCATTCCACGTTGCATTCCATTCCATTGCACGTTCCATTCCATTCCAAATTCCATTCAATTCCATTCAATTCCACTTTCCATTCCATTCCATTCTATGTTCCTTTCAATTCCATTCCACTTTCCATTCCATTCCATTCCACGTTCCTTTCCATTCCATTCCACGTTCCATTCGATTGAATTCCACTCCACATTACATTCCAATCCACATTCCATTCCGTTCCATTCCATTCGACATTCCATTCCACATTCCACTCCATTCCATTCCACATTCCATTCCATTCCATTCCACATTCCATTAATTTCTCTTCCACATTCTATTCCATTCCATTCCACTTTCCATTCCATTGCATTCCATTGCAATCCCCTTTTGATTCCACATTCCATTCCATACCATTCCGCAAAGCATTCAATTCCATTCCATGTTCCATTCCTTTCCATTCTACATTCCATTCCCTTCAATTCCACATAACATTCCATTCCATTCCATTCCATTCCACATTATATTCCTTTACATTCCATTCCACATTCCGTTACATTACATTGCATTCCACATTCCATTCCATTCCATTCCTCTTTCCTTTCCACATTCAATTCCACTTTCCATTCCATACCATTCCACATTCCTTTGCAATTGATTCCATTCCACATTCCATTCCATTCCATTCCACTTTTCATTCCATTCCAATCCACATTCCATTTCACTTTCCATTCCACATTACATTACATTCCATTCCACATTATATACCACATTCCATTCCAAATTCCATGCCACCTTCCATTAAATTCCATTTCGCATTCCATTCCACATTCCATTCCACATTCCATTCCACATTCCATTCCATTCCATTAGATTCCACATTCCATTCCACGTTCAATTCCTTTCCATTCAACATTCCATCCCACATTCCATTCCATTCCATTTCATACCATATTCCATTACATTTCTTTCCACATTTCATTCCATTCCATTCCCCTCCACATTCAGTTCCATTCCATTCCATTCCACCTTCCATCCCGTTCCATTCCACTTTCCATTCTACATTCCACTAAACTCCGTTCCACACTCCATTCCATTCCACCTTCCATCCCGTTCCATTCCACTTTCCATTCTACATTCCACTAAACTCCGTTCCACACTCCATTCCATTCCATTCCATTCCACATTCCATTCCATTCTATTCCATTCCATTGCAAATTCCATTCCATTCCATTTCATTCCAGTTTCCGTTCCAAATTCCCTCCCATTCCATTCCACTTTGCATTCTACATTCCATTCCACTCCATTCCAAATTCCATTCCATTCCATTCCACATTCCATTCCATTCCACATTCCATTCCGTTTAATTCCATTACTTTCCACATTCCATTCCATTGCATTCCATTCCACATTCCATCCCATCCCATTCCACATTCCATTCCACATTCCGTTCCATTCTGTTCCACATACCATTCCACATTGCATCCCATTGCATTACATATTCCATTCCTCATTCCATACCGTTCCATTCCACATTCAATTCCATTCCATTCCATTCCACATTCCATTCCACATTCCAATCTATTCCATTCCACATTCCATTCCACATTCCATTCCACATTCCGTTCCATTCCATTGCCTTCCAAATTCCATTCCTTTCAATTCCGCATTCAATTCCACATTCCATTCCACATTCCATTCCATTCCATTTCACATTCCATTCCATTCCATTCCATTCCATTCCATATTCCATTCAATTCCAGATTTCATTCCATTCAATTCCACGTTCCATTCCATTCAATTCCATTCCATTCCATTCCACATTCCATTCCACCATCCATTCAATTCCTTTCCACATTCAATTCCATTCAATTCCACTTTCCATTCTGTTCCATTCCACTTTCGATTCCATTCCATTCTACATTCAATTCCATTCCACATTCCATTCCATTCCATTCCAATTTCCATGCCATTACATTCCTCGTTCCATTCTATTCCACTCCACATTCAATTCCATATTCCATTCCACATTCCATTCCGCATTCCAGTCCCTTCCATTCCACATTCCTTTCCATTCCATTCCACGTACCATTCCATTCTATTCCACATTCCCTTCCATTCCACTCCACCTTCCATTTCACATTCCGTTCCACATTCCATTCCTGATTACTTTCCCTTCCATTCCACATTCCATTGCATTCCATTACACATTCCATTCCACATTACATTCCACCTTTCATTGTTCATTCCATTCCACGTTCTATTCCACGTTCCATTACATTCCATCGCACATTCCATTCCACATTTTATTCAGTTCCATTCCACATTCCATACCATTCCATTCCATTCTATTACACTTTGAATTAGATTCCATTCCACATTCCATTCCACATCCCATTCCATTCCATTCCATATTCAATTCCATTACATTCAACATTCCTTTTCTCATCCCATTCCACATTCCATTCCATTCCATTCCACATTCTATTCTATATTCCATTCCAAATTCCATTTCAAGTTCCTTTCCACGTTACATTCCACATTCAATTCCACAGTCCATTCGACATTCCTCTCCATTCCATTCCACATTCCATTCCATTCCATTCCACGTTCCATTCCATTCTATTAACTTTTATGTTCCACTCCATGTTCCATTCCATGTTCCTATCCACATTCCATTCCATTCCATTCCACATTCCATTCCATTCCTTTCCACATTCCATTGCACATTCCAGTCCATTCCATTCTACACTCCATTGCACATTCCATTCCTTTCCAGTCAACATTCCATTCAATTCCATTCCATGTTCCACTCCATTCCTTTCCACATTCCAATTCTTTCCATATTCCATTCCATGTTCCCTACCACATTCCATTCCGTTCCTTTTTCCGTTCCTTTCCACATTTCATTCCACACTACATTCCACTTTCCTTTCCGTTCTGTTCCACATTCCATTCCACACTCTACTCCACATTCCGTTACACATTTCATTCCATTGCACTCCACGTTTCATTCCACATTCCATTCCACTTTTCATCTCACATTGCAGTCCATTCCATGCCACTTTCCATTACACATTCCATTCCACATTCCATTAAACATTCCATTCCACATTCCATTAAACATTCCATTCCACATTCCATTCAATTCCATTCCACATTACAATACACTCGATTTCACATTCCTTTCCATTCCATCCCGCATTCCATTCCACTTTTCTTTCCATTCCATTTCACATTCCATTCCGTTACATTCCGCATTCCTTTCCACATTACATTCAACATTTCATTCCACATTCCGTTCCATATTCCATTCCACATTCCACTGCATTCCATTTCTCACTCCATTCCATTCGATTACACATTCCATTCCATTTCATTTCACATTCCATTCTGTTCCATTCCACTTTCCTTTCCACATTCCATTCCAGATTCCATTCCACATTCTGTTCCTCATTCCATTCCAAATTCCGTTCCATTTCATTCCACATTCCATTCCATTCCATTCCACATTCCATTCCACATTCCATTCCATTCCAATCCCCGCTAAATTTCACGTTTGTGTCACTATTCCTTTCCACGTTCCATTCCACATTCCATTCCATTCTATTCCGTGTTCGATCGCATCCAATTTCACATTCCATTCCACATTCCATTTCACTATCCTTTCCACGTTCCATTTCACATTCCATTCCATTGCGCATTCCATTCCATTCCATTCCACATTCCATTCCACGTTCCATTGGATGATCCATTGCATGTTCCATTCCATTCCATTCCACAATCCATTCCATTCCATTTCACGTTCCATTTCATTAGATTCCATTCCATTCCACATTGCATTCAACATTCCATTCCGTTACATTCCACATTCCATTCCACATTCCGTTCCACATTCCATTCCATTCCATTCCACATTCCATTACATGTTCCATTCTATTACATTCGACATTCCATTAGACATTCCATTCCACATTCCATTCCACATTTCATTCCAGTTTCCATTCTGCATTCCATTACATTCCATCCCACATTCCATTCCATTTTCCTTTCTATTCCATTCCACATTCCATTCCACGTTCAATTCCATGTTCCATTGCACGTTTCATTCCAACTTCCTTGCCACGTTCCTTTCCATTCCATTCTATATTCCATAAAATTGCTTTCCATTCCATTTCACAATCCATCCCTTTCCTTTCAACATGGCATTCCATTCCATTCCACATTCCATTCCACATTCCACTCAATATTTCATTCCACATTCCATTCCATTACTTTCCACATTGCATTAAACATTCCACTTCTTTCCATTCCACATTCCATTCCATGCAACTTCACATTCCATTCCACATTCCATTCCATTGCATTTCATATTCTATTGCACATTCCATTTAACACTCCATTGCATTCCATTCCACGTTCCATTACATTCCATTCCAAATTCCATTCCATTTCTTTCCACGTTTCATTTCATTCCATTTCACGTTCCATTTCACATTCCATTTCATATTCCATTCCACCTTCTATTCCATTCCATTCCATTCCATTCCATTCCACGTTCCATTTCATATTCCATTCCACGTTCCATTCCCTTCCATACCACTTTCCATTCCATTCAATTCCACATTCCATTCCATTCCATTCAACACTCCATTCCACTCCATTCCACATTCCATTCCATTCCATTCCACATTCCATTCCATTCCATTCCACATTCCATTTCATTCCATTCCACATTACATTACATTCCATTCCAATTTCCATTCCATTCCATTCCACATCCCATTCCATTCCATTCCATTCCATTCCATTCCACATTCCATTCCACATTCAATTCTACATTCCATTCAATTCCATTCCACATTCCATTCCATTCCATTCCATTCCATTCCATTCCACATTCCATTCCATTGAATTCCATTCCATTCAACATTCCATTCCACATTTCAATCCCTTCAATTCCACATGACATTCCTTTCCATTCCACTTTCCATTCCATTACATTCCACATTCTATTCCATTCCATTGCATTGCATTCCATTCCACATTGGCATTCCACATTCAGTTCTACATTCCATTCCATTGCATTCCACGTTCCATTCCACATTCAATTCCACATTCGATCCCACATTCCATTCCGTTCCATTCCACATTCCCTTCCACATTCCATTCCACATTTCATTCCACATTCCTTTTCACTCCACATTGCATACCACATTCTTTTCTAAATTCCATTCCATATTCCATTCCATTTCATTCCGCATTCCATTGCACATTCCATTCCATTCCTTTCCACATTACATTCCACATTCCTTTCCATTCCTTTCCACATTCCATTCAATGTTTCTTTCCACGTTCCATTCCATTCCTTTCCACATTCCATTCCATTCCATTCCATTCCATTACAAATTCCATTCCACATTCCATTCTATTCCATTGCATATTCCTTTCCACTCCACATTACATTCCACATTCAATTCCACATTCCATTCCATTGCGTTCCACATTCCGTTCCATTCCTTTCCACATTCCGTTCTACATTCCATTCCACATTCCGTTCTACATTCCATTCCACATTCCATTCCATTCCATTCCAAATTTCATTCCATTTCACGTTCCCTTACACATTCCATTCCACGTTCCACTCCACCTTCCATTCCATTCCACTTTCCATTCCACATCCCATTTCATTCCATTCCACATTCCAATGCACATTCCATTGCATTCCATTCCACGTTCCATTCCATTCCACTCCACATTCCATTCCATTCCATTCCACATTCCATTCCACTTTCCATTCCATTCCATTCCACATTCCACTTGACATTTCATTCCACATTCCATGCCGTTCCTTTACACATTCCATTCCACATTTCATTCCACAATCCATTCCACATTCCATTCCACGTTCCAACCACATTCTATTCCATTCCATTCCTCTTTCCATTCCACTTTCCATTCAATTACATTCCACGTTCCATTCCATATTCCATTCCATTCCATTTCACATACCATTCCACGTTCTATTCCACGTTCCATTCCACGTTCCTTTCGATTCCATTCCACGATGCATTCCATTCCATTCCATGTTCCATTTCATTCCATTCCACTTTCCAATCCACATCCCATTCCGCATTCCATTTCACATTCCGTTCCACTTTCACTTTCACATTCCATTCCATTTCACATTCCATTAAATTCCGTTCCGCGTTCCATTCCATTACTTTCCACATTCCATTTCTGATTGCATTGCATTGCATTCTATTCCATTTTCCATTACATTCCGTTCCACATTTCATTCCATTCCATTCCACATTCCATTCCACCTTCCATTCCACGTTGCCTTCCGTTCCATTCCACATTCCATTCCATTCCTTTCCACATACCATTCCATTCAATTTCACATTCAATTCCACTACATTGCTTTCCACATTCCATTCCATTCCATTCCGCCTTCAATTCCATTCCATTCCATTTTATTACACATTCCATTCCATTCTCAACCAAATTCCATTCCATTTCATTCTATTCCACATTCGATTGCATACCATTCCACATTCCATTCAATTACATTCCAGATTCCATTCCAAATTCCTTTCCACATTCTATTCTACGTTCCTTTCCATTCCATTCCACATTCCTTTCCACATTCTATTCTACGTTCCTTTCCATACCATTCCACCTTCCATTCCATTCCCTTCCACTTTCCATTCCATTCCATTCCAAATTCCATCCCATTCCATTCCACGTTCCATTCCATTCCATTCCACTTTCCATTCCATACTCCCTTCCACATACCGTTCCACGTTCCATTCCACGTTCCATTGCGCACTCTATTCCCTACCATTCCAAGTTTCATTCCACATTCCACTCCATTCCATTCCATGTCCCATTCCACATTCCATTCCACATTCCATACCACACTAAAATCCATTCAATTACATTCTATTCCGCATTCCATTCCACATTCCATTCCTCCTTCCATTCCCCATTCCTTTCCATTCCATTTGACGTTCCATTCCACGTTCCATTCCACGTTCCAATCCACTTTCCCTTCCATTATTTTCCACTTTCCATTCCACATTCCATTCCATTCCTTTCCACATTCCATTGCATATTCCATTCCATTCCATTCCACATCTCATTTTACATTCCATTCCATTCCATTCAACATTCCATTCCATTCCATTCCAGTTTCCCTTCCATTACTTTCCACATTCTAATCCTTTCCACATTCCATTCCACATTCCATTCCACCTTCCCTTCCCCATTCCATTTCAGATTCGATTCCACTTCCCATTCCGTTCCGTTCCACATTCGATTCAACATTCTACCCCACATTCCTTTCAATATTCCATTCCGTTCCACTCCACGTTTCATCCCACATTTCATTCCATATTTCATTCCACATTGCAGTCCATTCCATTCCACCTTCCATTCCACCTAACATTCCACATTCCATTCAACATTCCATTCCACATTCTATTCCATTCCATTCCACGTTCCATTCCATTCCATTTCAAATTCAATTCCGTTATATTCTACATTCCTTTCCACATTCCATTCAGGATCCCATTCCACATTCCATTCCATAATCCATTCCACATTCCAGTGCATTCCATTCCTCATTCCATTCTATTCCATTCCACATTCCATTCCATTTCATTTCACATTCCATTCTGTTCCATTCCACATTCTTTTCCACATTCCATTCCACTTTACATTCCCCTTTCCTTTCCACATTCCATTCCACATTGCAATCTATTCCATTCCTCATTACATTCCATTCCATTCCAGATTCCATTCCATTCTATTCTACATTCCATTCCACATGCGTTTCCATTCCATTCCACATTCAATTCCACATTCCATTCCATTCCATTCCACATTCCATTCCATTCCATTCCACATTCCATTCCATTCCATTCCACATTCCATTCCATTCCATTCCACATTCCATTCCATTCCATTCCACATTCCAGTCCATTCCATTCCACATTCCCTTTAACATTCCATTCCACATTCCATTCCTCATTGCCTTCCATTACATTCCACATTCCATTTCACATTCCTTTCCACATTCAATTCCACATTAAATTCCTTTCTATTCCACATTCCATTCCATTCCATTCCACCTATTCCACATTCCATTTCACATTCCATTCCACATTCCTCATTCCATTCCACATACCATTCCATTCCTCATTCCATTCCATTAGATTCCACCTATTCCACATTCCATTTCACATTCCATTCCACATTCCTTTCCATTCCATTCCACTCCACATTCCATTCCACTTTCCATTCCATGTTCCATTCCACGTTCCATTCCACTTTCCACTCCACATTCCATTCCATTCCATTCCATGTTCGATTCTATTCCACATTCCATTTCACTTCATGCCACATTCCATTCTACTTTGTATTCCACATTCCATTCCACGTTCCATTCCATGTTCCATTCTAGGTTCCATTCCATTCCATTTAACGTTCCGTTACATTCCATTCCACGTTCCATTCCACATTCCATTCCATTACATTCCACATTCCATTCCACGTTCCATTCAATTCCTTGTTCCATTCCACGTTCCATTCGACGTTCCATTCCACATTGCATTCCATTCCATTCCACAATCCATTCCATTCCACATTCCATTATATTCCATTCCACGTTCCATTCTACGTTCCATTAGAGGTTTCATTCCACATTCTATTCCACGTTCCATTACATTCCATTCCGCTTTACATACCATATTCCATTTCATTCCATTCCATTCCACGTTCCATTGCATTCCATTCAACATTCCATTTCATTCCATTCAACCTTCCATTCCACTTTCCATTCCACATTCCTTTCCACGTTCCACTCTACGTTGCATTCCAAGTTCCATTCCTTTCCATTCCATCCCATTCCATTCCACATTATGTTCCACATTCCATTCCATTCAATTCCACATTCCATTTAACCTCCCATTGCATTCCACTCCATATTCCTTCCATTCCCCTCCACTTTCCATTCCACATTCCATTATATTCCATAACAAATTCCATTCCACGTGCCATTACACATTCCATTAAACATTCCATTGCACATTCCATTCCATATTCCATTCCACCTTCCATTCCACGTTCCATTCCACGTTCTATTACAAATTCCATTCCACGATACATTCCACGTTCCATTCCACTCCATTCCACGTTCCATTCCAGTTTTCCTTCCATTTCATACCACGTTCCATTCCACATTCCGTTGTACACTCCATTCCAAGTTCCATTCCTCATTCCATTCCATTCCATTCCGCGTTCCATTCCGCATTCCATTCCGCATTCCATTGCACATTCCTTTCCTCGTTCTATTGCACATTCCATTCCATTTCATTGCACTTTCCATTCCACGTTCCGTTCCACGTTCCTTTCACCTTGCATTCCACGTTCCACTACCCGTTCCATTCCATTCCATTCCACTTTCCATTCCACATTCCATTCCATTCCGTTGCACGTTCCATTCCACGTTCCTTTGTACGTTCCACTACATTCCAATCCACGTTCCATTCCACTTTCCTTTACATTCCATTCCACTTTCCATTCCACATTCCATTCCATTCCACTCCACATTCCATTCCACATTCCATTCCATTCCACATTCCATTCCACATTCCATTCCGTTCCATTCCACATTCCACTCCATTCCAGTCACATTGCATTCCATATTTCACTCCATTGCATTCCACATTCCATTGCACATTCTATTCCACATTCCATTCTACATTCCTATAAATTCCGTTCCACATTCCTCTCCATTGCATTTCATTGCACATTCCATTCCATTCCATTCCACATTCCATTCCATTTGAAATTCCATTCCATTCCATTCCATTCCATTCCATTCCACATCCCATTCCATTCCATTCCTTTCCATTTAAATCCAAATTCCATTCCACATTCCATAGCATTCCATTCCAATTCCCTTTCCATTCCACTCCACATTCCATTGCTTTCCATTCCACATTCCATTCCATTCCATTAAATATTCAATTCCATTCCATTCCACATTCCATTCCATTCCATATTACATTCTGTTACATTCCACATTCCATTCCATTCCATTCCATTCCATTCCATTCCACATTCCATTCCATTCTTTGCACATTCCATTGCATTCAATTCCACATTCCATTCCACTCCATTCCACATTGCTTTCCATTCCATTCCATTCCACACTTCATTACATTCCATTCAATATCACGTTCCATTCCATTCCATTCCATACCACATTGCATTCCATTCAATTCTACATTGCATTCCATTCCAGTCCACATTGCATTCCATACCATTCCATTCCAAATTCCATTCCGTTCCATTCCACATTCAATTCCTTCCCATTCAAAATTCCATTCCATTCAATTCCATTCCATATTCCATTCCTTTCCTTTCCACATTCCATTCCTTTCCATTCCATTCCATTCCATTCCAAATTCCATTCCACATCCCATTCCATTCCATTCCACATTCCATTCCATTCCATTCCACATTGAATTCCATTCAATTCCACATTGCATTCCGTTGCATTCCTTTAAACATTCCATTCCATTCCTTTCCAAATTACATTCCATTCCATTCCACTTTCCATTCCACATTCCATTCCATTCCATTGTTCATTCCATTCCACGATCCATTCAATTTCACATTCCATTCCACATTCCATTCTATTCCATTCCACATTCCGTTCCACATTCCATTAAATTACATTCCACATTACATTCCACGGTCCATATCATTCCATTCCAGGTTCCATTTCACATTCCAATGCACATTCAATTACACATTGCATTCCATTCCATTCCATTCCACATTCCATTCTGCTTTCCATTCTATTCCATTCCATTCCATTTCATGTTCCATTCCATTTCATTGCACATTCCTTTCAACTTTCCATTCAACATTAAATTTCATTCCATTCCATTCATATTGCATTCCATTCCATTCCACATTCCATTCCATTCGTTTCCACATTGCCTTCCACTTTCCATTCCATTCCATTCTAAATTCCATTCCATTCAATATGCCATTCCATTCCGTTCCACATACCATTCCATTCCATTCCACATTCCATTCCACGTTCCATTCCATGTTCCATTCTAGGTTCCATTCCATTCCATTTAACGTTCCGTTACATTCCATTCCACGTTGCATTCCACATTCCATTCCATTGCATTCCACATTCCATTCCACGTTCCATTCAATCCCTTGTTCCATTCCACGTTCCATTCGACGTTCCATTCCACATTGCATTCCATTCCATTCCACAATCCATTCCATTCCACATTCCATTATATTCCATTCCACGTTCCATTCTACGTTCCATTAGAGGTTACATTCCACATTCTATTCCACGTTCCATTCCATTCCATTCCACTTAACATACCATATTCCATTTCATTCCATTCCATTCCACGTTCCATTGCATTCCATTCAACATTCCATTTCATTCCATTCAACCTTCCATTCCACTTTCCATTCCACATTCCATTCCACGTTCCACTCTACGTTGCATTCCAAGTTCCATTCCTTTCCATTCCATTCCATTCCATTACACATTCTATTCCACATAAAATTCCCTTCAATGTCACATTCCATTCCATTCCTTTCCACATTCCATTCCACATTCCACTCCTTTCCATTCCATATTTCATTGCAAATTTCCTTCCACATTCCTTTGCATATTGCATTGCATTCCATTCCACATTCCATTCCATTCCATCCCACATTCAATTCCACATTCCATTACATTACATTACACATTCCATCGCACATTCCATTCTATGTTGCATTCCATTCCATTCCACGTTCCATTACATATTTCATTCCATTCCATTATATATTCCATTCCATTTCTTCCCATTCCACATTGCATTCCACATTCCATTCCACATTGCATTCCACATTCCATTCCGTTCCATTCCACATTCCATTCCACATTCCATTCCACATTTCTTTCCACATTCCATTCCTTTCCATTCCACATTCCATTCCACATTCCATTCCACATTCCATTCCTTTCGTTTCCAATTTCCATTCCATTCCATTCCACATTCCATTCCATTGCATTCCACATTCCATTCTATTCCAGTCCACATTGCATTCTATTCTATTCCATACCACTTTTCATTCCATTCCACATTCCATTACAATCCATTCAACATTGCATTCTATTCTATTGCACATTGCATTCCATTCCATTCTATTCCATTCCACATTCCATTGCATTCCATTCCAGACTCAAATCCATTCCTTTCCACATTTCATTCCATTCCATTCCATTCCACATTCCATTCCGTTCCATGCCACATTCCATTCCACGTTCTTTCCATTCCATTCAATGTTCCTTTCCATTCCATTCCACATTCCATTGCTTTTCATTCCACTTTACATTCCATCCCATTCTGCATTGTATAACATTCCATTCCATTCAACATTGCATTCCATTCCACTCCATTCCACATTCCATTCGATTACATTCCACATTGCATTACATTCCATTCCACATTGCATTCCATTCCATTCCATTCCAAATTCCATTCCACATTCCATTCCACATTCATTTCCATTCCCATCTACATTCCTTTCCACCTTTCATTCCATTCCATTCCACATTCCATTGCACATTCTTTTCCATTCCATTCAACATTCCATTCCACATACCACTGAATTCCATTAAAGATTTCTCTCCATTCCATTTCATTAAATTACATATTCAATTTCATTCCATTGCATATTCCATTCCATTCCTTTCCACATTGCATTCCATTCCGTTCCATTCCATTCCACTTTCCATTCCACATTCCAATCCTTTCCACATCACATTCAATTCCATTCCATTCCACATTCCATTCCATTCAATTCCACATTGACTTCCATTCCATTCCACAACGAAATCCATTCCATAACACATTTCATTCCATTCCATTCCATTCCACTTTCCATTCCATTCCATACCACATTCGATTCCATTCCATTCCACATTCATTTCCATTCCATTCTATTCCATATCCCATTCCATTCCTTTCCACATTCTTTTCTATTCCATTCCATTCCATTCTACATTTCATTTCACTTTCCATTCCATTCCATTCCATGTTGGATTCCATTCTATTCCACATTCCAACCCATTCCATTCCACATTGCATTGCATTTCATTGCATTCCATTCCATTCCAGATTTCATTCCGTTCCATTCCATTCCACATTGGATTGCATTACATTCCATTCCACATTCTATTCCTTATTCATTTCCGTTCCTTTCCACTTTCCATTCCACAATCCATTCCATTCCATTACAAATTCCTTTCAATATTCCATTTCACATTCCATTCTATTCCATTCCACATTCCATTCCGTCACATTCCACATTCCATTCCACGACCAATTCCATTCCACATTACATTGCGCATTCCATTCCACTCCATTCCATATTCCATTCCACATTCCATTCCAATCCATTCCGCATTCCATTCCATTCCATTCTACATTCCTTTCCATTCCTTTCCACATTCCATCCCATTCCATTCCACATTTAATTCCCCTTTCCATTGCACATTCCATTCCATTCCATTCCACATTTCTTTGCATTCCATTCAATTCCACATTCCATTTCACATTCTATTCCATTCCACATTCCATTGCATTGCATTCCACATTCCATTCCATTCCATTCCACATTCCATGGCATTCCATTAATCATTCCTTTCCATTCCGTTCCAAATTCCATTCCATTCCATTCCACATTCCATTCCACTTTCCATTCTGTTCCATTACACATTCCATTCCACTTTCCATTCCATTCTATTCCACATTCCATTCCACATTCCATTCCATTCCATTCCACATTCGATTCCATTCCATTCCACATTCTATTCCATTCTATTCCATTCCAGTCCATTCCACATTCCATTCCACATTCCACTCCATTCCTTTCCACATGGCATTCCATTCCATTCCGTTCAATTCCACGTTCCATTTCATTTCATTCCACATTCCATTCGATTCCATTTCACATTGCAGTCTAATCCATTCCATTCCTCATTCGATTCCACATTCATTTAAATTGCATTCCGCGTTCTATTCCACTTTCCATTCTCTTCCATTCCATATTCCAATCCACATTCCATTGCATTAAAGATTCCATTCCATGATCCATTCCATTCCACATTCCTTTCCAGATTCCATTCCATTCCATTCCACATTGCATTCCATTCCTTTCCTAATTCCATTCCATTACGTTCCACATTCCTTTCCATTCCGTTCCACATTCCATTCCATTCCATTACACATTTCATTCCACTTTCCTTTCCACTCCATTCCAATTTCCATTCCACATTCCCATTCTTTCCATTACACATTCCATTCCTCTATCCTTTCCAGTCCATTCAACATTCCATTATATTTTCCATTCAATTTCATTCGACCTTCCATTCCATTCCATTCCAGATTCCATTCCATTCCATTCCACATTCCATTCCATTCCTTTCTGTATTCCTTTCCATTCCATTCTGTATTCCATTTCATTCCGTTCCATTTTCCATTCCATTCTAATCTATTCCACATCCATTGCACATTCCATTCCATTCAATTCCACCTTCCATTCTATTCAATTCCATTCCATTCCATATTCCATTCCACATTCCCTTCCATTCCGCTCCACATTCCAATCTATTTCACATTCCATTCCACATTCCATTCCATTCCATTCCACATTCCATTCCACTTTCCATTCCATTCCATTCCACATTCCGTTTCACATTCCATTGCATTCCTGTGCACATTCCATTCCACATTCCATTGCACATTCCATTCTACTACATTCCACATTCCATTCCACATTCCATTGCATTCCTGTCCACTTTCCATTCCACATTCCATTCCACATTCCATTCTACTTTCCATTCCACAATCCATTCCATTGCATTCCACAATTCTTTCCACATTCCAATGCATTGTAGTCCACATTCCATTCCACATTCCAATCCATTCCATTATACATACCATTCAACTCCAGTCCGCATTCCATTCCACATTTCATTCCATTCCATTCCACATTCCATTCCACATTCCATTCTATATTCCATTCAATTCCATTCCACATTCCTTTCCACTTTCCATTACATTCCATTCCACATTGCATTCCATCTACCATTCCACATTCCATTCCACATTCCACTCCACGTTGCTTTCCATTCAGGTTCATGTTGCATTCCAGGTTCCATTCCTTTCCATTCCACGTTCCATTCCACGTTTCATTCAAGTTTCCATTTCACATTCCATTCCATCCCATTCCACTTTCCATTCCGCATTCCATTCCATTCCATACCACGTTCCATTCCACATTCCATTCCCCATTCCATTCCACATTCTAGTCCATTGCATTCCACATTCAATTCCACATTCCATAGCACATTCCATTCCATTCCATTCCACATTCAATTCCACATTCCATTCCATTCCATTCCACATTCCATTCCACATTCCATTCCATTCCATTCCACGTTCCATTCCACAATCCATTCACAATCCTTGCCATTCCAATCCATTCCATTACATTCCACTTTCCATTCCACATTCCATTCCACATTCCATTGTATTCCATTCCACTTTCCTTTCCTCCTTCCATTCCACGATTCATTCCACTCTCCATTCCATTCCTTTCCACATTCCATTCCATTCCATTCCACATTTCTTACTACATTCCATTTCACATTCCATTCCACATTCCATTTGACGTACCACCGCATTCCCTTCCACATTCCATTCCACATTCCTTTGCACATTCCATTCCATTCCATTGCACATTCCATTGCACATTCCATTCCATTCCTCATTCCCTTACACATTCCATTCCATTCCATTCCACATTCCATTCCACGTTCCATTCCACGTTCCATTTCATTCCATTACACATTCCATTCCACATGCCATTTCACATTCCATTCCACATTCCGTTCCATTCCATTCCATTCCACATTCCATTCTACATTCCATTCCACATTCCTTTCCATTCCATTCTACATTCCATTCTGCGTTCCATTCCATTCCATTCCACTTTCCATTCCACGTTCCATTCCACATTCCATTCCACTTTCCATTCCATTCCTTTCCACTTTGCATTCCACGTTCCTTTCCACCTTCAATTCCACATTCCATTGCGTTCCATTCCACATTTCCTTCCACATTCCTTTCCTTATTCCTTTGCACATTCCTTTCCATTCCATTCCACATTCCATTCCATTCCATTCCATTCCACATTCCATTCCACACTCCATTTCACGTTCCATTCCACCTTCCATTCCACATTCCATTCCATTCCATTCAACCTTCCATTCCATACCATTCCACGTTCCATTTTATGCCATTCCACGTTCCATTCCACATTTCATTTTGCATTCCATTCCATTCCATTCCATTCCACGCTCCATTCCGTTCCATTCCACAGTCCATTCCGTTCCACTCCACATTCCACTACACATTCCATTCCATATTCCATTCCATTCTGTTCCACATTTGTTTCCACATTCCATTCCTCTCCATTCCACATTGCATTTTATTCCATTCCACGTTCCTTTCCACATTGCTCTCCACGATTCATTCCACGTTCCATTCCTCGTTCCTTTAAATTTTTTCCACGTTCCGTTCTATTCCATTCCGCATTCAGTTCCGGTTTCCATTTCACATTCCATTCCACATTCCACTTCACATTCCATTCCATTCCATTCCCCATTCCATTCCATTCCATTGCACATTGCATTCCACATTCCATTCCATTCCTTTCCACATTCCATTCCACATTCCGTTTCACGTTCCATTCCATTCAATTCCACGATCCATTCCACTTTCCATTCCATATGCCATTACATTCCTTGGCACGTTCAATTCCACATTCAATTCCAGTCCATTTCACACTCCATTTTACATTACATTCCAAATTCCATTCCGTTCAATTCCACATTGCTTCCCACACTCCATTCCATTCCATTCCACATTCCATTCCACATTCCATTCAACATTCCATTTCACATTCCATTCCACATTCAATTACACTTTCCATGCAATTCCATCCCACTTTCCATTCCACACTCCATTCTGTTCCATTCCCCATTCCTTTCCACAATCCATTCCACTTTCCATTCCACATTCTATTCCAGATTCCATTTCAAATTGCATCCCAAATTCCAATTCACTTTCCTCATTCCATTCCATTGCATTGCATTCCACATTCCATTCCATTCCATTCTGTATTCCATTCCATTCCATTCCATTGCACATTCCATTCCACATTCCATTCCATTCCATTCAGCATTCCATTGCATTCCACTCCACATTCCACTCCACATTCCATTCCACATTCTATTCCACGTTCCATTCCATTCTATTCCACATTCCATTCCATTCCATTCTACATTCCATTCCATTCCATTCCAAATTGCATTCCGTTCCATCCCAAATTACATTCCATTCCATTCCACATTCCATTCCACATCCCATTCCATTCCATTCCACATTCCATTCCACATTCCATTGCATTCCATAACACATTCCATTGCATTCCTTTCCTTATTCCTTTCCATTCTCTTTCACATTCCATTACATTCCACGTCCCATTTAATTACTTTCCATTCCCTTTAAATAAATTTCACATTCCATTCAATTCCACATTATATTCCATTCCATTTCACGTTCCATACCACATGGCTTTCCATATTCTAGTCCACATTCCATTCCTCGTTCCATTCAACATTCTACTGCATTCTCTTCCACGTTCTATTCAACTACATTCCACATTGCCTTTCTCATTCCATTCCATTCAATTCCACATTCCATTCCATTGATTCCAAATTCAATTCCACTTTCCATTTGATTCGATTCCACATTCAATTGCAGATTCCATCAGATTCCATTAAACATTCCATTCCACACTCCATTCCATTCAATTCCATTCCACTATCCATTCCGTTCCACATTCCGTTACTCATTGCATTCCATTCCATTCCATATTCCATACCATTCCATTCCACATTCTATTCCATTCCATTCCATACCATGATCCATTACGTTGCACATTCCATTCCATTCCATTCCATGTTCCATTAAATTCCATTACACGTTTGATTCTATTCCATCACACGTTCCATTTCATTATACATTCCATTCCACATTGCATTCCATGCATTTCCATTCCATTCCATTCCACATTCCGTTCCATTCCATTCCACATTCCATTCCATTGTATTCCACATTCCATTCCATTTCATTCCAAATTCCATTGAATTTCACATTCCGATCCATTCCACATTCCATTCCGTTCCATTCCATTCCCGATTCCCTTCCATTCCATTCCATTCCATTCCACATTGCATTCCACATTGCATTCCGTTCCACATTCCTTTCCATTCCATTCCACATTCCATTCCATTCCATTCCTCTCCTTTAAACACTCCATTTCACATTCCTTTTCATTCCACATTCCATTCCATTCCAGTCCACATTCAATCCCATTTAAATCCATTCCATTGCACATCCCTTTCCACATTCCATTCCATTCCATTCCACTTTCCATACCATTCCATTCCACATTTCTTTCCATTCCCTTCCACATTCCATTACATTACATCCCACATTCCATTGCATTCCATTCAACATTCCACTCCATTCCTTTCCACGTTCCTTTCCATTCCATTCCACATTCCATTCAATACCATTTCATTCTATTCCTTTCCACATTCCATTACATTACATTGCACCTTCCATTACATTCCATTCCACATAACATTCCATTCCATTCCACATTCCATTCCATTCCATTCCATATTCCATTCCATTACTTTCCACATTCCTGTCTATTCCATTCCACATTCCATTCCATTCCATTCCATTCCTTTCCTCATTCCATTCCATTCCATTCCATTCCACATTCCATTCCACATTCCATTCCATTCAACATTCCATTCCATTCCACATTCCATTCCATTCCATTCCATTTCATTCCACATTCCGTTCCATTTCATTCCACATTCCATTCCATTCCCTTCCACATTCTATTCCATTCCACGTTCCATTCCATTCTATTCCCTTCCCGATTCCATTCCGTTCCATTCCAATTTCCATTCAACATTGCATTCCATTCCACATTCCTTTTCATTCCATTCCATATTCCATTACATTACATTCCACTCCTTTCCACATTCCATTACACATTCCTTTTCATTCCACATTCCATTCCATTCCATTCCACATTCCATTTCACATTACATTCCACATTGCATTGCATTCTAGTCCACATTACATAACACATTCCTTTCCATTCGTTTCCACATTCCATTTCACTTTCGATTCCACGTTCCATTCCGTTCTTTTCTACATTCCATAACACATTCCTTTCCACGTTCCTTTCCACATTCCATTCCATTCCATTCCCCATTGCATTCCACATTCCATTCCACATTCCATTCCATTCTATTCCACGTTCCACTCCACATTCCATTCGTCATTACATTCCATGTTCCTTTCCATTCCATTCTGCGTTCCATTCCATATTCCATTCCACATTCCTTTCCACGTTCCTTTACATTCCATTCTACGTTCCATTCCACTTTCCATTCCATTCTATTCCAATTTCCACTCCACATTCCATTGCACATTGCATTCCATTGTCAATTCCACATTTCATTCCACGTCTGATTATACGTTCCATTCCATATTCCATTCCACATTCCTTTCCACGTTCCTTTACATTCCATTCTACGTTCCATTCCACTTTCCATTCCATTCTATTCCAATTTCCACTCCACATTCCATTGCACATTCCATTCCATTGTCCATTCCACATTTCATTCCACGTCTGATTCTACATTCCATTCTACGTTTCATTCCTATCGATTCTACGTTCCATTCCACATTCCATTCCATTGCATTCCACAATCCATTCCACATTCCATTCCACTTTCTATTCCATTCCATAAAACGTTGCATTCAACATTCCTTTGCACATGCCACTCCGTTCTGTTCCACATGCCACTTCATATTCCATTCCACATTCCATTCCGGATTTTATTCCACTTTCCTGTCCACATACCATTACGCTGCATTCCACATTCCATGCCACATTTCATTCCGTTCCGTCCCACATTTCATTCCACATTCCTTTCCACATCCCATTCCATTCCATTCCACATTCCATTCAAAATTCCATTCCATTAAATTCCACATTCTATTCCACATTGCATTCCACATTCCTTTCCACTGCATTCCACATTCTATTTTACATTACATTCCACATTACATTGCACATTCCATTCCATTCCATTCCACTTTCCATTCAAAATTCCATTCCATTCAATTCCACATTCTATTCCACTTCGCATTCCACATTCCATTCCATTCCTTTGCACATTTCATTAGACATTCCATTACATTCCTTTCCATATTTCATTCCACATTCCATTCCATTCAATTCCACATTGAAATCCACATTCCATTCCACATTCCCTTCCTCATTCCATTCCATTCCATTGCTCATTCCATTCCATTCCTTTCCTCATTCCATTCCAAATTCCAATCCGCTCTATTACACATTCCATTCCACATTACCTTCCACATTTCATACCATTCCATTCCACATTCCATTTAACTTTCCATTCCATTCCATTCCACTTTACATTCCATATTCCGTTCCACATTCCCTACCACATTCCATTCCATTCTATTCCACTTTCCATTCCACAATCCATTTCACATTCCAATCCATTCCTTTCCACATTCCATTCCAAATTCTATTACATTCCTTTCCACATTCCATTCAATTCCGTTACACATTCTATTCCACCTTCTATTCCATTCCATTCCAGATTTCATTTCATCTTCCATTCCACGTTCCATTCCACGTTCCAGTCGACGTTCCATTCCATTCCATTCCACGTTCCATTCCAAATTCCATTCCACATTCCATTCCAACCCAATCCATTCCATTCCACATTCCATTCCATTCCATTCCACATTCCATTCCAATCCTTTCCAGATTCCATTCCACTTTCCATTCCACATTCCGTTACACATTCCAATCCACATTCCATTACTTTCCATTCCACTTTCCATTCCACGTCCATTGCACATTCCTTTCCACTTTCCTTTCCTTTCAATTCCATCTTCCATTACACGTTCCATTGCATTCCATTCCACGTTATATTCCACATTCCATTCCACATTCCACTGCACGTTCCATTCCACGTTCCATTCCATGTTGCTTTCCACGTTTCATTCCAAGTTCCATTTCACGTTCCATTCCATTCCATTCCACGTTCCACTCCACATTCCATTCCATTATATTACGTTTTCCATTCCACCTTTCATTCCACATTCCATTCTACATTCCATTACGTTCCATTCCACATTCCATTACGTTCCATTCCACATTCCATTCCACATTCCATTCCACGTTCCACTCCACATTCCATTCCATTATATTACGTTTTCCATTCCACCTTCCATTCCACATTCCATTCTACATTCCATTACGTTCCATTCCACATTCCATTACGTTCCATTCCACATTCAATTCCACATTCTATTCCACATTCCAGTACACTTTCCTTTCCATTCCACTCCACTTTTCATACCACATTCCTTTCCATTCCATTCCACATTCAGTTCCACTTTCCCTTCCACATTCCATTAAATTCCATTCCTGATTCCTTTCCACAATCCTTTCCACTTCATTCCACGTTCCTTTCCTCATTCCATTCCATTCCACATTTCATTCCACATTCCATTCCACATTCCTTTCCACGTTCCATTCCATTGAATTCCACATTCCATTCCACATTCCCTTCCACATTCCATTCCATTGCATTCCACATTCCATTCAACATTCCATTCCATTCCATTCCACATTCCATTCCACATTCCATTCCGCATTCCATTACACATTTCATTGCATTCCATTCCATATTACATTCCACATTCCATTGCATTCCATTCCACATTCCATTCGACATTCCATTCCACTTTCTCTTCCATAATCCATTGCATTGCTATCCATGTTCCATTCCATTCCATTCCATTCCACATTCCATTTCTTTCAATTCCACGTTCCATTTCACTCTATTTCACGTTCCATTTCATTGCATTTCAAATTCCATTTTGCATTCCATTTCACATTCCATTCTATTTCATTGCATTACGCTTTCCATTCCATTCATATCCACATTCCATTCCATTCCATTCCACGTTCCATTCCATTCCACATTCCTTTCCATTCCGTTCCACCTTCCATTCCGTTCCATTCCACATTCCATTCCACCTTCCATTCCATTAAATTCTATTCCACATTCCATTCCACTCCATTTCACATTCTATTCCACATTCTGTTACATTCCATTCCACATTAAATTCCATTACATTCGATTCCATTCCACATTCCATTCCATTCCATTCTACATTCCATTCAATTCCCTATTCCATTGTATTCCATTCCGCATTCCATTCCATAACAGTCCGCATTCAACTCTATTACATTCCACATTCAATTCCATTCCATTCCACATTCTATTCCACCTTCTTTTCCATTCCTTTCTATTCCACATTCCATTGCATTCCGTTCTATTCCACATTTCACTCCATTCCATTTCACATTCCATTCTATTCCATTCCACATTTCATTCAACATTCCATTCCACATTCCACTCCGCGATCCATTGCATTCCATTCCACATTCCATTCCTTTCCATTCCTTGTTCCATTCCACATTCCACTGCATTCCATTCCACATTCCATTCCATTTCATTCCACATTCCTTTCCACTTTCAATTCCACATTCCATTCCATATCACATTCCATTCCGCATTCCATTCCACATTTCATTCCATTCCATTCCACATTCCACGTTTCATTTCACGTTCCATTCCACGTTCCACTCCTTTCCATTCCACGTTGCATTCCAAATTGCATTCCAAATTACATTCCACATTCCAGTCCATTCCATAACATTTCAGTCCACATTCCATTCCATACCATTCCACCTTCCATTCAATTCCTTTCCACATTCCATTCCTTTCCATTCCACATTCCATTCCACATTACATTCCACTTTATAGTCCACATTCCGTTACACATTCCAATCCACGTTCCATTCCATTCAATTCCGTGATCCTTTCCACGTTCCATTCCTTTCCATTCCACGTTACATTTCACATTCCATTCCACATTCCACTCCACATTCCACCCCACGTGCTTTTCCACGTTTCATTCCATGTTTCATTCCAAGTTCCATTCCTCGTTTCATTCCATTCCTTTCAACGTTCCATTCCACAATTCATTCCATTGCATTACAAATTTCATTCCACATTCCATCCCACATTCCTTTCTATAATCCATAACGTTAACTTCCACATTCCTTTCCACATTCCATTACACATTCCATTCCACATTCTATTCCACATTCCAGTCCACATTCCACTCCATTCCATTCCACATTCCATTCCATTCCATTTCACATTCAATTCCACTTTCCCTTCCACATTCTATTCCATTCCATTCCGTTTCTTTCCACATTCCTTTCCACATTCCATTCTATTGCGTTCCACATTCTATTCCACATTTCATTCCACATTCCTTTCCATGTGCCATTCCATTCAATTCCATATTCTATTCCAAATTCAATACCACATTCCATTCCACTCCATTTCACATTCCATTCCATTGCATTCCACGTTCTATTGCATTCCATTCCACATTCCATTACAGATTGCATTGCCTTCCATTCCATCTTCCATTCCAAATTCCATTCCATGCTATTTCATATTCCATTCGACATTCCATTCCACATTTCCTTCCACATTCCATTACATTGCTATCCATGTTCCATTCCATGCCATTCCACGTTCTATTTCATTAGATTCTGAGTTCCATTTCATTCCATTAAATGTTCCATGTCATTGCATTTCAAATTCCATTTCGCATTCCATTTCATATTCCATTCCTTTTCGTTCCATTCCATTCCAATCCACATTCCATTCCATTCCATTCCAAGTTCCGTACCAGTCCACATTCCATTCCATTCCATTCCACCTTCCATTCCATTCCATTCCACATTCCATTCCACCTTCCCTTGCATTAAATTCTATTCCACATTCCATTTCACTCCATTCAACATTCCATTCCACATTCCATTCCACATTCCATTCCATTCTATTCCACATTGAATTCCATTCTATTTGATTCCATTTCCACATTGCATTCCATTCCATTCTACGTTCCATTCTATTCCACATTCCATTCCTTTCCATTCCACATTCCATTCCATTGCATTCCACATTCTATTCCATACCATTCCTCTTTTCATTCCATTCCATTGCACATTCTATTATACTGTCAATTCCATTCCATTCTATTCCACATTCCATTCCATTCAATTGTATTGCACATTCCATTCCATTCTGTTACACATTCCATTCTATTCCATTGCACATTCCTTTCCACATTTCATTCCACATTCCATTCCACATTCTATTCCACATTCCATTCTATTCCATCCCACTTATCATGCCACATTCCATTCCATTCCATTCCACATTCCATTCCATTCCATATTCCACCTTCCATTCCACGTTCCATTCCACGTTCCACTCCATTCCATTCCACTTTCCATTCCAAATTTCATTCCTCATTCCATTTCATTCCATACCATTCCAGTCCGCATTCCATTCCATTCCCTTCCACATTCCATTACATTCCTTTCCACATTCCTTTCCTTTCCATTCCACATTGTATTCCACTTTGTATTCCACATTCCATTACACATTCCAATCCACGTTCCATTCCACTACATTCCACTTTCTATTCCACGATCCATTGCACATTCCATTCCATGTTCCATTCCATTCAATTCCATTCCATGTTCCATTCCATTCAATTCCATGTACCATTCCACTTTCCATTCCATTCCATTCCATTCCACGTTACATTCCACATTCCATTCCACATTCCACTCTACTTTACACTCCACATTCCATTCCATTCCATTCCACATTCTATACCATTCCATTCCATTCCACTCTCCATTCCATTTGATTGCACATTCCATTCCACATTCCATTCCGTTTCATTCCACATTCCATTCAACACCTTATTCCACATTCCATTCCGTTCCATTCCACATTCCATTCCACATTCCATTCCGTTCCATTCCACATTCCATTGTATTCCATTCCACATTCCTTTACACATTCCTGTCCACATTCCAATCCAGTCCATTCCACATTCCATTCCCTTCCATTCCACATTCCATTCCACTTTCTGTTCCACAAACATTACACATTCCCTTCCATTCCATTCCATGTTCCTTTCCACATTGCATTCCACATTCCATTTCACATTCCATTTTACATTCCATTCCACATTCCATTCCATTCCACTCCAAATTTCATTTCATTCCACGTTGCCTTCCACTTTGCATTCCACGTTCCATTCCATGTTCCATTCCATTCCATTCCATTCCGCTTTCCATTACACATTCCATTCCTTTCCATTGCACTTTCCATTTAACATTCCATTCTACATTCCATTTCACATTACATTCCATTCCAATCCACATTCCGATGCACATTCCATTGTATTCCATTCAACATTCCATTCCATTCCACTTGACATTCCACTCCACATTCCATTCCATTCCATTCCACATTCGATTGCACATTCCATTCCTCATTCCATTGCACATTCCATTCCACATTTCATTCCTTTCCTTTCCACTATCCATTTAACGTTCCATTCTACTCCTTTCCACATTGAACTTCACATTCCATACCACATTCCATGCCGTTCCTTTACACATTCCATTCCGCATTTCTTTTCACAATCGATTCCAAATTCCTTTCCACATTGAACTTCACATTCCATACCACATTCCATGCCGTTCCTTTACACATTCCATTCCACATTTCATTTCACAATGCATTCCACATTCCTTTCCACATTCCAACCACTTTCCATTCCATGTCATTCCTCATTCCATTCCACTTGCCATTGAATTCCATTCCACTTTCCATTCAATTCCATTCCACATTCTTTTCCATATTCCATTCCATTCCATTTCACATACCGTTTCAGGTTCCATTCCATGTTCCATTCCACGGTCCATTCCATGTTCCATTCCACGTTCCATTCCATTCCATTCCATGATCCATTGCATTCCATTCCACGATCCATTTCATTCCATTGCACTTTACATTCCACATTCCATTTCACATTTCTTTCCACATTCCCTTTCACATTCCATTCCATTCCATTCCATTCCATTTCACATTCCATTCCATTTCGTTCCACATTCCTTTCCACTACATTCCACTTTCCATTCCTGATTGCATTCCATTCCATTCTATTGCACTTTCCATTCCATTCCATTCTACATTCCCTTCCATTCCATTCCACATTCCATTCCACATTCCATTTCACGTTCCATTCCACATTCCATTCCAAACTCCGTTCCGCATTCCATTAAACATTCCATTCCATTCCGTTCCACATTCCATTTTGTTCCATTTCACATTCCATTACACATCCCATTCTACATACCATTCCGTTCCTTTCCACATTCCATTGCATTCTATTCAACATTCCTTTCCACTTTCCATTCCCTTACATTCCACATCCCCTTTCATTCCATTCCACATTACATTCCACATTCAATTCCATTCCATTCCACATTCCATTCCACCTTCCATTAAACGTTACCTTCCACTTTCCATTCCACGCTCCATTCCATTCTATTCCAAGTTCCATTCCACATTCCTTTCCATTCCATTCCATTTTCTATTGCACTTACCATTCCCCATTTCTTTCCACATTACATTCCTTTCCATTCCATATTCCATTCCATATTCCATTCCTCATTCCATTCCTCATTTCATTCCACATTCCATTCCACATTCCATTTCACATTCCATTCCACATTCCACTTCACATTTCACTCCATTCCATTTCACAATCCATTCCACATTCCATTCCATTAAATTTCACATTCCATTCAACATTGCATGCCACATTGCATTCCGTTCCATTCCACATTCCATTACACTTTGCATTCCACATTCCATTCCATTCCATCTCACATTCCATTTCACATTCCATTCCATAGCCTTACGCGTTGCATTCCTTGTTTCATTCCACGTTCCATTTCATTCATCTCCACTTTCCATACCATTCCAATCCATTCTATTCCACAATCCATTCCATTCCATTCCACTTTTCAGCCACATTCCATTCCATTCCATTCCTCATTCCATTCCACATTCTATTCCATTCCACATTCTGTTCCACATTCCATTCCACGTTCCATTCGATGTTCCGTTCCACATTCCATTCCATTTCGTTTCACGTTCCATTTCATTACATTCCACTTTCCATTCCAGATTCCATTCCACTTTCCATTTCACATTCCATTCCGCTTTCCATTTCACTTTCCATTCCATTCCATTCCATTCCATTCCATTCCATTCCATTCCATTCCGTTACACATACCATTCCATTCCAATCCACATTCCGTTCCATTCCATTCCAAGTTGCATTCCGTTTCACATTCCATTCCATTCCATTCCATTCCAAATTCCATTCCATTCCATTCCACATTCCATTCCATTCTATTCCACATTCCATTCCATTCTATTCCACATTCCATTCCGTATTTCATTCCAAATTCCATTCCATTCCATTCCATTCAATTCCACCTTCCATTACATTCCCTTCCACATTCCATTCCATTCCATTCCACTTTCCATCCCACATTCCATTCCACATTCCATTCCATTAAATTTCACATTCCATTCCATTCAATTCCTCATTCCATTCCATTCCACATTCCATTCCATTAAATTTCACATTCCATTGCATTACATTCCGCATTCCATTCCACTCCATTCGATTCTATTCCACCTTCCATTACGTTGCATTTTATTCCACATTCCATTCTATTCCATTCCACATTCCATTCCATTCAATTTCACATTCCATTCCATTATGTTGCATTCAACATTTCATTCCATTTCATTCCGCATTCCATTCCACTCCATTCCATTCTATTCCACTTTCCATTCGATTCCATTATATTCCACCTTCCATTGCATTCCATTCCAAATTCCATTCAATTATATTCCACATTCCATTCCACATTTCTTTCTACATTTTATTCCACGTTCCATTCCATTCCATTCCTTATTCTATTCCATTCCATTCCACTTTCCTTTCCATTCCATTTTGCATTCCATTTCATTCCATTCCATTCTCTTCCACATTACTTTCCATTCAATTCCATTACGCTTTCCATTACATTCCATTCCACCCTATTCAACATTCCATTCCATGCCATTCTGCATTCCATTCCATTCCTTTCCACATTCCATTCAACATTCCATTTCACATTCTATTCCATGATCCATTCCATTCCATTCCACATTCCATTCCATTCAATTCCACATTTCATCAAATTCCATTCCACCTTCCATTCCATTTCACTCCACGTTCCGTTCTACATTCCATTACACATTCCATTCCACATTGCTTTCCTTTCCTTTCCACGTTCCATTCCACGTTCCATTCCTAACCATTCCAAGCTCTGTTCCACGTTCCATTCCACGTTCCATTCCTATCCATTCCACGCTCCGTTCCACATTTTATTGCATATTCCTTTCCACGTTCCATTCCACATTCCGTTCCACGTTCCATTGCATTCCTTTCTAGATTCCATTCCACGTCCCATTCCATTCCATTCCACATTCCATTCCAAATTCCATTCCACATTCGACTCCGTTCCATTCAAATTCCATTGCATTCCATTCCACATTTCTTTCCATATTTCAATATATTCCATTCCAAATACCATTCCATTCAATTCCACATTCCTTTCCTCATTCCATTCCATTCCATTCCCCATTCCATTCCACATTGTATTCCATAAATATTCCATATTCCATTCCATTCCAATCCATGTTCCCTTCCACATTCCATTCCACATTCGTTTCCACGTTCCATTCCGCATTCCATTCCATTGCATTCCAAATTTCATTCCATTTCACTTTCCCTTAAACATTCCAGTCCACTTTCCACTCCACATTCTATTCCATTCTAATTTCCATTCCACATTCCATTCTACATTCCATTCCAAATTCCATTCCATTCCATTCCACTTTCCAATGCACATTCCATTGCATTCCATTCCACATTCCTTTGCATTCCACTCCACAGTCAATTCCACATTCCATTTCATTACATTCTGCATTCTTGTGCACATTCCATTCCATATTCCATTCCATTCCATTCCACATTCCATTCCACTTTCCCTTCCATTCCATTCCACATTCAACTTCACATTCCATTCCACATTCCATGCCGTTCCTTTACACATTCCTTTCCACATTTCATTCCACAATCCATTCCACATTCCATTCCACGTTCCAACCACTTTCTATTTAATTCCTTTCCTCTTTCCATTGCACTTTTCGTTCAATTGCATTCCACATTACATTCCATATTCCTTTCCGTTCCATTTCACATGCCATTCCACGTTCCATTCCACGTTCCATTCCACGTTCCATTCGATTCCATTCAACGATCCATTCCATTCCATTCCATGTTCCATTTCACTCCATTCCACTTTCCATTCCACATTCCATTCTGCATTCCATTTCACATTCCGTTCCACATGCACTTTCACATTCCATTCCATTTCACATTCCATTCAATTCCGTTCCACATTCCATTCCACTACATTCCACATTCCATTCCACATTCCATTCCACATTCCATTCCATTCCATTCCACATTGCATAACACATTCCCTTCTAAATTCCATTCCACATTCCATTCCGTTCCATTCGACATGCCATTGTACATTCCATTCCGTTCCATTCTAGCATCCATTCCACATTCCATTTAATTCCATTCCATGTTACATTCCATATTCCATTCCACGTACCATTCTATTCAATTCCACATTCCATTCCATTACATTACACGTTCCATTTCACATTCCATTCCACATTCCATTTCACATTTCTTTCCATTCCATTGCACATTCCATTGCATTCCACATTCCATTCCATTCCATCCACATTCCATTCCATTTCATTACTCTTTCCATTCCTTTCTACAATTCATTCTACATTCCATTCCAAATTCCATTCCATTTCATTCCACATTGCATTCCACATTCAATTCCATTTAATTCCACATTCCATTCCACATTCCATTCCATTCCATTCCATATTCCATTCCGTTCCATTCCACGTTCCATAACACTTTCCATTCCATTCAATTCCACGTTCCATTCCATTCCATTCCATTCCACTTTCCATTCCACATTCCTTTGCATTCCTTTCCACATTCCATAACATTCAATTCCATTCCATTACACATTCCATTTAATTCCATTCCTCATTCCATTCCACATACCATTCCATTCCACATTCCATTCAATTCCATTCCACATTCCATTCCATTCCACTCCTCGTTTCTTTCCACGTTGCATTCCATGTTTGACTCCACGTGCCGTTCCATTCAATTCCACGTTCCATTCCATTACTGGCTAAGATGCATTTCATTCCATTCCACATTCCTTTCCACATTAAATTTGACATTCCATTCCACATTCCATTTCACATTCCACATTTTATTCCATTCCATCCCATTCCACATTCCATTCCATTGCATTCCACATTCCATTCCATTCCGTTCCATATTCTATTCCATTCCATTCCACATTCCTTTCCATTCCACATTCCATTCCATTCCATTCCATTCCACATTCCATTCAACATTCCATTCCCTTCCATTCCACATTCCATTCCACATTCCATTCTCTTCTATTCCACATTCCATTCCATTCCACTCCATTCCATTCCGCATTCCATTAAATTCCATTCAGGTCCACAATCCATTGCTTTCCATTCCACAATGCATTTCACATTGAATTCCACATTCCATTCCACATTCCAGATTCCAATCTATTTCATTTCACGTTCTATTCCATTCCACACTCCATTCCACAATCCATTCCACATTGCATTCCATTCCATTCCACATTACATTTCACATTCCATTCCACATTCCATTTCACATTCCATATTCCATTCCATTCCATGTCAAGTTCCATTCAATTCCACATTCCATTCCATCCCATTCCACATTCCATTCCATCCCGTTCCACCTTCCATTCCAGAATACATTCCATTCCATTCCACCTTCCATTCCATTCCATTCCACATTCCATTTCCCATTCCAGTCCATATTCCATTTCATTCCATTGGAAATTTCATTCTATTCCACGTTCCCTTCCACATTCCATTCCACGTTGCAATACACGTCCTATTCCATTCCATTGCACGTTCCATTACACATTTCATTCCATTCCATTCCACTTTCCATTCCACATTCCATTCTACATTCCATTCCACATTCCATTCCATTACATTCTACATTCCATTGCACATTCCATTGCATTAAATTCCACATTCCATTGCATTACACTCCACATTCCATTCCACTCCATATTCCATTCCACATACCATTCCATTCCATTCCACATTCCATTGCACATTCCATTCCACATTCCACTCCATTCAATTACACATTCCTTTCCACGTTCAATTCCATTACATTCCACATTCCAGTCTACATTCCATTACACATTCCAAGCCTTTCCTTTACACATTCCATTACACATTTCATTCTACAGTCCATTCCACAATCCATTCCACATTCCTTTCCATTGTATTCCACATTCACTTCCATTTGATTCCACATTCAATTCCTTTCCATTCCTCATTCCATTCCACATTCCAATCAATTACATTCCGCATTCCGTTTCATATACCATTCCATTCCATTTCCCATACTGTTGCACGTTCCATTCCATGTTACATTCCACGTTCCATTCCATTCCCATCTATGATACATTCCATTCCATTCCACGTTGCATTTCCTTCCATTCCACTTTCCGTTCCACATTACATTCCACATTCCATTTCACATACCATTCCACATCCCCTTTCATTTTCCATTCCATTCCATTCCACCCCATTTCACATTCCATTCTATTCCATACCACATTCCATTCCATTACGTTCCACATTCCATTCCTGATTGCATTCCATTCCATTCTATTCCACATTCCATTCCACATTGCATTCCATTCCATTCCACATTCCATGCCACATTCCATTCCATTCCATTCCATTCCACATTTCATTCCATTCCATTCCATAAGCCATTCTATTCCTTTCCAAATTCCAATCCTTTCCACATTCCATTCCACGTTCCATTCCACATTCCATTCCATTCCATTTTATGTTCCATTCCACATTGCATTCCACATTCCATCCCACTTTCCATTCCCTTCCGTTCCACATTCCATTCCACACTCTACTCCACATTCCGTTCCACATTCCATTCCGATTCACTGCATGTTTCATTCCACTTTACATTCCAAATTATAATCCACATTGTAGTTCATTGCTTTCCACATTCCATTTCACATTAAATTCCACATTCCATTCCACATTCCATTCCATTCCATTCCACATTCCATTCCATTCCATTCCATTCCACATTCCATTCCATTACATTCCACATTCCATTCCACATTTCATTCCATTCCATTTCACATTCCATTCCATTACATACCACATTCATTTCCACATTCCGTTCCACATTCCATTCCACATTCCTTTCCATAAACCATACCACATTCCATTGCATTCCATTCCTCATTCCTTTCTATTCCATTCCACATTCCATTCCATTTCATTTCACATTCCATTCTCTTCCATTCCACATTCCTTTCCGCATTTGATTTCACATTGCATTCAACATTGCTTTCCATATTCCATTGCACATTCCGTTCCATTCCATTACACCTTCCATTCCATTCCGTTTTACATTCAATTACACATCCCATTCTACATTCCATTCCGTTCCATTCCACATTCCATTGCAATCCATTCCACATTCCTTTACACTTTCCATTCCCTTATATTCCACTTTCCATTCCATTCCATTCCATGTTCCCTTACACATTCCATTCCACATTACGTTTCACATTCTATTCCATTCTATTCCACATTACATTCCACATTGCATTTCACATTCCATTCCACATTCCATTCCATTACATTCCACAATCCATTCCACTTTCCATTAAACGTCACATTCCACCTTCCCTTCAACGTTCCATTCCATTCCATTCCACGTTCCATTCCACTCCATTCCACGTTCCATTCCACATTCCTTTCCCTTCCATTCCATTTTCTATTGCACTTTCCTTTGAAAATTCCTTTCCACATTACATTCCTATACATTCCACATTCCATTCCAGATTCCATTCCTCATTCCATTCCTCATTCCATTCCACATTCCATTCCACTTTCCATTTCACATTCCATTCCACATTCCATTTCACATTCCACTCCATTACATTTCACATTCCATTCCACATTCCATTCCATTCAATTCCACATTACATTCCACATTGCATGCCACATTCCATTCCATTTCATTGCACATTCCATTCCACACTGCATTCCGCGTTCCTTTCCTTTCCATCCCAAATTCCATTCTACATTCCATTCCACTCCCTTCTGCGTTGCATTCCACGTTCCATTCCACATTCTATTCCACGTTCCATTCCACATTCCATTCAATTACTTCCCAAATTTCAAACCATTCCATTCCTCTCCATTCCACAATCCATTCCATTAAATTCCACATTCCATTCCACATTCCATTGTGTTCCATTCCACAATCTATTCCATTCCACATTCAATTCCATTCCATTCCACATTCTATTCCACATTCCATTCTGTTCCATTCCACATTCCATTCCACATTCCATTGTGTTCCATTCCACAATCTATTCCATTCCAAATTCAATTCCATTCCATTCCACATTCTATTCCACATTCCATTCCGTTCCATTCCACATTCCATTGCATTCCATTCCACACTGCTTTCCACAGACAATTCCATTCCATTCCGCATTAAATTCCATTCAATTCCACATTCCATTCCACATTCTATAACAGATTCCATTCCACATTCCATTCCATTCCATATTCCTCATTGCATTCCACATTCCACTACACTTTGCATTCCACATTCCATTCCATTCCATTCCACATTCCATTCAATTCCATTCCACAGTCTATTCCAAGTTCTTTTCCACGTTCTTTGCACGTTCCATTTTACGTTCCATTGCATTGCATTCCACATTCCATTCCACAATCCATTCCATTGCATTCAACTTTCCTTTCCACATTCCTTTAGGCATTCCATTCCACATTATATTACGTTCTATTCCACTTTCCATTCCAAATTCCGTTCAACATTCCATGCCATTCCATTCCACCTTACATTCCACGTTCCATTCAACATTAAATACCACATTCCATTCCACTGCATTCCACATTACATTCAATTCCACATTACATTCCACATGGAATACCATTCTATTTCACATTCAATTCCACATTCCTTTCCACATTCCATTCCATTCCATTCCACATTCCATTACATGTTCAATTACATTCCATTCCACGATCCATTCCAAATTCCATTCCACATTCCATTCCACATTCCATTTCTCATTCCAGTCCATTCCATTTCACATTCCATTCCACATTCCATTCCACGATTCATTCCACATTCCATTCCACATTCCATTCCACATTCCATTTCACATTCCATTCCTTTCTCTTTTCCATTCCTTTCCACATTCCTTTGCATTCCATTCCACATTCCATTCCACTTTTCATTCCATTCCATCCCACATTCCGTTCCACATTCCATTCCATTACCTTCCAAGGGGCATTCCACGATCCATTCCAGGTTCCATCCCACGATCCATTCCACATTGCATTCCATTCTATTGCAGATTAAATACAATTCCATTGCATTCCATTGCACAATCCATGCCATTCCTTTCCACATTCCATTCCACATTCAATTCCACATTCCATTCCGTTACTTTTCACATTCCATTACACATTCCATTCCACATTCCATTCCGGGCCATTCCACATTCAATTGCATTCCATTCCACATTCCTTTCCACTTTCCATTCCCTTATATTCCACATTCCATTCCATTTCATTCCATGTTGCCTTCCAGATTGCATTGCACATTACATTCCACATTCCATTCCATTCCATTCCACATTCCATTCCACATTCCATTCCATTCCATTCTACGTTCCATTTCATTACATTCCACATTCCATTCCGCGTTCCATTAAAGGTTACATTCCAATTTCCACTCCAGGTTCCATTCCATTCCATTCCACGTTCCATTCCACATTCCTTTCCATTCTATCCCACTTTCTATTGCATTTTCCATTGCACATTCTTTTCCACATTATATTCCTTTCCATTCCACATTCCATTCCTCATTCCATTCCACACTCCATTCCACATTTTATTCCACTCAATTCCACATTCCATTCAACCTCCCATTGCATTCCATTCCGTATTCCTTCTATTCCCCTCCACATTCCATTCAACATTCCATTACATTCCATAACAAATTCCATTCCACGTGCCATTTCACATTCCATTGCACTTTCCATTCCATATTGCATTCCACCTTCCATTCCACGTTCCATTCCACATTCCATTACAAATTCCATTCCGCGATACATTCCACGTTCCATTCCACTCCATTACACATTCCTTTCCAGTTTTCATTCCATTTAATTCCACGTTCCATTCCACATTCCATTGTACATTCCATTCCAAGTTCCATTGCTCATTCCATTCCACGTTCCAATCCACGTTCCATTCAATTTCCTTTCCACATTCCATTCCATTCCATTCCGCTCCATTCCGCGTTCCATTCCATTGCATTCCACATACCATTCAATTCCATTCCATATACTATTCCATTCCATTCCACATTCCATTCCATTCCATTCCATTCCACATTCCATTCCCTTCCATTCCACATTCCATTCCACATTCAAGTCTCTTCCTTTCCACATTCCATTCCATTCCACTCCATTCCATTCTGCATTCCATTCCATTCCATTTTATTCCACATTCCATTCCATTCCACTCCTTTCCATTCTGCATTCCATTCTTTCCATTCCATTCCATTCCACAATCCATTCCTTTCCATTCCACATTGCATTTCACATTCCATTCCACATTCCATTTCACATTCCAGATTCCAATCCCTTTCATTTCACATTCCATTCCATTCCACATTCAATTCCATTTAATTCCACATTCCATTCCACATTCCATTCCACATTCCATTCCACATAACATTCTATTGCATTCCACATTCCATTCCACATTCCATTCCATTCCATTCCAGATTGCATTCCACATTGCATTCCATTCCATTCCGCATTCCATTCCATATTCCATTCCATTCCATTCCACATTCCAATCCACATTCCATTCCATTCCATTCCACATTTCCTTTCACATTACATTCCACATCGCATACCACATTCCATTCCACATTCCTTACCATTCCATTCCAAATTTCATGCCAGTTTCCACTCCTTTCGACTCCACGTTCCATTCCGTTACATTCCACATTCTATTTCACATTCCCTTCCACAATCCATTCCATTCCTTTCCACAATTCTTTCCACATTCCGTTTCATTCCACTCCACATTCCATACAACATTCCATTCCATTCCATTCCACACTCCATTCTGCTATATTCCACATTCCATTCTGTTACATTCCACATTCCATTCCATATTCCATTCCACATTCCGTTCGACATTCCCTTCCACGTTCCATACCATTTTATTACCAGTTCCACTCCACGTTCCATTCCATTCCATTCCACGTTACATTCAATATTCCATCCCATAGCATTCCACATTCTATTCCATTGCATTCCACATTCCATTCGATTCCATTCCACATTCCATTCCATTCAATTCCAGTTTCCATTCCACGTTCCGTTCCATTATATTCCACATTCCATTCCACATTCCCTACCACAATCAGTTCCATTTCTTTCCACAATCCATTCCACATTCCGTTCCATTCGACTACACATTGCATACCATGTTCCCTTCCATTCCTTTCCATATTCCATTCGGTTACATTCCACATTCCATTCCATATTCTATTCAACGTTCCATTCCACGTTCCATTCCATTTCATTCCACGTTCCACTACAAGTTCAATTCCACGTTCCATTCCAAGTTACATTCCACGTTCCATTCCATTCCATTCCACTTTCCTTTCCATCCCCTTCCACGTTTCATTTCACTCCATTTCACGTTCCATTCGACATTCCATTTCATATTCCATTCCACCTTCCATTCCATTCCATTCCATTCCATTCCACTCCATTCCATTCCACATTCCACTCCATTTCATTCCAATTTCCATTCCATTCAATTCCACATTCCATTCCATTCCTTTCCACATTGCATTCTATTCAATTCCATATAAATTTCCATTCCTTTTCATTCCACATTCCATTCCATTCCATTCGACTTTCCATTCCATTCCATTCCACATAACATTCCATTACATTCCTTTCCATACCATTCCACATTCCATTCCTTTCCATTCCACAATCCATTACATTCCACTTCACATTCCATTCAACATTTCATTCCACATTCCATTCCATTGCATTACACATTCCATTATACATTCAATTCCACGTTCGATTCCACATTCCATTCCTTTCCTTTCCACATTCCCTTCCACATTCCATTCCACATTCCATTCCACATTCAATTCCACATTCCATTCCATTCCATTCCACATTGCATACCATATTCCCTTCTAAATTCTATTCCACATTCCATTCCACATTCCATTCCACTCCATTAAACATTCCATTCCACTGAATTCCATTACGCTATCCATTCCATTCCATTCCACTTTCCATTCCGTTCCATTCCATTCCATTCCATGTTCCATTCCATTCAATTCCAATCCATTCCACATTCCATTCCATTCCATTCCAATCCTTTCCACATTCCAATGCACATTCTATTCCATTTCATATTCCATTCCACATTCCATTCCATTCCATTTCAAATTCCCTTTTATTCCATTCCACATTCCATTCCACGTTCCATTCCAGCTCCATTCCATGTTCTTTCACACGTTCCATTCCGCGTTGCATTCCACCTTCCATTCCATTCCATTCCACAATCCATTCCACATTGCATTCTATTGAATTCCAAATTCCTTTCCATTTTCCATTCCATTTCAGTCCAGATTCCATTCCACATTCCATGCCATTACATTCCACATTCCATTCCATTCCAATCTATTCCACATTCCATTCCATTCCATTGCACCTTCCTTTCCATTCCATTTCACATTCCATTCCATTCCATTCCACGTTCCCATCCATTCTGTTCCACATTCCGTTCCTTTCCATTCCATTCCATTCCACATTCCTTTCATTTCATTCCACATTCCATCACACTCCATTCCAAATTCCATTGAATTCCTTTTCACCTTCCATTCCATTCGAGTCCACATTGCATTCCATTCCATTCCACATTCCTTTGCATTCCATTCCGCATTCTATTCCACATTCTATTCCACATTCCATTCTACATTCTATTCCACATTCCATTCCATTTCATTGCACTTTCCATTCCACGTTCCATTCCACGTTCCTTTCAACTTGCTTTCCACTTTCCATTCCCCATTCCATTCCATTCCAATTCCCATTCCACATTCCATTCTATTCCATTGCACATTCCATTCCACGTTCCTTTATACGTTCCATTGCATTCTAATCCACGTTCCATTCCACTTCCCATTACATTCCATTCCACTTTCCATTCCACATTCCATTCCATTACACTCCACATTCCATTCCACATTCCATTCCATTCCACATTCCATTCCATTCAATTCCATATTTCACTCCATTGCGTTCCACATTCCATTGCATAATCTATTCCACATTCCATTCTACATTCCATTCTACATTCCTTTATATTCCATTCCACATTCAACTCCATTCCATTTCATTCCACCTTCCATTCCATTCCATTCCTCCTTCCATTCCATTCCATTACAAATTCCATTCCATTCCACTCCATTCCATTCCCTTCTATTCGACATCCCATTCCATCCCCTTCCTTTGCATTTAAATCCAAATTCCATTCCACATTCCAAACCATTCCATTCCACATTGGATTCCATTAAATTAAATATTCAATTCCTTTCCATACCACATTCCATTCCATTCCATATTACATTCCATTCCATTCCACATTCCATTCCATTCCATTCCATTCCATTCCATTCCACATTCCATTCCATTAAATTCCATTCCATTCCATATTCCTTTTCAGATTTCATTTCATTCTTTGCACAATCCATTGCATTCAATTCCACAATCCATTTCCCTACCTTCCATATTGCTTTCCATTCCATTCCATTTCATTCCACACTTCATCACATTACATTCAATTCCATATTCCATTCCATTCCATGTCACATTGCTTTCCATTCCATTCCACTTTGCACTCCATTCCATTCCACATTGCATTCCATAGCATTCCATTACACATTCCTTTCCATTCCATTCCGTATTCAATTCCATACCATTCCAAATTCCATTCCATTCAATTCCATTCGGTATTCCATTCCATTCCATTCCATATTCCACTCCTTTCCATTCTGTTCCATTGCCCATTCCATTCCACATTGCATTCCATTACATTCCACATTCCATTCCATTCCATTCCACATTGAATTCCATTTAATTCCACATTGCATTCCATTCCATTCCTTTAAACATTCCATTCCATTCCATTCCAAATTACATTCCACACCATTCCATTCCACTTTCTATTCCACATTCCATTCCATTCCATTGTACATTCCATTCCACGATCCATTGAGTTTCAAATTCCATTCCACATTCCATTCCATTCCATTCCACATTCCATTCCACATTCCATTAAATTCAATTCCACATTCCATTCCACGTTCCATATCATTCCATTCCACGTTCCATTTCACATTCCATTCCACATTCAATTACACATTGCATTCCATTCTATTCCATTCCACATTCCTTTCCATTCCATTCCACATTGCATTCCACGTTCAAATCCACATTCCATTCCACTTTACATTGCATTCCATTCCACTTTCCATTCCACGTTCTATTCCACATTCCTTTCCAAATTCCATTGCATTCCATTTCACTTTGCATTCCACATTCCATTCCATATTCCTTTGCATATTTCTTTCCATTCAATCCTACATTCCATTCCAATTTCCATTCCATTCCGTTCTACATTCCATTCCACATTCCATTCCACTTTCCATTCTATGTTCCCTTCCACGTTCCATTCCATTCCATTCCATGTTCCATCCCATTCAGTTCTACGTTCCATTTCATGCCGTTCCACGTTCCATTCCACAATCAATTTAGCATTCCATTTCATTCCATTCCATTCAACACTCCATTCCGTTCCATTACACATTCCATTCTATTCTAATCCACTTTCCATTACACATTCCATTCCACTCCATTCTATCCCACTTTCCATTCCATTCCATTCCACATTCCATACCCCATTCCATTCCATTAAATTCCGTTCCGCATTCCATTCCGCATTCCTTTCCACATACCATTCCATTCCATTCCACATTCCATTCCACTTTACTTCCATTCCATTCCACATTCCGTTCCACATTCCCTTGCATTCCTGTCCACATTCCATACCCCATTCCATTCCACAATCCATTCTACAGCAGTCCACATTGCACTTCATGTTCCATTGCATTCCTGTCCACATTACATTCCACATTCCATTCCACATTCCATTCTACATTCCATTCCACATTCCATTTCATTGCATTCCGCAATGCATTGCACATTGCAATGCATTCCAGTACACTTTCCGTTGCTCGTTCCATTCCATTCTATTCCACATACCATTCCATTCCATTCCGCATTCCATTCCACATTCCATTCCATATTCCATTAAATTCCATCCCGCATTCCAATCCACATTCCATTACATTCCATTGCACGTTGAATCCCACATTCCAATCCACTTTCCATTCCACGTTGCATTCCATTCCGTTCCATGTTACATTCCAGGTTCCATTTCTTTCCATTGCTCATTCCATTCCACATTCCATTGCACATTCTATTGTACCTTCCATTCCACATTACATTCCACTTTCCATTCCACGTTTCATTCAACGTTCAATTTCACGTTCCATTCCACACCATGCCGCGTTCCATTCTGCATTCCATTCCATTCTGTTCCAAATTCCATTCCACATTCCATTGAACATTCCATTCCTCAATCCATTCCATTCCATTAGACCTTCAATTCCATTCCATTCCACGTTCCATTTCCCTTCAATTTCATATTCCTTTCCATACCATTCCATATTCCATTGCACATTACATTCCACATTCTATTTCACATTCCATTCCAAATTCCATTCCATTCCATTCCACTTTCCATTCAACATTCCATTCCATTCCGTTCCACATTCCATTTCACGTTCCATTCTACATTCCATTACATTCCATTCCATTCCACATTCCATTCCTCATTCCATTCCATTGCATTCAACATTGCATTCCATTCCATCTGACATTGCATTCCAAATTACTTTCCACATTTCATTCCACGTTCCATTCCACTCCATTTCAGCTTCCCTTCCATTCCATTCCACATTCAAATCCACTTTCAATTTCACTTTCCATTCCCCTCCTTTCCACTTTCCTTTCAATTCCCTTCTAATTTCCAATCCTTTTCAAATTCCATTCCATGTTCCATTCCATGTTCCATTCCATTCCATTACACGTTCCATTCCACGTTCAATTCCATGTTCCATTCCATTCCATTCCACGTTCCTTTCCACAGTCCATTCCATTCCATTTAATGTTCCATTCCAATCCATTCCACTTTCCATTCCACATTCCATTCCACATTTCTTTCCACGTTACATTGCACGTTCCATTCCACCTTCCATTCTATTCCATTACAACTTCCATACCATTCCATTCCACATGCCATTTCAATTCTTTCCACATTTCATTCCATTCCATTCCATTCCACATTGCGTTCCACATTCCATTCCATTTCATGTCACATTCCGTTCCATTCCATTCCAATTTCCATTCCACATTCCATTACACGTTCCATTCCACCATCCATTCCACGTTCCATTCCACCTTCCATTCCACTTTCCATTCCATTGTATTCTACATTTCATTCCACATTCCACTCCATTCCATTCCATTCCACTTTCCATTCCATTACATTCCACATTCCATTCCAGTTTTCATTCCACATTCCATTCCGTTCCATTCCACATTAATTTCCATTACATTCCAAGTTCCATTCCATTTCTTTCCACATTCTATTCCATTCCTTTTCACTTTCCATTCCATTCCATTCCTTTTCCAATTCCATTCCATTCCATTCCACATTCCATTCTGTTCTATTCCACATTCCATTCCATTCCATTCCTTTCCACATTCTTTTCTATTGCATTCCACCTTCCATTCCGTATTCCCTTCCCTTCCATTCCATTCCATTCCATTCCTTTTTATTCCATGGAATTCCACATTCCATTCCATTACATATTCCATACCATTCCATTCCATTCCATTCTATTCCAAATTCCATTCCATTGCATTCCATTCCACTCCATTCCACATTCCACACAATTCAATTCCACATTCCATTTCACATTCCATTACACATTACATTACACATTCCATTCAATTCCATTCCTCATTCCACTTCATTCCATTCCATTCTACATTCCATTACATTCCATCCCACATTCCATTCCATTCAAATCCACATTCCATTCCAGGAAATTTCCCATTCTGTTCCATTCCACTCCACATTCCATTATACATGCTATTCCATTCCATTCCATTCCATTCCAGTCCACATTATATTCCATTCAATTCCATTCCATTCCACATTAGAGTCCATGTTCCATTCCATTCCATTGCATTGTATTCCATTCTACTCCACATTCCATTTCAATTTCCATTCCACGTTCCATTCCTTGTTCCTTTCCATTCCACATTCCATTCGACATCCCATTCCATTCTACATTCCATTCCATTACAGTACCTTACATTCCACACTCCATTCCATTCCATTTTACATTCCATTCCTTTCCATTACACCTTCCATTACCTTCCATTCCACATTCCAATCTATTCCATTCCATACCATTCCACATTCCATTCTATTCCATTCCACATTGCATTCGGTTCCAAATCACATACCATTCCATTGCATTCCACATTCCATTCCAAGTTTCCTAACATTCCATTCCATTCCATTCCATTCTACATTCCATTCCTTTCAACTCCATTCCACATTCCATTCCATTCCATTCCATTCCACATTCCATTCCATTCCATTCCATTCCATTCCATTTCAAATTCCTTTCCATTCCATTTCACCTTCCATTCCATTCCATTTCACATTCCATTCCATATTCCATTCCATTCCTTTCCCTTCCACCTTGTTTCCATTCTGTTTAATTCCACATTCCATTCCATTACAAATTACATTCCATTCCACATTCCATTACGTTCCCTTCCATATTCCATTACACATTCCCTTCCATTTCGTTCCACTTTCCATTGCTTTCCCTTCCATTTCATTCCACATTCCATTCCGTTCCATTTCACTTTTCATTCCAGTCCATTACAAATTCCATTCCATTCCATCATATATTCCATTGCAATCCATACCACATTCCAATCCATTCCTTTCCATTCCATTCCATTCCACATTCCATTCCATTCCGTTTCTTCCCACAATCCATTCCATTCCATTCTACATTCCATTCCATTCCATGCCATTCCTCATTCCACTCGATTCCATTTTACTTTCCATTGCAAACCGTTCCACATTCCATTCCACATTCCATTCTATTCAATTCCATATTCCATTCCTTGCCATTTCACATTGCATTCCACATTCCATTCCATTTCATTTCACTTTCCATTCCTTTCGATTCGAATTTCCATTCCACATTCCCTTCCATTATATTCCACATTCCATTCCATTCCATTCCACACCCCATTCCAATGAATTCTATGCCACATTCCATTCCAAAATCCGTTGCATTCCATTCCATATTCCATTTCCTTCTATTGCATTCCATTCCTTATTCCATTCCAATCCATTCCACATTCCATTCCATTCCATTCCACATTTCAGTATATTGCAATACATTCAATTCAACATTCCTTTCCTTTCCATTCTTCATTCCATTCTATGCCATTCCATTCCATTCCACATTTAATTCTGCATTCCATTCCATTACTTTCCATAGTCCATTCAACATTCCAATCCACGTTCCATTACATTCCACTACACATTCCGCTACATTCCATTGCATATACCATTCCATTCCAATCCTTATTTCATTCCAACTTCCATTCCATTCCACATTCCAATCCATTCCATTCCATTCCATTCCTTATTCCATTCCATTCCATTCCACATTCCACTCAATTCCGTTCCACATTACATTGCATTCCATTCCATTCAATTCCACATTCCATTCCAATCCATTCCATTCCACATTCCGTTCCATATTGCTTTGCTTTGCCTTCTACATTTCATTACATTCTATTTCACATTCCATCGCATTCCATTCCATTCCATTCCACTTTCCACTCCATTGCAATTCATACTCCATTCTATGCAATTCCATATTGCATTCCTTTCCATTCCACGTTCCATTCCATTCCATTCCACATTCCATTGCATTCCATTCCACATTCCATTGCATTCCAATTCACATTCCATTCCTTTCCATAGCACATTCCACATTCCATTTTCCATTACATTAAACATTGGATTCCACATTCCGCTCTACACTCCAATCCATGTTCCATTCCATCTTCCATTCCTCATTCCATTCCACATTACGTTCTATTCCATTGCACTTTCCATTACACATTTCATTCCATTCCATTAAACATTCCATTCCACATTCCATTCCATTCTATTCCACATTCCATTCCCCTTTCCATTCCACATTCCATTCCACAATCCATTCCACATTGCATTCCATTCCATTCCATTCCACTTTCCACTGCCCATTCCATTCCATTTCACTTTGCATTCCACATTCCTTTCCTTTCCATTACATATTCTATTCCATTCCATTCCACATTCGATACCATTCCATTCTACTGTCCTTTCCAAATTCGATTGCTTTCCATTCCAAATTCCATTCCACTATCCATTCCATTCCACATTCCATTCCATTCCTTTCCACATTCCATTCTATTCTAATACATTCCATTCCATACTCCATTCCATTCCATTCCACATTGCATTTCATTCCAGTCCATTCCATTCCACTTTGCGTTCCATTCCTTTCCATTCCACATTCCATTCCATTCCATTCCATTCCACATTCCATTCCTTTCCATTCCACATTCCATTCCATTCCATTCCACATTCCATTCCTTTCCATTCCACATTCCATTCCATTCCATTCCACATTCCATTCCATTGCATTTCTCATTCCAATCCAATCCATTCGACATTCCAATCCTCATTCCATTCCATTCCGTTACATTCCACATTCCATTCCATTTCCTTCCTCTTTCCATTCCATTCCAATCTAGCCCATTCCATTACACTCCACTTTCCATTCCATTTCATTCCGCATTCCATTCTCTTCCATTCCATTCCATTCCATTCCACATTCCATTCCATTCCACATTCCTTTCCTTGTATTGCGTTCCAAATTGTATTCCTTTCAATTCCATATTCCATTCCATTCCCTTCCACATTCCATTCCACATTCCTTTCCCTTCCATTTCACTTTCCATTCCTTTCCGGTCAATTCCATTCCACATTGCATTGTAATGCATTCCATTCCACATTCCATTCCATTCCATTACACATTTCATTACATTCCATACCACATTCCTATCCGTTCGTTTCCATTGAATTCTATTCCACATTCTATTCCATTCGATTCCTTTCCAAAATCCATTCCATTCCATTCCAGATTCCATTCCATTCTATTCCATTCCACATTCCATTCCATAACACATTCCCTTCCAGTACATTCCACTTTCCATTCCACATTCCGTTCCGCATTCCATTCCTCATTCCATTCCATTGTATTCCACATTCCACATTCCATTCACCTGTCCATTCCATTCCATGCCACATTCCATTCTGTTCCACATTCCATTCACCTGTCCATTACATTCCATGCCACATTCCATTCTGTTCCACATTCCATTCAACATTCCTTTCAATTCTATTGCCCTTTCCATTCCACATTACATTCCACTTTTCATTCCATCCCATTCCATATTCCATCCCTTTCCATTCCACATTCCATTGCATTCCATTCCATTCCATTCCATTCCACATACTCTTACATTCCATTCCACAAAATATTTCATTCCAATCTATTCTATTCCATTCCATTCCTTTCCATTCCATTCCACATTCCTTTCCATTCCATTCCATTCAACAGTCCATTCCATTCCATTCCAATTTCAGTTCCATGCCATTCCCCATTTCATTCCACTTTCCATTCCATTTCATTCCACATTCTATTCCATTCCATTCCTTTCCAGTCCACATTCCATTCCATTCCATACCAGTCCACATTTCATTCCTTTCCATTCCATTCCACATTCCCTTCCATTGCATTCCACATTAAATTCCATTCCACTCCACATTCTATTTCTTTGCATTACATTCCAGTGCACATTCCATTCCATTGAATTCCATTCCACGTTGCATTGCATTGCATTCCAGATTCCATTTCATACCTTTCCACATTCCATTCCATTACTTTCCACGTTTCATTTCATTCAATTCCACGTTCCATTCAATGATTTATTCCACTTTCTATTTCACTTTCCATTCCACGTTCCATTCCACATTCCATTCCATTTCTTTCCTTTCCACATTTCATTCCATTCCATTCCACTTTCCATTCTACATTGCATTCCATTCCATTCCACATTCCATTCCACATTCCATTCCAATCCATTCCATTTCACATTCCATTCTACATTGCATTCCTTTCCATTCCACATTACATTCCACATTCCATTCCATTCAAATAAATTCCATATTCCACAGCACATTCCATTCCATTCCATTCCAGTCCAAATTCCATTCCATTCCATTCCATTGCAATCCACATTCCATTCCATTCCATTCCACATTCCTTTGCTTTCCACACAACAGTCCACATTCCATTACATTCCACATTCAATTACACATTTTGTTCCATTCCATTACATTCCATTCCATATTACAATCCATTGCATTACTTAATCCATTCCGCTTGATTGCATTGCATTCCATGGTCCATTCCATTCCATTCCATTCCACATACCATTTCTTTGCATTCCACATTCCATTCCATTCCTTTGCATTCCGTAACTTTCCATTCAATTTCACTTTCCTTTCCATTCCATTCCATTCCATATTCCATTCCATTCCATTCCATTTCTCATTCCATTCAATTCCACATTCCATTAAAATCCGTTTCACATTCCATTCCATTCCATTTCATTCCTTTCCTTTCAATTTTGCATTTCTTTCCCATTCCATTCCATTCCATTCCACATTTTGTTCCACATTCCATTCCATTCCACATTCCATTCCATTCCATTCCTTTCCATTCCTTTCCATTCCATATTCCATTCCGTTCCATTCCACATTCCATTAAAATCCGTTTCACATTCCATTCCATTCCATTTCATTCCATTCCTTTCAATTTTGCATTTCTTTCCCCATTCCATTCCATTCCATTCCACATTTTGTTCCACATTCCATTCCATTCCACATTCCATGCCATAACACATTCAATTCCATTCCACATTTCCTTCCACATTCCATTCCACATTCCATTCCATTGCTTTCCACATTCCATTCCACATTCCATTTCATTCCTTTTCACATTCCATTCCATTCCATTCCACATTTTACACCTCATTCCATTCTACATTCCATTCCAATCCATTCCACCTTCCATTAAAAATTCCATTCCATTCCATTCCACATTCCATTCCATTCCATTCCACGTTCCATTTCACATTCCACTGCACATTCCATTCCATTCCAATCCACAATCCGTTCTATTCCATTGCACGTTGCATTTCGTTCCATTCCACATTCCATTCAGCATTCCATTCCACATTCATTTCCATTCCTTTCCATGTTCCTTTCCATTCCATTTCACGTTTAATTCCATTCCATTACACTTTGCATTCCTTTCCATTCCATTCCACGTTCCATTCCACATTCTGTTCCATCCATTCCAGTTTCCATTCTATTCCATTCCACGTTCCATTCCACTTTCCATTCCCTTCCATTCCATTGCACAATTCATTCCACCTTCCATTCCACATTCCATTCCATTCCTTTCGACTTTGCATTCCATTCTTTTCCGGAGTGCATTCAACGTTCCATTGCATTCCACATTCCATTCATTTCCATTCCATTCCATTCCATTCCACATTCCATTCCATTCTACTCCACATTCCGTTCCACATGCCATTACACATTACATTCCATTCCATTCCACATTCCATTCAACCTTCCATTCCATTAAATTACGCATTCCATTCCACATTCCATTCCACAATCTGTTCCACATTGCAGTCCATTCCACCTTCCAATTCACATTCCTTTCCACTTTCCATTCAATTCCACGTTCCATTCCACATTCCATTCCATTCCATACCACATTCCATTTCACATTCCATTCCGTTCCACGATATATTACACATTCCATTCCATGTTACATTCCACATTCCTTTCCATTTCATTCCATTACATTCCACTTTCATTCACTTCCATTCCACTTTCCGTTTCACATTGCATTCCACGTTCCATTCCACGTTCCATTCCACTTTCCATTGCAAGTTACATTCAATTCCATTCAACGTTCCATTCCACATTCCATTCATTTGCATTCCACGTTCCTTTGCAATCCAATTTTCATTCCATTCCATTCCACTTTCCATTCCACTTTGCACTAAATTCCATTCCATTCCATTCCTCATTCCATTCCAAATTCCATTCCATTCCATTCCATTTTATATTCAAATCCATTCCATTCTTTTTCATTCCACATTCCATTCCACATTCCAATCCATATCAGTCCATATTCCATTCCATTCCGTTCCATTACACATTCCATTCCATTCCATTCCACTTTCCTTTCCATTGCATTCCACATTCCATTCCCCATTTTATTCCATTCCATTCCACATTATTTCCTTTCCATGTCACATTCCATTCCATTCCAATCCACATTCCATTCCATTCCATTCCTCTTCCCTTTGCAAATTCCATTCCATTCCATTCCATATACCATTCCACTTTCCATTCCTTTCCATTCCAGAATGTATTCCATTACATTCCACATTCCTTTCCATTCCATTCCACTTTCCATTCCAAATTCCATTCCATTCCAGTCCACATTCCATTCCACGTTCCTTTCTAATGGATTCCACATTCGATTGCATTCCATTCCACATTCACTTTGACTCCACATTCCATTCCACATTTCATTCAATTCCATTCCACATGCTCTTCCATTCCATTCCTCATTACATTCCATTGCATTCCGCATTCCATTCCACTTTCCATTCCAAATTCCATTCCATTCCTGTCCACATTCCTTTCCACGTTCCTCTCTAATCAATTCTACATTCCATTCCATTCCACATTCACTTTGATTCCACATTCCATTCCACATTTCATTCATTTCCATTCCACATGCTCTTCCATTCCATTCCTCATTACATTCCATGGCATTCCGCATTCCATTCCACTTTCCTTTCCAAATTCCATCACATTCCAGACCACATTCCATTCCACGTTCCCTTCTATTCAATTCCAGATTCCATTCCATTCCTTTCCACATTCTATTCCACATTCAATTCCATTCCATTGCACATTTCATTCTTAATTCCATTCTATACTCTATGTGAAACGGAATGGAATGGGGAATGGAATGGAATGGAATGTGGTAAGGAATGGAATTGAATATGGAAAGGATCGGAATGGAATGGAATGTGGAATGGATTTGAACGTAATGTGGAAATGAATGCAACAGAATGTGGAATGGAATGGAATTGAACGTGGAATGGAATGTGGAATGGAATGGAATCGAAAGTGCAATGGAATGGAATTGAACGTGGAATGGAATGTGGAATGGAATGGTATCGAAAGTGGAATGGAATGAAATGGAATGGTATGGAAGGTGGAATGGAATTGAATGGAATGTGGAATGGAATGGGGAATGGAATGGAATGGAATGGCATGGTAAGTGGAATGGAAAGGAATGTGGAATGGAATGGAATTGAGTGTGGAATGGAATGTGGAAAGGAATGGTATGGCATGGAATGGAATGTGGAATGCAATGGAATGGAATGTGGAATGAAATGTGGAGTGGAATGTGGAATAGAATATTGAACGGAATCTAATGAAATGGATTGGAGTGTCAAAAGGAATGGAAAGGAATGTGTACTGGAATGGAATGGAATGTGGAATGGAAAGTGGAATGGAATGTGGAATGGAATGTGGAATGAAATGTAACGGAATGTAGACTGTAATGGAATGTAATGGAAAGAATGTGGAACGGAATGGATTGTAATGTGGAATGGAATGTAATGGAATGTGGACCGGAATGTAAAGGAATGTGCAATAAAATGCGGAATGGAATGGAATGGAATGTGGAATGGGATGGCATGGATTGTGGAATGGAATGCAATGGAACTGAAAGTGGAATTGAATGACATGGAATGGAATATGGAATGGGTTGGAATGCAGTGGAACGTGCAATGTTGTGGAATGCAACGGAATGGAATGGAATGGAATGTGGAGTGGAATGGAAGGGAATTTGGAATGGAAAGTGGCATTGAATGGAATGTTGGGAATGTGGAATGGAATGGAATGGAATGGAATGTATTGTAATGGAATGGAATGTGGAATGGAATTGAATGGAAAGTGGAATGAATTTTGAAATGGAATAGAATGGAAAGTGGAATGGAATGAGGAATGTATTGGAATGGAAGTTAAAATGGAATGGAATGGAAAGTGGAATGGAATGGAATGGAATGGAACGGAATGAGAAATGGATTGGAATGGAATGGTATGTGGAATGGATTGGAATGGAATTTGGACTGGAAAATGGAATGGAAAGTCGAATGGAATGGAATGTAAAGTGGAAAGGAAAGGAATGGAAAGTGCAATGGAATGGATAGGAATGTGGAATGGAATATGAAATGGAATGTTGAAAGGAATGTGGAATGGTATGGAATGGAATGTGAAATAATGGAATGTGGAGTGGAATGGAATGGAATGCAATTGAATGGAATCTAGAATGGAATATAATGGAATGGAAATTGCAGTGGAATGTGGAATGGAAAGGAATTAAAAATGCAAAGGAATGGAATGGAACATGGAATAGAATGGAAAGGAATGTGAAATAGAATAGAATGGAATGGAATGTGGAATGGAATGAAAAGTAATGGAATGTGAACAGAATGGAAAGTAATTGCAAATGGAAAGGAATGGAATGGAATGAAATATGGAATGGAAAGTGGAATGTAATAGAATGGAATATGGAATGGAAAGAGGAATGGAATGTAATGGAACGTGGAAAGGAATGGAATGGAATGTGGAATGTAAGGGAATTGAAACTGGAATGCAATGGAATGGAATGTGGAATGGAATGGAATGGCAAGGATTGTGGAATTGAATGGAAAGGAATGTGGAATGTTATGGAATGGAATGCGGAATGGAATATGGAATGGAATGGAATGTGGAATGGAAGGGAATGTAATCTGGAATGGAATGTGGAATAGCATGGAATGGAATGTGGAATGGAATAGATTGGAATATGGAATGGAATGCGGAATGAAATGGAATGGAATGTGGAATGGAATGGAATAGAACGTGGATTGGAGTGTGGAATGGAACGTTGAATGGAACGTGAAATGGAACGTGAAGTTGAATGCGGAACGGAATGGAGTGGAATGTGGAACGGAATGTTGAATGGAATGGAATTTAATGGAATTTAATTCGGAATAGAATGAAATGGAATGGCATTTGAAATGGAATGGAATGGAATTTGGAATGGAATGGAAAGTGGAATGGAATGTGGAATTGAATGTGGAATGGAAAGGATTGGAATGTGGAATGGAATATGAAATGGAATGTAATACACCATGGAATGGAACGAAGAATGGAACGTGGAATGGAAGGTGTAATGGAACTTGGAAAGGAACGCAATGAAAAGTGGAATGAAATGGAATTGAAAGTTGAATGGATTGGAATGGAATGTGCAATGAAATTGAATGGAATGTGGAATGGAATGTGGAATGGAATGGAATTTAATTTGGAATGGAAAGTGGAACGTATTGGAATGGAATATGGAATGGGATGTGGAATGGAATGGAATGGAATGTGCAATGCAATGTGGAAAGGAATGGAATGAAATGCGGAATGCAAGGTAATGGAAAGTGGTACACAACGCGGAATGGGATGGAATGGAATGTGGAATGGAATGGAATAGAATGCAGAAAGGAATGTGGAAATCAATGCAATGGAATGTGTAATGGAATGTGGAATGGGATGGAATGGAATGTGGAATGGAATGAAATGGAATGTGGAATGCAATGTGGAATGGAATAGAATGGAATGGAATGTGGAATGGAAGGTGGAATGGAATGGAATGGAGTGTGTAATGGAACACCATAGAATGTGGAATGTAATGGAAAGGAGGGTGGAATCCACTCTGGAATGGAATGGATTGGAATGTGGAATGGAACATGGAATGGAAAGGAATGGAATGGAATGGAATGGAATGGAATGTGGAAAGGAATGGAATGGAATGTGGAATGGAATGCAACAGAATGTGGAAAGGAATGCAATGGAAACGAATGGAATTTGAAATAGAATTTAATGGAATGTGGAATAGAATGGAATGGAAAGTGAAATTGAAAGGAATGGAATGGAATGGAATGTGGAATTGTATATGAAATGGAGTGGAAAGGAATGTGGAATTTAATGTGGAATGGAATGGAATGGAAATTTGAACGGAATGTGGAATGGAATGGAATGTGGAATGCAAGGAGGAATTTAATGGAATGGAATGTGGAAAGGAATCTGGAATGGAATGGAATGAAATGTGGAATGGAACGTGGAATGGAACGTGGAATGGAATGCAGAATGGACCGTGGAAAGGAATGGAATGGAATGTGTAATGGAACATGGAATGGAAGGCGGAATAGATCCTGGAATGGAATGTGGAATGGAACGTGAAATGGAATATGGAATGAATGGTGGAATGGATTCTGGGATGGAAAGTGGAATGGAATGTGGAAAGCAATGTGGAATGGAATGTGGAATGGAATGGAATGGAATGTGGAATGCAATGGAATGGAATGTGGAAAGGAATGTGGAATGGAATGGAATGGAATGTGAAATGCAAGGGAATGCAATGTGGAATCCAATGAAACGGAATATGGAATGGAATGTGGAAAGGAATGTAATGGAATATGGTATTGATTAAAACGGAATGGAATGTGTAATGAAATGGAATATAATGTGTAACTGAATGTGGAATGGAATGGAAAGGAACGTGGAATGGAACGCGGCCTGGAACCTGGAAAGCATCGTGGAATGAAAGTGGCATGGAACATGTAATGGAATGTGGAATGGAATGCAATGGAGAGTGGAATGGAATGGAATGGAATGTGGAGAGGAATGTGGAATCGAATGGATTGGAATGTTCAATGGAACGTGGAACGGAATGGAATGGAACATGGAATGGAAAGTGGAATGGCACGTGGAGTGGAATGGAATGGAATATGGAATGCAATGGAATGGAAAGGAAAGTGGAATGGAATGGAATGGAATGGGGAATGGAATAGAATGGAACTTGGTATTGAATGTGGAATGGAATGGAATGGAACGTGGAATGGTATATGAAATGGAATGGAATTAAATGTGGAATACAACGTGTAATGTTAAAAAGAATGGAAATTGGAATGGAACATGGAGTGGCACGAGCAATGGAATGGAAAGGAATATGGAATGGAATGTGGAATGGAAAGTGGAATGGAATAGAATGGAATGTGGAATGGAATGTGGAATGGATTGGAATTTGAAGTTGAATTGAATGGTTTGTGGAATAGAATGGAATGGAAAGGAATGTGAAATGGAAAGCGGAATGAAACGGAATGGAATGTGGATTCGAAAAGAATGGAATGTGGAATAGAACGTGGAATGGAATGGAATGGAATATGGAATGGAACGTCAAATGGAATGTGGAATAGGTCGTGGAATGGAATGGAATGTGGACCGGAATGTGGAATGGAATGGAATGGAATAGAATGTGGAATGCAGTGGAATGGAACAGAATGGATTGTGGAATGGAATTGAATGTGGAATGTAATGTAATGGAACGTGGAATAGAATGGAATGCAATATGGAATGGAACGTAGAATTTAATGGAATGTGGAATGGAAAGTGGAATGGAATGTAGTAAAATGGAATGAGGAATGCAATGCAATTGAATGGAATTCGGAATAGAATGGAATGTAATGGAATATGGTATGGAATGGAATGGAATGGAATGGAAAGTGGAATTGAATGTGGAATGGAATTGAATTTAATATATAATGGAACGTGGAATGGAATGGAAAGGACTGTGGAATGGAATGGAATGGAATATGAAATGAAACTTGGAATACAATGTTATGGAACAAGAAGTGGAATGGAATGGAATATGCAATGGATTGGAATGGAATGTGGAATGGAATGGAATGGAATGTGGAATGGAATGCAATTGAATCTGGAATTCAATGGAGTGGAATGAGGAATGGAATGTACTGGCACGGAATGTGGAATGGAATGTGGAAAGGAATGGCATGGAATGTGCAATGCATTGTGGAAAGGAATGGAATGGAATGTGGAATAGAACATGTAAGAGAAGGGAATGGATTGTGCAATGCAATGGAATGGAATGCAATGTGGAATGGAAGCGAATGGAATGGAACGCAATGTGGAATGGAATGCAATGGAATGGAATGAGGAATGGATTCGAATGGAATGTGGAATGGAATGTGGAATTGAATGAAATGGTATGTGAAATGGAATAGACTGGAAAGTGTGATGGAATGTGGAATGGAATGGAAGGGAATCGAGTGGAATGTGGAATGGAATGGAATGTAATGGAATGTGTAATGGAAAGAGAAAGGAATATTTATTAGAAAGGAATGGAATGGAATGTACATTAGAATGGAAAGGAATGGAATGTGGAATGGAATGGATTGGAATGGGATGTGGAATGGAATTGAATGAAAAGTAATGGAATGTCGAATAGAATGGAATGTAATGGCAAATGGAACGGAATGGAATGGAATGGAATGTGGAATGGAATGTGGAATGGAATGTGGAATGGAACTTGGAATGGAAAGCGGAATGATACGTGGAATGAATTAACTGGAATGGAATTTGGAATGGAACGTGGAATGGAATTTAATGTGGAATGTAATGGAATATAGAATGGAATGCGGAATGGAATGGAATGCAATGTGGAATGGAAGGGGGAATCGAATGTAGTGTGGAATGTTGTGGAATGTGGAATGGAATGTGTAATCGAACGTAGAATTGAATGGAATGTGGAATGGATTGTGGAATGGAATGGAATGGAAAGGAATGTGGAGTGGAATGGAGAGGAATGTGGAGTGGAATGGGAAGGAATGCCAAATTTAATGGAATGGAATGGAATATGATGGAATGGAATGTGAAATGGAATGGAATGAAATGTGGAAAGGAATGGAATGGCATGTGGAATGAAATGTTGAAATGGAATAGATTGCCATATGAAATGGAATGGAAGGTGGAATGGAACGGAATGGAATGGAAAGTTGAATGGAAAGGAATGCGGAATGGCATGGAAGGGAATGTGGATTGGAATGAAATGTAAGGTGGAATGGAATGGAATTCAATGGAATGTGGACTGGAACGGAATTGTATGCAATGGAGGGTGGATTGATGTGGAACGCAATTTGCAATGGAATGTGGAATGGCATCAAATCTAATGTAGAATTAAATGGAATCGAGTGTGAAATGGAATGTGGAATGGAATTGTAAGGATTGTGGAATGTTATGGAATGGAATGTGGAATGCCATGGAATGGAAAGTAGAATGCAATTCAACTGTTGTGGAAAGGAATGCGGAATAGAATGGAACGGAATGTGGAGTGGAATTGAATGGAATGTGGAATGGAACAGAATGGAAAGCGGAATGGAATGGAATGGAGGTGGAATAGAATGGAAAGTAATGTGCAATGGAATGGAATGGAATGGAATGTTCAATGGAATGGAATGGAACGTGGAATGTAATTGAAAGGAATGGAAGGTGGAATGGAATGGAATAGAATGTGAAATGGAAAGGAATGGAAAGTGGAATGGAATTGAATGTAATGGAACGTGGAATTGAATTCAAAGTTTCGAGGAACGGAATGGAATGGAACGTGGAAGTGAATGGAATAGAATGTGGTAGGGAATGGAAAGGAATGTGGTATGGAACGGAATGGAATTGAATGTGGAATGGAATGGAATGGAGTGGAATGGAACTTGGAATGGAGTGGAACGTGGAATGGAATGAAATGGAATATAGAGTGGAAATGAACGGAATGGAAAGGAAAGTGGAATGGAATGGAATGGAACGTGGAATGGAATGAATCATAAGGTGGAATAGAATGGAATGGAATGTGGAATGGATTGGAATGGAATGTAGAATGGAACGGAACGGAATGGAATGTGGAATGGAATACAATGTGGAATGGAATGGGATCGAATGTGGAATGGCATGGAATGGAACAAGGAATGGAATGGAATGGAATGTGGAATGGAATGTGGAGTGGAATGGAATGCAATGTGGAATGGACTGTGGAATGGAATGTTGAATGGAATGTGGAATGGAATGCAATGGAATGTGGAATGGAATGCAATGGAATGTGGAATGGAATGGAAGGGAATGTGGAATGTAATGTGAATGGAAGGGAATGGAATGTGGAATGGAATCTGGAATGCAATGTGGAATTGAAAGGAATGTAAGGGCATGGAATGTGGAATAGAATGGAAAGGAAAGTGGAAAGGAAAAGAAGGTGGAATGGAATGGAATGGAATGGAATTGAACGTGGAATGGAATGGAATGGAACAGAATGTGGAATTGAATGTAACGGAAAGCAAAGGAATGGAAACGAATGGCATGGAATATAATGTGGAGTGGAATGTGGAGTGGAATGTGGAATGGAATGGAATGGAAAGGAATGGAATGTGGAAGGAAACATGGATTGGAACGTGGAATGAAACATCGAATGGAATGAGGAATGGAACATCGAATGGAAAGTGGAATGGAATGCGGAATGCAATGTGGAATGGAATGGAATGGAATGTGGAGTGGAATGGAATGTGAAGTGGAATGGAATGGCATGGAATGTGGAATGGAATGGAATGGATTGTGGAAAGGAATGTGGAATGGAATATTTAATGCAATGTGGAATAGAATGGAATGGAATGTGGAGTGGAATGGAATGTGATGTGGAATGGAATGGCATGGAATGTGGAATGGAATGGAATGTGGAATGGAATGGAATAGAATGGATTGTGGAATGGAATGTGGAATGGAATATTTAATGCAATGTGGAATGTTAAGGAATGGAATGGCATGGAATCTGGAATGGAAAGGAATGGAATGTGGAATGGAATGGAAAGTGGAATGGAATGGAATGGAATGGAATGGAACGGAATGGAAATTTGTATTGAAAGTGGAATCTAATGAAATGGCATGTGAAATGGAATGGATTGGAATGCGGAACGGAATGGAAAGGAACAGAATGAAATGTGGAATGCAATAGAATGGAATGTAGAATGGAAGGTGGTATGCAATAGATTACAATGTGGTATGGAACGTGTAATGGAATCTAATGGAACGTAGAATGGAATGGAATGGAAGGGAAGATGAAATGTGACGTTTCATGGAATGGAATGGAATGTGAAATGGAATGGAATGGAACTTGGAGTAGAATGGAACAGTTTAAGGGAATTGAAACTGCAATGCAAGGGAATGGAATGTGGAATGGAATGGAATGGCATGGAATGTGGAACGGAATGTGGAATGGAATGGCATGCAATACGGAATGGAATGGAATGGAATGTGGAAAGGAAAAGAATGGAATGCGGAATGGAATGTGGAATAGAATGGAATGGAATGTGGAATGGAATGGAATGTGGAACCGAATAGAATGTGGAAAGAAAGTTAATGGAATCTGGAATGGAAAGTGGAATGGAATCGAATGGAATGTGGAATGGAAAGTGGAATGAAAAGTGGAATGGAATGGAATGTGGAATGGATTGAAATGGAATCTGGAAAGGAAAGGAATGTAATGCCGAATGGAATGGAATGGAATGCGGAATGGAATGGAATGGAATCGAATGGAATGTGGAATGGAATGTAATGGAAAGTGGAATGGATTGTGGAAAGGACTGGAATGGAACGCCGAATGAAATGGTTTGGAATGTGGAATGGAATGTTATGGAATGTGGAATGGAATGAAACAGAATGTGGAATGGAATGTGGAATGGAAGGGAATGGAATGTGGAATGGAATGGAATGGAATGTGGAATGGAATGTGGAATGGAATGGAATGGAATGTGGAATGGAATGGAATTTGGAATGGAATGTGGAATGGAATGAGGAATGGAAGTGGAATAGAATGTAGAATGGAAACTAGAACGGAACGTGGAATGGAATGATGAATGGAACGTGGAATGGAATCTGGAATGGAATCTGGAATGGAATGGAATGGAATGAGAAATGGAAAGTGGAATGGAATGGAATATAATGTAGAATGGAATGAGGAATGGAACGTGGAATGGAAAGGAATGGAATGGAATGTATACTTGAATGCGACGGACTGCACTGTGGAATAGAATGGAATGTAACAGAATATGGAATGGAATGGAATGTGTACTTGAATGCGACGGAGTGCACTGTGGAATAGAATGGAATGTAACAGAATACGGAATGGAATGGAATGTGGAACGGAATGTGGAATGGAATGGAATGCAATTTAATGTGGAATGGAAAATGGAATGGAATGTAATGGAACATGGAATGGAATGGAGTGGAACTTTTAATGGAATGGAACAGAAAGTGTAAAGGAATGGAAAGGAATGTGGAATGTGATGGAATTGAAAGTGAAATGCAGTGGAATGGAATGTGGAGTGGAATGGATTGGCATGGAATGTGGAATTCAATGTGGAATGGAGTGGCAAGGAATGTGGAAGGGAATGGAATGGAATGTGGAATGCAATGGAATGGAAAGTGAAATGGAATGTAGAACAGAATGGAATGAATTGTGGAATAGAATGGAACGTGAAATGGAATGTGGAATGGAATGGAATGGAATGGAATGTGGAATGGAACGTGTAATTTAACGTGGATTGGAAAGTGAAATGGAAAGTGCAATGGAAAGCGGAATGGAATGGAATGGAATGTAGAATTTAATGTGGAATGGAATGGAATGGAATGGAATGGACTTGAAATTGAAATGGAATGGAACAGAATGTGGAATTGATTGGAAAGGAAAGTGGAATGGAATGGAATGGAATATGGATTGCAATGGAATGGAATGGGGAATGGAGTGGAATGGAAAGTGGAATGGAATGGAATATGGAATGGAATGGAATGTGGAATGGAATGGAATGGTAAGGAATGTGGAATGGAATGGATTGGAACTTGGTATTGAATATGGAATGGAATATAATGGATAATGGAATGGTATGTGATATGGAATGGAATAAAATGTGGAATAGAATGTGGAATGGAACGTGGAATGGAACGTGGAATGGAACGTGGAGTGGAACGTGGAATGGAATGTGGAATGGAATGGAATACGGAGGGGAATTGAATGGCTTGTGGAATGCAATGGAATGCAAAGGAATGTGGAATGGAAAGCGGAATGAAATGGAATGGAATGTGGAATCGCATGGAAAGGAATGTGGAATGGAAAGTGAAATGGAATGGAATAGAATGTGGAATGGAAAGTGGAATGGAATGTGGAATGGAATGTGGAACGGAATGGAATGGAACGTGGACTGGAATGGAATGAAAAGTGTAATGGAATGGAATGCAATTTGGAATGCAAAGTGGAATGAAATGGAAAGGAATGGAATTTGGAATGAAATGGGGAATGGAATGGAATGGGATGGAATGGAATGTGGAATGAAATGGAATGGAATGTGGAATGGAATGGAATTGAATGTGGAATGCAATGTGGAATGGAATGGAATGGAATATGGAATGTAATGGAATAGAATCTGTAATACAATGTGGAATGGAATGGAATGGAATGTGGAATGAAATGGACTGTAATGTGCAATGCAATCTGGAGTGGAATGGAATGTAATTCCAATCTGGAATGTAATGCAATGTGGAATGGAATGGAAGGAATGTGGGATAGAATGGAATGCAATGTGTAATGGAATGGAATGGAATGGATTGTGAAATGGAGTGGAGTTTAACGTGGAATGGAATGGAATTGAAACGATTGGAATGTGGAATGCCATGGAATGGAATGGAATGCAATGTGGAAGGGAATGGAAGAGAATGGAATATGGAATGGAATGGGATGCAATGTTGTGATTAATGGAATGGGAAGGATTGTGAAATGGAATGTAATGGAATGTGAAATGGAATGTGGAATGGAACTTGGAATGGAATAGAATGGAATATAAAGTAGAATGTATTGTGGAATTGGACGTGGAATGGAAACGAATGGAATGCGTTGGAATGTGGAATGGAATGGAATGGAATGGAATGTGGAATGCAAAAGAATGGAATGAAATGTGGGGTGAAATGGAAGGGAATGAGGAATGGAATGTGGGACAGAATGGAACGGAATGTGTAATGGAATGAAATGGATCATGGAATGGAATGTGGAATGGAAGGGAATCGAATGTGGAATGGAATGAGGAAACGCACGTGTAATGGAATGGAATAGAACGTGGAATGGAGCATTGAATGGAATTTGGAGTGGAAAGTGGAATGGGAGGTGGAATCGAATAGAATGGAAAGTGGAATGGAATGGAAGGTGTAATATAATGGAATGGAACGTGGAATGGAATGGAATGGAACACAGAATGGAATGGAATGGAATTGAACATGGAATGGAATGGAAAGTGGAATTAAATGGTACGTGGAATAGAATGGCATGGAATGTGGAATCGAATGGAGTGTAATGTGGAATGGAAAGTGGAAAGGAATGGAATGGTACTTGGAAAGGAATGAGGAATGGAACGTGGAATGGAATGGAATGAAACGTGGAATGGGACGTGGAATAGAATGTGCATGGAACGTGGAATGGAACGTGGAATGGAACGGGACGTAGAATGGAGTGGAATGGAACGTGGAATGGCATGTGAAATGCAATGGAACAGAATGTAGAACGGAATGTGGAATGGAATGTGAAATGGAATGTACAATGTAATGGAATGGAATGTGGAATTAAAAGTGGAATGGAATGGAAAGGAAAGTGGAATGGAAAGGAATGCAATGCGGAATGGAATGGAATAGAATGGATTGGAATCTGGAATGGAATGGAATGGAATGGAACAGATTGTGGAATGGAATGTAATGTGTAATGGAATTGAATGGGATGTCTATTGGAATGGAATGGAATGAAAAGGAATGTGGAAAAGAATGGAATGTGGAATGGATTGGAATTTGGAATGGATTCGAAAGCAATGTGGAATGTAATGGAATGGAATGAGTAATGGAATGGAATGGAATGTGGAATTGTATGGAAAGGAATATGGAAAGAAACGTGGAATGGAATGGAACATTATGGAATGGAAGGTGGAATGGAATGGAATGGAATGTAAAATGGAATAGAATGGAATGGAATGTGAAATGGAAATAGAATGGAAAGTGGAATGGAATGCAATGGAATATGGAATGGAATGGAATGGAATGTGGAATGCAATGTGGAATGGAAGGGAATGGAATGTGGAATGGAATGCGTTATGGAATGGAATGGAATGTGGAATGGAGTGGAATGGAATGAGGAATGTAACGGAATGTAATGTGAAATGCAAAGGAATGGAATGGAATGGAAGGTGGAATACAATGGAAAGGATTGTGGAATGGAAACTGGAATGGAATGGAATGGGATGTGGAATTTAATGGAATGGAATGTAGAATGGAATTTGGAATGGAATTTGGAAAGGAATGCAATGGAATTGTATGGAATGTGGAATGGAAAAGAAAGGAGTATGGAATGCGATGGAATTCAATGGGGTGTGAAATGGAATGGAAAGGAATGTGGAATGGAAGAGAATGGAATTTGGAATGGAAAGGAATATGGAATGGAATGGAATAGAATGTGGAATGCAAAGTGGAATGGCGTGTAATGGAATGTCGAATGGAATGGAATGGAATGTGCAATGGAAACTGGAAAGGAATGGAACAAAATGTGGAACGGAATCTGGAAGGGAAAGGAATGGAATGTGGAATGCAATGGAAAGGAATGGAATGTGGAATGGAATGGAATGGAATTGAACGGAATGTGGAATGGAATGGAATTGAATGGCATTTGGAAGGCAATGGAATTGAATGTGGAAAGCAATGGATCAGAATGTGGAACACAAAGTGGAATGGAATGGAATCGAATGCGGAATGGAAAGTGGAATGGAATTGATTGTGGAATGTAATGGAAAGGAATGTGTAATGGAATGGAATGGAATGCAATGTGAAATGGAAACAGAATGGAACGTTTAATGGAATGGAATGTTATTTGGAATGGAATGGAACGAAATGTGGAATGGAATGGAATGGAATGTGGAATGGAGTGGAATGGAATGTGGAATTGATGGTGGAATGGAATGGACTGGAATGTGGAATGGATTGGAATGGAATGTGGAATGGAAGGTAATGGAAAATGGAATGGAATGTTGAATGGGATGGAATGGAATGTGTAATGGAAAGTGGAATGGAATGGAATGGAACGAATAATGGAATGTGTAATGCAATGGAATATAATGTGCTAGGCAGTGTGGAATGGAGTGGAAATGAATGTGTAATTGTATGTGGAATGGATCATGGAATGGAATGGAATGCGGAATGAAATGGAATAGTATGTTGAATGGAATGTGTAATGGAATGGAATGGAATGCAACGTGGAATGGAATGGAATGGAAGGGAATGTGAAATGAAGTGGAATGGGATGTGAAATGCAATGTGGAATGGAATGGAATGGAATGCAATGTGGAATTTAATGAGATGGAATGGAATGGAAAGTGGAATGGAATGAAATGGGATGTGGTATGGAATGGAATGGAATGTGGAATGTAATGGAATGGAATTTGAATTGGAACGGAATGGAATTGAATGTGGAATTGAAAGGAATGGAATCTGGAATGGAAGGCCATTGAACGGAATGGAATGTATAATGGAATGCTTGGAATGTGGAAAGGAACAGAATAGAATTGAATGATTTGTGGAAAGAATGGAATGGAACGTGTAATGGAATGTGGAAAGGAATGTAAGGGAATGTGGAAGGGAACGTGGAATGGAATGAAATGGAACTTGTAATGGAATGGAACGGAATGTGTTATCGAATGAGGAATGGAACATGGAACAGAATTGAATGGAATGTGGAATGTAATGGAACGGAACATGGAGTGGAATGGAAGTTAATGGAATGTGGAATGGAAAGGAATGGAATGTGGAATGGAATGGAATGCAAGGTGGAATGGAATGGAATGGAATGCGGAAGGAATCGAATGGAATGCAATGTGAAGTGGAATGCAATATAATGCAATGTGCAATGGAAAGGAATGGAATGGAATTGAATGTGGAATGGAATGGAAGGCAGTGTGTAATGGAAAGGAATGGAATGCAGAATGGAATGTGGAATGGAAAGGAATGGAAATTGGAATGGAATGGAATAGAATGTGTAAAGGAATAGAATGGAATATGGAATGGAATGGAATGGAATATGTAATGCAGTGGAATGGAATGGAATGGAATGTGGAATGCAATGGAATGGAATGGAATGTGGAATGCAATGGAATGGAATGGAATCGAACATTGATTGGAATGGCATGGAATGTAGAATGGAGCGTGGAACGGAATGTTGAATGGAAGGTGGAAAGGAATGGAATGGAATGTGGAATGGAATGGAATGTGTAATGCAATGGAATGGAATGGAATGGAATGGAATGTGGAATGCAAAGTAATGGAATAGAAAGGAACGTGGGATGGAATGGAATGAAATTGAATGGACTGTGGAATGGAATGGAATGGAATGGAAAGAGAAAAGGAATTGAATGGAATGTGGAAAGGAATGGAATGGACTGTGGAATGGAATGGAATGGAATGGAATTTGAAAACGAATGGAATGGAATGAGGAATGGAATGGAATGGAATGAAGAATGGAATGAAATGGAATTGAATGAAATCTGGAATGGAATGGAATGGAATGTAGAATACAATGGAATGGAATGGAATGTGAAATGGAATGGAAAGAATGCGGAGTGGAATGGAATGAAATGTGGACTGGAATGAAACCGAATTGAATGAAATGTTGAAAGAAATGGAATGGAATGTGGAATGCAAGGGAACAGAATCTGGAATGGAATTTGGAATGGAACGGAATAGAATGTGGAATCAAATAGAATGGTATTTGGAATGGAATGTGGAATGGAATGAATGGAATGTGGAATGGAATGAATGGAATGTGGAATGGAATGAATGGAATGTGGAATGGAATGGAATGGAACGTGCAATGCAATCGAATAGAACGTAGATTGGAACATGGAATGGAACGTGGAGTGGAACGTGAAGTTGAAAATGCAATGGAATGCGAAATGGAATGGAATGGAATGTAATGTGGAAGGGAATGGAATTGAATGGAATGGAATGCGGAATTGAGTGTGGAATGGAATGGAATGGAATGGAACGCAATGGAATTTGAAATGGAATCGAATGGTATGTGGAGTGGAATGGAATGGAATGTGGAATGGAATGGAATGGAATGGAATGTGGAACGGAATGGAATGGAATGGAACATGGATTGGAATGTGGAATGGAATGTGCAATGGATTGGAATGGAATGTTGAATGGAATGTGGAATGGAATATGGAATGGAATGGAATGAAATTTGAAATGGAATGTGGAACGTAACGTGGAATGGAGTGGAATGTAATATGGAATGGAACAGAATGTGGAATGGAATGGAATGTGGAATGGAATGGAATGGAATGTGGAATGGAATGGAATGTGCAATGGAATAGAATGAAATGTGAAATGGAATGTGGAATGGAATGGAATGTAAAGTGGAATGGAATGGAATGGAATGTGAAATGGAATGCGGAATGGAATGGAATGTGGAATGGAATGGAATGAAACGTGGAATGGAATGTTGAATGGAGTGGAAACGAACGAGGAATGGAATGCGGTATTTAACATGGTATGGAACGTGAAATGGAACGTGCAATGGAATGCGTACCGGAATGCAATGGAATGTGAAGTGTTATAGGGTATGGAATGGAATGGAATGGAATATAATGTGGAATGGAATGCGGAATGCAATGGAATGGAATGCCATGGAATGGAATTTGAAAGGATTGGAATGGAATGTGGAATAGACTGGAATGGAATGTGGAAGGCAATGGAATGTAATGTGGAATGGAATGTGGAATGGAATGAAATGGATGGTGGACTGGAATATGAAATGGAATGGAATGGAAAGTGGAATGGTAAGTGGAATGTAATGCGAAATGTAAGGTGGAATGGAACGTGGAAAGGAATGCAATGCAATGTGGAACAAAATGGAATTGAAAGTGGAAATGAATCGAATGGAATGTGCAAAGGAATTGAATGGAATGTGGAATGGAATGTGGAATGGAATGAAATGGAATGGAATGTGGAATGCAAAGAAATAGAATGTGGAATGGAATGGAATGCAACCTGGAATGGAATGGAATGTGGAATGGAATCGAAAGGAATGGAATATGAAATGGAATGGAATGAAATGTGAAATGGAAAGTGGAATGGAATGGAATGGAATTTGGAATGGAATGGAGTGTGGCATGCAATGGAAAGAATTGGAATGGATTGTGGAACGGAAGGTAATGGAATGTGGAATGGAATGGAAACTGGAATGGAATGGACCATGGATTGGAATGGAATGGAATTTGTAATGGAATGGAATGGAATAGGGAATGGAATGTGGAATTGAACAGAATGGATTGGATTGGAATGCAATGTGGAATGCAATGGAAAGGAATTGAATGTAATGTCGAATGGAATGGAATGGAATGTGGAATGGAATGTGGAATGCAATGGAAAGGAATTGAATGTAATGTCGAATGGAATGGAATGGAATGTGGAATGGAATTTGGAATGGAATCAGGAATGGAATGTGGAACGCAATGGAATGGACTGTGGAATAGAATGGAATGGAATGGAATGTGAAAAGGAAATGAATGGAATGTGGAATGAAATGGAATGGAATGGAATGGAATGTGGAATGGAATGGAATGGAATGTGGAATGGAATTTGGAATGGAATGTGGAATGGAATGTGTAATGGAATGGAATGGACTGTGGAATGGAATGTGGAATGGAATGGGATGGAATGTGGAATGGAATGTGGAATGGAATGTAAACGAATGTGGAATGGAATGAAATCGAATGTGGAATGGAAAGTTGAATGGAATTGAATGGAACGTAGAATGGAATGGAAAGGAATGTGGAATTGAATGGAATGGAATGTGGAATGGAACCTGGAATGAAAAGAAATGGAATGTGGCATAGAATGTGGAATGGAAAGGAATGGAATGCGGAATGCAATGAAATGGAATGTGTAACGGAATGGAATGGAATGTTTAATGGAATGTGGAACGGAATGAAATGGAATGTGGAATGGAATGTGGAATACTATGTAATGGAAAGTGGAATGGAATGAAATGGAATGTGGAATGGAATGTGGAATACTATGTAATGGAAAGTGGAATGGAAAGTTGAATGGGATGGAATGGAATGTTGACTGGAATGGTATGAAGCGGAAGGTGGAATTGTTTGGAAAGGAATGTGGAATTGAATGTGGAATGGAATGTGGAATGGAATGCCAAATGGAATGGAGTGGAATGTGGAATGGAATAGAATGGGATAGAATGTGTAATGAAATGTGGAATGGAATGCGGAATGGAATGGAGTGGAATGTGGAATGGAATTGAATGGGATGGAATCTGGAATGGAATGAGGAATGGAATGTGGAATCAAACGTGGAATGAAAAGGAATGGAACGTGGAATTGGACGTGGAATGGAACATGGAATGGGACGTGGAATGGAACGTGTAATGGAACACAGAATGGAACGTGGAATGTAATGGAATGAAACGGAATGTGGAATAGAATGAAATGGAATGTGGAATGGAATGGAATCGAATGTAATGTAGAATGGAACGTAATGGAATGTGGAATGGAATGTGAAATGGATTGGAATGGAATGAGGAATGGAAAGTGGAATGGAATGGAATAGTTCGTGGAATGGAATGCAATGGAATATGGAATGGAATCTAAGGGAATGTGGAATGGAATGGAATGGAATGGAATGGAATGGAATGGAATGTAGAATTGAATGGAGTGGAATGTGGAATGGAATGGAATGGAATGTGGAATGGAAAGGAATTAAATGCTTAATTGAATTGAATGGAATGGAGAACGGAATGGAATTGGATTGAGTGGAATGTGCAATGGAACGTGAAATGGAATGGAATGGAATGGAATATGGAATGGAATGAAATGGAAAGCAGAATGGAATGGGGTGGAATGTGGAATGGAATAGAATGGAAAGGAATGTGGAATAGAATCTGGAATGGAATGTGGAACGGAAAGTGGAATGAAAGGGAATGGAACGTGGAATGGAACGTGGAATTGAACGTTTAATGAAAATGGAATGTAATGGCATGGAATGGAATGTGGAATGGAGTGGAACGGAATGTGGAATGCAATGGAATGGAATGGAATGGAATTTGAAATGGAATGGAATGGAACGTCGAATGGAATGGAATGAAATGCGGAAAGGAATGCAAAGAAATGAAATGTGGAATGGAATGTGGTATGGAATGGACTGGAATGTGCAATTGAATGGACTGGAATGTGGAATGGAAAGGAATGGAATGTGTAATGGAATGTGGAATGGAATGGAATGGAATGTGGACTGGAATGGAATGGAATGTGGAATGGTATTAAATGGAATTTGGGAAGGAATGTGGAATGGAAAGTGGAATAGAGGGGATCGGAATGGGTCATGGCAAGGAATGGATTGCAGAATGGAAAGGAATGGAATGGAATGTGGAATAGAATGGAATGGGAGTGAATTGAATTGAAATTGGAATGGAATGCAATGCAATGAGGAATAGAAGGGAATGGAATGAAATGTGGAATGGAAAGGAATGGAAAGGAATGGAAAGTGAATTGGAACGGATGGGAATGTGGAATGGAATGTGGAAAGGAACGGAATGGAATGTGGAATTGAAAGGTATGGAATGTGGAATGGAATGGAATGGAATATGGACCGGAATGAAATGGAAAGGAATGTCGAATGGAATCTGGAATGGAATGGAATGGAATGGAATGTGGAATGAAATGTAGAATGGAATGGAATGGAATGTGAAGTGCAATTTGGAAAGGAATGGAATGGAACGTGGAATGGAACGTGGAATGGATTGTGAAATGGAATGCAATGGAAGATGGAGTTTAAAGTATAATGGAAAGTGGATTGGAAACTGCAATGGAACGTGGCATGGAACGCAATGGAATTGAATGCAATGTGGAAAGGAATGGAATGGAAGGTGGAATGGAACTGAATTGAATATGGAATAGAATGGAATTGAATATGGAATGGAATGGAATGAAATTGAATGTGGAACGGAATGGAATGGAATGAAATGGAAATTGAAATGGAATGGAATAGAAATGGAATGTGGAAAGAAATGGAATGGAGTGTGGTATTGAATGTGGAATGTAATGGAGTGGAATGTGCACTGGAATGGAATGGAATGTGGAATAGTATTCAATGGAATTTGGGAAGGAACGTGGAGTGGAAAGTGGAATAGAGAGGAACGGAATGAGTCATGGAAAGGAATGGATTGCAGAATGGAAAGGAATGGAATGGAATGCTTAATGGAATGGAATGGAAATGAAAGGAATTGAAAGTGGAAGGGAATGAAATGCAATGAGGAATAGAATGGAATGGAATGAAATGTGGAATGGAAAGGAATGGAAAGGAATGGAAAGTGAATTGGAATGGAGGGAATGTGGAATGGAATGTGGAAAGGAATGGAATGGAATGTGGAAATGAAAAGAATGGAATGTGGAATAGAATGGAAAGGAATGTGGAATGGAACGTGGAATGGAATGGAATAGAATGTGTAATGGAATGAGATGGATTGTGGAATGGAATGTAGAATGGAATGGAAAGGAACGAGGAATGGAATGGAATGGAAAGGAATGTGGACAGAAATGAAATGGAATGGAATGTGGAATGGAATGTGGAATGGAATGGAATGTGGAATGGAATGTGGAATGGAATGGAATGGAATGTGGAGTGAAATGTGGAAAGGAATGGAATGGAACGTGGAATGGAACGTGGAATGGAACGTGGAATGGAACGTTGAATGGAACGTGGAATGGAATGCAATGGAACGTGGAGTGGAAAGTGGAATGGAACGTGGAGTGGAAACTGGAATGGAAAGTGGAATGGAACGCAATGGAATGGAACTCAATGTGGAAAGGAATGGAATGGAAGGTGGAATGGAATGGAACTGAATGTGGAATGGAATGGAATTGAATATGGAATGTAATGGAAGGGAATGTGGAATGGAATGGAGTGGAATGTGCAAAGGAACCTGAAATGGAATGGAATGGAATGTGAAATGGAATGGAATGGAATGTGAAATGGAATGAAATGGAATGCAGAATATAATGGAGTGGAATATGGAATGGAAAGGGGAGTGGAATAGAATGGAATGAGGAATGGAACAGAACGGAATTGAATTTGGAATGCAATGGAATGGAGTAGAACGTGGAATGTAATGCAATGGAATGTGGAATGGAAAGTAGAATGGAATGTGGAATGCAATGTGGAATGGAAAGGAATAGAATGTGGAGTGTAGTGCAATTGAATGTGAATTACAATGGAATGGAATGGAATGGAACATGAAAAGGAATGGAATGCGGAGTTGAATGCAATGGAATGTGGAATGCAATGGAAGGGAACCTGGAATGCAATGGAATGAAACCGGGAATGGAATGGAATGGAAAGTGGAATGGAATGGAATGGAAAGGAATGGAAAGTGGAATGAAATGTGTAATGGAAAGTAATGGAACTTGCAATGGAATGTGGAATGGAATGTGGAATGGAATGGAATGGAATGTGGAATTCAAAGGAATGGAATGTGGAATGGAAGAGAATGGAATATGCAATGGAATGGAGTGTGGAATGAAATGGAATGGAATGGAATGTGGAAAGGAATGTAACTGAAGGTAATGGAATGGAATGGAATGGAATGAAATGGAATGGAATGGAATGGAAAGGAATGGAACGTGGAATGGAAAGTGGGACGCAACGTGAAATGGAGTGGAATGTAATGAGGAATGCAAGGGAATGGAATGTGGAATGGAATCGAATGGAATATGGAATGAAACGGAATGGAATGGCATGTGGAATGGAATGGAATGGAAGGAAATGTGGAAAGGAAAGTAATGGAATTGAATGGAATGGAATGGAATGGGGAATGGAATTGAATAGAATGTGGAGGGGAATGTGAAATGGTTTGGAATGGAATGGAAAGTGAAATGGAAAGGAATGGAATAGAATGTGGAAAGCATTGGAATAGGATGTGGAATGGAACGTGGAATGGAAAGTGGAGTGGAAAGTGGAATGGAACGCGGAATGGAACGTGGAATGGAATGGAATGCCATGTGAAATGGAATGGAATGGAAGGTGAAATGGAATGGAATGGAATGTGGAATGGAATGGAGTGGAATGGAATGGAATGGAATGGAATGGAATGTGGGATGAAAAGCAATGAAATGTGGAATGGAATGGAATGGAATGTGGAATGGAATGTGGAATGGAATGGAATGGAATGTGGAATGGAATGGAATGTGGAATGAAACGGAATGGAATGTGGAATGGAATGCGAAATGGAAAGCAATGGAACGAGGAATGGAATGTGGAATGCAACGTTTAATGGAATGGAATGCAATGTGGAATGGAATGGAATGTGGAATGGAATGAAATGCAATATGGAATAGAATGGAATGCAGTCTCGAATTGAATGTAATGGAATTTGGAATGAAATAGAATGGAATGTAGAATGGAATGTTGAAGGGAATGGAATAGAATGGTATATGGAAAGGAATGTGGAATGGAATGTGGTATGGAATGGAATGGAATATAGACTGGAATATGGAATGGAATGTGGAATGGAATGTGGAATGAAATGTGAAATGCTATGGAATGGAATGTGGAAAGGAATGGCATGGAAACGAATAGAATGCGGAATACAACGTAACGTCGAATGGAATAAGGAATGGAATGGAATGTGGAATGGAATGGAATGGAAGGTTGAATGTAGGAATGGATTGGAATGTAGAATGGAGGAATGGAATGGAATATAGAATGTAATAAAAAAGAATTTGTAAAGGAATGTGGAATGGAATGTGGAATTGAATGCAATGGAATGTGGAACTGAATTGAATGGAATGTGGAATGGAATGTGGAATGGAATGGAATGGAATGTGGAATTTAACGGACTGGAATGCGGAATGGAATGTGGAATGGAACGTGGAATGGAAAGTGGAATGAAATGGAATGGAATGTGGAATTGAATATAATGGAATGTGGAATGAAATGCAGAATGGAATGGAATGGAATGCGGAATGGAATCGAATGGAATGTACAATGGAATGGAATGGAATGTTGAATGGAATTGACTGGAATGTGGAATGGAATGGACTGGAATGTGGAATGGAATGGAATGGAATGTGGAGTGGAGTGGAATTCAATGGAATGGACTGTGCAATGGTATGTGGAATGGAAAGGAATGGAATGTGGAACGGAACAAGGAATGGAAAGTGGAATGTAATGTGGAATGGTACGTGCAATGGAATGGAATGTGGAACGGTATGTGGAATGGAATGGAACGCAATGTGGAATGGAATGGAATGGAATGTGTAATGGAATGGAATGTAGAATGGAATGGAATGTGGAATGGAATGGAATTGAATGCGGTATGGAATGCTATTGAACGAGGAATGGAAAGTGGAATTTAACGACTAATATAATGGAGTGGAATGCGGAATGGAATGGAATGTGGAATAGAATGCAGTGGAATATGGAATAGAATGAAATGCTGTCTGGAATGGAATGTAAGGGAATGAGGACTGGAATGGAATTGAATGTGGAATGGAATAGAATGGAATGAGGAATGGAATGTCGAATGGATTTGGAATTAAATGTGGAATGGAATGGAATGAAATGTGGTATGGAATGGAATGAAATATGGAATGGAATATGGAATGGAATGTGGAATGGAATGTGGAATGGTATGTGGAAAGGAATGGAATGGAATGTGAAATGGAACGTGGAATGGAAAGTGGAATGTAATGTGGAATGGTACGTGCAATGGAATGAAATGTGTAATGGTATGTGGAATGGAGTGGAACGCAATGTGGAATTGAATGGAATGGAATGTGAAATGGAATGGAATGTGGAATGGAATGTGGAATGGAATGGTATGCAATGAAATGGAATGTGGAATTGAATGGAATGGAATGTGGACTGGAATGGAATGGAAAGTGGAATTTAATGGAATGGACTGTGGAATGGAATGTGGAATGGAACGTCGAATGGAATGGAATGGAAAATGGAATTGAATGGAATGGAATGTGGAAAGGAATGGAATGGAATGTGGAATGGAATGTAATGGAATTTGGAATGGAATGGAACACAGTGTGGAATGGAATGGAATGGAATGTGGAAAGGAACGCAATGGAAATTGGAAAGGAATGGAATGGAATGTAATGGAAGGTGGAATGGAATGGAATGGAATGGAATGGAATGTGGAATGTCATGGAATGGAATGTGAAATGGAATTTGGAATGGAACTGAATGGAATGTGGAATGGTATCTGGAATGGAATGTATAACGGAACGTGGAATGGAATTTGGAATGGAATGTGGAATGGAATGTGTTATGTAATGGTATGCGGAATGGAATGGAATGGAATGTGGAATGTAATGGAAGGTGGAATGGAATGGCATGGGATGTGGAATAGAATGTGGAATTGAGTGGAATAGAATGTGGAATGGAATGGAATGGAATGTGGAATGGAATGGAATGGAATGAGTAAAGGAAAATGTAATGGAATGTGTAATGGAATGTGGAATTGAAAGGAATGCGACACTGAAAGGAATGTGGAATGGGATGGAATGGAATATGTTATGGAAAGGAATGTGATGTGGAATGGAATGTGGAATGGAATGGAATGGAATGTGGAATGGAATGGAATGGAATGTGGAATGGAATGGAATGCAATTTTGAATGGAATGGAATGGAATGTGGACTGGGAAGAAATGGAATGTGGAACGGAATGGAAATGAATGGAATGTGAAATGGAATGTAGAATAGAATGTGGAATTCAATGGAATGTGATGTGGAATGGAAAGTGGAATGGAATGGAATGGAATGAGTAATGGAATGGAGTGTGGAATGCTCTGTGGAATGGAATGGAATGGAATGTGGAATGGAATGGAAGGGAATGAGGAATGGAATGTAGAATGGAACGTGGAATGGAATGGAATGGAATTTGCAATGGAAATGTGGAATGGAATGCAGAATGGAATGTGGAATGGAATGGAACGGAATGTGCAATGGGAATGTGGAATGGAATGCAGAATGGAATGTGGAATGGAATATGGAATGAAATGTGGAATGGAATGTGGAATGAAACGGAATATAATGTGGAATTGAATGCAATGGAATGCCAAGTTCCTTTCCATTCCATTCCACACAACGTTCCATTCATTTCCAAATTCCATTCCATTCCATTCCACATTCCATTCCACATCCATTCCACATTCCATTCCACATTCCATTCCATTCCACATTCCATTCCACATTCCATTCCACATTCCATTCCTTTCTATTCCACATTCCATTCGTTTTCCTTCCACATTCCATTCCACATTTCATTCCACATTTCATTACACATTCCATTCCACATTTCATTACACATTCCATTCCCCATTCCATTCCATTCCACATTGCATTCCACATTCCATTCCATTCCATATCACTTTCCATTCCATTCCTTTCAACATTCCATTCCGTTCAATTCCACATTCCATTCCATTCCATTCCATTCCACATTGCATTCCATTCCATTCCTCATTCATATTCCATTCCATTCCAATCCACATTCCATTCCATTCCATTCCACAATTCCACATTCCAATCCATTCCATTCCTCATTCCATTCTATTCCATTCCACATACCATTCCATTCCATTCCATTCCATTCCACATTCCATACAATTCCATTCTATTCAACATTCCATTCCTTTCCATTTCACATTCCATAGCATTCCATTCCATTCCATTCCACATTCCATTCAATTCAATTCCGGTTTCCATTCCATTCCATTCCATTCCACATTCCATTCCACCCCATTATATTCCACATTCTATTCCATTCCATTCCTCCTTCCATTCAATTCCCTTCCACATTCCATTCCACTCCATTCCATTCCATTCCACATTCCACATCATTCCATTCGATTCCACATTCCAATCCTTTCCATTCCACATTCCATAACTTTCCATTCCATCACACATTCCATTCCTTTCCATTCTACATTCCATTCCATTCTATTCCACATTCAAATCCATTCCATTGCTTTCCACATTCCATTCCCTTCCTTTCCACTTTCCTTTCCATTCCATTCCACATTCCATTTCACATTACATTCCACTCCACATTCCATTCCACGATACATTCCATTCCATTCCACATACCATTCCGTTCAATTAGACATTTGATTCCATTCCATTCTCTTCCATTCCACAATCCATTCCATTCCATTCAATTCCACACCGTTGAACTCCGCATTCAATTCCATTCCATTCGTCATTTCATGCCAATCCATTCCATATTCCATTCCATTCCATTCTATTCCATTCCACATTACATAACATTCCATTCTATTCCATATTCCATTCCTTTCCATTCCACATTCCGTACAATTCCATTACACATACCAATCCTTTCCATTCTATTCCACTCCACTTTCCATTACCTTCCATTCCAGATTCCTTTCCATTCCATTCCACATTCCATTCCATGTCCCATTCCATGTTCCATTTCATTACATTCCACATTGCATTCCACTCCATTCCACATTTCTTGCCTTTCCTTTCCACATTACTATCCCCGTTTCATTCTACGTTCCATTCCATGATTCATTCCAAGTTCCATTCCACGTTCCATTCCATTCCATTCCACTTTCCATTCCACATTCCAAAACATTGCATTACACTTTCCATTCCACATTCCATTCCACATTGCATTGCTTTCCATTCCACATTCCATTCCACATTCCATTCCACATTCCTTTGCGTTACATTCCACATTCCATTCCACATTGCATTTCACATTCCATTCCACATTTCTTTCCATTATATACCACATTCCATTTTTCACTGCATTCCGTTAAATTCCACGTTGCATTCCACGTTCCATTCCACAAAGCATTCCATTGCATTGCACGTTGCATTCCGCATTCCACTCCACATTTTATTCCACTTTCCAGTCCTCATTCCATTCCACATTCCATTCCATTCCATTCCACGTTCCATTCCACTATCCATTCCCTTAAATCCCAAATTGTATTCCAGTCCATTCCATTGCATTCAACCTTCCATTCCATACCATTCCACTTTTCCTTCCATTCCATTCCATTCCACATTCGATTCCATTCCATTCCATATTCCATTCCATTCCATTCCACTTTCCATTCCATTCCAATCCATTCCATTCCACATTCCATACCATTCCATTCCATTCCACTTTCCATTCCACATTCCATTACGTGTTCCATTCCATTACATTCCACTTTCCATTCCATTCCATTCCATTCTATTCCATTCCACATTCCACTCCACATTCCATTCCCTTCCTTTGTACATTCCATTACATTCCATTCCACATCCTATTCCACGTTCCATTCCACGTTCCATTCCATTCCATTCCATTCCAATCCATTCCATTCCGTTCCATTCTATTCCATTCTGAATTCCTTTCCATTCCATTCCAAATTATATTCGACATTCCATTGCACATTGCATTCCGCATTCCATTCCGTTCCATAACGCGTTCCATTCCACATTCCATTCCACATTCCACTCTGTTGTATTCCACATGCCACTCTACATTCCAGTCCACAATCTACTGCATTCCATTCCACGTTCCATTCCGCATTCCATTCCTTTCCATTCCACGATCCATTCCACATTCCATTGCACATTGCATTCCACATTCCTTTCCGTTCCATAAAGCGTTCCATTCCATAATCCATTCCCCATTCCGTTCCGTTCTATTACACATGCCACTCCACATTCCAGTCCACATTCCATTCCGTACCAATTCACATTCCGTTCCAGATTCCATTCCATTCCATTCCACATTCTATTCCACATTACATACCACATTCCATTCCACATTCCATTCCACATTCCCTTCCACATTCCATTCCATTCCATTCTACTTTCCATTCAAAATTCCATTCCATTCAATTCCACATGCTATTCCACTTTGCATTCCACATTCCATTCCATTACACATTTTCTTAGACATTCCATTCAATTCCATTCCATATTCCATTCTACATTCCATTGTATTTCATTCTACATTACAATCCATATTCCACTCCACATTCCCTTCCTCATTCCATCCCATTCCGTTCGACATTTCATTCCACATTCCATTCCATTCCATTCCACATTCATTTCCACATTCCCTTCCACATTCCATTCCATTCCATTCCAGATTCCTTTCCACATTACATTCCTTTTCATTCCACATTCCTTTCCACATTCCATTTCATTCCATTCCACTTTCCATTCCACTTTCCATTCCACATTCCTTTCCACGTTCCATTCCGTTGCATTCCACATTCCATTCCACATTCCATTCCATAGTCCATTCCATTCCACTTTCCATTCCACATTCCATTCCACATTCCATTCCATTCCATTCCATTCCACATTCCATTCCACTTTCCATTGCATTCCATTCCACGTTCCATTCCACATTCCATTGCACATTCAATTCCACGTTCCATTCCACATTAGATTCCATTCCATTCCATTTTCCTTTCAGCATTCCATTCCACATTCCATTCCACGTTCCATTCCACGTTCCATTCCTTTCCATTCCACGTTCCATTTCACTTCGCATTCCATTCCACGTACCATTTCACATTCCATTCCACATTACACTCCGTTCCATTCCAAATGCCACTCCACCTTCCATTCCTCATTCCATTCCATATTCCATTCTATTCCATTCCACATTCCATTCCATTCCATTCCACATTACTTTCCATTCCATTCCAGATTTCATTCCGCATTCCATTGCATTCCGTTCCACATTCCCTTCAACGTTCAATTCCACGATCCATTCCATTTCTTTCAACGATCTATTCCACCTTCCATTCCACTTTCCATTCCACTCCATTCCACGTTCCATTCCACGTTCCACTCCACATTTCATTCCACATTCCATTGAAATCTGCATTTCTCCTTCCATTCAATTCCATTCTATGTTCCATTCCACGTTCCATTCCACATTCCATTCCACATTCCATTCCCCGTTCCATCCATTCCATTCCACATATCAGTCCACATTCCATTCCATTCCATTCCATAGCCCATTCCATTCCACTCCACATTCTATTCCACATTCCATTCCATTCCATTCCACATTCCATTCAACATTCCATTCCTGTGCATTCCACATTCCATTCCATTTCATCCCACATTACATTCTGTGCTACATTCCATATTGCATTCCACATTCAATTCCTTTCCATTCCAAGTTCCATTGCACTTCCCATTCCATTCCATTCCATTCAACTTTTTATTTCACATTCCATTCCACAATCCATTTTAATTCCATTATATTCCATTCCACATTCCATTGCACATTCCATTCCACATTGCATTCCATTTCATTCCACATTCCATTTCAAATTCCATTACTTTCCATTCCACATTCCTTTACATTCCATTCCACATTCCATTCCACATTACTTTACATTCCATTCCGCATTCCACTCCACAATCCATTCCACATTGCATTCCACATTGCCTTGCATTCCATTCCACATTCCTTTCCACATTCTATTCCACATTCCATTACAATCCATTCCACATTCCATTTCATGTGCCATTCACCAGTCCATTCCACATTCCATTTCACATGCCATTCCATAGTCCGTTCCATTAAACGTACCAATCGATTCCATTCCGCTTTCCATTACATTGCATTCCACATTCCATTACATTCCAGATTCCATTCCAAATTGCCTTGCATTCCATTCTACATTCCACACCAAATTCCATTACATGTTCCATTCTGCAGTCCATTCCACATTCCATTAAAAGTTCCATTCCATTCCATTCCATGTTCCACTCCAGTTTACATTCCTTTCCATTCCACGCTCCATTCCTCTTTCTGTTGCACATTCCATTCCAAGTTCCATTCCACTTTCCATTCCACATTCCATTCTATGTAGCATTCCAAGTTCCATTCCATCCCATTCCACGTTACATTCCACATTCCATTCCATCCCATCTCATTCCACATTCCGTTCCATTCCATTACACATTCCCTTCCACATTCCATTGCACATTCCATTCTACAATCCAATCCGTTCCATTCCATTCCATTCCACCTTCCATTCCACATTCCATTCAACATTCCATTCCGTTCCATTCCACATTCCATTCCACATTCCTTTCCACATTCCACTCCATTCCATTCCATTCCACATTCCGTTCCACATTTCATTCCTCTTTCCATTCCATTCCATTCCACATTCCATTTCACATTCCATTCATTTCCATTCCACGTTTCATTCCACATTCCATGCCACATTCTGTTTCATTCCTTTCCAGTTTCCATTCCAGTATCCATTCCATTTGATTCCATGCTCAATTCCTCGTTCCATTCTACTTTGCATTCCACTTTCCATCCCATTTCATTAAACGTTCCATTCGACATTCCATTTCACAATCCAGTCCACGTACCATTTCATTGTATTCCTCGTTCCATTACACATTCCATTGTACTTTACATTCCAAGTTGCATTTCACATTACTTTCCACGTTCCATTCCAATTTCCATTTCAAGTTCCATTCCGCATTCACTTCCATTCCATTCCACGTCCCATTCCACATTGCATTCCACATTCCATTCCACGTTCCATTCCACTTTCCACTGCACATTACATTCCACGTTACATTCCATTCCACGTTACATTCCACATTCCATTCCACTTTCCATTCCACGTTGCATTCCAAGTTCCATTCCACTCCATTACATGTTCCATTCCACATTCTATTCAATTCCATTCCAAGATCCATTCCACATTCCATCGCAAATTCCATTCCACATTCCATTCCAGGTTCCATTCCACATTCTCTTCCACTTTGCATTCCATATTGCATTCCAAATTCCCTTTCACATTCCATTCCGTTCCATTCCAGTGTCCATTCCACATTCCATTCCATCCCATTTCACATCCCATACCACATTGCAATCCATATTCCGTTCCATTCCATTTCACATTCCGTACCGCCTTCCTTTCCATTCCATTGCATTCCACGTTCCATTGCATTACATTTCACATTCCATTCCACATTCAATTACACGTCCCATTCCATTCCATTCCACGTTCCACTCTACCTTCCATTAGACATTCCATACCATTGCATTCCACCTTCCATTCTGCGTTACATTAGAGGATCCATTCCACGTTCCATTCCACATACCATTCCATTCCATTCCACGTTACATTACATATTCCATTCCGTTCCTTTCCGTGGAATGGAAAGTGGAATATAATGTGTAATGGAATGGAATGGAATGTGGAATGGAATCAAATGAAATAAGGAATGACATCGAATGTGGAATGGATTCCATTCCATTTCACATTGCTTTACACATTCCATTCCGTGGAAAGGAATGGAATATGGAGTGGAATAGAATGGAATGGAATTTGGAAAATAACGTGGAATGGAACGTGGAATGGAAAGTAGTATTGAATGGAATGAAATGTGGGAAGGAAGGTGGAATGGAATGGAAGGGAATGTGGAATGCAACGTGGAATGGAATGGAATGTGGAATGGAATGTGGAATGGAATGGAATGGAATCCATTGCAAAGTGCAATGGAATGGAATGGAATGTGGAATGGAATGGAATGGAACATGGAATGGAATAGTACATAATGGAATGAGGAATGGAAGGGAATGGAATGTGGAATGGAAGGTGGAATGGAATGGAATGGAATATGGAATGGAACGGAATGGAATGTGGAATGGAATAGGATGGAATATGGAATGTGGAATGCAATAGAAAGAATGTGGAGTGGAATGTGGAATGGAATGGAATGGAAGTGTTATGGAAATTGTAATAGAATGGAATGGAGTGTGGAATGGAATAGAATGGAATTGGATTGGAATGTGGAATGGAATGGAATGTGGAGTAGTATAGAATGGGATGTGGAATGGAATGGATTGGAATGTCGAATGGAACGTGGAATTTAATGTGGAATGGAATTGAATGGAATGTGGAATGGTATGTGGAATGGAATGGAATGTAATATCGAATGGAACGTGGAATGTAATTTGGAATGGAATGTGGAATGGAACGTGGTATGTCATGGAATGTGGAATGGAACTGAATGCAATCCAATGGAATGTGGAATGGAATGGAAAGGAATGTGGAGTGGAAAGGAATGTGGAATGGAATGGAATGGATGTGGAATGGAATGGAATGGAATGTGGAATAGAATGGAATGGAATGGATGTGGAATGGAATGGAATGGAATGGAATGTGTAAAAGAATGGAATGGAATGTGGAATGGAATGGAATGCAGTGTGGAATGGAATGGAATGGAATGTGGAAAGGAATGCAATGGAATGTGGAATGGAACAGAAAAGAATGAAATGTGGAATGGTATCGAATGGTATGTGCAATGGAATGGAATGGAATATGGAATGGAATGGAAAGAAATGTGGAATGGAATGGAATAGAATGTGGAATGGAATGTTTAATGGAATGTGGAAAGGAATGGAATGGAATGTGGAATTGAATCAATTGGAATGTGGAATGGGATGTGGAACAGAAAGTGGAATACAAAGTCGAATGGAATGTGAAATGGTAAGTGGAATTGAATGGAATCTGGAATGTAATGGAATACAATGTGGAATGGAATGGAATGGAATGTGTAATGGAATGGAAAATGGTATGAAATGGAAAGGAATATGGAATGGAATGGAATGGAATGCGGAATGGAAAGCAATGGAACGAAGAATATAATGTGGAATGAAACGTTTAATGTAATGGAATGGAATGTGCAATGGAATGCAACGTGGAATGTAATGCAATGGAATGTGGAATACAATGGAATGCAGTCTGGAATGGAGTGAAAGGGAATGAGGAAAGGAATGGAAGGGAATGTGGAATGGAATGGAATGGATAAAGGAATGTGGAATGGAATGGAATGGAATGTGGAATCTAATGTGGAATGGAATGGAAAGGAATGTGGAATGGAATGTGGGAAGGAAAGGAATGAAATGGAATGTGGAACGGAATGTGGAATGGATTGCGAATTTAATGCAGAATGGAAAAGAATGGAATGTGGTATGGAATGGAAAGAAATATGGAATGGATTATGAAATGGAATGTGGAAAGGAATGGAATGGAATGTGGAATGGAATGGAAAGGAATGTGGAATGGAATGGAACGTGAAGTGGAAAGTGGAATGGAATATGGAAAGGAATGTGGAATATACTGTGGAATGGAATGGAATGGAATTTGGAATGGAATGGAATATAATATGGATTGGAATGGTATGGAATATGGATTGGAATGGAATGGAATGGGGAAAGGAATGTTGAATGGAATGTAATGGAAAGTGGAATGGAAAGTAGAATGAAATGGAATGGAATCTTGAATGGAAAGTGGATTGGAATGGAATGGAATGTTAACTGGAATGGAATGGAATGTGGAAAAGAGAGGAATGGAATGGAATGTGGAATGGAATGTGGGATGGAATGTGGAATAGAATGTGGAATTGAATGGAATGTTATGTGGAATGGAAAGTGGAATGGAATGGAATGGAATGTGGAATGGAAGGTGGAACACAATGGAATGGAATGTGGTGTGGAATAGAATGGGATATGGAATGTGGAATGGAATGGAAAGAATGTGGAATGGAAAGGAATGTGGAATGGAATGTGAAAAGGAATGGAATTGAAAGTGGTATGGAATGTGGAATAGAATGGATTGAAATGAGGAATGGAATTGAATGGAATGTGGAATGTAACGTGGAATGGAATGGAATGTGCAGTGGAATGGAATGGAATGTGGAATGGAATGGAATGGAGTGTGGAGTGGATCGGAATGCAATGGAAAGGAATGCGGAATGGTATGTGGAATGGAATGGAATGGAATGTGGAACGGAACGTGGAATAGAAAGTGGAATGGAATGTGAAATGGTACGTGGAATGGAATGGAATGTGGAATGGAATTGAATGCAATGTGGAATGGAATGAAACGGAATGTGGAATGGAATGTGAATGGAATAGAATGGAAGGAGGAATGGCGGAATAGAATGGAATGTAGAATGCAGGAATGGAATGGAATGTGGAATTGAGTGGAATGGAATGTGGAATGGAATGGAATGGAATGTGGAATGGAATGTGGAATGGAAAGTGGAATGGAATGGAATGGAATGTGGAATTGAATCGATTGGAATGCGGAATGGGACTTGGAACAGAAAGTGGAATACAAAGTCGAATGGAATGTGAAATGGTACGTGGAATGTAATGGAATGTGGAATTGAATGGAATACAATGTGGAATGGAGTGGAGTGGAATGTGGAATGGAATGGAAAATGGAATGAAATGGAATGGAATATGGAATGGAATGGAATGGAATGCGGAATGGAAAGGAATGGATCGAAGAATATAATGTGGGATGGAACGTTTAATGTAATGGAATGGAATGCAGAATGGAATGCAATGTGGAATGTAATGTAATGGAATATGGAATACAATGGAATGCAGTCTGGAATGGAGTGAAAAGGAATGAGGAACGGAAAGGAAGGGAATGTGGAATGGAACGGAATGGATAATGGAATGTGGAATGGAACGGAATGGAATGTGGAATGGAATGTGGAATGGAATGGAATGGAATGTGGAATGGAATGTGGGAAGGAATGGAATGAAATGGAATGTGGAACGGAATGTGGAATGGGTTTCAAATATAATGTGGAATGGAAAGGAATGGAATGTGGTATGGAATGGAAAGGAATATGGAATGGATTATGAAATGGAATGTGGAAAGGAATGGAATGGTATGTGGAATGGAATGGAAAGGAATGTGGAATGGAATGGAACGTGGAGTGGAAAGTGGAATGGAAAGTGGAATGCAATATGGAAAAGAATGTGGAATATACTGTGGAATGGAATGTAATGGAATTTGGAATGGAATGGAATGGAATATGGATGGGAATGGTATGGAATATGGATTGGAATGGAATGGAATGTGGAAGGGAATGTTGAATGGAATGTAATGGAAAGTGGAATGGAAATTAGAATGAAATGGAAAGGAAAGTGGAATGGAAAGTGGATTGGAATGGAATGGAATGTTAACTGGAATGGAATGGAATGTGCAAAAGAGTGGAATGGAATGGAATGGAATGTGGAATGCAATGTGGAATAGAATGTGGAATTGAATGGAATGTGATGTGGAATGGAAATTCGAATGCAATGGAATGGAATGTGGAATGGAAGGTGGAATGCAATGGAATGGAAAGTGGTGTGGAATGGAATGGAATATGGAATGTGGAATGGAATGGAAAGAATGTGGAATGGAAAGGAATGTGGAATGGGATGTGGAAAGGAATGGAATTGAAAGTGCTATAGAATGTGGAATAGAATGGATTGGAATGAGGAATGGAATTGAATGGAATGTGAAATGTAATGTGGAATGGAATGGAATATGCAGTGGAGTGGAATGGAAGGTGGAATGGAATGGAATGGAATGTGGAGTGGATCGGAATGCAATGGAAAGTAATGCAGAATGGTATGTGGAATGGAATGGAATGGAATATGGAATGGAATGTGGAATGGAATGTGGAATGTAACGGAATGGAATGTTGAATGGAATGTGGAATGGAATGGAATCTAATGAAATGGAACGTGACATGAAATGGAATGGATCATGGAATGGAATGGATTGGAACATTCAATGGATCATCCAATGGAACGTGGAATGGAATGTGGAATGGAATGGAATGGAATGCACAATGGAATGGAATGTGAAATGGAATGTGGAATGGAAGGGAATGTGGAATGGAATGGGAATGGAATGTGTAATGGAATGGAATGAAATGTGGAATGGAATGAAACGGAATGTGGAATGGAATGGAAAGTGGAATGAAATGGAATGGAATTTAGAATGGAATGGAATGGATGGCGGAATGGAATGCAATGGAATGAAGAATATAATGTGGAAAGGAACATTTAATGTAATTTAATGGAATGTGGAATGGAATGCAATGTGGGATAGAATGCAATGGAATGCAGAAAACAATGGAATGCAGTCTGGAATGGAGTGAAAAGGAACGTGCAATGGAATGGAAGGGAATGTGGAATGGAAGGGAATGTGTAAAGGAATGTGGAATGGAACGGAATGGAATGAGGAATGGAAAGTGGAATGGAATGTGGGAAGGAATGGAATGGAATGGAACGTTCAAAGCAATGTGGAATGGATTTGGAATTTAATGTGGAATGGAAAAGAATGGAATGTGGGATGAAATGGAAAGGAATATGGAATGGAATATGAAATGGAATGTGGAATACAAGGGAATTCAATGTGGAATGGAAAGGAATGGAATGTGGAGTGGAAAGTGGAATGGAAAGTGGAATGCAATATGGAAAGGAAAGTGGAATATATTGTGGAATGGAATGGAATGGAATTCGGAATGGAATGGAATGGAATATGGATTGGAATGGAATGGAATATGGATTGGAATGGAATGAAATAGAATGTGGAATGGAATGTTGAATGGAATGTAATGGAACATGGAATGGAAGTAGAAAGAAATGGAATGCAATGTGGAATGGAATGTGGAATGGAATGGAATTTAATGTTAACTGGAATGGAATAGAATGTTGAACAGAATGGAATGGAATGGAATGTGGAATGGAATGTGGAATAGAATGTGGAATTGAAAGGAATTTGAGGTGGAATGGAATGTCAAATGGAATGGAATGCAATGTGGAATGGAAAGTGGAATGGAATGTGGAAAGGAATGTGGAATGGAATATGGAATAGAATGGAATGGAATGTTTAATGGAATGGGGAATGGAACGGAAAGGAATGTGGAAGGAAATGTTTAATGTAATGGAATGGAATGTGGAATGGAATGGAATGGAATGTGGATTGGAATGCAATTGAATATGGAATTGAAATTGGAATGGAACATGGAATGGAATGTGGAATGGAATGTTGAATGGAATGAGAAATGGAACGTGGAATGGAATGAAATGTGGAATGGAATGTGGAATGGAACGTGGAATGGAATGCAATGTGGAATGGACAGTGGAATGTAATCTGGCATGGAATGTTTAATAGAATGGAATGGAATGTGGAATTTAACGTGGATTGGAATGGAATGGAATGTGGAAGGGAATGGAATGGAATTTGGAATGGAGAGTGGAATGGAATGGAATGGAACGTGGAATGGAACCTGGAACGGAATGTGGAATGGAACTTTGAATGGAATGCTGGAATGGAATGGAATGCCGAGCGAAATGGAATGGAAAGTGGAATGGAAAGTGGAATGGAAAGGAATGGAATGGAATGGAATGGAGAATGGTATTTGGAGTGGAATGGAATGCAACATGGAATGGAATGTGGAATGGAATGGAATGTGTAACGAATGGAATGCAATGTGGAATGGAATGGAATGGAATGTGGAATGGATTGTGGAATGGAATGGAATGGAATGGAATGTGCAGTGGAATGGAATGGAATGTGGAATGGATTGTGGAATGGAATGGAATGGAATGGAATGGAATGTGCAGTGGAATGGAATGGAAAGTTGAGTGGAATGGAATGGAATTTGGAATGGAATGCCGAATGGAATGCTGGAATGGAATTAAATGCTGAATGAAATGAAATGGAAGGTGGAATGGAATGGAATGGTATGGAATGTAGCATGGAACGTAATGGAATGCGGAATGGAAAGCAATGTAGAATGGAATAGGGAAAGGAATGGAATGCAATGTGGAATGGAATGGAATGCAATGAGGAATGGAATGGAATGAAATGTGGAATGGAAGGTGGAATGGAATGGAATGGAATGTGGTGTGGAATGGAATGGAATATGGGATGTGGAATAGAATGGCAAGAATGTGGAATGGAATGGAATATGGAATGGAATGTGGAAAGGAATGGAATTTAAAATGGTATGGAATGTGGAATAGAATTGATTGCAATGTGAAATGGAATTAAAAGGAATGTGGAATGTAATGTGGAATGGAAAGGAATGTGGAGTGGAATGGAATGGGATGTGGAATGGAATGTATTGCAATATGGAATGGAACGTGGTATACAATGTGGGAAGTTATTGACTGGAATGTGGAATGGTATGTGGAATGGAATGGAATGGTATGTAGAATGGAACGTGGAATGGAATGTGGAATGGAACGTGGTTTGGAATGGAATGCGGAATGGAATGGAATTCAATGTGGAATGGAATGGAAGGTGGAATGGAATGGAAGGTGGACTGGAATGGAATGGGATGTGGAATGGAATGGATCAGAATTTGGAATGGAATGGATTGGAAACTGGAATGGAAAGGAATTTCGAATGCAATGGAATGGAATGGAATTTTGAATGGAATGGAAGGGAATTGAATGTGGAATGGAAGGAGGAATGGAATGGAATGGAAAGTGGAATGCAATGGAATGGAATGTGGAAAGGAATGGAATGGAATGTTAACTGGAATGGAATGGAATGTGGAATGGAATGGAATGGAATGTGGAATTGAAAGGAATGGAATGAGGAAAGGAACGTGTAATGGAATGAGGAATGGAATGTGGAATGGACAGCAATGCAACATACAAAGGAATGTGGAATGGAATTTAATGGAATGTGGAATGGAAAGGAATGCGATGTGGAAAGGTATGTGGAATGGAATGGAATGGAATGCTAACTGGAATGGAATGCATTTTGGAATGGAATAGAATGCAATGTGGAATGGAATGTAGAATGAAAAGGAATGGAATTTGGAATGGAATGGAATGGAATGGAATTTGGAATGGAATGGAAGGGAATGAAATGTGGAATGGAGTGGAATAGAATGTGGAATGGAATGGAAAGTGGAATGGAATGGAATGGAATGAGGAAAGGAAAGTGTAGTGGAATGTGGAATGGAATGTGGAATGGAAAGGAATGCGACGTGGAAAGCAATGTGGAATATAAAGGAAAGGAATCCGGAATGGAAAGGCATGCAATGTGGAATGGAAAGTGGAATGGAATGTGATGGAATGTGAAGTGGAATGTGGAATGGAATGGAATGTAATATGGAATGAGATAGAATGGAATGTGGAATGGAATGTGTATTGGAATGGAATGGAATGTGGTATGGAATGTGGAATGGAATGGAAGGGAATGTGAAATGGAATTGATTACAACGTGGAACGGAATGTGGAATGGAATGGAATGGGGTGTGTAATGAAATGGAATTTGTATAGAATTGATTGGAATGTGGAACGGAATGTCGAATGGAATATAGAATGAAATGTAATGCAATGTGGAATGGAATGGAATGGAATGTGGACTGGAAAGGACTGGAATGTTGAACGGAATGGAAAGGAATATAATGTGGAATGGAATGTGTAATGGAATGGAATGGAAAGTGGAATGGAAGGCGGAATGGAAAGAAATGGTATGTGGAAGGGAATGTGGAATGGAATAGAATGGAATGTGGAATGCAACGTGTTATGGAATGGAATGGTATGTGGAAAGGAACGTGGAATGGAATGTCAAATGGGAAGTGGAATGTAATGGAATGTGGAATGGAATGTCTAATGGAACAATGAATGGAATGAAATGATGAATGAATTGTTGAATGGAAAGTCGAATGGAATGTAGAATGGAATAGAATGGAATGGAATGCGGAATGTGGAATGGAATGGCATGTGGAATGGAATGGAAAGGAATGGAATGTGGAAAGGAAAATAATGGAAAGGAATGGAATGGAATGGAATGGGGAATGGAATTGAATAGAATGTGGAATGGAATGTGAAATGGATTGGAATGGAATGTAAAGTGAAATGGAAAGGAATGGAATGGAATGTGGAATGCAATGGAATAGAATGTGGAATGGAACGTGGAATGTAACGTGGAATGGAAAGGAATGGAAAGTGGAGTTCAAAGTGTAATGGAACGTGGAATGGAACGTGGAATGGAATGGAATGCAATGTGAAATGGAATGGAATGGAAGCTGGAATGGAATGGAATGGAATGTGGAATGGAACGGAATGGAATGGAATGGAATAGAATGTGGGATATAATGCAATGGAATGTGGAATGGAAAGGAATGGAATTTGGAATGGAATGTGGAATGGAAGGGAATGGAATTTGGAATGGAATGGAATGGAATGTGGAATGGAATGGACTGTGGAATGCAATGGAATGGAATGTGGAATGGAATGGAATGGAATGCGGAACAGAATGCAATGGAACGAGGAATGGAATGTGGAATGCAACGTTTAATGGAATGGAATGCAATGCGGAATGGAATGCAATGTGGAATGGAATGAAATGGAATATGGAATAGAATGGAATGCAGTCTCGAATGAAATGTAATGGAATGTGGAATGGAATGGAATGGAATGTGGAATGGAATGGAGTGGAATGTGGAATGGAATGTGGAATGGAATAGAATGCAATGTGGAATGGAATGTTGAAGGTTATGGAATGGAATGGTATATGGAATGGATGGTGGAATGGATTTTGAATTTAATGTGGGATGGAATGAAATGGAATGTGGTATGGAATGGAAGGGAATATGGACTGGAATGTGGAATGGAATGTGGAATGGAGTGGAATGGAATGTGGAATGGAATGTGAAATGCAATGGAATGGAATGTGGAATGGAATGGCATGGAAAGGAATAGAATTCGGAATACAATGTAAGGTGGAATGGAATAAGGAATGGAATGGAATGGAATGTGGAATGGAATGGAATGGAAGTTGGAAAGGAGGAATGGTTTGGAATGTAGAATGGAGGAATGGAATGGAATGTGGAATTGAAAGAAAAATAATTCGTAATGGAATGTGGAATGGAATGTGGAATTGAATGGAATGGAATGTGGAACTGAATTGAATGGAATGTGGAATGGAATGAGGAATGGAATGGAATGGAATGTGGAATGGAATGGAATGGAATTTGGAATGGAATGGAATGGAATGTGGAATGGAATGTCGAATGGAAAGTGGAATGAAATGGAATGGAATGTGGAATTGAATATAATGGAATGTGGAATGAAATGCGGAATGGAATGGAATGGAATGTGGAATGGAATCGAACGGAATGTGTAATGCAATGGAATGGAATGTGGAATGGAATGTACTGGAATGTGGAATGGAATCAACTGGAATGTGGAATGGAATGGAATGGAATGTGGAGTGAAGTGGAATTCAATGGAATGGAATGTGCAATGGTATGTGGAATGGAATGGAATGGAATGTGGAATGGAACGTGGAATGGAAAGTAGAATGTAATGTGGAATGATACGTGCAATGGAACGGAATGTGGAATCGTATGTGTTATGGAATGGAACGCAATGTGGAATGGAATGGAATGGAATGTGGAATGGAAAGGAATGTGGAAAGAAATGAAATGTAATGTGGAATGGAATGGAATGGAAAGTGGAATGGAATGGAATGCAGTGGAATGGAATGGAATGGAATGGAATGTGTAATAGAAGGTGAAATGCAATGAAATGGAACGTGGAATGGAATGGAATGGAATGTGGAATGGAATGGAATGGAATATGAAATGTGGAACGGAATGGAATGGAATGTGGATTGCAATGCAATGGTATGTGGAATGGAATGGATTGGTATGTGGAATGGAACCTGGAAAGGAATGTGGAATGGAATTAAATGGAATGTGGAATGGAATGTGGAATGGAATGTATCGGAAAATAGAATGGAACGTGGAATGGAATGTGGAATGGAATGTGGAATTGAATAGTATGCAATGTAATGGAATGTGGAATTGAATGGAATGGAATGTGGACTGCAATGGAAGGGAAAGTGGAATTTAATGGAATGGAATGTGGAATGGAATGTCGAATGGAATGTCGAATGGAATGGAAAAGAAAATGGAATTGAATGGAATGGAATGTGGAAAGGAATGGAATGGAATGTGGAATGGAATGGAATAGAATTTGGAATGGAATGGAATGCATTGTGAAATGGAATGGAATTGAATGTGGAAAGGAATGCAATGGAAATTGGAAAGGAATGGAAAGAATGGAAAGGAATGTGGAGTAGAATGTAATGGAATGTGGAATGGAATGGAATGGAATGGAATGGAATGTGGAATGTAATGGAATGGAATGTGGAATGGAACGTGGCATGGAATGTGGAATGGAATTCAATGGAATGTGGAATGGTATCTGGAATGGAATGGAATGGAATGAAAAACGGGACGTGGAATGGAATGTGGAATGGAATATGGAATGGAACGTGTTATGTAATGGAATGCGGAATGGTATGCAATGGAATGTTGAATATAATAGGAGGTGGAATGGAATGGCATGGGATGTGGAATAGAATGTGGAATGGAATGGAATGGAATGTGGAATGGAATGGAATGGAATGAGTAAAGGAAAATGTAATGGAACGTGTAATGGAATGTGGAATTGAAAGGAATGCGACATTGAAAGGAATTTGGAAAGGAATGGAATGGAATGTGTTATGGAAAGGAATGCAATGTGGAATGGAATGTGGAATGTAATGTAATGTAATATGGAATGGAATGGAATGTGGAATGGAATGGAATCCAATTTTGAATGGAATGGAATTGAATGTCGACTGGGAAGGAATGGAATGTGGAATGGAATGGAAAGGAATGGAATGTGAAATGGAATGTGGAATAGAATGTGGAATTCAATGGAATGTGATTTGGAATGGAAAGTACAATGGAATGGAAAGGAATGTGTAATGGAATGGAGTGTGGAGTGCTCTGTGGAATGGAATGGAATGGAATGTGGAATGGAATGGAATGGAATGTGGAATGGAATGTGGAATGGAATGTGGAATGGAATTTGAAATGGAATGGAACGCAGTGTGGAATGGAATGGAAAGGAACGTGGCATTCCATTCCGTTCCATTCCACATTACATTCCGTTTCATTCCACATTCCATTTCACATTTCTTTCCATATTCCATTCCACATTCCATTCTGCATTCCGTTCCACATTTCCTTCCACATTCCATTCCACATTCCATTCCACATTGCATTAAATTCCACATTCCATTCCACATTCCTTTCCTTTCCATCCCACATTCCATTCGTTTTCATTCCACATTCCATTGCACATTTCATTCCACATTTCATTGCACATTCCATTCTACATTCCATTCCCTATTCCATTCAACATTCCATTCCATTCCACATTCCATTACACGTTCCATTACATTTTCCTTTACTCATTCCATTCCATTCCATTTCACATTCCATTCCATTCCATTCCACATTCTATTCCACATCCCATGCCATTCCATTCCACCTCCTATTATATTCAACATTCCATTGCATACCATTCCGCATTCCATTACATAACACGTTCCATTCCATATTCCATTCCACATTCCATTCCACGTCCCGTTTTTCATTTCACATTCCATTCCATTCCATTCAACATTCTCTTCCGTTCAATTCCACATTCCATTCCATTCCTTTCCATTCCACATTGCGTTCCATTCCATTCCGCATTCATATTAAATTCATTTCCAATCCACATTCCATTCCATTCCATTCCACGATTCCAAATTCGAATCCATTCCATTCCACATTCCATTCTATTCCATTCCACATACCATTCCATTCCATTCCATTCCATTCCACATTCCATACCATTCCATTCTTATTCCACATTCCATTCCTATCCATTTCACATTCCATAGCATTCCATTCCATTCCATTCCACATTCCATTCAATTCAATTCCGGTTTCCATTCCATTCCATTCCATTCCACATTCCAATCCACTCCATTAAATTCCACATTCCATTCCATTCAATTCCTCCTTCCATTCCATTCCCTTCCACATTCCATTCCATTCCATTCCACATTCTATACCATTGCATTCCATCCCACATTGCATTCCTTTCCATTCCACATTCCATAAAATTTCATTCCAATTCACATTCCATTCCTTTCCATTCTACATTAGATTGCATTCCATTCCACATTTAAATCCATTCCACTCCATTCCACGTTCCATTCCCTTCCTTTCCACATTCCTTTCCATTCCATTCCTTTCCAATCCATTCCATTCTATTCCATTCTGAATTCCTTTCCATTCTATTCCAAATTATATTCGACATTCCATTGCACATTGCATTCCACATTCCATTCAGTTCCATAACGCGTTCCATTCCACATTCCATTCCACATTACATTCCATTGTATTCCACATGCCACTCTACATTACAGTCCACATTCCACTGCATTCCATTCCACGTTCCATTCCACATTCCACTGCATTCCATTCCACGTTCCATTCCACATTCCATTCCTTTCCATTCCACGATCCATTCCACATCCCATTGCACATTGCATTCCACATTCCTTTCCGTTCCATAAAACGTTCCGTTCCACATTCCATTCAACATTCCTTTCCATTCTATTCCACATGACACTCCACATTCCAGTCCACATTCCATTCCATACCATTCCACATTCCATTCCAGATTCCATTTCATTCCATTCCACATTCTATTCCACATTACATACCACATTCCACTCCACATTCCACTCCACATTCCCTTCCACATTCCATTCCATTCCATTCCACATTTCATTCAAAATTCCATTCCATTCAATTCCACATGTTATTCCACTTTGCATTCCACATTCCATTCCATCGCACATTTCATTAGACATTCCAATCCATTCCATTCCATATTCCATTCTACATTCCATTGAATTTCATTCCACATTGCAATCCATATTCCATTCCACATTTCCTTCCTCATTCCATTCCATTCCATTCCACATTCCATTCCACATTCCATTCCATTCCATTCCACATTCATTTCCCCTTTCGCTTCCACATTCCATTCCATTCCATTCCAGATTCCTTTCCACATTTTATTCCTTTTCATTCTACATTCCTTTCCTCATTCCATGCCATTCCATTCCACTTTCCATTCCACATTCCTTTCCACATTCCTTTCCACGTTCCATTCCATTGCATTCCACATTCCATTTCACATTCCATTCCATAGTACATTCCATTCCACATTCCATTCCACATTCCATTCCACGTTCCATTCCACTTTCCATTCCATTCCATTCCACATTCCATTCCATTCCACATTCCATTTCACGTTCCATTCTGCAGTCAGTTCCACGTTGCAGTAAATTTCCTTTCCATTCCATTCCATGTTCTACTCCAGTTTACATTCCTTTCCATACCACGTTTCATTCCACTTTACATTGCACATTCCATTCCAGTTTCCATTCCACTTTCCATTCCACGTTCCATTGCATGTGGTACTCCAAGTTTCATTACATTCCATTCCACGTTACATTCAACATTCCATTCCATCCCATTCCACGTTCCATTCCGTTCCATTTCACGTTCCATTCCACATTCCATTGCACATTCCATTCTACAATCCATTCCGTTCCATTCCATTCCATTCCACGTTCCATTCCACATTCCATTCCACATTCCATTCCATTCCATTCCACATTCCATTCCATTCCATTCCACATTCCATTCCACATTCCTTTCCACATTCCACTCCTTTCCATTCCATTCCACATTCCATTCCACGTTTCATTCCTTAGTCCATTCCATTCCATTCCACATTCCATTCCACATTCCTTTTCACATTCCATTCAATTCCATTCCACATTTCATTCAACATTCCATTCGTCATTCCTTTTCATTCCTTTCCAGTTTCCATTCCACTATCCATTCCATTCGATTGCACGCTCAGTTCCACATTCCATTGTACTTTCCTTTCCACTTTGCTTTCCATTCCATTGAACGTTCCATTCGACATTCCATTCCACGTTCCATTTCTCTGCATTCCACGTTCGATTCCACATTCTATTTTACTTTACATTCCAAGTTCCATTCCACATTACTTTCCACGTTCCATTCCAATTTCCATTCTATTCCATTCCAAGTTCCATTCCACATTCAATTCCAATCCATTCCACGTCCCATTTCACATTGCATTCCACATTCCAATCCACGTTCCATTCCACATTTCACTGCACATTCTATTCCACGTTACATTCCACATACCATTCCACTTTCCATTCCACATTCCATTCCATGTTCGATTCCACTCCATTACACGTTCCATTCCACATGCTATTCCATTCCATTCCAAGATCCATTCCACATTCCATTGCAAGTTACATTCCACATTCCATTCCAGATTCCATTCCACATTCTCTTCCACTTTCCATTCCATATTCCATTCCAAATTCACTTTCACATTCCATTCCATTCCATTCCAGTGTCCATTCCCCATCCCATTACATTCCATTCCACATCCCATACCACATTGCATTCCATATTCCTTTCCATTCCATTCCACATTCCGCACTGCATTCGATTCCATTCCATTCCACATTCCATTCCATTACTTTTCACATTCCATTCCACATTCAATTGCACGTCCCATTCCATTCCATTCCACGTTCCATTCTACCTTCAATTATACATAGCATTCCATTCCATTCAAAATACCATTCTAGTTACATTAGAGGATCCATCCCACGATCCATTCCACGTTCCATTCCATTCCATTCCACGTTAGATTCCATATTCCATTCCGTTCCTTTCCATGAAATGGAAAGTCGAATATTATGTGTAATGGAATGGAATGGAATCGAATGTAATATGGAATGAAATTGAATGTGAAATGGATTCCATTCCATTTCACATTCCTTTCCACATTCCATTCTGTGGAATGTAATGGAATATGGAGTGGAATGGAATGGAATGGAAGGTGGAAAGGAATGTGGAATGGAACGGAATGTCACGTGGAATGCAAAGTAGAATGGAATGGAAAGGAATGTGGAAAGGCAGGTGGAATGGAATGGAATTGAATGTGGAATGCAACGTGGAATGTGGAATGGAATGTGGAATGGAATGGAATGGAATGCATTGCAATGTGGAATGGAATGGAATGGAATGTGGAATGGAATGGAATGGAAGTGGAATGGAATGGTATATAATACAATGAGAAATGGAATGCAATGGAATGTGGAATGGAAGGCGGAACGGAATGGAATGGAATGTGGAATGGAATGTAATAGAATGTGGAATGGATTAGAATGGAATATGTAATGTGGAATGCAATGGAAGAACGTGGAGTGGAATGTGGAATGGAATGGAATGGATAGTGGTATGGAATATGTAATAGAATGGAATGGAATGTAGAATGGAATGGAATGGAATGTGGATTGGAATATGGAATGGAATGGAATGTGAGGTAGAATGGAATGGGATATGGAATGGAATGGATTGGAATGTCGATTGGAACGTGGAATTTAATGTGGAATGGAATTGAATGGAATGTGGAATGGTATGTGGAATGGAATGGAATGTAATGTAGAGTGGAACGTTGAATGGAATGTGGAATGGAATGTGGAATGGAACGTGGTTTGTTATGGAATGTGGAATGGGATTGAATTCAATGAAATGGAATGTGGAATGGAATGGAAAGGAATTTGGAGTGGAATGGAATGGAATGGAAAGTAATTTGGAGTGGAATGGAATGGAATGTGAAATGGAATGGAATGGAATGTGAAATGTAATGTGCAATGGAACGTGGAATGCAATGGAAAGGAAGGTGGAATGGAATGGAATTTAATGTGGAATGGAATGGGAAGGAATTTGGAATAGAATGGAATGGAATTTTTAATGGAATGGAATGCACTGTGGAATGGAATGGAATGGAATGTGGAAAGGAATGCAAAGGAATGTGGAATGGAATGGAAGGGAATGAAATGTGGAAAGGAACGGAATGGTATATGCGATGGAATGGAATGGAATATGGAATTGAATGTAATGCAATGTGGAATGGAATGTGGAATGGAATGGAATGGAATGTAAATTAGAAAGGAAAGGCATAGAATATTGAATGGATTGGAATGGAATGTGGAATGGAATGGAAAGGAATGTGGAATGCAATGGAATGGAAAGGAATGTGGAATGGAATTTGAAATGGAATATGAAATGCAATGTGGCACTGAATGGAATGGAATGTATAATAGAATGAGGAATTTAATGGAATGCATTGAGGAATGGAATGTCGAATGGAATCGAATGTAATTTCGAATAGAATGTGGAATGGAATGGAATGTGAAATGGAATCGAAGGGAATGTGGAATGGATTGTGGAATGCAATGGAATGCAATGTGAAATGGAATGGAATGGAATGGAATAGAATGTGGTAAAACATAAGATATGGAATGGAATAAAGAGTGGAACAGAATGGAAAGTGTAATGGAATGTGAATGGAATGGAATGGAAGGTGGAATGGAGTAATGGAATGGAATGTGGAATGGAGGAATGGAATAGAATCTAGAATGGAATGGAATGGAATGTGGAATGGAATGCGGAATGGAATGGAATGGAATTTGGAATTAAATCGAATGGAATGTGGAATGAATTGTTGAGTGGAATGGAAGGTGGAATGGAATGAGGAATGGAATGGACTGAAATGTGGAATGGAATGGAATGGAATGTGGAATGGAATGTTTAATGGAATGTGGAATTGAATGTGGAATTGAATCGAATGAAAAGTGGAATGGAATGTGGAATGGAGTGGAATGGAATGTGGAATGGAATGGAATCGATTGTGGAATGGAATGGAATGTAGAGTGGACCGGAATGCAATGAAATGAAATGTGGTGTGGTATGTGGAATGGAATAGAATGGAATGTGGAACGGAACGAGGAATAGAAAGTGGAATGGGAAGTGAAATGTTACGTGGAATGGAATGGAATGTGGAATGGAATGGAATGCAATGTGGAATGGAATGCAACGGAATGTGGAAAGAAATGGAAAGTGGAATGAAATGGAATGGAAAGTGGAATGGAATGGAATGGAATTCGGAATGGAATGCAATGGAACGAATAATATAATGTGGAATGGAACGTTTAATGTAATGGAATGGAATGTGGAATGGAATGCAATGTGGAATGGAATGCAATTGAATATGGAATACAATGGAATGCAATCTGGAATGGAGTGAAGAAGAATGTGGAACGGAATGGAAAGGAATGTGGAATGGAATGGAATGGGTAATACAATGTGGAATGGAACGGAATGGAATGTGGAATGGAATGTGGAATGGAACGGATTGGAATGTGGAATGGAATATGGGAAGGAATGGAATGAAATGGAATGTGGAACGGAATGTGGAATGGATTTGGAATTTAATGTATAATGTAAAGGAATGGACTGTAGTATGGAATGGAAAGGAATATGGAATGGATTATGTAATGGAATGTGGAAAGGAATGGAATGGAATGTGGAATGGAATGGAACGTGGAGTGGAAAGTGGAATGGAAAGTGGAATGGAACATGGAAAGGAAAGTGGAATATATTGTGGAATGGAATGGAATGGAATTTGGAATGGAATGGAATGGAATATGGATTGGAATGGAATGGAATATGGATTGGAATGGAATGGAATGTGGAATGGAAGGTAGAATGAAATGGAATGGAATGTGGAATGGAAAGTGTAATGGAATGGAATGGACTGTTAACTGGAATAGAATGGAATGTGGAAGAGAATCGAATGGAATGGAATATAGAATGGAATCTGGAATGGAAAGTGTAAAAGAATGTGGAATTGAATGGAATGTGATGTGGAATGGAAAGTGGAGTGGAATGGAATGGAGTGTGGAATGGAAGGTGGAATGCAATGGAATGGAATGTTGGTGTGGAATGGAATGGAATATGGAATGTGGAATGGAACAGAAAGAATGCGGAATGGAAAGGAATGTGGAATGGAATGTGGAAATGAATGGAATTGAAAGTGGTATGGAATGTGGAATAGAATGGACTGGAATGTGGAATAGAATTGAATGGAATGTGGAATGTAATGTGGAATGGAATGGAATGTGGAATGGAATGGAATGGAATGTGGAGTGGAACAGAATGCAATGGAATTGAATGTGGAACGGTATGAGGAATGGAATGGAATGGAATGTTGAATGGAACGTTTAATAGAAATTGGAATGGAATGTTAAATGGTACTTTGAATGGAATGGAATGTGGAATGGAATGGAATGCAATGTGTAATGGAATGGAACGGAATGTGGAATGGAATGGAAAGTGGAATGAAATGGAATGGAATGTGGAATGGAATGCATTGGAACGAAGAATAAAATGTGGAATGGAACGTTTAATGTAATGTAATGGAATGTGGAATGAAGTGCAATTGGAATGGAATGCAATGGAATATGGAATACAATGGAATGCAGTCTGGAATGGAGTGAAAAGGAATGTGGAATGGAATGGAAAGGAATGTGGAATCTAAGGGAATGTGTAATGGAATGTGGAATGGAACGGAATGGAATGAGGAATGGAATGTGGAATGGAATGTAAGGGAACATGGAATGGAAAGTAGAAACAAATGGAATGGAATGTGGTATGGAAAGTGGAATGGAATGGAATGGAATATTAACTGGAATGGAAAGGAATGTTGAACAGAATGGAATGGAATAGAATGTGGAATGGAATGTGGAATAGAAAGTGGAATTGAACGGAATGTGAGGTGGAATGGAATGTGGAATGGAAGGTGGAATGGAATGGAAAGGAAAGTCGTGTGGAATGGAATGGAATATGGAATGTGGAATGGAATGGAAAGAATGTGGAATGGAATGGAATGTGGAATGGAATGAGGAAAGGAATGGAATTTAAAGTGGTATGTAATGTGGAATAGAATGGATTGGAATGTGGAATGGAATTGAATGGAATGTGGAATGTAATGTGGAATGGAATGGAATGGGATGTGGAATGGAATAGAATGGAATGCGGAATGGAATGGAATGCAATTTTAAGGAATATGGAATGGAATTGAATAGAATGTGGAATGGTATGTACAATGGAATGGAACGGTATGTAGAATGGAACGTGGAATGGAATGTGAAAAGGAACGTGGTATGTAATGGAATGCGGAATGGAATGGAATTCAGTGTGGAATGGAAAGGAAGCTGGAACAGAATGGAATTGGACGTGGAATGGAATGGATCAGAATGTGGAATGGAATGGATTGGAAACTGGAATGGAAAGGAATTTGGAATGGAATGGAATGGAATGGAATTTTGAATGGAATGGAAGGGAATTGAATGTGGAATGGAATGAGGAATGGAGTGGAATGGAAAGTGTAATGGAAAGGAATGGAATATGGAAAAGAATACAATGGAATATTAACTGGAATGGAATGGAATGTGGAACAGAATGGAATGGAATGTGGAATGGAATGGAATGCAATGTGGAATGGAATGTGGAATGAAATGGAATGGAATGTGGAATGGAATGTGGAATGCACTGGAATGGAATGTGGAATGGAATGGAATGGGTTGAGGAAAGGAACGTGTAATGGAATGTGGAATGGAATGTGGAATGGACAGTAATGCGACATACAAAGGAATGTGGAATGGAATGCATTGGAATGTGGAATGGAAAAGAATGCGATGTGGAATGGTATGTGGAATCGAATGGAATGGAATGTGGAACGGAATGGAATGGAATTTGGAATGCAATGGAATGCAATGTCGAATTGAATGTAGAATGGAACGGAATGGAATGTGAAATGGAATGTTGAATGGAATCGAATGCAATATGGAATGGGCTGGAATGGAATGTGGAATGGAATGTGTAATGTAATGGAATGGAATGTGGAACCGAATGGAATGGAATGTGGAATGGAATGGAATGGAATATGGAATGGAATGGAATGTGGAATGGAATATGGAATGGAATGCAATGCAATGTGGAATGGAATTTAATGGAATGTGGAATGCAATGGAATGTGGAATGGAATATGGAATGGAATGTAATGCAATGTGGAATGCAATGGAATGGAATGTGGACTGGAATGGAATGGAATATGGAATGGAATGGAATGGTATGTGGAATGGAACGTGGAATGGAGTGGAATGGAATGTGGAATGGAATTGAATCTGGAATGGAATGGAGTGGAATGGAATTTGGAATGGAATGGAATGGAATGGAATTTGGAATGGAATGGAAGGGAATGAAATGTGGAATGGAGTAGAATAGAATGTGGAATGCAATGGAATGGAATGTGGAATGGCATGGAATGGAAAGAGGAAAGGAAAGTGTAATGGAATGTGGAATGGAATGTGAAATGGAAAGGAATGCGATGTGGAAAGCAATGTGGAATATAATGTAATGGAATGTGGAATGGAAAGGAATGCAATGTGGAATGGAATGTGGAATGGAATGGAATGGAATGTGGAATGGAATATGAAGTAGAATGAAAAGAAATGTGGAATGGAACGTGGAATGGAAAGTGGAACGAAACATTGAATGGAACTTGGACAGGAAAGCGCAATGGAATGGGAAGAAAACTTGGAAACGATTTCAATGGAATTTCATGGAATGTGAAATGGAGTGGAGTGGCATGTGGAATGGAATTTGGAATGGAATGGAATGGAATGGAAAATGGAATTGAATGGAATATGGGATGGAATGGAATGGAAAATGGAATGGAAGGGAATGGAATGGAATGTTTAAACTAATGGAATGGAATGGGCAATGGAATGTGGAATGGAATGGAATGGAATGCGGCATGGAACGTGGAATGGAAAGTGGACGGGAACATTGAATGGAAAGGAATGTGGAATGGAAAGTGGAATGGAAAGCGGAATGGAATGGAATGTGGAATGGACTGTGGAATGGAATGCAATGGAATAGAATGTGCAATGGATTGGAATGGAATGTGGAATGGAATGGAGGGGAATAACGAATGGAATGGAATGGAAAGAGGAATGGAATAGAATGGAATGTGGAATGGAATGGAAATGAATGTGGAATGGAATGGAATGGAAAGTGGAATGGAATGTGGAAAGGAGTGGAATGGAAAGTGGAATGGAATGTGGACAGGAGTGGAATGGAATGCCGAATGAAATGGATTGGAATGTTATGTAATGTGGAATGGAATGGAATATAATAAGGAATGCAATGTGGGGAGGAATGGAATGGAATGTGGAATGGAATGAGGAATTGAATGGAATGGAAAGTTGATTGGAATGTGAAATACCATTGAATGGAATGTGGAATGGAATGTGGAATAGAATGGAATGGGGAATGGAAATGAAAGGCATGTGGAAAGGAATGTGGAATGGAATGTATTGGAATGTGGAAAGGAATATGGAATGGAATGGAATGCAATGTGGAATAGAAAGTGGAATATAAGGGAATGGAATGTGGAATGGAATGGAAAGGAATGAGGAATGAAATGTGGAAAGGAATGTGGAATGGAATATGGAATAGAATGGAATGGAATGTGGAATGGAATGGGGAATCGAACGGAAAGGAATGTGGAATGAAATGTTTAATGCAATGGAATGGAATGTGTAATGGAATGGAATGGAATGTGGATTGGAATGGAATTGAAAATGGAATTGAAATTGGAATGGAACGTGGAATGGAATGTGGAATGGAATGTTGAATGGAATGAGGAATGGAACATGGAATGGAATGAAATGTGGAATGGAATGTGGAGTGTAATCTGGCATGGAATGTGAAATAGAATGGAATGGAATGTGGAATTTAATAGAATGGAATGTGGAATGGAATGGAATGTGGAATGGAATGTGGAGTGTAATCTGGCATGGAATGTGAAATAGAATGGAATGGAATGTGGAATTTAATAGAATGGAATGTGGAATGGAATGGAATGGAATTTGGAATGGAGAGTGGAATGGAATGGAATTGAACGTGGAATGGAACCTGGAACGGAATGTGGAATGGATCTTTGAAAGGAATTCTGGAACGGAATGGAATGCAGAGTGAAATGGAATGGAAAGTGGAATGCAAAGGAATGGAATGAGGAATGGAATGTAATGGAATGTAGAACGGAATTTGGAGTGGAATGTAATGCAAAGTGAAATGGATTGTGGAATGGAATGGAATGTGTAAAGAATGGAATGGAGTGTGGAATGGAACTTGGAATGGAAAGGGGACTGGACCATGTAGTGGACTGGAAAGTGGAATAGAATGGAATGTGAAATGGAAAGTGGAATGAAAATTCGAATGGAATGGAATATGGAATGGATAGTGGAATGGAATGGAATGGAATGGAATAGAATGTGGAATGGATTGGAATCGAATGTGGAATGGAATGGAATGCAACGCCGAATAGAATGGAATGGAATGTGGAATGGAATGGCGGGGACAGGAATGTGGAATGGAATGGAGTGGAATGTGGAAAGGAATGTGGAAGGCAGAAGAATGGAATACAGAATGAAATGGAATGGAATGTGGAATGGAATGTGGAATGGAATGGAATGGAATGGAATGGAATAGAATGTGGATTGGAATGTGGAAAGGAATGCAATGGAATGTGGAATGGAATGTGGAATGGAATGGAATGTGGAATAGAAATGAAAGGAATGGAATGTGGAATGGAATGGAATGGAATGTGGAATGGAATGTGGAATGGAATGCAATGGAATGTGGAATTGAATGTGAAATGGAATGGAATGTGGAATAGAAATGAAAGGATTGTGGAATGGAATGGAGTGAAATGTGGAATGGAATGTGGAATGGAAGAGAGTGGAATGTGGAATGGAATGTGTAATGGAATGGAATGGAATGTGGAATTGAAGGTGGAAGGCAATGGAATGGAATGTTGAAGGGAATGTGGAATGGAATGTAATGGAACTTGAAATCGAATCTGGAATGGAATGGAACAGAAAGTGGAATGGAAAGGAGTGGAATGTGGAATATAATGGATTGGAATGTGCAATGGAATGTGAAATGGAATGGAATGGAATGTGCAATGGAATTTGGAGTGGAATGGAATGGAATATGGAATGGAACGTAGAACGGAAGGTGGAATAGAATGGAATGGATCGTGGAATGGAAAGTACAATGGAAAGTGGAATGTGATGGAATGTAACATGGAAAAGAATTTGGAATGTAACGTGGAATTTAATCGAATGGAACGTGAAACGGAATGTGGAATGGAACGTAGAATGGAACGTGGAGTGAAATGTAATGGAACGTGGAATGGAACGTGGAGTGGAACATGGAATAGAATGGAATGGAATGTGCAATGGAATGGAATGGATCTTTGAGTGGAATTGAATGTAATGGAAGGTGGAATGTAATGGAATGTGGAGTGGAATGGAATGGAATGGAATGGGACGTGGAATAGAATGCAATATATGGTGGAAATCAACGTGGAGTATAATGGATTGGCATGTGGAATGGAATGGAACGGAACGTGGAATTAAATGGAATGGAACGTGGAATGGAATTGAATGGAAATTAAAATGCAATGCAAAGGAAGGTGGAATGGAATGGAATGGAACGTGGAATGGAATGGAATGGAAGGTGGAATGGAAAATATAGGAACGTGGAATGGAATGGAATGACATGAGGAATGGAATGGAATGGAAAGAGGAATGGAACGGATTGTAATGAAATGTGGAATGGAATAGAATGTGGAATGGAATGGAATGTCGACTGGAATGGAAAGTGGAATGGATTTGAATGGAATGTTGATTGGACCGGAATGGAATTGTAAGTGAAAGCGAACGTGAAATAGAATGGAATGGATTGTGGTATGGAACATGGAATGGAATGGAATGGAACCTGGAATGGAACGTGGAATGGAATGGAATGGGACGTGGATTTGAATGCTGAATGGAAAGTGGGATGGAATGTGGAATGTGGAATGGAATGGAATGGAATGTGGAATGGAATCGAGTGGAATGTGGCAAAGAATGGAATGTAATGTGGACTGGAATGGAATGAAATGTGGAATGGAATGAAATCGAATGAATTTGGAATGGAATGGAATGTTTTGTGGAATGGAATGTGGAATGGAATGCAATGGAATGTGGAATGGAATGGAATCGAACGTGAAATGGGATGGAAAGGAATGTGGAATGGAATGGAATGTCGACGGGAATGGTAAGTGGAATGGATTGGAATGGAATGTTGATTAGATCGGAATGGAATTGTAAGTGAAACCGAACGTGAAATAGAATGGAATACAGCGTGGAATGAAATGGAATAGAATGTGGAATGGAATGTGCAATGGAAGGGAATGTGGAATGGAATGGAATGGAACGTGGAATGCAATGCAATGGAATGTGGAACTGAATGGAATGGAATGTGGAATAGAATAGAAAGTGGAGTGTAATGGAATGGAATGTTGAAGAGAAAGTGGAATGGAATGGAATATCATGAGTAATGGAATGGAATGGAAAGTGGAATGGAGTGGAATGGAATGGAATGGAATTAGGAGTGGAATGGAATGGAATGTAGAATGCAATGTGGAATGCAATGGAATGGAATTTAATGGAATGTGAAATGGAATGTGTAATGCAAAGGTATGGAATGCAATGGAATCTGGAATGGAACGTTGAATGAAATGGAAAGGAATGTTGAATGGAATGTGGAATGGAATGTGGAATGGAGTGGAAGGGAATGTGGAATGGAATGTAATGGAACATGGAATGGAATTTGAAGTGGAATGGAATGAGTAATGGATTGGAATGTAAACTGGAATGTAATGGGGAATGGAATGTAATGGAGTAGAATATGGAATGGAATGTTGAATGGAATGGAATGTGGACTCGTATGGAATTGAATGGAGTGGACTGTGGAATGGTATGGAATGGAATGGAATGTGAAATGGCATCAAATGGAATGTGGAATGGAAAGTGGAATGGAATGGAATGGAATCTGGAATGGAATGTGGAATGGAATGGAAAGGAATGTGGAAAAGAATGTGGAATGGAATGGAATGGAATGTGAAATTGAATGGAATGGCATGGAAGGTAGAATGGAATGTGCAATGAAATAGTATGGAATGTGGAATGGAATGGAATGGAATGTGGAAGGGAATGGAATAGGACGTGGAATGGAATGTGGAATGGAATGAAATGGAATGTGGAATGGAATGGAATAGGACGTGGAATGGAATGTGGAATGAAATGTGGAATGGAATGGAATGGAATGTGGATTTGAATGGAATGTGGAATGGAATGGAGTGGAATGAGAAATGGAATACAATGGAATGTAGAATGGAATGAAACGGAATTTAATGTGGAATGAAATGGAATGGAATTAGGAACGGAATGGAATGGAATGTGGAACGGAATGCAATGGAATGTGGAATGGAATGGAATGGAACATGGAATGGAACACGGAATGGAATGCGAAAAGGAATGTGCAATGGAATACAGAATGGAAAGGAATGGAATGTGGAATGGAATACGGAATGGAATGGAATGGAATGGAATGTCAAAGGGAATGGTATGGAATGTGGAATACAATAGACAGGAATGTGGAATGGAATGTGGAATGGAATGGAATGTAGAATGGAATGGAATGTGGAAAGGAATGGAAGGGAATGGGGAATGGAATGGAATGGAATGTGGAATGGAATGTGGAATGGAAGGAAATGGAAAGTGGAATGGAATGGGATGGAATGTGGAATGGAATGCGGAATGGAATGTAGAATGAAAGGAATGGAATGTGGAATGGAAGGGAATGGAATGTGGAATGCAATGTAAAGGAATGTGGAATGGAATGTGAAATGGATTGAGTAATGGAAAGTGGAATGTAACGTTGAATGGACCATGGAAGGGAACTAGGAATGCAACGTGGCATGGAACGTGGAATGGAACGTGGAATGGAATGTGGAATGGAATGAAATGGAATGTGGAATGGAATGAAATGGAATGTGGAATGGAATGGAATGGAATGGTATGTGAAATGGAATGGAATGGAATGTGGATTATAAAGGAATGGAATGTGGAATGGAATGGAATTAAATGTGGAATGGAGTGGAATCGAATTTGGAAAGGAATGGAATGGAATGATATGTTGAATGGAAAGGAATGGAACATGGAATTGAATGTGGAAAGAAATGGAATGGTATGCGGAATGGAATGAGGAATGGAATGGAACAGAAGAGAATGGAATGTGGAATGGAATTGAATGTGGATTGGAATGGAATTGATTGTGGATCGGAATATGGAAAGAAATGTGGAATGGAGTGGAATGGAATGTGGAAAGGAAGGAAGAATGGAACGTGGAATGGAATGCGGAGTGGAAAGTGGAATGGAACGTGGAATGGAATAGAATGGATCGTTGAATGGAACGTGGAATGGAATGGAATGGAATGTGGAATGTAATGGATTGGAATGGAATTGAATGGAATTTGAGATGGAATGGAATGGAATGTGGAATGGAATGGAATGGAATGTGGAATGGACTGGAATGGAATGTGGATGGAAAGTGGAAAGGAATGGAAAGGAATATGGAATGGAATATGAACTGGAATGGAATGGAACATGGAACGGAAAGTGGAATGGAAGGTGGAATGGAACGTGGAAAGGAATGCAATGCAATGTGGAATGAAACGGAATTGAACGTGGAATTGAATGGATTTGAATGTGCAATGGAATTGATTAGAATGTGGAATGCAATGTGGAATGGGATGGAATGGAATTTGGAATGGAATGTGGAATGCAATGGAATGGAATGTGGAATGGAATGGAAAGGAATTTGAAATGGAATGTGGAATGGAATGGAAAGGAAAGTGGAACGGAATGGAATGTGCAAAGGAGTGGAATGGAATTTTGAGAGGAACGTGGAATGGAATGGAATGGAATGCGGAATGGAATGTTGAATGGAATGGAATGAAATTTCAAATGGTATTTGTAATGGAATGGAATGGAATGTGGAATGAAACGTGGAATGGAATGGAATGGAATGTGGAATGGAATGTGGAATGGAATGGAATGTGGAATGGAATGTGGAATGGAGTGGAATGTAATGTTGAATGGAAAGGAATGGAACGTGGAATGGAATGGAATGGAATGTGGAATGGAATGTTTAATTGAATGGAATGGAAAGTCGAATGGAATGGAATGGAATGGAATGGAAGGTGGAATGGAATGCAATGGAATGTGGAATGGAATGAAATGGAATGGAATGGAACGCGGAATGGAATGGAATTGATTGTGTAATGAAATGAAGAATGGAATGGAATAGAAAGCAATGGAATGTGGAATCTAATGAAATGGAATGTGGAATGTAGTATAATGGAATGTGGAGTTGAATGGAATAGAATGTGGAATGGATTGTGGAAAGGAATGTGGAACGGAATGGAATGGAGTGTGGAATGGAACGGGGAAAGTAATGGAATTGAACGTGGAATGGAACGTGGAGAGGAACGTGGAATGGAACTTGGAATGTAATGGAATGGAACGTGGAATGGAATGGAAAGGAACGCGGTATGGAATGAAAAGTGGAGTGGAGTGGAATGGAACGTGAAATGGATTGTGGAACGGAATGTGACATGAAAGGGAATGGAAAGTTGAATGGAATGGAAGATAATGTGGAATGGAACGGAATAGAATGTGTAATGGTATGGAATGGAATGGAATACAATGGAACTTAATGTGGAATGGAATGTGGAATGGAATGTGGAATGGAAAGGAATGTGGAATGGAATGGAATGGAGTGTTGAAAGGAATGTGGAATGGAATGAAGAATGCAGTGGAATTGAATGTTCAATGGAATGTGGAATGGATTGAAATGTGGAATGGAAAGGATTGGAATGTGCATAGAATGTGGAATGGAAGGTGGAATGGGATGAAATGGAATGTGGAATGGAATCTGTAATGCAATGTGGAATGGAATGAAATGTGGAATGGAATGGAATAGAATGGAATGTGGAATGGCATGTGGAATGGAAAGTGGAATGGAATGAAATGGAGTGTGGAATCGAATGTGGAATGGAATGGAATGGAAATTGGAATGGGAAAGAATGGAATGTGGAATGGATTCAAATGTGGAATGGAAAGCAATGGAATCTAACGTCGAATGGAATGGAATGTGGAATGGAATCTAATGGAAAGGAATATGAAATGAAATAGAATGAAATATGGAATGGAACGTGGAATGGAACGTAGAATAGAACATGGAATGGAAAGTGGAATGGATCGTTGAAGAGAACGTGGAATTGAATGTGGAACTGAATGAGAAATGGAATGGAATGGAATGTGGAATTGAGGGGAATGGAATGTGGAATGGAAGGGAATGGAATGGGATGCAATGTGGAATGGAATGGAAGGGAATCTGGAATGGAAGATGGAAAGGAATGGAAAGGATGTGTCATTGAATGGAATGGAATACGGAATGGAATGTGGAATGGAAAGGAATGGAACGTGGAATGGAATGGAATGGAATGGAAAGTAGAATGGAATAGAATGGAATGTGGAATGGAACTTGGAATGGAATGGAACGGAATGTGAAATGGAACGTGGAATGCAATGAAATGGAGTGTGGAATGCAATGTGGAATACAATGGAATGGAATGTGGAATGGAAAAGAATGGAATGTGGTATGGACTGCAATGTGGAATGGAATGCAAAGGAATGGAAAGTCATATGGAATGAAATGGAATGTAGAATGGAATGGAATGCAATGGAATTTGAAATGGAATGGAATGAAATTGGGAATGGAACGTGGAATGGAACGTAGAATAGAAGGTGGAATGGAAAGTGGAATGGATCGTGGAAGAGAACGTGGAATTGAATGTGGAATGGAATGGAATGGAATGTGGAATGGAAGGGAATGGTATGTGGAACGGAAGGGAATGGAATGGGATGCAATGTGGAATCGAATGGAATGGAATCTGGAATGTAATATGGAAAGCAGTGGAAAGGATCTGTAATAGACTGGAATGGAATACGGAATGGAATGTGGAATAGAATGGAATGGAACGTGGAATGGAACGTGGAATGGAATGGAATGGAATGGAAAGTATAATGGAATAGAATGGAATGTGGAATGGAAGTTGGAGTGGAATAGAATGGAATGTGGAATGGAATGGAATGGAATGTAAAATGGAACGTGGAATGGAATGGAATGGAAAGTGAAATGGAATGGAATGGAACGGGAAATAGAATTGAATGGAATTTGGAATGTAATGGAATTGAAAGTGGAATGCAATGGAATGGAATGTGGAATGGAATGGAATTTGGAATGGAATGGAATTTGGAATGCAATGGAATGGAAAGTGGAATGGAATGTGGAATGGAACGTGCAATGGGACATGGTATGGAACGTGGAATGGAATGGAATGGAACGTGGAATTGAATGTGGTATGGACGGAATGGAATGTGGAATGGAATGATTAGTGGAATGGAATGGAATGTTTAATGGAATGGAATGGAATGTGGAAGGGAATGGAAAGGAATGTTGAATGGAATGTGGAAAGAAAAGTGCAATGGAATGTGGAATGGAATGGAATGGAATGTGTAAAGCAATGTGGAATGGAATATGGAAAGTCACATGGAATGGAAAATGGAATGGAACGTGGAATGGAATGTAATGAAACGTGGAATGGAACGAGGAATGGAATGTGTAATGGAATTGAACGGAATGTGGAATAGAATGGAATGGAATGAGGAATTGAATGGAATAGAAGGTGGAATGGAACGTGGATTGGAACAAGTAATGGAACATGGAATGGAATGTGGGATGGAATGGAATGGAATGTAGAGTCGAAAGGAATGGAAAGGAATGTGCAATGGAAAGTGAAAGGAAATGGAACAGAATGTGGAATCAAATGGAATTGATTGTGGAATGGAACGTGGAGTGGAATGGAATGGAATGTGGAATGCAACATGGAAAGGATTGTGGAATGGTACTTGGAATGGAATGGAATGTGGAATGGAATGTGGAATGGAATGGGTAATGGCATGGAATGGAATGTAGAATGGAATGTGGAATGGAATTGAATGGAATCTGGAATGGAATGAGGAACGGAATATGAAATCGAATGGAATGTAGAATGGAATGTAATATGGAATGGAAAATAATGGAATGTGTAAAGGAATAGAATGGAATTTGCAATTGAATGGAATGGAATGGAATGTGCAACGGAATGGAATGTGGAATGGAATGGAATGGAATGTGGAATGGAATGGAATGGAATGTGAATTGGAAGGGAATGGAATGTGGAATGGAAGGGAATGGAATGGGATGAAATGTGGAATGGAATGGAATGGAATCTTGAATGTAATATGGAAAGGAATGGAAAGGAATGTGTAATGGAATGTAATGGAATATGGAATGGAATGTGGAATGGAACGTGGAATGGAATGTGGAATGGAATTGAATGGAATGGAACGTGGAATGGAAAGGAATGGAAGGTGCAAAGGAACTTGGAATGGAATAGAATGCAACGTGGAATGGAATGGAATGGAATGTGAAATGGAACGTGGAATGAAATAGAAAGGAATGAGGAATGGAATGGAATGGAATGTGAAATGGAATTGAATGGAATTTGGAATGTAATGGAATTGAAAGTGGAATGTGATGGAATGGAATGTGGAATGGAATGGAAAGGAATGGAATCTGGAATGGAATGGAATGGAAAGTTGAATGGAATTTGGAATGGAACGTGAAATGGGACATGGAATGGAAAGCGGAATGGAATGTGTAATGCAATGTGGAAGGCCATGTGGAATGTAACATGGAATGCAAAATGAATTGGAACGTGGAATGGAATGGAATGGAAATTGGAATGGAAGGAATGGAATGTGGAATGGAATGATTAATGGAATGGAATGGAAAGTGGAATGGAATGGAATGTTTAATGGAATGAAATAGAATGTGGAATGGAACAAAATGGAATGTTGAATGGAATGTGGAATGGAATGTGCAATGGAATGTGGAATGGAATGGAATGGAATGTGTAATGCAAAGTGGAAGGGCATGTGGAATGTTACATAGAATGGAAGATGGAACGGAACGTGGAATTTAATGGAATGGAACGTGAAACGGAACGTGGAATGGAATGTGTAATGGAATTGAACGGAATGTGGAATGGAGTGGAATCAAATGTGGAATGGAATGCAATAGAATGTGGAATGGAACGTGGATTGGAACGTCGAGTAGAACATGGAATGGAATGCGGAATGAAATGGAATGGAATGTGGAATAGCATGTGGAATGGAAAGTGGAATGGAATTAAATGGAAAGTGGAATGGAATGTGGAATTGAATAGAATGGAATGTTGAGTCGAAAGGAATGGAATGGAATGTGGAATGGAAAGTGAAAGGAAATGGAATGGAATGTGGAATCAAATGGAATTGATTGTGGAATGGAACGTGGAATGGAATGTGGAATGGGACGTGGAATGGAATTGAATGTGGAATGGAATGTAGAATGGAACGGGGAATGGAAAGGAATGGAATGTAGAATGGAACGTGGAATGGAAATGATTGGAATGTGGAATGGAATGTGGAATGGAATGAGGAATGGAAAGTGAAATGGAATTGAATGTAGAATGTAATGTAATGTGGAATGGAAACGAATGGAATGTGGAATGGAATGGAATGGAGTGAAATGTGGAATGGAATGGAATGTGGAATGCAATGGAATGGAATGTGCAATTGAATGGAATGGAATGTGGAATGAAATGCGGAATGGAATGGAATGGAATTTGGAATGGAAAGGAATAGAATGTGGAATCGAATGTGGAATGAATGGAAAGGAATGTGGAATGGAAGGCAATAGAATGTGCAATCGAATGGAATGGATTGTGGAATGGAAAATGGAATGGAATGAGGAATGGAAAGTGGAATGGAAAGCTGAATCTAATGTGGAAAGTATCTTGGAATGGAATGTGGAATGGAGAATGGAATGGAATGAGGAATGGAAAGTGGAATGGAAAGCTGAATCGAATGTGGAAAGTATCTTGGAATGGAATGTGGAATGGAAAGTGGAAGGGAACGTGGAATGGAATGTGGAGAGGAATGTGGAAATGAATGGAATGGAATATGGAATGGAATGGAATGCAATGGAAATGAATTTTATGTGAAATGGAGTGGAATGGAAAATGGATTACAATGGAATGTAAAGTGGAATGGAATGGAATGAAATGTGGAAAGGAATGTGTAAAGGAATGGGGAAAGGAATGGAATGGAATGTGGAATGGAATATGGAATGGAATAGAATGGAATGGACTGAAATGCGGAATGGAATGGAGTGGAAAGAGGAATTGAATGGAATCGAAAGGAATGTGGAATGGAATCGAAAGGAATGTGGAATGGAATGGAATGTTATGGGGAATGGAATTAATTGTGGAATGTATTGTAATGTGGAATGCAATGGAATGGAATGTGAAATGCAATGAAATGCAATGTAGAAAGCAATGGAATGGAATGTGGAATGGAAAGTGGAAAGGAATGGAATGTGGAATGGAATGGAATGGAATATGGAATGGAATGTGGAATGGAATGGAATGGAATGTGGAATGGAATGTGGAATGGAAAGGAATGGAATGTGGAACGGAATGTGGACTGGAATGTGGAACAGAATATGGAACGGAATGAGGAATGGAATGTAGAATGGAATGGAATGTGGAACGGAATGCGGAATGGAATGGAAAGGAATGTGGAATGGAATGTGAAATAGAATGTGGAATGGAAAGGAATGTAATGTGGAATGGAATGTGGAATGGAATGCAACAGAATGTGGAATTTAATGTTGAAAGAATGGAATGGAATGTGGAATAAAGTGGTATGGAATATGGAATGGAATGAAATGGAATGTGGAATGGAATGTGGAATAGAATGTGGGATGTAGTGGAATGGAATGTGGAATGGAATGTGGAATGGAGTGGAATGGAATGTGAACTGGAATGTGAAATAGAATGTGGAATGTAATGTGGATTGGAATGTGGAGTGGCAAGTGGAATTGAAGGGAATGAAATGTGGAATGGAATGTGGAATGGAATGTGGAATGGAAGGTGTTATGGAACGGAATGGAACGTGGAATGGAATGTGGAATGAAATGCGGAATCGATCGTGGAAAGGAATGGAATGGAATGTGCAATGGAAAGTGCAATGTAATCTGGAATGGGTCCTGGAATGGAATGGAATGCAATGTGTAATGGAACGTGGAATGGAATGGAATGGTATGTGGAAAGGAAGTTGTAATGCAATGTGGAATGGATCGTGGAAAGGAATTGAAAGGAATGTGTAATGGAACGTGGAATTCAATGGAATGCAACGTGGAATGGAACGTGGAATGGATAGCGGAATGGATTGTAGATTGCAATGTGGAATGGAATGTGCAATGGAATGTGGAATGGAACATGGAATGGAATGGAATGGAAAGTGGAATGGAAGGTGGAATGGAACAGAAAGGAACGTGGAATGGTATGTGGAATGGAACGTGGAATGGTAATTGGAAAGTAATGGAAAGGAATGTGGAATGGAATGTGGAATGGAACGCTTGATTGAAAGGAATGGAATGTGGAATGGAATGTGGAAAGGAATGAAATGGAATGCAATGTGGAATGGAAAGTGGAAAGGAATATGGAATGGAGTGTGGAATTGAATGGAATGGAATGGAATGTGGAATGGAATGTGAAATGGAAAACAGAATGGAATGTATTGGAATGTGGAATGGAAAGTTAAAAGGAAAGTGGAATGGAATGTGGAATGGAACGTTATTCACTGTGGAATGGAAGGTTATTGAATGTGGAGTGGGATATGTAATGGAATGTGGAATGGAACTTATAATGGAATGGAATGGAATGTGGAATGGAACGTGGAATGGAATGGAATGGAACGTGGAAAGAAATTTGGAATGAAACGTGAAATGGAAAATGGAAAAGAATGTGGAATGGTAGTTGGAATGGAATGTGGAATGCAATATGTAATGGAAGGTAGAATGGAATGTGGAATGGAATGTGGAATGGAAAATGAAATGGAGTGGAATGGCACGTGGAAAGGAACATGGAATGGAATGGAATGGAACGTGGAATGGAATGTGGAATGGTTCGTGGTATGGAAATTGGAATGGAAAGGAATGGAAACCGGATTGGAATGTGGAATGTAATGTGGAAAAGAAAGTGGAATGGAATGTGTAATGAAATGTGCAATGGAAAGGAATGGAATATGGACAGGAATGGAATGGAATGTGGAATGGAATGGAATGGAATGTGGAACGGAATGTGGACTGGAATGTGGAACAGAATGTGGAATGGAAAGTGGAATGGAAAGTGGAATGGAATGGAAAGTGGAATGGAAAGTGGAATGGAATGTGGAATGGAATGTGGAATAGAATGTGGAATGGAAAGGAAAGGAATGTGGAATGGAATGTGGAATGGAATGCAACGGAATGTGGAATTTAATGCGGAAAGGAATGGAATGCAATGTGGAATAAAGTGGTATGGAATATGGAATGGAATGAAATGGAGTGTGGAATGGAATGTGGAATAGAATGTAGAATGTAGTGGAATGGAATGCGGAATGGAATGTGGAATGGAGTGGAATGGAATGTGAACTGGAATGTGGATTGGAATGTGGAATGGAATGTGGAGTGGCATGTGGAAATGAAGGAAATGAAATGTGGAATGGAATGTGGGATGGAATGTGGAACGGAACGTGTTATGGAACGGAATGGAACGTGGAATGGAATGTGGAATGGAATGCGGAATCGATCATGGAAAGGAATGGAATGGAATGTGCAATGGAAAGTGGAATGTAACCTGGAATGGATCCTGGAATGGAATGTAATGCAATGTGGAATGGAACGTGGAATGTAATGGAATGGAATGTGGAAAGGAAGGTGGAATGGAATTTGGAATGGATCGTGGAATGGAATTGAAAGGAATGTGTAATGGAACGTGGAATTCAAAGGAATGCAACGTGGAATGGAATGTGGAATGGAATGGATTTGAATATTTAATGGAACGTGGAATGGAACGTGGAATGGAAAGTGGAATGGAACGTGGAATGTAAAGGAATGGAATGTGGAAAGGAATGGAATGGAATATGGAATGGAAAGTGGAATGGAATGGAATGGAATGTGGAATGGAACATCTAAAGGAACGTGGAAATGAACGTGGAATGGGATGGAATGGAACGTGGAATGGAATGTGGAAATGAATGTGGAATATAATGGGCTTTAATGTCGAATGGAATGGAATGGAATGTGGAATGGAATGTGGAATCGAAAGTAGAAGGGATTGTGGAATGCAATGTGCAAGGAAATGTGGAATGTAATGTGGAATGGCATATGGAATGAAATGTTGAATTGAAAGGAATTGAATATGGAATGTAATGGAATGGAATGTGAAATGAAATATAAGGGAATGTGGAATGGAATGTGGAATTGAATGGAATGAAATGTTGAATAGAATGTGGAATGCAATGGAAAGGAATCCAGAATGTAATGGGATTGGATTGTATGGAATGTGAAATGGAATGGAATGGAACGTGGAATGGAAGGTGGAATGGAACGTGGAATGGAAAATGTAATGGAAGGGAATGGAATGTGGAATGAAAGCGAATGGAATGTGTAATGGCATGCGGAAAGGAAAGTGAAATGGAAGGAAATGGAATTTGGAAGGGAAGGGAATGGAATGTAGAATGGAATGTGGAATTCAAGGGAATGGAAAGGAATGCAATGTGGAATGGAATACAATGGTATGGAATGTGGAATGGAATAAAATTGAATGTGGAATAGAATAGAATGTAATGTGGTATGGAATGGAATGGAATGTAATGCAGAATGGTATTTAATGAAATGTGGAATGCAATGGAATGGAATCAAATGGAGTGTGGAATTGAATGGAATGGGAAATGGAATGGAATGGAATGGAATGTGGAATGGAAAGGAATGGAATGAATGGAAGGTGGAATTGAATGTGAAATGGAATGTGGAATGGAAAGTGAAATGGAATGTTTAATGGAATGTGGAATGTAAAGTAAAAGAAAGCAAAATAGACTGTGCAATGGAATGGAATGGAATCTGGAATCGAATGGAGTGGAATGGTATGGAATGTGGAATGAAATGGAAAAGAACGTGGAATGGAACGTGGAATTGAACGTGGAATTAAATGTGGAATGGAATGGAATGGAATGGAATATGGAATGGAAGGGAATGGAATGTAGAATGGAATTTGGAATGGAATGGAATAGAATGGAAAGTGGAATGGAATAGAATGGAATGTGAAACGAATGTGGAATAGAATGAGTAAAGGAAAGGAATGGAATATGGAAGGGAATGGAATGTTATGTGGAATGGAATGTTATATGGAATGGAATGGAAAGTAATGTGGAATGGAATGAAATGGAATGTGGAATGGAATGGAGTGGAATGTGGCATGAAATGTGGAATGGAATGGAGTGCAGTGTGGAGTATAATGTGGAATGGAATGGAACAGAATGCGGAATGGAATGGAATGCAGTTTTAAGGAATATGGAATGGAATTGAAAGAACATGGAAGGGAATGTGGAATGGAATGTGTAATGGAACGTGGAATGAAAGGTGGAATGAAATGCAATGGAAAGTGTAATGGAACGTGGATTGAAATGTGTAATGGAACGTCGAAAGGAATGTGGAATGGAATTTGGAATGGAAATGAATGGAATGCGGAAATGAATGTGTATTGGTATGGTATGGAATGAGGAACAGAAAGTGCAATGCAATGGAATGGAATGAGGAATGGAAAGGAATGGAATGGAATGGAATGTGGAGTGGAACAGAAAGGAATGTGGAATTAAATGTGGAAAGGAATGGAATGGAATCTGGAATAGAATATGGAATGGAATGGAATGGAATGCGCAATGGAATGGAATGGATTTGTATGGAATGTGGAAAGGAATGGAATGCAATGTGGAATGGAATGGAATGGAACATGGAATGGAACGTGGAATGCAATGGAACATGGAATGGAACGTGGAAAGGAATGTGGAATGGAAAGGTATGAAATGTGCAAAGGAATGCGGAATGGACAGGAATGGAATGGAATGGAATGGATTGCAGAATGGAATGTGGAATTGAATGGAATGGAATGTGGAATGCAATGCTGAATGGAATGTGGAATGAAATGTAGAATGCAATGGAATGGAATGTGGAATGGAATGGAATGGAATGTGGAATGGAATATGGAATGGAATGTGGAATTGAATGTGGAATTAAATGTAGAATGGAATGGAAAGGAATGTGTAAAGGAATGTTCAATCTAATGCATTCGAATGTGGAATGGAAATTGGAATTGAACGTGGAATGGAACGCAATGGAAGGTGGAATGGAGTGCGGAATGTAATGTGGAATGAAACGTGGAATAGATCGTGGAATTGAATGGAATGGAACTTGGAATAGAATGTGGAATGGAATGTAAGGGAATTTGGAATGAAAAGTGGAGTGGAATGTAATGGAATGTGCAATGGAATGGAATGTGGAATGGAATGTGGAATGGAATGGAATGGAATGTGGAATGGAATGATGATTGGAACGGAATGGAATCCGGAATGGAATGTGAAATTCACTGTGGAATGGAACCTGGAATGGAATGGAATGGAATGTGGAACGGAACGTGGAATGGAACGTGGAATGGAATGGAATGGAATGTGGTAAGTAAAGTGCAATGGAATGGAATGGAATGCAATGGAATGTGGAATGGAATCTGGAATGGGGTGTGGAATGGAATGGAATGGAATGTGGAATGGAATGTGTAATGGACTTTAACAGAATGTGTAATGGAAAGTGGAATGGATTGTGGAATGGAAAGTGGATTGGAATGGAATGGAATGTGGAATGGAATGTGGAATGGAATGTGGAATGGAATGTGGAATGAAGTGTGGAATGGATCTTGGAATGGAATGCAATGCAATGCAGAATGCAACGTGGAATGGCATGGAATGGAACGTGGAATGGAACTTGGAAAGGAACGTGGAATGAAATGTTGTGGAACATCGAAAGGACTGTGGAATGCAACTTGGAATGGAATGGAAAGGAACGTGAAATGTATCGCAATGGAATGTGGAATGTGACGTGGAATGGCAAGTGGAATGGAATGTGGAATTGAATGTGGCATGGAATGTGGAATAGATTGTGGAATGGAACGGAATAGAATGTGGATTGGAATGGCGAATTGATTGTGGAAGGGAACGTGGAATGCAATGTAATGGAATGTGGAATGGAAAGTGGAATGGAACGTGGAAAGGAATGGAATGGAATGTGGAATGAAAGGTGGAATGGAACGGAATGGAATGGAATGTGGAAAGAAATGGAATGGAATGTGCAATGGAATGAGAAATGGAATGGAATGGAATGTGAAAGGGAATGTGGAATGGAATTTGGAATGTAATGTGGAACGGAATGGAATGAAATGTGGAATGAAATGTGGATTGTAATGGAATGGAATGTGGAATGGAGTGGACTGGAATGAGGAATGGAATGTGGTAAAGAATTTAATGGAAAGTGGAATGGAACGTGGAATGGAAAGGAACGTGGAAAGGAATGTGCAATGGAATGAGGAATGGAATGGAATTAAATGTGGAATGGAATGTTGAATGGAATGGAATGGAATGTCGAATAGAATGGAATGGACTGCGGAATGGAATGTGGAATGGAATGTGGAATATAATGGAATGGAACATGGAATAGAATGTGGAGTGGCATGTGAATTGGAATGCCATGGAATATGGAATGGAATGTGGAATGGAATATGGAATGGACTGCGGAATGGAATGTGGAATGGAATGTCACATGGAATGTGGAATGGAATGGAATTGAATGGAATGTGGAATAAAATGTGTATTGGAATGCCATGGAATATGGAATGGAATGTAAAATGAAATGCAATGGAGTGGGAATGGAATGTGGAATGCAATGAGGAACGGAATGGAATGGAATGTGGAATGGTATGTGGAATGGAATGTGGAGTGGAATCAAATGGAATGTGGAATGGAATGTGGAATGGAATGTGTCATGTAAAGTAATGGAAAGTGGAATGGAATGTTTAATGTAAATGAATGGAATGTGGAATGGCATGTGGAATGGAATGTGGAATGGAAAGGATTAGAATGTGAAATGGAATGTCGAATGGAATGTGCAAAGGAAAGTGGAATGGAATGGAATGGAAAGTGGAATGAAAAATGGAATGGAATGTGGAATGGAACCTGAAATGAAACATGGAGTGCAACGTGGAATGGGATGTGCAATGGAATGTGGAATGGAAAGTTGCATGGAATGGAATGGAACGTGAAACTGAACGTGAAATGGAATGGAACGTGGAGTGGAAGGTGGAATGGAACGTGGAAAGGAATGTGCAATGGAAGGTAGAATGGAATGTGGAATGGAATGTGGAAGGGAATGTGGAATGTAATGGAATGGAATGGAATGTGGAATGCAACGTGCAATGTGTCCTTTAATAGAATGTGGAATGGATCGTGGAATGAAAGGTGAAATGGAATGTGGAATGGAATATGGAATGGAATGTTAAATTGAACGGAAAGGAATGTTGAATGCAACGTGGAAAGGAATGGAATGGAATGAGGAATGGAATATGGAATGGACTGTGGAATGGAATGAGGAATGGAATATGGAATGGACTGTGGAATGTAATGGAATGGAATGTGGAAAGGAATCTGGAAAAGAAAGTGGAATGGAATGGAATGCAATGTGGAATGGAATGTGGAATGCAATGTAGAATTGAAAATGGAATGCAACAAGGAATGTAACGTGGAATGGAATTGGCAACGGAATGTGGAATGGAACGTGGAAAGGAATGGAAAGGAAAGTGGAATGGAACTTGGAAAGAATGGAAAGGAACAAGGATTGGAATGAGGAATGGAATGCGGAATGGAATGGAATGGAATGTGGAAAAAACTGGAATCAAACATGAAATGCAACGTTTAATGGAATGTGGAATGGAAGTTGGAATTGAACGTGGAATGAAATGGAATGCAATGTGGGATGGAATGGAATGGCATGCGGAATGGAAAGGAATGGAACGTGGAATGGCATGTGGAATGGAACATGGAATGCAATGTGGAATGGAACGTGGAATTGAACGTTGAATGGAATGTGGAATGGAATGGAATGGAATGGAGTGGGAATGGAAGGGAATGGAATGGAGTGGGAATGGAATGGAATGGAATGCAGTGGGAATGGAATGGAATGGAATGTGGAATGGAATGGAATAGAATCCGGAATGGAAATTAATGGAATGTGGTAAGGAATGGAATGCTGTGTAATGTGGAATGGAATGGAATGGAATGAAATAAAATGTGGAAAGGAATGGAATGAAATTTGGAATGGAACGGAATGGAATGTGGAATGGAATGAAATTCAATGTCTAATAGAATGGAATGGAATGGAAAGTGGAATGAAGTGGAACGTAACGGAATTGAATATGGAATGGAATGGAATGAAATGTGGAATGCAATGTAATGGAATGGAATGTGGAATGCAATGGAATGGAATGTGGATTGGAATGTGGAATGCTATGGAATGGAATGTGGAATGCAATTGAATGGAAAGTGGAATGGAATGTGTAATGGCCTGTGGAAAGGAGAGGATTGGAATATGGAATGCAAAGTGGAAAGGAAAGGAAAGGAAAGCAATTTGGAATGGAATGTGGAATGGAAAGTGTAATGGAAAGGAATGGAAAGTGCAATGGAATGGAATGGAAGGTGGAATGAAAAGTGGAATGGAAAGTGGAATGGAATGTGGAATGGAAAGGAATGGAATGGAATGGAATGTAAAATGGAATGGAATGGAATGTACAATGGAATGGAATGGAATGTGGAATGGAATGTGGAAAGTAATGGAATGCAATGGAATGTGGAGTAGAATGGAATGGAATGTGGAGTGAAAACAATGGAATGAAGTATGGAATGGAATGGTATGGAATGTGGAATGGAATGGAATCGAATGGAATGGAATGTAAAAGGGAATGTGGAATGGATGGTAAAATCCAATGTGGAATGGAATGTGAAACGGAATGAAAATGAACGTGGAATGGAATGGAATGGATCATGGAATGCAATAGAATGGAACGTGGAATGGAATGTGAAATGCAATTTGGAATAGAATGGAAAGGAATGTGGAATGGAATGGAATGGAATGTACAATGCAATTTGGAATGGAATGGAATGGTGTGTGGAATGGAATGGAATGTGGAATGGAATGTGGAATGGAATGGAATGTGGAATGGAAAGGAATGGAATGTGGTATGGAGCGTGGAATGGAAGGTGGAATGAAACGTGGAATGGAATGGAATAGATCGTGGAATGGAATGTGGAATTGAATGAAATGAAAAGTGGAAGAGTATGTAATCGAATGTGGAATTAAATGTGGAATCGAATGGATTGGAATGTGGAATGCAATGTGGAGAGGAATGGAATGGAACGTGGAATGAAATGTGGAATGGAATGCAATGAAACGTGGAATGGAATGTGGAATGGAATGCAATCGAATGTGGAATGGAATGTGGACTGTAATCTGGAATGGAATTTTTAAAGCAACGTGGAAAGGAATGGAATGCGGAATGGCATGGAAAGGAATGTGAAATGGAAAGAAATGGAATGTGGAATGAAATTTGGAATGGAAAAAATGGAATTGAATGTGAAATGGAATGTAATGGAATGTAGAATGGAATATGCAAAGGAATGGAATGGAGTGGAATGTGGATTAGAACGTGGAATGGAATGGAATGGAAGGTGGAATGGAATGGAATAGAATGGAGAATGGAAAGGGTTGCAATGTGGAATGGAATGTGGAATGGAATGGAATGGAATGGAATTGAAAGTGGAATAGAATTGAATGGAATGTGGAATGGAATGGGATTGGAATGGAATGGAATCTGGAGTGGAATGGAAAGGAATGTGGAATGCAATGGAATGGAATATGGAATGGAATAGACTGGAACTTGGAATTGAATGGAATGGAACGGAATGTGCAATTGAATGGAATGCAACTGGGAATGCAATGTGGAATGTAATGGAATAGAATGTGGCATAGAATAGAATGGAAGTGAATGTGCAATGGAAAGTGGAATGGAATGTGGAATACAAAGAAATGGAAGGTGGAATGGAATTGAGCTTTGAATGGAAGGGAATGGAATGTGGATTGGAATGGAGTGGAATGGAATATGGAATGGAATGGAATGGAATGGAATGTGGAATGGAATGGAATGTTGAATGGAATGGATTGGAATGTGGAATGCAATGGAATGGAATGGAACATGGAATTGAATGGAATGGAATTTAACATTGAATGCAATGTAATGGAATGCAACGTGGAATTGAATGGAATTGAACGAGGAAAGGAATGTGGAATGGAAAGTGCAACGGAATGTGGAATGGAATGGAATGGAATGTGGTAAGGAATGGAAAGGAATGGAATGTCGAATAGAATGGAATGGAATGGAATGTGCAACGGAATGTGGAATGGAATGTGGAATGTAATGGAATGGAATTGGGAATGGAATTGAACTTGGAATGGAATGGAATGGAATGTGGATTGTAATGGAATGGAATGGTATGTGCAATGGAATGGAATGGAATGGAAAGTGAAATGGAATTTGGAATGGAATGTGGAATAGAATGAAATGGAATGTGGAATGGAATAAAAAGGAATGTGGAATGGAAAGTGGAATGGAATGGAACATGGAATGGAACGTTGAATGGAATGTGGAATATAATATGGAATGAAATGTAGCATGGAATGTGGAATGGAATGGAACGTTATGTGGAAAGGAATGTGGAAGGCAATGTGGAATGGAACGTGGAATGGAATGTGGAAAGGAATGGAATGCAACGTGGAATGAAATGTGAAATGGAATGGAATAGAAAGTCGAAAGGAATGTGCAATTGAATGTGGAATGGAATGGAAAGGAATGTGGAATGGAAGGTGGAGTTGAACGGAAAGGGATGTGGAACAGAATGCAATGGAATGTGCAATGGAATGTGGAATAGAATGGAATCGAATGTGGAATGGAATGTGGAAAGGAATGGAATGCAATGTAGAATGGAATGTGTAATGGAAAGGACTGTAATGTGGAACGGAATGTGGAATGGAAACTGGAATGGAATGGAATGGAAAGTGGAATGAAAAGGAATGGAATGGAATGTGGAATGGAACGGAATGGAATGTAGAATGCAATGTTATGGAATGGAACGTGGAATTGAATGGAATGGAATGGAATGTTGAATACAATGGAATGGAATGGAACGTGGAATTGAATGGAATTCATCAGGGAAAGGAATGTGGAATGGAAAGTGGAATGGAATGTGGGATGGAATGGAATGGAATGCGGAATAGAATGGAATGGAATGGAATGTGCAATGGAATGTGGAATGGAATGTGGAATGCAATGGAATGGAAAGTAGAATGGAATAGAACTTGGAATGGAATGGAGTGGAACGTGGATAGGAATGGAATGCAATGGAATTTGGAAAGAAATGGAATGGAATGTATAATGGAATGCAATGGAACGTGGAATGCAATGGAATGGTATGTGATTTGGACTGAGGAATGGAATGTGGAATTCAATGGAATGGAATGTGGAATGGAATTAAAAGGAATGTGGAATCAAATGGATAGGAATGTGGAATGAAATTGAATGGAATGTAATGGAATGTGGAGTGGAATGTGGAATGGAATGTCGAATGAAACGGAATGTAATGTGGAATGGACTGCAGAATGGAATGCGGAAATGTAAGTTGAATGGAATGGAATGGAACGTGGAATGGAAAGTGGAATTAAATTGAATGGAATATGTAATGGAATCTGTAATAGAATGGAATGGAACGTGGAGATGAACCTGAAAATGAATGGAATGGAAGGTGGAATGGAATGTGGAATATAATGTGGAATATAATGTGCAATGGAATGGAAAGAAACGTGAAATTGAATGGAGTAGAATGTGGAAAGAATGTTGAATGGAATGCAACGGAATGAGGAATGCAAGAGAATGGAATGTGGAAGGGAATGTGGAATAGAATACGGAATGGAATGAGGAATGGAGTGTGGAATGGAATGGAATGGAATGTGGAAGGGAATGGAAAGGAACGTGAAATAGTATGTGGAATGGAATGTCGAATGGAAAGGAATGTAATGTGGAATGGAATGTGGAAACGAAAGTGGAATGGAATGAAACGTGGAATGTAATGGAATGGAAAGTGGAATAGAACGTGGAATGGAATGGAATGGAAAGTGGAATATAATGAGGAATGGAATGTGGAATGGAACTTGGAATGGAAAGTGGAATGGAATGGAATGGAATGTGGAATGGAATGTGGAATGGAATGTGGAATGCAATGGAAAGGAATGTGGAATGGAGTGTGGAATGGAATGGAATGGAATGCAATGGAATGTAGAATGAAATGTGGAATTGAATGTGGAATGGAACATGGAATGGAAAGAGGAATGGAATGGATTGGAATGTGGAATGCAATGTGGAATGTTATGCAATGGAGTGTGCAATGGAATGTGCAGTGGAATGTTGAATGCAATGTGGAATGGAATGGAATGGAATGTGGAATGAAATGTGGAATGAACTTTGGAATGGAATGTGAAACGGTGTGTGCAATTTATTGAATGGAAAGTGCAATGCAATGTGCAATGGAATGTGGAACGGAATGCAAGGCAATGTGTAATGGAATGTGGAAAGGAATGGAATGGAATGTGGAATGAAATGTAATGGAATGTGGAATGGAATGTGGCATGGAATATAATGGGATGTGGAACAGAACGGAATGGAATGTGGAATGGAATACGGAATAGAAAGTGGAATGGAATGGAATGGAATGTGCAATGGAATGTGGAATGAATTGAATGGAATGTGGAATGGAACTTGGAATGGAACGTGGAATGGAACGTGGAATTGAAATTGGAATGGAACATGGCATGGAACGTCGAAAGGAATGTGGAATGCAGCGTGGAATGGAGTGAATATTGGAAAGTGGAATTGAGTGTAATGGAATGTAGAATGTAATGTGGAATGGAACAGAAGAGAATGTGGATTAGAATGTGGAATGGAGTGGAATGGAATGTGGAATACTATGTGGAACGGAATGTGGAATGCAATGAAATGGAAGGTGGAATGGAATTGAGCTAGGAATGGAAGGGAATGGAATGTGGATTGGAATGGAGTGGAATGTGGAATAGAATGTGGAATGGAATGGAATGGAACGAGGAAAGGAATGTGAAACTGAACGTGGAATGGAATGGAATGGAATGTGGAATGGAACGTGTAATGGAATGAAATGGAACGTAGAATGCAACGTGGAATGGAACGTGAAATGGAATGTGGCAAGGAACGTTGAATGGCATGGGCAATGGAAAGTGTAATGGAAAGGAATGTAATGTGGAATGGAATGGAATGGAATGTTGAATGGAATGGAAAGGAATGTTGAATGCAATGGAATGGAATATCGAATATAATTTGGAATGGAATGGAAAGGAATTCAGAACGGAATGGAATGGAAAGGAATGGAACGTGGAATGGAATGTGGAATGAAACGTGGAATGGAATGTGTAATGGAATGGAATGGAATGTGAAATGGAATGGAAGGGAATGTGGAATGGAATGTGGAATGGAATGTGGAGTGGCACGTGGAATGGAACGGAGTGCAATGTGGAATGGAATGTGGAAAGGAAGGTGAAATGGAAAGTGGAATGGAATGCAATGTGGATTGGAATGTGGAATGGAATGTGAAATGCAAAGTGGAATGGACTGCAATGTGGAATGGAACATGGATTTTAATGGAATGGAATGTGGAATGGAACGTGGAATTGAATGTGGAATGGAAAGGGGCATGGAAGAGAAAGGAATGTGGAATGGATCGTGGAATGGAATGCAATGGAAAGTGGAATGGAAACTGCAATCGAATGTGGAATGGAACGTGGACTGCAATGGAACGTGGAATGGAAACTGCAATCGAATGTGGAATGGAACGTGGAATGGAATGGAATGGAATGTGGAATGGATCGTGGAATGGAATGCAATGGAACGTGGAATGCAATGGGGAAAGGAATGTGGAATGGAACGTGGAATGGAAAGGATTGGAATGGGGAATGGAATGTAGAATGGAACGTGGAATGGAATGGAATGGAATGTGGAATGGATCGTGGAATGGAATGGAATGGAACGTGGAATGGAACGTGGAATGGAATGTGCAAAGGAATGTGCAATGGAACGTGGAATTGAATGGAATGGAAAGTGGAATGTAATGTGGAATGGAATGGAAAGGAACGTGGAATGGAATGGGGAATGCAATGTTGAATAGAAAGTGGAATGGAATGGAATGGAAGGTGGAATGCAATGTGGAATGGAAGGCAGAAAGTAAAGTGGAATGGAACGGAATGGAATGGAATGGAATGTGGAAAGGAATGTGGAATGGAACCTGGAGTGGAATGGAATGCAATGGAATGTATGGCGGAAAGGATTGTGGAACGGAAAGTGGAATGGAACATGGAATGTAATGGAATCGAACGTGGAATGGGATAGAATGGAGTACAAGTTGTAATGGAACGTGGAATGGAACGTGGAATGGAACGTGGAATGGAATGTGGAATGGAACGTGGAATAGAATGTGGAATGAAACGTGGAATGGAATGTGGATTGGAATGTGGAACCGAACGTGGTAAGGAAAGGAATGGAAAGTGCATTGGAACGTGGAATGGAATGGAATGGAACTTGGAATGCAATGTGCAATGGACAGTGGAATGGAAAATTAAATGGAAAGTGGAATGGATGGGAATGGAATATGGAAAGGAAAGTGGAATGTAATGTTGAATGGAAAGCAAGGACATGTGGAATGGAAAGTAGAATGGAAAGGAATGAAATGTGGAATGGAATGTGAAATGGAATGTAATGGAAAGTGTAATGGGATGTGGAATACAATTGAATGGAATGTGGAATGGAACGGAATGGAATGTGGAATGCAATGCGGAATAGAAAGCAGAATGGAATGGAACGCAATCTGCAAAGGAACGTGGAATGGAACCTGGAATGGAACGTGGAATGGAACGTGGAATGGAATGTGGAATACAGCGTGGAAAGGAATGTGGAATGGAATGAGCAATGGAATTGATTGGAATGTGGAAAGGAATGGATTGGAATGTGGAATGGAATGTGGAATTGAAAGTGGAATGGAAGGGAATGCATTGTGGAATGGAATGTGGTACGGAATGTATTAGAATGTGGAATGGAACGGAATGGAATGTGGAGTGGTATGTGGAATAGAAAGTGGAATGGAATGGAATGGAATGAACAATGGAAAGTGGAATGTAATGGAAAGGAACATGGAATGGAATGTGGAATCGAATGTGGAATGCATCGTGGAATGGAATGTGCAATGGAATGTGAAATGGAATGGAATGGAATGTAGAATGGAATGGAATTGAATATGGAACGGAATTTGGAATGGAATGGAAGAGAATGTGGAACAGAATGTGGAATGCAACGGAATAGAATGTGGAATGGAAAGTGGTGTTGAATGGAATGGAACGTGGAATGGAAAGTGGAATGGAATGGAATGGAAAATTCATTGGAACATGGAATGGAAAGTGGAATGGAACGTGGAATGGAATGTGATATGGAAACTGGAACAGAACGTGGAATGGAAAGGAATGGAAATTGAAGTGGAACACGGAATGGAATGGAATGGAACGTGAAATGGAATGTGGAATGGAGTTTGGAATGGAACGTGAAATGGAACGTGGAATGTATTGGAATGGAATTTGGAATGGAATATGAAATGGAATGTGGAATGGAATGCAAGACAGTGTAAAATGGAATGTGGAATGGAATGGAATGGAATGTGGAATGGAATGTGGAATGCAAAGTAATGGAATGTGGAATGGAATGTGGAATTGAATGCAATGGAATGTGGAATGGAATGTGGAATGAAAAGTCGAAAAGAAAGTGGAAAGGAATGGAATGGAATGTGGAACGGAACTTGGAATGTAAAGTGGAATGGAACGTGGAATGGAAAGTGGAAAGCAGCATGGAATGGGATGTGGAATGGAATGCGGAATGGAATGCAATGGAATGTGGAATGGAATTGAAATGAAGCTGGAATGGAATGTTTAATGGAATGGAAAGCTATGTAAAATGGAATGTGGAATGCAACGGAATGGAATGTGGAATGGAACGTGGAATGGAATGGAACGGAATGCGGAATGGAAGGTGGAATGGAAGAGAATGCAACTTGGAATGGAACGTGGAAGGGAACGTGAAATGGAATCTAGCATGGAACTTGGAATGGCATGGAGAATAGAATGTGGAATGGAACGTGGAATGTAATGTAATGGAAATTGTAATGGAAGGTGGAATGGAATGAAATGGAATGTGGAATGGAAAGTGAAATGGAATGTGGAATGGAACGTGGAAAGCAACTTGGAATGCAATGTGGAATGGAATGGAATGGAATGTGGAATGGGATGTGGAATGGAATGTGGAATGGAATGTGGAATGGGTTGGAATGGATTGTGGAATGGGATGTGGAATGGGAGGTGGAATGGAATGTGGAATGGAATGTGGAATGGGATGGAATGGACTGTGGAATGGGATGTGGAATGGAATGTGGAATGCAATGGAATTTAATTTAGAATGGAATGGAATGGAATGTGAATTGGAAGGTGGAATGGAATGTGGAATGTAACGTGGAATGGAATGGAATGGAATGTGGAATGGAATGGAGTGGAATGATTAATGGAATGGCATGGAATTTGTAACGGAACGTGGAATGGAATTGAATGGAATGTGGAATAGAATGTCGAATGGAATGTAATGTAATCCGGAATGGAATGGAAAGGAATGGAATGGAACGCGAAATGGAATGGAATATAATGGAATGGAACGCGAAATGGAATTTGGAATGGAACGTGGAGTGGATTCTGGAATGGAATGGAAAATAATGTGGAATGGAAGGTAATGAAATGTGGAATGGAATGTAGAATGGAAAGGAATGGAATGTGGAATGGAATGGAACACTATATGGAATGAAACGTGGAATGGAACATGGAAAGGAACATCTAATGTAAAGTGGAATGGATTGGAATGGAACGTGCAAAGGAATGTGGAAAGGAATGTGGAATGTAATGGAATGGAATGTTTAAGAGAATGTGGAATTGAATGGAATGGAATGTGGAATAGAATATGGAATGGAACGCAACGGAATTTGGAATGGAATGTGGAATGAAACGAGAAATGGAATGGAATCTAATGTGGAATGGAACGTGAAAGGGAATGGAATGGAACTTGGCATGGAAAGTGGAATGGAAAGTGAAATGGCATGGGCAATGGAATGTGGAATGGAACGTGGAATGTAATGGAATGGAAAGTGGAATGGAAAGTTGAATGGAATGGAATGAAATGGTATGGAATGTGGAATGGAAGGTGGTATTTAATGTGGAATGTAACTTGGAACGGAAATAAAGGGAATGTGGAATGGAACGGTTGGAATATGGGAAGGAATGGAATGGAATGTGGAATGGAATGTGGAATGGAATGGAATTGAATGTGGAGTAGAATGTGAAATGGAATGGAATGGAATCCGGAATGGAATGGAATGGCCTGGAACGCAAAATGTAATGTCGAATGGAAAGTGGAACGGAATGTGGAATGGAATGGAAAAGAATATGTAATGGAAGGTAATGGAAAGTGGAATTGAATGCGTAAGGGAATGGAATGGAATATGGTATGGAATGGAAAGGAATGTGGAATGGAAGGTAATGGAATGTGGAATGTTAAGTGAAATGGACTGGAATGGAGTGGAATGGCATGTGGAATGCTTTAGAAAAGAACATGGAATGGAACATGGAATGGAACATGGAATGGAACATGGAATGGATCGTGGAATGGAATGGAATGGAATGTGGAATGTAAAGTGGAATGGAATGTGGAAGGGAATGTCGAGTGGAATGTGGAACGGAATGATGAATGGAAATATCAATGGAACGTGTAATGGAAAGGAATGGAACGCAGAATGGAACTCGCAAGAGAACGTAGAATAGAATGTGGAATCGAATGTGGAATGGAGCGTAGAATGGAAAGTCGAATGTAATGTGGAATGGAAAGGAATGGAATGTAGAATGGAATGGAATGGAATCTGGAATGGAATGGAGTGAAATGTGGAATGGAATGGAAAGTGGAATGGAATGGAATGGAATGTAGAATGGAATATTGAAAGGAAAGTAGAATAGGAATGTGGAATGGAATGTGGAATGGAACGTGGAATGGACAGTGGAATATAATGTGGAATATAAAGGAATGGAATGTTAATGGAATGAAATGGATTTGAATGTGGAATAGAAAGGAATGGAATGTGGAACGGAACGGAAAAGAATGTCGAAAATAATTTGGAATAGAATGGAAAGGAATCCAGAATGGATTGAAATGGAATACAATGCAGTGTAGTGGAATGGAATTTGGAATGGAAACTGGAATGGCACGTGGAATGGAACGTGGAACTGAACGTGGAATATAACGTGGAATGGAATGGAATGGAACACAGAATGGAACGTGGAATGGAACGTAGAATAAAATGCGGAATCGAATGCAGAATTGAAAATGGAATGGAAAGTGAAATGTAATGTGGAATGGAAAGGAATGGAATGCAATGGAATATGGAATAGAAAGGAATGGAAAGTGGAATGGAGTAGAAAGGAAAGTCGAATATAATTTGGAATGGAATGGAAAGGAATCCAGAATGGATTGGAATGGAATGGAATGGAATGGAAAGTGGAATGGAAAGTGGAATGGAACGTGGAATGGAATGCGGAATGTAATGGAATGGAATATGGAATGAAAGGGAATGGAATGTGGAATGGAACGTGTAATGGAATACAATGTAATTGAAATGAATGGAATGTGGAATGGAAGGGAATGGAATGTGGAATGGAATGTGGACTGGAATGTTGAATGGAATGGAATGGTATGGAATGCGGAATGGAATGGAATGAAAAGTGGAATGGAATGGAATGGAATGCGGAATGGAATGGAATCGAATGTGGAATGGAATGGAATGGAATGGAATGCGGAATGGTATGGAATGAAACGTGGAATGGAATGGAATTTAATGGAATGGAATATGAAATTGAATGGAATGGAAAGTGGAATGTAATGGAATGGAATGTGGAATGGAATGTAATGGAATGGAAGATGGAATGTCAAATGGAATGTGGAATGGAAAGTGGAATGGAATGAAATGCAACGTGGAGTGGAATGGAATGGAAGGTGGAATGGAATGGAATGGAACGTGGAATGGAAAGTGGAATGGAATTGGTTGGATCGTGTAATGGTACGTGGAATGGAACACGGAATGCAACGTGGAAAGGAGCGTGGAATGGAATGGAATACAACGTTGTATGCAATGGAATGGAATGTGGAATGGAATGGAATGGAATATAGAATGTAACGTGGAATGGAATGGAATGTGGAATGGAATGTGGAAATGAATGTGAAATGGAACGTGGAATGGAACGTGAAATGGAATGGAACGAAATGTGGAATGGAATGTGGAATGGTATGGAAGGGAGTGTGGAATGGAATCTGCAGTGGAATGTTGAATACAATGTGGAATGGAATGGAAGGTGGAAAGGAATGTGAAATGGATGGAAAGGAATGTGGAATGGAATGTGGACTGCAATGGAATGCAGGGTGGAAAGGAATGGAATGGAATGTGGAATGCAATGCAGAAAGGAACGTTAAATGGAATGTGGAATGGAATGGAATGGAATGGAATAGATTGTGAAATGGAATGTGGAAAGAATGTGGAATGGAACGTGGAATGGAATGGAAAGCAACATGGAATGAGATGGAACTGATTTTGGAATGGAAGGTGGAATGGAATGGAATGGGATATGGAATTGAAAGTGGAATGGAACGTAGAATGGAATGTGCAATGCAGCATGGAAAGGAATGTGGAATGGAACGTGGAATGGAATGGAAAGGGATGTGGAATGTAATGTGGAATGGAATGGAATGAAATTTGGAATGTAATGTGCAATGGAACGGAATGGAATGTGGATGGAATGTGGAATGGAAGTTTAAATGGTTTGTAATGGAAGGTTGAATGGAAATTGGAATGGAATGGAATGCAACTTGGAAAGAATCGTGGAATAGAACGTGAAATGTAATGTGGCATGGAACATGGAATGGCAAGGGCAATGGAATGTTGAATGGAATGTGGAAGGTAATGGAAAGGAAAATGGAATGGAAGGTGGAATGGAATGGAATGGAACTTGAAATGGAATGTGGAAAGGAATGTGGAATGGAATGTAGAATGCAACATGAAATGGATTGGAATGGAATGTGGAATTGAATGGAATGGAATGTGGAATGGGATGTGGAATGGAATGCAATGTTGAATGGGATGTGGAATGGAATGTGGAATGGAATGTGGAATGGAATGGAAAGGAATGTGGAATGGGAAGTGGAATGGAATGTGGAGTGGAATGGAATGTAATTTGAAATGGAATGTGCAATGGAACGGAATGGAATGTGGAATGGAATGTGGAATGGAAGGTTAAATGGATTGTAATGGAATGTTGAATGGAAGTTGGAATGGAATGGAATGCAACCTGGAATGAATCGTGGAATGGAACGTGAAATGTAATGTGTCATGGAACATGGAATGGCATGGGCAATGGAATGTGGAATGGAATGTGGAAGGTAATGGAAAGGAAAGTGGAATGGAAGGTGGAATGGAATGGAATGGAACTTGGAATGGAATGTGGAAAGGAATGTGGAATGGAACGTAGAATGGAACGTGAAATGGATTGGAATGGAATGTGGAATTGAATGGAATGGAATGTGGAATGGGATGTGGAATGGAATGTGGAATGGAATGTGGAATTAAATGCAACGTTGAATGGGATGTGGAATGGAATGTGGAATGGAATGTGGAATGGAATGGAAAGGAATGTGGAATGGGAAGTGGAATGGAATGTGGAATGGAATGGAATGGAATTGAAATGGAATGGAATGCAATGTGGAATGGAAGGTGGAATGGAATGTGGAATGTAATGAGGAATGGAATGGAATGGAATGTGGAATGGAATGGAATGGATTATTAAATGGAATGTGGAACGGAATGTGGAATAGAATGTGGAATGGAATGTAATGGAATCCAGAATGGAATGGAATGGAATGGAATGGAACGCAAAATGGACAGTGGAATGGAACATGGAATGGAATATAGAACGGAATGGAAAAGAATGTGGAATGCAAGGTAATGGAATGTGGAATGGAATGTGGAATGCAATGGAATGGAATATGGAATGTGGAATGGAATGTGGAATGCAATGGAATGGAATATGGAATGGAATGGAATGGAATATGGAATGGAACGTGGAATGGAACGTGGAATGGAACATCTAATGGAACATGGAACGCAACGTGGAATGGATTGGAATGGAACGTGCAATGAAATGTGGAAAGGAAGGTGGAATGTAACGGAATGGAATGTGGAAGAGAATGTGGAATGGAATGGAATGGAATGCGGAATAGAATATTGAATGGAACGGAATGGAATGTGGAATGGAAGGTGAAATAGAACATGGAATGGAATGGAAGCGAATGTGCAATGGAACGTGGAATGGAATGGAATGGAACTTGGAATGGAACGTGGAATGGAAAGTGAAATGGCATGTGGCATGCAAAGTGGAATGACATGGGAAATGGAATGTGGAATGGAGTGTGAAACGGACCGTGGAATGGAATGACATTGAATGTGGAATAGAACGTGGAATGGAATGGAATGGAACTAGGATTGGAATGGAACTTGGATTGGAACGTGGAATGGAAAGTGAAATGGCATGTGGCATGGAAATTGGAATGACATGGGTAATGGAATGTGGAATGGAATGTGGAATATTATGGAATGGAAAGTGGAATGGAATGTGGAATGGAATGGAATGGAATTTGGAATCGAATTGAATGGAATGCTGAATGGAAGTTGGAATGGAATGTGGAATGTAATGTGGAACGGAAAAGAAGAGAAGGTGGAATGGAACGGAGTGGAATATGGAGTGGAATGGAATGGAATGTTGAATGGAATGTGAAATGGAGTGGAATGGAACGTGGAACACAATGTGGAATGGAATGGAATGGAATCCGGAATGGAATGGAATGGAATGGAATGGAATGCGAAATGTAACGTGGAATGGAACGTGGAATGGAATGTGGAATGGAATGGAAAAGAATGTGGAATGGAAGGTAATGGAAAGTGGAATGGAATGTGCAATGGAAAGGAATGGAATATGGAATGGAATGGAAAGTTATGTGGAATGGAATGTGGAATGGAATGGAATGGAGTGGAATGGAATGTGGAATGTTATGGAATGGAACTTGGAACGGAACATGAAATGGAAAGTGGAATGGACTGTGGAATGGAACGGAATGGAATGTGGAGTGGAACGTGGAACGGAATGTGGAATGGAATTTTAAATGGAACGTGTAATGGAATGGAATGGAATACAGCATGGAACGTGGAAGGGAACGTAGAATAGAACATGGAATCGAATGTGCAATGGAACATAGAATGGAAAGTCGAAAGTAATGTGGAATGGAAAGGAATGGAATGTAGAATGGAATGGAATGTGGAACGGAATGGAGTGCAAAGTGGAATGGAATGGAAAGTTGAATGGAAAGGAAAGGAATGTGGAATGGAACATTGAATGGAAAGAAGAACAGGAACGTGGAATGGATTGTGGAATGGAACGTGGAATGGACAGTGGAATATAATTTGGAATGGAAAGGAATGGAATGTTAATGGAATGAAATGGACTTGAATGTGGAATAGAAAGGAATGGAATGTGGAAGGGAATGGAAAAGAATGTCAAAAATAATTTGGAATGGAATGGAAAGGAATCAAAATGGATGGAAATGGAATGGAATGGAGTGTAATGGAATGGAATGTGGAATGGACCGTGGAATGGAACATGGAATGGAACGAGGAATGGAACGTGAAATGGAATGGAATGGAACGCAGAATGGAACGTGGAATGGAACGTGGAATAGAACGTGGAATCGAGTGTGGAATGGAGACTGGAATGTAATGTGGAATGGAAAGGAATGGAATGTAGAATGCAATGAAATGCGGAACGGAATGGAGTGCAAAGTGGAATGGAATGGAAAGTGGAATGGAATGGAAAGGAATGTAGAATGGAACATTGAATGGAAAGTAGAACAGGAACGTGGAATGGATTGAGGAATGGAACGTGGAATGGAACGTGGAATATAATGTGGAATGGAAAGGAATGGAATCTTAATGGAATGAAATGGATTTGAATGTGGAATAGAAAGGAATGGAATATGGAATGGAATGGAAAAGAATGTCGAAAATGATTTGGAATGGAATGGAAAGGAATCCAGAATGGATTGAAATGGAATGGAATGGAGTGTAATGGAATGGAACGTGGAATGGACCGTGGAATGGACTGTGGAATGGACGGTGCAATGGAATGTGTAATGGAATGGAATGGAACGCAGAATGGAACGTGGAATGGAACGTGGAATAGAACGTGGAATCGAATGTGGAATGGAAAGTGGAATGTAATGTGGAATGGAAAGGAATGGAATGGAATGGAATGAGGAACAGAATGGAATGGAAGGATGAATGGAATAGAATGGAATGGAAAGTGGAATGGAATGGAACGGAACGTAGAATGGATCATGAAATAGAACGTAGAATAGGAACGTGGTATGGAATGTGGAATGCAACATGCAATAGAAAGTGGAATATAATGTGGAATGGAAAGGAATGGAATGTGGAATGGAAAGGAATGGAATGTGGAATGGAATGGAATGGAATTGAATGTGGAATAGAAATGAATGGAATGTGGAAAGAAATGGAAAGGAAAGTCGAATATAATTTGGAATGGAATGGAAAGGAATCCAGAACAGATTGGAACGGAATGTAATGGAGTGTAATGGAATGGAAAGTGGAATGGAAAGTGGAATGGAACGTGGAATGGAATGTGGAATGGAATGGAATGGAATATGGAATTAAAGGGGATGGAATGTGGAATAGAATGTGGAATGGAATAGAATGTAATTGAATGGAATGGAATGTGGAATGGAAGGGAATGGAATGTGGAATGGAATGTGGAATTGAATGTGGAATGGAATGGAATTGAATGTGGAATGGAATGGAATTGAATGGAATGGAAGGTGGAATGGAATGTGAAATGGAATGTGGAATGGAAAGTGGAACGGAATGAAATGGAACGTGGTATGGAATGGAATGCAACGTAGAATGGAAAAAATGGAACGTGGAATGGAACGTGGATTCGAATGGACTGGAATGTTGAATGGAATGGAATGGAATGTGAAATCGAATGGAATGGAAATTGGAATGGAAAGTGGAATGGAATGGAATGGAACGTCGAATGGAAAGTGGAATGGATTTTGGAATGGAATGTGAAAAGTGAGGTGGTATGGGATGTGGAATGGAATGGAATGGAATGTGGAATGGAATGGAATGGAATGTGCAAGGGAATGTGGAATGCAATGTGGAATGAAATGTGGAATGGAATCTGGAATGAAATGGAATGGAATGTGGAATGGAACATGGAATGTAACAGAAAGGAACATGGAATGGTACGTGGAATGAAACATGTAAGGGAATGTGGAATGGACCGTGGAACGGAATGTGCAATGGAATGTGGAATGGAACGTGGAAAGGAATATAATTGAAAGTGGAATGGAACATGGAAAGGAATGGTATGGAACATTGAATGGAACGTGGAATGGAATGTGGAATGGATCATGGAATGGAACTTGGAATGGAAAGGAAGGGAATGTGGAATGGAATGTGGAATTGAATGTGAAATGGAATGTGGAATGCAATGGAATGGTATGTGGAATGCAATGGAATGGATTGGAATGTGGAATAGAATGTGGAATTGAAGGTGGAATGGAAAGAGGAATGCAACGTGCAATGCAATGTAAAGGAATGTGGATTGGAATGTCGAATGGTGTGGAATCGAGTTTGGAATGGAATGTGGAATGGAATGGAATGTGGAATGGGAGGTGGAATGGCATGGAATGGAAAGTTTTAATGCAATGGAATAGAATGATTAATGGAATGTGGAGTGCAATGGAATGCAAAGTGGAATGGAAGGTAAGGGAATGTGGAATTGAATGTTTAATGGAATGTGGAATGAAATGAGGAGTGAAACATTTAATAAAATGTTGAATGGAGTTGAATGGATTGTGGAATGGAACGTGGAATTTAACGTGGAATGGAAGTTGGAATGGAGAGAGGATTGGAATTGAATGGAAAGTGGAAAGGAATGTGGAAAGGAATGGAATGGCATATGGAATGGAATGTGGATTGGAATGGAATTGAATGGAATGTTGAATGGAAAGTGGAATGGAATGGAATGGAACGTGGAATGGAATGTGGAATGGAATGTGGAAAGGAATGTGGAATGGAACCTGGAACGGAATGGAATTTAAAGTGTAAAGGATTGGAATGAAATGTGGAATGGAAGGTGGAATGAAATGGAATGGAATGTGGAATGGAAAGTGGAATTTATAGTGGAATAGAAAGGAATGGAACGTGGGATGGAACGTGGAAAGGAACTTGGAATAGATCAACGAATGGAATGTGGAATGGAACGTGGAATGGAATGGAATGGGATGTGGAATGGAAAGTGGAAAGGAACGTGGAATGGAATGGAATGGTACGTGCAATGGAATGTGGAATGGAATGGAATGGAACAGGGAATGGAATGGAATCGAAAGTGGTATGCAATGTGGAATGGAACGGAAAGGAATGTGTAACAGAATGTGGTATTGGATGTGTAATGGAATGGAGTGTAATGTGGAATGGAATGTGGAATGGAACGGAATGGAATGTGAAAGGGAATTTGGAATACAATGTGGAATGAAATGTGGAATGGAATGTGGAATGAAATGGATTGGAATGTGGAATTTAATGTGGAATGCAATGGAATGCAATGTGGAATGGAATGTGGAAATGAATGGAATGGAATGTGGAATGGAATGTGGAAAAGAATGTGGAATGGAATGGAGTGGAATGTGGAATGGAACTTGAATGGAATGGAACGTGGAATGGAATGCAATGGGACGTGGAATGGAACGTGGAATGGAATGGAATGGTATGTGGAAAAGAATGTGGAATTGAAAGTCAAATTGAATGTGGAATGGAACATGGAATGGAAAGTGGAATCGAATGGAACGGAATGTGAAATGGAATGTCGAATGTTATGGAATGGAGTGTGGAATGGAATGTGGAATGGAATGGAAGGTGGAATGTTATGTGGAATGGAATATTTAAATGGAATGGAATTGAATGTGTAATGGAATGAGGACTGCAATGTAATGCAATGTGGAATGGAATGGAATGGAATGTGGAATGGAATGTTTAGTGTAATGTGGAATGAAATGTGGAGTGGAACGTGGAATGGAATGGAATGGAATGTGGAATATAATGTGGAAAGGAATGGAATGGAATGGAACACGAAATGTAACGTGTAATGGAACTTGGAATGGAATGTGGAAAAGAATGGAAAAGAAAGTGGAATGGAAGGTAATGGAAAGAGGAATGGAATGTGGAAAGGAATGGAATGGAATATGGAATCGAATGGAAATGAATGTGGAATGGAAGGTAATGGAATGTGGAATCGAATGTGGAATGGAATGGAAAGGTTTGGAATGGAATGTGGAATGTTATGGAATGGATCGTCTAACGGAACATGGAATGGAATGTTGAATGGACCGTGGAATGGAACGAGATGGAATGTGGAGTGGAACGTGGAACGGAATGTGGAAAAGAACGTGGAATGGAACGTGTAATGGAATGGAATTGAACGCAGAATGGAACGAGGAAGGGAACGCAGAATAGAACATGGAATCGAATGTGGAAAGGAACGTGGAATGGAAAGTCAAATGTAATGTGCAATGGAAAGAAATCTAATCTGGAATGGAATGGAATGAAATGTGGAATGGAATGGAGTGGAATATGGAATGGAATGGAATGGATTGGAAAGTGGAATGGAATGGAATGGAATGTAGAATTGAACATGGAATGGAAAGTAGAATAGGAACGTGGAAAGGAATGTGGAATGGAACGTGGAATGGAAAGTTGAATATAATCTGGAATGGAAAGGAATGGAATGTTAATGGAATGAAATGGAATTGAATGTGGAATAGAAAGGAATGGAATTTGGAATAGAATGGAAAGGAATGTCCAATATAATTTGGAATGGAATGGAAAGGAATCCAGAATGGATTGGAATGGAATGGAATTTAGCATAATGGAATGGAATGTGGAAAGGAAATTGGAATGTAACGCAGAATGGAATGTGGAATGGAATGGAATGTAATATGGAATTGAAGGGAATCGAATGTGGAATGGAAAGTGTAATGGAACAGAATGTAATGGAATGGAAAGGAATGTGGAATGGAATGGAACGGAATATGGAATGGAATGTTAAATAGAATGTGGAATGGAATGGAATGGTATGGAATGTGGAATGGAATGGAACGGAATGTGGAATGGAATATAATGGAATGTGAATTGGAATGGAACCGAATGTGGAATGGAATGGAATGGAATGGAAAGTAGAAGTGAATGGAATTTAAAGGAATGGAATGTGGAACTGAAACAAATGGAAAGTGGAATTGAATGGAACGTAATGTGGAATGGAATGGAATGAAATGGAAGTTGGAATGGAATGAGAAATGGAATATGGAGTGGAAAGTGGAATGCAATGAAATGCAACCTGGAATGGATTGAAAAGGAAAGTGGAATGGGTTGGAATGGAAAGTGGAATGAAATGGAATGGAACATGGAATGGAAAGTGGAATGGAATGGAATGGAACATGGAATGGAACGTGGATAGGAACGCAGAATGGAACGTGGAAGGGAATGTGCAATGGAATGGAATGGAATATTGAATGGAATGGAATGGAAAGTATAATGGAGTGGAATGGATTATGGAATATAACGTGGAATGGAATGGAATGGAACGTGGAATGGAAACTCTAATGGAACGTGGAATGGAACGTAGAGTGGAACGTAGAATGGAATGTGGAATGTAACGTGGATTGGAAACTGGAATGTAATGTGGAATGGAAAGGAATGGAATGTGGAATGCAATGGAATGGAAAATGGTATGGAATGCAATGAAATGTCGAATATAATTTAGTATGCAATGGAAAGGAATTCAGAATGGAATGGAATGGAAGGGAATGACGAATGGAAAGTGAAGTGGAATGTGGACTGGAAAGCAATTGATTGTGGAATGGAAGGGAATGGAATGTGGAATGGAATGGTTTGGAATGGAATAGAATGTGGAATGGAATGGAATGGAATATGGAATGGAAAGTGGAACGGAATGTGGAATGGAATGGAAAGGTATGGAATGTGGAATCGAATTGAATGGAATGGAATAGAATGGAATGTGGAATGCAGCGGAATGGAATGTGGAATGGAATGTAATCGAATGTGGAATGGAATGGAATGGAATGCGGAATGGTATGGAATGGAATGTGGAATGCAATGGAATTGAATGGAATATGGAATTGAATGGAATGGAAAGTGGAATTGAATGGAATGGAATGGAATGGAATAGAAGGAGGAATGGAATATGAAATGGAATGTGGAACGGAAAGTGGAATGGAATGGAATGGAACATGGAATGGAACGTGGAATGGAATGGAAAGGAATGTGGAATGCAAAGTAGAATGGAACGTGGAATGGAACTTGGAGAGGAACGTGGAATGGATTGGAATGGAATGGAATGTTGAATGGAATGCAATGGAATGTGGAATGGGATGGAATGGAATATGGTATGTAATGTGGAATGGAATGGAATGGAATATGGAATGTAATGTGGAATGGAATGAAATGGAACGAGGACTGGAACGCGGAATGGTACATGGAATGGGACCTCTATTGGAATGTAGAATGGAACGTGGAATGGAATGGAATGGAACATCTAATGGAAAGTAGAATGGAACGTGGAATGGAATGTAATGGAACATGGAGTGGAATGTGGAACGGAATGTGGAAAGGAATGGAATGGAACATGGAATGCAATGGAAAGGAATGTGGTATGGAATGCGGAATGGAATGGAATGGAATGTGGAATGGAATGTGGTGTGGGATGTGGAATGGAATGTGGTATGGTATGTGGAATGGAAGGTGGAATGAAATGGAATGGAATGTAGAATGGAATGTGGAAAGGAAAGGAATGTAATGTGGAATGGAATGGAAGGGATTGTGGAATGCAATGTGGATTGGAATGGAATGGAATGTGGAACGGAATGTGGAATAGATTGGAATGGAATGTGAAATGCAATGGAACGGAATATGGAACGGAATGTGGAATGGAATGTGGAATGGAACGTGGAATGGAATGGAATGGAATGTGGAATGGAAAATGGAATGGAACGTGAATGGGACGTGGAATGCAACGGGGAATGGAACATTGAAGGGAATTTTAATGGAACGTGGAATGGAATGTTCAATGCAATCTGGGATGTAACGTGGAATGGAGTGTGGAATGGAATGTGGAATGGAACGTGAAATGGAATGGAATGGAAAGTGTAATGGAACTTCAATGGAATGGAACTTGCAATGGAACGTTGAATGGAACGTGGAATGGAATGTGGAATGGACTTGGAATGGAATGCACAACTGAATGTGGAATGGAAAGTGGAATGGAATGCACAACTGAATGTGGAAAGGAACGCGGAAAGGAATGGAATGGAAAGTGGAATGGAACGTAAAATGGAAACGAATGGAACTTTGAATGGAATGTGGAATGCAATGTGGAATGGAACGTGGAATGGAACTTGGACAGGAACGGAATGGATTGTGGAATGGAATGTGGAAAGGAATGTGGAATGGAATGTGGAATGGAATGTGGAATGCAATGGAATAGAAGGTGGAATGGAATTTGGAATGGACGGTGGAATGGAAAGTGGAATGGAGTGTCGAATGAAACTTGGAATGGAATGCAATGGAATGTCGATTGTAACGTGGAATGGAACGTGGAATGTAACGTGCAAAGGAAACTGGAATAGAACGTGGCATGGAATGTGGAATGAAATGTGCAATGGACCGGAGTGGATTGTTGAATAGAATGTGGAAATGAGTGTGGAATGGAACGTGGAATGGAATGGAATGTAATGTGGAATGGAACGTGGAATGGAATGGAATGGAATTTGGAATGGAATGTGGAATAGAATGTGTAATGGAATGGAATGAAGGGTGGAATGAAATGTGCATTGAAATGAAATGAAATGTGGAATGGAATGGAGTGGAATGTGCAATGGAATGTGGAATAGAATTTAATGGAAAGTGGAATGGTCATGGAATGGAATGGAATGGAAAGAAATTTGGAATGGAATGGAAGTGAATGTGGAATGGAATGTGGGATGGAATGGAATGAAATGTGGAATGGAATGTTGATTGGAATGGAATGGAATGTGGAATGGAATGGAATGGAATGTGGAATGGAATGTCGAGTGGAAAATGGAAAGAAATGCAACGGAAGAAGAAGGGAATGTGGAATGGAATGTGGAATGGAATTCTGAATGGACTACAGAATGGAATGTGGAATGGAATGTGGAATGGAAAGGAATGGAATGTGGAATGGATTGTGAATTGGAATGTAATGGAACGTGGAATGCAATGTGGAATAAAATAAAATGGAATGAGAATGGAATGTGGAATGGAATGTGGAATGGAATGTGGAATGGAAAGCGGAATGGAATTGAAAGGAATGTGGAATGGAATGCGGAATCATACGTGCAATGGAACGGAATGTAATGTGGAATGGAATGTGGAATGGAAAGTGGAATGGAATGGAAGGGAACGTGAAATGGAACATGGAATGGAATGTAGAATGTAATGGAATGGAATGGATCGTGGAATTCAATGTGGAAAGGAAAGTGAAATGGATTGGAATGGAACGTGGAATGGAACGTGAAAAGGATATTGGAATTGAACGTGGCATGGAATGTGGAATGGAATGTGCAATGGAACGGAATGGAATGTTGAATGGAATGTGGAATTGAGTGTGGAATGGAATGCGGAATGGAATGGAATGGAAAGTGGAATAGAACGTGCAATGGAACGTGGAATGGAATTGAATAGAATGTGGAATGGAAAGAGGAATGCAATGGATTTCAATGGAATGGAGCGTGGAATGGTATGGAATGGAATGTGGAATGGAATGTGGAATGGAATGTGGAATGGAATGGAATGAAATGTGGAATGAAATGTGCATTGGAATGAAATGGAATGTCGAATGGAATGGAACGGAATGTGGAAAGGAGTGGAATGGAATGGAATGTGAAATGGAAATAGAACGGAAAGTGGAAAGGAATGCAATGGAATGTGAAATGGGATGGAAATGAATGTAGAAACGAATATGGAATGGAATGGAATGGAATGTGGAATGGAATGGAATGGAATGTTTAATGGAATGAGGAATGGAATGGAATGTGGAATGGAATGGAATGGAATGTTGAATGGAATGGAATGGAATGTGGAATGGAATGGAATGGAATGTGGAATGGAATGGAATGGAATGGATGTGGAATGGAATGGAATGGAATGGATGTGAAATGCAATTGAATGGAATGGAATGGAAGGTAGAATAAAATGGAATGGAAGGTGGAATATAAAGTAATGGAATGTGGAATGGAATGTGGAATGGAATGGAATGGAATGTAGAATTGAATGTGGAACGGAATGTGGAATGGAATGAGAAATGGAAGGAAATGGAATGTGGCATGCAATGGAATAGAATGCAGTGTGAAATGGAATGGAAAGCAAGGTGGAATGGAATGGAATGCTACGTGGAATGGTATGTAATGGAATCTGGAATTCAATGTGGAATGGTATGGAAAGGAATGTGGAATGGAATGCAATGGAATGTACAATGAAATGAAGAAAGGAATGGAATGGAAGGTGGATTGGAATGTGGAAGGGAAAGGAATGGAATGGAAAGTGGAATTCAATGACATGGAATGGAATGTGGAACAGAATGTGGAAGGGAATGGAATGGAAATTGGAATGCAATGAGATGGAATGCAATGTGGATGAAATGGAAGGGAATGTAACGAAATGTGGAATGGAATGGAGTGTAAAGGAATGTGGAATGAAATGAAATGGAATGTGGAATGGAATGGAATGGAATGTGGAAAGCAATTAATTGGAATGTAGAATGCAAAGTGGAATGGAATGGAATGGAATGTGAAATGGAATGTGGAATGGAATGGGATGTGGAATGGAATGGAATGGGATGTGGAATGGAATGTGGAATGGAATGGAATGGAACGAGGAATGGAACGTGGAATGGAACTTGGAATGGAAGCTGAAATGCAATTGGAATGGAATGTGGAATGGAATGAAATGGAATTTAAGAGAATGTGAAATGGAATGGAATTGATTTTAAGAGAATGTGAAATGGAGAGGAATGGAATGTGGAATGGAATACGGAATGGAATGGAATAGAATGTGGAATGGAATGTGGAATGGAATGGAATGAAATGGAGTGGAATGTGCAATGGAATGGAATGTATTGTAATGGAATGAATGTGAAATGTAATTTAGTGCAATGTGGAATGGAATGTGGAATAAAATAGAATGGAATGTGAAACCAATGTGGAGTGGAATGGATTGTAATGTGGAATGAAATTGAAATGTAATTTAGGGCAATGTGGAATGGAATGTGGAATAGAATGGCATGGAATGTGAAATGAATGTGGAATGGAATGGATTGGAATGTGGAATGAAACGGAATGAAATGTGGAATGGAACGTGGAATGAAATGAAATGCAACATGGACCGGAACGTGGAATAGAATGCAATGGGATGTTTAATAGAATGGAATAGAATATGGTATGGAAAGTGGAATGGAATGAAATGGAATGTGGAATGGAACGTGGTAAGTAATGTGGAATGGAACGAGGAAAGGAATGGAATGGAATGGGGAATGGAATGTGAAATGGAACGTGGAATGGAATGGAATGTGGAAAGGATTGTGGAATGGAATGTGAAAATCAACGCGGAATGTAATGAAATGGAATTTGCAATGGAACGTGGAATGGAATCGAATGGAATGCACAATGTAATGTTGAATGGAACGAAATGGAATGTGGATTTGGACGTGAAATGGAAAGTGGACGGGAACGTGGAAAGGAATGGAATGTGGAATTGAATCTGGAATGAAAAGCGGAAGGGAATGGAATGTGGAATGGATTGTAGAAGAGAATGGAATGGAATAGAATGTGGAATGGAATGGAATTGAATGTGGAATGGAAAGGAATGGAATGCCAAATGGAATGGAATGGAATATAGAATAGAATGGAGTGGAATGTAATGTGGAATGGAATGGAATGGAATGTGGAATAGAATGAAGTGGAATGGAATCTGAAATGGAATGGAATGCAATGTGGAATGGAATGGAATGGAATGTCGAATGGAATGTGGAATGGAATGTAGAATGGAATGGAATGTGGAATGGAAATGAAAGGAAAGTGGAATGCAATGTGGAATGGAATGGAATGCAATGTGGAATGGAATGGAATGCAATGTGGAATGGAATATGGAATGGAATGGAATGGAATGTGGAATGGAATGGAATGGAATGTGGAATGGAAGGGAAAGGAATGTTTAATTGAATGTGGAATGGAATGGAATGTGGAATGGAATGGGGAATGGAATGGAATGGAATGAAGAATAGAATGTGGAAAGGATTGTGACTGGAATGTGGAATGGAATGTGGAATTGAATGTGAAATGGAATGGAATGGAATGTGTAATGGAATGTGGAACGGAGTGGAAAGGAATGTGGAATGGAATGTGGAATTAAACGGAATGGAATGTGTAATGTAATGTGGAATGGAGTGGAAAGGAATGTGGAATGGAATGTGGAATTAAACGGAATGGAATGTGCAATGGAATGGAATGCAGTGTGGAATGGAATGGAATGGAACTTGCAATGAAAATTGGCATGGAACGTGGAATGGAACTTGGAATAGAAAGTGGAATGCAATGTGGAATGCAATGGAATGGAATGTGGAATTTAATGTGGAATGGAATGGAAGGAATGTGGAATAGAATGGAAAGGAATGGAATGTGGAATCGAATGTGGAATGGAATGTGGAATGGAATGGAATGTTACGTCGAATGGAATGTACAATCGAACGTGGAATGGAAAGTTGAATGGAATGTGAAATGTGGAATGGAATGGAATGGAATGTGGTATGGAATGGAATGGAATGTGCAATCGAATGTGGAATGGAAAGGAATGCAATGTGGAAAGGAATATGGATTGGAATTGAATGGAATGTGGAATGTAATCGAACGGAATCAGGAATGGAATTGAGAATTGAATGTGGAATGCAGTGGAATGTAACTCAAGGTGGAATGCAGTGGAATGGAATGTGGAATGCAGTGGAATGGAATGTGGAATGCAGTGGAATGGAACGTGGAATGTAATTGAATAGAATGTAGAATGGAATGTAATGCTCTGTAGAAAGCAATCTGGAAGGGATTGGAATGGAAAGTGGAACGGAATGCGGAATGGGTTGTGGAATGGAATGCAATGGAATGTGGAATGGAATGTGGAATGGAATGCAATGTATTCTGGAATGGAATGGAAACGAACGTGGAAGGAATGTGGAAAGGAATGCAAAGTCGAATGGAAAGTGGAATGGAATGGAATTGAATATGGAATGGAATGTGGAAATAAATGCAATGGAATGTTGAATTGAATGTGGGATGGAATGTAAGGGAACACTCCACGGAACGTGGAATGGAACGTGGAATGTAATGGAATGGAATGTGGAATGGATCGTGGAATGTAATGGAATGGAACGTGGAATGGAACATAGAATGGAAGGTGGAATGGAAAGTGGAATGGAACTTGGAATGGAATGGAATGGAATATGGAATGGAATGGTATAAAATGGAATGTGTAATGTAATGGCATGGAATGGAATGTGAACTGGTATGGAATATACTGGAATGGAATGTGGAAAGGAATGGCATGGAATGTGGAACTCTATGCAATGGAATGTGAAACGGAATGGAATAGAATCTGGAATGGAATTGAATGGAATGGATTGTGGACTGGAATGGAATGGAAAGGAATGGAATGTGGATTGGAATGTAATGCAATGTGGAATGTAAACCTGAATGGCAGGGAATGGATTGTGGAATGGAATGTGGAAAGGAGTGGAATCTAATGTGGAATTGAATGTGGAATGGGATGGAATGGAATATGCAATGGAATGTGGAATTTAACGTGGCATGGAAAGTGGATTGGTACGGAATAGAATGTGGAATGGAACGTGGAATGGAATGTGGAATTGAACTTGGAATGGAAAGTGGAAAGCTATGGAAGGGAATGGAATGGAATGGAATGTGGAATGGAATAGAATGGAATGTGGAATGGAATTTGCAGTGGAATGTGGAAAGCAATTGAATGGAATACAATGTGGAATGGAATGGAGTGCTATGTGGACTGCAATTTCCAATGGAATGGAATGGAATGGAATGAGGAATGCAATGTGGAATGGAATGTGGAATGGAAAGTGGAATGGAATGTGGAATAGAAAGTGGAATGGAATGTATAAAGGAATGTTGAATGGAATGGAATGAGAAATGGAATTGATTTGAATGGAATGGAATGTGGAATGGAATGGAATGGAATGAAATGGAATGCGGAATGTAATGGAATGGAATATGGAAAGGAATGTGGAATGGAATGGAACGTGGTATGGAATGGAATGGAATGGAATATCGAATGGAATGGAATATGGAATTGAATGGAATGCAATGTGCAATGTAGTGGAATGGGATATAGAATCGAATGGAAAGGGAATGGAATGGAATGGAATGCATATGGACTCGCATGGTATTTAAATGAGTGTGGAATGGAATGTGGAACGGAACGTGGAATGGAATTGAATGGAATGTGGAATGGAACGTGGAATGCAATGAAATTCAAAGGAATGGAAAGTGGAATGAAATGGAATGAATTGTGGAATGAAATGTGCATTGGAATGAAATGGAATGTGGAATGGAATGGACTGAAATGTGCAATGGAATGTGGAAAAGAAATTAATGGAAATTGGAATGGAACCTGGAATGGAATGGAATGGAATGGAATGGAATTTGGAATGGGAAGGAATGGAATGTGGAATGGAATGTGGAATGGAATGTGGGATGGAATGGAATGAAATTTGGAATGGAATATTGATTGGAATGGAATGGAATGTGGAATGGAATGGAATGGAATGGAATGTGGAATGGAATTTCGACTGGAAAGTGGAAAGAAATGCCATGGAATAAGAATGGAATGGGGAATGGAAGGTGGAATGGAATTTGGAATGGACCGCGGAATGGAATGTGTTATGGAATGAGGAATGCAATGTGGAATGGATTGTGAATTGGAATGCAATGGAATGTGGAAAGCAATGTGGAGTGAAACGCAATGTAATGCGAATGGAATGTGGAATGGAAAGTGGAATGGAATGGAATGGAATGTGGAAGGGAATATGGAATGGAATGTGTAATGGATAGTGGAATAGAATGTGGAATTGAATATGGAATGGAATGTGGAAAGTAAAGCGGAATGGAATGGAAAGGAAAGTGAAAAAGAATGTAGAATGGAATGTGGAATTGTACATGAAATGGAATGGAATGTAATGTGGAATGGAATGTGGAATGCAAAGTGGAATTTAATGGAATGGAATATGGAATGGAACATGGAATGGAACATGGAATGGAACATGGAATGGGACATGGAATGGAACGTGGAATGTGACGTGAAATGTAATATGGAATGGAAAGTTGAATGGAATGGAATGGAACGTGGAATTGAACTTGGAATGGAATGGAATGGAATGTGGAATGGAACGTAGAATTGAACTTGGAAAGGAAAGTGGAATGCAAATGGGAATGGAATGTGGAATTGAGTGGCATTGTATAAGGAATGGAATGAGCACTGTAATGGAATGTAATGTGGAATGGAATGGAATGCAATGTGGAGTTGAATGGAATGCAATGTGAACTGGAATGGAATGGAATGTGAAATGGATTTGAATTGAATGTGGAATGGAATGGAATGGAATGTGAAATGGAATATGGAATTGAATGGCATGAAATGGAATGGAATGTGGAATGGAATGAAATGGAATGTGGAATGGAATGGAATGGAATGTGAAATGGAATGTGGAATTGAATGGAATGAAATGGAATGGAATGTGCAATGGAATGGAAGGGAATGTGGAATGAAATGGAATGGAATGTGGAATGGAATGTGGAATCGAATGGAATGGAAAGTGAAATGTAATGGAATGGAAATAGGGATGGAATGTGGAATGGAATGTATCGGAATGCAGTTTAATGTGGAATGGAATGGAATGGAATGGGGAATGGAATAGAACGGAATGCGGAATGGAATGTAATGCAATGTGGAAAGGAACGTGGAATGGAATGGAATGGAATGTTGCATGGAAGGTGGAAGGGAATGGAATGGAAGTTGGCAAGGAACATGGAATGGATTGAAATGGAACGTGGAATGGAACTTTGAAAAGAATGTGAAATCGAACGTGGAATGGAGAGCAAAATGGAATGTGGAATGTGTAATGGAATGGAACGGAATGTGCAATGGAATTGAATGGAATTGGAAAGAATTGTGGAATGGAATGTGGAATGGAATGGAATGGAATGTGGAATGGAATGTACAATGGAATGGAATGCAATGTGGAATGGAATGTGGAATGGAATGGAATGTAAAGAGGAATGGACATTGGAATGGTACGTGGAATGGAAAGGAATGGAAAGTGGAATGGATTAGAATTTAATGGAATGTGGATTGGAATGCAAAGGAATGTGGAATGGAATGGAATGGAATGGAATGGAATTTGAAATGGAATGGAATGGAACGTGGAATGGAATGGAATGGAATGTGGAATGGAATGTGGAATAGAGCAGAATGGAATGTGGAATTGAATGTGGAATGCAAAGTGGAATGGAACGTGTAATGGAACGTGGATTGGAATGGAATGGAACGTGGAATAGAATGTGGAATGGAATGGAATGGAATGTGGAATTCAAAGTAGAGTGGAATGAAAAGGATTGTGGAATGGAATGGAATGTGGAATGGAAAGTGGAGTGGAATGAAATGGAATGTGGAATGGAATGAAATGGAATGTGGAATGGAATGTGGAACAGAATGAAATGGAATGTGGAATAGAATGGAAAGTGGAATGGAGTGTGAGATGGAATGAAATGCATTGTTGAACGCAATGGAATGGAATGTGGAATGGAATGAGGAATAGAATGGAATGGAACGTGGAATGGAATGTGGAATGGAATGTGAAATGGAAAGTGCAAAGGAATGTGGAATGGAATGGAATGGAATGTAGAATAGAATGTGGAATTAAATGGAATGGAATGTGGAATGGAACATGAAATGGAATGTTGAATGCAATGTGGAATGGAATATGGAATATGGAATTGAATGGAATGGAATGTGGAATGGAATGTAGAATGAAATGGAATTGATTGTCGAATGGAAAGGAATGGATTCAGGAATGGAATGTGAAATGGAACGTGAAATGGAAAGTGGAGTGGAATGGAATGTAATGTGGAATGGAATGTGGAATGCAGTGGAAAGGAATGTGGAATGGAATGGGAAATGTAAGGTGGAAGGGAAGGTACAATGGAATGTGCAATGGAATATGTAACGGAACGTGGAATAGAAAGAAATGGAACCTGGAATGCAACGAGGAAAGGAATGGAAAGCAACGCAGAATGGAATGTGGAATGGAATGTGGAATAGAACGTGGATTGGAAAGTGGAATGGAATGTAAAGGAATGTGGAAAGGAATGTGGAATGGAATTGAATGCAATATGGAATGGAATGTGGAATGGAATGTGGAATTGAATGGAATGAAATATAAGGTAATGTGGAATGGACAGTGGAATGGAAGGTGGAACGCAATGGAATGGATTGTGGAATGAAATGCAATGGAATGTGGAATGGAAAAGAATGGAAAGTGTAATGGAAAGGAATGTAATGTGGAAAGCAATGAAATGGTATGGGATGTGGAATGGAATGGAATGGAATGGAATGTGCAACAGAGTGGATTGGAATGTGAAATGGAACAGAACAGAATGTGGAATGGAATGGAATGGAATGTGGAAAGGATTGGAATGGATTGCAATGTGGAATGGAATGCAATGGAATAGAATGAAATGGTATGAAATGTGGAATGGAATGTGGAATGGAATGGAATGCAATGGAATGTGTAATGGAATGGAACGTAGAATGGAACGTGGAATGGAATGTGGAAAGGAATGGAATGGAATATGGAATGGAATGTGGAATGGAATGTGAAGTGGAATGTGGAATGGAATGGAATGGAATGTAGAATGGAATGGAATGGAATGTGGAAAGGAATGTGGAACGGAATGTGGAATGCAATTTGGAATGGAAAGTGGAATGAATGTGGAATGGAACGGAATGGAATGTGATATGTAATGTGGAAAGGAATGGAATGGAATGTGGAATGTAATGGAATGGAATACGGAATGGAATGTGGAAAGGAATGTGGAATGCAATTTGGAATGGAAAGTGGAATGAATGTGGAATGGAACGGAATGGAATGTGAAATGTAATGTGGAAAGGAATGGAAAGGAATGTGGAATGTAATGGAATGGAATACGGAATGGAATGTGGAAAGCAATGTGGAACGGAATGTGGAAAGGAATGTGGAATGGAATGGCATGGAATGTGAAATGGAATGGAATGGAATGTTAAATGGAATGTGGAATGAAATGGAATGTGGAATGGAATGTGGAAAGGAATGTGGAATTTCATGGAATGGAATATGGAATGGAATGTGGAATGGAGTGTGGAATTGAATGTGGAATGGAATGTGGAATGGAATGCGGAAGAGAATGTGAAAAGTAATGTGGAATGGAACGGAATGGAATGTGGAATGGAATGTGGAAAAGAATGGAAAGGAATATGGAATGGAATGTGGAATGGAATGTGAAATGGAATGTGGAATGGAATGGAATGGAATGTAGAATGGAATGGAATGGAATGTCGAAAGGAATGTGGAACGGAATGTGGAATGCAATCTGGAATGGAAAGTGGAATGAATGTGGAACCGAATGGAATGGAATGTGGAATGTAATGGAATGGAATACGGAATGGAATGTGGAAAGATATGTGGAACGGAATGTGGAATGCAATTTGGAATGGAAAGTGGAATGAATGTGGAATGGAACGGAATGCAATGTGAAATGTAATGTGGAAAGGAATGGAATGGAATTTGGAATGTAATGGAATGGAATACGGAATGGAATGTGGAAAGCAATGTGGAACGGAATGTGGAAAGGAATGTGGAATGGAATGGCATGGAATGTGAAATGGAATGGAATGGAATGTTAAATTGCATGTGGAATGAAATGGAATGTGGAATGGAATGTGGAAAGGAATGTGGAATTGCATGGAATGGAATATGGAATGGAATGTGGAATGGAGTGTGGAATTGAATGTGGAATGGAATGTGGAATGCAATGCGGAAAAGAATGTGAAAAGTAATGTGGAATGGAACGGAATGGAATGTGGAATGGAATGCGGAATGGAGTGTGGAATGGAATGTGGAATGTAACGGAATGGAATATGCAATCGAATGTGGAATGGAATGTGGACTGGAGTGTGGAATGGAATATGTAATGGACCGGAATGCAATGTGAAAATGAATGTGGAATGGAATGTGTAATGCAATGTGAAATGTAATGCAATGGATTGTGGAATTGAACGTGGAATGTAATGGAATGTAACATGGAATTGAATGTGGGATGGAATGTGGAATGGATTGTGGAATGGAATGTGGAAAGGAATGGAGTTGAATGTGGAATGGAATGTGAAATAGATTGGAATAGCATGTGAAATGGAATGTGATTGGAATTTGGAATGGAACGTGCAACGCAACATGGAATGGAATTTAATGGAACATGTAATGGAATGTGGAAGGGAATGGAATGGAATGTGGAATGGACTGGAATGTAAAGTGGAATGGAATGGAATGGTAGGTAGAATGCATTGTGGAAAGGAAAGTGGAAAGGAATGGAATGCAACGTGGAATGGAATGTGGAATGGAATTGATTGCTCCTTGGAATGGAACGTAGAACGGAAAGTGGAATTGAATGGAAAGTAATGGGAAATGGAATGGAATGGAATGTGGAATGGAATGGAATGGAAAGAGGAATGGAGTGTGGAATAGAATGGAATGCAATGTGGAATGGAATATGAAATGCAATGTGGAATGAAATCTGGAATGGAATGCGAAATTGAATGTGGAATGGAAAGTGGAATGGAACGGAGTGGATTGTGGAAATAAGTGTGGAATGGAATGGAATGAAATGTGGAATGGAATGTGGAATGGAAAGGGGAATGGAAGATGGAACACAATGTAATGTAATGGAATTTATTGCGGAATGGAATGTGGATTGTAATGTGGCATGGAATGTGGAATGGAATGTGGAATAGAATCGAATGGAACGTATAATGGAATGTGGAACGGAATGGGATGTGGAATGAAATATGGAATGTAATGTGGAATGAAATGTGGAATGGAATGGAATGGAAGGTTGAATGGAATGTGGAATGGAATCGCATGGAATGTGTAATACAATGGAAAGAAACGTGGAATGGAATGAGAAGTGGAATGTGGAATATAATGGAATGCAATGTGGAATGGAATGTGGAGTGGAATGGATTGTGGAATGGAATGGGTAATGGAATGAGGAATATAATAGAATGCAAAGTGGAATCGAATGCAATGGAATGTTCTATGAAATGTCAAGTGGAATGGAATGGAATGTGGAATATATTGTGGAAAGGAATGTGGAATGCAAAGGGATAGAAGGTGGAATGCTATGTGCAGTGGAATGGAATGGAATGTGGAATGGAATGTGGAATAGAACGGAATGGAATGTGGAATTGAATCTGGAAGTGAACATGTAATTGAACGTGGAATGTAACGTGGATTAGAATGGAATGGAACGTGGAATGAAATGTGGAATGGAATGGAAAGGAATGTGCAATGGAAGGTGGAGAGGAATGGAATGGAATGTGGAATGGAACGTAGTGGGATGTGTAATGGAATGTGGAACGGAATGGAAAGGAATTCGTATTGCAATGTTGAATTTTATATAGAATGCAATGTGGAATGGAACGTGGAATTGAAAGTGGAATGGAACGTAGAATGGAATGTGGAATAGAATGTGGAATGGAATAGAGTGGAATGTGTAATGGAATGGAATAGAATGGAATGGAATGGAGTGGAATGTGGAATGGAATGTTGAATGGAATGGAATGGTAGGGAATGTGAAATTGAAGATGGAATGGAAGGGAATGGAACGTGGAATGGAATGAAGAATGGATTGTGAAATGGAATGGAATGGAATGTGGAATGATATGGAATAGAATGGAATGTGGAATGGAAGGTGGAATTGAATGCAATGGAATGTGGAATAGAATGTGTAATGGAATGGAATGGAATATAGTATTGAACGGAATGGAATGTGGAATGGAATCGAATGGAATGTGGAATGGAAAGGAATGAAATTGAATGGAATGTGGAATGGAATGTAATGGACTATGTAATGGAATGTGGAAGGCAATGGAATAAAATGGAATGGAATGTGGAATGGAATGGAATGGAATGTGGAATGGAAAGGAATGGAACGGAATGGAATGTGGAACGGAAAGGAATGGAACGGAATGGAATGTGCAATGGAATGGAATGGAATGTTATGGAATGGAATGGAATGCAGAATGTAATGGAATGGAATGTCGAATAGAATGGAATGGAATGTGGAATGGAATGGAATGTGGATTGGAATGTTGAATGGAATGGAATGGATTGGAATGTGGAATGGAATGGAATGTGGGTTGGAATGTTGAATGGAATGGAATGGAATGGAATGTGGAATTGAAGATGGAAAGGAATGGAATGGAATGTGGAATAGAATGTGGAATGGATTGAGGAATGGAATGGAATGGAAGGTGGTATGGAATGGAATGGAACAGAAAGTGAAACGGAAGGTGGAATTGAAAGGAATGGGATGTGGAAAAGAATGTGGAATGGAATGGAATGGAATGAGGAACTGAATGGAATGGAATGAGAAATTGAATCGAATGGAATGTGGAATGGAATGGAATAGAGTGAAATGTGGAATGGAATGGAATGGTAAGTGGAATGGAATGGAATATGGAATTTAAGTTGAAATGGAATGGAATGGAAAGTGGAAAGGAATGTGGAACGAAGTGGATTTGTATGTGGAAAGGAAAGTGGAATGGAATGGAATGCAATGTGGAATGGAATGGATTGTGGAATGGAATGGAATGGATTGAGGAATGGAACGGAATCGATTGTGGAATGGAACGTGGAATGGAACGTGGAATGGAACGTGGAATTTAACGTGGAATGGAATGTTGAATGAAACGTGGAATAGAAAATGTAATGGGATGTGGAATGGAATGTGGAATGGAATGGAATGGAATGTGGAATGGAATGGAATGAAACTTGGAATGGAAAGGAATGGAATGTGTAATGGAAAGGAATGGAAGGTGGAATGCCGTGGAATGCTATGGAATAATGAATGGAATGGAATGGAATGGAATGCAATCGAATGTGCAATGGAATGGAATGGAATGTGGAATGGAATAAAATGGAATGTGAAATGGAATGGAATGGAATGTGGAGTCAAATGGAATGGAATGTGGAATGGAATGCAATGGAATAGAATGAAATGTAACGCAATGTGGAATGGAACACGGAATGTAGGTTGGAATGTAATGGAATTGTATGCAATGGAAAGTGGAAAGGACCGGAATGCAATCTGAAATGGAATATGAAATGCAATGTGCAATGGAATGTGAAATTGAATATGGAATGGAATGTGGAATGGAATTTGGAGTTGACTGGAAAACAATCTGGAATGGAATATGAAATGCAATCTGGAATGTAATGTGGAATGGAATGTGAAATTGAATCTGTAATGGAACGTGGAATGGAATGGAATGGAATTTGGAATGGAATGTGGAATGGACTGGAATGGAATTTGGAATGCAATGTGGAGTGGAAAGTGGAATGGAATGTGGAATAGAATGTGGAATGTTACGTGGAATAGAATGGAATGGAATATGGAATGGAACTTGGAATGGTACGGAATACAAAGAGCAATGGAACGGGGAATGGAATGTGGAATGGAATGGAATGGAAAGTGGAATGGAAAGTGGAAAGGAATGGAATGCAAAATGTAAGGGAATGTGGAATGGAATGTGGAATGGAACGTGGAATGGAATACAATGGAACGTGGAATGCAATGGGATGGAATGTGGAATGGAATGGAATGGAATGTGGAATGGAATGGAATTTGGAATGGAATGGATTGGAACTTGGAACAGAATGTGGGAGGAAATGCGGAATGCAATATGGAATGGAGTGGAATGGAAGGAGAAATTGAATGGAGCAGAATGTGTAAAGGAATTGAATGGAATGTGGAATAGAATGGAATGGAAAGGAATGTGGAAGGGAATGTGGAAAATAATGGAATGGAATGTGGAGTGGAATGGAATGGAATGTTTAATGGAATTCAATGGAAGGTGAAAAGGAATGGAACGTGCAAACGAATGGAGTGGAATGTGAATTGGAATAGAATGGAATGTGTAATGGAATGGAATGGAGTTAAATGGAAAGTGAAATGGAATGTGGAATGTACTGCGAAATGGAATGTGGAATGGAAAGAAATGGAACGAGGAATGGAATGGAAAGGATCTTGGAGTGCAATGGAATGGAACGTGGAATTTATCGGGTAATGGAATGCGGATATGAATGCAATGGAATATAGAAAGGAAAGTGGAATGGAATTGAATGGAATGTAGAATGGAATGAGGAATAGAAAGGACTGGAATTTGGTTGGAATGTGGTTGGAAAGTGGAAAGGATTGTGGAATTAAATGTGGAATGGAATGTGTAATGGAATGGAATGGAATAGTGGAATGGAATGTCGAATGGAATGTGGAATGGAACTTGCAATGGAACGTGGAAAGGAATGGAATGGAACGGCGAATGGAATGTGGAATGGAATGGATTGGAATGTGGAATGGAATGTGGAATGGAGTGCAATGCAATGTGGAAAGGAATGGGGAGTGGAATGGAATGGAATGAAATGCAGAATGGAATGATGAATGGAATGTGGAATGCAATGTGGAATGGAAGGAAATGGACTGTGGAATGGAATGTGGAAAATAATGTGGAATGGGAAGGAAAGTATAGTGTAATGGCATGTGGAATGGAATATGGAATGGAACATGGAATGGAATGGAATGGGACGTGGAGTGGAATGTGGAATGGATCGTGAAAGATAACGTGGAATGTAATGAACTGTGGAATGGATTCTGGAATGGAATCTGGAATGGAAAGTGGAATGGATTGCGGAATGGAATGTGGAATGGAATATGGAAAGAAAAGTGAAATTGAATGGAATGGAGTGTTGAATGGAAGGTGAAATGGAAAGGAATGGAATGTGGAATGGAATGTGGAATATAATTGAATGGAGTCTGGGATGGAATCTGGAAAGGAAAGTGGAATGAAGTGGAATGGAATGTAGAATGGAAAGTGGAATGGAATGTCCAACGGAATATGGAATGGAATGGAATGGAATATGGAATGGAATGAGGAATGGAACGGAATGTAATGTGGAATGGAATATGGAAAGGAAACTGGAATGCAATGCAATGGAATGTGGAGAGAAACGATAAATGGAATGGAAGGTAATGTGGAATGGAATGTGTAATGGAACGTGGAATGGAACGCGGAATGGAACGCGGAATGGAATGGAATGTGAAATGGAATGTGGAATGGAATGTAGAATGAAATGAAATCGAAAGTGGAATGGAATGCAATGGAAAGTGGAATGGAATGTAAAGGAATGTGGAATGTAATGCAATGGAAATTGGTAGATAATGGATGGCGGCATGCAACGGAATGGAACCTGGAATGGAATGGAATGCAATGTGGAATGGAATGGAATGGAATGTAGAAAGGAATGGAATGGAATGCGGAATGGAATGAACTAGAATGTGCAATGGAATGTGGAATGGAATTGAATGGAATGAGGAATGGAATGTGGAATGGAATGGAATGAGGAATGGAATGGAATGGAATGCAATGTGTTATGGAATGGAGTTGAAATGAATGGAATTTGGAGTGGAATGTGGAATGGAATGGAGTGGAATATGTAATGGAATGTGGAATGGAATGGAATGGAGTGTGGAATGGAATGTGAAATGGAATGGAATGGAGTGTAGAAGGCAACGTGGAATGGAAAGTGGACTAGAACCTGGAATGAAACGTGGAATGGAATGGAATCGAAGGGAATGTGGAATGGAAAGTGGAATGGAATGGAGTGTAATGATAAATGGAATGTGGAGGAGAATGGAATGTGGAATGGAAAGTGGAATGAAGTGGAATGGAATGTGGAATGCAAACTGGAATGAAATGTGGAATGGAAGGTGGATTAGAAAGGAACGGAATGTGGAATGAAATGAAATTGTATGAGGAATGGAATGTGGAATGGAGCGGAATGGAATGTGGAATAGAATGTGGAATGGAACGGAATGGAACGGAGTGGATTGTGTAATGGAATGTAGAATGGAATGTGGAATAGAATTTGGAATAGAATGTGGAATGGAAGGTGGAATGGAATGTGGAATGTAACGTGGAATGGAAAGGAATGGTATGTTTAATGGAATGTAGTGGAATGTGGAAAGGAATGAAATGGAATGTGGAATGGAACGTGGAATGGAAGGTGGAATGGAATATGAAATGGAATGTGGAATGGAATGGAATGGATTGAGGAATGCAAGGAAATGGAATTTGGAATGGAAGGAAATGGAATGTGGAGTGGAATTTGTAATGGAATGGAATGGAATGGAATGGAATGGAAGGTAGAATGAAATCGAATGGAATGTGGAATGGAATGGAATGGTCTGTGGAATGGAATGGAATGGTCTGAAATGTTGGATGTAATTGAATGGAATAGAATGGAATGGAATGGAATGGAACGAGGAAAGGAAGGTGGAATGGAATGTGGTATGGAATGTGGAATGAAATGGAATGGAATGAGGAATGGAAAGGAATTGAGCGTGGAATGGAATATGAAAAGGAAAGGAATGGAATGGAATGGACAGGAATGCAATGGAACATGGAATGGAACATGGAGTGGAACGTGGAATGGAACGTGGAATGGAACGTTGAATTCAAGGTGGAACGGAACATGGAATGGACTGCAATGGATCATGGAATGGAATGGAATGGAATGTGGAATGGAATGGAATGCAATGTGCAATGGAATGGAATGTGGAATGGTATGCGGAATGCATTGTGGAATGGAATGGAACGGTCTGAAATGGGGAATCGAATGAAATGGAATGGAATGGAATGCGGATTGGAATGGAATGGAATGTGGAATGGAATGGAATCGAGGGTGGAATGGAATGAAAAGGAATGGAATGCGGAATGGTAAGGTATGGGATGTGGAATGGAATGGAATGGATTGGAATGCAATGAGGAATTGAATGGAATGGAAAGTGCAATGGAATATAATGCAATGTGGAATGGAATGGAAGGTGGAATGGAATGTGAAATGGAATGTGTAATGCAAGGAGGAATGGAAGGAATCGAATGTGGAATGGAACGGAATGGAATGTAATGGAACGTGGAATTAAACATGGAGTGGAACGTGGAATGGAACGTGGAATGGAACGTGGAATGGAATGGAATGCAATGTTGAATGGAATGAAATTTAATGAGGAATGGAATAGAATGGAATATGGAATGTAACATGGAATGGAATGGAATGGAACGCGGAATGGAACGTGGGATGGAACCTCTAATGTAATGAAGGCTGGAACGTGGAATGGAATGGAATGGAATGTCTAATGGAACGTAGAATGGAACGTGGAATGGAATGGAATGGGAGGTGTAATTGAAGGTGGAATGGAATGTGAAAAATAATGGAATGGAACGTGGAATGGAATGGACTGGAATGCGGTATGGAATGTGGAACGGAATGGAATGGAATATGGAATGGGTTGCAGTATGGGATGTGGAATGGAATGGAATGGAATGTGGAATGGAAAGTGGAATGGAACAGAATGGAATGTGAAAGGGAATGTGGAATGCAATATGGAGTGGAAAGTGGGAGAGAATGTGGAATGGAAACTGGAATGGAATGTGGAATGGAATGTGGAACGGAATTTGAAATGGATCTTGGAATGGAATGGAATGGAACGTGGAATGGAACGTGCAATGGAATGTGGAATGGAATTTAAGGGAATCTACAATGGAATGCGGAAAGGAGTGCAAAAGAAGGTCGAATGGAATGTGGAATGAAATGGAATGGAATGTGGAACGGATTGTAATGGAATGTGGAATACAATGTGGAATGGAATGGAATGTGGAATGCAATGTGGAATGGAACGGAATGTAATGGGGAATGGAACTTGGAATGGAAAGGAATGCAATGTGGAATGAAACTTGGAATGGAATGTGCAATGGAACGTGGAACGGAATGCAATGTGGAATGCAATGTGGAAGGGAATGTGGAATGGAATGGAATGTGGAATAGATTGTGTAATGGAATGTGGAAGGGAATAGATTGTGGAATGAATTGTGTAATGGAATGTGGAATGGAAAGTGGAATGGAATGGAGTGGAATGTGGAATGGAATGTGGAATGGAAAGGAATGGAATGTGGAATGGAATGTGGAATTCAATGGAATGGAATGTGCAATGGAATGTGGAAAGGAATGTGCAATGGAATGTAGCATGGAATGGAATAGAATGTGAAATGGAATGTGTAATGGAATGTGGAATGGAAGGTGGAATGGAACGTGGAATGGAACATGGTATGGAATGTGGAATGGAAATGATTGGAACCTGGAATAGAACGTGGAATGCAACGTAAAATGGAACGTGGAATGGAACGTTAATGCAAAGTGGAATTGAAAGTAAAGGAAAGTGGAATTGAATGGGGAATTGAATGTGAAAGGGAATGGAATGAGGAATGTCATGGAACAGAATGTGGAATGGAAAGTGGAATTGAATTGAAAGGAATGGAATGTGGACTGGAATGGAATTGAATGGAATGTGGAATAGAATGGAATGTGGAATTGAATGGAATGGAATGTGGAATGGACTGGAATACAATGTGGAATGGAATGTGGAATGTAGACGAATGGAATGTTGAATTTGGAATGAAATGGAATGCAATGAGGAATGAAATGGAATTTAATGTGGAATGGAACAGAATGGAATGTGGAATGGATTGGAAGATGAAATGGAATGGAATGGAATGAGGAATGGAATGGAATGGAATGTGGAATGGAATGGAGTGGAATGTGTAATGGAATCTGGAACAGAATAAATGAAATATGGAATGGAACGTGGAATGAAATGTATAATGGAATGCAATGGAATGTTGAATGGAACGTGGAATGGAATGTGGAATGGAATGTGGAATGGAATGTGGAAAGGAAACGAAATGAAGGTCAAATGGAATGTGAAATGAAATGGCATGGAAAGTGGAATGGAATGGAATGGAATGTGGAAAGGAATGTGGAATGGAATGGAATTTGGAATGAAATGTGGAATGGAATGGAATGGAATGTGGAATGGAACGTGGAATGGAATGGAATGCAGTGTGGAATTGAAAGAGGAATGGAAAGGAATGCATTGTGAAATGGAACCTGGAATGGAATGTGGAATGGAACGTAGAAAGTAATGGAATGTTGAAAGGAATGTGGAAGGGACTGTGGAATGCAATGGAATGAGGAATGGATTCTGGAATGGAATTTGGAATGGTTTGTGGAATGGATTGTGGAATGGAATGTGGAATGGAATGTGAAACGGAATGTATTGAAATGTGGAATGAAATGTGGAATGGAATGGAATGGGCCTTGTAATGGAATGGGGAATTCAATGGAATGGAATGTGGAATGGAATGTGGAATGGGATGTGCAATGGAACGCTGAATGGCATGTAGAATGGAAGGTGGAATGGAACATGGAATGGAAAGTGGAATGGAAAGGAAAGGAACCTGGGATTGAAAGTGTAATGGAACGTGGAATCGATCGTGGAATGGAACGTTTAAAGCAAAGTGGAATGGAATGGAAAAGATCACGAAATTGAAAGTGGAATGGAATGTGGAATGGAATGGAATGGAAGATGAAAGGGAATGGAATGTGGAATGGCATGGAACAGAACGTGGAATGGAACGTGGAATGGAATTGAAAGTAATGGAATGTGGATTGGAATGGAATGGAATGGAAAGTGTAATAGAATGGATTGTGGAATTGAATGGAAAGGAATGTGGAATGTCATGTTGAATGGAATGTGGAATGGAATGGAATGGAATGCAACGTGAAATGGAATGGAATGTGGAAGGCAATGAAAGGAAATATGGAATGGAATGTGGAATGGAATGGAATGGAAAGTGGAAAGGAATGGAATGGAATGTGGAATGGAATGTGGAATGGAATGTGGAATGGAATGCAATGGAATGGAATGTGGAATGGAATGCTATGGAATGTGGAATGGAATGCTATGGAATGTGGAATGGAATGGAATTGAATGTGGAATGGAATGGAATGGAATGTAGAATGGAATGTGGAATGCATTGGAATGGAATGTGGAATGAAATGGAATGGAATGTTTAATGGAAAGGAATTGAATGTGAAATGGAATGGAATGGAATATGTAATTGAATGTGGAATGGAATGGAATGGAACGTGGAATGGAATGGAATATGCAATTGAATGTGGAAAGGAATGGAATGGAATGTGGAATGGAATGGAATGTAGAATGCAATGGAATGGAATGTGGAATGGAATGGAATGGAATGGAATGTGGAATTGAATGGAATGGAATGCGGAATGGAATGGAATGGAATGTGGAATGGAATGGAATGGAATGTGGAATGGAATGGAATGGAATGTGGAATGGAATGGAATGGAGTGTGGACTGGAATGCTATTGAGTGGAATAGAATGGGGAATGGAATGGAATGGAAAGTGGAATGGAATGTGGAATGGAATGGAATGGAATGGATTGGAATGGAATGTGGAATTGAATGTGGAATAGAATGGAATGGAATGGAAAGTGGAATGGAAAGTGGAATGGAATGGAATGGAATGTGGAATGGAATGAAATGGAATGTGGAATGGAATGTGGAATGAAATGTTAAATGGAATGTGGAATGGAATGGAATGGAATGTGGAATGGAATGTGGAATGGAATGGAATGGAATGGAATGGAACGTGGAATGGGACATGGAATGGAAAGTAGAATGCAATGGAATGGAATTGAATGCAATGGAAAGTGGAGTGGAATGGAATGTGCAATGAAATGTGGAATTGAATGGGATATAATGGTTGGAATAAGTTCCATATTACATTCAGTTCCATTTCACTTTCCATTCCACGTTCCATTGAATTCCACTCCACTTACCATTCCATTCAAAATCACATTCCATTCCATTCCATGACACATTCTATTCCACATTCCATTCCATTCAATTCAACCTGTTGGAAACTCTATTCCTTTCCATTCCATTCCACATTCCATTCCGCATTCAATTCCATTGCATTCCACATTCTATTGGACATTCCTTTGCATTCCATTCCACATTCCTTTCCATTTCATTCCACGTTCCATTCTAATCCATTCAACTTTCCTTACCACGTTCCATTCCACGTTCCACTCCACTTTCAATTTCACATGCCGTTTCACATGCCATTCCATTCCATTCCAATTTCCATTCCACATACCATTCCATTCCATTCCACATTCCATTCCACTCCATTCCACAGTGCAGTCCACATTCCATTCCAATTTCCATTCCACATTCCATTCCATTCCATTCCACATTCCATTCCACTCCATTCCACAGTGCAGTCCACATTCCATTCCACATTCCAGTCCAGATTAGATTCCATTCCATTCCACTTTCCATTCCGTTCCATACCATTCCATTCCACACTCCATTCCAGATTCCATTCCTTGCCATTCCATTCCATATTCCATTCCATTCCATATTCCATTCCATTCCATTCCACATTCCATTCCATTTCATTCCACATTCCATTCCATTTCATTGCATTCCACATACTATTCCATTCCAATTTCCACTCCATTCCATTACAATTCCATTAAGTTCCATTCCATTCCATTCCACATTCCATTCCATTACAAATTCCATTCCACTTCATTCCATTCCAAATTCTATTCCATTCCACAATCCATTCCATTTCATTCCATTCCACATTCTATTCCATTCCATTCCACATTCCATTGAATTCCATTTCATTCCATTCCACTTTCTATTCCACTCCACATTTCACTGCATTCCATTCCACATTCCATTCAATTCCATTCCATTCCATTCCACATTCCAAGAATTCCATTCCATTCCACATTCCATTCCACTTCATTCCACATTCTATGCCATTCCACATTCCATTCCATTCCTTGAAACATTCCATTCAATTCCATTACATACCATTCACCATTCCATTCCTTTCCTTTCCGTTCCACATTCTATTCCGTTCCACTTTGCATTCCACGCGATTTCACATTCCATTCCATTCCAATCCATTCCATTCCACATTCCATTCCATTCCATTCTACATCCCATTCCATTTCTTTCCAATCCATTTCAATCTATTCCACATTCCATTCCATTCCACATTCCATTCCTTTCCTTTCTACATTCCATTCCATTCCATTTCACATTCCATTCTACATTCCATTCCATTCCATTCCGCATTCCATTCCCTTCCATTCCACATTCCATTCCATTCTATTCCACATTCCATTCCACATTTGATTCCATTCCATTCACCATTCCTTTCCACATTCCGAACCATTCCTTTCCATTCCACAATCCATTCCACATTCCATTGCACATTCCATTCCACATTCTATTTTATTCCGTTCCACATTCCATTCCACATTCCATTCCATTCAATTCCACATTCCATACCACATTCCACTCCATTTCATTCGATACCACATTCCACTCCACTTTCCATTCCATTTCATTCCACATTCGATTCCACATTCCATTCCATTCCATTCAACATTCAATTCCATTCCATTTCACATTCCAGTCCACATTCCATTCAATAATCCTTGACATTCCATTTCACATTCCATTCCATTCCATTTCATAACCATTCAATTCCATTCTATTCCACTCCACATTCCATTCTGCATTCCATTCCACGTTCCGTTCCACATTCCATTCCACAGTCCATTCCTCATTCCATTACACTCCATTCCACATTCCATTCCATATTCCATTCCACATTCCATTCCATTGAATTCCACATTCCTTTCCATTCCATTCCACATTCCATTCCACGTTCCACTCCATTCAGTTCCACTTCCATTCCATGTTCCATTCCACATTCCATGCCTTTCCATTCAATATTCCATTCCATGTTCCATTCCACATTCCATTCCATACCATTCCACATTCCATTCCACATTCTATTCGTCATTCCACTCCGTTCCATTCCACTTTCCATTCAACATTCCAATCCATTCAATTTCACGTTCCATTCCATATTCCATTCCACATTCCATACCACATTCCATTCCAGTTCCATTCCACGACCCATTCCACTTTCAATTACAGGAACCATTGCACGTTCCATTCCACGTTCCATTCCATTCCATTCCATTCCATGCCACGTTGCCTTCCACATTCCATTCCACAATCCATTCCACGTTCCATTCCACTTTCCTTTCCATATTCTATTCCACGTTCCATTCCACTTTCCATTCCAGTTCATTCCACATTCCATTCCATGGTACATTCCTTTCCATTCCACTTTCCATTCCACATTCCATTACAAATCCCATTCCACTTTCCATTCCATGTTCCATTTCATTTTCCATAGCACGTTCCTTTCCACGTTCCATTCTACTTTCCTTTGCATGTTCCATTCCCTGATCAATTCCACTTTCCATTCCACATTCTATTCCATTCCATTCCACTTTGCATTCCACATTCCATTCCACATTCCATTCCACATTCTATTCCACAATTCACTGCAAATTGCATTCCACATATCAATCTACATTGAATTGCACATTCCATTCCATATTCCATTCCACATTCCATTTCATTCCATTTCACGTTCCTTTCCATTCCATTCCACATTCCATTCCACATTCAATTCCATTCCATTCCACATTCCATTGGACATTCCAATCCATTCCTTTCCACATTCCTTTCCATTGTATTCCATGTTCAATTCCAATCCTTTCCACGTTCCATTCCATTACGTTCCATTCCACATTCTATTGCATTCCACATTCCATTCCATTCCATTTCACATTCCATTCCATTCCATTCCATTCCATTTCACATTCCATTCAAATCCATTCCACATTCCATTCCATTTCATTCCAATACACATTCTATTCCATTTCACATTCCATTCCATTCCACTTTCCATTCCACTGTATTCTATTCCGTTCCATTTCACATTTCATTCGTATCCATTCCATTCCACATTCCATTCCATTCCATTCCACATTCCATTCCATCATTTATTGCATTCCATTCCATTCTATTCCACATACCATTACATTCCACATTCCATTCAACATTCCTTTCCACGTTCCATTCCACGTTCCATTCCATTCCGTTCCACTTTCCATTCCATTCCATTCCGCATTCCATTCCATACTATTCCACATTCCATTAGCCATTTGATTCCATTCCATTCCAAATTCCTTTCCACATTCCATTAGTTTCCATTCCATTCCACATTCCATTCCACATTCCATTCCACATTCTATTCCGTTCCATTCCACAATCCATTCCACATTCCACTCCATTCCTTTCCAAATGCCGTTCCACAATTCATTCCATTCCATTCCATTGCTCATTCCATTCCACATTCCATTCCATTCCATTTCAAATTCTATTCCATCAATTCCAAATTCCATTCCACATCCCATTCCATTCCATTCCATTCCACATTCCATTAAATTCCATTCCACATTCCAATGCATTCCATTCCACATTCCATTCCTTTGCATTCCACATTCATTTTCATTCCATTCCACATCCCTTTCCATTCCATTCCACATTCCATTCCATTTCATTCCACATTCCATTCCATTCCATTCCATTCCACATTCCATTCCACATTCCATTAAATTCCATTCCACATTCCATTCCACATTCCATTGCATTCCATTCCACATTCCATTCCACATTCCACTCCATTTCATTCGATACCACATTCCACTACACTTTCCATTGCATTTCATTCCACATTCCATTCCACATTCCATTCCATGCCATTCAACATTCGATTCCATTCCATTTCACATTCCAGACCACATTCCATTCCAAATTCCATGCCATTCCATTTCAAATTCCATTCCATTCCATTTCAAATGCCATTCAATTCCATTCTATTCCACTCCACATTCCATTCCACATTCCATTCCACGTTCCGTTCCACATTCCATTACACAGTCCATTCCTCATTCCATTCCATTCCATTCCACATTGCATTCCATATTCCATTCCTCATTCCATTCCATTCAATTCCACATTCCATTGCATTCCATTCCACATTCCATTACACGTTCCATTCCATTCAATTCCACTCTCCATTCCACATTCCATTCCACATTCCATACCTTTCCATTCCACATTTCATTAAATTCCTTTCCACATTCCATTCCACATTACATTCCTTTTCATTCTGTTGCACGTTTCATTGCACATTCTATTCCTTTCCACTGCAAATTCCATTCCATCAATTCTACACTCTATTCCACGTTCCATTCCATTCCATTCCATTTCACATTCCATTCCCCATTCTATTCCATTTCATTCCACTTTCCAATCCGTTCTATTCCACATTCCATTCCATTGCGTTACACATTACTTTCCATTCCATTGCAATTTCCATTGCATTCCATTCCACATTCTATTCCACATTCCATTCCATTCCATTCCACATTCCATTCCATTATATTCCACATTCCATTCAATTCCATTCCATTGAACATTCCATTCCACATTGCATTCCATTCCATTCCACTTTCAATTCCATTCCATTCCACATTGCATTCCATTCCATGCCATTCCACATTGCATTCCATTCCATTCCATTCCACATTGCATTCCATTCCATTAAATTTCATTGCATTCTACCTTCCATTCCATTCAATTCCCCGTTCCATTCCAGATACCATTCCACATTCCACTCCATTCCATTCCACATTCCATTCCACATCCCATTCCATTCCATTCCACATTCCATACCATTCCATTTCAGATTCCATTCTGCATTCCATTCCATTACTTTCCAAATTCCATTACATATTCCATTCCATCTCATTCAACATTCCATTCCACTTTCCTTTACATTGCATTCCACATTCCATTCCACATTCCATTCCATTCCATTCCACTTTCCATTCCAAGCATTCTACATTCCATTCCATATTTCATTCCTTTCCTTTCACCCATTCCATTACATATTCCATACCATTCCAATTCACATTCCATTCCATTCCATTCCATGTTCCTTTCACTTCCACATTCCGTTCCATTCCATTCCACATTCCGTTCCATTCCAATCCACATTGAATTCCATTCCATTATATTCGACATTCCATTTAATTCCATTCCACATTCCATTGCATTACATTGCACATTCCATTCCACAGTCCATTCCACATTCCATTGCACTTTCCATTGCATTCCATTCCACATTGAATTTCATTCCTTTCCCCATTCCATTCCATTCCATTCCACATTGCATTTCATTCAATATCGCATTCGATTCCATTACATTACATTCCACATTCCATTCCATTCCATTCCGCATTCCGTTCTATTCCATTCCATTTCATTCTATTCCACTTTCCATTCCATTCGATTCTATTCCACATGCTATACCAATCCATTCCACATTTCATTCAATTGCATTCCACATTCCATTCCAAGTATCATTCCAAATTCTGTTCCACTTTCCTTTCCATATTCCTTTCCTCATTCTCTTCCATTCCATCCCACATTCCATTACACTTTCCATTCGTTTCCATTCTACATTGCCTTCCTCGTTACATTCCATTCCATTCCACCTTCCATTCAATGTTCCATTTCACGTTCCATTCCCCGTTCCTTTCCAAGTTCCATTCCACATTCCTTTCCTTTCCATTCCGCGTTACATACAATTCCATTCCATTCCAATCCACAATCCATGCCATATTCCATACCATTCCATTCCATTCCATTCCAGAATCCATTCCATTCCATTGCACATTCCATTAAACTTTCCATACCACATTGAATTCCTTTACAGTCCACATTCCATTCCATTCTATTCCACATTCCACTCCACCTTCCACTCTAAATTCCAATCCACATTCCGTTCCAGTCCATTCCACATTCCATTCCACATTCCATTCAATTCCATTCCACATTCTATTCCATTACATTCCACATTCAATTCCACATTGCATTCCAAATTTCATTCCATTTCATTCTACATTCCTTTACACTTTCCATTCCATTCCATTCCACGTTCCATTCAACGTTCCATTCCATTTTCCATTCCATTCCATTCCATTGCATTCCACATTCCATTACACATACCATTGCATATTCCATTTCATTCCTTTCCACATTCCATTACTCGTTCCATTCCATTCCATTCGATATTCCGTTCTAGGTTCCATTCCACATTCCGTTCCACATTCCATTCTACATTCCATTTCACATTCCATTCCATTCCATTTCACATTCCATTCCATTCCATTCCACTTTCATTTCAACATTCCCTTCCACATTCCATTCGACATTCCCTTCCACATTCCATTCCATTACAACCCACATTTCAAGCACGTTCCATTCCATTCCATTTCACCTTCTATTCCTCGTTCCATTACATTACATTCCACGTTCCATTCCACGTTCTTTTCACATTCCATTCCATTCCATTCCATATTCTATACCATTCCATTCCATTCCAAAATCCATTCAGCATTCAATTCCACATTCCATATCCCATTCCATTACACTTTCCATTCCATTCCATTCCACATTTCATTCCATTCCACGTTCCCTTCCACGATGCATTCCACGTTCCACTGCACTTTGCATTCCATTCCATTCCACGTTCCATTCCGCATTCCATTCCTTTCCAATACACATTCAATTCCACATTGCACTCAACATTCCATTACACATGACATTGCATTCCATTCCACATACCATTCCATTCCACTTCACATTCCATTCGACATTTCATTCCATTCAATTCCACTTTCCATTGCACATTCCATTCCACATTCTATTCCTTTCCATTACACATTCCATTCCATCTTCCATTCCATTCCATTCCACGTTCTATTCCACGTTCCATTCCACATTCCATTCCACATTCCATTCTACATTCCATTCCGTTCCATTACACATTCCTTTCCACTTTTCGTTGAACAATCCATTCCACATTCCATTCCATATTCCAATGACATTCCATTCCTTTCCATTCCTCATTCCATTCCAGATTCGATTCAATTCCATTCCACTTTCCACTCCACATTCCACTCCATTCCATTCCACATTCCATTCTGTGTTTCATTCCACGTTTCATTCCACATTCCATTCCAAGTTCCATTCCGTTCCATTGCACGATCCATTCCTTTCCATTCCACGTTCCATTTCATTCAATTTGGCTTTCCATTCAACATTCCATTCCACCTTCCATTTCACATTGCATTCCATTCCATTCTACAATCCATTCCATTCCATTCCACATTCCATTCCATTCCTCATTCCTTTCCATTCCATTCCACAATCCATTCCATTCCATTCTTCCTTCCATTCCACATTCCAATCCTTTCCATTCAATTCCAAATTCTATTTATTCCTTTCCACATTTCATTCTGCATTTCATTCCTTTCCATTCCATATTCCATTCCACATTATATTCCATTCCTTTCCAACTTCCATTCCACTTTCTTTTTCATTCTATTTCACATTCCATTCATTTACATTGCATTCCACATTCCATTCCATTCCACATTCCATTGCATTCCACATTCCATTCCACATTCCATTCCGTTCCATTCCACATTGTAATGTATTCCGTTCCCATTCCATTCCATTGCGTTCCACAATCCATTCAATTCCGTTCCACATTTCATTCCATTCCATTCCATTCCACATTTCATTCCACCTTCCATTCCATTCAATTCCACATTCCATTCCACGTTCCATTCCATTCCATTCCACTATCCATTCAATCCATTCCACATTCCATTACACTTTTCATTCAATTTCATTCCACCTTCCATTCCATTCCATTCCACATTCCATTCCATTCCGTTCCACATTCAATTCCATTCCATTCCGTATTGCATTCCATTCCATTCTGCATTCCATTGCATTCAATTCTACATTGCATTGCATTCCATTGTATTCCACATTCGATTCCATTCCATTCCAGATTCCATTGCACTCCATTCCATTCAATTCCACCTTCCATTCCACATTCAATTCCAATCGAAACCACATTCAATTCCACATTCCATTCAATTCCATTTCACATTCATATCAATTCCATTCCACATTCCATTCCATTCCATTCCATATTCCATTCCATTCCATTCCATTCCACATTGCATTCCACTCCATTCCACTTTCCAATCCATTCCACATTCCATTGCATTCCATTCCTTTCCATTCCAAATTAATTCCACATTCCTTTCCTTTCCAAATTAATTTCCACATTCCCTTCCATTCCATTCCATATTCCATTCCATTCCACTCCACATACCATTCAACATTGCATTCCATTCTATTCCATTCCACATTGCATTCCATTCCATTGCATTCCACATTGCATTCCATTCTATTCCATTCCACATTGCATTCCATTCCATTCCTTTCCACATTGCATTCCATTCCATTCCATTCCACATTCCATTCCATTCCATTCAACATTCCATTCCATTCCTTTCCATTCCACATTGCATTCCATTCTGTTGCATTCCACATTCCATTCCATTCTATGCCACATTCCAGTCCATTCCATTCCACATTGCATTGCATTCCATTCGATTCTACATTTCATTCCACTCCATTCCATTCCATTCCACATTCCCTTCTACATTCCATTCCATTCCAATCCACATTCCATTCCATTCCACGTTCCATTCCATTCAACATCCCATTCCATTCTTTTCCATTCAATTCCACATTCCATTCCACATTACATTTGATTCCATTCCACTCCACATTCAATTCCATTGCATTCCAAATTCCGTTCCATTCAATTGCATTCCACATTCATTCTATTCCATTCCACATTCCATTCGATTCCACTCCACATTGCATTCCATTACATTCCATTCCACATTTAATTCCTTTCCGTTGTATTCCACATTCCATTCCATTCCATTAAACATTCCATTGCATTCCATTGTACATTGCATTCAATTCCATTCCATTCCTAATTTCATTCCATCCAATTCCATTCCATTGCACATTCCATTCCACATACCATTACATTACATTCTACATTCCATTCCATTCCACATTCCATTCGGTTAGACATTCCATTTCATTCCTGTCCATTGTATTCCAAATTCCATTCCAATTTCCATTATACATTCCATTCCATTCCATTACATTGCATTCCACATTCCATTCAATTCAATTCCAATATACATTCCCCATTCCATTCCACATTCCATTCCCCATTCCATTCCACATTCCATTCTCCATCCCATACCATTGCATTCCACATTCCACTTCAAAATCCGTTCCACATTCCATTCCATTAAAATCCACATTTCACACCCCATTACATTCCACATTCCATTCAACGTTCCATTCCATTTCATTCCACATTCCATTCCACAATCCATTCCACATTCCATTCTATTCCATTCCACATTCCATTCTATTCCTTCCACATTACTTTCCACTTTCAGTTCCAATCCATTCCACATTCCATTCCATTCTATTACACATTCCATTCCACGTTGCATTCCTCATTCCATTCCACATTCCATTGCACGTTCCATTCCATTCCATTCCACATTCCATCCGACGTTGCATTCCATTCCATTCCACTATCCATTCAACATTCCATTCCACCTTCCATTCCTTTACATTCCACATTGCATTCCACATTCCTTTCAACATTCCATTCCACCTTCCATTCCTTTCCATTCCACATTCCATTCCACATTCCATTCAACATTCCAGTCAACATTCCATTCCATTTCGTTCCACATTCCATTCCTCATTCAATTTCATTCTGTTCCACATTCCATTCCATTCCAATCCACATTCGATTCCACATTCCATTCCATTCCGTTTCACTTTCCATTCAAAATTCTATTCCACATTACATTCCATTAATTTCCACTTTCCATTCCACTTTCCATTCCACATTCCATTCCACATTCAATTCCATTCTATTCCACGTTCCATTCCATATTCCATTGCATTCTATTCCTCATTCCATTCCACAGTCCATTGCATTCCATTCCACTCCATTCCACTCCATTCCATATTACTTCCACATTACTTTCCACGCTCCATTCCACGTTAAATTACAATGTATTCCAGGTTCCATTCCATTGCATTCCATACCCCATTCAATTCCGTTTCACATTCCATTCCACATTCCATTTCACATTCCATTCCATATTCCATTGCACATTCCATTCAATTCCATTCCATTCCATTCCACATTCCATTCCATTCCAATCCACATTCCTTTCGATTGCAATCCACGATACATTTTATTCCATTCCACATTCCATTCCATTCGCTTCCACATTCCACTCCTTTCCATTCCACATTACATTACGTTACATTCCACATTCCATTCCATTCCATTCCACATTCTGTTCCATTCCTTACCATTCCACATTGCATACCACATTCCATTCCTTTCTATGCCACATTCCAGTCCATTCCATTCCACATTGCTTTACATTCCATCCATTATACATTTCATTCCATTCCATTCCATTCCATTCAACATTCCATTCTACATTCCATTCCATTCCATTCCACATTCCATTCCATTCCACATTCCATTGCCTTCCACATTCCATTCCATTCGACATACCATTCCGTTCCTTTCCATTCAATTCCATTCTATTCCACATTCCGTTCCATTCAATTGCATTCCACCTTCATTCTATTCCATTCCACATTCCATTCGATTCCATTCCACATTACATTCCATTCGATTCCATTCCACATTGAATTCCTTTCCGTTGTATTCCACATTTCATTCCATTCCATTAAACATTCCATTGCATTCCATTCCAGATTGCATCCAATTCCATTCCATTCCTAATTTCATTCCATCCAATTCCATTCCATTGCACATTGCATTCAACATACCGTTACATTCCATTCCTTTACATTACATTCCGCATTCCCTTCAATTCCATTCCAAATTCCATTCCCTATTCCATTCCACATTCCATTCCCCATTCCTTTCCATTGCATTCCACATTCCACTTCAAAATCCATTCCACATTCCATTCCATTAAATCCACATTCCATACCCCATTACATTCCACATTCCATTCCACATTCCATTCCATTACATTCCACATTCCATTCCACAATCCAATCCACATTCCTTTCCATTCCTTTCCACATTCCATTCCATTCCTTCCACATTCCATTCCACTTTCCATTCCAATCCATTCCACATTCCATTCCATTCCATTGCACATTCCATTCCTCGTTCAATTCCTTGTTCCATTCCACTTTCCATTGGACGTTCCATTCCATTCTATTTCCCGTTCCATTCCACATTCCATTTCATTCCTTTTCACTTTCCATTCAACATTCCATTCCACCATCCATTCCTTTCCGTTCCACATTCCATTCAACATTCCATTCCACATTCCATTGCATTTCTTTCCACATTCCCTTCCTCATTCCATTTCATTCCATTCCACATTCCATTCCATTCCGCTCCACATTCGATTTCACATTCCATTCCATTCCATTCCAGTTTCCATTCCAAATTCCATTCCACATTCCATTCCATTAATTTCCACGTTCGATTTCACGTTCCATTCCATGTTCCATTCCACATTCCATTCCGTTCTATTCCACATTCCATTCCATTCTATTCCTCATTTCATTCCAGAGTCCACTGCTTTCCATTCCACTTTCCATTCCACATTCCATTCCATTCCATTCCACATAACTTCCACATTAATTTCCACGTTCCATTCCAGGTTGCATTCCATTGCATTCCAGGTTTCATACCATTCCATTCCATATTCCGTTCAATTCCGTTTCACATTTCATTCCACATTCCATTTCACATTCCATTCCACATTCCATTTCACATTCAATTCCATTCCAATCCACTTTCCATTGCATTCCAATCCACGATCCATTCTGTTCCATTCCACATTCCATTCCATTCCTTTCCACAGTCCATTCCATTCCATTCCCCATTCCATTCCATTCCCTACCCCATTCCATTCCATTCCATTCCATTGTATTCGTTTGCACATTCCATACCTTTCCATTCCATTCCACATTCCATACCGTTCCATTCCATTCCACACTACATTTTATCAATTCCACGTTTTATTCCATTCCATTCCACATTCCATTCCATTCCATTCCATTCCATTCCTCATTCCATTGCATTCCATTCCATTCCACATTCCATTCCACATTCCTTTACTTTCCATTCCAGATTCCATTCCACTCCATTCCATTCCATTTCGAGTTACATTCCATGTTCCATTCCATGTTCCATTCCACTTTAAATTCCTTGTTCCATTCCATGGTCCATTCCATTCCATTACACAATCCATTGCATATTCCTTTCCATTCAATTACACTTTCCATTCCATATTCCATTCCACATTACATTCCGTTCCATTCCACATTACCTTCCATTCCATTCCATGTTCCATTCCATTGCATTCCACGTTCCATTACGTTCAATTCCATGTTCCATTCATTTCTGTGCCACCATCCATTCCATTCCACGTCTCCATTCCATTGTATTCCGAATTCCTTTGCATTCCATTCCACGTTCCATTCCACTCCATTCCACGTTCCATTTCATTCCATTCCACATTCCATTCCGCATTCCATTTCACATTCCATTCCATTCCACATTCCATTCCATTCCATCCACATTCCATTCCATTGCATTACAAATTCCATTACAATCCACATTCCATTCCACATTTATTCTACACTCCATTCATTTCCATTCCACATTCCATTCCACATTCCGTTCCATTCCACATTGCCTTCTTTATTCCTTTCCATTCCTTACCATATTCCATTCCATTCCATTCCTCGTTCCATTCCATTCCATTCCACGTTCCATTCCATATTCCATTCCATATTCCCTTCCGCATTCCAGTCCACGTTCCATTCCACTTTCCATTCAATATTCCATTCCATTTCATTTCGCATTTCATTACACTATCCATTCCATTCCAATCCACCTTCCATTCCACATTCCATTAAATTCCATTGCACTCCATTCCATTCCATTAAATTCCATTCCACATTGCTTTCCATTCCACATTCAATTTATCATTCCATTATATTCCTTTCCACTTGCCATTCAATTGCATTCCCCATTCCATTCCTTATCATTCCACATTACCTTCCACATTCCTTTCAACGTTACCTTCCAATTTCCATTCCACTTTCCATTCCACGTTCCTTTCCAGTCCATTCCAAGTTCCATTCCACGTTTCATTCCACCTTCCATTCCACAGTCCATTCCACGTTCCATTCCATTCAATTCCAAATTCCATTCTACATCCCATTCCGCTTTCCAATCCTTTCTATTCCACATTCCATTCCACAAAGCATTCCACAATCCATTCCATTTCATTTCGCATTCCATTCCACATTCCATTGCACTCCATTCCACATTCTATTCCACATTCCTTTCCATTCCATTCCACATTCCATTCCACACCATTCCACATTTCATTTCATTCCACATTCCACTCCATTCCACATTCCATACCATTCCGTTCCATTCCACACACTATTCCTTTCCATTCCACATTCCATTGAATTTCATGCCAGATTCAATTCCATTCCATTCCAGGTTTCATTCCACATTCATTCCCTTCCATTCCAGATTCTATTCGATTCCCTTCCACTTTCCATTCCACGTTCCATTCCACATTCCATTCTATTCAACTCCACATTCCATTGCAGATTCCATTCCCTTGCATTCCACATTCCATACCATACCATTAAATTCCATTCCGTATTCAATTCCATTCCACTCCAGATTCTATTCCAGATACCATTCCATTCCATTCCACACTCCATTCCACATTCCATTCCATTCCATTCCACATTCCCTTCCATTCCTTTCCACATTTCTTTCCTTTCCATTCCACATTACATTCCACTTTCCATTCCACGTTAAATTCCACATTCAATTCCACTTTCCATTGCACGTTCCATTCCACATTGCATTCCACATTCCATTCCACGTTCCATTCCATTCCATTGCATATTCCATTCCACATTCCAATACAGTAAATTCCACAATCCATTTCACGTTCCATTGCACATTCCATTCCATTCCATTCCAGATTCCATTCCACATTCCATACCACATTCTATTCCATTCCATTCCATATTCTGTTGCATTCCATTCCACATTCCAATACATTGCATTCCATTCCATTCCACTATCCATTCCATTCCATTCCATTATCCATTCCTTAACATTCCACATTACATCTCTTTCCATTCCACATTCCATTCCATTCCATTCCACTTTCCATTCTACATTCCATCGTACTTCTATGGCATTTCATTCCACATTCCATTCCATATTCCATTGCATTCCAATTCACATGCAATTCTAAATTCCATGGCATTCGATTCCATTCCATTACACATTCCATTCCTTTCCATTCCGTTCCACTGCATTCCACATTCCATTCCACTTTCCGTTAAATTCTATTCCACATTCCATTCCACATTCCATTCCATTCAATTCCACATTCCATTCCATTTCAATCCCCATTTCATTCCATATTTCATTCCATTACTTTCCACATTCCATTCCAACTTCCATTCCACATTCCATGCCACGTTTCTTTCCACTATCCATTCCATTCCTTTCCACCCTCCATTCCACGTTACTTTCCACATTCCATTCCACATTCCATTCCACTTTACTTTCCATTCCATTCCATATTCCTTATCATTGGATTGCACTCCATGCCGCATTCCATTCCATTGCATTCCACATTCTACTCCACATTCCATTCCATTACATTCCACATTCCATGGCACATTTGTTTCACATTCCTTTCCACATTCCTTTTCATTCCATTCCACTTTCCATTCCATTCCTTTCCACATTCCATTCCTTTCCATTACACATTCCATTCCACTTTCTATTCCACATTCCGTTCCACATTACAATCCACGTTCCATTCCATTCCATTCCAAGATCCATTCCACATTCCACTCCACATTCCATTCCATTCCATTCCATCTTCAATTACAATTTCCATTCCATTCCATTCCACGTTATATTCCACATTCCATTCCACTTTCCATTCAACGTTCCATTCCACGTTTCATTCCAAGTTCCATTCAATGTTACATTCCAATAAATTCCAATTTCCATTCCACATTCCATTCCATTACATTACACTTTCCATTCCACATTCCAATCCACTTTCCATTCCACATTCCATTACGTTCCTTTACACATTCCATTCCACATTCCATTTCACATTCCAATACATTCCATTCCAGATTGCATTTCACATTCCATTGTTTTCCATTCTATTCCACGTTCCATTCCACATTCCATTCCTGATTCCATTCCACATTCCATTCCATTCCACTTTCCATTCCACAATGAATTTCACATTCCATTCCACGTTCTTTTTCATTCCATTCCGTTTTCCATTCCACCTTCCATTCCACATTCCATTCCACGTTCCCTTACATGGCGTTCCACCTTCCATTCCACTTTAAATTCCATTCCAATTCACGTTCCTTTCCACATTCCATTACACATTCCATTACACGTTCCAATCCACATTTCTTTCCATGTTCCGTTCCACGATCGATTCCACGTTCCATTCAACTCCATTCCACTCCATTCCACGTTCCATTCCACATTCCATTCCATTTCATTCCTCGATGCATTACGCATTCCCTTTCACATTCCTTTCCACATTCCATTCCGTTAGATAAAACGTTCCATTCCACATTTCTTTCCACAATTTATTCCACATTTCCTTCCGCATTCCATTCCATTCCATTCCATTCCACATTCCATTACGCATTCCAATCCATTCCATTCCACATTCTATTCCATATTCGATTACATTCCTTCCCACATTACATTCCATTAAATTCCCAATTCCATTCCACATTCCATTCAATGTTCTATTTCATTCCATTCCACGCTTCATTCCACCTTCCATGCCACGTTCCATTGACGGTCCATTCGACGTTCCATTCCATTCCATTCCACTTTCCATTAAAACTTCCATTCTACAGTCCACTCCATACCTTTCCAGTCAAAATTCCATTCCGTTCCATTCCACATTCTTTTCCATTTCTTTCCACATTCCATTCCTTTCCATTACACATTCCATTCCTTTCCATTGCACATTCCATTCCACATTCCATTCCACTTTCTGTTCCACATTCCATTCCACATTCCAATCCTCGTTCAATTCCATTCCATTCCACTTTCTGTTCCACGATCCCTTCCACATTCCATTCCACGTTCCATTGCATTCCATTCCACGTACCATTCTATTGCATTCCACATTCCATTCCACATTCCATTTCACCTTCCATTCCACATTGCATTCCAAGTTCCATTCCACGTTTCATTCCAAGTTCCATTCCACATTCCATTCCATTCCATTCCACATTCTATTCCACATTCCATTCCATTCCATTACGATTTCCATTCCACATTCCATTCCACATCCCATTACACATTCCATAACATTCCATTCCACATTCCATTCCTCAATCCATTTCCCATTCTATTCCACATTCCAAACATTCAATTCTATTATCCATTCCACAATCCAATCCACATTCCATTCCGTTCTATTCCACATTCCATTCCACAATCCGTTCTACATTCCATTACACGTTCCATTCCACGTTCCATTCCACTCCATACCACATTCCATTACACATTCCATTCCATTCAACGATCCATTCCACATTCCATTAAAGTTTCCTCTCCTCATTCCACTCCATTCCATTCCACGTTCCAATCCAACTTCCATTCCATTCCATTCCATGATCCATTCTACATTCCATTCCACCTTCCATTCCACATTCCATTCCATTCCATTCCATGATCCATTCCACATTCAATTACACATTCCATTCCGTTACAGTAAACGTTCCATTCCACATTCAATTTCAAATTCTATTCCACATTCCATTCCCTTCAATTCCACATGCCACTCCACATTCCTTTCCACATTACATTCCACATTCTATTCCATTCCATTCCATTCCATTCCACATTCCATTCCACATTCCATTCTATTCCAATCCACCTTCCATTCCACACTCCATTCCACATTCCATTCCACGTTTCTTTCCATTCTGTGCCAAGTTCCGTACCCCATTCCATTCCACATTCCATTCTACGTTCCTTTCCGTTCCATTCCACCTTCCATTACACTTTCCATTCCATTGCATTCCGCGTTCCATTTCACATTCCATTCTACATTCCTTTCCACTTTCCATTCCAAGTTCAATTTCACGTTCCATTCCATTCCATTCCACTTTCCATTACACATTCCATTCCATTCCATTCCACGATCGGTTCCACATTCCATTCCACCTTCCTTTCCACATTCAATTCCGTTCCATTAGAAGTTCCATTCCACATTCCATTCCATTCCATTCCACGATCCATTACACATTCCATTCCACATTCCATTCCCTTCAATTCCACATGCCACTCCAAATTGCATTCCACATTCCATTCCACATTCTATTACACACTCCAGTACACATTCCATTCCATTCCACGTTCCATTCCGCATTCCATTCCATTCCATTCCGCAATCTATTCCACATTCCATTCCACATTCCTTTCCAATCCATTCCACATTCCATACCAATTTATTCAACATTCCTTTCCTTTCCACATTCAATTCCAAATCCCTTTGCATTCCATTCCACATAACATTCCAAATTCCATTACATTCCATTCCACATTCTATTCCACATTCCAGTCCACATTCCACTCCATTCCATTCCACCTTCCATGCCATTGTATTCCACATTCCATTCCATTCCTTTACACATTCAATTTCACATTCCATTGCATTCCATTCCACATTCCATTCCATTCGAGTCCACATTCCGTTTCACATTCCTTTCTATTCCTTTCCGCATTCCATTCCACATTCAATTCCATTCCATTCCACTTTGCATTCCATTTCACATTCCAGTCCACATTCCATTCCACTATCACTTCCACATTCCATTTCATTACATTCCACATTAGATTCCACATTCCTTTCCATTCCTTTCCACATTCTTTTCCACATTCCATTCCACGTTCCATTCTATTCCATTCCCATTCCATTCCATTGCATTCCACATTCCATTGCATTCCATTCCACCATCCATTCCACATTGCATTCCACATTCCCTTCCACATTCCATTCCATTCCTTTGCACATTCCACTCCACATTCCATTACATTGCATTCCAGATTCCCTTACACATTCCATTCCACATTCCCTTCCACATTCCATTCCATTCCATTCCACCTTCCTTTCCATTCCATTCCACATTCCATTCCATTCCATTCCACATTCCATTCCACATTCCATTCCATTCAATTTCATTCCACATTATTTCCATTCCATTCCACATTCCATTCCATTCCGTTCCACACTCCATTTTATTCCATTCCACTTTCCATTCCATTCCATTGCACATTGCATTCTATTACTTTCCACATTCCATTCCAATTTCCATTCCGCCTTTTAGCCCATTCCATTCCACATTCCATTCCACATTCCATACCACATTTTATTGCAATTCACATTGCGTTCCACATTTGATTCCACATTCTTTTCCACATTCCATTCCATTCCAGTCCACATTACATTCCGCATTCCATAACATTTCATTCCACATTACATTCCAATCCTTTCCACATTCCATTCCATTCCACATTCCATTCCACATGCCAATCCATTCCATTCCACGTTCCATTCCACATGCCATTCCATTCCACTGCACATTGCTGTCCACATTCCATTCCATTCCATTCCAATTTCCATTCCACTTTCCATTCTATTCGATTCCAAATTCCAGTCCATTCCATTCCATTCCGCATTCCATTCCATTCCATTCCACGTTCCATTCCATTCCATTCCATTCCACGTTCCTTTCCATTCCACTCCACAATCCATTCCACATTCCATTCAATTCCAATCCACATTCCATTCCACATTCCATTCCATTCCATTCCACATTCCATTCCATTCGATTCCACATTCCATTCCACATTCCATACCTTTCCTTTCAAATGCATTCCAAATTCCACTTTACATTCCATACCATTCCTTTCCATTCCATTCCACATTCCATTCCATTCCATTCCATTCCATTTTCTTTTTCATTCCATTACACATCCCATTCAATTCGATTCTATTCCTTTCTATTGCACTTTGCATTCCATTCCATTCCAAATTCCATCCCTTTCCATTCCGCTTTGAATTCCACATTCCATTGCACATTCCATTCCTTCCGTTACACATTCCATTCCATTCCATTTCATGTTCTTGTCCACATTCCATTCTGATCCATTCCACAATCCATTCCACATTCCATTCAATTCCTTTCCACGTTCCATTCCATTCCATACCATTCCATTCCACATTGCCTTCCATTCCATTCCACTTTACATTCCATTCCACATTCCATTCCACATTCCATTCCATTCCGTTCCACTCCATTCCAAATTTCATTCCGCGTTCCATTCCATTCCACAGCACATTCCATTCCATTCCAATCCATTCCATGCCATTTCACTTTCCATTCCTCTTTCCATTCCAAGTTCCACTCAATTACATTCCACGTTTTCTTCCAGGTTCCATTCCACGATTCTTTCCATGGAATTGAACCTTCCATTCCATTGCATTCCACATTCGTTTCCATTCCTTTACATATTCCATTCCATTCCCTTCCATTCCACATTCCATTCCATTCCATTCCACGTGGCATTTCATTCCATTCCTTTCCATATTCCATTCCATTCCGTTCCACTTTCCATTCCATTCCATTCCACATTGCATTCCATTCCTTTCCATTTCACGTTCCATTTCATTCCATTCCACCTTCAATTCCATTCCATTCCGCATTGAATTTCAATCCATTCCACATTCCATTCGATTCTATTCCACATTACATTCCACATTCCATTCCATATTCCATTCCCTTTCATTTCACATTCCTTTCCATTCCTCTCATATTCCATTCCATTCCATTCCATATTGTATTCCATTCAATTCCATATTCCATTCCATTCCAGTCCACATTCCATTGCATTTCATTCCACATTGTATTCCATTCCATTCCACATTCCTATCCATATTCTTTTCCATTCCATTCCACATTACATTCCATTGCATTTCATTACAATTCACATTCCATTTCACATTCCATTCCATTCCACATTCCATTCCATTCCATTCCACATTCCATTCCATTCCATTCCATTCCACCTTGAATTCCATTCCACTTTCCATTACATTCCTTTTCACATTCCATTCCATTCCATCCCACATTTCATTCCAATCCATTCCAATCCACATTGCATTCCATTCCTTTAAATTCCACATTCCATTCCATTCAATGCCAAATTGCACTCCATTCCATCACACATTGCATTTCATTCCATTCCATTCTACATTCCACTCCATTCCATTGAATTCCATTCCACATTCCTTTCCACGTTCCATTCCATCCCATTCCACATTCCATTCCTTTCAGCGTTCCATTCCTTTCCGTATTCCATTCCATTCCATTCCATTCCACATTACATTGCATTCCTTTGAATTCCATTCTACATTCCATTCCATTCCATTCCACATTCAATTCCATTCCATTCCACATCCCGTTCCATTCCACATTCCATTATATTCCACATTCCATTCCATTCCTTTCCATTCAATTCCAAATTCCATTCAACATTCCATTCCATTCCATTCCAAATTCCACTCCATTACACTATACATTCAATTCCAATCCATTCCAAATTCCATTCCGTTCCATTCCATTCCATATTCCACTCAATTCCGTTCCAAATTCCACTCCATTGTATCTCACATTCCATTCCACATTCAATTCTACCCCATTTCATATTCCATTCCATTCCATTCCACATTCCATTGAATTCAATTCCATTCCACGTTCCATTCCAATTTCCATTTCAATTCTTTCCACTTTCCATTCCATTCTATTACACATTCCTTTCCATTCCGCTCCACATTCCATTAAATTCCATTCTGCATTGCATTCCATTCCATTCCATTCCACATTTCATTCCATTCCATTCCATTCCACATTCCATTCCATTCCATTCCATATTCAATTCTACTCCAATCCACATTCCTTTCCATTCCACTCCACATTCCATTGCATAACATTCCGCTCCATTCCACATTCCATTCCACTTTCCATTCCATTCCATTCCATTCCACATTTTATTCCACAATCCATTTCAATCGATTCCTCATTGCATTCCATTCCATTTCATTCCAAGTTCCATTCAATTACATTCTGCATTCAATTCCTTTCCCTTCCACTTTCCATTACATTCCATTCTGCATTCCATTCCATTCCATTCCGTTCCAATCCATTCCACATTGCATTGCATTCTATGACATTCCACTTTCCACTCCATTCCATTCCACATTCCATTTCAAATTCCATTCTTCTTTCCATTCCAATCTATTCCACAATCCTTTCCACATTCCATTCCATTCCATTCGAATCCATTTCATAATCCATTCCACATTCCGTTCCATTACATTTCACATTCCATTCCATTCCATTCCATTCCATTTCACATTCCATTCCACATTCCTTTCCAATCCATTCCACATTAAATTCCACGTTCCATTCCATTCCATTCCACATTCCATTATAATTATTTCCACATTCCGTTCCTTTCCAATCCACATTCCATTCCATTCCACATTTCATTCCACCTTCCTTTCCATTCCAGTCCACATTCCACTGCATTCCATTCCACATTCCATTCCATTGCACATTGCATTCCATGCCATTCCACATTCCATTCCTTTGCATTCCACATTCCATTCAATTCAATTCCATTCCACATTCACTTACATTTCACTCCACATACCATTCCATTCCATTCCACATTCCATTCCATTCCATTCTATTCTACGTTCCATTCCATGTTCTATTCCACTTTCCATTCCATTCCATTCCACTTTCTATTCCATTCCATTCCACATTCCATTCCATTCCATTCCACATTGCTTTCCATTCTTTTCCATATTCCACTCCATTCCATTCCACATTCCTTTCCATTCCATTCCATACAAATCCACATTACATTTCATTCCTTTGCATTCCATTCCACATTCAATTCTACATTCCATTCCATATTCAATTCCATTCCAATCCACCTTGGATTCCACTATCCCATCCATTGAATTCCACATTACATTTCATTCCGTTCCTCATTCCATTCCATTCCATTCCACATTCCACTCCATTCATTTCCATATTGCAATCCATTCCATTACACATTCTGTTCCATTCCACATTCCTTTCCATTCCATTGCATTCCATTCCAAATTTCATTCCATTCCATTCTAGTCCATTCCACATTCCATTCCGTATTCCATTCCATACCACTCCACATTCAATTCCACGCACCATTGCATTCCATTCTATTCCAAATTCCATTCCACTCCATTCCTCATTCCATTACACATTCCATTCCACGTTCCATTTCATTCCATTCCACATTCCATTCCATTCCACTCCACGTTCCTTTCCATTCCATTGCATTCCACATTCCACTCCATTCCGAATTCCATTCCATTCCATTCCATTCCTTTCCACATTTCATTCCATTCCTTTCCACTTTCCATTCCATTCCGCATTCCATTCCACATTCCATTACAAGTTCCGATGCACGTTCTTTTCCACTTTCCATTCCGTTGCATTCCACGATCCATTCCATTCCATTACACGTTCCATTTTTTCCGTTGTACTTTCCACTCCACATTCTATTCCACATTGCATGTCACATTCCGTTTCACATTCCATTTCATTTTCCATTCCATTACACATTACACTCCATTACAATCCACATTCCATTCCATTCCATTCCAAGTTCCATTCCATTCCACTCCGCAATCCATTCCACATTCCATTCCATTCCAATCCACATTCCATTCCACATTCCATTCCATTCCATTCCACATTCCATGCCATTCCATTCCATTGCATTCCATTTTTCATTTCATTCCATTGAACCTTCCATTCCATTCAATTCCATTCCATTCCATTCTGTTCCACATTCCATTCCATTCCATTCCGTTCTATTCCACATTCCATTCCATTCCATTCCATTCCAAATTCCATCCCATTCCATTCCACTTTGCATTCCACATTCCATTGCACATTCCATTCCATTACATTCCACATTGCATTCCATTGCATTCCGCATTCCTTTCCATTCCATTCCATTCCTCATTGAATTGCATTCCATTACATTCCACATTCCATTCCCTTCAATTGCATATTCCACTGCATTCCATTGCAAATTGCATTCCATTCCCTTCCATTCCATTGCACATTCCATTCCATTCCATTCCATTGCACATTGCATTCCGCATTCCATTCCAACACATTCCACATTCCATTCTATTCCATTCTACATTCCATTCCTTTCCATTCCACATGCCATTCCCTTCAATTCCACATTCAATTCCCTTGCATTTCACATTCATTTGCATTCCATTTCACATTCCATTAAATTCCATTCCATTCCATTTCATATTCTATTCCATTACATTCCATATTTCATTCCATTTCATTCCGTTCCATTCCACATTCCATTCCATTCCATTCGACATTCCATTCTATTCCGTTCCACATTCCATTCCATTCCATTCCACATTGCTTTCCATTCCATTCCATTCCACATTCCATTCCACTCCAATCCATTCCATTGCACATTCCATTGCATTGCACTTTCCATTCCACATTCCATTCCATTCAATTCCAAATTCCATTCCATTCCATTCCACATTCCATTCCATTCTACATTCCATTCCATTCCTTTCCATTCACATCTAAATTGCATTCCACATTCCAAATATTCCATCCCACATTCTATTCCATTTCCTTCCACTTTCCACTCAATTGCATTCATTTCAATAATCCATTCCATTCCACTCCACATTCCATTCCTTTCCATTCCACATTATATTCCCTTCTATTCCACATTCGATTCCATTCCGGTCCGCTCCACATTCCATTGCATTCCATTCCACAATCGATTCCATTCCATTCTACATTCCATTGCATTCGATTCCACAATCCATTCTATCCATTCCAAATTCCATTCCATTCCATTCAAAATTCCATTCCAATCCATTCCACGTTTCATTGCATTCCATTCCATTCCACATTCCATTGCATTCCATTCCATTCCACATGCCATAGTAAATTCCATTCCCTTCCATTCCACGTTCCATTCCACTCCATTCTACATTCTACACCACGTTGCATTCCAAATTCCATTTCACATTCCATTCCACTTTCCATTCCAAATTTCATTCCAGATTCCATTCAACATTCCATTCCACATTCCTTTCCATTCCATTCCATTCCACTCCACATTTCACTCCACATTCCAGTCCACATCACATTCCACATTACATTCCATGTTCCATTCCACATTCCATTCCATTTTCCATTCCAAATTCCATTCCATTCCATTCTATGTTCCATTCCACGTTCCGTTCCATTCCATTCAACACACCATTCCACATTCCAATCCTTTCCATTCCACATTCCATTTCTCCTTTCATTCCACTTTCCATTCCACGTTAAATTCCACATTGGATTCCACATTCCTTTCGATGTTCCTTTCCTTTCCATTACACATTCCCTTCCATGTTCCTATCCACTGCATTCCACATTCCCTTACATTCCATTCCACATTTCAACACATTCGATTCCACATTCCATTCCTTTCAATTCCAAAATCCATTCCTTTCCATTCCACATTCCATACCATTCCATTCCATTCTGCATTCCATTCCATTCCATTCATTCCTCATTCCATTCCGTTCCATTTTATTCCAATTTCCATTCCAATCCTTTGCACATTCCATTCAGTTACATTCCACATTCCATTCCACATTGCATTCCACTTTCTATTCCACGTTGCATTCCACCTTCCATTCCACATTCCATTACATTCCATCCCAAATTCCATTCCACATTCCTATCCGTTCCATTACACTTTCCATTCCACGTACCATTCCATTTCATTCCACCTTCCATTCCACATTCCTTTCCACTCTCCATTCCACATTCCATTCCCTTCCATTCCATGTTCCATAGCGTTCCATTCCATTACATTCCACAAACTCTTCCATTCCATTACACATTTCATTCCACATTGCATTCCACATTACATTCCATTCCACTCCGCATTCCATTCCACTCTCCGTTCACCATTCCATTTCACATTCCATTGAGTTCCTTTCCACATTCCATTCCACACTCCATTCCACATTCCACTCCACATTCCACTCCGTTCCTTTCCACATTCCATTTAACACTCCATTCCACATTCCATTCTGCATTCCATTCCGTTCCGATCCACATTCCATTACATTCCAGTCAATTTCTTTCCCCTTTCCTTTCCATTCCATTTCAAATTCCATTCCATTCCATTCCACATTACATTGCATTCCAGTCCATATTCCGTTCCATTGCATTCCATTACACATTCCATTCCATTCCATTACACATTCCATTCCATTCCATTCCACATTGCATTCCATTCCATTCCACTTTCCATTCCATTCCACATGCCATTCCATTCCACATGCCATTCCATTCCATCCGATTCCATTCCAAATTCCATTCCAATTTCCATTGCATCCCACAACACATTCCTTTCCTTTCCTTGCCATTCCATTCCATTCTCCATTCCACTTTGCATTCCACGCTCTATTCAATTCCATTCCACTTTCCATTCCACTTGCCATTCCACGTTCATTTCACGATACTTCCATTGAATTCCACATTCCATTCCATTCCATTTCACATTCCATTCCATTCCATTCCATTCCATTCCATTCCATTCCTTATTCCATTCCATCGCATTCCATTCCACATTCCATTCTATTCCATTCCTTTCCACATTCCATTACATTCCATTCCACATTGCATCCCATTAGGTTCCATAACATATTCCATTATATTCCATTCTACATTCAATTCCATTCCATTCCATATTCCATTTCATTCCATTCCACATTCTATTCCATTCCTTTGCATATTCCATTCCATTCCATTCCATATTCCATTCCATTCCATTCCAAAATAAATTCCATAGCATTGCATTCATTCCACGTTCCATTGCAAATTCCATTCCACTCCTTTCCACATTCCATTCCATTCCGTTCCACATTCCCTTCCATTGCATTATATTTCACATTGCATTCCATTCTATTCCATTCCTCATTCCATTCAATTCCCCTCCACATTCCACTCCAATCCATTCCACATTGCATTCCATTCCACATTCCATTCCATTCCATTACACATTACTTTCAAGATTCCATTCCATTCCATTCTACAATCCATTCCATTCCATTCCACATTCCATTCCATTCAATTACACATTCCTTTCAACATTCCATTCATTTCCATTCCATATTCCATTCCATTCCATTCCACATTCCATTCCATTCCACATTCCATTCCTTTCACATTCCATTCCATTCCACATTGCATTCCATTCCATTCCATTCCATATTCCATTCCTTTCCACTCCACATTCTATTCCAATCCATTCCACTTTCCATTCCACATTCAACGCCATTCCATTCCACATATTATTCAATTCCATTCCACATTCCTTTCCATCGTATTCGAAATTCCATTCCATTCCATTCGACATTCCATTCCATTCCACTTTCCTTTCGATTCCAAATTCCATTCTATTCCTTTCCATTCAAATCAAAATTCCATTCCACTTTCCATTCCATTCCATTACACATTCCATTCCATTCCATTCCGAATTCAATTACATTCCATTCCACATTTCACTCCATTCCATTCTTTTCCATATTCCATTCCGTTGCATTCCACATTCTATTCCGTTCCATTTCATTCCACATTCCATTCCACATTCCATCCATTTCATTCCATTTTCCATTCTATTCCTTTCCACATTCAATTCCATTCCATTACACATTGCATTCCATTCCATTCCATTCCACATTACATTCCATGGCATTCCACTTCGCATTCCTTTCCATTCCACATTTCATTCAATTTCAATCAATTCCACATTCCATTCCATTCCTTTCCATTCCATATTCCATTCCACTCCAATCCACATTCGTTTCCATTCCATTCCTTTCCATTCCAGAATCCATTCCACATTGCCTTCCATTGCATTCCACATTCCTTTAAATTCCATACCACATTCAATTCCATTCAATTCCACATTGCTTTCCATCCCATTCTTTTAAACATTCCATTCAATTCCATTACAAATTACTTTCCATTCCACACTATATTCCACATTCCAATCCGTTCCATTCCACGTTCTATAGCACGTACCATTCCACATTCCTTTTCACGTTCCATTGTGCATTCCTTTCCACGTTCCATTCCGCGTTCCATTAGATGTTCCATTCCACTTTCCATTCTGAGTTCCATTCCACGTTCCATTCCTCATTCCATTCCATTCCACATTCCATTCCATTCCGTTCCACATTCCATTCCATTCCATTCCATTCCATTCCATATTCCATTCCAATCCATTCCACATTCCATTACAATACATTCCGTTCCATTCCATTCCACATTAAATTCCAAATCCCATTCCATGCCATTCCACATTCCATTGCAGTCCATTCCACTTTCCATTCCATTCCATTCCATTCCTCCTGGCATTCCATTCGATTCCATTACACATTGCATTCCATTCCAGTCCATTCCTCATTCCATTCCATTCCACATTGCTTTACATTCGATTCCATTCCACATTGTTATCAATTCCATTCCATTCCACATTTCATTCCATCCCATTCCATTCCGTTGTACATTCCATTCCACATTCCATTCCATTCCATTGTACATTTCATTCCATTACACTACACATTCTTTTCTATTCCACTTTCCATTCCATTCCACATTCCTTTCCATTCCTTTCCAATGAATTACAAATTCAATACCACATTCCATTCTACATTCCATTCCATTCCGTTCCACATTCCATTACATTAAATTCCATTCCACTTTCCATTCCTTTCCACATTCCTTTCCTCATTCCATTTCATTCAATTGCAAATTCCATTCCCCATTACATTCCACATTCCATTCCATTCCATTACACATTGCTTTCCTTTCCATTCCATTCCACATTCCATTCCACTTTCATTTCCGTTTGATTCCATATTCCATTCCACATTCAATTCCATTCCATTCCATTCCACATTCCATTGCACATTGCAATCCATTCCATGCCACATTCCATTCCAAATTCCACCCCATTCCATTCCACATTCCTTTCCATGATCCATTCCATTCCACATTCCATTCCGCATACCATTCTATTCCAATCCACAATCCATTGCACATTCCATTACATTCCATTCCACATTCCAATCCGTTCCATTCCATTCCACATTCCATTCCATTCCATTTCACATTCCATTGCCTTCCGTTCCACATTCCATTCCATTACATTCCATTCCACATTCCATTCAATTCCAATCCATTCAACGTTCCATTTGATTCCTTTGCACATTATATTCCATTCCATTCCATTCCACATTGCATTCCATTCCATTCCATATTAATTTCCATTCCAATCCACACTATATTCCATTCCATTGAATTCCATTCCATATTATATTCGTTTCCATACCACATTTCATTTCATATTCCATTCCATTCCATTCCATATTCCGTTCCATATTCCATTCCATTCCATTCCACATTCCATTCCACTTTACATTCCATTCCATTCCACATTCAATTACATTCCATTCCACATTGCATTTAATTCCATTCCACATTGCATTTCATTCCATTGCATTGCACATTGCATTCCATTCCATTCTAATCCACATTCCATTCCTTTCTATTCCACATTACATTGCATTCCATTCCACATCGCATTCAATTCCATTCCTTTCCACATTTTATTCCATCCCATTAAATTCCATTGCACATTCCTTTCCAGATTCCATTCTAGATTCTATTTCATTCCATTCCACATTCCGTTCCATTCCACTTTCCATTCCATTCCACATTCCATTCCATTCCATTCCATTGGTTTTCAAATTCCATTCCACATTCCATTCAACATTCCATTCCATTGCACTCCATTCCATTCCGTATTCCATTCCATTAATTTCCACTCCGCTTTCAATTCCATTCCACATTCCATTCCCCATTCCATTCCGCATTCCAATCCCCTTTCCATTGCATTGCTTTGCAAATTCCACTCCCCATTCCATTCCACATTTCATTCCCCATTCCACTCATTTCCGTTCCAATTTCCATTCCACTTTCCATTCAATTCCATTCCACATTCCTTTCCATTGCATTCCACATTCCATTCCACATTCTCTTCCACATTCCATTCCATTCCATTCCACATTCCATTCCATTCCATTCCACATTACCTTCCACGTTCCCTTCCTTCATCCATTCCACATTCCATTCCATTCCATTCCACATTCCATTCCACATTCCAATCCATTCCATTCCACATTCCATCCCACATTTGATTACATTCCTTTCCACATTCCATTCCGTTCCATTCCTTCTTCCATTCCACCTTCCATTCCAGGTTCCATTCCACGTTCCGTTCCACATTCCATTCCATTCCATTCCACCGGCCATTTCACCTTCCATTCCACATTCCTTTCCGTTCCATTCCATTCCTTTCCAGTCCACTTTCCATTCCATTCCATTCCACATTTGTTTCTGTTCCATTCCACCTTAGTTTCCTCATACCATTCCGCATTCCTTTACATTCCTATCCACGTTCCATTCCTTTCCATTCCACTTTCCATTTCAATCAATACCAGGTTCCATTTCATTCATTTTCAAATTCCATTCCGCTTTCCATTTCAAATTTCATTCCACTCCATTCCACTGCATTCCACATTCTATTCCATTCCATTCCACGTTCCATTCCATTCCAGATTCCATTCCATTGCATTCCACATTCAATTCCATTCCATTTCATTCCACATTCCATTCCTTTCCATTCCACATTCTATTCCACCTTCCATTCCATTAAATTCAATTCCACATTCCGTTCCAATACATTCCACATTCCATTTCGCATTGCATTCCATTCCATTCCAGATTCCATTCCACATTTCATTCCATTCCATTCCACATTCCATTCCATTCCATTAAACCTTCCATTCTAATCCAGTCCTCATTCTGTTAAATTCCATTCCACATTCCCTTCCATTCAATTCCATTCTATTCCACATTCAATTCCTTTCGATTCTATTCCACATTCCATTCCATTCCATTACACTATCCATTCCATTCCGTTCCACAATGCATTCCACATTCCATTCCACTTTCCACTCCACGATCCATTGCATTCCATTCCACATTCCATTACATTCCATTCCACATTGAGTTCCACGTTCCGTTCAACGTTCCGTTTCATGTTCCATTCCAATCCATTCCACATTCCATTCAACATTACATTCCACATTCCATTCCATTCCATTCCACGTTCCATTTCATTACATTCCACATTCCATTCCACTTTCCATTCCAATCCATTCCACTTTCCATTCTACATTCCATTACACATTCCCTTCATCTTTCCATTCCATTCGATTCCACTTTCCATTCCACGTTCCATTTCACATTCTATTCCAGATTCAATTCAATTCCCCATTCCATTCCATTGCACATTCCAATCCATATTTCCTTCCATTCCACATTCGAATCCATTCCATTCCATTCCATTCCACATTCCATTCCACATTCCATTCCATTCCAATCCACATTCCATTTCACATTCCATACCATTCCATTCCATTCCACTCCACATTCCACTGCATTCCATTATATTCCATTCCATTCCATTCCATTCCACATTCCATTCCATTCCACTCCACATTGCGTTAAATTCCACATTCAATTCCACATTCCATTCCTTTCTATTCCACATTCCATTCCACATTGCATCCCATTAGATTCCATATTGCATTCCACATTCCGTTCCATTCCATTCCACATTCCATTCCATGCTATTGCATGCCATTGCATTCCTTATTCTATTCCCATCCATTGAATTCCACATTGCATTCCATTCGATACCACATTCCATTCTATTCCCTTCCACATTCCATTCCATTCGATTCCACCTTCCATTCCAATTTCCATTCCACTTTCTAGCCCATTCCATTCCACATTCCATTCCACATTCCATAACACATTTCATTGCATTTCACATTGCATTCCACATATCATTCCACATTCCATTCCAGGTTTCATTCCATTCCATTCCACATTACATTCCACATTCCATCCAGTTCCATTCCACTTTCCATTCCACTCAATCCCACATTCATGTCCATTCAATTCCATTCCGCATTCCATTCCTTTCCATTCCACGTTCCATTCCATTGCATTCCACAGTCCATTCCACATTCCCTTCCATTCCAATCCACATTCCATTCCACACTCCATTCCATTCCATTCCATTCCACATTCCATACCATTCCTTTCCAATCCGTTCCAAATTCCACTCCACATTCCATACCATTCCCTTCCATTCCATTCCACATTAAACTCCATTCCATTCTTTTCCATTCCACATTCGATTCCATTGCATTGCATTCCACATTCTTTCCATTCCAATCCACATTGCATTCCATTTCACATTGGTTTCCACATTCCATTCCATTCTATTCCTCATTCCATTCCACATTGCATCCCATTTCATTCCATATTCCATTCCACATTCCGTTACATTCCATTCCACATTCCATTCCATTCCATTCCATTCCACTTTCCATTCCACATTCAAATGCATACCATTCCACATTCCCTTCCATTCCATTCCACATTCCATTCCACATTCCATTCGGCATTGCATTCCACATTCCATTCCACATTCCATTCCATTCTATTGGATTCCACATTCCATTCCATTCCATTCCATTCAATTCCATATTCCGTTCCATTGCATTCCACTTTCCATTCTATGCCACGTTTCATTCCACTTTCCAGTGGAGATTCCATTCCATTCCATTCAACAATCTGTTCCATATCCCATTCCACTTTCCTTTCCATATTAAATTTCACATTCCATTCCATTCCATTCCACATTCCATTCCATTCCATTCCACATTCCATTCCATTCCATTCAACATTCCATTCCCTCCCACTCCACATTCCATTCCATTCCATAACAGGTGCCTTTCCACGTTCCATTCCACGTACCATTCAACGTTCCAGTCCACCTTCCATTACATTCCATTCCACATTCCTTTTCAAATTTTATTCCATTCCATTCCATTCCACATTATATTCAACATTCCACTCCACATTCCATTAGACATTCCATTGCATTCCATTCCATTCCACTTTCCATTACATTCAATTCCGTTCCATTCCATTCTACAATCCATTCCATTCCATTCCATTCTATATTCCATTCCGTTGCATTCCACAATCTATTCCTTTCCATTCCATTCCATTCCACGTTCCTTTCCATTCCATTCCACATTCCACTCTATTCCATTCCACATTCCATTCGTTTGCATTGCACTATCCATTCATCATTCCATTCCATTCCACAATCCATTCCACTTTCCATTCCACATTCCATTCTGAATTCCATTCCACATTACATTCTACGTTCCATTGTACGCTTCATACTACGTTCCTTTCCACGTTCCATGCCACGTTCCATTCCACTCTGCATTCCATTGTATTCCACATTCCATTCCACATTCCATTCCACATTCCATTCCATTCCTTTCCAATCCATTCCACATTCCATTCCATTCCTTTCCACATTCCTTTCCACATTCCATTCCTCATTCCATTCCACATTCAATTCCATTCCATTCCACTTTGCATTCTATTCCTTTCCGCATTCCATACAATTCCATTCCATTCCATTCCACATTCCATTCCAATTTCAATTCCACCTTCTAGCCCATTCCATTCCACATTACATTCCACATTTCATTCCACATTCCATATCACATTTGATTGCATTTCACATTGCATTCCACATTTCATTCGACATTCCATTCCAGATTTCACTCCATTCCATTCCACATTACATTCCACATTCCATCCCTTTCCATTCCACTTTCCATTCCAATCCATTCCACATTTCATTCCATTCCATACTCCATTACACATTCCAATTATTTCCATTCCACGTTCCATTCCACATTCCATTCCACTTTCCTTTCCACATTCCATTCTGCATTCCATTCCTCATTCCATTCTACATTCAATTCCATTCCATTACACATTCCATTCTATTCCTTTCCACATTCCATACAATTCCATTCCATTCCATTCCACATTCCATTCCATTCCATTCCACATTCCATTACAAATTAAATTCCACATTCCAATCCACATTCCATTCCACATTACATTCCGTAACATTCCACATTCCATTCCATTCCATTACACATTGCATTCCATTCCATTCCAGATTCCTTTCGATTCCATTCCACATTGCATTCCACATTCCATTACATATTCCTTTCCCTTTCATTTCACAATCCTTTCCATTCCTTTCAATATTCCATTCCTTTCTATTCCACTTTGTATTCTATTCCATTCTAAATTCCTGTCCATATTCCATTCCTTTCCATTCCGCATTCCATTCCATTGCATTCCATTACATTTGTCATTCCATTCCACATTCCATTCTATTCCATTTCACATTCCATTCGATTCCACTCCATTCCACCTTGAATTCCATTCCGCATTCCATTACATTCCTCTCCACATTTCTTTCTATTAAATTCCACATTGCATTGCATTCCATTCCTTTCCACATTGCATTCCATTCCATTTCATTCCATTCCACATTGCATTCCATTCAATTCCATTCCACATTCCATTCCGTTCCATGCCAAATTTCAGTCCATTCCATTACATGTTGCATTCCATTCCATTCCATTCCACATTCCATTCCATTCCATTGAATTCCATTCAACATTCCATTCCACATTCCATTCCATCCCATTCCACATTCCATTCCATTCCACATTCCATTCCATTCCATTCCATTCCACATTCCATTCCATTCCATTTCACATTGAATTCCATTCCATTCCATTCAATTCCACATTCCATTCCATTCCATTCCATTCCATTCCACATTCCATTCCATTCCACTGATCTCTATTCCACAATCCATTCCACATTCCATTCCATTCCATTCCACATTCCACTCTGTTCCATTCCACATTCCGTTCCATTCCACATTGCATTTTATTTCATCTTCCATTCCATTCATTTCCATTCAATTCCAAATTCCATCCAAATATGTATTCCATTCCCTTCCAAATTCCATTCCTTTCCATTCCACATTCCATTCCATTCCACATTTCATTCCATTCCACATTCCGTTCCATTCCAAATTCCATTATGTTTCACATTCCATTCCATTCCTTTCCATTCAATTCCAAATTCCATTCAAATTTCCATTCCATTCCAATCCACATTCAATTCCCTTCCATTCCACTTTCCTTACCTCTCCATTCCATTCCATATTCCACTCCATTCCATTCCAAATTCCATTCCATTCCATTCCACATTCCATTCCATTCCATTCTGCATTCAATTCCATTCCATTCCACATTTCACTCCATTCCATTCCTTTCCATATTCCGTTACTTTGCATTCCACATTCCATTCCATCCCATTCCATCGAATTCCACATTCCATTCCACATTCCATTCCCTTCCATTCCATATTCCACTACATTCCATTCCACATTGCCTTTCATTCCATTCCATTACACATTGCATTCCTTGACATTCCTTACAATATTACATTGCATTCCATTCCACAGTGAATTCCATTCCATTCCATTCCACATTCGATTCCAATCCATTCAATTCCATTGCACATTCCATTTCATATTTCATTACATTCAATACCACATTCCATTCCATTCCGTTCCACATTTCATTCAATTCTATTCCATATTGCATTCCTTTCCGTTATATATTCCATTCCATTTCTTTCCATTGAAATCCAAATTCCATTCCACATTCCATTCCATTGCATTCCACGTTCCATTTCATTCAATTCAGCATTCCATTCCATTCCATTACACATTGTATTGCATTCCATTATATTCCAGACTTCATTACATTCCATTCAATTCCGCATTCCATTCCATTCCATTCCATATTGCATTCCATTGCATTCCACTTCGCATTCCTTTCCATTCCACATTGCATTCAATTCCATTCAATTCCATTCTATTCCACATTCCTTTCCATTCCATTCCATTCCATATTCCATTCCATTCCATTCCACATTCCTTTCCATTCCATTTCTTTCCATTCCAGAATCCATTCCACATTCCATTCCATTCTATTCCACATTCCTTTCCATTCCATTCCACATTCAATTTCATTCATTTCCACATTGCCTTCCTTTGCATTCCTTTAAGCATTCTTTTCAATTCCATTACAATTTACTTTCCATTCCTCATCCCATTCCACTTTCCATTCCGTTCCATTCCACGTTACATTGCTCGCTCCATTCCACATTCCATTTCACGTTCCATTGCGTGTTCCATTCCACATTCCATTCTGCATTCCATTCCACATTCCATTCCACTTTCCATTCTCCGTTACATTCCACAATTCATTCCCCATTCCATTCCATTCCATTCCACATTCTATTCCATTCCATTCCACATCCCATTCCATTCCATTCCATTCCATTCCATTCCATTCCATTCCTTTCCATCTTCCTATCCATTCCATCACACATTCCATTCCATTCCATTCCATTCCATCCCACATTCCTTTCCATTCCATTCCATTCCATTCCACATTCCATTCCTAATTCCATTCCGTTCCATTCCACATTCCATTGCATTCCATTCCACTTTCCATTCGATTCCATTCCACTTTGCATTCCATTCGATCCCATTCCACCTTTCCTTCCATTCCACTTCATTCCTCATTCCATTCCATTCCGTTCTACATTCCATTCCTTTCCATTCCACATTGCTTTCAATTCCATTCCATTCCATATTTCATTCCATCCCATTCCATTCCATTGCACATTCCATTCCATAGGCCATTACATTACATTCTACATTCCATTCCATTCCAGTACACATTCCATTACATTCCAGTTTCCATTCCATTCCACATTCCTTTCTATTCTTTTCAATTGAATTCCAAATTCCATTTAACATTCCATTCTATATTCCTTTCCATTCCATTCCACTTTCCATTGCATTAAATTCCATTCCACTTTGCATTCCATTCCACATTCCTTTCCGCATTCCGTTCCATTCAACTCCAAGTTCCGTTCTCCATTCCATTCCAAATTCCATTCCATTCCTTTCCACATTGCTTTCCATTCCATTCCATTCCACATTCCATTCCACATTCATTTCCTTTCTATGCCATATTCCATTCCACATTCCATTCCCAATTCCATTCCATTCCATCCCATTCCACATTCCATTGCACATTCCAATCCATTCCATGCCACATTCCATTACAAATTCCACCCCATTCCATTCCACATTCCAATCCACAATCCATTCCATTCCACATTCCATGCCACATACCATTACTTTCCAATACACAATCCATTCCACATTCCATTCAATTCCATTCCACATTCCATTCCATTCCAATCCATTACACATTCCATTCCATTCCACTTTCCATTCCATTCCGTTCCACATTCCATTCCATTACATTCCTTTCCACATTCCATTCCATTCCAATCCATTCAACATTCCATTCGACTCCATTCCACATTATATTCTTTCCATTCCATTCCACATTGCATTCCATTGCATTCCACATTAAATTCCATTCCATTCCACACTCCATTGCATTCCATTCAATTCCATTCCATATTCCATTCGTTTCCATACCACATTCCATTTCACATTCCATTCCATTCTATTACACATTCCGTTCCAAGTTCCATTCCATTCCATTCCACATTCCATTCCATTAGTTTCCACGTTGCATTTCATTCCATTCCATTCCAATTTGCATTCCATTCTGTTCTAATACACATTCCATTCCATTACTTTCCACATTGCATTTCATTCCATTCCATTCCAAATTGCATTCCATTCCGTTCTAATCCACATTCTATTCCATTCCGTTCCACATTGCTTTCATTTCCATTCCATTCCACATTTCATTCCATCCCATTCCATTCCATTGCACATTCCTTTCCACATTCCATTCTACATTCTATTTCTTTCCATTCCACATTCCAATCCATTCCACTTTCCATTCTATTCCACATTCCATTCCATTCCAAACCATTGATATCCAAATTCCATTCCACTTTCCTTTCAACATTCCATTCCATTCCACTCCATTCTATTCCACATTCCATTCCATTAAATTCCATTCTACTTTCCATTCCATGCCACATTCCATTCCACATTCCATTCCATTCAATTCCAAATTCCATTCCCCATTACATTCAACACTCCAATCCGCTTTGCATTGCATTGCGCTCCAGCTTCCACTCCCCATTCCATTCCACAGTCCATTCCCCATTCCATTCCATTCTATTCCACTTTCCATTCCACTTTCCATTCAATTCCATTCCATATTCCATTCGATTCCATTCCACATTCCGTTCCACCTTACATTCCTCTTTCCATTTATCTTTCCATTACACTTTCCATTCCATTCCATTCCACTTTCCATTCCACTTTCCGTTACAATCCATTGCGCTTTCCATTCAACATTCCCTTCCATCTTCCATTACTTTCCATTCCACATTCCATTCCGCATTCTATTCAACATTCCATCCTACATTCCATTCCATTCCGTACCACATTCCATTCCTCATTCCATTTCATTCCATTCCACATTCCATTCCACATTCCATTCCATTCCATTCCACTCTCCTGCCACATTACATTCTACGTTCCATTCAATTAAATTCCATGTTCCATTCCATTCCGTTTCACATTCCATTGCACAGTCCATTGCACATTCCATAGCATTCCATTCCACTCCACATTCCATTCCATTCCATTCCACATTCCATTCCATTCCATTCCTTTCCATTCCACATTCCATAAATTTCCATTCCACATTCCATACCATTCCATTCCATTCCATATTCCATTCTTTCAATTCTGCATTCCATTCCATTCCTTTCCACATTCCATTGCATTGCATTCCATTCCACATTCCATTACACATTCCTTTCCCTTCAATTCCATATTCCATTCCATACCATTCCTTTCCATTTCAGGTTCCATTCCACGTTGTATTCCACCTTGACTTCCACTTTCCATTCCACGATCCATTCCACTTTACATTGCATTCCATTGCACCTTCCATTCCACATTCCATTCCATTCCATTACTCTTTCCATTCCACATTCCATTCCACTTTACTTTCCATTGCATTCCACATTGCATTCCACAGTCCATTCTAAGTTCCATTCCATTCCATTGCATTCCACATTCCACTCCACATTCCATTCCATTGCATTCAACATTCCATTCCACATTCCATTCCATTGCATTCCACATTCCATTCCAAATTCCATTTGATTCCATTCCACATTCAATTCCATTCCATTCCATGTTCCATTGCATTCTATTGCATTCCACATTCCATTCCTTTCCATTCCACATTCAATACAATTTCATTCCACATTCCATTCCATTCGATTCCACTTTCCATTCCTTTCCAGTCCACATTCCATTGAATTTCATTCCACATGGCATTCCTTTCCATTCCACATTCCATTCCACATACATTCTCTTACATTCCAGATTACATTCCATTCCCTTCCACATTCCATTCCACATTCCATTCCATGGTCCATTTCATTTTCCATTCCATTCCATTGCACATTCCATTCCAGATTCCATTCCATTCCATTCCACATTCCACACCTTTCCATTCCATTGCGTGTTCCTATACATTCCCTTCCAGATTCTATTGCCCAATCCATTCCATTCCATTCTACATTCAACTCGACATTCCATTCCATTTCATTCAACATTCCATTTCAAATTGCATTCCACATTCCATTCCACATTCCATTCCATTCCATTCCACATTCCATTCCATTCCATTCCGCTTTCCATTCCATTCCATGCCACCAACCATTCCATTCCACGTTCCGTTGCGTTCCATTGCACATTCCCTTCCTTTCCATTCCACGTTCTATTCAATTCCATTCCAAGTTACAATCCATTCCACATTCCATTCCATTAAATTCCATTCCACGTTCCATTCCTTTCCATTCCACGTTCCATTCCATTCCATTTCACACTCCTCTCCATTCCCTTCCATTTTACATTCTATTCCATTCCATTCCACTTTCCATTCCATTCCATTCCACATTCCATTCCATTCCATTCCATTACATTCAACATTCCATTCCATTCCAATCCGTTCCACGTTCCACTCCATTCCATTCCACATTCCATTCCACATTTCATTCCATTCTATTCCACATTCCATTCCACATTGCATGCCATTCAATTGCATATTCCATTCCACTATCATTTACATTCCATTCCAAATTCCATTCAATTCCATTCCGTTCAACATTCCATTCCATTCCATTGAATTCCACATTCCTTTCCGTTCCATTCCACATTCCATTCCATTCCATTCCATTCCACATTCCATTCCACCTTCCATTCCATTCCATTCCACGTTCCATTCTATTCCATTCCACATTCCATTCCGTATTCCGTTCCACATTCCTTTCTGCATTCCAGTCCTTTCCTTTCCACATTCCATTCCATTCCTTTTCACGTTTCATTGCATTCCATTCCACGTTCCATTCCATTTCATTCCACATTCCATTCCATTCCTTTCCACATTCCATTTCACATTCCATTCCTCATTTTATTTCCTTCCATTCCACATTCCATTCCATTCCGTTAGTCATTCCATTCCACGTTATATTCCACGTTCCATTCCATGATTCATTCCACTTTCCTTTCCATTCCATTCCATTACATTACTCATTCCATTCCATGTTACATTCCATGTTCCATTCCATTTGTCATTTCATGTTCCTTTGCATTTCATTCCACATTCATTCCATATTACATTCCATTCCATTCCACATTCCATACCATTCCATTCCCTTCCGTTACACTTTCCATTCCACATTCCATTCCGTTCGTTTCCACATTCCATTCCATTCTATTCTACATCTCATTCGACATTCCTTTCCCTTCCATTACATACTCCATTCCATTCCATTCCACATTCCATTTCACATACCATTCCACATTCCCTTCCATTCCATTCCACATTCTATTCCATATTCCATTCCAAATTCCATGCCACATTCCATTGCAATCCTTTCCACATTCCATTCCACATTCCATTCCATTCCATTGCAGATTCAATTCCATTCCACTTTCCATTCCACATTTCATTCAATTCCATTCCATTCGATTAGTCATTCCATTCCGCATTCTATTCCATATTACATTCCAAATTCCATGCCACATTCCATTGCAATCCTTTCCACATTCCATTCCACATTCCATTCCATTCCATTGCAGATTCAATTCCATTCCACTTTCCATTCCACATTTCATTAAATTCCATTCCATTCGATTAGTCATTCCATTCCACGTTGTATTCCACGTTCCATTCCATGATTCATTCCACGTTCCTTTCCATTCCATTCCATTACATTACTCATTGCATTCCACGTTACATTCCCCGTTCCATTCCATTTGTCATTCCACGTTCCTTTGCATTTCATTCCACATTCATTCCATATTACATTCCATTCCATTCCACATTCCATACCATTCTATTCCCTTCCGTTCCACTTTCCATTCCACATTACATTCCGTTCGATTCCACATTCCATTCCATTCTATTCTACATTCCATTCGACATTCCTTTCCCTTCCATTACATACTCTATTCAATTCCATTCCACATTCCATTTCACACACCATTCCACATTCCATTCCATTCCATTCCACATTCTATTCCATATTCCTTTCCAAATTCCATGCCACATTCCATTCCAATCCGTTCCACATTCCATTCCACATTCCATTCCATTCCATTGCAGATTCAATTCCATTCCACTTTCCATTCCACATTACATTCAATTCCATTCCACATACCGCTCCACATTTCATTCAATTCCATTCCACGTTCCATTCCACTTTCCATTCCAGCATCCATTCCACTCCATTCCACATTGCATTCAACTGCTTCCACATTCCTTTCCACATTCATTTCCATTTCATTCCACATTCCATTCCATATTCCATTCCACATTCCATTCCATATTCCATTCCATTAAATTCCATTCCACATACCATTCCTTTAAATTCCATTCCACATTCCATTCCATTACACATTCCATTTCTCATACCACTACATTCCATTCCACTTTCCATTCCACATTCCCTTCAATTCCATTCCATTCCACATTCCACTCCACGTTCTAGCCCACTTTCCTTTCCAAGTTCCATTCCGCACTCCATTCCATCCATTCTACATTCCATTCCACATTCCATTCCTTTCCTTTCCACTCCACATTCCATTTCTCATGCCACTTCATTCCATTCCACTTTCCACTCCACATTCCCTTCTATTGCATTCCATTCCCCTTTCTAGTCCACTTTCCTTTCCACGTTCCATTCCACACTCCATTCCATTCCACATTCCATTCCACCTTCCTTTCCATTCCATTCCACATTACATTCGACATTCTATTTCACATTCCATTCCACATTCCATTCCATTCCACGTTCCGTTCCAATCCATTCCACACTCCACTCCTTTCCCTTCCATTCCAGATTCTATTCCATTCCCTTCCACATTCCATTCCACATTCCATTCTATTCCATTCCATTACTTTCCACATTCCATTCCATTGCAATCCGTTCCACGTTCCACTCCATTAAATTCCACATTCCGTTCCTTTCCATTCAATTCCATTCCACATTCCATTTCATTGCAATCCGTTCCACGTTCCAGTCCATTCCATTCCACATTCCATTCCATTCCATTCCACACTCCTTTCCACGTTGCATCCCATTCAATTCCTTATTCCATTCCACTATCCTTTCCATTCCATTCCACATTCCATTCCAATCCATTCCATTTGATATTCATTTCCATTCCATTCGACATTCCATTCCATTCCATTTAATTCCACATTCCTTTCCATTCCATTCCACATTCCATTCCAATCCATTCCATTCCATGTTTCATTAGACATTCCATTCCACATTCCATTACATTCCATTCCACATTCCATTACATTACATTCCACATTCCATTACATTACATTCCATTTCACGTTCCATTCCACGTTTCATTCAACATTCCATTCCACATTCCAGTCCACTTTCCATTAAATTCCATTCCACTTTCCATTCCACATTCCATTCCATTATATTCCACTTTCCAAACCATTCCATTTCATTCCATTGCACATTACATTCCCATCCTTTCCACATTCTATTCCACATTTCATTCCATTCCATTACACATTCCATTGCAGATTCCATTCCATTACATTACACATTCCATTCCATTCCATTCCACATTGCATTCCATTACTTTCCACATTCCATTCAATTCCTTTCCACAAAACATTCCATTCAATTCCACATTCAATTCCTCTATATTGCATTCCACATTCCATTCCATTACATTCCGCATTCAATTCCATTCCATTCAATTTTATTCCACATTCGATTCCATGCCATTCTATTCCACATTCCATTCCAACCCATTCTATTCCACATTCCATTCCATACCATTCCATAGTCCATTAAATTACATTCCAGATTCCATTACACATTCCTTTCCACATTCCATTACACGTTCCATTCCTTTCCCTTCCACATTCTTTCCATTCCCTTCCACATTCCATTCCATTCCATTCCACATTCCATCCCATATCATCCCACGTTCCATTCCATTCCATTCCACTTTCCATTCTATACTCCCTTCCACATTCCATTCCTTGTTCCATTCTACGTGCCATTCCATGTGCCATTCCATGTTCCATTGCGCATTCTATTCCCTACCATTCCAAGTTCCACTCCACATTCTAATGCTTTGCTTTCCGCTTTCCATTCCACATTCCATTCCACATTAAATTCCACTCCATTACATTATATTCCACATTCCATTCCACATTCCATTCCACCTTCCATTCCACCTTCCATTCCACATTCCATTCCACCTACCATTCCACATTCCATTACATTCCATTCCACATTCCATTCCACATTCCTTTCCATTCCATTCCACATTACATTCGACATTCTATTTCACATTCCATTCCACATTAAATTCCACATTGCATTTCACATCCCATTCCACATTCCATTCCATTCCATTCCACATTCCATTCCATACTATTTCCTTCCACATTCCATTCCATTCCATTCCACATTCCATTCCATTCCATTTGATGTTCCATTCCACGTTGCAATCCGCATTCGATTCCATTCCATTGCACATTCCTTTCCACATTTCATTCCATTCTTTCCACATTCCATTCAACATTCCAATCCATTCCATTCCACATTCCATTCCACTCCTTTCCACATTCCAAAATTTTCCACATTCCATTCCATTTTCCATTCCACATTTCATTCCATTCCATTTTACTTTCCATTGCATATTCCATTCCACATTCCTTTGCACTACCCATTCCGTTCTGTTCCACATTCCATTTTTTTCCACTCCACATTGCATTCCACATTCCATTGCACATTACATTTCAGATTCCATTCCACATTCCATTCCACGTTCCATTCATTCCTTTCCACATTCCCTTCCATTCCATTCCACATTCCATTCCATTCCATTAAACATTCCATTCCATTACACATTCCTTTCCATTCCATCCACATTCCATTCCATTGCCTTCCACTTTCCGTTCCATTCCACAATCCATTCCACATGGCATTCCACATTGCATTCCATTCCATTCTATTCCACATTCCATTTCATTCCATCCACATTCTATTCCACATTCGATTCCATTCCATTCCATTCCACATTCCATTCCATTCCAGTTCATTCCATTCCACATTCCATTCCATTCCATTACACGTTCCATTCCACATTGCTTTCCATTCCATTCCACTTTCTATTGCACTTTCCATTCCACATTCCTTTCCACATTACATTCCTTTCCATTCCACATTCCATTCCACATTCCTTTCTTCTTTTAATTCCACATTCCATTCCACAATCCATTCCATTCTATTCCAAATTCCATTCAAACTTCCATTGAATTCCATTCCATATTTCATTCCATTCCACTCCACTTTCCATTCCACATTCCATTACATTCCATAAGAAATTCCATTCCACGTACCATTCCACAGTCCATTGCACTTTCCTTTCCACATTCCATTCCATATTCCATTCCACGTACCATTCCACATTCTATTGCACTTTCCTTTCTAAATTCCATTCCACATTCCATTCCACTTTCAATTCCACGTTTCATTCCTCATTCCATTCCACGATCCATTCCACTATCCATTCCCCTCCATTCCACGTTCCATTCCACTTTTCATTCCATTCCATTCCATTCCACGCTAAATTCCACATTCAGTTCCATTCCTTTCCACGTTCAATTACACATTGCATTCCACTTTCCATTCCATTCCATTACACGTTCCATTCCACATTCCTTTATATTCCATCCCACTTTCTATTGCACTTTCCATTACACATTCCATTCCACATTCCATTCCATTCCATTCCACAATCCATTCAATCTTCCATTGCATTCCATTCCATATTCCATTCCATTCCACTCCCCTTTCCATTCCACATTCCATTATATTCCATAACAATTTCCATTCAAGGTACCATTCCACATTCCATTGCACTTTCCTTTCCACTCTCCATTCCACTCCATTCCACGTTCATTTCCACTTTTCATTCCCTTCTGTTCCATTCCACACTAAATTTCACATTCAATTCCATTCCATTCCACCTCCAATTCCACATTCCATTCCATATTCCGTTCCATTGCATTGCACTTTCCATTCCAAATTCCATTCCATTCTACATTGCATGCCTCATTCCATTCCATTCCATTCCACATTCCATTCATATTTCATTCCATTCCATTCCACATTGCATTCCCTTCAATTGCTTATTTCTTTCTATCCCATTGAATTCCACTTTCCATTCCATTCCATTCCAATTCCATTCCATTACATTCCATTCCATATTCCATTCCTTTCCACGTTATATGCTACATTCCATTCCACATTCTATTCCACCCTCCATTCCATTTCATTTCACATGCCATTCCACTCCATTCCACATACCATTCCACTCAATTCCACATTCCTTTCCACATTCCATTGCACATTCCATTCCAATCCATTCCACATTCCTTTCCACATTTCATTCCATTCTATTCCACTTCACTTTCCACATTCCATACCACATTACATTCCTTTCCATTCCACATTGCATTCCATGTTCCATTCCACATTCCATTTCATTCCATTCCACATTCCATTCCATTCCATTCCACACTCCATTCCACGTTCCATTCCGTTCCATTGCACATTCCATTCCACATTGCGTTCCGGTCCATTACTCATTCCGTTCCACTGCATTCCACATTCCTTTGCACATTCTGCTCCTTTCCATTCCACGTTCCTTTCCATTCTATTCCACATTCCATTCCATTCCACTCCACATTCCATTGCATTGCATTCCACACTCCATTCGACATTTCATTCCGTTCCATTCCACATTCCATTCAACATTCCATTCCACATTCCATTCCGTTACATTTTTCATTCCATTGCATTTCATTCCACATTTCTTTCCATATTCTACTCCATTCCTTTCCACGTTCCTTTCCATTCCATTTCACATTACATTCCATATTCTATTCCTCATTCCATTCCACCTTGCATTCCATTCCATTCCAGGTTCCTTTCCACATTGAATTCTATTCCGTTCCACATTCCATTCCACATTCCATTGCATTCAATTCCACATTCTAATCCACGTTCCATTCCACGTTCTATTACATTCAATTCCACTTACATTTTCTCATTCCATTCCAAATTCAATTCCACATTACATTCTGTTCCATTCCACTTCCCATTCCACATTCCATTCCACATTCCATTCCACATTTCTTTCCACATTCCATTCTATTCCATTCCACATTCCATTCCACTTTCTATACCATTCCATTCCACTTTAAATTCCATTCCATTCCACATTCCTTTCCACTTTCCATTTCACATACCATTCCATTCCATTCCACCTTCCATTGCATTCCATTCCACATTCCATTCCCTTCCTTTCCACTTTCCATTTCTTTCCACATTCCATTCCATATTATGTTGCACTTTGCATTCCACTACATTCCCCGTTCCATTCCACGTTCCATACCATGTTCTACTCCATTCCATTCCACGTTCCATTCCACATTCCATTCCATTCCAAGTTCCCTTCAACATTCCATTCCACATTCCAATCGGATTTCCATTGCATTCCATTACACTTTGCATTCCACACTCCACTCGATATTCCAACCAATATTCCATTCCACATTCCATTCCACATTTCATTCCACATTCAATTCCATTCCATTCCACATTCTATTCCACATTCCATTACGCATTCCGTTACACATTCCATTCCAGATTCCATTCCATTCCATTCCATTCCATTCCATATTCCATTCCACATTCCATTCCACATTTCATTCCACATTCAATTCCATTCCATTCCACATTCTATTCCACATTCCATTACGCATTCCGTTACACATTCCATTCCAGATTCCATTCCATTCCATTCCACATTCCATTCCATATTCCATTGCACGTTCAATTCCACATTCCATTTCATCTTCCATTCCCTTCCATTCCTCGTTTCATTCCACATTCCATTCCATTACATTCCATTTTCCTTTCCACATTCCATTCCACACTCTATTGCACGTTACATTCCATACCATTCCACATTCAGTTGCACATTCCATTTCATTCCATTCCATTGAACATTCCGTTGCAGATTCCATTCACAATTGCCTTCCACATTCCATTCCATTCGATTCCGCATTACTTTCCACATTCCACTCCATTCCATTCGACATTCCATTAATCATTCCATTCCGCATTCCGTTCCTTTCCATTCCACATTCCATTACACTTTCCATTCCATTCCATTCCACGTTCCATTCCACTTTGCATTCCATTACATTCCACGTTCCATTCCGCATTCCATTCCACATTCTATTAGAAATTCAATTCCGTTCCTTTCCATATTCTATTCCACATTCCATTGCACGTTGCATTGCGCTGAATTCCACTTTCCATTCCACATTGCATTCTACATTCCATTACATTCCATGACACATTCCATTCCACATTCCATTCCATGCTATTAAACATTGCATTTCACATTCCATCTCATTCCATTCCATGTTTCATTCTACATTGCATTCCATTCGAGTCCACATCCCATTCCACGTTCCATTCCATTACTTACCACATTCCACTTGTGTCCACATACCATTCCACGTTCCTTTCCATTCATTTCCACATTCCATCCAAATCCATCACGCATTCCATTGCGCATTTCATTCCACAGACCATTCCATTCCATTCCACATTTCATTCCACATTCCTTTCCACATTCCATTCCATTCCATTCCACATTCCATTCCACATTCCATTCCACAGTCCATTCCATTATATTCCACATTCCATTCCGCAGTCCGTTCCATTAAATTACACATACCATTCAACATTCCATTGCACATTTCATTCCATTCCATTTCTCATTTCATTCCATTCCACTCCATTCCATTCATAGTTCCATTGCACTTTCCATTAAATTCTACTCCACATTCCATTCCACATACCAGTCCATTCCATTGCACATTCCATTCCATTCCATTCCATTTTGCATTCAACATTCCATTTTATTTCATTCCACTTTTCTTTCCACACTGAATTCCACATTCAATTCCACATTACATTCCGTTCCTTTGCGCATTGCATTCCACTTTCCATACCGCCTTCATTTCCACATTCATTTCCACGTTACATTCCACATTCCATTCCAAGTTCCTTTCCATTCCATTCCACGTTCCATTCGACATTCCATTGCATTACATTCCAAGTTCCATTCCACAGTCCATTCCGCATTCCATTCCATATTCCATTCTGTTCCAATCCACCTTCCATTCCACTTTCCATTCCATTCCATTCCACGTACCATTCCACATTCCATTCCACATTACATTCTTTTCTGTTCCACATTCCATTCCAATCGGTTCCACATTCCATTCCATTCCACACCACATTCCATTCCACATTCCCTTCCATTCCATTGAACATTCTCTTCCACATTTCATTCAATTTAATTCCACGATCCATTACACGTTTCATTCCACATTCCTTTCTACATTCCATTGCGTTCCATTGCACATTCCATTCCACATTCCATTCTACATTCCAATCCATTGCATTCCACATTCTTTCCACATTACATTCCATTCCATTCAACATTTAATTCCACATTCCATTCCACATTCCATTCTGCCTTCCATTCCATTCCATTTCATTCCATTCCATTGCACTTTCCATTCCACACTGCATTCCACATTCCAATCCGTACCATTCAACATTCCATTCCACATTCCATTCAAATCCATTCCACATTACATTTCACATTCCATTCCATTCCATTCCACATTCCATTTCACATTCCAATCCATTCCACATTCCATTCCGCATTCCATTCCATTCCATTCCTGTCCATTCCGCAGTCCTTTCCACATTCCATTCCTTTCCATTCCACATTCCATTCCACGTTCCATTCCACATTGCATTCCATTCCATTCCACATTCCATAGCATTCCATTCCGTTCCATTCCGCATTCCATTACATTCCATTCCGTATTCTATTCCAGATTCCATTCCATTCCATTCCACATTCAATTCCACATTCCATTCCATTCTATTCCACATTCCATATCTTATCATTCCATTCCACTTTCCATGCAATTTGATTCAACATTCTAATCCTCATTCCATTCCATTCCATTCCACATTCCATTCCTTTCCATTGCACATTTCATTCTCTTCCGTTGCACATTCCATTCCACATTACATTCCATGTTCCTTTCCACATTCCATTCCACATTCCATTCCACTTTCCATTCCATTCCACTCCTCCTTTCATTCCATGTTCCATTCCACATTCCTTTCCACATTCCATTCCACGTTCAATTCCATTCCATTCCATATTCCTTACCATTGCATTCCATTCCATACCGCATTCCATTCTATTCCATTAGAAATTCTAATCCACATTCAAGTCCATTCCATTCCACATTCCATGTTACATTCCATTCCATTCCATTCCACTTTCCATTGCATGATCCATTTCACATTTCACTGCACGTTCCATTTCATTCCATTCCATAATGCATTCCACATTCCATTCCGTTCAATGCCACGTTCCATTCCACCTGCCATTACACATTCTATTCCACTTTCCATTCCACGTTCCATTACTAGTTCCATTCCTGGTTCCATTACATTCCTTTCCACTTTGCATTCCACATTCCAATCCACATTCCATTCCACAGTCCATTATATTCCATTCCACATTCCATTACACTTTGAATTTCACATTCTATTCCATATTCCATTACATTCCATTCCACATTCCATTACATTCCATTCAACATTCCATTTCACATTCCATTGCACATTCCATATCACACTCCATTCAACATTCCATTCCGTTCTATTCCACATTCCATTCCACTGTCCAATGACATATTCCACTCCATTCCTCTCCATTCCACATTCCATGCCACATTCCAGTCCACTTTCCAATCTGCACTCCATTCCACACTCCATTCCACATTCCAGTCTCATTCCATTGCATTTCATTCCACATTCCATTCCACATTCCACTGCATTCCATTTCACATGCCTTTCCACATGTCATTCCACATTCTATTCCAAGTTCCATTCCATTATATTCCACATTCCATTCAACATTCCATTCTGCATTCCATTCCACAGTCCATTCCATCCCATTTCACATTCCATTACATTCCAATCCACATTTCATTCCAGATTTCATTCCATTCCATTCCACTTTACATTCCACATTCCATTCCACATTCCCTTCCACATTCCATTCCATTACATACCACATTCCATTCCTCAGTGAATGGAATGGAATGAAATGTGGAATGGAATGGAATGCAATGGAATGGAATGTGGAATTTAATAGAATGGAATATGGAATGGAAAGTATTGGAATGTGGAATGCAATGGAATGGAACGTGGAATGGAAAGTGGAACAGAATGTGTAATGGAATGTGGAAAGTAATGTGGAATGGAATGGAATGGAACTGAATGGAATGTGGAATGGAATGGAGTGGAAAGTGTAATGGAATAGAATGTGGAATGGAATGAAATAGAATGTAATATTGAATGGAATGGAAGGGAATGTGGAATGGAATGGAATGGAATGTGGAATGGAATGGAGTGTTATCTGGACAGCAATGTGCCATGGAATGGAATGGAATGGAGTGACGAATGGAATGTGGAATGAAATGGAATGGAATGAGGAATGGAATGGAACGTGGAATGGAACGGAAAGGAATGGGATGTGGAATGGAATGGAATGTGGAATCGAATGGAATGCAATTTGGAAAGGAACGGAATGGGTTGTAGAATAAAATGGAGTGGAAAGGGAATGGAATGGAATGGAATGCATATGGACTCCAATGGAATTTAAATGAATATGTAATTTAATGAGGAGTGGAATGCAATGGAATGGAATTATGTCGAATATAAAGTTTAATGGAATGTGGAATGGAATGGAATTATACGTGGATTGGAATGCAATGCAACGTGGAATGGAAAACAATGGAATATTGAATCGAATGTAATGGAAGGTGCAATGAAGTGGAATGGTATGTGGAATGGAAAGGAATGGAATGGAATGTGGAACTGAATGTGGAATAGCATGGAATGGAATGTGGAATGAAATGGAATGGAAAGTGGAATGCAATGAAATGGAACGTGGAATGGAAGGAATGGAGTGTGGAATCGAATGGAAACACATGGAATGTGGAAAGGAATGGAATGGAATTGAGTGTGGACTTGAATGGAATGGAATGGAATGAAATGTGGAAAGGAATGGAATGGAAACTGGAATGGAGAGTGGAATGCCATGGAATGGAATGTGGAATGGAAATAAATGTGGAATGGAATGCAACGTTGAATGCAATGGAATGGAAAGCAGAATGGAATGTGGAATGGAATGGAATGGAATGTGGAATGAAATGTGGAATGGAATGGAATGGAATGGAATGGAATGGGGAATGGAATGGAATGTGGAATGGGATGTGGAAAGGAATGGAATGGAATATGGAATGGAATGGAATGGAATGTGGAATGGAACCTGTAATGGAATGGAATGGAACGTGGAATGGAATGGAATGGAACCTGGAATGGAATGGAATGAAACGTGGAATGGAATGGAATGTGCAATGTAATGGAATGTGGAATGGAATGGAATGTGGATTGCAATGGAAAGGAATGTGTCATGTAATGGAATGTATGGCAGAATAGCATGGAATGGAATGTGGAATGTAACGTGTAATGGAAATTGTAAAGGAATATGGAATGTTGATTGGAATGTAATGGAATGTGGAATGGAATGGAATGGAATGTGTTATGGAATGGAATGGAATGTGTTATGGAATGGAATGGAATGTGGAATGGAATTTGGAATGGAATGTGGAAAGGAATGCGGAACAGAATGGAATAAAATGTGGAATGTAATTAGGAATGGAACGTGGAATGGAATATGGAATAGAACGTGGAATGGAAAGTGGAATGGAATGTGGAAAGTGGAACTGAATGGAAAGGAATGTGGAATGTATTGGAATGGAATGTGTTATGTAATGGAATGGAAACTGGAATGGAATGTTTAATGGAATGCGGAATGGAATGTGGAATGAAATGGAATGCAATGTGAAAGGCAATGTGGAATGGAATGGACTGTGGAATGGAATGGAAAGGAATGTGGAATGGAAAGAATGGAAAGTGGAATGGAATGGAATGTGGAAAGGATCGTGGGATGGACTGGAACGTGGAATGCAATATGGAATGGAATGGAATGGAATGTGGCAAGGAACATGGAATGGAATGAAAGGGAGCGTGGAATGCACCGTGGAAAATAATGTGGAATCAAACGTGGAATGGAAAGTGAAATGGAATGTGGAATGTTGAATGGATTGGAATGGAATGTGGACTGGAATGTAAACGAATGGAATGGAAAGCGGAATGGAATGGAATGGAATGTGGAACTGAATGTGGAATAGCATGCAATGGAATGTGGAATGGAATGGAATGGAAAGGGGAATGCAATGAAATGGAAAGTGGAATGGAAGGATTGGAATGTGGAATCGATTGAAAATGCATGGAATATGGAAAGGAATGGAATGGAATTGAGTGTGGACTTGAATGCAATGGAATGGAATGAAATGTGGAAAGGAATGGAATGGAAACTGGAATGGAAAGTGGAATGCCATGGAATGGAATGTGGAATGGAAATGAACGTGGAATGGAATGCAATGTTTAAAGCAATGGAATGGAAAGCGGAATGGAATGTGCAATGGAATGGAATGGAATGTGGAATGGAATGGAATGGAATGCAATGGAATGTGGCATGGAATGGAATGGAATGTGGAATGGGATGTGGAATGGAATATAATGGAATTTGGAATCGAATGGAAAGGAATGTGGAATGGAACCTGGGATGGAATGGAATGGAACATGGAATGGAATGGAATTGAACCTGGAATGGAATGGAATGGAACCTGGAATGGAATGGAATGTGCAATGTAATGGAATGTGGAATGGAATGGAATGTGGAAGGCAATGGAAAGGAAAGTGTCATGTAACGGAATGTATTGCGGAATGGCATGGAAAGGAATGTGGAATGTAACGTCTAATGGAAAGTGGAAAGGAACGTGGAATGTTGATTAGAATATATTGGAATGTGGAATGGAATGGAATGGAATGTGTTATGGAATGGAATGAAATGTGGAGTGGAATTTGGAATGGAATGCGGAAAGAATGCAGAAGAGAATGGAATACAATGTGGAAAGTAGTGTGGAATGGAACGTGGAATGGAATGTGGAATAGAACGTGCAATGGAAAGTGGAATGGAATGTGGAATGTGGAATGGAATGGAAAGGAATGTGGAATGTATTGGAATGGAATGTGTTATGGAATGGAATGGAAACTGGAATGGAATGTGAAATGGAATGTGGAATGAAATGGAATGCAATGTGAAATGCAATGTGGACTGGAATGGACTGTGGAATGGAATGGAAAGGAATGTGGAATGGAAGTGAGTGGAAAGTGGAATGGAATGGAATGGAATGTTGAAAGGAACGTGGAATGGACTGGAACGTGGAATGGAACGTGGTATGGAATGGAATGGAACGTCGCAAGGAACATGGAATGGAATGGAAGGGAACGTGAAATGCACCGTGGAAAGCAATGTGGAATCAAACGTGGAATGGAAAGTGAAATGGAAAGTGGAATGTGGAATGGAATAGAATGGAATGTGCAATGGAATTGAATGGAATGGAAAGCTTTGCGGAATGGAGTGCGCAATGGAATAGAATGGAATGTGGAATGCAATGTAGAATGGATTGGAATGCAATGTGGAATGGAATGTGGAATGGAATGGAATGCAAAGAGCAATGGAACATGGAATGGAACGTGGAATGGAATGGAAAGGAATGTGGAATGAATTGGAATGAAATGGAATTTGGAATGGAATGGACTGTGGAATGGAAAGTGGATTGGAATGTGGAAAGGAGCGTGAAATGGAATGGAATGGAACGTGGAATGGGACGTAGAATGGAATGTGGAAAGGAATGTGAAATTGAACTTGGCATGGAATGTGAAATGAAATGTGCAATGGAAAGGAATGGAAGGTGGAATGGAATATGGAGTTGAATGTGCAATGGAATATGGAATTGAGTGTGGAGTGGACCGTTTAATGCAATGGAATTGAAAGAGGAATGGAACGTGCAATGGAATTTAAGGGAATGGAATGGAATGGAATGGAATTGAATGGAATGTGGAATGGAATTTGGAATGGAATGGAATGGAATGTGTTATGGAATGGAATGGAATGTGAAATGGAATGTGGAATGAAATGTGGAAAGGAATGCTATGAAATTTGGAATGCAATGTGGAATGGAATGCAATGGAATTTGGAATGGAATGTGAAATTGAATGGAAAGGAATATGGAATGGGAAGTGGAATGGAATGCAATGGAATGCAGAATGCAATGCAATGCACTGCAATGTGGAATGGAATGGAATGGAATATGGAAAGGAATGGAATGTGAAATGGACTGGAATTGAACATGGAATGGAACGTAGGATGGAACGTGGAATGGAACGTGGAAGAGAATGGAAATGAAGGTGGAATGGAATGGAATGGAACCCGGAATGGAATCAAAAGGAATGGAATGGAATGTGGAATGGAATGGAGTAGAATGTAGATTGGAATATGGAATGGAAAGGAATGTGAAATGGAATGGAATGGAATATAAAATTCAATGGAATGGATGGAGGAATGGAAAGAAATGAAATATGGAACGGAATGGAATGAAGTGGAACGTGGAATGGAATGGAATGGAATGGAGTGTGGAATGGAATGCGGAATGGAATGGAATGGAACGTGACATGGAATGTGTAATGGAACGTGGAGTGGAACGTGGAAGGGAACGTGGAATGGAACGTGAAATGGAATGGAATGGAATCTGGAATTGAATTCAATGGAATTTTAAATGGAATGGAATGGAATGTGGAACGCTATGGAAAGGAATGTGGAAGGGAAAGTGGAATGGAATGGAATAGAATGTGGAATGGAATGGAATGTATTGTAGAATGGAATTGAATAGAATGGAATGTGGAATGAAATGGAATGGAAAATAATGCAATGGAATGTGGAGTGGAATGCAATGGAATGTGGAATGGAATGGATTGGAATGTGGAATGGAATGGAATGTAATAGAATGCAGAAAAGAATGCTATGGAAAGGGATGGAATGTGGAATGGAATGGATTGGAAAGTGGAATGGAGTGTGGAATGGAACGGAATGGAATGTGGAATGGAAAAGATTGGAATTTGGAATGGAATGGAATGGAATACAGGATGCAATGGAATAGTATGGAATGTGGAATGGAATGGAATGGAATGGAAAGTTGAATGGAATGGAAAACAATGTGGAATGGAATGTGGAATGGAATGCAATGGAAAGTGGAATGGAATGGAATGTGGAACAGAATGTGGAATACAGTAGAATGGAATTTGGAATGCAATGTGGAATGGAATGAACTTGAATGTAAAATGGAATGGAATGGAATGGAATGTGGAATGGAATGGAATCGAATGTGAAACGGAAAGGAATGGAAGGTGGAATGGAATGGAATGGAGTGTTAAGTGGAAGGGAATGGAATAGAATGTTGAATGGAAAGAAGAATGGAATATGGAATGGAATGCAGAATGGAATGAAATGTGGAAAGGAATGGAATGGAAAAGAATGGCATGGAATGGGGAATTGAATAGAATGGATTCCAATGTGGAATGGAATGGAATGGAATAGAAAGTGGAATGGAATTGAATGGAAATCTGGAATGGAATGGAATGGAATGTGGAATGGAATGGAAAGGAATGTCTAATGGATGTGAATTGGAAAGGAATGCAATGTGGAATTGAATGGAATGGATTGCGGAATGGAATGAATTATTATGCAATGTGGAATGGAATGGAATGGTACGTGTAATGGAATGGAATGGAAAGGAATGGAATGGAATTTAAAATGGAATGAGTGGAAAGTGGAATGGAATGGAATGTAAGGTGGAATGGAATGCAAGGGATTGCAATGTGAAATGGAATGGAATGGAATGTGGAAAGGAATGTGGACTTGAATGTGCAATGCAATGTTTAATGGAATGGAGGGGAATGCGGAATGGAATGTGGAACGGAATGTAGTGAAATGTGCAATGGAATGCAGTAGAATGTGATATGGGATGGGATGGAATGGAGTATGGAATGGAATGTTGAATGGAATGGAATGGAATGTTGATTGGAATGTGGAATGGAATGGATTGGAATATGGAATGAAATGTAGAATATAATGGAATGCAACGTGGAATGGAATGAGGAAGAGAATGAGGAATGGAATGGAATGTGGAACGGAATGCGGAATGGAATGAAACGGAACGTGGAATGGAATGTGGAATGGAACGTGGATTGAAACATGGAATGGAACGTGGAAAGTAATGAGGAATGCAAAGTGGAATGGAACGTGGAATGGAATGCGGAACGGAATGTGAAATGGAACGTGGAATGGAATGTGGAATGTAACGTGGAATGGAACTTGGAATGGAAAGTGGAATGGAACGTGGAATGCAATGGAATGAAAAGTGGACTGGAATGGAATGGAAGGAGGAATGGAATGGAATGGAATGTGGAATGGTATGCAATGGAATGGAAAGTGGAATGGAATGGAAAGGAATGGAATGGAAAGTGGAATGGAATGCATTGGTATGTAGAATGGAATGTGGAATGGAATGGAAGGGAATATGGAATGGAATCAGAATGGAATGGAATAGAATGTGGAATGGAATGTGGAATGGAATGGAATGGAATTTGAAATGCATTGTGGAATGGAATGGAATGGAATGTGGTATATAATGGAATGCAATGTGGAACGGAATGAAATAGAATGACGAATGGAATTGAATGGAATGTGGAATGGAATGAATTGGAATTGAATGGAATGTGAAATGGAAAGGAACGGATTGTAAAATGGAATGTGGAATGGAATGGAAATGAATGTGTAATTTAATGTTTAATTCAATGGAATGAAAGGAAAGGAACGTGGAATGGAATGGAATGTGGAATGGAATATGGAGTTGAATGCGGAATGGAATGGAATGGAATGTGGAATGCAATGGAATGCAATGTTGAAAGGAATTGAATGAAATACGGAATGGAATGGAATGAAATGTGGATTGGAATGAAATAGAATGGAATTTGAAATGGAATGGATTAGAATGTGGAACAGAATGGAATGGAATGTGGAATGGAATATGAAGTTGAATGGAATGAAATGTGGAATGGAACGTGGAATGGAACATGGAATGGAACGTGGATTCGAACGTGGAATGGAATGGAACGGAACGAAGAAATGAATGTGGAATGGAACTTGTAATGGAACGTAGAATTGAATGAAAGGGAACTTGAAATTTAATGTAATGGAAGGGAATGTGGAATGTAATGGAAAGGAATGTGGAATGAAATGGAAGGGAATGTGGAATGGAATGGAAGGGAAAGTAGAATGGAATGGAAGGGAATGTGGAATGGAATGGAAGGGAAAGTAGAATGGAATGGAAGGGAATGTGGAATGGAATGGAAGGGAATGTGGAATGGAATGAAATGGAATGGGAAACCGAATGTGGAATGGAATGTGGAATGGAGTGTAATGGAATTTGGAATGCAAACTGCAATGTACTGGAATGGAATTTGGAATGGAATGTGAAATGGAATGGAATGGAATGTGGAATGGAAAGTGGAATGAAATGCAATGGAATGTGGAATGCAATGCAATGCAATGCAATGTGGAAAGGAATGGAATGCAATATGGAATGCAATGGAATGGAATGCGGAATGGACTGGAACTGAACATGTAATGAAACATGGGATGGAACGTGGAATGAAACATGGAATGGAATGTGGAAGGGAATGGAATGGAAGGTGGAATGGAATTGATTGGAATGTGGAATCCAATGGAAAGGAATTCAATGGAATATGTAATGGAATGGATTGGAATGTAGAGTGGAATGTTTAATGGAATGGAATGTGAAATGGAATGGAGGGAGAGGAATTGAATGTGAAATGGAATGGAATGGAATGTGGAATGGAATGTGGAATGGAATGTAATGCGGAATGGAAAATGGAATGGAATTGAATGCAATGTTGAAAGGAATAGGATGGAATGTGCAATGGCATGTGGAATGGAAGGTAATGGAATGTGAAATGCAATGGAATGGAATGTGGTGTGGAATGTGGAATGGAAGGTGCAATGCAATGGAATGGAACGTGGAATGAAACCTGGAATGGAACATGGAATGGAACATCAAAATTATAGTGGAATGGAACGTGGAATTGAAAGTAGTATGGAACGTAGAATGGAACGTGGAATGGAACGTGGAATGGAAAGTGGAATGGAAGGTGGAATGGAACGAAATGGAACTTGGATGGCAATGGAATGGACTGTGGAATGGAATGGAATTGAAACCAGAATATAATGGAATAGAATGTCGAATGAAAAGGAATGGATCATAGAATGGAATGGAATGGTAGCTGGAATGGAATGGAATATGGAATGGAGTATGGAATGGAATGGAATGGAATATGGAATTGAATGTGGAATGGAGTGGAATGGAATGTGGGTTGGAATGGAATGGAATGGAATCTGGAATAGAAAGTGAAATTTAATGTGGAAAGAATGAAATTGACTGTGGAATGGAATGTGAAATGGAAAAGAATGAAATGGGGAATGGAAGGTAAAATGGAAAGTGAAATGTAATGTGGAATGAAATGTGCAATGGATTGAGGAATGGAATGTAATGAAATGGAACGGAATGTGGAACAGAATGAAATGGAATGTGGAATGGAAGGGAATGAAATGGAATGGAAAGTGGAAAGGAATGGAATGGAATACTGAATGGAATGGAATGGAATGTGGAATGGAACGTGGAATGGAATGGAATGGAAAGTGGAGAGGATTGGAATGGAAAGTGGAATGGAAGGTGGAATGGAATGGAAAGGAACAAGGAATGGAATGGAATGAAACGAGGAAAGGAATGGAATGGAATGTGGAATGCAATGTGGAATGGAACGTGGAATGGTATGGAATGGAATGTGGAATGGAATGGAATGGAAGGCAATGTGGAATGGAATGGACTCAAACGTGGAATGGAATTTGGAATGGAATGGGAAGTGGAAGGTGGAATGGAACGTGGACTACAAAGTGGAGTGGAAAGGAAAGGAAAGTGGAATTGAATGTGGAATGGAATGTGAAAGGGAATGGAATGTGGAATGGCATGAAGAGAATGTGGAATGGAACGTGGAATGGAATTGAATGGAATGGAAAGTGGAATGGAATGGAATTGAATGGAAAGTGGAAAACAAGGGAATGTGGAATGGAATGGAACGGAACGTGGAATGGAATGTAAAATGGAATGGAATGGAATGGAATGCAAAATGGAATGGAATATGGAATGCAATGGAATGGAATATGAAATGGAATGTGGAATGGAATAGAATGGAGAGTGGAATGGAATGGAATGGAATATGGAATGGAATGTGGAATGGGATGGAATGGAATGGAAAGTGGAATTGAAAGGAATGGAATGTGGAATGGAATGGAATGGAATGTGGATTGGAATGGAATGCAATGTGGAATTGAATGTGGAATAGAATGAATGGAATGTGGAATGGAATGTAGTATGGAATGGAATGGAATGTGGAATGGAACGTGATATAGAATGTAGAATGGAAAGGAATGGAATGTGGAATAGACTGGAATTGAAGGTCGAAAGGAATGAGTAACCAAATGGAATGGAAACTGGAATGGAATGGAATGGAATGTAGAATGGAATGTGCAATGCAATGCGGAATGGAATGGAATGGAATCTGGAGTGGAATGAGGAAGGCAGTGCAATGGAAGATCGAATGGAATGTGGAATGAAATGGAATGGAAAGAGGAATGGAATGTGGAATTCAATGGAATGCAATGTGTAGTGGAATGTGTAATGGAATGTGCAATGGAATGTGGAATGGAATGGAATGAATGTGTAATGGAATGTGGAATGGAATGTGGAATGGAACGTGGAATGGAACGTGGAATGGAATGGAATGGAAAGTAGAATGGATGGTGGAATGCAACGTGGAATCGAATGCAATGGAATGTGGAATGGAAATGAATGGAATGTGGAATTGAACGTAGAATGTATTGGAATGGAATGTGGAGTGGAACGGAATGGAAAGTGGAATGGAAAGTGGAATGGAATGTGCAATGGAATGTGGAATGTAATGGAATGGAATGTGTAATGGAATTTGGAAAGGATTTTGGAATGTAATGTGAAATCTAACATAGAATGGAACATGGAATGGAAAGTGGAAGGGAAAGGAATGGAACCTGGAATAGAACGTGGAATGGAACGTGGAATGGAAAGTAGAATGGAACGTGGAATGCAAAGTGGAATGGAACGTGGAATGCAAAGTGGAATGGAAAGGAAAGGAACGTGGAATTGAACGTGGAATGGAAAGTGAAAGGAATGGAATGTGGAATGGCATGAAGAGAATTTGGAATGGAACGTGGAATGGAATTGAATGGAATGCAAAGTGGAACGGAATCGAATTGAATGGAAATTGGAAAAGAATGGAATGTGGAATGTAATGGAATGAAATGTGGAATGGAAAGTAAAATGGAATGGAATGGAATGCAATGGAATGGAATATGGAATGGAATGTGGAAAGGAATAGAATGGAAAGTGGAACGGAAGGGAAAGGAATGTGGAATGGAATGTGTAATGAGATGGAATGGAATGGAAAGTGGAATTGAATGGAAAGGGATGTGAAATGGAATGGAATGGAATGTGGAATAAAATGAATGGAATGTGGAATGGAATGGAATGGAATGTGGAAAGGAATGGAATTGAAGGTCGAATGGAATGTGTAATGAAATGGAATGGAAACTGGAATGGAATGGAATGGAATGTGGAATGCAACGTTGAATGTAAGGCAATGTGGAATGCATGTGGAATGGAATGGAATGGAACGTGGAATGGAACGTGCAATGGAATGTGGAATGGAATTTAATGGAATCTGGAATGGAATGTGTAATGGAGTGCAACGGAAGGTCGAATGGAATGTGGAATGAAATGGAATGGAATGTGGAATAGATTGGAATGGAACGTGGAATGGAATGTGGAATGGAATGGAATGTGGAATGCAATGTGGAATGGAACGGAATGTAATGTGGAATGGAACTTGGAATGGAATGGAATGCAATGTGGAATGTAACTTGGAATGGAATGTGCAATGTAACGTGTAACGGAATGGAACGTGGAATGAAATGTGTAAGGGAACGTGGAATGGAATGGAATGTGGAATGGGTTGTGTAAAGGAATGTGGAATGGAATGGGTTGTGGAATGGACTGTGTAATGGAATGTGGAATGGAAAGTGAAATGGAATGGAGTGGAATATGGAATGCAATGTGGAATGGAAAGGAATGGAATGTGGAATGGAATGTGGAATTCAATAGAATGGAATGTGCAAAGGAATGTGAAATGGAATGTGCAATGGAATGTGGAATGGAATGGAATGGAATGTGGAATGGAATGTGGAATGGAATGTGGAATGGAATGTGGAATGGAAGGTGGAATAGAACGTGGTATGGAACAAGGAATGGAATGTGGAATGGAAATGATTGGAACACGGAATAGAACGTGGCATACATCGTGGAATGGAACGTGGAATGGAACGTGGAATGCAAAGTGGAATTGAAAGGAAAGGAACGTGGAATTTAACGGGGAATTGAATGTGAAAGGGAATGGAATGTGGAATGTCATGGAACAGAATGTGGAATGGAAAGTGGAATGGAATTGAAAGGAATGGAATGTGGAAAGGAATGGAATTGAACGGAATGTGGAATAGAATGGCATGTGGAATGGAATGGAATGGAATGTGGAGTGGAATGGAATACAATGTGGAATGGAATGTGGAATGTAGAGGAATGGAATGTGGAATGGAATTTGGAATGAAAAGGAATGCAATGAGGAATGAAATGGAATGGAAGGTGGAATGGAATGGAATGGAATGTGGAATGGAATGGAATAAGGAATCTAATGGAATGGAATAAGAAATGGAATGGAATGGGATGTGGAATGGAATGTAATGAATGTGTAATGGAAACTGGAATATAATAAATGGAATGTGGAACGGAATATGTAATGGAATGCAATGGAATGTTGAATGGAATGTAGAATGGAATTTGAAATGGAATGTGGAATGGAATGTGGAATGGAATCGAATTGATGATTGAATGGAATGTGGAATGAAATGGAATGGAAAGTAGAATGGAATGGAATGGAATGTGGAACGGAACGTTTAATGCAATGGAATTTAGAATGCAATGTGCAATGGAATGGAATGGAATGTGGAATGGAACGTGGAATGGAATGGAAAGCAGTGTGGAATTGAAAGACGAATGGAAAGGAATGCATTGTGAAATGGAACTTGGAATGGAATGTGGAATGGAAGGTAGAAAGGAATGGAATGTTGAAAGCAATGTGGAAGGGAACGTGGAATGGAATGGAATGTGGAATGGACTCTTTAATGGAATTTGGAATGGATTGTGGAATGGATTGTGGAATGGAATGTGGAATGGTATGTGAGATGGAATGGATTGAAATGTGGAATGGAACGTGCAATGAAACGGAATGAACCGTGTAATGGAATGGGGAATTGAATGGAATGGATTGTGGAATGGAATGTGGAATGGAATGTAAAATGGTATGTTAAATGGCATGTGGAATGGAACGTGGAATGGAACATGGAATCAAAAGTGGAATGGAACTTGGAATGGAACATGGAATGGAAAGTGGAACGGAAAGGAATGGAAACTGGAATTGAAAGTGTAATGGAACATGGAGTGGAACGTGGAATGGAACATTTAAAGCAAAGTGGAATGGAATGGAAAGGATCATGAAATTGAAACTGCAATGGAACGTGGAATGGAATGGAATGGATGGTGAAACCGAATGGAATGTGGAATGGCATGGAAGAGAATGTGGAATGGAACGTGGAATGGAATTGAAAGAAATGGAATGTGGAATGGAATGGAATGGAATGGAAAGTGTAACAGAATGGAATGTGGAATGGAATGGAATGTGGAATGGAATGCGGAATGGAATGTGGAATGGAATGGAATGGAATGGAACGCAAAATGGAATGGAATGTGGAATGCAATGAAAGGAAATATGGAAAGGAATGTGCAATGGAATGGAATGGAATGGAAAGTGGAATGGAATGGAATGGAATCTGGAATGGAATGCAATGGAATGGGAAGTGGAATGGAATGGTATGGAATATGGAATGGAATTTAATGGAATGTGGAATGGAATGGAATGGAATGTGGAATGGAATGTGGAATGCAATGGAATGGAAAGTTGAATGAAATGGAATGGAATGTGGAATGGAATGGAATTCAATGTGCAATGGAATGGAATGGAATATGGAATTGAATGTGGAATGGAATGGAATGGAATGTGGAACGGAATGTGGTATTGAATGGAATGGAATGTGGAATGGAATGGGTAACAAAATGGGAATGTAATGGAATAGAATGTGTAATAGAATGTGGAATGGAATGTGCAATGGAATGTGGAATGTAATGGAATGGAATGTGTAATGGAATGTGGAATGGAATGTTGAATGGAAAGTGGAATGGAACATGGAATGGAGTGTGAAATGGAATGGAATGGAAAGTGGAATAGAACATGGAACGCAACGTGGAATGGAAAGTGGAATGGAATGGAAATGAACATGGAAGCGAACATGGAATGGAATGTGGAAAGGAATGAAATGGAATGTGGAATGGAATGGAATGGAACGTGGAAATGAAAGTTTAATGGACTGGAAAGGAACGTGGAATTCAATGTGGAAATGAATGTGAAATGGAATGGAATGGAATATGGAAAGAATGGATATGGAATGGAATTTGGGAAGAATGGAAAGTAATGGAATGTGGAATGGAATGGAATGGAATGTGGAACGGGATGCAATGGAATGTGGAAAGTAATGTGTAATTGAATGGAATGGAAAGGAATGTGGAAAGACATGGAATGGAATGAGGAATTGAATAGAAAGTAATGTGGAATGGAATGTAATGGAATGGAATATGGTTTGGAAAGGAATGGAATGTGGAATGGTATGGAATGGAATGTGGAATGGAATGGGATGGACTGTGGAATGGAATGGAATGGAATGGAATCTGGAATGGAATGGAATTGAATGGAATGGAATGTTTGATGTAATGGAATGGAATGTGGAATGCAATGGCATGGATTGTGGAATGGAATGGAACGGAATGGAATGGAATGGAATGTGGAATGGAATGGCATCGACTGTGAATTGGAATGGAATGGAATATGGAATGGAATGGAATGGAATGGAAAGGAATGTTTAATGGAATGGAATTGAATTCGGGATGGAATGGAAATGAACGGAATGTGGAAAGGAATGACATCGATTCTGGTATTTAATGGAATGGAAGGGAAAGTGGAATGGAATGGAAGGGAATGTGGAATGGAATGAGGAATGGAATGAAATGGAATGTGGAATGGAATGTGGAATGAAATGGAATGAAATGTGGAATTGAATGTCGAATAAAATGGAGTGCAATGTGGAATGGAACGTGGAAAGGAATGGAATGGAATGTGGAATCTAATGGAATGGAATGGAGAGTGGAAAGAATGGAACGTGGAATGGAATGGAATGGAATGGAATGGAATGTGGAATGGAAAGACATAGAATTTGGAATGGAATGGAATGGAATGTGAAATACAATGTAGAATCGAATGGATAGGAATGTGAAATGGAATGTGGAATGTAATGTGTAATACAATGTGGAATCGAATGGATAGGAATGTGAAATGGAATGTGGAATTGAATGGAATGTAATATGAAATGGAATGGAATATAACGTGGAATGGAACATGGAATGGAATGAATAGAGGAATGCAGAATGGAATGTGGAATGGAGGGGAATGGAATGTAGAATGGAATGGAATGGTATGGAATGGAATGGAATGGAATGGAATGCAGAATGGAATGTAATGGAGTGCATTGGAATGGAATCAAATGGAGTGCTATATGGGATGGAATGGAATGGAATGGAATGGAATGCGGAATGGAAAGGAAGGGAATGTGGAATGGAATGTGGAATAGAATGGAAAGGAATGTGGAATGGAAAGGAATGGAATTTGAAATGGAATGAATGGAATGTAAAATGGAATGGAGTGGAACGTGGAATGGGATGTGGAATGGAACAGAACGTGGAATGAAATGTGGAATGGAATAGAATGTGTTATGGAATGTGGAATGGAATGGAATGCAATGTGGAATGGAATGTTGAATGGAAAGTAATGGAATGTGGAATGGAAAGTAATGGAATGGAATGTGGAATGGAATGGAATCCAAAGTGGAATGGAATGGATTGGAATCTAGCATGGAATGGAATGGAATGTGGAATGGAACGTAATTGAATGGAATATGGAGTGGAATGGAATTTACTGGAATGTGGAATGGAATGTGGAATGGAATGCAATGGATTGTGGAATGGATTGTGTATTGGAATGGAATGGAATATATAATGGAATGTGGAATGGAATGGAATGGAATGGAACGTTGAATGGAACGTGGATGAAACTTTAGAATCGAACATGGAATGGAAAGTTGAATGGAACGGAACGCAACGTGGAATGGAAAGGAATGTGGAATGGAATGGAAAGGAATGCGGAGTGCAACTGAATGGAAAGTGGAATGGAATGGAATGGAAAGGAATGTGGACTGGTATGGAATGGAATTGAATGGAATGTTGAATGGAATGGAATGGAACGTAGAATGGAATGGAATGGAATGTGGACTGGAAAGGAATGCAATGTGGAAAGGAATGGAACGTGAAATTGAATGGAAAGAAGGTGGCAAGAAATGGATTGTAATGCGGAGTTGTATGGAATGGAATGTGGAATGGAATGGAATGTGGAATGGAATGTGTAATGGAATGGAATGGAATGGAATGTGGAATTGAATGGAATGGAATGCGGAATGGAATGGAATGTGGAATGGAATGTGTAATGGAATGGAATGGAATGGAATGTGGAATTGAATGGAATGGAATGCGGAATGGAATGGAATGGAATGTGGAATGGAATGGAATGGAATTTGGAATGGAATGGAATGGAATGGAGTGTGGACTGGAATGATATGGATTGGAATAGAATGGTTAATGGAATGGAATAGAAAGTGGAATGGAATGTGGAATGGAATGGAATGGAATGGAGTGTGGACTGGAATGATATGGATTGGAATAGAATGGGGAATGGAATGGAATAGAAAGTGGAATGGAATGTGGAATGGAATGGAATGGAATGGAATGCAATGGAAAGTGGAATGGAAAGTGAAATGGAATGGAATGGAATGTGGAATGGAATGAAATGGAATGTGGAATGGAATGTGGAATGGAACGTTAAATGGAATGTGGAATGGAATGGAATGTGGAATGGAATGGAATGGAACGTGGAATAGAACATGGAATGGAACCTGGAATATAACATGGAATGGAAAGTAGAACGAAATAGAATGGAATTGAATGCAATGGAAAGTTTAGTGGAATGGAATGTGGAATGAAATGTGGAATTGAATGGAATATAATGGTTGGAATAGGTTCCATATTACATTCAATTCCATTCCACTTTCCATTCCACGTTCCATTGGATTCCATTCCACTTAACATTCCATTCAATACCACATTCCGTTACATTCCATTACACATTCTATTCCACATTCCATTCCATTCATTTCAACCTGTTGGAAACTCTATTCCTTTCCATTCCGTTCCACATTCCATTCCGCATTCAATTGCATTCCATTCCACATTCCATTTGACATTCCATTGCATTCCATTCCACAGTCCTTTCCATTGCATTCCACGTTCCATTCTACTCCATTCCACTTTCCTTACCACGTTCTATTCCACGTTCCATTCCACTTTCCATTTCACATGCCATTTCACATGCCATTCCATTCCATTCCAATTTCCATTCCACATTCCATTCCATTCAATTCCACATTCCATTCCATTCCATTCCACATTGCAGTCCACATTCCATTCCATATTCCAGTCCAGATTAGATTCCATTCCATTCCACTTTCCATTCCATTCCATCCCATTCCATTCCACATTCCATTCCAGATTCCATTCCTTTACATTCCATTCCATATTCCATTCCATTCCATTCCACATTCCATTCCATTCCATTCCACATTCCATTCCATTTCATTCCATTCCACATTCTATTCCATTACACTTTCCACTCCATTCCATTCCACATTCCATTCAGTTCCATTCCATTCCATTCCACATTCCATTCCATTCCACATTCCATTCCACTTCATTCCATTCCACATTCTATTCCATTCCAAAATCCATTCCATTTCATTCCATACCACATTCTATTCCATTCCATATTTAACTGCATTCCATTCCACATTCAATTGAATTCCATTCCATTCCATTCCAATTTCTATTCCATTCCACATTTAACTGCATTCCATTCCACATTCCATACAATTCCATTCCATTCCATTCCACATTCCACTCCATTCCATTCCATTCCACATTCCATTCCAGTTCATTCCATTCCACGTTCTATTCCATTCCACATTCCGTTCCATTCCTTTAAACATTCCTTTCAATTCCATTCCATACCATTCTCCATTCCATTCCATTCCTTTCCATTCCACATTCTATTCTGTTCCACATTCCATTCCACCCCTTTTCACATTCCATTCCATTCCAATCCATTCCATTCCACATTCTATTCCATTCCATTCTACATTCCATTCCATTTCTTTCCATTCCATTTCAATCCATTCCACATTCTATTCCATTCCACATTCCATTCCTTTCCTTTCTACATTCCATTTCTCTGATTTCTAGTTCATTCCAACCCACATTCCTTTCCATTCCATTCCATTCCACTTTCTATTTCACTCCATTCCATATTCTATGCCATTCATATTTTGCATTCTATTCCATTCCATTCCACATACCATTCCATTCCACATTCCGTTCCACATTCCATTTCACGGTCCATTCCGCCTTCCATTCCATTGCATTCCACATACCATTCCATTCCATTTCACATTCCCTTCCGTATTCCATTCCTTTCCATTCAATTGCTCATTCCATTCCACAATCCATTCCATTCCATTTCAAATTCCATTCCATCAATTCCACATTCCATTCCACATTCCATTCCATTCCATTCCATTCCAAATTCCATTAAATTCCATTTGACATTCCAATCCATTCCATTCCACATTCCTTTTCATTCCATTTTACATTTATTTCCATGCCATTCCACATTCCATCCCAAATTCCATTCCATTCCATATTCCATTCCATTTCATTCCACATTCCATTCCATTCCATTTCATTCCATTCCACATTCCATTCCACATTTCATTTTATTCCATTTCACATTCCTTTCCTCATTCTATTCCATTCCATTCCGCATTCCATTCCACATTCCACTCCATTTCATTCGATACCACCTTCCACTCCACTTTAAATTCCATTTCATTACACATTCCATTCCATTCCTTTCAACATTCGATTCCATTCCATTTCACATTCCAGTCCACATTCCATTCCACGTTCTGTTCCACATTACATTCCACAGTCCATTCCTCATTCCATTCCATTCCATTCCACATTCCATTCCATATTCCATTCCAAGTTCCATTCCATTCAATTCCACGTTCCATTCCACTCCATTCCACATTCCATTCCACGTTCCACTGCATTCAATTCCCTTTTCCATTCCAAGATCCATTCCACGTTCCATGCCTTTCCATTCCACATTCCATTCCATTCCATTCCACATTCCATTCCATTCCATTCCACATTCCATTCCTCATTCCATTCCATTCCATTCCACATTCCATTCCTCATTCCATTCCGTTCCATTCCACGTTCCATTCAACATTCCAATCCATTCAATTTCACGTTCCATTCCATATTCAATTCCACATTCCATACCACATTCCATTCCAGTTCCATTCCACGACACATTCCAAGTTCAATTACAGGAACCATTGCACATTCCATTCCACATTCCATTCCATTCCATTACATTACATTCCATGCCACATTGCCTTCCACATTCCATTCCACATTCCATTCCACGTCCCATTCCACTTTCCTTTCCATGTTCTATTCAACTTTCCATTCCACTTTCCATTCCATTTCTTTCCACATTCCATTCCACATTACATTCCTTTCCATTCCGTTTTCCATTCCACATTCCATTGCACATCACACTCCACTTTCCATTCCATATTCCATTTCATGTTCCATTCCACGTTCCGTTCCACGTTCCATTCCACATTCCATTCCATTCTGTTCCACTTTCCATTCCAGATCCCATTCTACATTCCATTCCTTGTTCCTTTCCACGATCCATTCCACCTTCCATTCCACATTCTATTCCATTCCATTCCACTTTCCATTCCACATTCCATTCCACATTCCACTGCAAATACCATTCCACATTCCAATCCACATTGCATTGCACGTTCCATTCCAAATTCGATTCCACATTCCATTACTTTCCATTTCACATTCCTTTCCATTCCATTCCACATTCCGTTCCATATTCAATTCCATTCCATTCCACATTCCATTGGACATTCCATTCCATTAGATTCCACATTCTTTTCCATTGTATTCCACGTTCCATTCTAATCCTTTCCACATTCCATTCCATTCCATTCCATTCCATTCCGTTCCATTCCACATTCTATTGCATTCCACATTCCTTTCCATTCCATTTCACATTACATTCCACATTCCATTCAAATCCATTCCACATTCCATTCCATTTCATTCCATTCCATTTCATTCCATTCCACATTCTATTCCATTTCACATTCCATTCCATTCCACATTCCATTCCACTCTATTCTATTCCATTCCATTCCACTTTCCATTCCATTCCATATTCCATTCCATTCCATATTCCATTCCATTCCATATTCCATTCCATCCCATATTCCATTCCATTCCATTCCACATTCCATTCCATTCATTTATTGCATTCCATTCCATTCCACTCCACATATCATTGTATTCCACATTCCATTCCACATTCCATTCCACGTTCCATTCCACGTTCCATTCCTTTCCATTCCACGTTCCATACCATTCCATTCCATTCCGCATCCCATTCCATTCTATTCCACATTCCATTCCACATTTGATTCCATTCCATTCCAAATTCCTTTCCACATTCCATTCCACTCCATTCCATTGCATATTCCATTCCACATTCCATTCCACATTCTATTCCGTTCGATTCCACATTCCATTCCACATTCCATTCCATTCCTTTCCACATTCCGTTTCTCATTACATTCCATTTCATTCCATTGCACGTTTCATTGCATATTCCATTACATTCCATTGCGCATTCCATTCCATCAATTCCACACTCTATTCCACGTTCCATTCCATTACATTCAATTTCGCATTCCATTCCATATTCTATTCCATTTCATTCCACATTCCAATCCATTCCAGTCCACATTCCATTCCATTGCATTCCACATTCCTTTCCATTCCATTGCTCTTTCCATTGCATTCTATTCCACATTCCATTCCATTATGTTCCACATTCCATTCCATTGCATTCCATTCCACATTCTATTCCATATTCCATTCCATTCCATTCCATTCCATTCCATTCCACGTTCCATTCCAGATACCATTCCAGATTCCACTCCATTCCATTCCACATTCCATTCCATTCCATTCCACATTCCATACCATTCCATTCCAGATTCCAGTCTGCATTCCATTCCCTTCCATTCCACATTCCATTACACATTCCATTCCATCTCATTCAACATTCCATTCCACTTTCCATTACCTTGCATTCCACATTCCATTCCACATTCCATTCCATTATATTGCACATTCCATTCCACATTCCATTCCACATTCCATTGCACTTTCCATTCCGTTCCATCCCATATTCCATTCCATTCCATTCCCCATTCCATTCCATTCCATTCCACATTCCATTTCATTCAATTTCACATTCCATTCCATTGCATTCCATTCCACATTCTATTCCATATTCCATTCCATTCCATTCCATTCCATTCAATTCCACGTTCCATTCCAGATACCATTCCACATTCCACTCCATTCCATTCCACATTCCATTCTATTCCACTCCATTCCATTCTATTCCACTTTCCATTCCATTCTATTCTATTCCACATTCCATTCCAATCCATTCCACTTTTCATTCAATTACATTCCATATTCCATTCCAAGTACCATTCCAAATGCTGTTCCACCTTCCTTTCCACATTCCATTCCACATTCCATTCCATTCCATCCCACATTCCATTACACTTTCCATTCCATTCCTTTCCACATTGCATTCCACGTTACATTCCATTCCATTCCACCTTCCATTCATTGTTCCATTTCACGTTCCATTCCCCGTTCCTTTCCACGTTCCATTCCACATGCCATTCCATTCCATTCCATATTCCATACCATTCCGTTCCATTCCAATCCACAATCCTTGCCATATTCTGTACCGTTCCATTCCATTCCATTCCACAATCCCTTCCATTCCATTGCACATTCCATTAAACATTCCATTCCACATTCAATTCCTTTACATTCCACATTCCATTCCATTCCATTCCACATTCCACTCCACCTTGCACTCAAAATCCCATTCCACATTCCATTCCATTCCATTCCACATTCCACTCCACCTTGCACTCAAAATTCCATTCCACATTCCATTCCTTTCCATTGCACATTACATTCCACATTCCATTCCATTCCAATACATATTCAATTCCACATTGCACTCAACATTCCATTACATATGCCATTGCATTCCATTCCACATTCCATTCCATTACACTCCACATTCCATTCGACATTTCATTCCATTCCTTTCCATGTTCCATTGCACATTCCATTCCACATTCCATTACTTTCCATTACACATTCCATTCCATCTTACATTCCATTCCTTCCACGTTCTATTCCACGTTCCATTCCACATTCCATTCCACATTCCATTCTACATTCCATTCTGTTCCATTACACATTCCATTCCACTTTTCATTCCACAATCCATTCCACATTCCATTCCACATTCCAACGACATTCTATTTCATTCCATTTCTCATTCCATTCTAAATTCCATTCCATTCCATTCCACATTCCATTCCACATTCAATTCCATTCCATTCCACATTCCATTCCGCATTTCAATCCACGTTTCATTCCACATTCCATTCCAATTTCCATTCCATTCCATTGCACGATCCATTCCTTTACATTCCACGTTCCATTTCATTCCATTCGGCTTTCATTCAACATTCTATTCCACCTTCCTTTTCACATTCCCTTAAACATTCCATTTCATTTTCCATTCCATTCCATTCCACAAACCATTCCATTCCATTCCACATTCCATTCCGTTCCACATTACATTCCATTGCATTCCACAATCCATTCCACTCCATTCTACATTCTATTCCACATTCCATTCTATTCCATTCCATTTCAATTCTATTTTATTCCTTTCCACATTCCATTCAGCATTTCATTTCATTCCATTCCATATTCCATTCCACATTCCATTCCATTCCATTCCACGTTACATTCTTCATTCCATTTCATTCTATTTCACATTCCATTCAATTACATTGCATTCTACATTCCATTCTATTCCACATTCTATTACATTCCACATTGCATTCCACATTCCATTCCATTCCATTGCACATTACTTCCACATTATTTTCCACGTTCCATTCCACATTCCTTTCCACTGCATTCCATGTTCCATTCCATTCCATTCCATATTCCATTCAACTCCGTTTCACATTCAATTCCACATTCAATTTCACATTCCATTCCACATTCCATTGCACATTCCATTCCATTGCATTCCATTCCACATTCTATTCCATTCCAATCCACATTCCATTCCATTCCAATACGCGATCCATTCTATTCCATTCCACATTCCATTCCATTCCACATTCCATTCCATTCCATTCCACATTCCATTCCATTCCATTGCACACTGCATTCCACATTCCATTCCATATTCCATTCCCTTTCATTTCACATTCCTTTCCATTCCTTTCCATATTCCATTTCATTCCATTCCACATTGCATTCCATTCCATTTCACATTCCTTTCCATGTTCCATTCCATTCCATTCCACATTCCATGCCATTGCATTCCATTCCATTTCACATTCCATTCCACATTCCATTGCATTCCATTACACATTCCATTCCATTCCATTACACATTCCATTCCATTCCATTCCATTCCATTCCTTTCCATTCCAACTTGAATTCCAATCCGCTTTCCGTTACATTCCTTTCCGCATTCCGTTTCATTCCATTCCACATTGCATTCCATTCCATTCCATTCCACATTCCATCCTGTTCCATGCCAAATTGCAGTCCATTCCATTGCACATTGCATTTCATTCCATTACATTCCACATTCCATACCATTCCTTTAAATTGCATTCCACATTCCATTCCACATTCCATTCCATCCCATTCCACATTCCATTCCTTTCAACATTCCATTCCATTCCACTTTCCATTCCCTTCCATTCCACATTGAATTCCTTTCCATTCATTACAAATTCCATTCCAATCCATACCATTGAATTCCATTCCACATTCCATTATATTCCATTCCACATTCCATTCCATTCCATTCCACATTCCGTTCCATACCACATTCCATTATTTTCCACATTCCATTCCATTCCTTTCCATTCAATTCTAAATTCCATTCAACTTTCCTTTCCATTCCATTCCAAATTCCGCTCCATTCCACTATACATTCAATTCCATTCAATTCCACATTTCATTCCATTCCGTTCCATTCCATATTCCACTCAATTCCATTCCAAATTTCATTCCATTCCATTCCACATTCCATTCCATTCCATTCCACATTCAATTCTACTCCATTCCACATTCCATTCCATTCCGTTTCACATTCCATTCCAAATTCCATTTAAATCCTTTCCTCATTCCTTTCATTCTATTACAAATTCCATTCCATTCCACTGCAGATTCCATTAAATTCCATTCCGCTTTGCATTCCATTCCATTCGATTCCACATTTCATTCCATTCCATTCCAATCCACATTCCATTCTATTCCATTCCATATTCAAGTCTACTCCAATCCACTTTCCTTTTCATTCCATTCCACATTCCATTCCATTTCATTCCGTTCCAATCCACATTCCATTCCACTTTCCTTTCCATTCCATTCCACATTTCATTACACATTCCGTTTGCGTTCCATTCCATTCCATTCCAAGTTCCATTCCATTATATTCCTCATTCAATTCTATTCTATTCCGCATTCCATTACATTCCATTCTGCATTCCATTCAATTCCATTCCATTCCAATCCATTCCACATAGCATTGCATTCCATTCCATTCCACTTTCCATTCCCTTTGATTCAACATTCCTTTCCATTCCAATTCAAATTCCATTCCGCTTTCCATTCCAATCTATTCCACAATCCATTCCACATTCCATTCCATTCCATTCGAATCAATTCCATAATCCATTCCACATTCCATTCCATTCCATTACACATTCCATTCCATTCCATTCCATTCGAATCCATTCCACATCCATTCCACATTCCTTTCCAATCCATTCCGTATTAATTTCCACGTTCCATTCCATTCCATTCCATATTCCATCATATTTCTTTCCACATTCCATTCCTTTCCAATCCACATTCCATTCCATTCCACGTTCCATTGAACCTTCCTTTCGATTCCGATCCACATTCCATTCCTTTCCATTCCATTCTACGTTCAATTCCAAGTTCCATTCCACATTACATTCCATTCCATTCCAAGTTCCATTTCACGTTCCATTCCACGATCCTTACCATGATCATTTCCATTGTATTAAACATTCCATTCCTTTCCTTTCCACATTCTATTCCATTACATTACACATTCCATTCCATTCCATTCCTTTCCACTCCATATTGCATTCCATTCCGTTTCACATTCAATTCCATTCCATTCCATATTACATTCCATTCCATTCCCTTCCAACTTCCATTCCATTCCATTTCATATTCCATTCCACTTTCCATTCCATTCTACTCCACATTCCAATCCTTTCCACATTGGTTTCCATTGCATTCCACTTTCAATTCCATTCCACTCCACATTCCATTCCATTCCATTCCACATTGCATTCCATTCCTTTCCACATTCCATTCCTTTCCACATTCCTTTCCATTCCATTCCATTCAAATCCAAATTACATTTCATTCCTTTGCATTCCATTCCACATTCCATTCTACATTTCATTCCATATTCAATTCAATTCCAATCTACCTTGCATTCCACTATCCTGTCCATTGAATTCCACTTTCCATTCCATTCCATTCCACATTCCATTCCATTCCATTCCACATTCCATTCCATTCAATTCCAGATTGCATTCCATTCCATTACACATTCTATTCTATTCCACATTCCCTTCCATTCCATTGCATTCCATTCCAAATTCCTTTCCATTCCATCCTAGTCTATTCCACATTCCATTCCATATTGGATTCCATACCACTCCACATTCCATTCCACTTTCCATTCCGTTTCATTCCACACTTCATTCCACTTTCCATTCCATTCCATTCCACATACCATTCCATTCCATTCCATTCCACATTTCATTACACAATCCATTCCACGTTGCATTTCATTCCTTTCCACATTCCATTCCATTCCACTCCACGTTCCTTTCCATTCCATTGCGTTCCACATTCCATTCCATTCCGCATTCCATTCCATTCCATTCCATATTTCATTCCATTCCATTCCACATTCCATTACACGATCCAATCCACGTTCCATTCCACTTTCCATTCCATTCCATTCCATGATCCATTCCACTCCATTCCACGTTCCATTTCTTTCAATTCTACTTTCCACTCCACATTCCATTCCAAATTCTATTTCGCATTTGGTTTCACGTTCCATTTCATTTTCCATTCCATTCCATTCCATTCCATTACACGTTATATTCCATTCCAATCCACATTCCATTCCATGCCATTCCACGTTCCATTGCTTTCTACATTCCATTCTGTTCCATTTCACCTTCCATTCCATACCATTCCACATTCCATTCCGTTACATTTGATATTCAATTCCACATTCCATTCCATTCCATTCCATTCCACATTGCATTATATTCCATTCCACATTTCATTTCACACTGCATTCTAATCCAGTCTATCTTTCATTCCACATTCCATTCCATTCCATTCCACATTCCATTCCATTCCATTCCATATTCCATCCCATTCCAATCCACATTCCTCTCCATTCCACATTCCTTTCCATCTTCCATTACATTCAATTCCACATTCCATTCCACTCCATTCCACATTCCAATCCATTCTATTCCACATTGCATTCCATTCTATTCCACATTCCATTCTATCCCACATTCCATTCTTTCCATTCCCTTCCAAATTTCATTCAACATTCCATTCCATTCCAAATTCCATTCCACATTCCATTCCATTCCACTCCACATTCCATTCCATTCCATATTCCGTTCCATTTTAAATTCCACGTTCGTTTCAATTCCATTCCATGTTGCATTGCACGTTCCATTCCACTATTCTCTCTATTGAATTCCACATTCCATACCTTTCCATTCCACCTTCAATTCCACCCCGATCCACATTCCATTCCATTCCATATTCCATTTCATTCCATTCCACATTTCATTCCATTCCAATCCACATTTCATTCCATTCCATTCCATATTCCATTCCATTTTACTCCATATTCCATTCCATTCTGTTCCAAAATAAATTCCATTGCATTCCCTCCATTCCACGTTCCATTGCAAATTCCATTCCACTCTTTCCACATTCCGTTCCATTCCATTCCTCATTCCATTCCATTGCATTCCATTCCACATTGCATTCCATTTCATTCCACCTCACATTCCATTCCATTCCCTTCCACATTCCACTCCATTCCATTCCACATTGCATTCCATTCCATTCCATTCCACCTTCCATTCCATTCTATTCCATTCCACATTCGATTCCGTTCCTTTCCACTTTCCATTCCAACTTCCATTCCATTCCACATTCCATTCCACACACGATTCGATAACATTCCACATTCCATTCCACATTCCGTTACATTGCATTCCACTCTCCCTTCCATTTTCCATTCCACGTTCAATTCCACATTCTATTCCACATTCCATTCCATTCCACATTCCATTCCACATACCATTCGATTGCATTCCACATTCCATTCCACATTCAATTACACATTCCATTCCTCATTCCATTCCATTGCACGTTCCATTCCAAGTTCCATTCCAGATTCCATTCCCCGTTCCATTCCTCGTTCCATACAATTCCAATCCACGTTCCATTCCACTTTCCATTCCATTGCATTCCACGTTCCATTCCACATTCCGTTGCAAATTCCATTCCACGTTCCTTTCCACTTCCCCATAAACATTTCTTTCCACGTACCATTCCATGTTCCAATCCATTTCATTCCACGTTCCATTCCACATTCCTTTCCATTCCATTCCACATTCCATTCCACGTTCCATTCCACATTCCATTCCACGTTCCATTCCACATTCCATTCCAGTTTCCATTCCACATTCCATTACACATTCCATTCCATTGTATTCCACATTCCATTCCTCATTCCATTCCATTCAATTCCACATTCCATTACACATTCCATTCCCCATTCCATTCTAATCAATTCCACATTCTATTCCACTTTCCAATCCACATTCCATTGAATTCCATTCCATTCCATTCCACAGTCCATTAAACATTCCATTCCATTTCTTTCCACATTCCATTCCACATTTCATTCCACATTGTATTCCACATTCCCTTTCACATTCCATTCCATTCCATTCCACATAGCACTCCTCATTCCAGTCCATTCCATTACACATCCCATACCACACTCCGTTACACATTCCATTCCATTCCATTCAACATTGAATACCACATTCCATTCCATTCCATTCCACGTTCCATTTCATTCCATTCCACATTCCTTTCCACATTCCATTCCACATTCCTTTCCACATTCCATTCCACATTCCATTCCATTCCATTCCATTCTACGTTCCATTCCACGTTCCATTGCACATCCCATTCAGTTCCATTCCATGGTCCATTCCACATTCCATTCCATGTTCCATTGCAAGTTCCAATTCACGTTCCACCCCACGTTCCATTCCTTTCCATTCCACAATAAATTGCACTTTCCTTTCCACATTCCATTCCATTCCATTCCACATTCCATTCCACATTACATTCCACATTCCTTTTCATTCCATTCCACATTCCATTCCATTCCATTTCAGTTTCCATTCTACATTCCATTCCATTGTACATTCCATTCCACATTCCATTCCATTACATTCCACATTACATTCCACATTCCATTTCGCATTCCTTTCCATTCCATTCCACATTCCATTCCCTTCCTTTCGACATTCCATTTCAAATTCCATTCCATTTCGTTCCACATTCCATTCCACATTCCTTTCCATTCCACTCCACATTCCATTCCATTCCGTTCCACTTTCCATTCTACATTCCATTCCATTCTACATTCCATTTCACATTACATTCCTTTTCATTCCACATTCCATTCCATTCCTTTCCACTTTCCATTCCATATTCCATTCTATTCCATTCCATTCAATTCCATTCCACATTCCATTCCGTTCCATTCCACATTCCACTCCATTGCATTACACATTCCATTCCATTCCCTTACACATTCCATTCCATTTCACATTCCATTGCAGATTCCATTCCACATCCCATTCCATTCCATTTCACTTTCCATTCCATTCCATTCCATTCCACTTTCCATTCTATTACACATTCCATTCCATTCAATTCTGTTCCATTCCATTTCACATTGCATTCCATTCCATTCCATTCCATATTCCATTGCAATCCATTCCATTCCATATTAAATTCCATTCCATTCCATATTCCATTTCATTTCATTCCATTCCAATCCATTCCACATTCCATTACATTCCATTCAACATTACATTCCACATTCCTTTCCGTTTCATTCCACTTTCCATTCCACATTCCTTTCCATATTCCATTCAATTGCATTCCACAATCTATAATGTTCCATTTAATTTCATTCCACTTTCCTTTCCATTCCATTCCACATTCCATTCCATTCCATTCCACATTCCACTCCATTCCATTTCACATTCCAGTCCACATTCCATTCCACATTCCAGCCCATTCCATTGCACATTCCATTCCGCATTTCATTCCATTCCATTAAACATTCCATTGCACATTCCATCCCATTCCATTCTACATTCCATTTCTCATTCCATTCCACTCCATTCCACATTCCATTCCATTCCATTCCATTCCACATTCCATTCAATTCCATTCCCCTTTCCATTCCATTCCATATCCCATTCCACATTCCATTCTTTTCCATTCCACATTCCATTCCATTCCATTCCACATACCATTCCATTCCATTCCACATTTCATTCCATTCCATTCCACATTTCATTCCATGCACTTGCATATTCCATTCCATTCAATTCCAATTTCCTTTCAATTCGATTCCACATTGCATTCCACATTCCTTTCAACATTCCATTACGTTTCATTCCATTCCACATTCCATTACATTCCATTCCACAATTCATTCCATTGCATTCCATTCCATTCCATTCCATTCCACATTCCATTCCATATTCCTTTCCCTTCCTTTCCACAATACATTCCATTGCACATTCCATTCCGTTCCTTTCCATTCCACATCCCATTCCACATTCCATTCATTTCCATTCCACAATACTTTCCATTGCTCGTTCCATTCCATTCCATTCCGCATTCAACTCTATTAGATTCCACATTAAATTCCATTGCATTCCACTTTCCAGTCCATTGAAATCCATTCCTCTTTTCATTCCATTCCATTTCACGTTCCATTCCATTGTATTCAACTTTCCAATACATTCCATTCCACGTTTCATTTCATTCCATTCCACGTTACATGCCATTCCATTCCACGTTACATGCCATTCCATTTTACATTCTATTCCATTCCATTGCATTCCATTCCACATTCCATTCTATTCCAAATTCTTTTCCATTCGATTCCACATTCCATACCACATTCCACTCCAATCCATTCCACGTTGCATTCCATTCCGTTCCACATTCCATTCCACATTTCATTCCGTTCCATTCCACATTGCATTCCATATACTATTCCATTGCATTCCACATTGCATTCCATTCCATTCCACATTACTTTCCATATTCCATTTCATTCCATTCCACATTCCATTCAATTCAATTCCACATTCAATTCCATTCCATTTCCATTCCATTCCACATACCATTCCACATTCCATTCTATTTCATTCCACATTCCATTCCTCATTCCATTCCATTTCACATTCCATTATATTGCAGTCCTCATTCCATTCCATTCCATTTCCATTTCATTCCGTTCGACGTTCCATTTAATTCCATTCCTTTCCTTTCCATTCCTTTCCAAATTCTTTTCCTTTCCATTCCACATTGCATTCCATTCCATTCCACATGGCAGTCCACTTTCCATTCCACATTCCATTACACAATCCATTCCATTCAATTGCGTATTCCATTCTACTTTCCATTCCATTCAATACCACATTCCATTCCACATTCCACTCTTTTCCATTCTACATTCCATTCCATTCCTTTCCATTCAACATTGCATTCCACTTTCCGTTACATCCCATTCCACATTCCATTCAACTTTCCATGCCACATTCCTTTCCATTCCATTCCAGAATCCATTCCAATCCTTTCCACATTCCATTCCATTCCATTCCACGTTCCTTTCCACATTCCATTCCACTCCACTCCACATTCCATATCGTGCCATTCCACGCTCCATTCCATTCCATTTTACATTAAATTCCATATTCCATTGCATTCCATTCCATATTCCATTCCCTTCCATTCCACGTTCCATTACACATTCCTTTACATTCCATTCGTAATTCCATTATGTTCCATTTCACATTCCATTCCACTCCACGTTCCATTTACTTCCATTCCATTCCATTCCATTCCACATTCCATTCCATTTCATTCCACACTCCGTTACTTTCCTTTCCTCATTCCATTTCACATTCCATTCCATTTCATTCCACACTCCGTTACTTTCCTTTCTTCATTCCATTCCATTCCATTTCACATTCCATTCCATTCCAATTTAAATTTAATTCCATTCCATTCCATTCCCTTCCACATTCCATTCCATTCCATTCCACACTCCAATCCACTCCATGCCATTCCATTCCTTTCCAGTTTCCATTCCATTCCACATTCCATTCCCTTCCATTCCATTCCAATTCACATACCATTCCATTGCATTTCACAATCCATTCCTTTCCATTCCACATAATATTCCATTCCACTCAATATTCCATTCCACTCATCATTCACTTCCACTACATTACAAATTCCATTCCATTCCACTCCACTTTTCATTCCACTCCATGCCATTCCATTACACATTCCATTCCATTCCATTCCATTCCATTCCATTCCATATTCCGGTCCATCCCAGTCCACATTCCACTCCATTCCATTCCACATTCCATTCCATTCCATTCCACTCCATTTCACATTCCATTCCATTTCATTCAACATTCCTTTCCATTCTTTTCCACTTTCCATTCCACATTCCATTCCATTCCATTGCATTAAATTCCACATTAAACTCCATTCCATTACACATTCCATTTTATTACTTTCCACTTTCCGTAGCATTCCATTGAACATTCCATTCCAATCCATTCCACATTCCATTCCGCATTCCATTCCATTCCATTCCGCATTCCATTCCACATTCCTTTCCTTTCCATTCTACAGTCCATTCCACATTCCTTTCCATTCCATTCTACTTTCCATTCCATTCCATTCCACATTCCATTCCATTCCATTCCATTCCATTCCGTTTCACATTTCATTCCATTCCATTCCACATTGCTTTCCACATTAAATTACGTTCCTATCCATTCCATTCCTCAGTCCATTCTGTTCCATTCCACATTCCATTCCACATTCCATTCCTTTCCATTCCTCATTCCATTCCATTCCATTCCACATTCCATTCCAATCCATTGTACATTCCATTCCATTCCTTTCCACATTCCTTTCAACTTTCCATGCCATTCCATTCCGCATTCCATTACACTCCACTCCACATTCCATTCCACATTCCATTCCATTCCTTTCCACAATCCATTACACATTCCACTACACATTGATTTCCACATTCCATTATATTCCATTCCATTCCACATTACATTCCATTCCATTTGATTCCACTTTGCGTTGCATTCCATTCCTCTTCCCATTTCCATATTGCATTCCATTCCATTCCACATTCCATTACACATTCCATTCCATTCCATTCCACATTCCTTTCCATTCCACTTTCCCTACTTTTCCATCCTCCACTTCACGTTTCATTCCATTCCATTACACATTCCATTTCATTCCATTCCACATTCCATTCCAATTTCCCTTCCATTCCATTCCACGTTTCATTCCACACTCTACTCCACTCCATACTATTCCATTCCATTCCACATTCCATTCTATTCCACATTCCATTCCATTCCATTCCATTCCATTTCACATTCCATTCCATTGCATTCGACATTCAATTCCTTTCAATTACAAATAATATTCCATTCCACACATCATTCTATTCCACTACATTCCACATTCCATTCCATTCCACTCCACATTCCATTCAATTCCATTATATTCTATTCCATATTCCCTTCCATTCCAGTCCACATTCCTATCCATTCCATTCCACATTCCATTCCATTTCACTTCACATTCCATTGCATTCCATTCAACATTCCTTTCCATTCAATTCCACTTTCCATTCCACATTCCATTCCATTCCATTCCACTGCATTAAATTCCACATTAAACTCCATTCCATTACACATTCCATTCAATTCATTTCACATTCCATTCTGTTTCATTCAAAATTCCTTTGCATTCCTTGCCACATTCCTTTGAACATTCCAATCCATTCCATTCCACATTCCATTCCTTTCCATTCTACAGTCCATTCCATATTCCTATACATTACATTCCACATTCCATTCCATTCCATTCCATTCCATTTCATTCCACTTTCCTTTCTATTCCATTGTTCATTGCTTTCCACATTAAATTACATTCCATTCCATTCCATTCCTCAGTCCATTCCGTTCCATTCAACATTCCATTCGAAATTCCATTCCACATTCCATTCCACTCCATTACACAATCCATTCCACATTCCATTCCTTTCCATTCCACATTCCATTCCATTCCATTGCACATTCCACTCCATTCCTTTCCACATTCCTTTCAACTTTCCATGCCATTCCATTCCACTTTGCATTCCACTCCATTCCACTTTCCATTCATCATTCCATTCCGTTCCATTCCACATTCCATTACACATTCCATTAAACACTGATTTCCACATTCCTTTCCATTCCATTCCACTTTGCATTCCTTTCCATTCCTCATCCCATTCCATTCCATTGCATATTGCATTCCGTTCCATTCCACATTCCATTACACATTCCGTTCCAATTTATTCCACATTCCTTTCCATTCCACTTTCCCTTCTTTTCCATTCCTCCATGTCACATTACATTCCATTCCATTCCACATTCCATTCCACTTTCCATTCCATTCCATTCCACATTCCATTCCACATTCCATTCCATTCCATTCCTAGTTCCATTCCGTTCCATTCTACCTTCCATTCCACTTTCCCTTCTTTTCCATTCCATGTTCCATTCCACATTCAATTCCATTCTATTCCACATTTCTTTCCATATTCCATTCCATTTGATTCCACATTCTATTACATTCCATTCCACTATCCTTTCCACAATACATTCCATTCTATTCCACATTCCTTTGCATTCCACTTTACATTCCATTCCATTCCTCCATTTCACACTCCATTCCATTCCATTCCACATTTCATTCCCTTCCATTCCTCATTTCATTCCCTTCCATTCCTCATTCCATTCCATATTCCATTCCACATTACATTCCATATTCCATTCGATTCCCTCCTACATTGCATTCCATTCCATTTCACATTCCATTCCATTTCATTCCACTTTCCATTCCATTCCATTCCCGTCCAATCCACATGACATTCCATTCCATTCCACATACAGTTCCATTCCATTCAACGTTCCATTCCACATTTCGTTCAATTCCAGTCCATTCCACATTCCATTCCACATTTCATTCCATTCCAGTCCACATTCCACTCCACATTCCATTCCACATTCCATTCCACATTTCATTCCATTCCAGTCCACATTCCACTCCACATTCCATTCCACATTCCTTTCCACCTTCCATTCCATTCCATTCGACATTCCGTTCCATTCCACATTCCATTCCATTCTACTTCACATTCAATTCCACATTCCGTTTCGCATTCCATTCCACGTTCCTTTACACGATGCATTTCACATTCTATTCCACTTTCAATTCTACGTTGCTTTCCACGATGTTCCATTCCATTCCATTCCACATTCCATTCCATTCCTTTCCACTTTCCATTCCATTCCATTCCATTTCACATTCCATTCCACAATCCATTCCATATTGCATTCCATTCCATTTCACATTCCATTCCATTCCACTCCATTCCATTGCATTCCATTCCATTGCATTCTATTCCACGTTCCATTCCATTCCATTCCATTCCACATTCCTTTCCATTCCATTCCACATTCGATTCCATATTCCCTTCCATTTCATTCCACATTCCATTCCACTCCATTCCATTCCATTCCATATTGAATTGCATTGCATTCCATTCCATTCCACATTGCATTGCTTTCCAATCCATTCCACATTCCATTACATTCCATTCCACATTCCACTCCAGAATCCATTCCACGTTCCATTCCACGTTCCATTCCATGTTCCATTCCACGTTCCTTTCCACGTTCCATTTCACTTTCCATTCCACATTGCATTCCACATTCCATTCCATTCCATTCCCCATTCCATTCCACATTCCATTCCATTCCATTCCACTTTCAATTACATTATATTTCACATTCCATTTCACATTCTATTCAACATTGCATTGCATTCCATTCCACATTCCATTAAAATCCACTCCATTCCACATTCCTTTCCATTCCACCCCATTCCATTGCATTAAATTCCATTCCATTCTATTAAACTTTCCATTCCATTCCATTCCATTTCACATTCATTTCCATTCCATTTCACATTCCATTCTATATTCCCTTCCATTCCATTCCACTTGCAATACCATTCCATTCCATGCCATTCCACATTGAACTGCAATCCATTCCATTCCCCTTTCCATTCTATATTCCCTTCCATTCCATTCCACGTTCAATTCCATTCCATTCCATGCCATTCCACATTGCACTGCAATCCATTCCATTCCACATACCATTCGATTCCAATCCACATGCCATTCCGTTCCTTTCCACGCCTTACCATTCCATTCCATTCCACTTTCCATTCCATTCAACTCCACATTGCTTTCCATTCCACATTCCATTCCATTCTACTCCATATTCCTTTCTGTTCCATTCTATTCCATTCCATTCCACAATGCATTCCATTCCATGTCACTTTCCTTTCCATTTCATTCCACGTTCCATTCACCATTGCATTGCATTCCACATTCTATTGCATATTCCATTCCCTTCCTTTCCACATTCCATTCCATTCCATTCCACATTCCATTCCATGCTATTTCATTCCATTGCATTCCTCTTTCCAGTCCATTCCATTCCACATTCCATTCCATTGAATTCCACTTTCCTTTCCACATTCCATTCCATTCCACGTTCCATTCCACATTCCATTCCACTGCATTCTGTTCCTTTCCACGTTGCATTCCACATTCCATTCCATTGCATTCCTTTCCAAATTCCATTCCACATTGCATTCCACATTGCTTTCCTCATTCCTTTCCATTCCATTCTATATTCCATTCCATTACATTCCGCATTCGATTCTATTCCACTCCACATTCCATTCCACATTCCATTCCACGTTCCATTCCTCGTCTCATTCCACGTTCCTTTCCAAATTCCATTTCTCATTTGATTCCATGTTCCATTCCACGTTCAATTCCATTGCATTCCTCATTCCATTCCACATTCCATTCCATTCCGTTCCACTTTCCTTTCCATTACATTTCACATTCCTTTCCACATTCCATTCAACATTGCATTCCATTCCATTCCACATTCCATTCCATTCAACTCCATTCCATTGCATTCCATTACATTCCATTCTGTTCCGCTTTCCATTCTATTGCATTCCATTCCACATTCGTTTAAATTCTATTCCACATTCCATTCTATATTCCCTTCCATTCCATTCGCCGTTCAATTCCATTCCATTCCATTCCATTCCACATTGCACTGCATTCCATTCCATTCCACACTCCATTCTATTCCATTCCACATTCCTTTCCATTCCATAGTGTTCCATTCCATTGCACAATGCATTCCATTCCATGCCACTTTCCTTTCCATTTCATTCCACGTTCCTTTCCACATTCCATTCAATTTAACTTTCCATTGCATTTGCCGATCCATTCCATTCCACATTCCATTCCATTCCAGTCCACATTCCATTCCATTCCATTCCATGCTATTCCATTTCATTGCATTCCACATTCCATTCCATTCCATTCAACATTACTTTCTATTCCATTCCACATTCCATTCTATTCCATTCCACATTCCATTCCATTCCATTCCACATTCCTTTCCATTCCATTCTATTCCATTCCATTCCACAATGCATTCCATTCCATGTCACTTTTCTTTCCATTTCATTCCACTTTCCATTGCATATTCCATTCCCTTGCATTCCACATTTCTTTCCTTTGCATTCCATATTCCATTCCATTCGATTCCATGCCATTACATTCCATTCCATTCCTCATTCCATTCCATTCCATTCCACATTCCATTACATTGCATTCCACGTTCCATTCCACTTTCGATTGCACGTTCCTTTCCACGTTCCATTTCACATTTCATTCCACGTTCCATTCCATGTTCCATTCCATTCCTTTCCTCCTTCCATTCCACATTCCATTCCATTCCATTCCACTTTCCATTCCATTACATTTCACATTCCATTACACATTCCATTCCTTTCCAATCCATTCCATTGCATTCCATTCCATTCCATTCTATTCCACTTTCCATTCCATTGCATTCCATTCCACATTCCTTTCCATTTCATTCCACATTCCATTCCACTTTCCATTGCACGTTCCTTTCCACATTGCATTTCAAATTTCATTCCACATTCCATTCCACGTTCCATTCCATTCCTTTCCTCATTCCATTCCACATTCGATTCCCTTCCATTCCACTTTCCATTCCATTCCATTTCACATTCCATTACACATTCCCTTCCATTCCAATCCATTCCATTGCATTCCATTCCATTCCATTCTATTCCAATTTCCATTCCATTGCATTCCATTCCACATTCCCTTCCATTTCATTTCACATTCCTTTCCATATTCCCTTCCATTCCAACCCACATTCAATCACACTCCATTCCTTTCCATTCCACAAAGCATTCCATTCCATGCCACTTTCCTTTCCATTTCATTCCACTTTCTATTCCGTATTCCATTCTATTCCACATTCCATTGCATATTCCATTCCTTTCTATTCCACATTCCGTTCCACATTCCATTCCATTCCATTGCACATTCCATTCCATTCCATCCCAGATCCCATTCCAATCCTTACCTTTCCACATTGCATTCCACATCCCTTTCCATTCCCCATTCTTTTCCATTCCACTTTGTATTCCATTCAATTCCTCAATTTCACATTCAATTCCATTCCATTCCACATTCCATTCCTTTCCATTGCACATACCATTCCATTCCTTTCCACAATCCATTCCATATTCCATTGCATTCCACTCCACATTCCGTTACACATTCCATTACACTTACCCTTCCACATTCCGTTCTATTCCATTCCATTCCGCATTCCATTCCATTCCATTACAGGTTGAATTCCATTCCATTCCACCTTGCATTCCATTACAATCCATATTCCAATTCATTCCATTCCACATTGCATTCCATTAAATTCCACTTTCCTTTACACGTTCCATTCGAATATATTGCGCTTTCTGTTCCATTCCACTTTTTATTCCTTTCCATTCCTCTATTACACTTTCTATTCCATTCCATTCCACATTCCATTCCATTCCACTCCACATTCCATTCCATTCCATTCCACATTCCATTCCAAATTCCATTCCACATTCCATTTCACATTCCATTCCATTCCTTTCCACATTCCATTCCACTGCATTCCACATTCCATTTTCCATTCCACGTTCCATTCCAAGTTCCATTCGACGTTCCATTCCAGGTTCCATTCCACCTTCCATTCTAAATTCCATTCCATTCCATTTCACTTTCCATTCCACATTCCATACCATATCCCTTTCGTCATTTCATTCAACATTCCATTCCATATTCCATTTCATTCCATTGCACATTACATTCCACATTCTATTCCACTTTCCATTTCATTCCATTCCACTTTCCATTCCATTCCATTCCATTTCACATTTCATTCCATGCCATTCCGTATACCATTGCATTCCATTCCATTCCACATTCAATTCCATTCCAATCCCCATTCCATTCCATTCCATTCCACATTGCACATTCCATTCCATGTTCCATTCCACTTTCCATTCCACGTTCCTTCCCAAGTTCCATTCCATCTCATTCCACGTTTCATTCCACATTGCATTCCACATTCCATTCCATTCCATTCAACATTTCATTCGATTCCATTACGCATTCCATTCCTTTCCAATCCGTTCCTGTCGACATTCCATTCCATTCCATTCCACATTCCATTACATTCCATTCCACATTCCATTCCCTTCCATTCCAAATTACATTCCATTCCTATCCACATTCCATTTCTTTCCATTCCACATTCCATCCCATTCCATTCCATTCCACATTCCATTTCATTCCACTTTCCATTCAATTGCATTGCTTTACCCATTCCATTCCATTTCACGTTCCATTACACATACTATTCCATTCTATTCCACATTCCATTCCATTCCATTCCACATTCCATTGCATTAAATTACACACTCCTTTCCATTACATGCCAGATTCCACTCCATTCCATTTCACATTGCATTCCATTAGAGGCTACATTCCATTCCATTCCAAATTTCACTACATTCCATTACACATTTCATTCCATTCCATTCCACATTCCATTACTTTCCATTCCACAAACCATTCCATTCCACTTTCCGTTCCATTCCATCTTTTCCACATTCCATTCCACATTCCATTCCGTTCCATTCCATTCCATTCCACCTTAGATTCCATTCCACATTCCATTCCATTCCATTCCACATTCTATTCCATTCCATTCCACATTGCATTCCATTGCATTGCGTTACACATTCCATTGTTCTTTCCATTCAATTTCACATTCTGTTCCATTCCATCCCACATTCCATTCCATTCCATTCCACATTCCATTCCACTCGATTCCATTCCATTCCACATTCCATTCCATTGCATTCCATATTCCTATCCATTCCATTCCATTCCACATTGCATTCCATTCCATTCCATTCCACATTCCATTCCATTCCATTCCATTTCATTCCTCATTTAATTCCATATACCGTTCCATTCCATAACACATTGCATTCCATTCGAATCAACATTCCATTCAAATTTATTCTGCATTCCATTCCGTTCCATTCCACATTCCATCACATTCCATTTCATTGCATTTCACATTCCATTCCATTCCACATTCCATTCCATTCCGCTGCACTTTCTATTACACATTCCATTTAATTCCATTGCCTGCCATTCCACATTCCACTCCATTCCATTACATATTCCAATCAATTCCTTTCCACGTTCCATGGCATTCCATTAATCATTCCATTCCAATTTATTCCACATTGCATTCCGCATTCCGTTGCATTCCATTCCGCATTCCATTCCATATTCCATTCCATTCCATATTCCATTCCATTCCATTCTACATTCCATTCCATTCCATTCCAAATTCCATTCTATTCCATTCGACATCACATTCCACATTAAATTCCATTGCATTCCATTCCATTACTCAGTCGATTCCGTTGCATTCCACATTCCATTTCACTTCACATTCCATACCACATTCCGTTCCATTCCATTCAACAATCCATTCCACATTCCATTCCACATTCCATTCCATTCCATATTGCATTCCACAATCATTTCCCTACCATTCCACGTTCCATTCCATTCCATTCCATTCCATTCCATTGAATTCCACATTCCGTTCCACTTTCCATTCCCTTCCATTCCATTCCACATTCCATTCCACATTCCAATCCATTCCATTCCACGTTTCATTTGGCTTTCCATTCCATTCAATTTCTCTTTCCATTCCACATTCCATTCCATATTCCATTCCATTCCATTCCGCATTGCATTCTACATTGCATCCCATTCCATTCCATATTCCATTCCACAATCGTTTCCATTCCATTCCACATTCCATTCCATTCCATTGAATTCCAGAATCCATTCCATTCCGTTCCACTTTCCATTCCATTCCACTTTCCATTCCACATTCCAATCCATTCCATTCCACATTTCATTCCATTCAATTTTTCACTCCATACCACATTCCAGTCCATTCAATTCCACATTCCATTTAACATTCCAATACACATTCTATTCCATTCCATTCCACAATACATTCCATTGCACATTCCTTTCCATATTCCATTCCACGTTCCATTCCACTTTCCATTCCACTCCACATTCTATTCCATTCCATTCCAAATTGCATTACACATCCCATTCCACATTCCATTCCACGTTCCATTCCATGTTATATTCCATTTTCTATTCCATTCGATTCCTCATTCCATAGCTTTAAATTGCATTCCATTCCATTCGTCATTCCTTACCATTCCATTCCATTCTATACTTTATTCCATTCCATTCCATTCCACATTATATTAATCATATAATTCCATTCCATTCCACATTCCATTCCACATTCCATTGCATTCCATTCCACATTACATTCCTGTCCATTCCACATTTCATTCCTGTCCATTCCACATTCCATTCCACTTTCCACTCCACATCCCATTCCATGATCTATTCCATGTTCCATTCCATTCCAATCCACCTTCCATTCCACGTTCCAATCCACAATCCTTTCCAGATTTCATTCCCTGTTTCATTCCGTTCCTTTCCACGTTCCACTCCACGTTCCATTCCATTCCATTCCACGTTCCATTCCACATTCCATTTCACATTACATTCCACACTCCATTCCACATTGCATTCCACGTTCTATTCCATGTTGTATTCCAAGTTTCATTCTACGTTCCATTCCATTACATTGCATGTACCACTCCACATTGCATTCCATTCCATTCCACTTTCAATTCCACATTTTATTCCACATTGCTTTAAACAATCCATTCCGTTCCATTCCACATTCCATTCCACTTTCCATTCCACATTCCATTCCACATTCCATTGCATTCCATTCCACTTTTCATTCCAGATAGAATTCCACATTCCATTGCATTCCATTCTTCATTTCATTCCACATTGCATTCTATTCCAGTGCACATTCCATTCCATTCCATTCCAGCTTCCACTCCATTCCACATTCCATTCCCATTCCATTCCACTTTGTATTCCACTCCAGTCCACATGGCATTCCACTCTCCATTCCATTCCATTCCACATTCCATTCTATTCCATTCCACATTCCATTCTATTCCATTCCACATTCCATTCCACGTTACATTCCACATTGCATTTCATTCCACATTCCATTGCATATTCCATTCCATTCCATTCCACATTCCATTCCATTCCATTCCACTTTCTATTCAAAATTCCATTCCACATTCCATTCCATTCCGTTCCACATTCCATTCCTCATTCCATTTCATTCCATTCCACATTCCATTCCATTCAACTCCACATTCCATAGCACATTGCATTCGACTCCATTCCACATTCCATTCAAAATTCCATTGCACATTCCATTGCATTCCATTCCGCATTCCCTTCCACGTTCCATTCCATTCCACTCCACGTTCCATTCCACATTCCATTCCGTTCTATTCCACATTCCATTCCACATTCCATTCCACATGCCATTCCACATTTCATTCCATTCCGTACCTCATTCCATTCCATTCCATACCTCATTCCATTCCACAGTCCATTCCATTCCACATTCCTTTACTTTCCATTCCACTTTTCCTCCACATTCCATTCCATGTTCCATTCCACTTTCCATTCCATGTTACATTCCGTGTTCCATTCCGCTTTTCAATGCACATTCCAATCCATTCCATTCCACTTTCCATTCCACCTTCCATTCCACATTCCACATTCAAATTTCAATTCCACGTTCCATTCCAATTTCCATTCCATTGCATTCCATGTTCCATCGCATTTCTTTCCCCGTTCCTTTTCATTCCGTTTCAAATTCCATTCCACATTCCATTTCACTTTCCATTCCATTCCATTCCATTCCATCCCACATTCCATTCCATTCCATTCCACGTTCCATTCCGCGTTCCATTCCACCTTTCAATGCACATTCCAATCCATTCCATTCCACTTTCCATTCCACATTCCATTCCGTTCTATTCCACATTCCATTCCACATTCCATTCCACATGCCATTCCACATTTCATTCCATTCCGTACCTCATTCCATTCCATTCCATACCTCATTCCATTCCACAGTCCATTCCATTCCACATTCCTTTACTTTCCATTCCACTTTTCCTCCACATTCCATTCCACGTTCCATTCCACTTTCCATTCCATGTTACATTCCGCGTTCCATTCCGCTTTTCAATGCACATTCCAATCCATTCCATTCCACTTTCCATTCCACCTTCCATTCCACATTCCACATTCAAATTTCAATTCCACGTTCCATTCCACTTTCCATTCCATTGCATTCCATGTTCCATCGCATTTCTTTCCCCGTTCCTTTTCATTCCGTTTCAAATTCCATTCCACATTCCATTTCACTTTCCATTCCATTCCATTCCATTCCATCCCACATTCCATTCCATTCCATTCCACGTTCCATTCCGCGTTCCATTCCACCTTTCAATGCACATTCCAATCCATTCCATTCCACTTTCCATTCCACATTCCATTTCACATTTTATTCCACATTCCATTCCACAATCCTTTCACCATTCCATTTCACATTGCATTCTATTCCGTTCCACTTTCCATTCCTCAATCCATTTCATTCCATTCCACGTTCCATTCCATTCCAATCCACATTAAATTCTACTTTCCAATCCATTCCTTTCCACATTCCATTGAATTCTATTCCATACTCCGTTTGACATTCCATTCCGTTCCATTCCACATTTCATTCTACATTCCATTCCACATTCCATTCCATATTCCATTCCTTTCCATTCCTCATTCCATTGCTTTCCATTCCATATTCCTGTCCACATTCTCCTCCATTCCATTCCACTTTCCTTTCAATTCTATTACACGTTGCATTCCACATTCTACTCCACATTCCATTCCACTTTCCAATCCATTCCATTCCAGGTTCCTTTCCACATTCCATTCCTTTCCATTCCACATTCCATTCCACATTCCATTTCATAACATTCCACATTACATTCCAGATGCCATTCCATTCCATTCCACGTTCCATCCCATTGAATTCCACGTTCCATTTCACATTCCATTACATTCCCTTCCACTTACATTTCCACTTTCCTTTCCACATTCCATTCCACATTCCATTCCATTCCATTCCACATTCCATTCCACTTTCCATTCCATTCCATTCCACTTTCCCTTCCATTCAATTCCACATTCCATTCCACGTATCATTTCACATACCATTCCATTCCATTCCACATTCCCCTGTATTTCATTGCACATTCCATTCCATTCCTTTCCACATTCCATTCCGTTCCACATTCCATTCCACATTATGTTCCATTTTCCATTCCATTCCATTCCACGGTCCATTCCACCTTCTATTCCATGTTCTACTCCATTCAATTCCACGTTCAATTCCAAAATCCATTCCATTCCATTTCAAGTTCGCTTCTACATTCCATTCCACATTCCATTAGACTTTCCATTGTATGCCATTACACATTGCATTCCACACTCCACTCAACATTCCATTCCACAGTCCATTCCACTTTCCATTCCACATTTCATTCCACATTCAATTCCATTCCATTCCACATTCTATTCCACATTCCACTACACATTCCTTTCCACTTTGCATTCCAGATTCCATTACATTCCATTCCACATTCCATTCCACATTCCATTCCACGTTACATTCCACATTCCATTCCACCTTCCATTCCATTCCATCCCTCGTTTCATTCCACATTCCATTGCAATACATTCCACATTACTTTCCACAATACACTACACATTCCACTCCACATTCCATTCTGTTCCGTTCCATATTCCATTCCACATTCCATTCCACATTCCACTGTGCTCCATTCCACATTCCATTCCACATTCCATTCCTTTCCATTCCACATTCCATTCCACATTCCATTCAATTCCATTACACATTCTTTTCCACATTGCATTCCACATCCCATTCAATTCCATTCCACATTGTGTTCCACATTCATTTCCACATTCCTTTCCACATTCCATTCCTTTCCATTCCACATTCCATTCCACATTCCATTCCATACCATTCCACATTCCATTCCAGTCTCCATTCCATTCCATTCCACATTCCATTCCACATTCTATTCAGCTGTCCATTCCGCAGTCCATTCCACATTCCATTGCACATTCCATTCTACGTTCCATTCTCATTCCATTTCATTTCGTTCCACATTCCATTCCACAATCCATTTCATTCCAATTCACATGCTATTCCACAATGCATTCCTTTCTAATTCACATGCCATTCCACATTCCATTTCACATTTCATTCCACATTCAATTCCATTCCATTCCACATTCTATTCCACATTCCACTACACATTCCTTTCCACTTTGCATTCCAGATTCCATTCCATTCCATTCCACATTCCCTTCCACATTCCATTCCACATTCCATTCCACGTTACATTCCACATTCCATTCCACCTTCCATTCCATTAAATCCCTCGTTTCATTCCACATTCCATTCCAATACATTCCACATTAATTTCCACAATTCATTACACATTCCATTCCACATTCCATTCTGTTCCATTCCATATTCCATTCCACATTCCATTCCACATTCCATTGTGCTCTATTCCACATTCCATTCCACATTGCATTCCAAATTACATTCATTTCTCTTCCACATTCCATTCCACATTCCTTTCAATTCCATTACACATTCCATTCCACATTGTATTCCGCATCCCATAAAATTCCTTTCCACATTGTGTTCCACATTCATTTCCGCATTCCTTTCCACATTCCATTCCATTCCATTCCACATTCCATTCCATTCAATTCCAGATTCCATTTCAGTCTCCATTCCATTCCATTCCACATTCCATTCCACATTCCATTCTCATTCCATTGCATTTCACTCCACATCCCATTCCTCATTCCATTGCATTCCAATTCACATTCCTTTCCACATTCCACTCCATTCCATTCCATTCCACATTCCATTCCACATTCTATTCAGCTGTCCATTCTGCAGTCCATTCCAGATTCCTTTGCACATTCCATTCTACTGTCCATTGTCATTCCATTGCATTTCGTTCTACATTCCATTCCACAATCCATTTCATTCCAATTCAAATGTCATTCCACAATCCATTCCATTCCAATTCACATGCCATTCCACATTCCATTCCAATCCACATTACATCAACCATTCCATTCCACATTCCATTCTGCAGTCCATTCCATTCCATTCCACTTTCCATTCCATTCTAATAAACATTCCTTTCCACTTTCCATTAAATTCCATTCCACATTCCATTCCATTCCATTCCATTCCAATCCACGTTTCATTTCGCATTTCATTCCATTGCATTCTACATTCCATTCCTCATTCCATTCCATCACATTCCACATTCCATTCCATTCCATTGCACGTTCCATTCCACATTCCATTCCATTCCATTACACGTTCCATTCCACAATGAATTCCACGTTCCATTCCACATTCAATTCCGTTCCATTCCACATTTCATTCCACATTCTATCCCATGAATAATTACACATTCCATTGCACGTTCCGTTGAACGTTACATTCCACGTTCAATTCCGTTGCATTTCACGTTCCTTTCCACATTCCATTCCATTCCATTCCAAGTTACATTCCACATTCAATTCCACATACCATGCAACGTTCAATTCCACATTCCTTTCCACGTTCCATTCCACGTTCCATTCCACATTCCATTCCATTTCATTCCACTTTCCACTCCACGTTCCATTCAACTTTCCATTCCGTTCCATTCCACATTCCATTCGACATTCCATTGCCTTCCTTTCCAAGTTTCAATCCACACTCCATTCCACATTCCATTCCACCTTCTATTCCGTTCCATTCCACGTTCCATTCGACATTCCATTACATTCCTTTCCATGTTCCATTCCACACTCCATTCCACATTCCATTCCACCTTCCATTCCATTCCATTCCACATTCCATTCCACAATCCATTCCATATTCCATTCCACTTTCCATTAAACATTCCATTAAAGTCCATTCCACATTACATTCCTTTCCATTCTACATTCCATTCCTCATTCCATTCCATTCCATTGCACATTCCATTCGATTACACTGCACATTTCATTCCACATTCCATTCCATTCCATTCCACATTCTATTCCAAGTTCCATTCTATTCAATTTCATGTTCCATTCTATGTATCTTTCCACTTCCCATTCCACATTGAATTCCATATTCCATTCCTTTACATTCCGCATTCCATTACACATTCGATTCCACATTCCAATCGCGTCCATTCCACTTTCCATTCCATTTAAATTTCATTCCATTCCGCATTCCATTCTTATTCTATTGCATTAAATTCCACATTCCATTCCACATTCCATTCCATTACATTTCGCATTTCATACCACATTGCATTCCGTTGCATTCCACTTTCCATTCCACTTTCCATTCCATTCCATTCCACATTCTATTCCATGTTCCATTCTATTCAATTTCACATTCCATTCCATGTTCCATTCTATTCAATTTCACATTCCATTCCATGTTTCATTCCACTTTCCATTCCACATTGAATTCCATATTCCATTCCCTTCCATTCCGCATTCCATTCCACATTCCATTCCTCATTCCATTCCCCATTCCAATCCAGTCCATTCCACTTACCATTCCATATTCAATTTCATTCCATTCCGCATTCCATTCTCATTCCATTGCATTAGATTCCACATTCCATTCCACATTCCATTCCATTACATTTCGCATTTCATACCACATTGCATTCCTTTGCATTCCACCTTCCATTCCACATTCCATTCCACTTTCCATTCCATGATCCATTCCACGTTCCATTCCACGTTCCATTCTACGTTCCATTCCACGTTCCATTCCATTCCATTCCACCATCCATTCCATTCCGTTCCACATTCCATTCCACATTCCATTTCACATTCCGTTCCACTTTCTATTTCACTTTCCATTCCATTCCATTCCAAATTCCGTTCCATTCCATTTTGCATTACTTCCCACATTCCATTCCACATTCCATTCCATTCCATTCTATTCCACATTTCATTCCATTCCATTAAACAATCCATTCAACATTCCTTTCCACATTCAATTCCATTCCATTACATATTCCATTCCACATTGCATTCCACATGCCATTTCATTCCATTCCTCTTTCCATTCCACATTCCATTCCTCATTCCATTCCATCCTGTTCCACATTCCATTCCACATTCCATTCTCATACCATTGCAATTCATTCCACATTCCATTCCACATTCCAAGGCATTCCAATTCACATTCCATTCCACATTCCATTCAATTCCATTCCATTCCACATTCCATGCCGCATCCCATGCCGCAGTCCATTCCACATTCCATTCCATATTCCATTCCACATTCCATGTTCATTCCATTTTATTTCGTTCCAAATTCCTTTCCACATTCCAATGCATTCAAATTCACATGCCATTCCACCTTCTATTCCAAGTTCCATCCCATTACATTCCACATTCCATACCGCATTCCATTATACATTCCATTCGCAGTCCATTCCATTCCATTTCGCATTCCATTCCATTCCAATCAACATTCCATTCCACATTTCCATCCATTCCATTCCACATTTCATACCACATTCCATTCCATTCGATTCCACTTTCCATTGCATTCCAGTCCATTCCATTCTACGTTCCATGCCACTTTCCAGTAAATTCCTTCCACATTCCATTCCACATTCCAGTCCATTCCATTCCACATTACTTTGCATTCCAATGCACGTTTCATTCCACGTTTCTTTCCATTCCATTCCACATTCCATTCCACATTCCAGTCCATTCCATTCCACATTACATTGCATTCCAATGCACGTTTCATTCCACAATTCATTCCATTCCATTCCACATTCCATTCCACATTACCTTCCACATTACCTTCCACATTCCATTCCAATCCATCCCACATTCCATTCAAAATTCCATTCCATTCCACATTCCATTCCATTCCATTCCATTCCATCCCACGATCCATTCCTCATTCCATTCCAGTCCAATAGACGTTCCATTCTAAGTTCTATTCCACATTCCATTCCATTGCATTCCACGTTCCATTCCACATTACATTCCACATTGCATGCTACGTTCAATTCCACATTCCATTCCAGGTTCCATTACACGTTACAATAAACGATCCATTCCATTCCATTCCAAGTACCATTCCATGTTACATTCCACGTTAAATTCCATGCCATTCCACGTTGCATTCCACATTCCATTGCATTCCATTCCTAGTTCCATTCCAGACTCCATTCCACATTCCATTCCAAATTCCACTGGGTTACTTCCACATTCCATTCCACAATCCGTTCCACATTCCATTCCACGTTCCATTAAAGTCGATTCCACATTCCATTACACAATCTATTCCATTCCATTCCACACTCCATTCCACATTCCATTCCATTTCACTTTCCATTCCACTTTCAATTGGACATACCATTCCACATTCCATTCCATTTCATTCCATTCCATTCCACTTTCCATTCCACATTCCATTGCATTCCATTCCACATTCCATTCCACTTTCCATTCCACATTCCATTCCTTTCCATTCCACGTTCCTTTCCACCCTCAATTCCACATTCCATTCCACAATATGTTCCGTTCCTATCCACATTCCATTCCACATCAAATTCCATTCCATTCCACATTCTTTTCCGTATTCCATTCCACATTTCATTTCATTCCGTTCCACATTCCATTCCATTCCATTCCACATTCCATTCCATTCCACTCCACATTCCGTTCCACATTCCCTTCCATTCCATTCCACATTCACTTCCAAGTTCAATTCCATTCAATTCCATGATCTTTTCCACGTTTCATTCCACATTGCCTTCCACATTCCATTCCACATTCCATTGCGTTCCATTGCAGATTCCATTCCACACTCCATTCCACATTCCAATCCATTACATTCCACATTCCTTTCCACATTCCATTATATTCCATTAAACATTTAATTCCACATTCCTTTCCACATTCCATTCCACATTCTACTCCATTCCATTCCGCATTCCATTCCATTGCATTTCATTCCATTCCATTCCACACTTCATTCCACATTCCAATCCATTCCATTCTACATTCCATTCCACATTGCATTCCATTCCATTCCTCATTTCATTCCACATTCCATCCCATTCCATTGCACATTCCATTCTGCATTCCATTCCATTCTATTCCTGTGCATTCCACATACTATTCCATGTTCCGTTCCTTTCCATTCCACATTCCATTCCTTTCCGTTACACGTTCCATTCCATGTTCCATTCCACATTGCTTTCCATTCCATTCCACATTCCATAGCATTCCATTTCGTTCCATTCTGCATTCCATTCCATTCCGGTCCATTTCGCATTCCATTCCATTCCATTCCGTATTCTATTCCAGATTCCACTCCACTCCATTCCACATTCAATTACACATTCCATTCCATTCCATTCCACCTTCCATTCCATTCTATTCCATTCCGCATTCCATTCCATTGAATTCCACATTCTCTTCCTCTTCCATTCCATTCCATTCCTCATTCAAATACACATTCCATTGCATTCCATTTTACATTCCATTCATTTCCATTCCACATTACATTCCACATTCCATTCCACGTTCCTTTCCACATTCCATTCCACATTCCATCCCACTTTCCATTCCATTCAATTCTACCTTCATTCCACGTTTCATTTCACATTCCATTCCATGTTCCATTCCATTCCATTGCATATTCCTTACCATTGCATTCCATTCCATTCCGCATTCCATTCCATTCCGCATTCCATTCCATTCCATTCCACATTCTACTCCACATTCCACTCCATTCCACTCCACATTCCATGCCAGATTCCAATGAAATCTATTCCACTTTCCATTCCCCGATCCATTCCACATTCCACTGCACGTTCCATTCCATTCCATTCCATTCCATGTTGCATTCCACGTTCCATTCCATTCCATTCCACGTTCCATTCCACATTCCTTCACATTCCATTCCACTTTCCATTCCACGATCCATTCCACGATTCATTACAAGTTCCATTCGACGTTCCATTCCATTCCATTCTGCGTTCCATTCCACATTACTTACCATTCCATTACACTTTCCATTCCACATTCCAATCCACATTCCATTTCACATTCCGTTATGTTTCCTTCCACATTCCATTACACATTCCATTCCTTATTGCATTCCACCTTCCATTCCACATTCCATTACGTTCCATTACATTCCAATCCACATTTCATTCCACATTTCATTCAATACTATTCCACAGTACATTCCACATTACATTCCACATTCCCTTCCATATTCCATTCCTTTCCATTCCACATTCAATTCCACTTTCCGTTCCATTCCACATTCCATTCCATTCCATTGCATTCCATTCCACGTTCTATTCCGCATTCCATTCCATTCAATTCCACTTTTGATTCCACGTTCCATTCGGCATTCCATTCCTTTCCATTCCACGTTCCATTCCTCACTCAGTTCCGCATTGCATTCCACGTTCCATTCCATTCCACTCCATTCTGCATTCCATTTCCTTGCATTCTACATGCTATTCCTCATTCCATTCCATTCCATTCCACATTCAATTCCACATTCCTTTCCAATCCATTCCACATTCCATTCCATTCCATTGCACTTTCCATTCATTTCCATTCTACATTCCATTCCACATTCCAATCCAAGTATTATTCCACATTCCATTCCATGTTCCATTCCACTTTCCATTCCATTCCATTACACCTTGCATTCCACATTCCATTCCACAATCCATTCCACATTACTTTCCACATTCCATTCCATTCCATTCCGTATTGCTTTCCATTCAATTCCACTTTCTTCTCCACATTCCACTGCATTCCATTCCACATACCATGCAACTTTCCATTCCATTCCATTCCACATTCCATTTCATTCCATTCCACATTCCATATAACATTCCATTCCATTCCACATTCCATTCCTTTCCATTACACATTCCATTCCACATTCCTTTCCACTTCCTATTCCACATTTCGTTCCACATTCCAATCCACGTTCCACTACATTTCATTCCACTTTCCATTCCACGATCCATTCCACATTGCACTCCACGTCCCTTTCCATTCCATTCCATGTTCCATTCCACGTTCCATTCCATTCTATTCCACGTTGGAATCCACATTCCATTCCACATTGCATTCCACTTTCCATTACACGTTCCATTCCACGTTTCATTACAAGTTGCATTCCACGTGCCATTCCTATCCATTCCACTTTCCATTCCACATTCCTTTCTATTCCATTACATTTTCCATTCCACAGTCTATTCCACATTTCATTCCACATTCCATTACACATTCCATTTCGCATTCCATTCCATATTCCATTACAGTCCTTTCCACATTCCATTTCACGTTCCAATCCACATTCCATTCAGTTCTATTCCATATTCCATTCCACATTCCTTTAAACATTCCATTACACAAACCATGCCATTCCATTCCATTCCACATTCCATGCCACATTTCATTCCAAATTCCATTCCGCATTCCATTCTATATTCCATTCCACATTCCATTCCACATTAAATTCTCGTTTCATTGCTTTTCATTCCACATTAAATTCCAAATTCCATTGCATTCCAATTCACAGGCCGTTTCACTTTTTATTCCAAGTTCCATTCCAATATATTCCACAATCCATTCCACTTTCCATTCCGCAGACCATTGCATTCCATTCCACCTTCCATTCCATTCCAATCAGCATTCCTTTCCACATTTCATTCGATTCCATTCCACATTCCATTCAACATTGCATTCAACATTCCATTCTATTCCATTCCACATTCCATTTCATTCCATTGCATTCCATTCCACGTTCTATTCCAGTTTCCATTAAATTCTATTAGACATTCCATTCTACACTCGGGTCCATTCCATTCCACATTGCATTCCATTCCAATCCACATTTCATTCCACCTTCCATTCAATTCCATTCCTCCTTACATTCCACATTCCATTCCACATTCCCTTCCACATTCCATTCCATTCTTCAACACATTCCTTTCCACATTCCATTCCATTCCATTCCACATTCCATTCTATTACATTGCATTCCATTCCACGTTTCATTCCGCATTCCATTCCATTCCTTCCCGCGTTCCATTCCACTTTCCATTGCACATTCCATTCCTTTCCATTCCACGTTCCATTCCACGGTCAAATCCACATTCCATTCTGCATTCCATTTCATTGCATTCCACATTCTATTCCTCATTCCATTCCGTTCCATTCCACATTCAATTCCAAATTCTTGTCCATACCATTCCACATTCCATTTCATTCCATTGCACATTCCATTCATTTCCATTGCACATTCCATTCCATATTCCATTCCACGTTCCATTCCCCACTACATTTCACGTTCCATTCCACTTTCCATTCCATTCCATTCCACGTTCCATTCCCCTCCACGTTCCCTTCCACATTCCTTTCCACATTACATTCCAGGTTCCATTTCATTCCATTCCATATTCCTTAAATTGCATTCCATTCCATTCCGCAATTCATTCCATTCCATTACATTTTCTTCTCCACTTTCCAATCCATTCCATTCCACGTTCCATGCCACATTCCATTCTATTAAATTCCACTTTCCATTTCATTTCATTCCACATTCCATTCCATTTCATTCCACATAATGTTCCATTCCATTCCACATTCCATTCCTTTCCATTACACATTCCATTCCACATTACTTTCCACTTCCTATTCCACATTTCCTTCCACATTCCAATCCACGTTCCATTCCATTACATTCCACTTTGCATTCCACGATCCATTCCACATTCCACTGCCCGTCCCATTACATTACATTACCTGTTCCATTCCACGTTCCATTCCATTCCATTCCACTTTCCAATACACATTACATTCCACAGTCAATTCTACTTTCCATTCCACATTCCATTCCACGTTTCATTACAAGTACCACTCCACGTTCAATTCCATTCCATTCCACGTTCCATTCCGCATTCCTTTCCACTCCATTACACTTTCCATTCCACAATACAATCCACATTCCATTACACATTCCATTACACATTCCTTTCATGTTCCATTCCACATTGCATTGCAGTCCATTCCACTTTCCATTTCACATTCCTTTCCACATTCCAATAGAGTTTCCATTCCATTCCATTCCATTCCACATTCCATGCCACATTCCATTCCACATTCCATTCCACAGTCCATTGTACTTTGCATTCCACATTCCATTCCACATTAAATTTTCATTCCATTGCATTTCATTCCACATTCCATTCCACATTCCATTGCATTCCAATGCACATGCCATTTCACAATCTATTACAAGTTCCATTGATTTATAATCCACATTCCATTCCACATTCCATTCGGAAGTCCATTCCATTCCATTCCACATTCCATTGCATTCCAATCAACATTAAAGTCCGCATTCCATTCCATTCCATTCCGCATTCAATTCCATTTTATTCCACATTCCATTCCATTGCTTTCCATTCCATTCCACATTCCACTCAAATTTGCATTAAATACTTTTCCACCTTCTGTTCCACATTTCATTCCATTCCATTCCACCTTACACTACATTCCAATCCACATTTCATTCCACTTTTCATTCCATTCCATTCCTCATTACAGTCCACATTCCATTCCACATTTCCTACCACGTTCCATTCCATTCCATTCCACATTCCTTTCCACATTCCATTCCAATCCATTCCACTTTCCTTTCCAATCCATTCCATTGCATTCCATTCTACGTTCCATTCCGCATTTCATTTCATTCCATTCCACGTTCCATTCCACTTTCCATTCCACATTCCATTCCTTTCCATTCCACATTCAATTCCACATTCCATTCTGTTCCATTCCACATACCATTCTAAATTCCATTCCGTTTTCAATTCCACATTCCATTCCTCATTTCATTACATTCCATTCCACATTCCATTCTCTATTCCATTCCACATTCCATTCCATGTTCCATTCCATTCCATTCCATTCCATGTTCCATTCCAGTTTCCATTAAATTATATTCCACGTTCCATTCCTTTCCAAACCACATTTCATTCCACATTTCATTCCATTCCATTCAACATTACATTCCACATTCCATTCCACATTCCCTTCCACATTCCATTCAATTCCATTCCTCATTCCATTCCCCATTCCATTCCATTCCATTACACATTCCATTCCATTCCATTCCTTTGCATTCCACATTCCATTCAATATTCAATTCAACTCCATTCGTGTTCCATTCCACGTTCCATTCCACATTCCATTCCATTCCACTTTCCATTCTTCACACAATTCCACGTTCCATTCCACATTCCATTCCTTTCCATTCCACATTCCATGCCACGTTCAATTCCACATTCCATTCCACGTTCCACTCCACGTTACATTCCTGATTCCATTCCATTGCATTTCACGTTCCATTCCACCTTCCATAACATTCCAATTTACATTCCAATTTACATTCCACGTTCCATTCCACGTTCCACTACATTCCATTACACGTTCCATTCCACATTACCTTTCACGTTCCATTCCATGAAATTCCACGTTGCATTGCACATTCCATTGCTTTCCATTCCAAGTTCCATTCCACACTCCATTCCCCCTTCCATTCCAATTGCCTTCCGTTCCATTCCACATTCCATTCCACAATCCATTCCACATTCCATTCCTCTTTCCATTCTGCATTCCACTAAAGTTCATTCCACATTCCATTCCACATTCCATTACTTTCCATACCACACCCTATTCCACTTTCCATTCCACATTACATTCCATTCCATTCCACATTCCGTTTCACTTTCCATTCTACTTTCCATTACACATTCAATTCCAAATTCTATTCCATTCCATTTCATTCCACAATCTATTCCATTCCATTCTACTTTTCATTCAACGTTCCATTGCATTCCATTCCACGTTCCATTCCCCTTTCCATTCCACATTCCATTCCATTCCATTCCACGTTCCATTCCAAACTCAATTCCACGTTCCATTCCACACTCAATTCCACATTCCATTCCACATTCCATTCCGTTCCAATCCACGTTCCATTTTACATTCCATTCCATTCCATTAAACTTTCATTCCATTCCATTCAACTTTCCATTCAAAATTCCATTGCACATTCCATTCTAAATTACATTCCGTTCCATTCCACATTCCATTCCACATTCTATTCTATTCCGTTAAACATTCCATTCCATTCCACTCCACATTCCTTTCCAAATTCTATTCCATTCCTTTCCACATTCCATTGCCTTCCAATGCACATTCCATTACACATTCCATTACACATTCCATTACACATTCCATTACACATTCCATTCCACATTCCATTCCACGTTACATTCCGTTCCATTCCACCTTTCTTTCCACATTCCATTCCACTTTCCAATCCACATTCCAATCCATTACATTCCACATCCCTTTCCACATTCCATTCCATTCCATTCCACATTTCATTCCACATTCCATTTCACTTCCCATTCCACGTTCCATTCCATTCCTTTCCACATTCCATTCCATTCCATTCCACATTCCATTCCACATTCCATTCCATTCCACATTCCATTCCACTTTCTACTCCTCGTTCCATTACACTTTCAATTCCACGTTCCATTCCAGTCCATTCCATGTTCGATTCCACGTTCCAATCCACATTCCATTCCATTCCATTCCGCTTTAAATTCTAGTGTCCATTCCTTTAAATTCCACATGCCATTCCACTTCCCTTTCCATTCCCTCCGATCCTCAACTCTACATTCAATTCTACATTCCATTCCATTGCATTTCACATTCCAATCCATATTCCACGCCAATCCATTCCACATTCGATTCCACATTCCATTCCATTCCATTCCATTCCACTCCATTCCACATTTCATTGCATTCCTTTCCATACCATTCCTTTCCACGTTCGACTGCATTCCATTCCACATCCCATTCCATTCCAATCCTCAATCCATTCCATTCCATTCCATTCCATTCCACATTCCAAACCGTTCCATTCCATTCCACATTCCATTCGACATTATATTCCATTCCATTCCACATTCCATTCCATTCCATTCCATTCCATTACATTCCACATTCCATTCCACTTTCTATTTGCTTCCATTCCACATTCCATCCATTCCATTTCACATTCCATTCCACCTTCAATTCCACGTTCCATTCCACGTTCCATTTCTTTCCTTTCCACTCCATTCCATTCTGGATTCCTTTCCATTCTATTCCAAATTATATTCGACATTGCATTCCTTTCCATTCCACGTTCCATTCCATTCCATTCCACATTCGATTCCTTTCCATTCCACATGACATTCCACTTTTCATTCTACGCTCCATTCCATATTCCATTCCACGTTCCATTCTACATTCCATTCCATTCCATTCCACGTTCCATTACTTTCCATTCCATTTCCTTTACCTTCCATTCCACTTCCTTTACCTTCCATTCCACATATTTTCAATTCCATTCCACAATCCATTCCAAATACCTGATCTTCCATTCCACATTATTTCCATTCCATTACACATTGCATTCCATTCCTTTACACATTCCACTCCACATTCCATTACCTAACCTTCTCATTCTTTTCCATTCCATTTCACATTCCATTCCACGTTCCATTCCACGTTGCATATCGCGTTGCATTCCATTCCATTCCATTCCATTCCGGATTCGATTCCTTTCCTTTCCACATTCCATTCCATTCCATTCCTCGTTCCATTCCACATTCCATCAATTCCATTACATATTCCACTGCATTCCATGCCACATTCCATTCCTTTCCATTCAACGTTACATTCCACATTCCATTCCAGTTTCCATTCCATTCCATTCCTCATTCCATACAATTCCATTACATTCCGCATACCATTCCCCTTTCCATTCGACATTCCATTCCATTCCATTCCACATTCCATTCCACATTCTATTCCAGTCCATTCCCCATTCCATTCCGTTCCTCATTGCATTCAGCATTCCATTCCTTTCAATTCCATTCCATTCCACACTCCATTCCATTCCATTCCACACTCCATTCCATTCAGCATTCCATTCCATTAGATTGCACATTCCATTCCATTCCATTCCACTTTCCATTCCATTTCATTCAACGTTACATTCCACTTTCCACTCCTTTCCATTCCATTCCATTTCATTGCACATTCCGTTATATTCCATTCCACTTTCCATTCCATTCCATTCCATTCCACGTTCCATTCAACATTCCATTCTGATCCATTCCATTCCAATCCACGTTCCATTCCACATTGCATTCCACCTTCTATTCCATTCCATTCCACGTTATATACCTTTCCATTCAACGTTGTATTCCAAATTCCATTCCACATACCATTCCATTCCATTCCAATCCACATTCCATTCCATTCCATTCCACCTTGCGTTCCACATTCCATTCCACAGTTCGTTCTCTTCCATTCCATTCAGTTCCATTTTCCATTCCACATTGCATTCCATTCCATTCCACATTCCATTAAATTGCATTCCCCATTCCATTCCAGCCATTGCATTCGACATTCCATTGCATACAACCTTCCATTCCGTTCAATTTCACATTCCGTTCAACATTCCACTCCATTTCATTCCTCGATCCATTCCACATTCCATTCCATTCCATTCTGCATTCCATCCCATTCCATTCCGTATCCCATTCTATTTGTGTTTCACATTCTATTCTGTTTCCATTTCACATGGCTTTCCATCCCATTCCACATTACACTCCATTCCATTCCATTCCACATTCCATTCCATTCCTTTATATTCCATTAAACATTCCATTCCATTCCATGCCATTCCACATTCCATTCCATTCCATTCCATTCCACATTCCATTACATTCCATTAAATTATATTCCACATTCCATTCCGTTCCCGTCCACTCCACTTGAAACTCCATTCCATTTCACAATCCATTCCATTCTCTTTCCATTCCATTCCATTCCACGTTCAATTCTATTCCATTCCACATTTCTTTACATTCCATTCCACATTCCATTCCATTCCATTCCACATTCCATTCCATTCCAATTTCCATTCCATTCTTTTCGTTTCCATTCCACGTTCCATTCCATACGATTCCTTTCCACATTCCATTCCATTCCATTTCCCATTCCATTCCATTCCATTTCACATTGCCATTCCACATTCCATTCCACACCACTCCTTTCCACATTGCATTCCATTGCATTACACATTCCATTCCATTCCATTCCACGTTCGATTCCAAATTCCCTTCCTCATTGCATTCCATTCCACATTCCATTCCATTCCATTCCATTCCATTCCACAATCCATTCCACATTCCATTCCACATTCCATTCCATTCCACATTCCATTCCATTCCATTCCATTCCACATTCCATTCCTTTCTACGTTCCATACTTCATTACATTCCATTCCATTCCACATTCCATTCCATGTCATTCCACATTCCATTCGACTTTTCATTCCATTCCATTGCACTTTCCATTCCACATTCCATTCCATTCGATTACACATTCCATTATACGATCCAATCCATTGCTTTCCGCATTCCATTCCATTCCTCTTCACATTCCATTAAATTCCATTCCACATTCCATTTCTCGTTCCATTCTGTTCCATTCCACAATCCATTCCGTTTCACATTCGATTCCATTCCACATTCCAGTTCACATTCCATTCCATTCCATTCCACTTTCCATTCCATTCCACATGCCATTCTGTTCCATTCCATTCCATAACACATTCCTTTCCATTTCTTTCCTCTCCACATTCCATTCCACTTTGCACTCCTTGCCATTCTACATTCCATTCCATTCTATTCCACATTCCATTCCATCCCATTCCATTCCACGTTCCAGTCCACGTTCCATTTCATGTTCCATTCCACATTACATTCAACATTACATTCCACATTCCGTTCCATTCCATTCCACATTCCATTCCACGTTCCATTCCACGTTTCATTCGATTTCATTCTATTCCATACCATTCCGCATTCCGTTCCATTCCATTCCATTCCATTCCATTCCAAGTTCCATTCCATTCCATTCCACGTTCCATTCCACCTTCCATTCCATTCCGTTTCACGTTCAATTCCACTTTCTATTCCTGTTTCCATTCCACATTCCATTTAAAATTCCATTCCATGCCACATTCTATTCCACATTCCATTCCATTCCATTAAACATTCCATTCCATTCCCTTCCACATTCCATTCCACATTCCGCTACATTCAGTTCCACCTTCCATTAAATTCCATTCAATTAATGTCTGCATTCCATTCCATTCTATTCCATTCCACATTCCATTCCATTCTATTCCATTCCACATTCCATTGCATTCAATTCATATCAACATTCCATTTCATTCCATTGAACATTCTATTCCATTCCATTCAACATTCCATTCCACGTTCCATTCCACGTTCCATTCCATTCCATTCCAACTTTCATTGCACGTTCCATTCCATGCTCCATTCCACTTTCCATTCCCCTTTCCATTCCATTCCAATAAACCTTCCATTCCATGTGATTACAGATTCCATTCCATTAAATTCCACATTCCATTCTAGTTTCCATTCCACGTTCCATTCCATTCTATTCCACCTTTCATTCCAAGTTCCATGCCACTTTCCTTTACACTTTCCATTCCACGTTCCATTCCATTTGAATCCACTTTCCATTCCTCGATCCATTCCATGATCCGTTCCACGTTCCATTCCAAATTCCATGCCACGTTCCATTCCAATTTGCATTCCAAATTCCATTCCACGTTCTATTCCACTTTCCATTCCACTTTCCATTCCATTGCATTCCACATTCCCTTCCAATCCACATTCCATCCCATTCCATTTCACATTACATTATACTTTATTCCACCTTCCATTCCAGATTCCATTCTTTTCCATTCCACGTTCCATTCCATTCCATTCCACATTCAGTTCCATTCCATTACATTCCACATTCCATTCCATATCATTCCACTTTCCATTCCACTTTCCATTCCATTCCATTCCGTATTGTATTCCATTCCATTCCATTCCACTCCATTCCATTCAATCCAATTCCATTCCGTTCCACATTCCATTCCATTCCATTCCACATTCCTTTCCATTGCATTCCATTCCATTCCACATTTCATTCCACATTCCATTCCACATTCCATTGCTTTCCATTCGACATTCCATTCCACGTTCAATTCCAGATTCCATTCCACATTCCATCCCATTCCATTTCACATTCCATTCCACCTTCCATCCATCCGATTCCACGTTCCATTCCTTTCCATTCCATTCCATTCCACATTCCATTCCATTCCATTCCTTTCGACATTCCGTGTCACAATCCATTCCTTTCCATTTCACATTCTATTCCTTTCCATTCCAGACCATATTCCAATCCATTGCATTACATTCCTCTTTCCATTCCATTCCATTTTACATTCCTTTACATTCCACTCCACATTCTATTCCATTCTATTCCACATACAATTCCATTCCATTCCTTTCCTCGTTCTATTCCATGTTGCTTTCCACATTGCATTCCACGTTCCATTCCACGTTGCATTCCATTCCATTCCACATTGCATTCCATTACTTTCCACATTCAATTCCATCCCATTCCCGAAAACATTCCATTCCACTTTCCATTCCATTCCAATTCACATTAAAACCCATATTCCATTGCTTTCCATTACACTTTCCATTACACATTCCACTCCATTCCATTCTACATTCCATTCCACATTCCATTGCATTCCATTCCATTCCTCATTATATTCCATTCCATTCCACATTACATTCCACATTCCGTTCCATTCCGTATTCCGTTTAATTCAATTCAAGACCACATTCCATTCCATTCCGTTCCTGTCAACATTCGTCTTCCACATTCCATTCCATTCCATTGCATGTCCCATTCCACATTCTTTTCCATTCCATTCCAAATTCCATTGCACCTTCCATCCCATTCCATTCTCCATTACATACCACATTCCATTCCTCATTCCCTTCCCATTCCATTCCATTCCATTCCACATTCCATTCCACGTTCCATTCCATTTCTTTCCACATTCCATTCCACATTCCATTCCACATTTCATTCCATCTTCCATTCCATTCCATTCCATGTTCCAATCCACCTTCCATTCCACATTCCATTCCATTCCATTCCATTCCACATTCCATTCCATGCCATTCCTCATTCCATTCTATTCTATTCCACGTTACATTCCACGTACCATTCCACATTCCATTACATTCCTATCCACTTTACATTCTATTCCATTGCACGTTCCATTTCATTCCATTCCACATTCCATTTCATTCCATTTCAAATTCAATTCTGAATTCCATTTTACATTCCATTCCATTCCATTCCATTGCATTCCACATTCCATTCCATTCCAATAAAATTTCAGTTTCATTCCATTCCACTTTCCATTCCATTCCACATTCCATTCCATTCCATTCCATTCCACATTCCATTCCATTCCATTCCACATTGCATTCCACATTCCATTCCATTCCATTGCAGTCCACATTCCATTCCATGCCATTCCTCATTCCATTCTATTCCATTCCACGCTACATTCCACATTCCATTACATTCCTATCCACTTTACATTCTATTCCATTCCACGTTCCATTTCATTCCATTCTACATTCCGTTTCATTACATTTCAAATTCCATTCTGAATTCCATTTTACATTCCATTCCTTTCCATTCCATTACATTCCACTTTCCATTCCATTCCAATCCATTTTCAATTCCCTTCCATTCCACTTTCCATTCCATTCCACATTCCATTCCATTCCACATTCCATTCCATTCCATTCCACATTGCATTCCACATTCCTTTCCATTCCATTCCATAATGCATACCACATTCGATTCCATTCCACATTTCATTCCACATTCGATTTGATTCCATTCCAGTTTCCATTCCATTCCATTCCACCTTCCATTCAACATTCCATTCCATTCAATTTCATATACCATATTCCATTCCACAATCCATTCCAGATTCCAATCCACTTTCCATTCCATGATCCATTCCACTTTCCATTCCACGATCCATTGCACGTTCCACTCCATGTTCCATTCCACATTCCATTTCATTCCTTTCCAAATTCCATTCCATACTCCATTCCATTCCATTCCACATTCCATTCCATTCCATTCCACATTGCATTCCACATTGCATTCGATTCCATTCCATTCCACGTTCCATTCCATTCCGTTCCACATTCCAATCCATTCAGTTCCCCCTTCCATTCCACATTCTATTCCACATCCCATTCCACATTCCAATCCATTGAATTCCACCTTCCATTCCTCATTCTATTACACATTCTGTTCCACATTCCATTCCATTCCATTCCACATTCCATTCCATTCCATTCCACATTCCATTCCACATTCCATTCCATATTACATTCCATTCCATTCCATTTCACATTCCAGTGTCATTCCATTGCATTCCATTCCACATTCCATTTCAAAATCCATTTCATTCCACTCCACATTTCATACCACATTCCATTCCTTTTCATTCCAGATTCCATTCCACATTCCATTCCACGTTCCATTCCATGTTCCATTCCAAGTTCCGTTCCAAGTTCAGTTCCATTCCAGTCCACATTGCATTCCACATTGCATTCGATTCCATTCCATTCCACATTCCATTCCACATTCCAGTCCATTCAGTTCCACCTTCCATTCCACATTATCTTCCACATCCCATTCCATTCCATTCCACATTCCAATCCATTCATTTCCACCTTCCATTCCACATTCTATTCCACATCCCATTCCACATTCCAATCCATTCAATTCAACCTTCCATTTCACATTCTATTACACATTCCGTTCCACATTCCATTCCATTCGATTCCACATTCCATTCCGTTCGATTCCACATTCCATTCCATTCCATTCCACATTCCTTTCCATTCCATTCCACATTCCTTTCCACATTGTATTCCATTCCAGTCCACATCCCATTCCACATTACGTTACTTTCCCTTACACATTCCAATCCATATTTCATTCCATATCCCATTCCATTCCATTCCACATTCCATTCCACATTCCATTCCATTCCATTCCACTTTTCATTCCAGGTTAAATTCCACATTTCATTCCAGGTTTTATTCCACATTACATTCCAGGTTCCATTCACGTTCCATTCCATTTCATTCCACATTCCATTCCACTTTCCATTCCATTACATTCCACATTACATTCCACATTCCATTGCCCATTCCATTCCACGTTCCATTCCACTTTCCATTTCACGTTCCATTCCACGTTCTCTTCCACGAACCATTCCATTGCATTCCACGTTCCATTCCACGTTCCTTTCCATTCTATTCCACATTTCATTCCACATTGCATTCCACGTTCCATTCCACGTTCCATTCCATTCTATTCCACATTCCATTCGACATTCCATTCCACATTCCATTCCCCGTTCCATTCCACGTTCCATTCCATTCAATTGCATGTTCCATTCCTCAATGAATTCCACTCCATTCCACTTTCCTTTGCAAATTCAATTCTACATTTCATTCCATATTTCATTCTCTTCCACTCCACATTCCATTCCACCTTCCATTCCACATTCCATTCCTTTCCTTTACATTTCATTCCACATCCCATTCCACCTTACATTGCATTCCATTCCATGTTGCATTTCACATTCCATTGCCCTTTACGTTCCACGTTCCATTCCACGTTTCATTCCGCGTTCCATTCCATTCCATTCTACGTTCCATTCCCCTTTCCTTTTCATTCAATTCCACGTAACATTCCACGGCATTCCACATTTCATTCCACATTCCATTCAATGGCATTCCACATTCATTTAAACTTTCCATTCCATTCCACATTGCTTTCCACATTGCATTCCATTGCATTCCACATTCCATTCCACATTCCATTCCATTCAATTCCACATTGCATTCCACTTTCCATTGCATTCCATTACACTTTCCATACCACTTTCCATTCCATTGCATTCCACTTTTCATACCACATTCCATTCCATTCCATTCGACATTTCATTCCACATTCCCCTCCATTCTACTCAACTTTCCATTACATATTCCCTGCCTCATTCCATTCCATTCCATTCCACATTCCAATGCACATTCCATTCCATTCCATTTCACGTACCATTAGACATTCCCTTCCACATTCCATTGCCTTCCATTCCACATTCCAATACACGTTCCTTTCCATTCCATTCGATGTTCCAATCCACATTCCATTCCACATTCTATTTCATTCCATTCCACCTTTTATTCCACACTGAATTCGACATTCCTTTCCACATTCCTTTCCATTCCATTCCACATTTCATTCCATTCCATTCTGCATTACATTCCACATTCCATTCCACATTCCCTTCCACATTCCAATCCATTCCATTCCACATTCCATTCCACATTCCAATCCATTCAATTCCACGTTACATTCCACATTCGATTACATTCTTTTCCACATTCCATTCCTTTCCATTCCACATTCCATTTCACGTCCCATTCCATTCCATTCCACGTTTCACTCCACCTTCCATTCCACGTTCCATATCACATTCCATTCCATTCCATTCCACATTCCATTCCACATTCCATTTCATTGCACAGTCCATTCCGCATTCGATTCCACATTCCATTCCATTCAACATTCCATTCCATTCCATTCCAAATTGCTTTCAACAGTCCATTCCATTCCATTTTGCATTCCATTCCATTCTGCATTCCATTCCATTCCATTACAATTTCCATTACACTTTGCATTCCGCATTCCATTCCACGTTCCATTCCACGTTTCTTTCCACGTTGCGTTCCATTCGATTCCTCATTCCTTACCGGTCCATTCCATTCCATACTGGATTCCATTCCATTCAATTCCACATTTTATAAATTCATACTATTCCATTCCATTCAAAATTCCATTCTAAATTCCTTTCCATTCCATTCCACAATCCATTCCTGTCCATTCCACATTCCATTCCAGAATCCATTCCAATTTCCCCTCCACAGCCCATTCCATGTTACATTCCCGGTTCCACTCCATTAAAATCCACGTTCAATTACACTTTCCATTCCACATTCCATTCCTCATTCCTTTCCACATGCCTTTCCATTGCATTCCACTTTCCATTCCACGTTCCATTCCATTCTGTTCCACGTTCCATTCCACATTGCATTCCACATTACATTCCACGCTTCATTTCACATTCCATTCCACGTTGATTCCACATTCTATTCCAAGTTCCACTCCACGTTCCATTCCATTTCATTGCACATTCCATTCCACTTTGCATTCCTTTGCATTCCACTTTCCATTGCATATTGCATTTCACATTGCATTCCACATTCCATTCCGTTCCATTCCACATTCCACTACATTCCTTTCGACATTCCATTCCACATTCCATTCCATTCCATTCCACATTAGTTTCCAAATTGCATTCCATTCCTGACCACATTTCATTCCACATTCCATTCCATTGCATTCCACATTCCATTCCATTCCACATTCCATTCCACATTCCATTCCTCATTGCATTGCATTCCAGTACACATTCCATTCCATTCCATTACACTTTCCATTCCATTGCATTCCACATTGCATTCCACTCTCCATTCAATTCCAGTCCACATTCCATTCCGCTCCATTCCACATTCCATTCCGCGTTCCATTGCACTATTCCATGCACGTTCCATTCCATTACTTTCCACGTTCCATTCCACATTATATTCTATGCCATTCCACTTTCCATTGAAGATTCCTTTCCACATTCCATTCCATTCCATTCCACATTCCAATCCACATTCCATTCGACATTCCATTCCATATTCAATTCCATTCCATTCCACATTTCATTCCTTATTCCATTTCATTCCATTCCACATTCCTATGCATTCCACTTCACATTCCATTCCACGTTCCATTCCGCGTTCCATTCCACTTTTCTTTGCATATTCCATTACATTCCATTCCACATTCCATTCAACATTCCATTCCGTGTTCCATTCCATTGCGTTCCACATTCCATTCCTCATTCCATATTATTCCATTCCACATTCCATTCCATTCCACTCCACATATCATTCCACATTCCCTTCCGTACCATTCCACATTCCATTCCAAATTCTATTCCACATTCCATTCATTTCCACTCCACATTCCATTCCACATTCCTTTCCATTCCACTCCACGTTACATTCCACGTTCCTTTCCACTTTCCATTCCACATTCCATTCCATTCCATTACACAATACCTTCGACATTCCATTCCACATTCCATTCCACATTCCATTCCATTCCTCATTCCATTCCACTGTCCATTGCATTGCATTCCACATTTCATTACACATTCCATTCCATTTCATTCCACATTCACTCCACATTCCATTCCACATTCCATTCCACTTTCCATTCCATTGCATTCCATGTTCCATTCCATTCCATTCCACATTCCATCACATTCAATCCCGCATTCCATATCATTACATTCCATCCCACATTCCTTACAATTCCATTGCATTCCTCATTCCATTCTTTCCATTCCACATTCCACTCCATTCCATTCCACATCCCGCTGCATTCCATTCCATTCTACATTCTATTCCATATTCCATGCCTTTCCATTGCACATTTCATTCCATTCCATTCATTTCCATTCAACGTTTTGTTCCACTTTCCAATCAACATTCGATTCCATGTTCCATTTCCTTCCATTCCACATTCCATTCCACATTCCATTCAATCCATTACACTTTCCATTCCACATTACATTCCACATTACTTTCCTATCAATTCCACATTGCATTCCACATTCCATTCCACATTCCACTCCTTTCCGTTCCACCTTCCATTACAGATTGCATTCCACATTCCTTTCCATTGCATTACACATTCCATTCCACATGCCTTACCATTGCATTCCAGATTCCAATCCACATTCCATTCCACTCTATTTCACATTCCATTCCATTCCATTTCACTTTCCATTCCATTCCATTGCATTCCATATTTCATTCCATTCCATTCCGCATTCCATTCCATTCAATTCCAATTCATTCCATATTCCATATCATTCAATTCCAATCCACATTGCATTTCATACCATTCCACATTCCATTCTGTTCCATTCCAAATTCCATTCGATTCCATTCCACACTCCATTTAATTCCATTCCATTATATTCCACATTCCATAGCATCCCACTCTTTTCCACGTTCCATTAATTTCCGTTCCGCATTCCAATCCATTGCATTCCACAAGCCATTCCACATCCCTTTCCATTCCCTTCCAGATTCCATTCCACGTTCCTTTCCATGTTCCATTCTACGTTCCATTCCACATTCCGTTAGAGATTCCATTCCATTCCTTTCCACTTTCCATACCTTTCCACTGAATTCCATTCCACTTTCTATTCCATTAGATTCCCATTCCATTCCATATTCCTTTCCATCCATTACAAATACCATTCCATTCCATTCCATATTCCATTCCACATTCCATTCCACATTCCATTCAATTCCAATCCACATTCCATTCCATTCCATCCAACCTTCCTTTCCATTGCACAGTCCATTCCATTTTCCATTCCACGTTCCATTCCATTCCATTCCATTCCACATTCCATTCCTTTCCATTCCATTCCGTTCCACATTCCAATCCAGAATCCATTCAATTCCATTCCACATTCCATTCCACGTTCCATTCCACGTTCCATTCCATTCCATTACACTTTCCATTCCATTCCATACCACATTCCATTCCACATTCCATTTCACAAACCATTCCATTCCATTCCACATTAAATTGCATTCCATTCCATTCCTTTCCACATCCCATTCCTTTTCTCATTCTTTCCACATTCCATTGCACGTTCCATTCCATTCCATTCTACATTCCATTCAATGTTCCACTCCATTCCATTCCACATACCATTCCACACTGCATTCCATTCCATTTCAAATTCCCTTCCACATTCTATTCCGCATTCCTTACGACGTTCCATTGCGTTCCATTCCAAATTCAACTCCACATTCCGTTCCACATTCCTTTCCACATTTGATTCCACATTCCATTCCGTTCCATTCAACATTCCATTCTACATTCCTTTCCGCATTCCATTCTATTCCATTCCATATTCCATTCCATTCCATTCTACATTACTTTCCACTTTCCATTTCACGTTCCATTCCACGTTAAATTCCACCTTCCATTCTATTCCAATCCTCGTTTCATTCCATATTCCATTCCAATACATTCCACTTTCCTTTCCACATGCCAATCCACATTCCATTCCATTACATTCCACTTTCCTTTCCACATGCCATTCCACATTCCATTCCACGTTACATTCCGTTCCATTCCACATTCCATTCAACATTGCATTCCACATTCCATTCCACATTCCGTTGAACATTCCATTCAACATTCCATTCCACTATTCATTCCATTCGATTCCTCATTACATTCCACATTCCAATCCATTCCATTCCACATTCCATTCCTTTCCATTGAACATTCCATTACACATTCCATTCTGTTCCATTTCACTTTACATTTCATATTCCCTTCCACATTCCATTCCATTCCCTTCCACATTGCATTCCATTAATTTCCAGTTTGCATTCCGTTCCACTCCTTTCCACATTGCATTACATTCCATTCTATTTGATTCCATTGCATTCCACATTCCGTTCCATTCAGTTCCGCTTTCCATTCAATTCCAATAGACATTGCATTCCACTGCATTCCATTCTACATTCAAATCCACATTCATTTCCATTCCATTCCACATTCCATTCCACATTACATTCCATTCCATTACACATTTCATTACATTCCATTCCACACTGCCTTCCACATTCCATTCCACATTCCATTCCTTTCCATTCCAGATTCTATTCTATGATCCATTCCATTACACATTCTATTCCACATTCCATTCCATTCCATTCCAGTCCGCATTATATTCCATTCCATTCCATTCTATGTTCCGTTCCACATTCCATTCCCTTCCGTTTCACATTCCATTCCATTCCATTCCACATTCCATTCCACTTTCCATTCCATTCCATTCCACATTCCATTCCAATTTCCATTCCATTCGATTCCACATTCCATTCCACTTTCCATTCCAATCCATTCCATATTCCATTTCTCATTCCATTCAATTTCATTCCACCTTACATTCCTTTCCATTCCATATTCCATTCGATTCCATTCTGCAGCCCATTCCTTTCCATTCCATATTCCATTCCATTCTATTCCACATTTCATTCCACTGCATTCCATTCCATTCCTCAATGCATTCCACATTCCTTTCTAATCCATCCCACATTCCATTCCACATTCCATTCCATTCCATTTCACTTTCCCTTCTATTCAATTACACATTCCATTCCATTCCATTCCTCATTCCATTCCATTGCTTTCCCCATTCCAATCCATTCCATTCCACGGTCCATTCCACCTTCTATCAACATTCCAATTCCCATTCCGTTCAATTACATTTCACATTCCATTCCCTTCCATTCCACATTCCATTCCAAGGTCCATTCCATACTATTCCACATTCCATTCCACATTCCATTCCATTCCTTTGCACATTCCCTTCCAAATTCCTCACCATTACATTCCACATTCCATTCCATTCAATTCCATTCCATTCCAAATTCCATTCAATTCCATTCCACCTTCAATTCCATTCCATTCCACATTCCATTCCACATTCCATTCCATTCCATTCCACATTCAATGCCACGTTCCATTGCACATTAAATTCCATTCCTTTCCTTTCCATTCCACTTTCCATTTCATTCCATTTCCCATTCCATTCCACATTCAATTTCACATTCCTTTCCATCTTCCATTTCACTTTGCATTCCATTCTACTCCACTTTCCATTCCACTTTCCATTCCCCATTAAAGTCCATTCCATTCCATTCCATTGCAATTTCCATTTCATTCCATTGCACATTCCAATCCACATTCCATTTCTCATTCCTTTCCAAATTCCTTTTCACATTCCATTCCATTCCATTCCACATTCCATTCCACTTTCCTTTACATTCCATTCCACATTCCACACCACATTCCATTCCATTCCATTCCACATACCATTCCACATTCCATTCCACGTTCTATTCTACGTTCCATTACACCTTGCATTCCATTGCATTCCACTTTCCAATGCATTCCATTCCACGTTGCGTTTCATTCCATTTCACATTGCATTCTACATTCCGTTTAACATTCCTTTCCAAATTCCATTTCAATTTCCATTTCACATTCCATTCAATTACATTGCATTACAATCCTCATTCCATTCCATTCCATTCCACATTCCATTCCTTTCCAGTCCATATTCCATTCCATTCCATTCCACATTGCTTTCCAAATTCCATTCCACGTGCCATTCCATTGTTTTCCACATTCCATTTCATTCCAATCCGCATTCCATTAAATTCAATTTGACATTGAATTCCATTCCATTCCTCCTTCCTTTCCATTCTATTCCATTCCGTTCCGTTTCATTCCATTCCCCGTTCCATTCCATCGTCCATTCCATGTTAATTTCCATTCCATTCCACGTTACATTGCACATTCCATTCCACCATCTTTTCTATTGAATTCCACATTCCATTCCGTTCCATTCCACATTCAATTCCATTCCGTTCCACATTCCATTCCATTCCATTTCATATTCCATTCCATTCCATTCCGCTTTCCACTCCATTCCATTCCACAATCCATTCCACATTCCATTACTTTCCATTCCATATTCCATTCCACATTCCATTATATTTCATACCACATTCCATTCCATTCCAATGGAAGTTCCGTTGCATTCCACATTCCATTCCACATTTCATTCCGCATTCCATTCCGTTCCGTTCCACATTCCATTCTACATTCATTTCCGCATTCCATTCCATTCCATTCCATATTCCATTCCATTCCATTCCACACTCCAATACACTTTCCATTTCACGTTCCATTCCACGTTCCATTCCACCTTCAATTCCATTCCATTCCATTCTTCGTTTCATTCCACATTCCATTCCATTCCATTCCACTTTCCTTTCCACATGCCGTTCCACATTCCATTCCACATTACATTCCGTTCCATTACACATTCCATTCAACATTCCATTCCATTTTCCTTTGAACGTTCCATTCAACATTCCATTCCACAATTCATTCCATTCTATTGCTCATTACATTCCACATTCCACTCCATTACATTCCACATTCCATTAAACATTCCATTACCCTTTCGATTTCATTCCAATGCATATTCCATTCCATTCCATTCCACAATCCAATCCATTCCATTCCACATTCCATTCCTTTCCATTGCACATTCCATTCCACATTCCTTTCCACATTCCATTCCGTTTCATTTCACGTTACATTTCATATTCCCTTCCAAATTCCATTCCATTCCTTTCCACATTCCATTCCACAGTCCATTACAGAATCCATTCCACATTCCATTCCATTCCTTTCCACATTGCTTTCCACACTCCATTACACATTCCATTCGGCATTCCATTCCATTCCATTCCACATTCCCTTTCACATTCCACTCCATTCCATTTCACTTTCCATTCCATTCCATTCCACATTCCCTTCCAAATTCCCCTCCATTACATTCCACATTCCATTCCATTCAGTTCCATTGCATTCTAAATTCCATTCCTTTCCATTCCGCCTTCAATTCCATTCCATTCCACATTCCATTCCACATTCCATTCCATTCCATTCCACATTCATTTCCACGTTCCATTCCACATTAAATTCCATTCCTTTCCATTCCATTCCACTTTCCACTTCATTCCATTCCACATTCAATACCACATTACATTTCACATTCCTTTCCACATTCCTTTTCACTTTGCATTCCATTCCACTCCACTTTCCATTCCCCATCAAATTCCATTCCATTCAATTACATTACAATTTCCATTTTATTCCATTGCACATTCCAATCCAAATTCCTTTTCTCATTCTTTTCCACATTCCATTTCACATTCCATTCCATTCCATTCCACATTCCATACCACATTCCTTATCATTCCATTCCATATTCCACACCACATTCCACACCACATTCCATTCCACTCCATTCCACATTCCATTCCACATTCCATTCCACGTTCCATTCTACAATCATTACACCTTGCATTCCACTCCATTTCACTGTCCAATCCATTCCATTCCACTTTGCGTTTCATTCCATTTCACATTGCATTCCACATTCCATTTCACATTCCATTCCAAATTCCATTTCACATTCCATTTCACATTGCATTCCATTACATTGCATTACAATCCACATTCCATTCCATTCCATTCCACAGTCCATTCCTTTCCATTCCATTCCATTCCACATTCCTTTCCACATTCCATTCCACGTTCCATTCCATTCTTTTCCACATTCCATTCCATTCCATTCCGCATTCCATTATATTCAATTCCACATTGAATTCCATTCCATTCCACCTTCCACTCCATTCCATTCCATTCCGTTCCGTTCCTTTTCATTCCATTCCCCGTTCCATTCCATCGTCCATTCGCCGTTAATTTCCATTCCATTCCACGTTCCATTGCACATTCCATTCTACGATCGATTCCTTTGAATTCCACATTCCATTCCATTCCATTCCACATTCAATACCATTCCATTCTACGATCGATTCCTTTGAATTCCACATTCCATTCCATTCCATTCCACATTCAATACCATTCCATTCCACATTCCATTCCATTCTACGTTCCATTACACATTCCATTCCACGATCCTTTCCATTGATTTCCACTTTCCATTCCATTCCATTCAACATTGAATTACATTCCATTCCACATTCCATTCCATTCCATTCCATATTCCATTCCATTCCATTACACTTTCCCCTCCATTCGATACCACAATCCAATCCTCATTCCATTCCTTTCCATTCCACATTCCATTCCACATTCCATTTCATTCCATTCCACATTCCATTCCACATTCCATTTCATTCCATTCCACATTGCATTCCACATTCCATTTCATTCCATTCCACATTCCATTCCACATTCCATTTCATTCCATTCCACATTCCATTCCATTCCATTCCACATTCCATTCCATTCCACATTCCATTCCATTCCTTTCCACATCCCATTCCATTCCTTTCCATTCAATTCCAAATTCCATTTTAATCCATTCCACAATGCCTTCCCCATTAATTTCCATTCTTTTCCAATCCATTCCACATCCATTCCACATTCCTTTCCATTCCATTCCACATTCCAATCCACTTTCCATTCCAATCCATTCCACAATCCATTCCACGTTGCATTTCATTCCATTCCACCTTCCATTCCCTTCCATTCCACATTCCATTCCATTTCATTCCACATTCCATTCCATTTCACACCACGTTGCATTCAATTATATTCCACATTCAATTACATTCCAGATTCCATTGCATTACATTCCATTAAATTCCAAATTCCGTTCCAAATACCATTCCATTCCAATCCACCTTCCATTCCATTCCATTCCACATTCCATTCCATTCCATTCCATTCCAATCCATTCCATTCTGCGTTCCATCTCACGTTCCATTTCAAGTTCCATTCCATTCCATTCACGTTCCGTTCCATTGTCCAATCCACGTTCCATTCCACGATTCATTCCATTGAATTCTACATTCAATTCCACTCCGTTCCACATTCTGTTCCCTTCCATTCCACACTCCATTACTTTCCCTTCCACCTTCCATTCCAATGCGTTCCATTCCATTCGATATTCCATTGCACATTCCATTCCCTTCCACTGCATATTCCATTCCATTCCACATTCCATTCCATTCCGTTCCACATTCCATTCCATTCCATTCCACATTCCATTCCATTCTATTCCATTCCACATTGCATGGCACCCCAATCCATATTCGATTCCATTCCACATTCCTTTCCATTCCATTCCATTCCATTCCAAATTTCATTCCATTCCTTTCAATTCCATTCCACATTCCATTCCACATTCCATTCCTTTCCATTCCACATTCCATTCCACCTTCCATTCCATTCCATTCCACATTTCATTCCAGATTCCATTCCATTCCCTTCCCCATTCCATTCCATTCCATTCCTTTCCCCATTCCATTCCATTCCATTCCTTTCCATTCCACATATCATTCCACATTCCATTCCATTCCATTCCCCTTTCCATTCCATTGCATTCCACATTGCATTCAATTCCATTCCATATTACATTCCATTCCATTCCACATTGAATTCCATTGCATTCCACATTGCATTCAATTCCATTCCATATTACATTCCATTCCATTCCACACTGAATTCCATTGCATTCCACATTGCATTCAATTCCATTCCACATTCAATTCCATTCCTTTCCATTCCACATTCCATTCCATTACACGTTCCATTCCTTTCCATTCCACACTCCAGTCCATTCTTTTCCACATTGCATGCCATTCCATTCCTTTACAAATTCCATTCTATTCCATTCCATTACAGTCGATTCCACATTCCATTCCAAATCCCTTTCCATTCCATTCCCCGTGTCATAGCACATTCCATTCCATTCCTTTCCACATTCCATACCATTTCATTCTGCATTGCATTCCACATTCCATTCTATTCTATTGTGCCATCCATTCCACATACCATTCCATTCTGTTCCATTGCACATTGCATTCCATTCCATACCACGTTCAATTCCACGTTCCATTCCACGTTGCTTTCCATGTTCCATTCCACGTTCCTTTCTATTCCATTCCACATTCCCTTCCAAAATCCATTCCATTCCATTCCACAGTCCATTCCACATTCCATCCCCTCCATTCCATTCCACATTCCATCCACTCCATTCCATTCCACATTCCATTCCACATTCCATTCCATTGCATTCCTTTCCATTCCTCATTCCATTCCACTTTCCATTACGTTCCATTCCTTTCCATATTCCATTCCACGTTAAATTCGACATTCCTTTCCATAACATTCCACGTGGCATAAGACATTCCATTCCATTCCTTTCCACATTAAATTCCGTTTCATTCCACATTGTATTCCGCATTCCACTCTATTCCATTCTGCCATCCATTCCACTTACCTTTCCATTCTGTGACATTTCACATTCCATTCCATTCCATACCACGTTCCATTCCACGTTCCTTTCCACGTTCCAATCCATGTTCCATTCCATTCCATTCCACGTCCCATTCGAAACTCCATTCCATGTTCCTTTCCACATTCCTTTCCACGTTCCATTACACGTTCAATTCCAAGTTCCATTCCATTCCATTCCACATTCCTTTCCGCATCCCATTCCATTCCATGCCACATTCCATTCCACATTCCGGTCCATTCCGTTTCACATTCCATTCCATTCTATTCCATTCCATTCCATTCCCTTCCATTCCATTCCACTCCATTCCATTCCATTCCGTGCCAAATCACATTCCATTCCATTCCATTCCATTCCATTCCATTCCACGTTCCATTCCACATTCCATTCCATTGCATTCCATATTTTGTACAATTTCGTTCCACATTCCTTTGGAGTTTCCATTCCATTCCACTGCACATTCCAATACACCTTCCATTCCATTCCATTCCTCATTCCATTACACATTCCATTCCACATTCCTTTCTACTTTATATTCCTTTGCATTCCACATTCCATTCCATTCCTTTCCATTCTGCATTCCATTCCATTCCATTGCACATTCCATTCCATTACACATTCCATTCCGTTCCATTCCATTCCACTACACATTCAATTTCACATACCATTCCACTCCATTCCACATTCCATTCCATTCTTTCCACATTCCATTCCACATACCATTCCATTGCATTCCAAATTCCGTTCCATTCCATTTCACATTCCATTCCACATTCCTTTCCATTCCATTCCACATTCCCTTCCATTCCGCTTTCGATTCTACATTCCATTGCATTCCATTCCACATTCCATTCCATTCCACATGCCTTTCCATTCCATTCCACTCGATTCCATAACATATTCCGTTCCATTCCATTCCATTCCATTCCACTTTCCGTTCCACATTCCATTCCATGGCATTCCACATTCCATTACATTATATTCCACATTCCGTTCCATTCCATTACATTTCCTTCCGCGTTCCATTCTACGTTCCATTCCAATTTCCATTGAGCATTCCATTCCATTCCATTGCACGTTCCATTCCATGTTCCATTCCACATTTCAGTCCACATTCCATTACACATTCCAGTCCATCTTCCATTCCACATTCCATTCAATTCTATTCCAGATTCCATTCCACATTCCATTTCATTCCACATTCCATTCCACGTTCCATTCCACGTTGCATTACACATTCCATTCCATTCTATTCCACTTTCCATTCCACATTCCATTCTCTTCCTTTCCACATTCTATTTCATTTCATTACACATTCCATTCCACATTCCATTCCATTCCATTCCACTTTCAATTACACATTATATTCCATTCCTTTCCACATTCCTTTCCATTCCATTTCACATTCAATTCCACATTCTGTTCCATTCCTTTCCATTCCATGTTCTATTCCATTCCATTCCACATTCCATTCCACATTCCATTCCCCATTCCACTACATTCCATTCCATTCCACACTCCATTCCATTGCATTCCGCATACCATTCCATTCCATTCCACATTCCATTCCATTCCATTCCGCAAACCATTCCATTCCATTACACATTCTATTCCATTCCATTCCATTGCACATTCCATTCCATTCCTTTCCAAATTCCATTCCATTCCACATTCCATTCCAGTTTCCATTCTATTAAATTCCACATTCCACTCCTTTCCATTCCATTCCACATTCCATTCCTTTCCTTTCCACATTGCATTCCATTCAATTCCGTATTCCATTCCATTCCATTCCATTCCATTCCACATTCCATTCCATTCAATTCCACATTCAATTCCATTCCATTTAACTTTGCTTTCCATTCAATTCCATATTCCATTCTATTCCATTCCACATAGCATTCCATTCCAATCCGCATTGCATTCAATTCCACTTTCCATTCCACATTACATTCAATTATATTTCTCATTACATATCACATTTCATTCTGTTCCCCTTCCCATTCCACTTTCCATTCCGCGTTCCATTCCACTTTCCTTTCCATTCTATTCCACCTTGAATTCCTCATTCCATTCCATTCTATTCTGCATTCTATTCCGTTTCATTCCACATTCCATTCCGCCTTCCCTTCCATTCCATTGATCATTCCATTCCACATTCCATTAATCAATCCCTTTCATTCCATGAACAATTCAACATTCCTTTCCACATTGCATTCCATTCCACGTTGCATTCTACATTCCTTTCCTCTTTGCTGTCCACAATTCATTCCACCTTCCATTCCACATTCCATTCCATTTAATTCCACGTTCCATTCAACATTCCATTCCATCTCATTCCACATGCCATTCCACATTTCATTCCAGAATCCTTTCCACATTCCATTCCATTCCATGTTCCATTCCACATTCCTTTCCATGTTCCAGTCCATTCCACGTTCCTTTCCACATTCCATTCCACGTTAAATTCCACATTACTTTCCATTGCGTTCCACGTGGCATTACACATTCTGTTTCATTCCTTTGCAAATTCCTTTCCATTTCATTCTGCATTTCATTCCACATTCCATTCTATTCCATTACACCATCCATTCCACATACCAGTCCATTCTGTTACATTGCACATTCTATTCCATTCCATACCAAGTTCCATTCCACGTTCCATTCCACGTTCCACTCCACGTTCCACTCCACGTTCATTTCCACGTTCCATTCCACGTTCCAATCCATTTCATTGCACATTCCATTCCACATTCCATTCTATTCCATTCCACATCCCATTCCAGTTTCCCTTTCATTACATTCCACATTCCATTTCATTCCACTCCACTTTCCATTCCATTCCATTCCAAATTACATTTCAATTTCCATTCCACGTTCCATTCAACGTTCCTTTCCACGTTCCATTGCACGTACAATTCCACGTTCCATTCCATTCCATTCCACATTCCATTCCACATTCGATTCCATTCCATTCCGCAGTCCATTCCACATTCCATTCCCTTCCATTCCATTCCAATTTCCACTGAATTGCACGCCATTCTATTCCACATTCCATTCCATATTCCATTCCATTCCATTACACATTCCATTATACATTCCATTCCATTGCATTCCACACTCCATTCCATTCCTCTTCACATTCCATTAAATTCCATTCTACATTCCATTTCACGTTCCGTTCTGTTTCTTTCCACAATCCATTCCTTTCCACATTCCATTCCATTCCACATTCCAGTTCACTTTCCTTTCCATTCCATTCCACTTTCCATTCCATTCCACATGCCATTCTGTTCCATTCCATTCCATAACACATTCCTTTCCATTTCTTTCCTCTCCACATTCCATTCCACTTTGCACTCCTTGCCATTCCAAATTCCATTCCATTCAATTCCACATTCCATTCTATCCCATTCCACGTTCCAATCCACGTTCCATTTCATGTTCCATTCCACATTACATTCAACATTACATTCCACATTCCATTCCATTCCATTCCACATTCCATTCCACGTTCCATTCCATGTTTCATTCGATTTCATTCTATTCCATACCATTGCACATTCCATTCCCTTCCATTTCATTCCTTTCCAAGTTCCATTCCATTCCATTCCACGTTCCATTCCACCTTCCATTCCATTCTGTTTCACGTTCAATTCCACTTTCTATTCCTCTTTCCATTAAACATTCCGTTTAAAATTCCATTCCATTCCACAATCTATTCCACATTCCATTCCATTCCGTTAAACATTCCATTCCATTCCATTCCACATTCCACTCCATTCAGTTCCACCTTCCATTCAATTATATTCAATTAAAGTCCGCCTTCCCTTCCATTCTATTCCATTCCACATTCCATTCCATTCTATTCCATTCCACATTCCATTCCATTCAATTCCTATCAACATTCCATTCCATTCCATTGAACATTCCATTCCATTCCATTCAACATTCCATTCCACGTTCCATTCCATTCCATTCCATGTTTCATTGCACGTTCCATTCCATGCTCCATTCCACTTTCCATTCCCCTTTCCATTCCATTCCAATAAACCTTCCATTCCATATGATTACAGATTCCATTCCATTCCGTTCCATATTCCATTCCAGTTTCCATTCCACGTTCCATTCCATTCTACTCCACCTTTCAAGTTCCATGCCACTTTCCGTTACACTTTCCATTCCACGTTCCATTCCATTCGAATCCACGTTGCATTCCTCGTTCCATTCCATGTTCCATTCCACGTTCCATTCCAAATTCCATGCCACATTCCATTTCAATTTGCATTCCAAATTCCATTCCACGTTCTCTTCCACTTTCCATTCCACTTTCCATTCCATTGCATTCCACATTCCCTTCCAATCCACATTCCATCCCATTCCATTTCACATTACATCATACTTTATTCTACCTTCCATTCGAGATTCCATTCTTTTCCATTCCACGTTCCATTCCATTCCATTCCACATTCAATTCCATTCCATTACATTCCACATTCCATTCCATATCCTTCCACTTTCATTCCACTTTCCATTCCATTCCATTCCATATTGTATTCCATTCCATTCCATTCCACTCCATTCCAGATTCCATTCAATCCAATTCAATTCCATTCCACATTCCATTCCATTCCATTCCACATTCCTTTCCATTCCATTCCATTCCATTCCACATTTCATTCCACATTCCATTCCACATTCCATTGCTTTCCATTCGACATTCCATTCCACGTTCAATTCCAGATTCCTTTCCACATTCCATCCCATTCCATTTCACATTCCATTCCACCTTCGATCTATCCGATTCCACGTTCCATTCCTTTCCATTCCATTCCATTCCACATTCCATTCCATTCCATTCCTTTCGAGATTCCGTGTCACATTCCATTCCATTCCATTTCACATTCCATTCCTTTCCATTCCAGACCACATTCCAATCCATTCCATTACATTCCTCTTTCCATTCCATTCCATTTTACATTCCTTTACATTCCAATCCACATTCCATTGCATTCTATTCCACATACAATTCCATTCCATTCACTTCCTCGTTCTATTCCATGTTCCTTTCCACATTGCATTCCACGTTCCATTCCACGTTCCATTCCACTTTCCATTCCACGTTCCATTCCACGTTGCATTCCATTCCATTCCACATTCCATTCCATTCCTTTCCACATTCAATTCCATTTCATTCCCGACAACATTCCATTCCACTTTCCATTCCATTCCAATTCACATTCAAACCCATATTCCATTGCATTCCATTGCACATTCCATTACACATTCCACTCCATTCCATTCCACATTCCATTCCACATTCCATGCATTCCATTCCATTCCTCATTCTATTCCATTCCATTCCACATTCCATTCCACATTCCGTTCCATTCCGTATTCCGTTCAATTCCATTCAAGTCCACATTCCATTCCATTCTGTTCCTGTCAACATTCATCTTCCACATTCCATTCCATTCCATTGCACGTCCCATTCCACATTCCATTCCATTCCATTCCAAATTCCATTCCACATTCCATTCCATTCTATTCCACATTCCATTCCACTTTCTATTGTACATTCCGTTACACATTCCATCCCATTGCATTCCACATTCCATTCCACATTCCATTCCACATTCCATTACTTTTCATTCCATTCCATTCCACATTCCATTGCATTCTAATCCATTCTACATTCCATTTCACTATTGATTACATTCCATTCCACGTTACATTCCATTCAATTCCAGTTCTCATTGCATTCCACTCCACTCCATTCCATTCCACAATCCATTCCATTCAATTCCATTGCATTCCATACCACATTCCACTCACTTCCATTCCTCTCTCAATTCTATTCCATTCCACATTCCATTCCAATCCATTCCACGTTCCATTCCATTCCTTTCCACATTCCATTCCATTCTATTTCACAATCCGTTCCATTCCATTTCACATTCTATTCCTTTCCTTTCCACATTCCACATTCCTTTCCATTCCACATTCCATTCCACATTCCATTTCACATTCCATTCCACAGTCCATTCCACGTTCTATTCCACGTTGCATTCCACGTTCCATTCCACATTCCATTCCACATTCCATTACATTCCGGGACACATTCCACTCCATTGCACTCCACGTTCCATTCCTTTCCATTCCATTCCACCTTCCTTTCCATTCCATTCCACCTTCCATTCCATTCCATTACATTCAACATTTCATTGCATTCCATTCAATTCCATTCCATTCCATTCCATTCTACATTCCATTCCACATTCCATTCCATTCCATTCCACATTCCATTCCATATTCCATTCCATTACATTACACATTCCGTTAGATTACATTCCACATTTCATACCATTCCACTCCATATTCCATTCCAAATTCCATTCAATTCCACCTTCCATTGAATTCCATTCCATTCCATTCCAGAATACACTCCATTCCATTCCACATTCCATTCTTTTCCATTCGATTCAACTCCATTCCACATGCCATTCCATTCCATTCCACATTCCATTCCTTTCCATTCCTGTTTCCATTCCACATTCTATTCCATTCCCGTCCACATTCCATTAAAATCCATTGCACATTATATTCAAATACAGTCCATTCCATTCCGCTTTCCATTCCATTCCATTCCATATTTCTTTCCATTCCATTGAATTCCATTCCACATTGAATTCCACATTACATTCCATTCGATTCCACATTGCCTTCCACATTCCATTCCATTCCATTGCATTCCGCTCCACATTCCATTCCATTCCATTCCACATTCTATTCCACATTCCATTCCATTCCATTCCACATTCCATTCCACATTCCATTTCACGTTCCAATTCACATTCCATTCCAATTTCCATTCCATTCAATGCCACCTTCCATTCCACATTCCATACCTTTCCATTCCACATTCCCTTCCACTCCATTCCACTTTGCATTCCATTCTATTTCATTCCATTCCACAATCCATTCCATTCAATTCCATATTTAATTCCATTCCATTCCATTCCTTTCCAAATTCAATCCAACTTTTCATTCCATTTCATTCCACATTCCATTCCAAATTCCATTCCATTCCATTCCACATTCCATTCCATTCCTTTCCACATTCAATTCCTCATTCCATTCCAATATGTTCCACATTCCATTACATTCCATTACACATTCCATTCCATTCCATTATGCATTCCATTCCACATTCCATTGCATTTAATTCCATTCCATGTTGCATTCCATTCCATTTTCCTTTCCTTTCCTTTCCACTTTGCATTCCACATTCGATTCCATTCCATTCCACATTACATTCCACATTCCACATTCCATTCCGTTCCATTCCACCTTCCCTTCCATTCCATTCCATTCCATTCAATTCCATTCTACATTCCATTCGACATTCCATTCCATTCCATTCCCCATTCCATTCCAGTTTCCATTACAATTAATTCCACATTCCATTCCATTCCAATCAAATATCCATTCCACATTCCTTTCCATTCCACCTTCGTTTCCATTCCATTCCATTCCACTACAAATTCCATTCCATTCCATTCCACATTCCATTCCATTCCATTTCATTCCCTTCTATTCCATTTCACTCCATTCTACATTCCATTAAATTCCTTTCCACATTCCATTCCATCAATTCCACACTCCATTCCATATTCCGTTCCATGCCATACCAATCCACCTTGCATTCCATTCCATTCCATTACATTACACATTCCATTCCATTCCGTTCCACATTCCATTCCATTCCATTCCACATTCTATTCCACATTGCATTCCATTCCTCATTCTATTCCATTTTCCATTCCATTCCATTCCAGATTCCATTCCATTCGATTCCATTAGACATTCCATTCCATTCCATTCTGCATTCCATTCCATTCCATTCCGAATTCCATTCGATTCCTTTCTGTTCCATTGCAAATTCCATTCCACATTCCATTCCATTCCATTCCACATTCCATTCCATTCCAGATTCCAATCTATGCCATTCCGCATTACATTCCATTCCATGGCACATTCCATTTCATTCCATTCCACATTCCATTGCAAACCACATTCCATTCCATTCCACATTACATTCCTTTCAATTCCACGTTCCATTCAACTCTACTCCACATTCCATACCATTCCATTCCATTCCACATCACATTCCATTGCATTCCATTCCCTTCCTCATTCCATTCCACATTCCTTTCAAATCCGTTCCAAATTCCATTCCATTCCATTCCACAATCCATTGCAGATTCGATTCCCTTGCATTCCACATTCCATTCCATTCCATTTCACTTTCCTTTCCATTCCATTCCATTCCACATTTCCACATGCCATTCCATTCCATCCCACATTCTATTACATTACATGTTCCATTCCATTCCACATTCCATTCCTTTCAATTATATTCCATATTGCTTTCCACATTCCATTCCTTGACAATCCACATTCCATTGCATTCCATTCCGCTTTCCATTCCATTCCAGTCCACATTCCATTCCATTGCTATCAATTCCACATTCCATTCCATTCCTTTCCACATTCCATTTTATTCCATTCTATTCCACTTTCCATTCCAATCCAATATACATTCCATTCCATTCTATTCCACATTGCATTGCATTCCTTTCCACCTTGATATCCATTCCATTCCACTTTCAATGACATTCCAGTCCACATTCTATTCCACATTCCATTACATTCCTTTCCGTTCCATTCAAGTCCACATTCCATTCCATTCCATTCCATTCCACATTCCTATCACTTCCATTATAGTACACATTCCAGTCCTTTGCATCCCATTCCACATTCCATTTCTTACCGTTCAACATTTCTTTCCATTACTTTCCACAATCCATTTCATGTTAATTTACATGTTTGTTTGCATTCCTTTCCACTTTCCCTTCCACGTTCAATTCTACGTTGAATTCCATGTTCCATTCCATGTTCCATTCCACTTTCCATTCCATTCCATTCCACATTCCATTCCATGTTCCATTTCGTGTTCCATTCCACTATCCATTCCACATTCCATTTCTTTCCATTTCACCCTCCATTGCACGTTTCATTCCACATTCCATTGCACATAGCATTCCACATTCCATTCCTTTACATTCCGTTCCACATTCCATTCCACTTTGTATTTCACTCCATTCCACATTCCATTCCATTCCATTAAACATTCGATTCCATTCCATTTCACTTTGCATTCAACATTCCATTCTATTGCTTTCCACTTTCTTGTCCATTCCATTCCACGTTCCATTCCATTCCATTCCACATTCCATTCGTTTCCATTCCATTCCATTCCACATTCCATTCCATATTTCAATCCATTTCATTCCACATTCCATTCCACATTCCATTCCAAATTCCATTACACAATCCTTTCCACATTCCATTCCATTCTACGTTCCCTTCCACATTCCATTCCACATTTTATTCTGTTCCACCTCCCATTCCACATTCCATTCTACATTCCATAGCATTCCACATTCCATTCCACATTCCCTTCCATTGCACGCTGCATTTCACATTGCATTCCATATTCGAATCCATTCCTTTCCACGTTCCATTAGGTTCCATTCCACGTTCCCTTCCACATTCCATTCCATGCCATTCCATGTTCCTTTCCAATCCATTCCTCATTCCATTGCAATGCATTGGACGTTGAATTCCACATTCTATTCCATTCCATTCCACAATCCATTCCATTCCATTCCACATTACATTCCACATTCCAATCCACATTCCTTTCCATTCCATTCGACATTCCATTCCACATTCCATTCCATTCCATTCTGCATTCCATTCTATTCTATTCCCTTCCCCATTCAATTCCATTCCATTCCACGTTACATTCCACATTCCATTCCACATTGCATTCCATTGCATTCCACATTTCATTCCATTCCATTCCATTCCACTTTCCATACCATTCAATTCCACGTTCGATTCCTCATTCCAATCCATTACACTCCACGTTCCATTCCATTCCTTTCCACGTTCCATTCCACATTCGTTTCCTTTGCATTCCACGTTCCATTCTGTTCCATTTCATGTTCCATTCCACATTCCATTCCACAATCCATTCCACTTTCCATTCCAGTTTCCTTTCTATTCCATTCCACGTTCCATTCCAGGATCCATTCCATGTTTCATTCCATTATATTTCACGTTAAATTCCATATTACATTCCTCTTTCATTTCCACATTCCATTACACATTCCATTACACATTCCATTCCTTTACATTCCACATTCCAATGCACATTCCATTCCACATTCCATTCCACATTATATTCCATTCAATTCCACATTCCATTCCGCATTCCATTTCATTCCATTCCATATTCCACTCCATATTTCATTCCATTCCACATTCCATTCCACTTTCCATTCCACAATCCACTCCACATTCCATTCCATATTCCATTCTACAATCCATTCCACATTCCATTCCATTCTACGTTCCTTTCCGCATTACTTTCTATTCCATTCCACATTTCTTTCCATATTCCTTTCCATTCCATTCCACATTGCATTCCATTTCATTCCACATTCCATTCGATCTTCCATTCCAGTGCATTCCTCATTCAATTCCACGTTCCTTTCCATTCCATTCCACTTTCCATTCCACATTCCATTCCATTCCATTCCACATTCCAACAATTCCATTCCACATTCGATTCCACTTTCTGCTCCACTCGATTCCACCTTCCACTCCGTTGCCTTCTACATTCCATTCCACATTCTAATCCATTCCATTTCAAATTCCATTCCACAATCAATTCCTTTCCATTCCAGATTTCATCCCATTCTATTCGACAATCCATTCCATTCCATTCCACATTCCATTCCATTGCATTCCACGTTCCACTAAACATTCCATTCCATTCTATTCCACGTTCCATTCCATATTCCTTTCCACATTCCATTCCAATCCATTCCAAGTTCCATTCCACATTCCATTCCACATTCCATTCCATTCCATTCCACATTCCATTCCATTCCAGATTCCAATCTATGCCATTCCGCATTACATTCCATTCCATGGCACATTCCATTTCATTCCATTCCACATTCCATTGCAAACCACATTCCATTCCATTCCACATTACATTCCTTTCAATTCCACGTTCCATTCAACTCTACTCCACATTCCATACCATTCCATTCCATTCCACATCACATTCCATTGCATTCCATTCCCTTCCTCATTCCATTCCACATTCCTTTCAAATCCGTTCCAAATTCCATTCCATTCCATTCCACAATCCATTGCAGATTCGATTCCCTTGCATTCCACATTCCATTCCATTCCATTTCACTTTCCTTTCCATTCCATTCCATTCCACATTTCCACATGCCATTCCATTCCATCCCACATTCTATTACATTACATGTTCCATTCCATTCCACATTCCATTCCTTTCAATTATATTCCATATTGCTTTCCACATTCCATTCCTTGACAATCCACATTCCATTGCATTCCATTCCGCTTTCCATTCCATTCCAGTCCACATTCCATTCCATTGCTATCAATTCCACATTCCATTCCATTCCTTTCCACATTCCATTTTATTCCATTCTATTCCACTTTCCATTCCAATCCAATATACATTCCATTCCATTCTATTCCACATTGCATTGCATTCCTTTCCACCTTGATATCCATTCCATTCCACTTTCAATGACATTCCAGTCCACATTCTATTCCACATTCCATTACATTCCTTTCCGTTCCATTCAAGTCCACATTCCATTCCATTCCATTCCATTCCACATTCCTATCACTTCCATTATAGTACACATTCCAGTCCTTTGCATCCCATTCCACATTCCATTTCTTACCGTTCAACATTTCTTTCCATTACTTTCCACAATCCATTTCATGTTAATTTACATGTTTGTTTGCATTCCTTTCCACTTTCCCTTCCACGTTCAATTCTACGTTGAATTCCATGTTCCATTCCATGTTCCATTCCACTTTCCATTCCATTCCATTCCACATTCCATTCCATGTTCCATTTCGTGTTCCATTCCACTATCCATTCCACATTCCATTTCTTTCCATTTCACCCTCCATTGCACGTTTCATTCCACATTCCATTGCACATAGCATTCCACATTCCATTCCTTTACATTCCGTTCCACATTCCATTCCACTTTGTATTTCACTCCATTCCACATTCCATTCCATTCCATTAAACATTCGATTCCATTCCATTTCACTTTGCATTCAACATTCCATTCTATTGCTTTCCACTTTCTTGTCCATTCCATTCCACGTTCCATTCCATTCCATTCCACATTCCATTCGTTTCCATTCCATTCCATTCCACATTCCATTCCATATTTCAATCCATTTCATTCCACATTCCATTCCACATTCCATTCCAAATTCCATTACACAATCCTTTCCACATTCCATTCCATTCTACGTTCCCTTCCACATTCCATTCCACATTTTATTCTGTTCCACCTCCCATTCCACATTCCATTCTACATTCCATAGCATTCCACATTCCATTCCACATTCCCTTCCATTGCACGCTGCATTTCACATTGCATTCCATATTCGAATCCATTCCTTTCCACGTTCCATTAGGTTCCATTCCACGTTCCCTTCCACATTCCATTCCATGCCATTCCATGTTCCTTTCCAATCCATTCCTCATTCCATTGCAATGCATTGGACGTTGAATTCCACATTCTATTCCATTCCATTCCACAATCCATTCCATTCCATTCCACATTACATTCCACATTCCAATCCACATTCCTTTCCATTCCATTCGACATTCCATTCCACATTCCATTCCATTCCATTCTGCATTCCATTCTATTCTATTCCCTTCCCCATTCAATTCCATTCCATTCCACGTTACATTCCACATTCCATTCCACATTGCATTCCATTGCATTCCACATTTCATTCCATTCCATTCCATTCCACTTTCCATACCATTCAATTCCACGTTCGATTCCTCATTCCAATCCATTACACTCCACGTTCCATTCCATTCCTTTCCACGTTCCATTCCACATTCGTTTCCTTTGCATTCCACGTTCCATTCTGTTCCATTTCATGTTCCATTCCACATTCCATTCCACAATCCATTCCACTTTCCATTCCAGTTTCCTTTCTATTCCATTCCACGTTCCATTCCAGGATCCATTCCATGTTCCATTCCATTATATTTCACGTTAAATTCCATATTACATTCCTCTTTCATTTCCACATTCCATTACACATTCCATTACACATTCCATTCCTTTACATTCCACATTCCAATGCACATTCCATTCCACATTCCATTCCACATTATATTCCATTCAATTCCACATTCCATTCCGCATTCCATTTCATTCCATTCCATATTCCACTCCATATTTCATTCCATTCCACATTCCATTCCACTTTCCATTCCACAATCCACTCCACATTCCATTCCATATTCCATTCTACAATCCATTCCACATTCCATTCCATTCTACGTTCCTTTCCGCATTACTTTCTATTCCATTCCACATTTCTTTCCATATTCCTTTCCATTCCATTCCACATTGCATTCCATTTCATTCCACATTCCATTCGACCTTCCATTCCAGTGCATTCCTCATTCAATTCCACGTTCCTTTCCATTCCATTCCACTTTCCATTCCACATTCCATTCCATTCCATTCCACATTCCAACAATTCCATTCCACATTCGATTCCACTTTCTGCTCCACTCGATTCCACCTTCCACTCCGTTGCCTTCTACATTCCATTCCACATTCTAATCCATTCCATTTCAAATTCCATTCCACAATCAATTCCTTTCCATTCCAGATTTCATCCCATTCTATTCGACAATCCATTCCATTCCATTCCACATTCCATTCCATTGCATTCCACGTTCCACTAAACATTCCATTCCATTCTATTCCACGTTCCATTCCATATTCCTTTCCACATTCCATTCCAATCCATTCCAAGTTCCATTCCACATTCCATTCCACATTCCATTCCATTCTATTCCACATTCCTTTATACGTTCCATTCCTTTCCATTCCACATTGCATTCCACATTCCATTCCACTTTCCATTCCACGTTCCTTTCCACTCCATTCCACATTCCATTCCACAGTCCATTTCACAATCCATTCCTTTCAATTTCACATTCCATTCCACCTTCCATTCCATTGCATTCCACTTTCCATTCCACTGCATTCCACATTACACTCCATATCATTCTACATTCCATTCAACATTCTACTCCATTCCATTGCACATTCCGTTCAACAATCAGTTCCATTCCATTCCACACTCCACTCCATGCCTTTCCATTCTACTTCACATTCCTTTCCTTTCTACATTCCATTCCATTCCATGTTCCATTCCATTCCATGCCACGTCCCATTCCTTTCCATGCCGTGTTCCATTACATTCCCTTCCACTTTCCATTCCATTCCATTCCACATTCCATTCCTTGTTCCAGGCCACTTTCCATTGCACAATCAATTCCATGTTCTATTCCATTCCATTCCATTACTTTCCCTTTCAAACCACATTCCTTTCCATTCCATTCCACATTCCATTCCACGATCCATTCCACGTTCCATTCCACGTTCCTTTCCACGTTCCATTACACGTTCCATTCCAGGTCCCATTACATGTTCCATTCCACGTTGCTTTCTATTCCATTCCACATGGCATTCCACATTCCATTCCATTCCACTTTGTATTCCACATTCCATTCCATTCCACTCGACGTTCCATTCCATTCCATTCCACTTTCCATTCCACGTTCCATTCCATTCCGTTCCGCGTTCCATTCCACGTTCCATTCCATTCCATTCCACATTCCATTCCGTATTCCATTCCATTCTACATTCCATTCGATTCCATTCCATTCCTCATTCCATTCCACATTCCATTCCACATTCCATTGCATTCCATTCCACATTCCATTCAACATTCCATTCCATTTCTTTCCACATTCCATTCCGCATTCCATTCCACATTCCATTCCTTTCCATTCGACATTCCATTCCACTTTCCATTCCATTGCATTCCACGTTCCATTCCATTCCACATTTCATTCCACTCCATTCTACCTAGCATTCCATTCCATTCCATGTTCCATTCCGTTCCATTCCACATTCCATTCCACGTTTCATTCCACATTCCTTTCCCCATTCCATTCTATTCCATTCCTTTACATTCAACATTCCATTCCATTTTATTCCACATTCCATTCCACGTTCCATTCCATTCTCTTCCACATTCCGTTCCACATTCCATTCCACGTTCCATTCCACTTTCCATTCCAAGTTCCTGTCCATTCCATTCTATATTCCATTCCACATTCCATTTCACAATCCATTCCTTTCCATTCCACATTCCATTCCAGTTTCCATTCCTCTCCATGCCACTTTCCATTCCACTGCATTCCACATTACACTCCATATCTTTCTAGATTCCACTCCACATTCTACTCCATTCCATTCCACATTCCGTTCCACAAGCAATTCCATTCCATTCCACATTGCACTCCCTTCCTTTCCATTCTACATTCCATTCCTTTCTATTCTGCCTTCCATTCAATTCCATTCCGCATTCCATTCCATTCCAATCTACACTCCATTCCATTTCACATTTCATTCCATTCAGTTCCACATTCCGTTCCATTCCACCTGCCATTCCATTCCATGCCACGTTCCATTTCTTTCTATTCCACTTTCCATTCCACATTCCATTTCACATTCCATTCCAATTCCATTCCATTCCATTCCACATCCCATTCCATTCCGTTCCACTTTCCATTCCATTTATTTCCACATTCCATTCCATTCCATTCCATTCCATTCCATTACATTCCTTTCCACTTTCCATTTGATACCATTCCACATTCCATTCCATGCCATTCCATTTCACATTCTTTTCCATTCCTTTGCACATTCCATTAAATTCCACGTTCCATACCACTTTCCATGCCATTCCATTTCATTTCACATTTCTTTCTACATTCCATTCCACATTCCTTTCCACATTCCATTCCTTTTCTTTCCACATTTCATTCTTTTCCATTCAATTACGTTCCACATTCCTTTCCACAATCCATTCCCTTCCATTCCACATTCCATTGCATTCCATTCCACATTCCATTCCACATTCTCTTCCACGTTCCACTACGTTCCATTCCATTACATTCCTTTCCATTCCATTCCATTCCATTCTGAATTCCTTTCCATTCCATTCCAAATTGTATTCGACATTCCATTCCACTTCATTCAATGATCCATTTCATTCCATTCCACATTCCATTCCGTTCCATTCCACATTCCATTTCTTTCCATTCCACATTACATTCTACTTTCCGTTCCACATTCCATTCCAAGTTCCAATCTACTTTTCATTCCACCTTCCATTCTATGTTCTATTCCATTCCATTCCACGTTCCATTCCATTAAATGCCACTTTCCATTGCATTGAACATTCCATTCCATTCCATTCAGCTTTCCATCCCATTCCATTCCACCTTCCTTTGCACATTCCATTCCGCGTTCAATTTCACGTACCATTCCATGTTGTATTGCATTCCATTCCATGTTCCATTCCACGTTATATTCCATTCCATTCCACGACCCATTGCATTCCATTCCACGTTCCATTTCATTCCATTCCACTTGGCTCTCCACATTCCATTTCACATTCCTTTCCACCTTCCATTCCATTCCACAGTCCATTCCATTCCAATCCACCTCGCATTCCATTCAATTCCACATTCCATTCCATTCCATTCCATTCCACATTCCATATCATACCATTCCGCATTCCAATCCATTCCATTCTACATTCGATTCCATTCCTTTCCAAATGGCATTCCATTCCATTCCATATTCCATTCCATTCCATTCCATTACATTCCACATTCCATAACATTCAATTAAATTCCAGATTCCATTCCACTTTCCATTACACATTCCATTCCATTCCATTCTCTTCCTTTCCATTCCATTTCATTACACTTTGCATTCCACATTTCATTACCGTCCATTCCACATTCCATTTCATGCCACATTCTATTCAACATTCTACTCCACATTCCATTTCATTCCATTTAAACATTCCATTCCATTCCATTCCACATTCCATTCCACCTTCCATTCCATTCTACATTCCATTGCATTGCATTCCAAATTCCATTACACATTCCGACCCATGTTCCACTATGTTCCATTCCATTACATTCCTTTCCATTCCATTCCATTACATTCTGAATTCGTTTCCATTCCATTCCAAATTGTATTCAACATTCCATTCCACTTCATTCAATGATCCATTTCATTCCATTCCACATTTTATTCCATTCCATTCCACATTCCATTTCTTTCCATTCCACATTACATTCCACTTTCCATTCCACATTCCATTCCAAGTACCATACTACTTTCCATTCCACCTTCCATTCTATGTTCCATTCCATTCCATTCCATGTTCCATTCCATTAAATGCCACTTTCCATTCTACTTTCCATTAGACGTTCCATTACGTTCTATTCCACGTTCCATTCTACCTTCCGTTAGAGGTTCCATTCCATGATCCATTACACATTCCATTCCACTGCATTACAAGTTACATTCCATATTCCATTCCATTGCATTGAACATTCCATTCCATTCCATTCAGCTTTCCATTCCATTCCATTCCACATTCCTTTCCACGTTCCATTCCGCATTCAATTCCATTCCATGTTCCATTCCACGTTCTATTCCATTCCATTTTACGACACATTGCATTCCATTCCACGTTCCATTTCTTTCCATTCCACTTTGCTGTCCGCATTCCATTTCACATTCCTTTCCACCTTCCATTCCATTCCACAGTCCATTGCATTACAATCCACCTTGCATTCCATTCAATTCCACATTCCATTCCTTTCCATTCCATTCCATTCCATTCCACATTCCATATCATACAATTCCACATTCCATTCCATTCCATTCTACGTTCGATTCCATTCCTTTCCTAATGGCATTCCATTCCATTCCACATTTCATTGCATTCCATTCCATTACATTCCACATTCCATAACATACCATTAAATTCCAGATTCCATTCCACATTCCATTCCACATTCCATTCCATTCCATTCTATTCCTTTCCATTCCATTTCATTACACATTCCATTCCACATTTCATTCCCGTCCATTCCACATTCCATTCTTTTCCACATTCCATTCAACATTCCACTCCACATTCCATTTCATTCCATGTAAACATTCCATTCCATTCCACTCCACATTCCATTCCATCTTCCATTCCATTCCACATTCCATTCCACATTCCATTCATCATTCCATTCCACATTCCATTCCACATTCCACTCCACATTCCGTTCCATACCATTCCACATTCCATTCCATATCATTCCACATTCCATTCCACATTCCGTTCCATTCCATTCTACGTTCCATTCCACGTTCCATTCCACATTCAATTCCACATTCCATTCCACTTTCCATTCCTTTCCATTCCAGTTTCCGTTCTACGTTCCATTCCAATGCATTCCACATTCCATTCCAGGTTCAATTCCACATTCCGTTCCATTCCATTCCACATTCCATATCATACCTTTCCGCATTCCATTCCATTCCATTCCATTCTACAATCGATTCGTCAATCCATTCATCATTCCATTCATCATTCCATTTCACATTCCTTTCCACATTCCATTCCACATTCCGTTCCATACCATTCCACATTCCATTCCACATTCCGTTCCATTCCATTCCACGTTCCATTCCATGTTCCATTCCACATTCAATTCCACATTCCATTCCACATTCCTTTCAATTCCATTCCACTTTCCATTCCACGTTCCACTCCATTGCATTCCACATTCCATTCCACATTCCATTCCACATTCAATTTCACATTCCATTCCATTCCATTCCACGGTCCATTGCACGTTCAATACCACATTCCATTCCACATTACTTTCCACTTTCCATTCCATTCCATTACACGTTCCATTCCACATTACTTTCTACTTTCCATTCCATTCCATTCCACGTTCCATTCCACTTTCCCTTCCATTCCATTCCACGTTCCATTCCACATTCCGTTGTACATTTCATTCCAGGTTCCATTCCACATTCCACTCTACGTTCCATTCCACGTTCCATTCCATTTCCTTCAATTTTCCATTACAACGTCCATACCTCGTTCCATTCCACTTTCCATTCCAAGATCCACTCCATTGCATTCCACTTTCAATTCCACGTTCCACCTCACATTTCATTCCACTTTCCATTAAACATTCCATTCCACATTCCATTCCATTCCATTTAAACATTCCATTTCATTACATTCCACATTCCATTCCACCATGCAATGCATTCCGCATTCCATTCCATACCATTTCACATTCCATGCCACATTGCTTTCCATTCCATTCCACTTTTCTTTCCACGTTCCATTCCACACTCAATGCCACATTCCATTCCACATTCCATTCCATATTCGATTCCACATTCCATTTCATTGCATTCCACCTTCCATTCCACATTCCATTCCACATTCCATTCCACTCCATGCCACGTTCCATTCCACGTTCCATTCCACATTCCATTCCACGTTCCATTCCATTCCATTCTACATTTGATTCCACTTTCATTTGCATTCCATTGCTCGTTCCTTTCCACATTCAATTGTACATTCCAATGGAAGTTCCATTCCACATTCCATTCCCTGTTCCATTCGACGTTGCATTACATGATCCATTCCATTCCATTCCATTCCATTCCATTCCATACCATTCCATTCCATTCTGAAATCCTTTCCATTCCATTCCAAATTTTATGCGACATTCCATTCCTTTCCATTCCACATTCCATTCCATTCCACTCCACATTCAATTCTTTTCCATACCACGTTACATTCCACTTTCCATTCCATGTTCCACTCCACCTTCCATTCCACGTTCCATTCTACGTTCCATTCCCATTTCCATTCTACATTCCATTCCTTTCCATTCCACGTTCCATTCCATTCCATTCCACGTTCCATTCTACTTTCCATTAGACTTTACCTTCCATCCCATTCCACGTTCCATTCTACCTTCCTTTAGTGGTTCCATTCCACATTACATTCCACTATCCATTCCACATTACATTCCACTTTCCATTCCATTCCATTTTACGTTACATTCCATATTCCATTCCATTCCATTCCACATTCCTTTCCATTCCCTTTAACATTCCATTGCGCATTCCATTCCATGTTCCATTCCGCATTCCATTCCACGTACTTTTCCACGTTCTATTCCATTGCATTCCACATACCATTCGACGTTCTGTTCCATTCCATTTAAATTTCCATTCCATTCCACTCCACGTTCCATTTCTTTCCATTCCACATTCCATTCCACATTCCATTTCACATTCCATTCCTTCTTCCATTCCATTCCATTCCATTCCATTCCGCTTTCCCTTCCACTTTCCTTTACATTCAATTCCATATTCCATTACATTCCATTCTACATTCCATTAGATTCCATTCCATTCCACATTCGATACTATTCCATTCCACAATCCATTCCATTCCATTCCACATTCCGTACCATTCCATTCTATTATATTCTGCATTCCATTCCATTCGATACCACATTCTGTTCCACATTCCATTCCATTCAAATCCACATTCCATTCAACATTCCATTCCATTCCATTCCACTTTCCATTCCATTAAATTCCAACTTCCATTGCACATTGCATTCCAATTTCAATTCCATTTCATTCCATATTCCATTACATTCCATTCCACTTTTCTTTCCACGTTCCATAACGTTCCATTCCACATTCCATTCCATTCCATTCCACATTCCATTCCCCATTCCATTCCACAATTCATTCCAATCCATTCCTCATTCCATTTCAAGTTGCATTCCACTGTCCATTCCATATTCCATTCCACGTTCCATTCCATTCCATTCCACGTTCCAGTCCGCTTTCCATTCCTTTCCATTACACATTCCTTTACGCATTCCATTGTAGATTCCTTTCCACGTTCCAGTCCGCATTCCATTCCACGTTCCATTCCATGTTCTATTCCAAATTCCATTCAATTCCATTACACTTTCCATTCAACATTCCTTTCCATTACATTCCACGTTCCTTTCCACGTTCCATTCCACATTCCCTACCACATTCGATTCCGTATTCAATTCCGTTCCATTCCACATTCCATTCCACATTCCTTTCCACTCTCCATTCCACAATCCTTTCCATTGCATTCAATTCCATTCCACATTCCATTCCACATTCCTTTCCACAATACATTCCACATTCCATTCCACATCCCATTCCGCATTCCATTCCATTCCTTTCCACCTTTCATTCCACATACCATTCCCCATTCCATTCCATTCCATTCCACGTTCCATTCCAGTTTCCATTCCATTCCATTCCACGTTCCATTCCACATTCCGTTGCACATTCCATTCCATGTTCCATTACAAATTCCACTCACGTTCCATTCAACATTGCATTCCACTTTCCATTCCATTCCATTCCACGTTTGATTCCACATTCCATTCCACGTTCCATTCCATGTTCCAGTCCATGTTCCATTCCATAACATTCCACGTTCCATTCCAACTTGCTTTCCCTTCCCCGATCCATTTCAGATTCCATTCCACATTCCATTCCACATTGCACTACGTTCCATTACACGTGCCACTCCACATTATGTTCCACATTCCATTCCACATTCCATTCCATTCCATTCCACATTCCATTCCAGATTCCATTCCATTGCATTCCACATTCCATTCAACATTCTTCTTTCCTTTCCAGATTCCATTGCACATTCCATTCCCCTTTCCATTCCATTCCATTCCACTTTCCATTCCATTCCATTCCACTTTTCATTCCACTTTCCATTCCACATTCCATTCCACGTTCCATTCCACTTTCCATTCCAATCCATTCCAGGTTGCGTTCTATTTGCCATTCCACTCCATTCCACGTTCCATTAAACATTCCAATGTACTTTACATTCCAAGTTCGATTCCAGATTCCATTCCACTTACCATTCCACGTTCCTTTCCACGTTCCATTGCATTCCATTCCAAGTTACATTCCACATTACATTCCATTCCACTTTGCATTCCACATTCCATCCCATGTTCCATTTCATTTTCCATTCCATTCCATTCCACGTTACATTCCATGTTCCATTCCATAACATTCGACATTCCAGTCCATTCCATTCCAAATTCCATTCCACATTCCATTACCTTTCATTCCACATTCTTTTCCATTCCATTCCACGTTCCATTCCACGTTCCATTTCTCGTTGCATTCCATTCCCTTCCATTCCATTTCGGATTCCATTCCATTACATTCCACTTTCTATTCCACATTCCATTCAATTCCATTCCACGTTCCATTGCACATTCCTTGCCATTCCATTCCACCTTCCACTCCATTCCATTCCACATTCCATTCCTTTCCATTCCACGTTACAATCCACATTCCATTTCAACTTCCATTCCAATGTCGATTCCATTTGATTCCAAATTCCATTCCATTCCATTCCATTCTCCATACCACATTCCCTTCCACATTCCATTCCATTCCATTCCACATTCCATTCCATTCCATTCCACGTTCCATTCCACTTTCCATTCCATATTCTATTCCACAATTCCTTCCCTCTTTCCATTCCATTCCATTCCACATTCCATTCTACTTTCCATTCCATTACATTCCACGTTCCATTCCACATTTCATTGCCCATGCCTTTCCAAGTCCCATGCCGCATTTCATTTCAGTTTCCATTTCATGTTCCATTCCAAGTTCCATTCCATTACGTACCACGTTCCATTCCACTTTACGTTCCACATTCCATTTCACATTCCATTGTACGTTCCATTCCACATTCCATTCCACATTCCATTCCACGTTCCATTCCACGTTGCATTGCATTCTATTCCACGTTCCATTCCACTTTCCATTCCATTCAATTCCACGTTCCATTCCACTTTCCATTCCATTCCATTCCACATTCCTTTCCACATTCTGTTGAACATTCCATTCCAATTTCCATTCCACATTCCATTGCATGTTGCATTCCAGGTTGCATTCCACGTTCCATTCCCTTCAAGTTGCATTCCACTTTTCATTCTCCTCCATTCCACGTTCCATTCCACTTTCCTTTCCACATTCCATTCCACGATCCTTTCCACAATCCATTCCACTTTCCATTCCACATTCCATTTCACATGCCACTCCATTCTATTCTATTCCATTCCACATTCCATTTAATTCCATTCCACATTCGATTTCATTCCTTTCCACATTCCATTCCATTCCATTCCACATTCTATTCCACTTTCCATTCCAATCCACATTCTATTCCAGATTCCATCCTATTCCATTCTACATTCCATTCCATTCCATTCCTTTCCACAATACATTCCATTCCATTCCACATTCCATTTTATTCCATTCCATTCCACGTTCCATTAGATTCCATTCCATTGCAATCTACATTTGGTTCCATTACACATTCCATTCCACATTCCATTCCACATTCTATTAGATTCCATTACATTGCAATCTACATTCCATTCCATTTCACTTTCCATTCCATATTCCATTCCATTTCATTCCACATTGCATTCCATATACAATTAGATTCCATTCCATTTCACATTCCATTCCATTCCATTCCACATTCCATTCCATTCCATTCCATTTAATTCCATTCCACATTCCATTTCTTTCCATACCATTGCTTTCAACATGCCATACAACTTTACACTCCACATTCCATTCCATTACATTCCACATTCCATTCCATTTCACATTCCTTTACACATTCCATTCCACATTTCTTTCCATTCCATTCCATTGAGTTCCACATTACATTCCATTCCACATTCCATTCCAGTTTACATTCCACATTCCATTCCATTCGATTCCATTCCATTGCACAATCCATTGCATTCTATTCCATTCCACATTCCATTCCAATCCATTCCACATTCCTTTTCATTCCATTCTTCCATTCCACATTATATTCCACATTCCTTTCAATACCATGCCATTCCAATCCACGTTCCATTCCACATTCCTTTCCACATTCCATTCCATTCTATTCCACATCCCATTCCACATTCCATTCCATTTCATTCCATATTCCTTTCCACATTCCGTTCCGTCCAATTCCACATTCCATTCCATTCAATTTCACATTCCATTCCATTCCAGTCCGCATTCCATTCCATTCCATTCCTTTCCATTCCACATTCCATTCTATTCAATTCCACATTCCATTCCACATTCCATTCCACATTCCACTCCATGCTATATTCCATTCCAAATTCCATTCCATTACATTTGACATTCCATTCCACATTCCATGCTCTTCCATTCCACATTGACTTCCACGCTGTATTCCATTACACTTTGCATTCCACATCTTTCCATTCCATTCCACATTCTATTCCAGCTTCCATTCCACTCCATTCCACGTTCGATTCCATTCCACTTTCCATTGCATTCCTTATCACTTTCCATTCCATTCCATTCCACATTCCATTCCATTTAACATTCCATTCCATTCCATTATGTTCTACTACACATTCCATTCCATGTTCCATTCCATTCTAGTCCACATTCCATTCCACATTCCATTCCAATCCATTCCACATTGCTTTCTGTTCCATTCCACATTCCTTTTCATTCAAATTCCATTCCATTCCACATTCCTTTTCATTCCAAATTCCATTCCATTCCATTACATTACATTCCTCACTGCATTCCACATTCCATTGCATCCCATTCCACTTTGCTTTTCGATCAATTCCAAATTCCATTCCATTCCAAATTGTATTCCATTCCATTCCATTCCATTCCATTGCACATTCCATTGTATTCCATTCCATTCCAGATTGCATTCCACATTCAATTCCATTCCATTCCATTCCATTTCATTCCACATAACCTTCTGTTCCATTCCATTTCACATTCCATTCCATTCACATCCCTTTTCCATTCCTGTCCATTCCACATTACATCCACATTCTCTACCATACATTTTCACTTTCCATTCCACATTCCATTCCACATTCCTTTCAATACCATGCCATTCAAATCCACCTTCCATTCCACACTCCTTTCCACATTTCATTCCATTCCATTCCACATTCCATTCCATATTCCATTCCATTTCATTCCATATTCCTTTCCACATTCCATTCCATTCCATTCCACATTCCATTCCATTCAATTTCACATTCCATTCCTTTCCAATCCATATTCCATTCCATTCCATTCCATTTCATTCCACATTCCATTCTATTCAATTCCACATTCCATTCCACATTCCATTCCATTCTACATTCTATTCCAAGTTCCATTCCGTTGCATTCCACATTCCTTTCCACATTCCATGCCCTTCCATTCCACATAGACTTCCATGCTGTATTCCAATCCACTTTGCATTCCATTCCTTTCCATTCCATTCCACATTCCACTCCAGGTTCCATTCCATTCCATTCCACGTTCTATTCCATTCCCCTTTCCATTCCTTTCCATTTCACTTTCCCTTCCATTCCATTACACGTTCCATTCCATTCCTTTCCACGTTTGATTCCATTCCACATTCCATTCCATTTCATTCCACGTTCCATTCCATTCCACGTTCCATTTCATTTCATTCCACGATGCATTCCAAGATCCAGTCCACATTCTATTCCACGACCCATTCCATTCCATTCCACGTTGCATTCCTCATTCCATTCCACATTCCATTCCATTCAATTCCACATTCCATTCCACTTTCCATTCCATTCCATTTCACTTTCCATTCCATTCAACTTTACATTCCATTCCATTAAATTCCAAGTTCCATTCTATTCCATTCCACGTTCCATTCCATTCCATTCCACGTTCCATTGAATTCCATGTTCCATTCCATTCCATTCCATGATCCATCCCACATAGCATTCAACGTTCCATTCCACGTTCCATTAATTTCAATTCCATGTTCCATTGCTTATAACATTCCAAATTCTATTCCATTCCATTCCACATTGCTTTCCACAGTCCATTCCACTTTCCATTCCATTCCATTCCACATTCCATTCCATTGAATTCCACATTCAGTTCTACTTTCCATTCCAATCCAAATTCCATTCCACATTCCATTAGATTCCATTCCACTGCAATCCGCATTCCTTTCCATTTCAAATTCCGTTCCATATTCCATTCAATTCCTTTTCACAATCCATTCCACATTCCTTTCCATTCCATTCCACATTTCTTTCCGTTCCATTCCACATTCCATTACATTTCATTTCACATTACTTTCCATTCCATTCCATTCCACCTTCCATACCTTTCCACTCCATTCCATTCCACATTCCATTCCATATTCCATTCCGTTCCATTCCATTCCATTACAATTTTCATTAGAATTTCCATTCCACATTACATTTCGTTCTTTTCCATTCCATTCTCCTTTCCATTCCACATTCCATTCCTCCTTCCATTCCATTCCTTTCCACGTTCCATTCCACACTCCATTCCACTTTCCATTCCATTTCATTTGACGTTCCATTCGACATTCCATTCCATTCTATTCCACATTCCATTCAATTCCATTCTGCATTCCTTTCCATTGCATTCCTCATTCCATTCCATTCCATTCCATTCCACTGCATTCCGCATTCAATTCCAATCCATTCCATTCCATTGCATTCCACATTCCATTCCATTCCATTCTACTTTCCAATCAATTCCATTGCACGTTCAATTCCATTCTATTCCACGCTACTTTCCACATTCCATTCAATTAGATTCCACGTTCCATTCCATATTCCATTCTACATTTTATTCCACATTCCATTTCACATTCCATTCCATTCCATCACCCATTCCTTTACATATTCCATTCCATTCCATTCCACATTCCATTCCACGTTCCATTCCATTCCATTCCGACTTCCATTCCACGTTCCATTGCACTTTCCATTCCACATTACTTTCTACGTTGCATTCCACATTCCATTCCATTCCATTACATATTCCATACCATTCCATTCCATTTCTTTCCATCCTCCATTCCATTCCATTCCACTTTCCATTCCACATTCCTTTCCACATTCCATTTTGTTAAATTCCACATTCCATTCCATTTTATTCCACATTCCATTCTGTTCCATTAAACATTCCTTTCTACATTCCAATCCATTCCATTCCACATTCAATTCCATTCCATTCCACATTCCATTCCACATTCTATTCCACATCCCATTGCACATTCCATTCCATTCCATTCCACATTCTGTTCCACATTCCATTCCACGTTACTTTTCATTCAATGCCATGTTCCCTTTCACATTGCATTCCACATTCAATTCCACATTCCATTCCACAATCCATTCACTTACATTCCACATTCCATTCCATTCCACATTCCATTCCACATTCCGTTCCACATTCCATTCCACGTTCCATTGCACATTCCATTCCACATTCCATTTCACGTTCCATTCCATGATCCATTGCATTCCATTCCATTCCACATTCCATTCCATTCCATTCCACATTCTTTTCAATTCATTTCCACATACCATTACACTTTCCATTCCATTCCATTCCACACTCCATTCCACTTTCCATTCCACATTCCATTCCACATTACATTCAATTCCACTTTCCATTCCACAATCTATTCCATTCAACATTCCTTTCCATTCCATTGCACATTCCATTCCACTTTCCATTCAACATTCCATTCCACATTCCTTTCCATTCCATTCCACATTCCATTCCACATTCTATTCCTTTCCATTCCATTCCACATTCCATTCCACATTTCACTCCATTCCATTCCACATTCCATTCCACATTGTATTCCACATTCCATTCCACATTCCATTCCACGTTCTATTCCACGTTCCATTCCACGTTCCATTCCATTCCATTGCACGTTCCATTCCATTCCAATCCTCGTTCCATTTCATGCCGTTACACTTTCCAATCCACATTCCAATTTAAATTCCATTCCTTTCGACACCCCATTCCGTTCCATTCCACATTCCATTCCATTCCATTCCACTTTCCATTCCGCATTCCATTCCATTCCGTTCTACTCTACTTTCCATTCCATTCCATTCCACATTCCATTCTATTCCATTCCACATTCCATTGCATATTCCATTCCACATTCCATTCCATTACTTTCCACATTCCTTTCCACACTCCATTCCACATTCCATTCCACATTCCATTCCGTTTCATTCCACATTCCTTTTCACATTCCATTCCACATTCCATTCCATTCCATTCCACATTCCTTTCCACATTCCATTCCACATTCCATTCCATTACATTCCACATTCCAGTACACTCGTTCCACATTCTATTCCACTTTCCATTCCATATTCCATTACATTGCATTCCACTGTAGATTGCACATTGCACTCCACTCCATTCCACTTTCCATTTCATTCCATTACACGTTACATTTAACGTTTCTGTCCACGTTCCATTCCACGTTCCATTCCATTTCATTCTATGTTCTATTCCGTTCAACATTCCATTCCACATTCCATTCCATTCCTTTCCACATTCCAATCCACATTTCATTTTACGTTCCATTCCTCTCGTTTCCACGTTCCATTCCACGTTCCTTTCAACGTCTCGTTACATTACATTCCAAGTTCCATTTTATAGTCAATTCCATTCCATTTCACTTTCCATTCTCCATTCCATTCCACATTCCTTTCCACACTCCATTCCACCTTCCATTCCACATTGCATTCCACATTGAATTACACATTCCATGCCGTTCCATTCCACATTCCATTCCACAATCCATTCCACATTCCATTCCACATTCCCTTCTGTTCCATTCCACATTCCATTCCACATTCAATTACGCATTCCATGCCTTTCCAATCCACATTTCTTTCCATAATCCATTCCACGTTCCATTCCACATTCCGTTCCAAATTCCATTCCACGTTCCATTCCACGTTCCATTCCACGTTCCATTCCATTCCATTCCACGTTCCATTCCATTCTATTCCACCTTCCATTTCATGCCGTAACACTTTCCATTCCACATTCCATTTCAAATTCCATTCCACTTTCCGTTCCATTCCATTCCATTCCATTGCACATTCCATTCCATTCCATTGCACATTCCATTCCATTCCATTCCATGTTCCTTTCCATTCCACATTCCATTCCATTATATTCTATTCCACATTCCATTCCGTTCCATTGCACATTCCATTCCAATCCATTCCGCATTCCATTCCATGTTCCATTCCACATTGCATTGCACGTTCCATTACACATTCCATTCAACATTCCATTCCGTTCCATTTTGCATTCCATTCCACAATTCATTCCTCAATCCATTGCACATTTCAATCCACATTCCAACCAATTTCCATTCCACTCCGTTCCTCATTGCATTCCGCGTTTCATTCCAATCCATTCCACATTCCATTCCACATTTCATTATGTTCCATATAACATTCCATTCCATATTCCATTCCACGTTCCATTCCATATTCCATTCCACGTTCCATTCCTTTCCACTTTACTATCCATTCCATTCCTTTTCACATTCCATTTCACTCAGTTCCACTTTCCATTCCTCATTGCATTCCACATTCCATTTCACATTCCATTCCACATTCCGTTTCACTTTCCATTCCATGTTCCCTTCCATTCCACATTTCATTGCATTCCATTCCATTCCACATTGTATTCCACATTGAATTCCATTTCATTTTATTCCATTGCATTCCATTCCACATTCCTTTCCACATTCCATTCCACATTCCATTCCATTACATTCCACATTCCAGTACATTCGTTCCACATTCTATTCCACTTTCCTTTCCATATTCCATTACATTGCATTCCACTGTAGATTGCACATTGCATTCCACTCCATTCCACTTTCCATTTCATTCCATTACACGTTACATTTAACGTTTCTGTCCACGTTCCATTCCACGTTCCATTCCATTTCATTCTATGTTCTATTCCGTTCAACATTCCATTCCACATTCCATTCCATTCCTTTCCACATTCCAATCCACATTTCATTTTACGTTCCATTCCTCTCGTTTCCACGTTCCATTCCACGTTCCTTTCAACGTCTCGTTACATTACATTCCAAGTTCCATTTTATAGTCAATTCCATTCCATTTCACTTTCCATTCTCCATTCCATTTCACTTTCCATTCTCCATTCCATTCCACATTCCTTTCCACATTCCATTCCACCTTCCATTCCACATTGCATTCCACATTGAATTACACATTCCATGCCGTTCCATTCCACATTCCATTCCACAATCCATTCCACATTCCATTCCACATTCCCTTCTGTTCCATTCCACATTCCATTCCACATTCAATTACGCATTCCATGCCTTTCCAATCCACATTTCTTTCCATAATCCATTCCACGTTCCATTCCACATTCCGTTCCACAT